>NC_081263.1:527500-1822500 GCF_030490865.1 Poecile atricapillus
AAAATCTCACAAAAGAACAAAAGAAAATGGAACCAAAACTCCATGTTTGGCAAAAGCATGGTCACTGACCAAACTGCTGGGTCAAATCAGAAAGAAATGTCTGTCCAGAGCTAGAATGGCTCTGAAGCTCTTCATCTGCTGAACTTCAACAGGCCGTGAGATAGCTTCAGGATGACCATTTATCTCATGGACATTTTATCAAATTTCTGGGAATATAGCTGTGGGTACAGCTACAAAGGAGAAAAAGATCATTACATAAGCAGGTACCTGGACAGATTTTACCATAACTAAATCAAAATATGGTCCCTTTCTGAATGTTTACATTTCTCATTCTTCCACAGTTTTTTCTCACTTCCTGATTTTCTCTGGGACCAAAAATAAAAATTCTAAAACCCAGTGGGAAATGAATGTCTGGAGACTTCTGTTTTAATCCAGAAAAACTCCACTGAAGGTGCCTGAGCATTGTCAGGTCATTGCCTTGAATAACAGCCTAGATTTTGATGTTTATCCCAACTCCATCATGTCACTATCAGGACAATTAGATTCAAAACCTGTCTCTTCTTTCTGTTCTCAGCGTAATCGATGTAAATCTGGAGAAACTGCAGCCAGGGGTGTTGGGTGACCTTTCCCCTGCTGTCACCAAGGGCAGAGTCTGGTCTGCTCCACGTTTCTCAGCAGGAACATCTCAGTTCCCACAGCCAGTCCCTGGTTAAAGTACCACAAACAGGAAAATACGAAAACGTGACAACATCAGACAAACCCCTTTCACAGATGCACGTCCAGGAGGAATGTTGCAGGTGTTTATCAGAAAAAAAGAAAAGAACAACAACAAAAAGGTTGGGGGATCAGCTGTGTAAATGAACACTGAGAGAGCATCTAATATATTATTCTGTAATACAAAAAGAAGAAATCTGACTTGATTGCCCTATTATAAATTTGCTAAAAATACAGATATATATTTATATTTTTATATATATATATAATTTTTTAAATCTGAACAGAAAAATAGACTACTCTGGAATGCATGAAAGTCACATGACTTTTCCATACATCAGATACTTATAAAGCCAACACAATGGCAAGCAGGAGGTACAGAGGTAACTAGAACATCTGTACTTTATTCAAGAACTATTTAAAGCCATATTCTCCCCAAGTGGATGATCCAAATGAACCCAAGGTAGCACTTGTTGTGTGCAGTGACTGACCAAACGTGGAGGAGCTGGGGCAGGTTTGGAGCCCCAGGGAAGCCCATCTTGCTGGGGCCGTGCTGGAGGGCACCGGCACCTCACGGCCTCCTTTGCTCGGCTGCTTCACTCAGGAATTGCAGGGTTTGCTTTAGAATGAGGTGTTCTGTGGAGCTTACCAACAGAGAGAACGTGGCTTTAGAGACCTTGTCTTTGTGATGAGTTTTACAGAACCTTGTTATTTACTATAAACTGTACCGGTCATAATTCCGTCAAGACATAAATATACAGTAGGTACAAATATTAACAATACATTACAATTTTACAGAAGAGAATACTGTTTTCCTTAGAAATGTGTATCTTATTAGCTGCAAGGGAAGAAAAGGCTACAGTTTATCACAGCCATAGTTGCCAAATAACCTGACCACCTCAGATGTGTTTCTCATGACTTGCCCAGGCAGATATTCCCCGGCATTTGACACACGGCATGTTCAGGAAGGGAATGTGCATTCCATGGATTTCTTTTCCTCTCTCGTGCTTTTTTTTTTTTTTTTTTTTTCTCCTTTCTTCTACCTTTTTTTTGACTCTCAAACCTTTCAGAAAAATGTGGATTCACAGGAGACTCTTGTTTTGGGTTGGGTTTTTTTCTGTAAGTGTGCTTAGGTGAAGTTTTTAAGGAAAGGCACTGAGAAATCTACTGCAAAGTCACTGTTTTTTTCCTCTGTTCAAGGCTAAAACTCAAAGAATCTTTAGCCTTCTGGTTAAGAAAAGTGCACCCTCTCCTTACACACACACACACACACACATATATATATATATATATATGTATGTTCTATATATATATTTATAGGTATGTGTTAAAAGTGATGTTGATGGCATAAGATGCAAGCAAGTGCAGACATCACACATCCAGAGAGTCCTTTCAGGTATGATGTCTTCTGCAGCAGCAGGTGAGGCTCTGTCAGCTTGCTTGCTACTTGGTGCACAGTAAATTTGCAGACCTGAATGCCAAATATCAGTGATTAAACCATACGCTTTAGCTTGATGCAAGAGATGTTGCCTATTTTCCCCAACCACTATGAACTTTGGGAAACGTATCAAATAAACAGAAATTAAATTGTCTTTCTAGGATCTGTAGCATTTGGTGAGCATTATGTTTTCAAAGCACTGCCTTTCCTTTGCAATGACTACAGATTTAGTCTACCATAGCTTTCGGTTAGAGTAGATTTCCCAGTGCTTACATTATATATATGTGTATTATGCACACACACACATATATAGATACATTGTAGTCAGACTTTATTTCATTAAAACAAATTAAACATAATTCCTTTTTAATTGGGCATAAAGTGAGAGTTACATCTTTGTACACAAATATGAAAGAAATGCTCTTCAAGCATATTATATGCTTAATTTTTAATTATTTGCTTTCTATAAGAAATCTATAGGACTTTGGCTATTCAGACTTAAAAGGAAGATTTTTAAATTATACTTTTGAATTTGGCTTTCAAAAGTGACTCAGTAAAATGCTACTTTAAAGGTAGGACTAAATAGATGACATAAGGTGTGTGTCATGAGTGAGCACGCAAGGCAGACAGAGGGCCTTTGGTTACAAGGAGAGTTGCACCAGTTGACTGTCAGATAAAAAATGATAGGATTGTTGATTTATACATTTTTGTCAGTGCCATCTATAAACCAAATACATCAATTTGGATGAGAGTGTGGTAAATACTGCACTATATGGCTATATTTAAATATGTTCACTTTTGTGATATGTAAAATATGACTTTTTTTTCCACGTGAAAGCATCAGCTCTAAAAATATTTAACTTGGAAATCACTATTACTTCATAAAAAACAAATTCCCTGATTTTTCTTCTTTTTACATTTGTGCTGATGGCAGACATGACTGATCACTGAAACACAGAGATTATATTAGAACTGTTCTCTTTAAGATTTCTTGTTGCTGCTCTGTGGCCTCAGAAAGCCACAGCATAAATCAGTATTTAAAGCTTATCTACTGGAAAGTTACTTTTTACTTTTCGTGACGACTCAGTCTTAACCAGTATCTCAGCAATACGTCGGTTCCTCTAAGTACACTTGTATTTACTATGGCCGAATCCTACAGTCCTTCACCAGGCAAAGCCCGCCCGAGGAACGGCGCTCTCGGCTGCGGGAGGGCGGAGAAGGAGCGAGCGACCCTGGGGCCGGCCCTGCGTGAGTACCCGGGGAGCTCCGGCCCCGCGGAGCCGGCCCGGGGCTCTCCCTGCCCGGGCACTGTCCGCTCTCCCTGCCCGGGGCTCTCCCTGCCCGGAGCTCTCCCTGCCGGGCACTGTCTGCTGTCCCTGCCCTGCCCGGGGCTCTCCCTGCCCGGCCCGGGGCTCTCCCTGCCGGGCACGGAGCTCTCCCTGCCCGGGGCTCTCCCTGCCGGGCACTGTCCGCTGTCCCTGCCCGGGCACTGTCCGCTCTCCCTGCCCGGAGCTCTCCCTGCCCGGGCACTGTCCGCTCTCCCTGCCCGGCCCGGAGCTCTCCTTGCCGGGCACTGTCCGCTCTCCCTGCCCGGCCCGGAGCTCTCCCTGCCTGGGCACTGTCCGCTCTCCCTGCCTGGGCACTGTCCGCTCTCCCTGCCCGGCCCGGGGCTCTCCCTGCCCGGGCACTGTCCGCTCTCCCTGCCTGGGCACTGTCCGCTCTCCCTGCCCGGCCCGGGGCTCTCCCTGCCGGGCACTGTCCGCTGTCCCTGCCCGGAGCTCTCCCTGCCCGGCCCGGAACTCTCCCTGCCCGGGCACTGTCCGCTCTCCCTGCCCGGCCCGGAGCTCTCGCTGCCCTCGGCCCAGCCCCAGCAGTGGCTCAGCTCCTCCCCGGCCTCTCCCGGCTGGGCCACCAGGGCGGCTCCGAGTGGGCCCTCGGAGGGGCCGGGACGGGCCAGCCGAGCAGAGCAGAGTCACCGCAGTGTGGGCACAGCTCCGTGCCGAGGAGACACCTGGAAAAGCCATCCTCACAACCTACACTAGCTCCTAAAACAGAAATGTGCTTATTGCTTTTGTCCGTACATGCTGCATTCACTATTACGGGTTACAGACAGTGCTGCACGGCCGGGACGGACACACGGCTACATTCAGGACTAACCAACACTGGCTTTTTACAGTAGGAAGGAACACAATGCAGCGGACTCGAGCGGCTTCCAGGGGCTCTTCCCCCCGCGTGTGCCCCCTGCTCCCCCGTCCCGTGTCTCAGCTCGTCCCGGAGCCGCTGCCTGCAGATTGCTACACACCCCGGCAGGGACAGGTCAGGAAACGCTCAGTGACAGAGTTATTTACAGCTCAGTTTTACAGTAGAAACAGAGAACAACATAAAAGATTACCATCACAGTTATCACAGGACAAGGTGTGACTTGCTACAGGCGTGTAACAAATCACAGTCACAACAAGAGGCACAAATTAAAGTAGTGCTTGGTTAAAGTGCTTGATTGTTACACTCCGCTATCCTACTCCAGCATTGCAACAACGACAACAAAAAGTCAACGTAAAGTGCTTTTCCCCCCCCAGATTAAAAACCAAAGACAAATTATTTCCTACACAATTTGACATAACTTTATTGAAACAATAGTATTTTAAAAACCTAGGCTGGTGGCTGCTAGTTCTGTTCACTTAAAATGGTCAGATAGGTTTTTTTTTTTTTTTCTTTCCTCTTTATTTTCTTTCATTTAAAAATGACTGGATGTTATTAAAACGTCAGGCCTGATTCTCCTGCCTCTCGCAGCTGCTTCGTGCCACGGCCCTGCAGGAGCTTCTCCTGCCCGACCTCCTGGCGAGAGGGAGCACAGCCAGGCCTGGGCGGGTCACTAACGAATCCCTCTTTTTGCATATTTATGTAACACTTGCATATCTTTCACTGCGCTGCTTGGGCGCAAAAAGCTCCGCACCAACCTGCTCCTGTGCTGCGGCGGGAGCGGGAGCGGGGCCGGGCCCGCACGGGCAGGGCGAGAGCCGCGCTCTCCTCCAGCCCCGGGCTGGGCTCTGCCGCGGTGCCCCGGAGCCTCCTGCTCCTGCCCGGCTCCTCCGACCCTCCCGCGGGCCACTCGCTGGCCCTGCGCACCTACCGGCTCTTAGCAGAGGGTAAGCGCAAGTCTCACTATGTCTTGGGGCGTGTTTGGAATTAGATACAAATGGTGCAACTCACCCTGCTGATATTTCAAATGAAAACATCAGGTCCTACAGGATATCGGACTGTTAAACACACAAAGAGCATTTTAATAATTGGTTTCTCTAGACCATTATTTGTTTCAAATGTTTTTCACTTGGATTTTCCAATAATGCAAGTGTTCCCTGTTACCTTTAAATATAATATCCATCAGAGAAAGCTGTAGATGGGGAACAGCTGCCCTGAAGCAGTGAGCATTGTGTTTTTGAAAGCTTTATACCAACCCCAGCAATTTATTCCAGAGTTCAAATCTGGCTGCCTTGGCATCCTTTATGGAACTAATGCAAATCAGATGTTAATATTTCCAAAAGGAGCTCTAGCGTCCAAGGGGAACGGATGGATATTTGGTCACATTGGCTTCACTGGACAACATGAAAGGAGATCAATGTGTGATCATGATTTGCAATCATTTTTTTGACTAATGTGGGCAATGTCTTTAGAGTTGTTTCAGATAAGGACATTTTCACAAACCCACACTGGACCTCCCCCAGACTTTTAGAAACAGGTGGCTTGTTTCAGCCAAGTTCATGCCATGCAGAAGCTCTTTTGTTTGTGTTGACTGTGAAGATATTCCTTTAAACTCTCAGTAAGTTCTTTCAGACCCCACCTCAGATGCTTTGATCATGTGTGTTAGCATGTCCTCCGCTGCCTGGTAACACATGGACTTCTGGAGAAATGTGATTTTCTAGTCTGACAGTCTCCTGATTGCCGTGGGTTCTTCCAGTGATACCTTCCATAGAGTAAATGCAGTTCTGCCCTATCAGCTTAGGGGAGGTGGGTAAAGCAGCAGCTTCCAGATGGTTCTTCTCTGTTCTATAAACATGGTCCTTTTGCTTTAGATAGCCACTGTTTGCAACACTGTACTTGGGACTCCCATTTCCAGGTGGACTTGAATCATACATCAGCTGACCTTCATCATCAGTGTCAGCATCTATGTATTTGTGTATTCCAGCATCGTGGAAGTTGAAAGCTAGGGCTGCCTGGGCCTCTGGTGACTTTGGGGGCGTTCTTGCACTCGCAGTTGTGTAGATTGAGGTTTCTGGGCTCATGAGAGACCTGTCAGAGAGTAAGGAAGTATCTATGGCAGCAGCAGTAGCTCCCCGGCTCTTGAGAGGGTCTGGGTATGTTCTCAGTACATTTGATGATGGTACTAATGTGCTGGTGTCCTCTTCCATGAAGTTAACTTTCAGAGATCTTAGCTTTAAAGGGTTACTGGCCTTTATGGAGCTTTTGGGACTGTCAATGAAAAAAGCAGAACGGTGGCTGCTTTCAGAGCTAGGGTTCATTTCCACATACCTGGCACTGCTCCCCTCCGGCCTGCCCTGCTCCTGGATGATGTTGATGCCCCCCTTGCAGGGCAGGGCGGTGAGCGGGCTGTGCGAGAAGCGCCCGGTGTCGGGGAACTCGGCCGCACAGCTGATGAAGCTGTCGATGCTGGACATGCTCCTCATGTCAATGATCCCGTCAGTGCGAGTCGCCAGCAGCGGCACCATGGGGCCAGGAAGGGTTTCCATTTCTAGCTCTTCCTTCTGCTTTCCAGCTTGACTCGACTCTTTAGTGTTAAGGTTTGGCTGGGACTGAGTCTTTGCCATTTTGTTGTACATGTCCTCAAGCTGCTGGACGTTCAGGTGTTGGGGACTTGAAGATGACCTGGCTTTTTCTGGGGATCCTTGTTCCTTGGTTTCAAAAGATTTACTAGAACTAGTTTCAGAGAGTGTTCTCTTGGTCCATTTCCATTTGCTTGGAGATAAATGATTGTCCTGAACTTTATCCTTTTTGGCTATGCTTTCTCCATTCTTTTCAACCACAATGTCCATGAGTTCTATGCTACGGGCAAAGGCATCCTTCATGTTCATGGAAACAATACTGCCATTTCTTTTTGCTCTTTCAAGAGCTTCCCTGCGCTTAATGGCTTTCTCCTGCCTCTTCTGCTCTTTGTAAAACTCTGAAAAATTATTGACAATAATTGGGATGGGAAGAGCTATCACCAGCACACCAGCAATGCAGCACAGTCCTCCTACTATTTTGCCCAAAAGAGTTTTAGGGTAAATGTCTCCATAGCCTACTGTTGTCATGGTGATTGTTGCCCACCAGAAAGAAGCAGGGATGCTCTTGAATTTTGTATCATCCTCATCCTTTTCTGCAAAAAACACTAAACTGGAGAAGATCATAATGCCCATAGCCAGAAACAAGATGAGTAATCCAAGTTCATTGTAACTCCTCCTCAGTGTAAACCCCAAGGATTGTAAACCAGTTGAGTGCCGGGCGAGTTTTAGAATCCGGAGTATCCTCATAATCCGAAATATTTGGACCACTCTTCGTACGTTTTGGAACTGAAGTACACTTTTATTGGATTCTGTGAGGAAGATAGTAACATAGTAGGGTAAGATAGCCAGCAAATCTATAGCATTGAGTGGCCCTTTGAAAAACTTCCATTTCTTAGGGGAGGAGAGGAAGCGCAGGAGGTATTCCATTGTGAACCACGCGATGCACACCGCTTCCACGTGGGCGAGCTGGGGGTTATCTGTGGTCTGCCCAAATTCATCCACGCCTTGGAGTTCAGGAAGTGTATTAAGGGACAAGGCAATTGTAGATAGTACAATAAACATGATGGAAATGATTGCCAAAATCTGGAAAGGAGAAAGAAAACAGTGAGTTAATCTCAGAATACACAACGCTGTCTCTCGCTGCCATTAACGCGTGGCTGTATTTTCACTCACGTGTTGCAAGACCCATTTTGCTCAGTACACAGAAGACAGATAACCAAGTTTATTTTGGAAGCTGTTTTAGTTATGGCAGATGCATGAAGGAGATAAAGCATCTACTTCGGCTTCTGTGCTTTCATCTCCACGTAGTGAAGGAACATGTAGGGAACAGCTAGGATGCCAGGAGGGCTGTGAAGCAGTTCACAGCAGGAGCGTTTGATTAACAACCAGTTAGGTGCCCAACAAGGCCCATCTGGACAACAAGCTCTGAAATTTAAGCAAGAAGGAATGCAATTGTGAGTACATGATTCAATCAGGGCAATGTCCACCATTTAATGAACTGTTACTGCTGTAATTTGGGGTGCTGATGGCTAATTATAGAGCTGTGTGTACAATTCTACTACATAAGCATACAAATAATACACACTTGTTTAATGACTCATCACTAATTTGATTCTTGGTGGTTGTGAAAAACATGAAAACTTCACCAAGCTTTCTAAGCCATTTTGAGTTTTCTGGAGGAGAGAGCAAACATCTGAGCAAACCAAATTGGACAACACAAAGACAGCCAAGCAGGGGAAGTCCAGTCACTGGAGGCTTCACATGTCTCAAACTCAAGAGAATAAAATATAAGTCGTGTCTCATGGTGAAGTGTGGGGAAATTCAAGTGTTAGTTACTTTTGCATGGTGTCTTGTTTCAAAAGACCATCAAGAGACCAGGTGCTACCCCTGAGAAGCAGAGAGCCTGATTTGCTTTCCTAGAAGGCTCTTTTGGTGGTTTTGCTGTCATTTCTTTGTTTACAACCCATCATTTCTGAAGGTGTTTGGGATGTTTGCAATGGTAATTTCAATTAGTTTTGCTTGGCTTATCTCTGTCCACTATACACAGAAGGGCTTAGATGTATGTACCTGTTGGGTTTTATCTCCTTCACTTTCAGTGTAAATATTAACGTTCCATCTTTATTCAGTGAATGGCATCCAGCAGCAGTAATTGGTGTCAAACCTTCAGTTTCCTTTGATATGCCCTCCTGCTTTGAAGATCAAGGCAATGCCAGATGAATATAAATAAATAAACTGAGAGATCTAAGGTTTTTGCTTTAGGAGATTTAGCCACAAAGCTAAGCAATAAACAGAGATAGACATTTATAATCTCTCCCACAAGTTGCAGCAAGATGTCACTTGTGCTCCCAAGATACAGATATTCCCCCTTACTCATCTACTGCAACTACATCTTTGAGAATCTTAGGCTAAGAAAAACTTCTAAATGTTGAGTGTCCTCAGTTATTCAAGGCACTTTTCAATTGGAAAGTATGTAAAACTGAGAGAGGAGTCTCCAGCAGGGTTTAGAAGATCCTTCTCCTTCTGTATGAGATACTTTGTCCTGGTAGCACCAACCATCCACTAAAAGCCACCCATGAAGCAGTTGTACACAGAAAACTGGATCCAGCTGTTGCTGCCAGGCTTTAGCACTGCTCAGTTGCACAGGGCTCTGTCCCAAAGTATTTACAGTCTGGGATTTCAGATTATAGAAATCACCATCTGTCTCTCTAATAAGGTTTTCCATCTTGGCTGTACTGAACCTCTAGCCTGGCAGCTCTTGTATTTTCCACTGTCAGTAATGAGAGACAGAAAGCTGAAGGGAAGACATTTACACTCCCAGGGAGGCCTCTAGGGATGCTCTGGATCACAGGCAGCCTTTTCATTCCATTCCTGGCCTTTCCTCCTCCCTTTACTCTTCCAAGTTCACTTCTCTTTAACAAGAAAATCTAATGGGACCAATTTGGACTTGAGCAGAAACAATCCCTCTGCAGTCCTTGAGGCTCTGGCTCTTACAAAACTGGAAATCTTTTTTCCAGTCACTGTAAAAAAGCACCTGTGGTCCCTGGTCTAGAGCACTGACCCCAAATCTCACTGCTTGTCCCGCTGCTCACAGCTGCATTAAATGGAAGGAAGCGTGGGAGAGAGCCTCCTCCTGTGGCACTGATCTCCATGGTTCCTTACAAGGCACTGAACGTGGCCTTGTGCTCATGAGAACTTTGGATGGGCAATCCAAGAGCTGAGGGTGAACAGGCTCAGGCACAGGAAGGTCCCTAGAGCTCAGGCTTGGACTGGCAGAAGGAACAGGGATGGGAAAGGTCAGCATCAGAGGCCTGTTAGATTTTGTGAGTGCTGCTGAAATGTCCATGTTCCCACTAATAGAGCAAGCTGTACCTCTCCCAGGTCTGGCTGCTGGCCTATCTGGCATGTGTGGGCTGTTTATTGGGACTGGGGAAGGCACCTCCAGCATCCCTGCAGGAACATCCAGAGCTGCTGACTTGGATGGCCATATTTGGTCCTATAAAACACATAACTAAAACTGGGAAAGCTTGCAGCCTAAAATTCAGAAGCATAAGAAAAAGTCAGGAGTCACAAATAGCTAAAATGGGTGATGTGAGGACATGTTTGTGACACAGGCAGGTGCAAGAGTCCCTGTATTGTGGAGCCACAACTATGACAAGTGTTCCCCACATGTTGGCTCCGTGTGAGCTGAAGACAGGAGCCCCGACAGACCAGGCTGGACTGGACAGGCATCCTCAGCAGAGCAGCACAGACATCCCTTCAGCTGCTCATAAAGCTGACAGGGGTTGAGATCAGTCTTTCCCCCACACAACTTTCAGACCACTTTCACTAACAGCTTGCATGAATGAAGCTCTGCAATGCCTTTCCTCCTTACTTCTGTATTTACTCTTGCATTTCACCTGTAGCAATACACCAGCAATTGTGAAAATCCCCTCAGCTACTTTATTTTACCAGGTTACTTGCAGAAGGTATTGGAAGGACTCCTAACGATGGCCCTGGCTTGTGGTGCAAGTTTCAGTATGTGCAGGATTTCAGGAAAAAACTTCTCCCCTAAATCAGCCGTTTCACAAAGGTTTTTGCGGAGTGAATCTCTGGATTGCTGCTGTGATTCCTTTGTGGAAGCTAAACAACCCAAGGACAGGCAGGGTTCTGGATGAATTTAAAGCAGTTGCCTCAAAGTGATTAGCATGATTGTACACACATGCTGGTTATTACACATGCAAATGAGACAAGCACACTGATTTTGGGAGCAAGCGTAGCCAGTTTGTGCAACTGCTGTTTCGTGAGGCAAGATGGATGTGCCATGCTGGCAAAGCTTTTAATCCCCACCTCCTCCAAAATCCTCCCCAAAACAAGGCAGGCCACCTCTACCTGGCACCTTTCAGGAAATAACCACCTGCCCTGGGCCTGATCCTGCTCGCTGGGTGAGAGTGGCCCCAGAGATTCCTCCTTTGTGCTGGCAAGGTCTGTGCTCATCCCTGGGGGAAGAGCGCTCCTCCCTGCTCAGAAGTTCCCATCTCTTTGCAGCAGCAGTTTGTGTGTTCACCCCGCAGGTGGCACAGAGAGGGCTGAGTTTTGGGCAGCAGGGACTAACCCAGCATTGAGCTTTGGTGATATTTATTGCTTAGTTGTTTCCTTTGCACTGCTAACAGAGATAAAGGCATAAGACAGGAGACTTTCAAGGCCATTAAAATTTATGAGAACTGGCTGTCCCAATCCCATAGATGGCTCTAAAATCTCAGGGTAAGCATCCAAGATCTCTGCTGTGGCAACATGCCCTATACTTTTTCTGTCTTCATACTCAGTAATGAAGCTGATATAGCAAGGAGAAGGGGTGGTGTGTGGGAGAGAGTAGGAGGGTGTTTGAATATAGATATGATATTCTTGGAAATACGATGAGGAAATTGTTATGTAATCAAGAAGTTCAATAATGGTTTTGTCTAATGTGCTTTTTTAGCTCCATCAAGGCCTGCAGAATAAATTTGGCATCAGGACCAGGTTTCATTCATATGCTCCATTTACTCAGGGATTTTTCCTGCAGCCCCTCTGCTTTCCCAAGCTACAATACACTTTGAGTCAGACTGTCCAGCTCCATCCTGCCACGCCTATGCCAGCCTCTGTCTCCTCAGGCTCTGAGAAACAGAGAGCACAGTGTATTTTGAGCGATATCCCACGTGCTGCACAGTGCAGAAACAGATGGAGAGTTCCTTAATCTCCTCCCCACTTGATTCTGCACAGGAATAACATCTCCTGCTCACAGCAGCTATACATGTCTGTGGTATTTATTGACAGGGACTTGTTTTAGGAAACATCTCTTCACTAGAAGATGCCTATTTATTCATAAACTGAAAGAGTTTGCAGAACTCAGTGACTTCTGATGTCAAGATTCTGACCACTGGGCTTGCAGGATGTTTTTTCTAGAAAATGCTGAAGCCATAACAAAAGGTAACGCTTATTTCTTGCATCATGGCAAGTTGAGGCCAAAGTGGGGGATAGTTGCAAGGCAAGTACAGAGAACCTTTAATCCGCTTTTTTCCTGTGGAAGGATGTTAAGATGTAACGTAAGACCTTGAATCTCCAAACCCCTTAAGTCCTGCTGGTTCCTGTGGAGTATAAACCTCTGCTTAGGAGCTTTCCCTGACCTGGCACTTTGTGTGTCACTCCAAGGCTCTGCCCCAGGAGCTGTGAGCTCAGAGGGGCCCCTGCCCCACAGCTCAGCTCCCTGTGCTGCCCCAGGCACTGTGCACTCCATCTCTAGGAAGGCAAACCCCTACACTCCTCTGCAAGCACTACTGCACAGCAGAACATCCATAAAAACAAAATCAAGATAAAGCCACTTATATTTTGCTTTGGAAACATAGGAGATCTTAATTTTGACATTTGCCTGGAAAAGCCAAGATTGAATAATGCTTAATTATTTGATTTCAATTATAGCTGTAATAAGTTTATCTGTTGAGAGAGTAAGCCTGTTTAGTTTAAAAGAGGATACAACGCTTCTGCTGATTCTGTGTCAATGCTTCGTTTGCCTACGGGCACCCAAAGAGCTGCAGCTACAACTGCTGCTGACTAAGGTATAGTGGGCAGAAAGTTGCCTTCAGGCACAGCTGGCTGTAAACTCGTTAATACTCTTAAGAACATGTTTAGTTGTCAGAGAGCTATCAAACCCCATTAAATGATAAATGGTGTCAGTCTTCTTTCAGAGCAAAGCCCAGATGCAAATGGTGTGCTGGAGAAGAGAATTATAGATGAATGAAAATACTGAAAAGGCAAACTTGAAAGACATACACTGCCTTTAGACATCAGTGCAGTGACAGCTCTCAAGGGAGGATGAGAGGGGAAGCATGTCCTATTTCTGCTGCTGCTAGCATGGGGGAAATCAAAAAAGAAAACAAATGAATGGCACATGGAAGCTGAAGTTTCCCATTTTTCTCTTGGCCTTGCCTTGTGCCCAGGATGATGCAACCCCAGCAAGCAGCACTGCTGGGAGACATCCAGCCCCTGATGGCTGGAGAGGCTGCCTGGAACCCAGGCTGGGCACCCCCACAGCCCTGGACACACCCAGAGCACTTGTGTGTCCTCCCTGCACATCCTTGCAGACAAACCTTGCTGCCATTCTCCAGCTGAGCCGTGGTCTCCCTCGAGACTGCTGCCATCATCAACCCCCTTTCCCAGCCTCTTGGACTCCGCTGTCTTCATCTTGCTCACACATTCCTGCCCTTTGTGCTGTGCAGGTGCTGCTCGTGGAGCACAGAGGTCGGGATGGCAGAGTGGCATTGCACAGCCCGGCCTTTCCCTGGAAGACAGCGAGAGACCCGGCTGGACCTTCCCCCTGTGCCCAGAGCATCCCACCTGCTCAGCATCCCTGCTCTGCATCCCTGCTCAGCATCCCTGCTCAGCATCCCTGCTCAGCATCCCTGCTCAGCATCCCTGCTCAGCATCCCTGCTCTGCATCCCTGCTCTGCATCCCTGCTCTGCATCCCTGCTCTGCATCCCACCTGCTCAGCATCCCTGCTCTGCATCCCTGCTCTGCATCCCTGCTCTGCATCCCTGCTCTGCATCCCTGCTCAGCATCCCTGCTCAGTATCCCTGCTCAGCATCCCACCTGCTCAGCATCCCTGATCTGCATCCCTGCTCAGCATCCCTGCTCAGCATCCCTGCTCTGCATCCCTGCTCTGCATCCCACCTGCTCTGCATCCCACCTGCTCAGCATCCCACCTGCTCAGCATCCCACCTGCTCTGCATCCCACCTGCTCTGCATCCCACCTGCTCTGCATCCCTGCTCTGCATCCCACCTGCTCTGCATCCCACCTGCTCTGCATCCCACCTGCTCTGCATCCCTGCTCTGCATCCCTGCTCTGCATCCCACCTGCTCTGCATCCCTGCTCTGCATCCCTGCTCTGCATCCCACCTGCTCAGCATCCCTGCTCAGCATCCCTGCTCAGCATCCCTGCTCTGCATCCCTGCTCTGCATCCCTGCTCAGCATCCCTGCTCAGCATCCCTGATCTGCATCCCTGCTCTGGGGCCAGGCTCCTGACCCCTGCACTGACAAAACCTTCTCTAGTGTGGGGCTCTCCTCTCAGGTGCATCTCTCATTCCCACCATCTGTCTTGCATTCAAGTGGACAGAGGTTTGGATTCAGAAAAGGCAAATATATAAAGCAAAAATATAAAGCAAAAATAAAGACTGCCTTCCACCTCAGCACTGGTGAGTGTTTGGGAACAGCTCTTAAGATGTCTTTGGGATTTTACCCTTCACCAGGGAGAGACGATGCTCGTGATCGACACCCACCATGCAAAGCAGTCTGCTCAGCCTCAGACACTATTTACAGGGGATGCTGAGCTCAAAGTGTTGGTGTTTGCAGGAGTAGTTGTGGGAGGTTTTTTTTAATGGTTAAATTCAATCAGGAATGTGCCAAGATAGCATGAAATCAACTAAATGTAATTAAGCAAAAACTATTAGCTTGATTGCTAAACCAGTCTTCCTCTCATGAATATGCATGAGAATAATTGATATTAATTCTTTTCAAATCTGAGGCACATTAGTCCTGCATATTATAGTGTAGAATTTTTTTGGAAGACTAAACCAGTTCCACTGCCGCTTTCCCACCAAAAGGCATAATTAGTCTTGCTGCAGTCATTGATACCATCCTGAGTTGCCACATGGAGAGGAAATTAGAACAGAGCTCAAGTGATTTTTTTTGTCTGCAAAACACAATGACCTGTTTAAGATTTTTTTCCAGTACTGTTTTACCAGCATCAGCCACATTAATGCCATTCTGAAGAGACAGGGAAGCCTTCAGGAACAGTGAATCCCTGGAGACAGAAAGGCTGGGGCAATATCCTGTCCTGTTTAACGTGCTTGACACCGGCATGGCCCTGTCAGACGGGTGTCCGTGTGTCTGTGTGTCTGTCTGTCCGTGTGTCCGTGTGTCTGTGTGTCTGTGTGTCTGTCCGTGTGTCCGTGTGTCTGTCTGTCCGTGTGTCTGTGTGTCTGTGTGTCCGTGTGTCTGTCTGTCTGTGTGTCCGTGTGTCTGTCTGTCCGTGTGTCTGTGTGTCCGTGTGTCTGTGTGTCTGTGTGTCTGTGTGTCTGTGTGTCTGTGTGTCTGTCCGTGTGTCTGTGTGTCTGTGTGTCCGTGTGTCCGTGTGTCCGTGTGTCCGTGTGTCTGTGTGTCTGTGTGTCTGTCCGTGTGTCTGTGTGTCTGTGTGTCCGTGTGTCTGTCTGTCTGTGTGTCCGTGTGTCTGTCTGTCCGTGTGTCTGTGTGTCTGTCTGTCTGTGTGTCCGTGTGTCTGTGTGTCCGTGTGTCCGTGTGTCCGTGTGTCTGTCTGTCCGTGTGTCTGTGTGTCTGTCTGTCTGTGTGTCCGTGTGTCTGTCTGTGTGTCCATGTGTCTGTGTGTCTGTGTGTCTGTCTGTCCATGTGTCCGTGTGTCTGTGTGTCCGTGTGTCTGTCTGTCTGTGTGTCCATGTGTCCGGGTGTCTGGGTGTCCAGGTGTCCGTGTGTCTGTCTGTGTGTCCGTGTGTCCATGTGTCTGTCTGTGTGTCTGTCTGTGTGTCTGTGTGTCCATGTGTCTGGGTGTCCAGGTGTCTGTGTGTCCAGGTGTCTGTCTGTCTGTCTGTCCATGTGTCCGTGTGTCTGTGTGTCCAGGTGTCTGTCTGTCTGTGTGTCTGTGTGTCTGTCTGTCCGGCTGTCTGTCTGTCTGGGTGTCCCCGGGCTGTTCCCTAGGGCTGACTTCAGCTCCCTGGGGCTGCTGCTGCCCCTGGGCTCCTGCTGCAGGCATGAAATTGAACATTGACATTCTTCTTTTTTTCAAAAGAGACTTACGGAGCTTCTGCAGGTGGTGGGAAACACTTGCAGGATCACTCCAAACTCTCAGCACCTTCCCAGCTCTTAGTTCTTTATTCTACTAAAACCTTTTGCTTTCCTGTCAGCTTCTCGGCTCTCCCCCATGCCCACACCCCTCCTCCTGTCTGGCAGTCAGACCTTGTGTCAGACAAAGGACTTTGATGCAGGAGTCCACCTTCCCAAGCCAGTGTTCCCAAGGCTTTTCCCTGGAGCAGAGCATGGAACCTTCGCTGACAGCTTTGGCACAAAGCCAGTGAAGTGTTTTAATCTCAAGTATAGAATGGTTCTTCCCCTTATAAGCACCCAACACTGGATTAGATGTCACATATTTAATAAATAGCAACAACTGTATACAAACTGTTTACAAAAGCATCTGAAAACTAATCCTTGGCAACAAATCATTCATATTAGCATGAGGCCATAGCAAGTGGTGAGTTGAGCCAGTGGACAGCAAATCCATGTGAACATAAAAGAAAAGGCAGCTCTAAATCAGCAGTTGAAGAAGAGAGTTTGATCTTGCCTCACTATGAGAGTTTTGATGCACTCAAGCTCTAAATATAGAGGATGAAACAGAACTGTGAAGATGTGTACTTGGTTCTTGGTTGGGGTGCCTTTTCTGTTTTTTTTACTTGTTTCATTGTTTGTTTGTTTATTGTTGTGTTGCTTTTGAGGTATTTTTAAACTCAGTTTGAGCTCAGAAAATGCTCAAACTCTTTGAAGTGTTTGCAGGAAGTCTGGGAATATTCACTCCATGCTTGCTGACTTCTGGACATTAACACGAGAACAAACCTTTGCAAGGCACAAGGGATAAGCAGCTGCTTGGGCAGCCCTTGGCTCTCCCACAGCTTTGCCAGCCTTTCCTATGTCCCAGTGCGCTCCCAGCAGGCACCAGAGCAGCCCTTCCTGCTCTCTTCTCACTGAAAATTTACAGAAGGAAAAGGAACATAAAGCCCCACTGGCCATTTCCATAGGGAGCAGAGCCAGGGCTTTTTTGTTTCTTGGAGGGGTTGGGCTGTTTGGTTTTTGGTGGTTGGCTTGCTGATATTTTGCACTTAATAAAAGTCACCTGAAACTGTTTGGAAAATGCAGGTGTGCTGCCTTCTAGTGAAGGTTTATTGAAGAGAGGGGAGGGGAAGAGAAAGGTTTCCTGCAAGTGGCAGCTGAACAGTGCCAGGTGGTACATCCTATTTTAATCCAAGTGGAGAATAGCAAAGAGCAGAATTGAAGATTATGGGAAATGATACACCTCACTGAGTTTCAGTGCATTTTTCAGTTTGTTTTTTTTTTTTTAATTTATTTTTTTTTAAATTTTGGGTTTCTGTTTTAATATAGGATGGTGCCACACTATACACTGGGTGGTAGAAATTAATCTTGTCATGAATGTACTTCTCTGAAGGGCTGAGCCTTCCTGAGCCCTTAATTTGAGCTGATTGGACTGACTCATTATCATAGCAGCAGATTTTGGAATAGCAAAGTTGAACCTTACTTGAACTTGTTGGCTCCATTCGTGCTGTTTTTCTTTCTTGCCCCCACCTCCATCCATCAATAATAATACCCAGTGCCCCTTTTTGAAAAACCCTACTGATTATCCTAGTAACTATCTGCCAAACAAACACACACTAACATTAAGAGAAGCACATTAAAGAGCCTGAGCTTTGTTTGGCAAAGATAGAACATGTCATTCCAGGGAAACGTGCAGTTCTGATGTCCTGGGAATCTGGGGATCTTGTGTCAGGCTCCCGGTCCCGTTATCTCACACATCGGGCGCTCTGTGAGCGCTTTGCTGTTTGCAGAGCACACACAGCGTGGGGCCAGCTCACCTCTGCTCTGTGCTTGTGCTCTGAAATGTCATTGCAGCTGCTGGACGCTCCTGTCCCGCAGTTTTCCTCTGACTCACCCTGTGCTTCCAGGGGGAGCATCCTCATCCCCATCCTCCCAGTGCGGGGAGCAGCTCCAGCTCTGCATGTTTCAGCTCAGGCAGGCAGGAGCCCAGCCCGGGCTGGGGCAGCAGGGCCGGTGTCTGCAGGGCTGTGTCACCCATCTGCAGGCACTGGCAGAGCCCCGGGAGCCGTGTCCTGAGCCTGAGCAGGGTCAGCGCAGCCTCCCGGGGCTCCAGCCGCTGCCAAGGCTCCGTTTGCAGGGGGCTGCACTGCCTGTCCCTAAGGAGCTCCAGCAGATGCTCCAGCTCCCTGCTGTGCCCTCAGGATAAACTGCTGAGACCACTGCCGGTGCTGATTGCTGAGGGGATCACCTCAGCTCCCTGCAGTGATTCCAGGGGCTCCCAACGCTCCACACATCTGAGAACGGGCACCTGTTCCTCTGCTGCTGCTTGGCTTCATCCCGAGCACAGCACAAAACCCCAACAGGGCAGGATGGGGGCACTAAAACACGGCTTTTCAACACACACAGCATCCAGCATCCCTCCCTGACAGCACCTGGGACAGTCACCCGCTGCCTGGGGACCTGGCTGCTGGGAAACTGCTCAGCAGCTCTGGAAATGAGACACAGGGTGAGCCCAGCACAGGGACAAACCCACTGCTGAGGGGGGAAGACAAATCCAGCCCAGACTGCGAGTTATTTAAAGAAGGCAAAATAATAAGGGAAAAAACACTCAGCGTGCCAGGGAAATAAGTTTATAAGAATTATCAAGGGATGTAGGAATAACCTTTCAATGGTTGCAGTCTGGCACAGATGTGAATGAACATCCCTGGCAGCTGAGGGCTCTCTCTCCATGTGTTACATGGAATGAGCTGGCAATTCCCACGGCAGTCCTGAACGGCCAGACTGCTCAGAGCAGCTAATATTGGCTAATTGTCTTCCTTTATTTCTTGGAAAGAAAAAGAGTCCTAAGGGCAGTGACACTGGAGCCATGTGTCCCAATTAACCCGCTGCAGGTTGTGTGGAGCTGCTCTCTCCTGCATCCCCTCTGTGAGGCACAAAGCGTGTCTGTTCCCATGGCCACTCTCCCCTGGGAAAGAAAGGAGGAAAAAATGTGCTGCTTTCTATTTTTGAATGTCCTGCCTTTCCTGCAGCCAGGCGAAGGGTCTGACTTCTTTTCACTCTCCCTCTTTCCCATTTCACTGTCAATTGATTGCTCACTGCCAGAGGGCATTATTGGCTTCAAAAGCTTCATTTTCTAGTTCCTGAGCTGCTCATCTTCTCCTGGCTCATTGCTGTCACTGGAGGTCAGAGTCCCAGAGTCTTTAGGCTGTTTTGGATTTGACCTTGAGAGCTTCTTTTGCTCACCCCACCACATGAAACAATCCTTTGATCATTGTAGGCACATACTTAAATGAAAAAAATAAATCCAGTGGGCAGAGATTATTTAATTATATCGGTGGTGAGTGGAAATAAGCTGGAACCAAAACATTCCCAGCCAGGTTTAAAGAATAGCAGTGCCTGGGGGCACCCCTGCTCTCTGTGGTGCTGGGGCCTGTGGCACACACCAGAAACTTGCTCCAGCTCTGGTACCAGCTTTTCCTGGGCTTAAACTCAAGGTTTGTGCAATTTACATGAAAATTACAGCCTGTTCCTGAAGTATTTCCACCTGGAATGCAAATTCCTAAACTGCAACTTTCAGCAGTGGCCACTGAAAGCACAAGGCAAAAAAAGAGATGGGAATAGTGAATCCTGAACTTCTGTGCTGTGCTGGCCAACCTCATCTGGCCTGGTGGGGAACCACAGAAAAGATGGTGGTAAAAATGCAGGTTGATTTTTTTTTTCTTAACTAAGCTGCTTATATCCTGTTCCGTGCAGTATTCTAGAGAATTAGCTTGTTTTGCAAGGTCTCATGAGACTGAAATCTTTGACATAAGGTTTCTGCCATCCTCTATCAGTCTATTGAGTAGTCAGTGGATTTGTTCAGGGAGTGTTCCTGGGATCAGCATTACCAGATCCTTTACAGATCCTTTTCCTGCAGGCAGCAGGCTGGGGACAGGCTGTCCTTTTCTGGGGTGGATAAGGCAGATGTGGAGCTGCTACTGCAGCAGCTAAGCTTGACTGGCTTTGGGCAAGTTGGATGTCAAACCAGACAAACTGGGGCATTGTGGCTGACACCCTGCTTTTGGAGATGAGAAGAGCTACTTGGCTGTATTAAAGCTGCCACATGTAAGAGGTGATACTGTTGGAAAACAAATAAAAACCCACACATTGTCAGCAGGGCAGGAGTGGGGCAGGGATGGGTTCTGTTTAAAGATGTCTTAATCAAATCCATCCCCTTCTACACCTCTAGGTTTTGCTCCAAAATCCAGTTAAACCATGAAGCTACTAAAGATCCCAATTACCAAAGGGAGTGATAATGATGATACAAAGGAAGAAAATTAGTGGCAAAACTGTGCTCCTGGATTGTTTCAGTACTCCATGGGAGAGCACGGAGTTCCTGACAATTTACCTTTCAAATCTCTCAAATAAAACAACTCTTGAAAATTGCCAAAACATTAGCAACACAAAGAGTAACAAACAGCAGGGTGGCTTTGTCAAATGACAGCAGAGGCTGCCAAGAGCAGAGGCTGAGGCCACGCTGGGTGGGTTTGGCTCCATGGGCAGGGGGGTCACAGGATGTGGGACCCCTCCCTGTGCCACTGCACCCCCATGAGTGGCAGACCACCAGTCTTGCTCATACACTGGGTGTGCAGCCTGAGCAAAACTCACTTAAAGAAACTTAAAGAAGAGGATTTTCAAAGATTGGAATAGGGTGTAATGAGTCTCCTCCTCTTAGTGCCACCTCCTGCAAAACCTCCTCCCGCTGCACCAAAAGTAATTCCCAAAGAAATGAGCTTGAAACAAATGTGGGACCAGGCTCAGTCCCTGCAAAAGGCAGCCTGGAAGAAGGGCTCTGGAGTGCATCTTGCAGGGCTCATCTTTCTCTTCCAAGACTTCTCCCTTCCACTTTGGAGGAATTTTGGGATTCTCAGCAGAATCCCACTTGGATCTTGTATCCCTTTCCAGGTGTGCTGTTTGCAGAAAGCAATTGCAGCCAATTTCCTTTTATGTGAATATGGTGGAAGATGTAAAATGGGAAATTTGGAGGGGCTTGGAGAGTTTCTTAAAGGTTAAAAAAATTCTTTTGAAGAAGAAAGTAACAATCACCAAGTCTCTGTGTTTGCAGTGCAGTGTCTGTGATGCCTTAAGATTTTTTAGCTTTTTATGTATTTTTCATATATTTGCAGCTTTGTAGATTTTTAATCTATACTTGTATGGTTTCTAGTACTTTTCCTGTCTTTTCTCACAATAAGCTAACCCTTACTAACACATTCTTGAAAATCTGTTTAGTCTTACTCTTAAGAAGATAATTTCTGACAAGAACATCTTGTTTTCCACCAGAACTGGGGACATAACAAGAAATGGGGCAAAGAAACCCCTGGACCAACTCCAAGGGGCTGACTCAGCTGATCTCCTGTTGTGTGTACCTGCTAGATATACTAATTAATTAACGTTATAAAAACGTTATAAATACAATAACATTATAAAAAATGCAATTACAAAAATTGTAGAAATCATTTATCATGTGTGCACAGAGCCATTTTTGTGCACCTGAAAGCTTTCACTAAAGATTTGCTCTTTATATTATCACTCTTAATACCATTTGGAAAGTTTTGTGTTTTAATTCCAGGCAACAGCTGCTGCTTTGAAATCAGGCTCTGGCAGATGTTATTTTGGGGTATTTAAGCCAGGCTCTTGCTGTCACCATCTCAATGTTCTTGGCTTTGTTACTGTTTCTCTGTTTTATTATTCTGAAGAAAATAACTCTGTTAGTGTTCTTTTTCTGGCAGGGAGGAGCTGTGCCAGCACCAAGTGGACAGACTCCAGGTGGCGGTGGCTCAATGCTCGAGTCCCTCCTGCTGCAGGCAGGTGCAGTGTGGCTGGGATTTCCCTCTGTGGAAGGAGTTTTGTTCCTCCCGTGCTGCCTCGTGGAGCTCCTGAACTGAGCTGCAGCCCTTGGCCAAGCCCTGCCAAAGGCTGCCCTGTGCCTGTGATGCCAGGTGAAAGTTTGCACACGAGTGTGCCCATCCCAGTCTGCCCTGTCCCCACCTTCACGAGGGTCTGTGCACGAGATCTGCAGTCCAGAGAAAAACCCCAGTCCCTGTTATAGAGCGAAAGCTCAGCTCCTGCATGGGGGTCACTGCGTGCCCGGGGTCTGTCTGTGCCCACCCTGGTGCTGCTGCACAGGGTCCAGCACACCCAGCAGCACCTGTGGCTGTCCTGAGCACAGCCCAGGAACCAACCTGGCTTCACCAAACTGTGCTGGATCCACCTGCTACCAGCCTGGCAGGGAGCCAGGCCCAGCTCCTCCCATCGCTTTGGGGGGTTTATTTGTCCCCGGCTGTTCCAGTAAAAGTTGTGATGGTCTGAGCGGTTCTGTCCCCTGAAAACTCCCCACCCAACAGGAACCCAGCTAAGATACCAGCCAAGGCTTCAATTTGCTTGTGACAGTACCACCATAAAATATATCTTCCTTGATCTCTCTATTCCAGTATTCCCATTTTGAGGCTTAAAAATTGACTTATTCCTCCTTTCTCAGCCCTCTCCCACATCACCTCCTATGGAGCCAGGAGTATAAAACACTGAGCCTTGTTGCTAATGGCCCAGGCAAATGATTTAATCAGTGATGCAAAAGGAGTTACGAGCCTGTAGGATGGAAAGAATGCCAGATAGACAGTAAGACTAATGAGGTAATGTGTAAATCCAGGCATTTTCTAACAGATGGGGCATGCATATTATTAAAAGGGACATAAAAACATAGACAAAACAATAGCCCAGGTTGGCCATAGCTTGATTTATACAGTGGAAACTTTTTTTCTTCTGAAGGCAAAGGCAACAAACATAGTCTGTGCTTAGTAGTGAAGTGAGAACATTGTGAGTGGAGATGCAATGCCTGTACCCAAACACAGCTGGCTCTGCAGCTCCGGGTGACGCTGCCTCATGCAGAGACTTTCCCTGGGCTCCACAAGATAAACCAGAGCTGTCCCCACCAGAAAAGGGGTGCCAGACACCCTGAGACAGCTCTGGGAACAGCTCTGGGGACAGCTCTGGGAACAGCTCTGGGGACAGCTCCAGGGACATCTCGGGGGACATTTTGGGGGACAGCTCTGGGGACAGCTCTGGGGACATCTCTGGGGACAGCTCTGGGGACAGCTCCAGGGACATCTCGGGGGACATTTTGGGGGACAGCTCTGGGGACAGCTCTGGGGACAGCTCCAGGGACATCTCTGGGGACATTTTGGGGGACAGCTCTGGGGACAGCTCGCTGTGCTGTGGGTGCTATCAGCAGCAGCTGCCCTGCAGGGCTGGGGAGGAGAGGAGCACTCAGGGACAGGAGCACGTTCACTATGGGATGGCTAATGAGGCAAGTCTGCATTTCTGCCTGCCTGCTTTTACTGGAGAACCCCTTGGAAATTCCTGGTGGTGAAATGCAGAAAACCGTAAAGCAAAAACCCTGAGTCATCTGTCTCAAACTGTCATCGCAGCTTCCCCTGTCAATCCACATGACCCACTCAATTCTCATCCATTTTCTCCATTTTGGGGGAGTTGTGAAAAATAACTACAACCATTCCAACTGATTGGTTATAACATATGCTCAAACTACAGTGATTTGGCTAAATTCTTCTAAGGCTGTACCACATTTTAGGCTTTATGTAATCCAGACAAGAGCACCAGATGCAATCAGGGGAATTGGTCTGCCCTAAGTGCTGCTGTGCCCTGGGCAGACAGGCCACAGCTCAGTGATCTGCAGCAGCTCAGACAGGGGGAAAAAGTAATATAAAAAAAAACGTAGTTACTAATGTCATTTTCCATTGAGATAGCACATGAAATCAATCTATCGTGCTAAATCTACAAGTTCCAAACTGTATACATAAGGTATATTAAGGGATTTGGAAAGATTAAGACTAGCTCCTACGCGTCTGTGTGTGTATAAGCACGATTGTTTTATCTGTGAATTACCTGCCGCTGCAGAAAAGGCAAAGGGAAGCGGCCTTGTTGGGAGCAGCATCAGCGGGAATGTTGGCTCAGAGCTGAGCTCTAACTCTGCTCCTCGGGTGCTGTAGAGCAGTCCCGGAGGGGGAACCGGGACCCTGAGAGTGGCCCAAAGCAGCTGGGCCTGTGCTCAGCCCCGTGTGGGACCGTGTTCATCCCAGACCCCTGTGTGTGGTGTGGGACCGTGTCCATCCCAGCCCTGTGTCCATCCCAGCCCCGTGTCCATCCCAGCCCTGTGTCCATCCCAGACCCCTGTGTGTGGTGTGGGACCGTGTCCATCCCAGCCCCGTGTCCATCCCAGCCCCGTGTCCATCCCAGCCCTGTGTCCATCCCAGCCCCGTGTCCATCCCAGACCCCTGTGTGTGGTGTGGGACCGTGTCCATCCCAGCCCTGTGTCCATCCCAGCCCCGTGTCCATCCCAGCCCTGTGTCCATCCCAGCCCCGTGTCCATCCCAGCCCCGTGTCCATCCCAGCCCTGTGTCCATCCCAGCCCCGTGTCCATCCCAGCCCTGTGTCCATCCCAGCCCCGTGTCCATCCCAGCCCTGTGTCCATCCCAGCCCCGTGTCCATCCCAGCCCTGTGTCCATCCCAGCCCCGTGTCCATCCCAGACCCCTGTGTGTGGTGTGGGACCGTGTCCATCCCAGCCCCGTGTCCATCCCAGACCCCTGTGTGTGGTGTGGGACCGTGTCCATCCCAGCCCCGTGTCCATCCCAGACCCCTGTGTGTGGTGTGGGACCGTGTCCATCCCAACCCCGTGTTCATCCCAGCCCCGTGTCCATCCCAGCCCTGTGTGGGACCAGGTCCATCCCAGCCCTGTGTCCATCCCAGCCCCGTGCCGGACCTCGCTGCCTGCCTGGCCAGGTGCTGTCCCCTGCTAACCAAGGGGTTCCCCCATCTCTGCCATCTGCCTCCTCCTCCAGTGCTCGCTGATCACTGCCGTGTTAGGAAATACAGCAGTGATAAAACCGCATTAAAGCGCCGTGGCGACTGGAGCCCGTGGGAAGAAGCTCAGAGCGGGAGGGGATCCCAGCGTGGCCTTTCCAGGCAGGAATTCCTTGTGGAGCAGCTGGGACAGGCTGAGCGGGGGCTGAGGACTCGGTGCTTTTCGATCTCCTGTTGTTTGCGGTGCAGGACCAGGGTTTGTGGCTGCTCGGGAGAAGGCTCAGCCCTCTCTCCCCGGTCCCAGCCGGGCTCTGGCTCTCCAGCCGCAGCCGGGACCGTGTGCCCCCGCTGCTCTCCGGCCCCGCTGCCCGCAGGAGCCAGGGATGATCCAGCCGGGGCACACCCGGCCCTCGGCCCCGGGATTGTGTCAGGGGAAATGCTTACAAGGAGAGAACTCCTCGGGCAGCCCATACTGGCTGTGGCTGTGGGGCACGATGGAACACGAGCGGCTCCAGAGCTCTCCCCTGGGCTGGGTGTGGGTGTGGGCAAGGCAGGATCCCCCAGGACGTGGGGTACAAAAAGCATTCTCTGCAAAGATTTTCCTACTGGGTAAAGGCCCATTACGAGGACTTCCTGGCTTAGGCAGCTGTATATAGCAGCAATAATCCTATTATGCTGATCCTAAACTGTCCTCTGAGCAGTGAAGTGAACTTTACAGAACACTGGAAGCCTAATTAAGCCTCCAAGCCCGCTGTGAGCAGCTCAATTCTGCCTCTGTGCAGCCACAGGGTCACGTTATGATAGAAACACAAACACCTTTACCACACACACCCCAAAGGCTGCTCCCTGCCTTCAGTCAGCTGCTTTGAGTAAATGCAATCGAGTTCTTTGTAGGAAGAGCTGTCCTACTAATTCCTATGACAGAGAGCCCAAATCCATGCCCACGTACCAATGGCAATAACGCTGCCCTCACAGATGGCTGTGCCAAGGCTGAAGGCTGCTCACACGCTTCTGTATTTTTTGCACAGCTGTGAGGATAAAGAAAGCTGGTCCTGATCAGCGAGGCCCTGAGCCTGGCCTTTCTGGAGAGGCTGTGTAAAGATGCAATATTACACCTACAGCCAGTACAGGAGCTGGGCTGCAGCAGCCCTGGTGCCTGAGCAGCTGCCTCGGGCTGTGCCACAGTGCCAAGGCAGGTTGGAATGGCCCAGCTGCTTCATTGCGGCTGCAGGAGGCTGTGTGACAACATCCATGCTTCTCCCAAACCTCTCTTCACACCTGACAGTCTTTGAATGCCTCCAGAAAAAGCTGAATATCAAGGAGCTTTCCTGGGCAGAAACCAAAGGAATGGCCAAGGCGAGAGCAGCTGCAGCTGGAAAGGGCTAAATGGATGATTATCCTGAAATCTTAACATTGCTAACTAATGTCTTAAACATTGCCTTGAAAACCCCAAGACAGCTCTCGATCCTGCACACAGCACATGTCTCCCTGCTGTGACACTCTGTGTGATGCATGCCCAGGACCAGGCCTGACCCCAGGATGTCACAGCACATTTACAGCACAGCAAGAGGTGCTGGCATCACCCTGTGCATGGCCAGCATGGCTTAACTGCCTACCACCACTAAACATGCATTTTGGTGACTTTTTCAGAACTTCCTTCCATCTTTTCCTAATGGAGGGCAAGTTTGATATTTAGGTCTAGAAATTAATATCTTCAAATGCTTGCTTTTTTGGTGTAACAGACTGAGACAGGCTAAATATTTGTGCTCTTGTCTTGCCTGGCTGGTAACCCAGATACTATTAGTGAAGCACAACTGGGTCATGAGAATTAATATTAGCATCTGCGTTAGCTGCTTTATTTACATCACTGTAGCTGTCAAAAGTTGTGGTAGCTTAAAAGGAACATGTTTTATTCATGCTGACACTAGCAGTGGAATAGCTGGATGAAGGCTGGCTGGCTCCTCAGGACCAGGCTGGGCACATGGCAAGCACAGACCCAAGCTGGGAAAATGCCCTGGGAAGTGTCTGGGCAGTGAGGGGTGAGGGGCACAGCTCGTCCCAATTCACACGGGCCAGCAAAAGCCTTGGCTGGCAACACAGCCCAACAGCATCCACAGTGTTTCTGTACTGCCCCAAACCACAGGGAGAGCTTCTGGAGGAACACAGGATGGAGGGACTCTTAAGTTATGGTTAAGTTATAAAAGCTCTGATCACTGTTTCAATATAATTAAGGAATTAATTAACTTCCCAGCTCAGTAATTATGGAAGCTTCAGCCCCATGAAGTAGCACCACATCCCCAGGTCCCTGTGGGCAGTGGGCAGTGGGGGGTACCCCACGGCTGTTGCTGGAGCAGAGGGGGTGCTCAGGGGGGCTGTGGGTGCTGCCAGCCCAGCAGGAGTGAGCCCCCAGGGCTGGGGAGAGCGCTGCCAGGGCTCTGCTCAGCACAGAGCAGCAGAGGCAGCATCTGAGCCTCTCCATCATGTGCAGCCCGAGCTGCTGAGCCTGGGCTCTGTGCAGGTGCTCTGGCACAGCTCTGAATGCTCTGCAGGGCCTCCCTCTGCCCTGGGGGCTGCTGCCAGTGCACCTCCTCCTCCTCCTCCTCCTCCTCCTCCTCCTCCTCCTCCTCCTCCTCCTCCTCCTCCTCCTCCTCCTCCTCCTGCTGCACCCTGGCCATGGCCACCACCCTCTCCAGCAGCTGCCACCTCCCTGAGCTCTGTCTCCTTTCCAAAATCACCCATGACCAGGAGCCAACCTTCCTGTAAACAAAGCCAGTGCTGGGTTTCAACTCCATATGAACTAATACAAATTTCTGAGTAACTGAAGTCTCAGCAGGGACGTCTTTAAATAACTTTGGCGGGGGAATCGGCAGAATTATTAGAAATATTTTATCAGTAAAAATTGTATCAATTTATTGCCCAGTCTGCTCAGAAAAACTATGAACAAAGAAAACTAGGAAACGGTTTCACAAACTGACTTTACTAGGCAACAACACTGTCAGTTCTCTGGGTTCTTAAAAGTCATGTTAAACCAGTATAAAACAGCAGAGCAGACTTTGAGACACAGCCATTCCAGGCAGGAAAGGATGGAAAGGGCTTGGGAGCTAAGAGGGCAGTGCAACGCTGCAGTGAGCGTTCCCTGGCTTCCCTTAACCATCACAACTGCACTGCTGATCTTTTCACCCTGTGGGTCAGGCAGATCCAGCCACCTGCACCAGGAATGCAACTGCCTGCCTGCTGGACAGCCCAGGGTCACTGAACCAACCAAAGCATCCTCCCACAGGGACCTCAGAAATTCTCACATTCCTCTTATAATCCTGTCTCAGATGTTCTATGGATCATTTTTTAAGCTATTATATCACAACAAAGGCAACATCTATTTTTTAAAATGAGGAATCTGGCGATCCCAGAGCCAGAGGTATTGTTCTCTGTTGGACTTGGATACATCAGCTGCTGAGTTTCTTTTTTCCTTCAGGACACACAATTAGCCATCTGGAAGCTTCATCAACACACCAAAACAGCAGCTATAATTGTGCTTATTAAATAAGAGTCTAAATCTGTCCCAGAGAAAGCAAAACTCTCTGTAGCACATGAACCCATGGCAAGCCTGACCTCCCTTAACCAGCAGTAACTGGTGAGAAGAGGAACTGTGCCTGAGGCATGAGCTTCAGGGTGAGAGGGATGAGCCCTCTGCTCTCAGCTTTGCCAGGTGCTGTCAGTGGCACGGACACAGCAAAGCCTCCAGCCTGAGTACAAATATTCCCAAACTGCAAAATCCAGCAGAACCTAGTGACTTTCTCAGAGTGTATTTTACATGGCAAGGTAATGCTAGTCCTTGGAATTCTACTGGTCTGCCTAGGCTGAGGATGAGCAGAGGAGAGGTGGGAGCTACAGGACATTCCCTTTGTCTCAGGAGCACCTCAGAGACAGCACAGCAGGGTCTGCTCTTCACTTGCCAAACACCCAGTCCCAAGCACACCTGCCTGTTCCACCACCTCATCCCTGCTCCTTCTGCAAACCTTGATCCCAAAGATCCCACTGAGCACATCCAGTGGCAGAAATTTGTCCCTAGAGGTTCTGATCATGTGTGGTAGCGGGCAATAGCGATTTGCATACAATCAAGTGTGATTAACCTTGAGAATACATTGCTGCCACCTCAGCTTCCCAGAAACCCCACCCTAGCCCCCCACAAGCCTGCTTGCAGCAAACTGAATTTCCTTGAACAAGAAAGAGGAATGTTGGCTTCCAGAGACCAAGGTGATGCTTCACTGCACCCCCTCCCACAAGCACCTGCACATCCCACCTAAGGATTACACTGAATTCCTCCCAGCAGTAGAAGCTCCAGGGGTACAAAGAAAAAAGTATTTGGAATACTTGAAAATACTAACAAATGCTGCTCCTAGACCTGAGGAATGAGTTGGAGCTGTTTTGTTGCTCTCTGCATTGCTGTTGTGGGGCCAAGAGATTGGTCCAGGGGCTGCTCTCCTCATCCAGAGGTTCATAGGAAATAAATGCAAGGGGAACAGACAATATATGAAGAACTGGTGGAAAAAAAGAGTTGCTCTGGTTATTTCTGACAGAGAGCTCTGAGCTTCTGCTGGCTTTAGTTTTGCTAACAGTACTCTTTAATTTTGGCAAGGATGCCTGGAGCTCAGGAAAGGAATGCACTGTATATATAATTATAAATCAAAATATAATATAATACAATAAGTAAAATGAACACTGAAGAATACCACTCACTAGCTGCATATGACATCTACCTAATTGTTCCAGGCAGTGAGTCACCACTTGAATTAAAGAGGTGCAGTGAGGTGGTGAAGGGCCAGCTCTGCACAGTTGGGCTCTGACTCCCCTGGCACCTACCTCATGCTGAAGTGAAATCCAAAACCAACTCAGCTTCCCTCAGGACCCTGAGCTCAGCCCTGTCCCACCTCAGTGCCCTTGCAGAAACCTCAGCACCAGGCTGTACCTCCTGTGCTTTATAGGCAAAGGGTTAAATGCCTGAGAAATGGGATCACAGACCTGAGCCCAAAGCAGCAGAAGAAGTCTGGGTCTGGGGCAGAGCTAAACATCACCGTAAAAGGCAGACACTGGAACTTCAGGAGATGGACACATACACCAGGGCAGTCCTTTCCCATAGGAAAAAGGGAGAAAGGGAGGTTGTTGCCATGCCCTGAAGGCTGGAGCACATGTTTGAGACTGGAGGAGTCAGTCCAAATTCTAATCCCTGCTCTGGCAGGCTGGAGCAAATCTAGCGGGGAGGGAAACGATCTGACAGCGCTGCTGAGCTTTAGTGCTGGGGCATGGGAGGCTGTGAGGAGCAGAAAAAACTGGGACAATTGGTGTTTTTAAGTGACCACTTAATCACAGAACATCCTGAGTTGGAAGGCACCCACAAGGATCAGTGAAGTGCGAATCCTGGCAAAAACAAGCCCAAACAATCCTACCATGTGTAATCAAGGACTTAGAGAATGGAAATGTGAGGGTGAGAGGGACAACAATGCAAATTCAACAGGTTTCTGCTGCTGACCTTAATGCCCTGAGTGGAAGATCAAATTTGCATGAAGATAATGAGCAGGAGGATGGATGTAAGAAGAAAACATTACCCTGGGTGTGGTAACACAACCCCCAAACACATCTGCACACACAGACCTGCTCCCTGAGCTGTCACACCCGGGACAAGCCACCAGCCACAGGCAGCACCTTCCTGAGCCCCCTGTTCCTGCTGCTTGTGGGCTTCCAAAAATCAGCAGTGCAAAATAATTTACTGCTGCTTCTCTGCAAGATGGAAGGATCCCATAATAATAAGTCATGATGATTTCACAGCAACTTTAAGCCAGTTTCCATCCTGCTGTCAAAGCCATGTGTCCTTGGCTTCAAACTGCTTTCTCCCCACTGGAATTCAGCCACCTCTGCACTGGGACACACTGGGATTTTAATCCTGTAATTGACAGCATCAATCCTGGCCTCAGGGGCTTCCCTGGGAGTGAGGAACAGACTGCAGCATCCTTCAGTTCTGCTTTCAGACAATCAGATATTTCCAGCAAGCTGTTAATCTTTGAGAAGTGAGCTGGGCTTTGGTCATCATTACTTAAATGGAATGGATGGCAGAAGGTAGGTACCTGAAACCTCAATAAAAACTCCAGCCAAAAGGTGTGAATATTTCATTCCTGTGCTAGAGCAGCAGCTACAGATTGTGACAATGCTGATGGCTTGCAGCTCTGGCTGGCCAAAACAAGGCAAAAAAAGCCTTTACTACACATTTTTCTTTACAGGATTCCAGAAAAGCTCTTTGTCCTTTTGAAACATCAACAACAACCTGAGAAGGCTGGGAGTATTTCCTTTGAGGGTTTTAATTCCTAATGTACTCTACGTTTGTGATGCTTGGGATGGGAGTGCCAATGATCAAAGCCCATAAATCGAGGCTCCCAACACCTTGTGTGTGGTTTCAGTGAAGCAGATTTGTTTACAGCACATTAAGGGCACTGGGAGGTTTGAGCATTTTTACCAGCTGTTCCTTGCGGTTTTTTGGCAGCTCTCAGGATGTCATTGTCATTCCCAGCATATCTCAAGGTGGCTCTCAGGAGCCCAGGAGTGGCAGCCAGGCACTGGGGCACCCTCCTGGAGGTTCACTGTGCCCTTCACATTCCACTGTCTTTGTGAAAGGAACCCCCCCTTCTGCTGTGCCTCGAAGGGGGAGAGGTCTGCGTGCCAAGAAGCTCCTCCATTGAATGCAAGATGCAAAAACACAAAGGAGGAACAATTTTAAAACTGTTAAAAATATTATTTTAGTCCTTTCAGAGCTTCTCACTAGAAGCTTTTGACTTACTGAGAGAAACAAAAAGGTGTTAACTGTGCTGCTGAAAATAGAGCCCCTTGCTCTCAGGCTGAACCCAGACAGGGCCTTTCCAGAAGATCTCAAGCACACTTGGTTCATGTGATTGTCTCTTACAGTTACTCTTTCTGATCTTTTGATCCACCTCTGTTTTCCACTGCAGGAAATTAACTGCTGTGCTTGGTGGCTGCTCCTTCATCTGGTGAGGGATGGATCTTTATGGTTCTCATAAGACATTCAAGATACACAGGCTGTAATTTGGGTGTTTCCCTTTCTTGCACATCAAATTCATTTTTGATTTGCTCCTGCTACAGAGTTTTTTCTTGTGGTTTGTTAATGTATTTTCTTTCTTCATCGACAATGCCTCAAGTGACTGTGATACATTTACCTGTGAACTCCAGCAATACAGAGCACATTTTGTCCTGGGACAAGGCTCACTCACTCAGTGCAAGGAATGAATCAGATATGCTGATTCTCATGTTGATGCAGTAGCTGCTCCTGACACTTTCAAACGTGATTACAGGCAAAAGGGTCCTTTGCAGGGCCATCAAGATAAGCAGAGATTGAAGGGCTTTACAGTGTTCAATGACCAAGCTTATCTCAGCCACGATTTAGGCTGATGAAACAATCAGTCCCACTACTTCACAGAACAAGCTTTAAAAACCCTGCCATTACTAAAGGTTAAAAAAGCTGTCTCTCAGCTCTTCCCATTGCAAAACAGAGCACAAATTAGTACGAACTGGTGCCTCAACACAACTATGTGATTTGCATTTAGACTGCTAAAGAGTTGAACACAAACCTACACTGAGGCCAAGAACAGCAGTGCCCAGTGACCCTGCTGAGCCAGAGCAAGGTGTGGGGTAGGAACCAGATGACAAAAGCATGACAGGGTAGGAATGAGGGAATGCCTGGGGGAGAGTCAGTCCCAGGGAGGAGGAAGAGCACTTGCTGTTAAAGCACATAAACTGGAATTGGGTAGTCTGGGTCCTTTTTGCAATTATGGCATTTTGGATTTGTTCTGTGACCTTGGGTAAATAATTTATTCTCTTTGTGCACAGTTTCCTCATCTGTTAAAGAAGGTTAATAGCTACTACTCATAAAGGTTGGTTTTTCCTGGCTTAGGTGAAGGAATGAGTCAGGGCAGACTTTGGCAGATGTGCTGAGCGACACCATAGAGGTAAAAAGTGCAAATAATTACGTTTTCTTTTACCTGAGGTAGGTGCTAATCACAGATGTGTCAGTGGTGCAGCACTGGGGTAAACACCCCAGTTTTAGGTGAGGAGTTGCCTGCCATGGGAGCAGGATGAGTTACCAGGCCAAGAAGAATAATAGAATATTGTATTTTCTCTAAGCTTTCTCCAGCCTAACTGTGATGCACAGTGGATGAACTCACCTGGGATTGTGTGAGCTGGCTGAGGGTGGCACAAAAATCCCTCACACAGAGTAGTCTGGATGTGACCACATTTTCAATCCCTTTCTACAGAAGTTGTCATAATTCACAACACTCCTCCTTACAGAGCCTTCCTGACCACTTTTGGTACCTAAAATGGATTTGTGGGGTCCATAACCAACCATTTTTACTGCACTCCAGGGTAACTGTGAGCCTCACACAGTGGGATGTGGAATAACCACATAATATTCAGTGACTTGATCAACACAGCAGCTGACAGAGCTGATAGCATGGTCTGACCAAAATACTGAATTTCTGTGGATAGCCAGCATTTGCACCAACACACCCCAGTCGAGAATTTATCTCCCAATAATTAGAAACCCTTTTCAGTCAAGCTGTAATGCTGATGGTCCACATAACTTTGTATTACTTCTTGTTTCCAGTAATATGGTAATGTACAGAGTCTCCTTCTGTGGTAAGTGCCCACAGAACGCTACAAATTCACTGTGCTGCTCACCCAGCTGTTTGTTAGTGGTGTGAAAATGCAGAGCCTGGCTCATCCTCAGCATCAGCGCTGGCCTGAATCCCTGCGAGCTCGCTCACTTCCATCTCAGTGCACAGCAAAGAGAAAATCCACGAGCAGGAATGTTATTGTGGCATCAGCCTGTGGCAGGCTCCATCCCACCAGAGGGAACCTGGGACACTGCACAGGGAGCAGAGGGAGCAGAGCTGGGTCTGGCACAGCAGGGCCCCTCTTTGGTGGCACAGCCAGCGCTGCTCTGCTCCCTGTGGGCTGTAAAACAACCACGCTGTGCCCCAGCAGGTGCAGGCCCTGCACTGCTAAGGTGAGTAATAAACCAGCCTGGACTGCAGATGATGTTTCCTGGTCATACAACAGCAAACAGCATCCGTATAATTTTACCTAATTGCTTAGGTTTCTATATGTTTTATAAAAAAGAAGCCATGGGCGCATATAAGGGAGCTCACATTTTAGGAGTTTCCTATTATAGATGTCATTCCCAATGGTTAACTCATCTAAGTGTGACTTGAGTAGCCCACATCATCAATATTAAATGTGACATTTACTATCAAGAGCAAAGTTTTGGGGCTGTTGCCAGCCCCACTCACTGAGCTGTAAATATTTTGATCAGAGAAGAGGCAGAAGAAGGAGCTCAGCCCTCGCTCCCGGCCGACACCAGCGGGGAGCTGACGCCTGTTTCCACAGAGCCCCGAGGGGCTGGGCCGTGGCAGCCCTGGCAGGAGCCTCCTCAGCTGGGGAGCCCAGGCTGTGAGAAACCCTGTGCCCAGGCTGGTCCCTGCGCTGCCTTCTGAGCGTGTGACAGGCACAGGGGAGGATGGAGATGTTCCCTGGTGTTACTGCAGTGGAGAACAAGGGGAGGATGGAGGTGTTCCCTGGTGTTACTGCAGTGGGGAACAAGAGGATGGAGATGTTCCCTGGTGTTACTGCAGTGGGGCACAGGGGAGGATGGAGATGTTCCCTGGTGTTACTGCAGTGGGGCACAAGAGGATGGAGATGTTCCCTGGTGTTATTGCAGAGGGGCACAAGAGGAGGATGGAGATGTTCCCTGGTGTTACTGCAGTGGGGCACAGGGGAGGATGGAGATGTTCCCTGGTGTTACTGCAGAGGGGCACAGGGGAGGATGGAGATGTTCCCTGGTGTTACTGCAGTGGGGAACAAGAGGATGGAGATGTTCCATGGTGTTACTGCAGTGGGAAACAAGGGGAGGATGGAGATGTTCCCTGGTGTTACTGCAGTGGGGCACAGGGGAGGATGGAGATGTTCCCTGGTGTTACTGCAGTGGGGAACAAGAGGAGGATGGAGATGTTCCCTGGTGTTACTGCAGTAGGGAACAAGAGGATGGAGGTGTTCCCTGGTGTTACTGCAGTGGGGCACAAGGGGAGGATGGAGATGTTCCCTGGTGTTATTGCAGTGGGGAACAAGAGGAGGATGGAGATGTTCCCTGGTGTTACTGCAGAGGGGCACAGGGGAGGATGGAGATGTTCCCTGGTGTTACTGCAGTGGGGCACAGGGGAGGATGGAGATGTTCCCTGGTGTTACTGCAGTGGGGAACAAGAGGATGGAGATGTTCCCTGGTGTTACTGCAGAGGGGCACAGGGGAGGATGGAGATGTTCCCTGGTGTTACTGCAGTGGGGCACAGGGGAGGATGGAGATGTTCCCTGGTGTTACTGCAGTGGGGAACAAGGGGATGGAGATGTTCCCTGGTGTTACTGCAGTGGGGCACAAGAGGATGGAGATGTTCCCTGGAGTTACTGCAGTGGGGAACAAGAGGATGGAGATGTTCCCTGGTGTTACTGCAGTGGGGCACAAGGGGAGGATGGAGATGTTCCCTGGTGTTATTGCAGTGGGGCACAGGGGAGGATGGAGATGTTCCCTGGTGTTACTGCAGAGGGGAACAAGGGGATGGAGATGTTCCCTGGAGTTACTGCAGTGGGGAGCAAGGGGATGGAGATGTTCCCTGGTGTTACTGCAGTGGGGAACAGGGGAGGATGGAGATGTTCCCTGGTGTTACTGCAGAGGGGCACAGGGGAGGATGGAGATGTTCCCTGGTGTTACTGCAGAGGGGCACAGGGGAGGATGGAGATGTTCCCTGGTGTTACTGCAGTGGGGAACAAGGGGATGGAGATGTTCCCTGGTGTTACTGCAGTGGGGAGCAAGGGGATGGAGATGTTCCCTGGTGTTACTGCAGTGGGGAGCAAGGGGATGGAGATGTTCCCTGGTGTTACTGCAGTGGGGCACAGGGGAGGATGGAGATGTTCCCTGGTGTTACTGCAGTGGGGCACAAGGGGAGGATGGAGATGTTCCCTGGTGTTACTGCAGTGGGGAACAAGGGGAGGATGGAGATGTTCCCTGGTGTTACTGCAGTGGGGCACAGGGGAGGATGGAGATGTTCCCTGGTGTTACTGCAGTGGGGAACAAGGGGATGGAGATGTTCCCTGGTGTTACTGCAGTGGGGCACAGGGGAGGATGGAGATGTTCCCTGGTGTTACTGCAGAGGGGCACAGGGGAGGATGGAGATGTTCCCTGGTGTTACTGCAGAGGGGAACAAGAGGAGGATGGAGATGTTCCCTGGTGTTACTGCAGAGGGGAACAAGGGGATGGAGATGTTCCCTGGTGTTACTGCAGTGGGGAACAAGAGGAGGATGGAGATGTTCCCTGGTGTTATTGCAGTGAGGGACATTCCCTGTCCCACCACAGCACCCAGCTTCCAACAGGTCCCTCAAGAAGGATCAGCATCACGTCACCTTCCCTCCTGGGCACCAGCTGAAGTCTGGCCAGTGATTTGAGCAGTGATTTGACCCTCTGGTGATGTTTTACAGACAGTTTGCTCATGGCTGTGGCCAGCCTGGAGCTGCAGCTGTCTGGGCTGTGTACACATCAGTTAAATCACACATGTGGATGTTCAGCTGCAGCCCCAGACATGGGGAGCCTGCTTGGGCACTGTGCTGGATTTGGCTGCAGCTGCTCTGTGACTGGAGTGGGATCTCTGCTAAGCACACACAGAGGTACAAACCCGAGGAGCTGCCGTCATCACTGATTCCTCCTGTCCCACAGCAACAGCACTGTGGAACTGAGGAGAGGAGAGGCCCTTGAGAGGGATCCCCACATCAGAGCTTTCACCCTTCCAAAGCCACCCTGAGTCACAATTCTGAGTGCTGCAGCCTCAGCTGGTCCTGGCTGCCAGCTGTGCAATGCCTTTTTCCACACAAAAAGGAATATTTTGGTAACTGTATGATTTGCCAAAAATGTATCGCTCAGCTATGGAAGTAAGGAAACACCAAAGAAGTACTGGCAAATAGTTGGGGATTTTTTTCATAAGCTGGTATTTTAAGGGAAGACATTTTGGAAGATTATCAAGTGTGTTTTTGTGAATGTGACCCTACAACTACACATGATGAAGAAGTCTGCAAGGTCTCATTACTAAGCAATGGAAAAGTATAATAAAAACTGCAAACATCCAACAGCTTCATTACTTCCATTATCATCTTTTATCTTTGTTTAATTGCATGTATCAATTTTTAATAAAGAAACTTCATGTGCCCATGAGTTAGATTTTACTGAGAGAGACTTTCATTGATTGCAGGAGCACAGCCAGGCTAGCTGGATCATGGAGACAGAGAAACAAGGTGAAGCAGGATTGAGCATCTTAGTTATTGTGGTCTGCATGAAGAACAGAAACACTTGTTAAACTTTACTCGGTGTCATTTAATGTTATTAGTCCTCCTGGACCAGAGGGATTTTACTGCTCCTCCAAATAATGACAAATGGTGCAGCTGGACAGAGATGAGCTATTCACTCCCGTGATAATTACTGCACAATGATACTAAAGACGCATTCACCAAAAACTTCCCTGGTTAATGATGTTTAATTCATTATTAAATGCAGCTCATTACTGTTGGAAATAAGGCCATTTAGCAGCCATCAGCTTTGCTAATATTGCTGAATGTCTTACAGTGGTCAGACAGCAAGGGAGAAGACAAGTTTTAAAAATATATTTTCACTTCAGAAAAAAAATTTAAAAAAATTCTGCCAGTGGTTAGTGATGACATAATAACACCCAATATCATCTGAATCTCTTGCTTCCTTTTAAAATCAGAGTAGTCAGTTTTCTCCTGGAACTAACAACTCCTTTACATGAGACTTTAAAGATGAATTTTAGTGCAAGAAAATCTCTGTATTCAGCACTCGTTGCCCTCCTGCTCCCCACACGCTGTTCCAGTGGTGCAAGCATTTAAAGCACAGCCTGTCTCAGCCTTTCCTCACTAGCACCGAGCCCCCAGGCTTCCCCCAGCAGGTGGGGACCCTCCTGCTCTTGCAGCCCCTCTGGAGGGTCTGGGTGTCACCAGGACAGGCTCCCACACCCCCGGGCTGCTCCTGTGCCAGAGGCTCTGCTTCCAAAGCTCATCAGGGAAAGGTGTTCTGTGACTCAGGTCTAACACCAGGTAAATGTTTCTCTGAGCCCTCGAGTGCAATTCCCAAATCCTTTCCCAGTTTGGAGATTTCTCTTTTGATCTGCAGACCCTGCACTGCCCAGGGCCAGAGCTGTGCTGGCAGGGCAGACACCTCCACTATAACACCCCCCATGTGAGGAGAGCAAAGCTATAAACTCTGGGACTGGGCTCTCTGCTGTCTCAAGACCCTTGTCTATCCTGACACCACAAAAGGCCAGTTTTGCATGGAGAAGCTGAGGGCTGAGGGGGGCAGGAGACACAAGCCACCCTCCTGCAGTGGGCTGTCACCTCTTTGGGCTGGGTAAGCCCAAAGACCTTTCTGACAAACAGATGTGCTGAGGCTACTGCCTCCCTCCTCTCTCCCTCCTCTCTCTCGCTGGGGATGGCTCTCAGCCCTCTCAGCTCCTGGGGGCTGCAGCTGCCCGGGCACCTCCTGGAATGTGAGAAATGCAGATAAAACCAACAAATCACCCACCGGCCACAGCAGCGAGCAGAGATCAGAACAGACTGGGATCAAATCAAACTGAATCAAATAAGGAGGTAGTTCTAGTGGTTTGCAAGTTCCCCAGAGCAGCCCCCAGGAGCTCCAGAGGCAGCAGGCAGGAGCTGGATTGCTGTGGAGAAGACTGGTGGGATGGGGCACGTCAGACTGCTCAGCTCAGTTTTTCACTCAGCCCTCCTCAGACAACCAGAGTATTGCAAACTGAGGGAGCTGAGGTGCCAATTTCCTCCAAGAAGATATCTCAGCACTAATTCACACCTTTTGAGCTAAAAAAAAAGTACAGGGTAATGTCAGGTTATAAAACAGGCCCTTGACTTGCCCTGGTTTAATTAAGATAATGAGAAGTGTAGGATGATGAGCTATGGTTCCAGACAGCAGGAAAAAAGGATGAAGAGCAATTACATTTGGAACAGAGAAGAGTCTATGGAGCTAGGAGCTGGGGAACAGGCTGTGACAAAGGGGATGTCTACAGGAGATTTATTGGTACTGAGAATAGAGCAGGGCAGGACTGGGTGACTGGAGAAGTTGGGTGAATCAGAGCCTTCTGCAGCTGGAAGGCAGGTGCTGGTGCAGCCAGCTGTGTCTGAGAGGGGGAGATAGAAAGAGCTGGCAGCTCTCACACTCTGGTCCCTCAGACACACCATGGCAGGTCCTGTGCTCCCACACCTTCCCCAGCCCCAGGGCAGCGCTGCCAGGCGAGGGAACCCTGTGCACACTCCTGTGTTCAGCACTCCCAGCACGCTCTGACAAACAGCCTGAGCATGTGTTTAAGTCTCACAGATTTCAGTGGGACTTGTGTGGACCCAAGCTGAAGCATCTGTTCCATCACTCTGCTGAATTGAGCTCAGCCACTCCCAGCACCCAGACATACACAAGAACATTTCTTCCTTGATGCAAAATGCTGGGAAATCCTGAATAAAGCTGGTCTTACTGTGAGACACTATTACCTGCTGGCTCTGGATCAAACCAGAGGTTTGAATGGAAGAGGTTCAGTACTTTATAGTTTAAATATAGCCTGTCCTCCCTTAAGCACAGCCCCGTGTCTTATTTCTGTCCCAGCTCAGAGCCCACCATGATAGAATTTGGGTGAAGGTGTGAGAGGACCCGGAGTTCTTTGCTGATGATTTCCTAATTGCAATGACCCCCATCCCACCAGCACCGGAGCTGCTGTGACTGAATTTACCATTCTGCAGCAGCGTTTGCTTCTCCTGCACCATCATTTCCACTCATTGCCTGGAGAAAGAGACCCCTAAGCCACAGATCTGCCTCTGCTTGCCTTGGAAAACAGCTGAAAACTGTTCTCCAGGAAATCAGGATCACATGCTGCACTGGGACAGAGGGGGAACTCCAAACGGGTCTTTATGTGTATGCTGCATAATTCACCACAATTAATTCAGATCACGTAGTTTTACAAGAAGTGCTTCTGCAGAGTAATTAAGCTTATGAGTGAGCAAACTGGGCTCAACTTCAGTATTAAAAGAGCAGTCAGAGAAACAACTGGGAACAATGGGAGTGAAGAGGAGAGTTTAGACAAGTGACAGTTGATCAATATTGGGGTGACATGAGACTTATTATATACCTCCTTAATAAATATACATTTAATTTCTGATCTACTGTGTCAAACCCACTTGTCTGACACTGTACTGTATTACATTTCTATGCTCTTTTTATAGGTTGAGTCCCAAAAACCATAATTTATTGACACTACTTTATAAATCTTTAAAAGGGCAAGAGAGACTGACTTAATCAGAACGAATCATTTCACTTTTGTTTGGACTAGTTTAAAATCAGTTGCTACTTGATACAATTTACATGACTAATTATGACTTGATTTTCTTCCCTCCCTATCCCTTTGAATCATAATCGGTGCTTTCAGCTAATGAATTTACCATTCTCAAAGCACTATTAAGAAAAACTTGGTCTTCTCCATGAATAGTCTTATTTATGCAAGCTCCCCATCGACTTCAGAGAGCAGAGTGATTAATTCACAAATAATTTATCTGACAAATGTTGCTTCCCCTCTCCCCCTCCCCACCCTTGCAACTGCTTGTGGGCGAATTTGAAATTTCTCAATTATTCATTATTCAGAATTCTTGCGGGTTTTTCCCCAGTAAATAATTTTTGCTCTAAACATTGAGTAGCTGCAATGCATGTGAGCACACTTTGTGCTCTCGGGCAGCTTCCGAAGCCACGTGGCCTCATTTTGTCCCACAGCCAGGACGGTTTCCACACCTAACCAGCACAGAAGCGATGGGGAATGTTACTTTCTGACACACAAAATTACAGCTAATTCTGTATTATCTTCAATTATTTATCTATAGGCCCACTTTGAAGTATTTTAGGCAAGAGTTACATAAGAGGAAAGTATTGTTATTCCTTCGTGTGCCCTCCTTTTGCTGGGATGGTGCTCCTGGCTCTGGCGTGGGCAGCTCCAGGCGCTGCTCCGGGGACTTTGGGGTGGATCTGTGGGAGCAGCCTCCTGCCAGGGAGGGGGATCCACTGGGGCTCAGGGTCCTGCTTCTCCCTGTCCCACAGCGTGCCCAGGACAGCGAAATTCCCTGTAATTCCCTGCTCCCACATCTGGCACGGCCGATGCTGAGCCGCTGAGGGCAGCTTTTAAACCATGGATGGAGCTTGTGGGGTTGTGTGGCCCCAGGGACCAGCACGGGGACAAGGGCAGGGACCAGCACAGGGACAAGGGCAGGGACAAGGGCAGGGACAAGCACAGGGGCCCAAGGGCAGGGACAAGGGCAGGGACAAGCAGAGGGACAAGGGCAGGGACAAGCACAGGGACATGGCCAGGGACAAGCACAGGAGCCCAAGGGCAGGGCCAAGCACAGGGACATGGCCAGGGACAAGCACAGGGGCCCAAGGGCAGGGACAAGCACAGGAGCCCAAGGGCAGGGACAAGGGCAGGGACAAGGGCAGGGACAAGCACAGGGACAAGCAGAGGGAGGGACATGGCCAGGGACAAGCACAGGGGCCCAAGGGCAGGGACAAGCACAGGAGCCCAAGGGCAGGGCCAAGCACAGGGACATGGCCAGGGCCAAGCACAGGAGCCCAAGGGCAGGGCCAAGCACAGGAGCCCAAGGCCAGGGCCAAGCACAGGGGCCCAAGGGCAGGGACAAGCACAGGGACAAGGGCAGGGCCAAGCACAGGAGCCCAAGGGCAGGCTGTGTCCCCAGAAGCGGGGCCAGCCCAGCCGTGGTGCCCAGGGTGTGCTGGGTGCTGTGGGTGGGCTGCAAACAGCAGCCAGGGCTGTGCCAGCCCCGGGGGTCCCGGGGATCCCCCAGAGACCTCCCTGGCACCAGAGCTCCCAGCAAACGCGTGCACGCTGGGCTCTGGGACATCTGTGTGACTGCCACCGCTCCTGGCCGCTGTCACCGGGCCTTGGGGTGACCTGGCCAAGCCCAGCCTTTGTGGGCAGCAGCTCTGAGCCCGCAGCACCAGGGGCTCTGAAGAGAAGCTCTTGGTTTGTCAGGAGATCAGATCCTGGTCTGACACTGAATTCCGGGCAGCCGTGTACTCCTCTCTTTACGGGAAAGTTTTTCCACTTTTTGGACTTAATATTACATGTAAAGAGAATTGATTTCTGTCTGGAGAAGAAGCTCCTCAGTGAAGGAAAACAACCAAGGTCTGCAAAGGGAGGTTTGCCAGGGAACATGCGATGTCTCTTCTCCAGCAAGGGGTTTCTTCTGTAGAAAACCCTTCACTGGAGAAGTGCTTGAGGCTGGCAGAGCTTTATCTAATTTAAATGAAATAACTCCCTTGCTTTCCCCCTGACCTCTGGTTCATGCTGGTTGTCACGGAAAATGGACAGATTAAACCCAGAAAGAATTTGAAGGAGAACTTAACGAAATTGAAATTGTAGCCCTGGAGCCTTGTTTGTCAGCCTGTTTCTGTGGTGGCCCTGCTGTTAAATAATTAAGCAGTGGCAGTTACTAAGCACATGTTACACACAGAGTTAAGGGAGGGCAGGTAAGTCAAGGCAGCCTGTCCCTGGCAGGGGCTGCTCTGCCTGCAGCCCAGCACGTCTCAGCCTGCGTGGAAAGGGAAGCTGACATGTCCAACATGTGTGGCTGCATCTCCACACACCCCTCTGCTGTCCCTTGTTCCTGCCAGAGTAAGGGATGGACAGAGGACAGGGATTTGAGCCACTTCAGGTGGACAGGACAGAAGTCTTATCAATGAGTATGGGGCTGGGAGTTCCTGCTCCATTTTCTGGCCCCTCTGACCCTATCTTCACCTAGCAACATCGGGGGGAAGAGAGAAAGAACAGAAAATCAGGTATCTAGGATGCATAAATAACCTCGTTGCCATGGCAGCAGCAGTATCTGCAAGCACTATCAGTATTGAGAGCTTTTAGGTAAATGAGACCTGACACCCTGCTCACAAAATAAAACTCCTGGGTTAAGCAGGTGAAAAAGAAGTCTAGTCATCTGCCAAAGGGCAAAGGGCTAGACAGAAGTGGTTTGGTTTTTAAAAAGATTTCTGAGCACAGCAGATATTCCACCAGCAGGCCTTTGTAAGGAAAGCAGAGTGTGAGTGGCAGGCTGGGCTGTGGCACAGGCAGGATGTCACAGCAGTGATGCAGCAGATGCAGCACCACCGTGTCACCACTTGTGGCCTGGGCTCACCACTGTGTGTCCATCCTGCCCCATGGCTGCTGTGACATCGAGGAGCTGCTATGTCTGAGAGGTTTTACACTCCCCAAGTGCCCTTTTTGGTTTCCATAAGTGAACAATGAACAGTGACACACTCAGCACAGGGAGAGCCAAAGTGTGAGCATGGACACGGTGGGAGCAGCTTTGGGCCATGCCAGCAGAGGGTGGCACAGCAGATCATCCCAGCACTCTAATTCATCATCATCTCCCAGTGCAATTAAAACCAGACAAGGCCTCTCAATTCCCCCCTTTTGTTTGCAGTGAGCTTTTCAAGAGCCCTTGGAAAAGAGAAAGGGAGTGCAAGGAGAAGATGGGGTCACTGACACTTTGTGATGGGTGCCTGGCCTTTTGCACAGTATTCATCTTTGAGTGAGAAGGGAAGTGCAAGGCGGCTGCTGTGGCTCAGCTTTGTGTGTGTCTTTATCAAGATCTGAACATCTGGAAACCAAGCCAGACAGGAGAACAGAAAGTGTCCCCCCTGCTGCACAGCCTGGCTGAATCCCGAGCTCTGTGTGCCCGCTTTGCCTCGATGATCCTGCCTTTCATTTAAAGTCTAAGGAGTGACAATCTTGGATGAGGCATTTCCAGCAAGTGGAGGTCCTTTGCCTGCTCAAGTGAACAATCAGCACCCAAACACCTCTGGGCTCAGGTTTCCCCTGCCTGCCCTGTCTCCAAACACATGCCTAATAATTAATGTCCCAGGTAATTCCTTCAGGAGAGCTGATCTGCAATTCCACACTGGCAGCAACAGGCCTGGTATCCACCAAAACCACAGAGAAATCTCTCACAGTTAATGTGCAAGGCAGCAAGAACAAGCAGACCAGCAGCTCCCCCTCAACTTTAAGCACTGTTTCAGGGACTTTTTCGCCAGAGCATTTTTTGAATATGATCTGCAAGTATTAAACACAACTGAGGGGGTTGGTTTTATCCCAAAAATGCATTGCTCAGTCCTAGGTTTGTGATTCTGGCAAATGATGTCTGTACTAAGGGGAGCACTGCCATGCCTCCCCTGTGCTCCTGCTCTCCCCTCCCATGACTGTTTCCATATCCATGGAAATGGATCTCTGCTGGTCCCGGATGGAGAGGAGAGGCAAACAGGTTATTCCTGCTGCAGATGTACCCCAGCCCCTTCCTGCTGGGGTCCAGAAAAGCCTTTGCCAGGGGGTACTGTACCCATAAGCTGAGCCCTGAAAATGATCCCTCTAATGTGAACTGCTGACTCCAAATTTTCCATGTAGAGTACTCCAAGAGAAAATTTTCCTCACTGACTGCTGCTGCTCTCCAAGGAACCACTCCAAAAGTGTTCTCTGTATATCTCACTTTGGGAATTACTAGTGTAACTAGTCTGTATTTTCCCCAGGGAAAAAACAGAGGGGTTTTTTCTGAAACATTTTTTTCTCCTTACTGGAAAAAAATTTTGCTGCTGGAGTTTGAAACATGAGGTGTAAATCTTTCTTTTAGATCATTAACTCTTCCTTGTCTCTTTTAATTTTTCCAGCTGTCTCTTAAAGGCATGCAGGTGCTGGAGGAGGATATTGTGCAAGAGGAAGTCTCTGTAAGGAGCTTGTGGAGGGAACAGGGATGAACTGGTTGGTATGAGGCCCTGATGGCCTTTTTGGCCCTTTTTTGAAAGGAAGGGGGATCCAGATGTAATATCAATCTGTGGTTTGCAGCTCGTATCTTCTCACTTAATTTTACCAGAAATCAGCACTTCTCACATGCTCCATGCACACTCTGTCAGACAGCACAGTCTGGAGGACAGAGTGAACAGATCCACCCCAGCTGTACAAAGCACAGCCCACAGGATGGCCTGAACATTCCTTCTTTCTGGAGGATGGACACAGACTCATGAACTCCTAAGGAAACCATCTACATTCACCTACTTAAGACAGAAATAAGTACACCCACTTAAATGGGAAATATCCAGCATTCTTTATCCAACATTAATATCTCCTTGCACAGTAACCTTGTTACAGCCAGACAAGTGACCAGTGCTGGCCTTGTTTAGGTTTCTCAGCAAGTCTAAGAAGATTACTACACACATCTTATTTCTGTGCTGATAAGCAGCTTAGACAATATGACTAAGGGTCACTCCATACAATAGGTCAATGGAATTATTATAATTTTCTGGTGGGCAATGAAGTGAGCTGAAGGTCTCCAGCAGCCTCAGGGCTTTGCCGTTAACCAAGCAGCTCCATGCTAAGATGGGAGCTTGTCAAAAGGCTGACTTTTTTTGTTTCTCATAGGAAGTAAGGACATTTTGACATTTACTACATGACAACATGTCTGAAATTATGTTTCAGATAAGAACATTTTGAGAATACTGAAGAAGTTTGTTCCAATTATGACCTTAAGAAACACTTTGTTACCTGTGTGATCGAAAATAGGATAAACCTTGGAAAGAAAAGTCATTCCAAAACCAAAGCAAAGTTGGGCCATCTCAACATCATTGAATGCAGTATCCCCCTTGCTGTTTTCTTCCACATCATGCACCTCCACTGATATCTCCTCTCCAGGGTAGGCAGGCAACACACTCAGCCCACAGGTAAACCAGTGTTCAGGGAGCTGCTCCTTCCCTGGGGGGCATCAGTACTGACTAACCCCACCGTGCCCCACAGAACCCCAGCCCAGGGCATCCCAGGAGCTGCTGCCCCAGCTCTTGACCCCAGCACACAGCCTAGATCTGCTCCTTTGGGAGCTACATCAGCCCAAACAAATCCCAAACATGGAACCATAGCAGTGCAGAGAACCAGCCAAGGCTGCTTTCAGCTTTAGCTCCATGGGGGCTGGAGCTGCTCACAGGGGCCAACCTGGAACACTCTGCTCCTCCCTGCTTCCCAGGGGTACACAATCTCTTCACTCAGAACTGCAGCCACATTTCACCTCCACTCCTCAGGTGTGTTGCTATCCTGCAGATTTAACAGCACTTCAGAGCTGTGCTGTACCATCAGTAATATTTTGAGACTGCAGCACAGTGCATTAGGAAACAGGTCAAAATGCCATTGACTGAATTTGTCAAGGGAAAAAGCAATGCAACATTAAGGAATTCAATAGATAAAGTGGCTCCAGGTCCAGGCAAAGCCAACTGACCTGTGGTCTGACTCTGAGCACCTGCAAATGTCAAGTCATGGGTTGCAAAAGGACCTGGGGTGTTTTAACTGTATCAGGACATTCTGACTCTTAAAATGCTGTGGTTTGCCTCAAATTCTTCCATCCTGTTTCTAGTGGTCATCGGGCCTCTGTGGGCTGAGGAACAGGGCAGGTTCCTGTGGTATCTGCACAGCCTGCAGGCCTGTGTGACAGCAGGGACACCTCGGTGTGTCACCCAGCAGTGACCCCAGGCCCCCCTGCAGCCCCTTGTGCTGGGGTCTGGAGGGGACAGGGCAGCCTCTGCCTCAGCTGAGGGACAGGGGACAGGGGAGGGACAGGGGACAGTGGGGCCAGAACATGTGCTGGGTTTGGGGACAGGTTTGGATCCACAGACAGCACATTCCCACCGGGAAGGGGACGGTGTCTTTGAGAGGGAGCAAGGAAGGGGAAAGGAGATCATGTTTGCTCAATGCTCTTATCTGAAGCAAACCCTTAATAAGGATTGGGATGAGCCTGGATAGAAGGGAGGGTTACCTGTGATATGGTGAAGAGCTGGTGGCAGCTGGGGGTGAGCGTGGGGGGCTGGCAGACATTGTCCCCAGTCCAGAGGAGCACAGGGACATGCTGCCATGCCAGGCTGCCACTGCCACCGAGCACTGCCTGCACTGGCAGGGCTGGTTACTGCCTCAGCCTTGTAGAAAGGGTTGGGACACTTATTGGGCCAATAATGACAAATACTGCCTTGGGCAAGCAGAGCAAGGTGTCCAAATGGACCCAAACCCCAAAGACAAGGACATGATGTTGTAGGACTCTTCTGGCACCTTCTGTCTCTCCTCACCAGGAACCCCAGCTCTCACCACTGCTGGTCCTCCAGTGTTTGAGTTCTTGTGGCTCTTAAGGTTTTGGAGCAAAAAGTAAAAATTCAGTAATTTTTGATGAAAAAAAGTCCTCTTTCTGTTCTCTAAAGAAAATTAAGCCAGACAAGTACAGGCTATGTAGCATTTGATGTACTATATAGACAGGCCAAGAAATACAGGAGGTCTGGAAAACACCTCCATCAGTAAAATGCCTTCTTGCAAACCCAGCGTGGACAGCAGTGGGGATATGGGGAATTTGTAGGCTACCCTGCAGAGCACCAGACTGCAAACACAGCCCTGAGCTCTGGTCCCAGAGGTGCCAGGGGGACACTCTGGGATGGGTTTTGTGCCCAGCACCCTCCTGAGTTATTCCTGACCTCAGCAAAGGCAGAGCTGGCTCTTTCCAAATGTCCTGGGAAAAGCCAGGTCTGATTCAAGGAAGAGATTCAGCTGCAGGGTCAGCAGGGCACAAATGGGAACTGGTACCTGTCCCTTGTTCATTTGGGGCTGCTCTCAAAGAAAAATGAAAATGGGGATCAAAGGATTGAAAACTCACTGGGTACTCGCACTACAAAAATACCATGGTGTCTGTTAGTGTGTCTTAGTGTGTGCTGGAGTGTGCTGGGGTGTGTTGGGGTGTGTTGGGGTGTGTTTAGGTGTATTGAGGTGTATTTGGGTGTATTTGGGTGTATTTGGGTGTATTTGGGTGTGTTGGGGTGTGTTGGGGTGTGTTTAGGTGCATTGAGGTGTATTTGGGTGTATTTGGGTGTATTTGGGTGTGTTGGGGTGTGTTGGGGTGTGCTGCTTTGCCATGGGGTGCTGAGGGGCAGTGGCAGAGCGTGGAGTGGGTCTCCATTCCCTGTGCTGCCAGTGATTCCAGCCCTTCTGTGTTTCCATCCATCCTGAGGAAGCTGCTATGCTGACTGGAGGCCAAATATAGCAGGAAACATCAGTTGTGACAGAAGTTCCTCTCTGAGGGCTTGGAGAACTCAGAAGTGCCATTATTTCCTGCATTTAAAATGACTGGTAATCAAAAGCCTTGTTTGGGAAGTCCCATTTGTGCCTCACACAACTCTAGGCTCCAATGTATACTAAAATCCCACATTAATTATGCATGAAATGTACATCTTTGGCTTTTAGGGACAAAGGAAACAGTTTTGCCTTGGGAATAACAGAGAATTATTTTGGCCTGGAGTCAAGAACACACAGCCCAGTTTTTGTTAATTTCATTTGGTTTTGGGTTCCTTTCTAGGTGCAGGCAGCCATTTGAAAAGGGCCTGATTCCTGCAGAAAAGAAAGTTATTGTGTTCTCTGCACATTCTTTCAATGCACCATTTCAAAACCCGAGCAGGCAGTGCCTGGCTCCAGGGCTGGCAGTGATCTCAGGTGACTCCAGAGGACATGTCACTGTTCTGGGTTGTGTTCCACCCCTCTACAGCTGAGAATCCAGCTGGGAATGCTCCAGCACTCTTAGGCACCTACTGAGCAGTTTATAAGCAGCGGGCTAAGGAGCCTGAGAAAGGATTGCAAATGACATAAGTGATCCCATTTAGGATGGGGGATCCTGAGCTGGTGGGGGAGGCTCCCCAGGGTGTGCACAGGTCCTGGCTGTGCCTGAGGGCTGGCAGCCTGGGCTCCTGGGACACCGAGTGCCTCTCAGGGCTGCAGCTTTTCCCTTTCCCAGCTGTCCTGTTCCACAGGCAGGAGCTCGGCCACCCCCAGGGTTTGTGGGGATGTTCTGCAGAGCAGCCACTGCTCCCCAAAACTGCTGCTGAGCCAGAGGCCAGGTGAGCCCTCAGTGCTCCTGCCCAGCCCCTGCCCAGCCCCTCAGCCTCAGGAGCTCCCCAAGAGCTGCCGGGCTCCAGATTATGATTCCAAGGAAGAACAAACAATGCAGAGCTGCCATGATATATTTAACGATGAGTCATTCTCTTAAAAATTATCAGCTGTGAAAGGCTTTCACCACTCTGGGAATAATGCAACGATGTATTTCATGTGAATCAGTGCGGAGTGTATCCATGGCAACCCCATCCTTGCAGTTTGCCAACAGTTGGGGTAACCGGCCTGGAAGAGTTGCAGAAAATAAACCTGCATATTATGGGTTTCTAAAGGAAAAATCAGGCTTGTTTTGAATTACAAGTGGCCTGTCTGTATGCTTAGACTCGGCTGGCTTGGCTGGCACACTGTGGCACCTCTGGTGGGTCCCTCCCAGGGGTGACCCTGTGGCTCCTGTCCCTGCCGTGTCACCTGTCACAGCCACACCCAGCCAGGCACGGGGCACGGCCTGGAGCTGAGCCAGGTGTGTGCCAGGTGTGAGCCAGGTGTGAGCCAGGTGTGTGCCAGGTGTGAGCCAGGTGTGAACCAGGTGTGCAGAGCCAGGTGTGAGCCAGGTGTGAACCAGGTGTGAGCCAGGTGTGCAGAGCCAGGTGTGAGCCAGGTGTGAGCCAGGTGTGTGCCAGGTGTGAGCCAGGTGTGAACCAGGTGTGCAGAGCCAGGTGTGAGCCAGGTGTGAGCCAGGTGTGTGCCAGGTGTGCAGAGCCAGGTGTGAGCCAGGTGTGCAGAGCCAGGTGTGCAGAGCCAGGTGTGCAGAGCCAGGTGTGAACCAGGTGTGAACCAGGTGTGAACCAGGTGTGAGCCAGGTGTGCAGAGCCAGAGCAGACCCAGACAGAGCCCACACCGAGGGCACTGAGCAGGGGGTCAGGTCCAGCCACGGGCTCAGCATTTCTGCCTGTTGGAAGTGGCAGAGCAGCTGAAATGTTTGTGACGTGCTCAGAACCCCGGCTCTGGCAGCTGCTCCACAGCCTGAGCTATTTGGGAACACAGACCCTCTCGGAGCCTTGATCCACAGGAGGAGTTTTCCCCCTGCTGTGCTCCCCGGGCTGGTGTGAGCTCCAGAAATGTGGTTTGTGGGAAACTGCTGCCCCTGCCTCCCAAAAGTGTAAGGGCAAGACACAGACATTCCCTGTGTGAATGGGAAGCTGCTCTGAGCAGCCTCCTGCGTTACTCAGAAGCTGAATTTTGAAACCCATACATAAAGCATCGTGGAAAGCCTCAAAGGAAAAATACATTCCATTCTGCACTTTGCTCTGGCACAGGTGTCAGACTCCCCCTGCTTCAGCAATGTGGATAGAAAATGAAAATATGTAAATTTTCTGTATGGTAGCAGGATTTTCATGAATTTGCTAAAACACAGCAACTCCTGGAAGAGTGCCTGGGCTTGTTTGGCACTTGCTGGGTCAGTCTGGGGTTTGTGTCTGCCCTAGGAAAGAAAAAGCAGAGAAGAGCAAGTTCCTTCAGGGAATGAAAGGGCTGGTTTGATGCAGATCACTGGGCATTACCAGGCTGCCCCTGGTGTGCTACCTGCAAACTCAGAGCAGGAATGCTCAGGAAGGGGGAGACAGCAGAGCTGGACCATCCCTCTGGAGTGCTCATCCTCCTGAGCCTCAGTCCACTCCTGGTGCTCTGGAGCCCTGGGAATATGTAAACTCTGCTTAGATACCAAATGGATTTTATGCCTGGAGTGTGGAGCTTGAAAGCCCAGCCTGAGGCAGCATAAAACAGGATTTTCCTTTCAGTGTTAGGAGGTGAGTGACTCCAGCCCATCTTTATTTTCTCTGAAGCATTATGAAAGACTAAACACTCCAAGAAAATGGCATCCATTCACAGCATGCCAAGGCCACTGGAGTGCTGATAAAAATTCTAATTGCAAGAGGGTAACTATCAATCTCTCTGACTCATGCTACAGAAGATGCTGAAATGGCACTCTTGCTTTCCTCTCTCACGCATTCTGTTGCAACAATCATCTCTTTATGATAACATCCACAAAGCATATGCAGCTCTTGATAGGCTTTCTAATTTCACTGAACAAATCCCTATATTTCCCTATTAAAAATAAGGAAAAACAAACAGGGAAAGGATGAAAAATGACTGGTAGAGAGAAGAAAAGAGTGAGAAAATTGGGTAAAGGAGATTTAGGACAAGAAACAGTTTGGCTTCTGCCAACCTAAGATTTTTCAGTGCTCTAAAAAATTAGAACCAAATATTTATCCATTTCTTCGTGTTTCACTGCTCCAAAACTTCACCACCCTCTGTGGCACCACATCAGCCCCTGGCCTGGGACCATCTCCTCTCCCACACAGTGGACTCAGGCGCTTGTCTGCAAGCGCTGCTCAGGAGATCCACTCCTTCTGCCATGGGGAGAATTTCCAGCATGCCTGGATATATCCCAAAACCCAGCAAACCCAGCTGAGGGAAGTGAATTTATGGATGAATCCATTATCATATTAATCCCCTGACTAACTCCAGACAGCAGAACTGTCTTGGCACAGCCCTGGAGCTCGTGAGCCCGTCGGTGCTGTGAGCAGGGCCTTGGCCTCGGCCAGGAGCAGCCAGTGCAGCCTCAGGGAACAAACGTGAGCAGAATCTAATCTGCTGCTGGATCAACCTGAACTGTCAATCTGTTGGTGAGTTTCTGACTGTTTCACAGGGTGTGTTGGCACTGACCAGGACACGAGTTCAGTGTCTGACCTGCTGGGTTAGGAGGGAGGGCTGGGCACGGGTACTCAGGAAACTCCTCCAAGGGCAGTTCCTGACACTGCTGCTGCACCACAGCAGACATGAGCAGAGACCTCACAGCACCCCAGACAGGCTGCCTGCCACTCAGGTACCTGAAGGAACAGGAACTGCTCTTCTGAGAGGTGCTGGGAGGTGCAGATCCATCCATCCCCACGGCCCCATGGCAGCTCAGCCCTGGATGGCTCCTGCCCAGTTTCCAGCAATGCCTGGACTGGTGGTGCAGGAGATAACGTGAATATCCAGATCCTCAGACTAACCTGGGTGATGCTTGTTTGGTTGGCACTATGTCACACCAGGTGACTGCAATATTTGATGTTATTGCATTACATGAGGAGTTGCAAAACTCATGTTTGAGGAAGGGTGAGAACTATTTATATACACATGTGCAGGTATATTCTGCTTTTAGAACAATTTTGCCCAGCCACCCAGGGCACAAGGGAGTTACAGCTGCTCTGTCCACGCTCTCAGCTCAGATGGGGACAGAACTTGGACACATGACTGAGTCTAACTGTAATTAAATTGCAGGGGCAATGCCAGGGCCAGAGCCCAGATACGCTGGGCGTATCTGTTGACATCTTGCCTTCAGACAAGACCATTCTGATTTAAATTCTCCACTCAAGAAATCTCCTCTTCCTGAAACAAGAGGTGATAGAGTGGAGTGGCCAGGACCCACAGTGCACAAATGGAAAGCTTTGTGATTTTCGTGCCTAGACAAAGAGAATGTCTGCCCATCTTACCTGTGCCTTTCTACAGACCCCATGCTGGAGCCATCCACGCCTGGCTGGGCAAGGACAGCAAGCAGGGACCGAGCTGAGGAGTCTGTCCCCCTGCTGCTCCCACCTTCTATTGACACAACTTTGTCATTCCCTCTGGTAGCTGACTCAAGAAGTCTGACTTAGAAAGAAAGGTCTGACCCTTCTCCATTTGCTCTCTGCTTGGTTTCTGTCCACGTCTGCTCTACCCAGGCCCGCTGCAGCCTGGGCTGGGCTGTGCTAATGACCACCAGAAACACCAAACTCCTTCAGATCACCAGGCTCTGCAGAGCCCTGCTGGCCCCCAGCACCAGTCATGTCCTAAAGGATGCGTTTTCCTTACCCACATCTGCCAGGAACCATTTCACAGACTTCTCTGAAGAAAAAATAAACCCTGGTGGATAAGGCAGGCCTGGACAATGGAGCAATAAAACTTCCCTGCCCTCCTCTGCAGAGGCACTGTCCTTCTGCTGGCAGTATGGATGTGCATGACAGGAATAAGATCAACAAATTTCTACCATGGCAGAATGAACAGAGACTTCTTCTCGAGGGAAAGACTGATATATGTTTTCTGAGCCTCAGTCTGCCATGAGGCTGGCCAGCACAATTGAGATCAGCAACAAAATAGGATCTGACTGGTTTTAAGGAGCCTGCAAAGCACATTGTGGTGCAGGACTGGGGCCTGCAATGCTATTTTCAGGGCTATGTTCTCTTCATATTCATACCATTGCTGGATCTGCAGCAGGCAAGGAGGTTAAAAATATAAAAATGTGTTCTCTGAACACATAGCCCCAAACCGGGGAGTCTGAGTTTCAGCCTATTGAGAGAGCAAATTGAATATGCCATTCTGATAACACTATTTTCAAAAGGTGAGTTTTCCTCTGGAAAGTGCCACCCTATTAAATATCTTATGCCCAGGTTTTACCTTCTATCACTTGTATTTTGCATCACAAAGTGGCATCTCTGGTGGAGATAAACTGACCATTGATGACACCATGTCATCCAGAGGGCAAATGATTTTATCAATGTTCTATTAATAAAGACTCCATTACTCTTTATTGCCTGCTTCCTTCTAGGTACCCTGAAACCTGGATTTCCACCTTGGCTGAGAGCAGAGTCATATTCTCAACTCTTGGCTGCCTGGTCAAGCCCTGAGGACCCCCAGCCTCCCACCAAAGAAGGAATAATGTAATTTTTCAGAAGAGCACAACAATGCACTTCTGCTCTGTTGCTGTAGGGCTGCAAAAGAGAGCCATGGCTTAATCCCAAAAGCTCACTTGTTTTATCCCTCTGATTTTGTTTGTTTCCTGTACTGTGTATGCAGCAGCATGTACGTGTGGGGTTTTAGAGATGGTTTTTGAAATCATTCTTTGCAACCAGTTTCTCCCATGGACCAGCTGAGAACAGCTGGGCAGAGCCTGAGGATGCTCTGGAGGGAAACAGCCTGGGCATCCTCTCCCTAGTCCTCACTGTCACCAAAAGTCAAAACTCTCACAACGCCTCTAAACCCTTCTTCTGCTGGTCTGGCAGCTAAAGAACCATCCATTTCCTCAAAAACAAACCTCTGAAATGAATCATTTTGATAGGTGCCAGGATAACGCTGTCCTATTTTGTAGGAATTCATGTTCTGAAATGAGTTGAGCTACAAACGAAGTAAGTAGAAAAGCAGAAAGATATGTGAACACAAATTAACATAGTTGGTATGACAACAGGGATGTTTTGTTCAGATAAGACTGAAAGGCCTTGAGGGGAGAATGAAAGAATATGTACACTCAAAAAAAATGCAAATCTGGAATGGCTTCCCCAAGATAGACAAGAATTTATTAATAATTTCCTTCAGAGAGAAGATAAGGCTGGCCCACAGGAGAATTAACCTGAGACTCGTCAGTTCTCAATGAGCTGAAGCCAAGCGGTGAACAAACCTCTAGGTTACATCAGAGCAGCAGCTGGGAGGGATGGTTAGTTATTAATTGTTAATTGTGTGAACATCTCCTCTGCCATTCCTGACAGAGTTCAGTGTGTTTGAGAGATAGAGCTGCAGCCCTTCTGAACCATTTACACTCAGCTTTAAAAGTTCCCCCAAGGTTCAGCTTTGAGTGTATATGCCAGGAACCTCCAGGAATCCCCAGTTCTGGGGGTGAAGCTCTGGAGGTCTGCTGTTCCTCACAGAGAGGCACAAACTGGGGAACTACTGCAGTCAAGAGTCGTGGCCACCCTGGTAGTGTAAGACAAAAACTGGCCCCTGGTTTTGTCCCTTACAATGAATTTTTGTTTCAGAGCTCCTACAGGAACAAAGCACTGGGACTGCCTGGAGCAGCTGCTGCTTCCCAACGTGGTATTGCATGATGGAGAAAACCCTATTCCCTTCCCAGGAAACTTGTGCCGGGGGCTGTGGGGATGGTGGGTGGTGGAAAACGCCACCAGAGCAAGTCTGTGCTATTCCCAGCTGCAGTAAAACAGACATGGAACCAAACACTGCCTTTCCTTCCCAAACCGCAGCGCTTTTCTGCGGGCTCCTCTCTCTAACAGCCAGCATGGTTACAAGGTGTACCTCTCCTGTAATGCCAGCCAGGAGCTGCTGTGAGGCAGGGCTGGGGTGGTTTCCCTTTGTTCCCTGCAGGGATGGATGCAGTGGGATGGAGCAGAGGCTGTCCCTGGGCTGGGAGCTGGGAACCTGCGGCCAGGGAAGGTCACTGGAGAGATGTGGAGCATGGCAAGTGGAAATAACAGCACAGATGGGTTAAACCTGAACCATGAGCCAGCCAGTGGCAGCACCAGAAATGCCCCTCTCCAAGGCAATTCAGATTTTGTGTGCACAGTGAAGGACAAAGCCACAGGCAGATGCTGAGAAGCCCCACCAGTGCTCCTCCCAAAGGCATTTCTCATGGGGGAGGATGGACAAACTGCAGTGGAGAGTCTGAACATCTCCCACTCTGTTATCCCCCGATTCTATGCACAACAAGGAGCTTGTTTTTCTCCAAACTTAACAGGTATGACTGCTTTTATCTCTAATTTAGCAATGCTAATCAGAAAAATCTGTTTTGTGGAAACCTGTGATAGTCTGGAGAGCTGTCATTTTTCTGTTTTCTTTGGAGCAACAGAAAAGTGAGCATGAGATAATGGACTTTGATAATATTGAATTGTTTCAGTTTGATGAATTATGATCTTTTTGCTAAAACTACAAAGTCATAATCCACTATAAAAAACTAAACAGCTTATGTACCTTATAATCTTATACATTCCCATTTTAGAGCTTGTATTTTCATCTGCCTCAGAAGCCAAAATGACACAAACTGAAATAATCAAATCAAAGGGAAACATTTTTACCTCAACAAAATGAAACACCTTTGATGTTATTGAAACTAAACAAGAAAGTCCAAATGATTTGACATTTCCCATCAAAACTTAGTACTGACACACTTGTGTGAAACATTTCTGATGTGAGGATTCAGGAGGCCCCATGGCCTCACAGAGGAGCCTCCCTGTCCCCACCTCCTACTGCCTTCATCTGTATCACCTTAAACTTGTTTAAGAAAGAACTTAAAACTGTTGTTTGAGAAAGAACCTTATGCCCTGTGAGAGACCTAAGAAAGGAAACAAGATTATTCCATTTGATACATTCAGTGTCCAAGATGTATCTTAATAAAGCTAGAAAACAAGATAATTCAGTCCAAAAATACTAAAAGCCTTTCAGTTCAGGCCTCCCCTGTACAGGCCAGTCCAGGCAGAATAAAAAGAGGAATTAGTTGTAAAAGTCATTAGTTTGTGATTTTATTCCAAAATGCTCAATATTTCTAGGTCTGCTCATCAATATTCTAAGGAGGAGAAACCTTAAACACTGATTTTTTGTGTTTTGACTTCAGGGAACTCCTGTTTACAGAGCAGTGTCTGAGGCAATTATTTAACTATCACAACAGAGACATCAGCTGTGACTCAGTTAAGCTGTTTCTCTACCTTTGCAACCCGAGAGTCTCCCTCTTGCTCCGGGGCTTTTCTCTATCTGGCTGCTAAAAACAGCCTGGCCAAAAATACTGCACTGTGCTGCTCCAGCCAATTCCCTCGCAAAGGGGAGAGGAAAACTCATTTACACACGATTCTTTCCCAGAGGACAAAGGTCCGGAGGCAGCAGCGGGGTCGGGGCACATCGGTGCCTGCCTGGACTGCTCCTGCATCGCCCTGCATCCTCCTGCATCCCCTGGACATCACCCTGGACATCCCCCTGGACATCCCCCTGGACATCCCCCTGCATCCCCTGGACATCCCCCTTCATCCCCCTGCATCCCCCTGCATCCCCTGGCACATCCCCCTGCACCCCCTGCATCCCGGTCACCCCCCGCTCCAAGCTCCCTCCCGGCCCTGCCAGCTCCACCGCCGCTGCAGCTCCCGGGTCCCTCCGGGCAGGACGCGGCCCTGGCCATGGATCACGGGTCACGGGTCACGGGTCACGGGTCACGGATCACGGGTCACGGGTCACGGGTCACGGGTCACGGGTCACGGGTCACGGGTCACGGATCACGGGTCACGGGTCACGGGTCACGGGTCACGGGTCACAGATCGCGGGTCACGGATCACGGATCACGGGTCACGGGTCACGGGTCACGGGTCACGGGTCACGGGTCACGGGTCACGGATCGCGGGTCACGGGTCACGGGTCACGGGTCACGGGTCACGGGTCACGGGTCACGGATCACAGGTCACGGGTCACGGATCACGGGTCACGGGTCATGGGTCACGGGTCACGGATCACGGATCATGGATCACGGATCACGGGTCACGGGTCATGGATCACGGGTCACGGGTCACGGGTCACGGATGATGGGTCACGGGTCACGGGTCACGGGTCACGGATCACGGATCACGGATCATGGATCACGGATCACGGGTCACGGGTCATGGATCACGGGTCACGGGTCACGGGTCACGGGTCACGGGTCACGGGTCACGGGTCACGGATCACGGGTCACGGGTCACGGGTCACGGATCACGGGTCACGGGTCACGGGTCACGGATCACGGGTCACGGATCACGGGTCACGGATCACGGGTCACGGGTCACGGGTCACGGGTCACGGGTCACGGATCGCATTCCACGCGTGGCAGAGGAGACCCCGAACTGTCCCGGCAGCTCCTGGGTCCTTCAGAGCTCCCTCCTCCCTGACCCCCGCGACTGGAGAGGCTCAGAACACTGCGAGAGCCAGGGTGGGACAGCGGGGAAAGGGAAAGGGAAAGGGAAAGGGAAAGGGAAAGGGAAAGGGAAAGGGAAAGGGAAAGGGAAAGGGAAAGGGAAAGGGAAAGGGAAAGGGAAAGGGAAAGGGAAAGGGAAAGGGAAAGGGAAAGGGAAAGGGAAAGGGAAAGGGAAAGGGAAAGGGAAAGGGAAAGGAGTTGCCTCAACTCTTGTAACAGGAGGTGCATCTCAGCCTGCGACACCCTCAGGTTTGGTTTGGTTCTCAAGTACTTCAGCGGGCTGCAGCTCAAATGTGCTGCTCTGAGGAAAGCAGAGCACTTTGTGCCTGACAGATTCATTGGAGCTTTTACTCCAAACACTTTTCAGGATAAACTCATAGCACAGGGTTGAGTCATACAACTGGAAACACACTTACAGGAAGAGCCTACAAACATAAAATACTTCTGGAGCTAATCCCATCCCTAGGGTGTGATCTTGGTCTTTAAAACAGCGCTTGGAAGGACGTGAAGAGGGTCCCATCCTTCCCCACGTCTGTTTTTGTGTTCCCCCTTGCTCCAGTTACCCCTTGGGGTCAGCACACACTGGCCAGCTCAGGAAATCTCATCCCCTTGGTGACCTCCTTGTGCACAGGAGTGTGAGACCCTCAGGGTTCACTGTCTGGGGCCTCCTTGGCTCATTGGCTTCTCCCACCCACCTGCCCTCGTCCCAGGGGAGTTGACTGAATAGTGGTTTTTATGTTTCTCCAAATCCTACTCCTAATTTGAAGAAACAGTTTTGGAAAAATTTACTAAGAAATGTGGTGATCTATGGGGCAGCTTTCTTAAAGGAACTGTTAAATGCTGGCTCCAAACCATCCATGGGAGCTGAAAGCAAATTCATTGCACAACTTGGGATAAGGTCTGAGGAGATTCTTGTACCATTTCCATGAGACCAAGAGGGACTGACTGTGCTGCAATCGACAGAAATGGGGTAGAGCAAATAGGTGTAAGAGTGAGGTCAGAGCCAGCCTTTAAATCGTTAAATAGCAAACCACGCTGTCTTCATTATTTCATTTAATGACACATGAACTATGGAGGTGTGGGAGTAGAAAATTAATATCTGGAAAAGCCAAGACTCGAATGAAAACATTTCATCAGACAAAGATTCTTTTCCTTTGTTTAAAAAGGCTAAAAAAAGAAGAGTGAAATAATAATTAGCCCAAATAACACCATTAATCCTGAGCAGAAAAAGACACTTGTTCTTCCTGGATCCCTGGAGTGGGATGAGAACATTTTATCCTATGCAGTGTTGTGATTTCCCTTGTTTACTTGCTGCACATTGTATGCTCCTCTTCCAACAAGCAGCAGCCATTGCCAGTCCTGCAGCAGCAGGGCTCTTCAGCAGAGCCCAGCCTCAGTGGGCTGAGTATATTCATACCTCACCATATTCATCACTGTTTCAGAGCCAAAATGCTGAAAATAATCTACCATTCCAACTTATGATTACCTGGACTGCCAAAGCCAGCTGCTCATGCTGCCTAGCATCCCCTTTCAAAGGAAACACACTATTTCTCCCAGCCTTGGGTCTCCTCTCAGACACTGGTGGCAGCAGGACAGTTCTTCTGAAGCCAGTGGAGCTGTAGAGATGTGAGCTTGAGGCATGTGAGAGCCATTTATTGCTGTTGTGTTGTCTCTGTTGCCATAACTCCCGCAGCCCCTCAACCAAATATGTGCTCCAGTTGTACTGGGAGCTGTACAACATGTAATCCTTGCAGCACTTGGACTCAAAACAAGCGTGTTTTGTTTTCTCTCTGGTGAGGAACCACCTTGGCTGACCCACCTCAGAAACACCTGCAGTGCTGAGACAGAGCCTGGAGCCTCAGGGCTGGGATCAGCTGTGAAGGCCAGCACAGCATCAGCACTGGAGTCACTTCACTCCCCACTGCCCCTCTGCACTGCTGTCTGTTCCCTGCAGCCTTCAGACAATGTTCCTTCCACTGTCTGGTGGCTGTGCCAGTCCTCCTGGGGTTTGGAAACAGCCTCAGAGTGTGCTGCCAAGATCCAGCCCCAGATCTGTCCTTCACATGGGCAGCAGCAGCAGCAGCAGGGAGGGAACCAGCCCTGGCCTGGTGCTTCCCCCCAGGGCACAGGCTGGGAGTCTGCTCTGCAGCATCTTCAGTGCTTTTATTATCCACATTAACCACAGTGCAGACAAGCCTAAGCCACGCTGTGGTCCCCATGGAAACAGGTCCAAAGAGCTCTGGTTGACTATTAATCAAGGCATACAAATGCCCTTTCTCTTCTTAAGGTCCTGAAGAAATGTCTCCCACTAGGAGCCCCAGGAGCAGAGGGACATACAGCAGGACACATACCTGGGACAGTGTAGTGGGGGCTGGCATGGGATTTTATCTGTTTTACCTTTAAGAAAATGAAAAAGAGGAAACCTGTTTGAGTCTTTAGCATGTTTCCACCCTTTTTATCCCACAATGAAATAGTTTAGAGACATGAAGTCACACTTTGTGTCCTTGCTCTTGGTGCTTGAAGGCCAGTGGTGGCATTTTCAGGGATAGTATTTGGGATGACAAAGTGTTTGCAAGCAGGGGTGAATCATTTCCCTAAAGACATCCTCATACTTGTATTCAGGAGAAGAAAATGTTCTGCCTTTGGCCTTGACAGTCTTTTAGCATCTCCCAGGTCCAGCCGTCAGACACGTCAGTCACACACGGTGTGGTCCCTGCTCAGCTGTACCAACACAAACACAAAGCTCGGCCCCAAAGTGCCACAGATCAGGAGCTCTGGGGCATGTGTGAGACATCCTGACAGCACAGTCAGGAACGGCCTTTAGAAAGCTCAGACCCCTTTTCCTTTGGAGCAGATGACAGTCACTAAGGAACTGTGCTGGCAGGAAACGTGTGCCCCCTTCCTTCACCCTTGCCTGGTTCCCAGACTAAATTTTCACTGGAGAGTGATGGAAAGTGTATGTCTATATCAGAAAATAAGAAAAAAAAAAATCATATAAGCAGGATAATCTAAGTTTCTGATCTCCCTAATTTCAGAATATTTTTGTAATATGAAAAGGTTACTTTTTCATATTAATTTTTAGCATAAATTAGCGGAAGTTTTATTGTAAAAGCTGTTTTGAATCACACATCAGAAAATCATTTCAAAGCTTCTCTTAAACTCCTGTTTTAAATTTGTTTCAACGAAGGGAGCCCTGCAAACTGTCATTTTCCTGTATCAGCTTCAGCTTCAACAGTCATCTTCCAACAAAAATATTTTGCCAGAAAGCTCCCAAACAGCATTTCTGCAGCATCACTTTGTTCTTAGATCTTAAAATAGGAGACGTAGGGTTATCAATCCCAAAGTCTTTCTTGGTCATAAACACTTTATTTCTTAAAGGGAAAGCAGAGTCGGGAGCACCTTCACCAGCAGGCCTGGCTTCCCAGCTGGTCCTGATGGCCACTTCCAGGAGGTTCCTGCTCTCCAGGAGCTTCTCCAGGACAGGAACTGGCAGTGGCAGGCCCCAGCACCAGTGGAGACAGAACTGGGAGCCCTTGGCCATTTCCACCCACTTAAAACTGGAGTCTTGGCAGGGCTGAGCTTCCTCTCCAGGCGTTGTCTGTGCCTGGGAGCCGCGATTCCCTGAGCAGAGCACGTCTTGTATCCCACTGCTGTGAGCCAGGGACCTATGGCATCCCTCTGACCTGCTCTTCTGAAAATGAAACCCATAGATTTGCCTTCTCCATTGCCCCTGTTCTTTCTCCCTGAACGTAAAGGGTGCCCTGAGGAGTGCAAAATAAATTCCTTCTTCCCTCTGCTTCTTTCGTGACAAGCTACAACCAGCTTTGCTGATGGGATGCCACACACCACATCCCCCAGCTGCCACAGAAACAGGCCACAGGAGCAGATCTGTCCCTTAGGAGCCCTGGGGTGATGGACAGGGCAGGTTTGGTGCTCAGGACAATGGGCAGAGGAGCAGGAGCGGCTGGGCAGCCCCAGGGCACCGTGCTCCTCCCAAGGCTCTGTGCTCCTGCCCTGGCAGCAGAACAGGGCACTGAACTGCCTGGAAACTCAGCTGGATCTCTCTGTTAGCTCAGCCCAGCTCCTCTGTGGCTGTCGGTTCCTCTTGATGGGCCAGAATGGTACAAGATGATAAAGTCACTGATCACAGTCCCCACCCAGGAGTTTCACATGCTTTAAATGTCTAAAGAAACAATACAAAGAGAGCAGCATTCATGTACTGTAAGTTCCCTTTTCTGTGTTCCATTAAACAAAAGCCTTTTTTCTTTCCATCTGTGTTGGAAGACTCGGGATGTTGGGGCTGATCCCTGCAGCCACAGCCAGGCCGTGGCACAGCGAGATGCGACCACGGGCACAGGGAGCCTGCGCTGGGGCTGCGCAAAGAACGCCACTGCGACTCCAGCCAAAAATCCTCTCTCCAAGTCTTCCCAGATACAAGACTGTCTTCACTGAGTCATTACACATTCTTCAAGCAATGACTCTGAAACTAAGACCACGACAAATGAAAATCAGCCAGTTTTAAAGAGTTACACATTCCTGAGTTCAGAAGCGGCTGCTCAGAGGACACACACAGATCCTGTATCTATCTATCCTCCAGGCAAACTCAAACGGAAATTGCTTGCTCACTGACAAATGACTCTGTTTTGCACAGTTTCCAGGTAAAGTCGGAGGTAGAGGCATTTTTACAAAGAAAAGAAAAGGCCCATAATCTTCTGTGCCACAGATGGGAAGCTGAGTGGTTTTGTGAGCACGAGATCAGGGTCAGAACAGGTCTATCTGAGTTTTCTATTTCTAGTCAAAAGCTTTACAAAATAACTCTGTGCCAACAACTCCCACAACCTTCTTTGCATGGAAAGGGCAGTGATCTCCTGGCCAGCTAAAAAATGAAAATATCCAAGGTCCTTCTGACCCCTTTCCTTTCTTGCAGAAGAGGAAAGGCTGGGAGAGGGGACGGAACTCACTCATTCAGGATGCCCTGTTACCCCCCTTCCAAATGACTCCTGGATTCAGCCAGGCTCCAGCTTTTCACAGCAGCTTCAGCACAAAGCAAAACACAGGAGATAATCCTCAGAGGCAGCAGCTGAAATAACTGGAGGTCAGACAGACAGATCCTGCTGGGTATGTTTGAGTATTTCAGAGAATTATGAAGTTTTTCATAGAAAGAAAAGGTTATGTTTGAGCTCCTGTCTTTGCTCAGAGTTAAGGTGTCCTGGTCCCTCCTCGCCTCCTCTGCTTTGCCCTGGAGGGAGCCACAGCTGAGTCCCTATGCCAGGAAACAACAAAATATTTAGATACTTATTTGTTAGTTGGACTAATAGATACGGGCTGTTAGGCATTTGCATGGGAATTAGGGCCATTAGAGCCTTTCAAAACTAGACTTAAAATTTCTTTTATCCTTACTGAACCAGAAAGCCTCTGGCATCATCATGAGAACAAATCACTCAGGAGCTGGCTGTTTTCCACATCACTGCCTTATCCCTTGGGCATTAACAATTTTGAAAATTTGTGGGAAAACACACACATGAGACTGCTTTGGGCAAAAATCCCTGGCCTTACAGAAGATGCTGTGGTGAATGATGATCTCAACATAAAATTAATGACCTGAGAATATTTTTTACTTTTCTTGCCATAATTATGAATTTGTAGAACTAATAAAGACAGTGGATAAATGGTTAATGTTCCCCTGCAGATGGTCACAGTTTATTACTATTATTACTATATTATTATCATAATGATTCAGAGACTGGCAGGGAGAACCTGACCAGCAGTGCAAAATGTCTTGGAGGTGAATGTCACTTTTAGCTCCTCCAGAATTGTCCCTTCTTTAGAGTTCTCTAACAGTAAATGCTGCACAAGAGCCTCTCAAAAATTTTATCCCTATCATTTGCCTGTGTTTCCTCAAGGAAACAGAAATAGGAATTTCTGCAGGCAATTTCCTTTCTGAGCAGGCACAGACCCACAGGCTCTTGCCAGGGCACACTGGCAAAGTGTGGTGGTGCTTTTCAACCCTATACAATAGGAAGAAAGAGCCTTTTCTGACCTATCACGATTTTAAATGGGAAGCAGAACTAAAATGTTTCACAGCAGCAAAGTTTCGTGAACTTGACTTCTAGCTGAGAAGCCTTCCTGAGCACAGCTCAGCTGTCCTTCCCAAAATACAACGTGTACTGAGCACTCTCTGCTTTGTCTGGACAGCTTTACTGCTCTACTTTTCTCTTCAAAACCATGCATATTCTATGGTTGTTTCTCTTTAAATAGTCTGGTCTGGCCTGGCAGGAATGAAAGGCACAGGGGAACAGGCCAGTTCTCTGCTCATCTCTTTGCTGCTCATAATTATGGATGTGGTCCAACCTCCTGCTGGGTGAGTGGGAACCTTTCAGGTTAGGAAAAACCAGGGCCAGGATCTGAGTTTCACACCTGAGGGAACTCTGCACAGACCAACTTTTCATTTGAATCAAGCCTTGATCTTGAGTCTCAGATCAATGCCTGGCTGACAGCATCTCCTTCCCTGATTTGTCTTGCTCCTCCACCAGCTTTGCTTACTCAACTTTGAGCAAAGTGAGACTAATTCAGCCAAAAGAGATGCGTTGGGAAGCCTCTGTGTATTCCCAGCCAGGGCAGACAGGAGCGATTCCCATCGCTGCCAACAGGCAGCAGAGCACAAGGGAGCTGAGAGCTGCCAGCAGCTGCCAGCAACAGGGCCCCAGGAGAGCCAGGAGCTGCCAGAGATGGATGGACCTGATCTCCTGATCTCCAACCAACACGGGAAGCACATCCGAGTAAAGGCTCTCTGACACAGCAGCCTGAAATCCTCCTGCTCCATGACTGTCCCAGTACACCCAAATGGTGTCTGACACCTCTCTGCAGGACAAGTTCTGCCCGTGTCCCCGCCCGTGTCCCCGCCAGCTGCCCACCACTGCACATGGACTTGCACCTATCTGGTGACAGTGGATGTGGTGGCTCTCTCATCCCCAGGACACTGTTTGTTATGCAAAGCAAGAAATAAAATTCAAAACAAAATAAAACAAAGCTGATTTTCATTACTCCAGAGATTTTAATTTGGTGGGACTGCCTCCTACTACTGACCATAAAATGTTACATTAAAATAAAATTATATTACAGGAGCATGTTGCAGAGTTAGAGCATGAGATTAAAAGCCAACTGTAATTTCAGCAGTCCTCCCTGTAACACCAGTGCTCCTTGGACTCTGGATGAGGATAATGCATGTTTTACAGACATGCCTTTACTGGCTATAATTTATAGCCTGAAGCACTATTGTCTTTGTATGAAGAGAACAGTTCTGTTTTCCAGTCAGCAAACAGCTCTCCAGAAGGCACCCAAGTCCTCCACACAGAGGCAAAGGCAACAAAACATTTAAGGCAGAATAAAGAATTTACAGACAGAGACTATATATGACCTCTTTTGCCAGTGACCTTCCCTGAACAACACCAACAAGAGATTCCAGCCTGACAACGAGCTACAGCGATCTGGCAGTCTGCTGCTTGACGTGCAGTGTCTGAGGGGACAGCAGACTCACTTTTCTGGTGAAAAGGGATGTGTTCTGTGCAAAACACCAGCTTTGAGCCGCCCTGAAAAAGCCCCTGGCATAGCAGCAGTGCTACTCCCCTCCTCTTCCTCCCCCTTTCCCCTAGGACATCCTTCAGGCCCAGGGAGAGCTCGCTCTCCAGTCTGCTTCCCACAAGAGCCTTGGGGACAAGGTGGAGGCCAGTCTCTCATGAATGTCGTGACCCTGGCACGACAGAACAGCCCTAAGGGGGTTCTAAGTGATGGTTTAAGTGATAACATCGAGCAGCAGCACTGAAAGAAAATGGAATTTTGCAGAACCAAACCCAAGCTCTTTTGCTCCCCAGTAAAACTGGATTTGTCACACATCAGTTATCCAGCACTAATAAGCCATCTGAGCTCTAACTAATAAAGAGGTGGAAAACATTCATTTCAAACATGCCTGTTTCCCAAAAATGTACCCAATTTATGCACATTCAGTTACTGCAGTTGCAGAATAAAATAGCCTTTGCCTGTATGTTCCCAGCAATTGCACAGGGTCATTAGCATAGTCTGTGCATTAAAGAACATCTTAATATTTAGTGGTAAAAATAGTATCAGCTCTGTAGATGGTATAAATGAATGGCTCTAAAGTTCTCACAGTTTACTTCCAGTAAGATTTGCTCTGTAATTTTTAACCAATCAACATATTTTTAGTTGACAAATGTGAGCCGATATGGATCATGTTGCCTTGTGAGGCTGAAAATAGATTTTGCAAATATGTTTCAGGGTGCGGAGGTGGTTCATGCAAGTGAAGCAAAAGATGAGAGAAAAGATGGACACGTTTTGGTTCCTGAGGCTGGATTTGAGTCTGTCTCATCTGTCTGTGCTCATTAATCAGTCCAGAAAAGAAACACTGATCCTTTTCACAGAGTGCACGACTTGTACTGGGAGCAGGGAGCGCCACTGGGAGTGACCGTGCTTCACTTGCCTACAAAGGATACAGCACAAACACCACCTCTTGTCCTGCTGTGCCACACCATCCAGGAAAAGAGCACACATTACTGCTCAGCTTCCAGTTTCTAATGGAGCCTACGGGACTTTCCAAGGTGCACTGACTTTAAAAAAATAAAATAAAATCTGGAGACTTGTAGGGTGAAATAGAATTTGACAGAAGGGATTTTTCCTTTCCACTCGTATTCTGCACATACGAAAAATGCAGAGAAGGGCATTGTTGAGGTTACACACACACAAAAACCAGGCTTAGTCAGACCTTCTGCAGTCTGGGTCACACAGTCCTTCCCCCCAGTCTGGCTTGGGGCACTGGGTGTGGAGAGCCAGAGGCTGGGATGTCTGTGTTCGTGAAGAGGGAGAGGATTGAGAGCACAAATGCAGCCCCCAGCACACAGCTCACCTGAAGCCCACATGCTCTGAAAATCTGGTGTTTGAGGCACCCATAGCTCAAACCTTCTGTTCCTAAAACTTAAGATCCAAGGTAGCCCTAATATTTGCCGAACCCATATAGGAACTGGAAGTTTGATTGGGTTTTAGTTGGAAGACAGTTTCATGATGTGAAAACAAATCCCTATTACTGCTTAATATTTTGTCATACTTTTTGTTTCTTATAAAGAAAAAGAGATGCTTCATTGACTTGCTCATTCATTTCAGGAAGAACAATATTTGAGAACTGAAAAATGTTCAAGAGCAACTTATATGAAGAGCTGTAACAGCTGGAGTGGAACCATTACTTGTTCAAAACTAAAATTTGCTACAACTGTATGATTTTATGTCTGGCAAAATATAGTAAAATCACTGCATAATAAATTACTTACAACTGACCTATTTTTATTTACAGCAAGCAGAGAAAAAATATCTGCAAATGAGCTGGAGGAGGAGGAGTTCAGAGAGTGTCTGCAGGGAGCGAAGCCCATTGAAGAAGAGATACAAGGAGAAGTCAGTCTGTGTCTCTGGGATGGGGACAGCCTTCACTCTCAGAAGAAAAAGGATGGGAAGCTGAGGATCCAATTGGGCAGTATGTGCATGAAAAGTACTGAACTGAGCAAAACTGGCATGGCTGTCTTCCCCACAGCTTTGATTTGGTAAAATTTCAGTGGATGGCTTCCAGCTCCTGGTCCCTGGAGCCATGAGGGAAAAGGCAATTTCACAGGGCTGCAAGACAAAAGAACTCCTGAAAGAGCCTGGACACAGGGTGAAGGAGGAGGGAGCTGTTGGTGAAGCCAAGGCAGCTCAATGCCTTGTGTCAGTCTCCAGGTGCCCAGGGAAGAGCTGGAGAGCGCCTGGGGCAGCCACCCTGGGAGCTGCTCCTCTCTGGCCTGGGAGCTGCTTCCTGTGCCAACACTGGGAGTTCACAGGGGTCTCAGCTTCGAAGAAAGCATGACCAAGAGAGCAGACAGCTTGCACTGAAGTCCTCAGTCCATTTGTACATAGTTACTGCAGAGCAATGTGTTTATTTTCCTATGGTTCGATAGATTAATTACAAAGCACCCACCTAATTTGCCACTGAAATTATGCAGAGGTAAGGAAAATACCTTGAAATAGGTTCTGGAGTTGTCTGCTGGTGACATCATTCATGTTTCTAAGTTTTATGATCTTAACCAAGACACACTGTTCTGTGCCTAAAGGACACTGACAGTGAATCAGGTTCTCAAAGAAAGCAGCAATTTTCTGCCTTTCTCCTGTTACTTAAACTAATGTAGACACTAAATTAACTTCTGTCAAATAACTCAAAATATCTGTTACATACCAGCACCCACCGCTGCCTTTAGCTTGGCTTTTCTCAAAAATCAGAGGTGTAGTCTTAATTCCATTAAAGCTGTGGCAAAATACCCAGTTCAAAGAAAAAAAGGTTACATCCTTTGTACTTAGTCTGCCAATGTGATAGGAATGAATAGGATAGGAGAGGAGCAGAAGAAATATATTCTGATGGGAAATGCCCTTTCTCAAATACTGAAATCCTTCAAGTTAAATTTTATCCAAACACTGTCCATTGAAAGAAACCCATCTGTTTTATGGTTGCAGCTCGTTCCTCCCATGCCCTCAATTCTATTTATGAGTCCTTTTTAGAAAACCTTTTTCCCATTAAAGCAGTGCAGTGTTGAACTTTTTTTTCTGAGTGACAATGGAAATACATAAAGGGGGAAGGAGGGAGAGTAGGGAAAGGCATTTCCATTTCCAGCCTGCCCTGTGCTCCCTGCACAGGGGCTGCTGGGGGGGCACAGCGAGCAGCAAACTCACACAAACAAAAACAGGGACACGGTGCAAGCTGTTGGATCTGACAGAAGATGACACAGGATGTCACAAAAGTGCTGGATCAAACAGACAGGGAAAGGAAATAACAAGAGACACTTCACAGCTGTCCGGACTGAGGTTTGCAGGAGCAGCCTTTTGAGCATTGCAGGGGCAGAAACTTTTCCTCAGGTCTCGTACAGAGCACGTATCCTTCTATTAATGGCAAAACCGCACCAGAATTAGACATATTCTTCTCTGGAGCTTCTTTCTGCTCCTGTGTATTTATAGTCTCTTTCAATCCAGATAACGTGCCTGACAAAGCAGGATTGATTTGATTAGCATGTAAATAAAGCCTCATTGCTGCTCCTAGCTTGTCTGTCATGGTTATGTTTTGATGGGATTTCTGTCTGCCTTTTCTATTTACATCTGCTTCTTAGAATCCTAGAACCATTTAGGGTGGAAAAGGCCTCTAAGATCATCAAGTCCAATTATTAACCCAGCACTGTCAAGGCCGCCACTGACCCATGTCTCCAAGTGTCACATCTCCACAGCTCCAAATCCCTCCAGGGATGGGGACTCCACCGCTGCTCTGGGCAGCCTCATTTGCAGAGATCCTGTGTTTTGGGGAGGGTTCAGGTCTCTGGGAGCAAAAGTCACTTGCTCCTAACCCAGCTGCAGGAGCAGGATCTCATCAAGGCCATCCTGCAACTCTCTCCTCATGAAGGACTGGTATAGCAATATCTCATTTTTCAAGCAGAGGGGTTCTGAACAGCTTATGGGGGAAAGGAAGAATTCGAGCACGTTCTACTGAATGCTGGAAACAGAGCAAAAGGAGCCTCAGATGGAGAGGTTCCAGAGTGCATGGTTCAAGTAATGGTTAAATAAATGCTCCCCAGAATTAAACAAACAAATACCCTTTCCCAATAAATTCTACCACACCCGTCACTTCCAGAGCTGGGGCTGTTTTGAGTGACTATAGCGAGGAAGGATAAATCTGCAGAATTTTCTAACAGTAACAGCTCCAGGACTGAATCCTGCCAGTGAAAGTTGGTTCACAATAACCTGTTAACAGGAGACAGAAAACCAATAAATAGAAGTGGCAGAAATCCACAATACAAAGCAGCAGACTGTGAGCTTAAATTGATCATCAGATAAACTGCTATTACCAACATAGGACTTAAAAATAAACACAGAAGTTGTGCAGCAAAACTATCAGAAGAGATGCTAAGCAAAGGATGGGGTTTGTCAACGTGGGCACATATGTGCACACTCACATGCTCCTGGAATCAGGTGTGCAGTTGGTCATTAGAGCAACAGGACAGATCAGCACAAACAGAACTTCTGATTCAAAGTGAAAGGAAGAAATCACATTTTTGAGGTTTACCCAGAACAACATTGCAGAAAGGTTTTGTTAAAGCAATGCCACATTAGTTTGTTTCCAATGCTGGAGCAGCCAAGGGAATAAACATGCTGAACCTTCACACTGCTCACTCTGGAAACACGGTAGAGAGGGTTCATCTGATGTGAGGAAGAAAGAGAAGCACAAAAAATAAGTTTAACCAGTGTCTCTCTAAAACAGATCCAGCAAAGCTGTGCTTTCAGATGGAATAATGTTCTTCAAAAACTAGTCCTTTACAATCCCTGAGGAAGCCCAAGGGAGGACCCAGCACCTGGCTCCATGCACTGCCAGGCTCCTCAGGTGACCTTGGCAAAGCCATTGCTGGGTGCCTGGTCCCCCTTCCTGAGGTGGAATAAAGGCAGTTTTGCAGGTAACCTGGTCCCACACAGACTGCAGGCAGTAACCACACCAAGGGCAGGGACAAAGGAGCCAGCCAAGCTCTTCTGTGCCAGCACTCGCTTCATAACCTCCCATGTAATGTTGGGGGAGGGATTTATTGTCATCAGCCCAGCAAAGAAACCACCTCAGGAGCACTCACTCGCTTTTGTGCCCACTCTGGGATGTGGAAATTAACAGGATGTTAGTTTGTGACCAGAGGCAGAGCGTTCCAGTGGGACTGTCCCTGTCCAGGAGCAGGACCCAGGAGCTTTGCCTCAGCACAGGGGGGGTTGGTGCTCCAGCCGTGGCAGGATTCAGCACGGATGCTCTGCAGCACAAGCCCTTAGAAACTCTGCATGTTGACAAATTTTATTATAAGATAAATCACAATATATCCGATTAATCTCCCTGTTTGTGGCAGCAGGGTTAGACTGCAGGCTGACAGCCCGCATACTTGGATTATATTATCCAAAGGAAGCACCAGCCAAAGACTGCCTAATGTCATTTTCCCTCATTAGAAGGTTATTAGTGATTGCACTCGCAATGCTGCGCTGCATCCCGACGCTCGGCAGCATTTCAGGGGATGGCATTTTCCACTCGCATTGAGACGGAAGCGATGAAAGTTCACCATTACGAATGTCTGGGCAGGGAAGTGTTCATCCCTGCTCCTCGAATCCAGGCTTCATGGCCATCAGGTGGCAGGACACGAGCAGGACATTATGAACCGCAATGTCCCTGGGCTGGGGTAGAGACTGAACCCCCCACCCCCTTGGCCAGAACAGCCCCGAGAGCTCGAGGGGCGCTCCCGCTGTCACCGGGAGCGAGCCCAGCGACCCCAGGCCTGCACTGCTCACACAGCCTGGCTCCGGCCCTGTCCCACCCCGTCCTGCCGGGTACAGCCCCGGTACAGCCCCGATACAGCCCCGATACAGCCCCGGTACAGCCCCGGTACAGCCCCGATACAGCCCCGGTACAGCCCCGGTACAGCCCCGGCCCTGCCCTCACACAGCCTGGCTGCGGCCCTGTCCCACCCCGCTCCGCCCGGTACAGCCCCGGTACAGCCCCGGCCCTGCTCTCACACAGCCCCGGCCCTGCCCTCACACAGCCCCGGCCCTGCTCTCACACAGCCTGGCTGCGGCCCTGTCCCACCCCGTCCTGCCCGGTACAGCCCCGGTACAGCCCCGGTACAGCCCCGGTACAGCCCCGATACAGCCCCGGTACAGCCCCGGTACAGCCCCGGTACAGCCCCGGCCCTGCCCTCACACAGCCCCGGCCCTGCCCTCACACAGCCTGGCTCCGGCCCTGTCCCACCCCGTCCTGCCCGGTCCTGCCCTCACACAGCCCCGATACAGCCCTCACACAGCCCCGGTTCTGCTCTCACACAGCCTGGCTCCGGCTCTGTCCCACCCCGCTCCGCCCGGTACAGCCCCGGTACAACCCCGGTACAGCCCCGGTTCTGCTCTCACACAGCCCCGGTTCTGCTCTCACACAGCCCCGGTTCTGCTCTCACACAGCCCCGGTTCTGCCCTCACACAGCCCCGGTTCTGATCTCACACAGCCCCGGTTCTGCCCTCACACAGCCCCGATTCTGCCCTCACACAGCCCCGGTTCTGCTCTCACACAGCCTGGCTGCGGCCCTGTCCCACCCCGTCCTGCCAGGTACAGCCCCGGTTCTGATCTCACAGAGCCCCGGTTCTGCTCTCACACAGCCCCGGTTCTGCCCTCACACAGCCCCGATTCTGCCCTCACACAGCCCCGGTTCTGATCTCACACAGCCCCGGTTCTGATCTCACACAGCCCCGGTTCTGCCCCGGTTCTGCCCTCACACAGCCCCGGTTCTGCCCTCACACAGCCCCGGTTCTGCCCTCACACAGCCCCGGTACAGCCCCGGTTCTGCCCTCACACAGCCCCGGTTCTGCCCTCACACAGCCCCGGTTCTGCTCTCACACAGCCCCGGTTCTGCCCCGGTTCTGATCTCACACAGCCCCGGTACAGCTCCGGTTCTGCCCTCACACAGCCCCGGGATTGCGGCTGCAGCCGGGCCCGACGGAGCCGTGTGGGCAGAGAATCAGAATTGCCAGCCGCAGGACATCCGGGTTATTACAGGTTTAGATAATAAAATCCTTCTGCCTTGGAGAGAAAAAGCTCCAAATCTTGAAGTTTCCTATGGAATGAAGTTCAAGGAAAAGTTGACTCACTGAAACGTTGTGCTTTAACCAGATTAGTATACATGATATGAATATCAACTATAATAAGGAAATTACAGTTAAATACAATATCCGTATTTAACATAAAATTAAACAAAACAATACCATCAGTTCATTTGGGCTATTCCAGTGGGGAATTCAGACTAAATTAACACAACCCACAAAGCATCTTTATTTGAAGATGTGACTGAAATGTTGTGGTTCTGTTGGCAGATTTCTTAACAAAACCAAAGTTTTTAGCTAAGTTACGTGGCTTCAACAGTAAACCCCTTTTTCCTGGGGCACAGTCGTACCCTGGTAAAACTCTGGACAAGGTCTGAGCATCTCCAAAAGCCAGGACTGTTCCCAGTTGATGGGACCACAGTCCCTGCTCCCTCCCACAGCCTCCCGCTTACACGAAAACGTGGAGCAAAACACCATCCTTAAGCAGGCATTATCCATTATCAGTTCAGAATCATTTCTGCTCCCTTCTCAGGGGACGGACTCCTCTGATCGCTTCGGTGTTTTGAATCCCTCCTTCCAAAAGCCAGCTCCTCCCTCAGCAGCCATCTGCCCGGGCTGCTGCAGTCAGACCTGGCGGGACACGAAGCAGGACAGCGGCCCCCGGGGCAGGCACGCCTCTGCCTCGCTTATAACATATTAGCTATTTTTATCCATTACAGACAGCTAAAGAAAAGGGTTGGGTTTTGTTGTTTTTTTGGTTTTGTTTTTTTCTGTATAAGTACTTCAGGGAAAAAGAGACTGCACTGAAACCTTCAGTAATTTCGGAGCAGCTCATCCCTCAGGAGCCGCAGCCCCTTCCCCTGCCCGCCCCCTCCCACTCCGAGCAGGGAGGAGATGGGGAGGGCCGGGGGGGTTCTGGCTGCCTGTGCCCCCGCAGCACCATGCGGCCCAGTGCCGCTTGCCATTTTAGGCAGTCAGGCCCAGAAATATGCAGGAGACATAAATAATTCCTTTTTCGCAGTCGGCCTAGAGGACGGAGCTGGCGCAGCAGCGGCGGGGCTGGGCGGGAGGCACCCAGCCGAACACAGCAGGGCTCTGAGCCCTCAGCCCACCCTTCCTCGGCTGAAGGAAAGGAGAGGAACCCGGAGCTCTGATGGCCGCCCTCAGACACAAGGTGCTTTTAACAGGAATTACTGCGGGAGCGCTGGGGCAAGCCAGCAGAGGCTGGTCCGAAGGCACCGAAGCCCGGAGGGTCCCTGCCCTGAAGCGCTCCCAGCCCAGGATTTGGGGCAGCAGCGCTCTCTGGGCTGCCCTGAGGGGCAGGACCTCGCCGTAGCTCAGGCAGGGCGGCTTTTGGTGGAGACAGAAGCCGCTGCCCATCTTGCCCATCTGCCACATCTCACCACAGCTGCTCAAAGGGGTTCTGTGCTGGAAAAGTGCCCTTGGAGAGTGAACTCCTCTTGCCTCACTCCAACATGTGTCACGTCCCTGGATGCTGCCGTCCACCTGGGGCTTGGCTTCTGCACAGCTGCTGCCTGCCAGGAGGCTGAACTGGAGGTCACAGGCAGAGGAACTCCCCTGTTAGGGGAACAGCCACTCCTCTTTGCTGCTCCGGCACGGCTGAGCCCCACTGGGACATTAGAAAGTGTCACTGGGCTCTGAGCCTCTGCAAGGGGCACTGTCCCTGTGTCAGGCTGCTGACACGAGGCACTCTGCCTCCCCAGCTGGGAGGACAGGGCATCTGAAAGCTTTGGCTCCCCTCCCCACTGCTGGGGTCCCTCAGCCCACAAAGTCTGTGATCACCATTACAGGAGCCTGCAGAGGCATCAGACCTGGGCTCACAGTGGGGGAATCTCACCCTGAGTATCTGAACAGGGTCTCTGAAACTGGCCTGTGACCAAGTCTCAGGTGCAGCAATAACCTCCCACCTTGAAGCACCCTGTGATTTCATTAGTTTCCAAAGAGCCTGGCCAGCAGAGTCCTCAGCACTGAGACAGCTGCTTCACACCACTATTTACTTCAGCTCTTCAAATGAAAGAAGAAAAAAACCAACCCTGAAATATGTTCCTGGTGCCCTGAAAACAAAACACGCCAGAGTTTTGGCACCACATGCTGATCCTTAGTAGGTGGAGATTTGCGTTGACTCCAGCTGAGCTCTGCTCTTTGACATCAGCACAAGAACTCGCCTGCATCTGCAAATACCCAGCTTATGCAATGCCACTAAGTACATTGCCTTGCTGCCACTCCACCAGCTCAGAAATCCAGCCTGCTCCAGCCCCACAGAGCACCGGGGGCTGCGGCTGCTCCACAGGAACAGGGATGTGCTGGAAAAACAGCGCTCGCTTTGTTTGGTCCCTCAGCACTGGGGGTGTTGACAGCTGGGAATCCTGAAAGGTTGCTCCAGGAATAAAGATGTGTCCTTTTCTCTATGGGAAGACTTGGGAGGGTTTTCCATGTCCCACCCTGCAGCCCCTGGAGAGCTGCTCCTCTGCCTGCTGAGGCACTGAGCTCCCCAGAACTGCTGCCAAGGGCCCTTCGAGCTGCAAAGAGGGAAAAATCTCGTGCTTATTCACTGTGGGTGAAAAAATATTTGCTGGAGTGCCAGTTTAATGAATAATGAGGGGATAAAAGGGCTGCAGCAGCCCCAGCAGATGTGTCATGCCCAGTGCTTCCCTTCTCCATTGCAATCTGCTGGCGCTGGGTGTCCGTGGCGCTGACGGGAGCGCACACTTGATGCCAGCACGGCCTTGGGGACAGCTTGGAGGTTCTGCAGGGGAGGGATGCTCACACACGCCGGGGGTCCCCTCTGCGGGTCCAGCCTGGCCTCTCTCCGCAGGGAGAAGAGATGCCTGCATCCCCAGCCCTTCTGAGCTTCTCCAGATGCTGAGGCTGGCAGATCTCTACCAACAAAATAAGGTCCACTAATGGCCCTGCAGGCTTTGCAGGCTCCAAATGAGTGAGGTGTCTGGATTTCCCTTCTTGTGCTTTTAAAGTGTCCCCAGTCTCAGCTTGCAGCTCCAGCAGTGGGAACAAGCTGTCGTGGAAACCTCCAAATGCCCTTTTGTGACAGCAGCTGCCAAACACACAGCTGAAGAGCATTCCCTCCCTGTGACACAACTAGGAAATTACCCCTGCTATCACTTTGGGATCTTCTGTGTGCCTGCAATATTAAGATAAACGGTTTGGAAACCTGTGGAGCAAATTCACTGCAAATGAGATTGGGCACAAAAGCATCATAAGCCAGAAATTCAAAGAAATCCAGATATTCACCACTATATTTCAGTCTTATTCTTGGCTAACGAGTTTCCTTCAATGACATTTGCTGCCACAAAGGAATTCCTGGTGCTATGAGACTTCCAAGGGATAAAAAAGAAATATTTCCATTTCCTGAAGGTAGACCACAATTCAAATCGTCTCTCACCCATGTTCCTTTTTGATCAGGCCATCACAGAGCACTGTCAATAAGCCACGAGTCCTCAGCTGAGTGAGGCTGATGGGATAGCAGAGCCATGAGAGCGTGGTGAGAAAGCACAGCTGCAGCACAGCAGTGGGAGGCAGGAGCACTCCAAGCCTGAAGCTTCTCTGGTGCTGCTGACAGTGTGGGCCTCAAAGAGTTTGGTGAGCATCCCAAAACATGAGTGCAACAGAAGCCCCACATGCTGCCCAGGCTCACTGAAAATTCAGCTGTTATTGATGCAGCTTGAAATCTCCTGGCCCAGAGATGTTAGATAAGAAAAATCAGCAGATACTTAAACTGCCTGAGGTCCTGTGTAGAACCAGCAGCAGTGCACATCTCTTGGTCCCAGAAGCCTTTCAGAGTCTGCCCAGGGTCAGGGACTCGGCTGGCAGGAGGCTGCTGACAGCAGAGGTGCTCTCCTGGCTTCTCAGCTCCTGCTCTGGACGTACAACAGCTCCCTTGAGATGTGGGAAAGGGATTCAGAAAGGCAAACACCCAAACTTTCCCCTGAGCACTGGAAGAGCCTCCTGACATGATTCTCTGCCGTGAGAGCCATGCTCTCACACTAACTACCCCAACTTTTACACTGAATTTCCCAGCGTGTTTGTTGTTTTAATAAGTTTTGTGGAGGCCTGAAGCAAGGACAGCTGATAAGATCTGTGTGAGTTTACTGAAGCAGCCATCAAGGGAAATCTTGACAGACTGATAAGCAACCAAATGTAATTCTTGCAACAAGAGCTACCAGACAGTTTAGAGAGTAATGAACAGTAGCAGCCCCCGTGAACAAGGCCTGCAGAGCTGTCGGACTCTTCCAGAAGACTCCGTGCCACATCCAAGACATGCCCAGACTGCAAAAACAGGGACAGAGGTGGGGTGGAAGTACCAGCTACAAAAGTACTGCACAAGACATTCATCACATGGCTTGGTTTCTTCTGCTTAGTATTCAGGTCATTTGACTTGCCTTGACGAGAGGAGGGAGGATTTCACAAGCCAGATAGAAATGATTTCAACCAAACAATGCACAAGTGTTGCCAGAGTACATTGCAGGCAAAGCTGAGAGGGCTGGAAGGGAGAGAGCCACTATTCATCTGTTTGAGCACAAGATATCATTCTGGATTTTAGCACTCAACTATGTGGCCACTGACCTCCTCAGCCTTCCCCACTTCCCTTCAGCCCTTCATGCCAAGAGGGCTCCAGTCTGCTATTCAAACACCTCTTCCCTCCTGGCCAGCAAAAGGAGGGGTCCTGCAGCAGCATCAGCCTGGGGTATGCCCCCGCCATCCGTTCCTTTGTTCACTTGTTGTGCCTGGCTAATCTGTCTTTAATCACTTTAAATTATCCAGCATTCAAAGGAGATGCCATTTATAGGCTCTAATTGCCAAGCTCCTACCAGTTCTTGTTGCTGCAAAGCTCTTGTGCTGTCAGTCAGAGATGGTCCCTTGCTGCAAGATAACAACATGAAATTTCACTACACAGAAAGAGAGACCTTGTACAAGTTTGGCATCTAATTACTGGGAAGAATCTAGAAATTTCTAATATCTCTATCAAAACAAATATGCTGGACATACAGAATATGGCTTAGGGCACAGGTTTGTCCCAGTGCTCCCTGGCATTTCATTTAATTATCATGAGTGTGCAAGCCCTGGAAACACACTCAGCAACAGGGATTTGCTCCCCATCCTCTACCTGAGGAAAGCAATGAGCAGCATCTTCCTTCCCACCACCTGCAGCCAGCACTCAACCCAAAAGCTCCTGGTGGGAGAGGAGAGGAGAGGAGAGGAGAGGAGAGGAGAGGAGAGGAGAGGAGAGGAGAGGAGAGGAGAGGAGAGGAGAGGAGAGGAGAGGAGAGGAGAGGAGAGGAGAGGAGAGGAGAGGAGAGGAGAGGAGAGGAGAGGAGAGGAGAGGAGAGGAGAGGAGAGGAGAGGAGAGGAGAGGAGAGGAGAGGAGAGGAGAGGAGAGGAGAGGAGAGGAGAGGAGAGGAGAGGAGAGGAGAGGAGAGGAGAGGAGAGGAGAGGAGAGGAGAGGAGAGGAGAGGAGAGGAGAGGAGAGGAGAGGAGAGGAGAGGAGAGGAGAGGTTCGGAGAGGTTCGGAGAGGAGAGGAGAGGAGAGGAGAGGTTCGGAGAGGAGAGGTTCGGAGAGGAGAGGTTCGGAGAGGAGAGGAGAGGAGAGGAGAGGAGAGGAGAGGAGAGGAGAGGAGAGGAGAGGAGAGGAGAGGAGAGGAGAGGAGAGGAGAGGAGAGGAGAGGAGAGGAGAGGAGAGGAGAGGAGAGGAGAGGAGAGGAGAGGAGAGGAGAGGAGAGGAGAGGAGAGGAGAGGAGAGGAGAGGAGAGGAGAGGAGAGGAGAGGAGAGGAGAGGAGAGGAGAGGAGAGGAGAGGAGAGGAGAGGAGAGGAGAGGAGAGGAGAGGAGAGGAGAGGAGAGGAGAGGAGAGGAGGGCCACACCTGTCTCCATCCTTCCCCTGCAGGGCTGCAGCAAAGCAGGGAGTGGAGCAGAGGGGCAGTGCTCTCCCTCCCCACCTCTGGAGGCTGGCTCAGGGCTGAGGTCCCTGCTGCCAGGAGAGGGATGGATGTCCCTGCTGCCAGGAGAGGGATGGATGTCCCTGCTCCACCACAGATCCCACACGCTCCTGGCTCGCTCTGGGCTCCTGACTCACAGTCGTACCCAGTGCCCGTGCTCCAGGCTGAGCAAAGGCCAAGTCACTTGGGAAGCCCCTGTGGGCCCCTGGAAATATCAGGAATGCAGGTGGGCTTGCTTTTCTCCCTCTTTCTAACTCCCCAGCCTCGGTTCCATGGATGTCTGTCCGTCCCTGCAGCACCAGCAGAGCCAGGCCACCGCTGCTGCTGGCTGGGAACGCTCTTGGTGCTCTGTGCTCTCCAGCTCTGCAAGTCCCCTCAGGAATTTTTTTCCCTCAAAGGCTGCTTGCATGGAGATAGCCTGACCTCTCCCTAAGGCCTCCGTGGGCTGGCAGTAAAGCAAATTGCAACAAATTCCTGGCCTGGAGTTAGCTGGGCTCATTTCAGTCAGGATCTGATTGTTCTTTGCCTGTTTTCCTTTTCTTTCACAGGTGCTTTTCCAGCCCCTTCCCTTCCTGCTGCAGCTCCCGTTGCTTAGCAAGCTCCACCATGGCCAGAGGTCCTGTGGCTCCACTCCCCAGGGAGGGACCCATGTTCAGCTCCCTCCCCAGCACAGATCCAGCTCTGCCTGCAAGACTTCTCACAGCCTCTCTGGGAATCTTCCAGATGCTCCTTTAACTTCTTTATTTTTTTGGAGCCTACAGCTCTTTATTAGAATTTGCTCTAATCTTATTTTAATTCCTTCTGCAAAGTCTCTTGCTGCCTTAGATCTACTTTAATTCCTTTTGCAAGATCTCCACCTCTTGTTTTATGTCTCCATTTAAAATCTTTTGGCCTAAGGTCCTGGGCTCTGTGCATGGCTCGGGTATTTGCTCCATTAGGTTCAGCAGCAATTCCAGCTCACAGCTTGTTCCTTTGAAAGCAGCTCCTGCTCCTGATAGCCAGACTTATCCCTGTTTGATCTGGATCAAAGTTTGGGGCCCCACTAAGACGACCCAATTAATAGGAAAAACTGACAAAACACTTAGGCATTTTCTCTGATGAAACCCTACATAATTATGCAGATTGAACAGCCCTGGTTCCCTGAAAAGAAACAGGAGTGAGGTTTCCTTTCACACAGCTCCAGGCATGCACCAAACAAGGCTCAGTCTCCCTAACTGCTCCTTTTAAACTTTTCTAGGATAACTCCCCAGGATGCCCCTCCTGATTTATTCCCCTCCCTGTCTCTGTTTCTCCATTCTTTATTCTCCTCTTGCCTAGATTGATGAAAATCCATCAAACAGCTGCCTGGAGGTGTTTTCCTCAAGCTGCACCAGTGAGCAGACAGAAGGACAGGGACATATTTTCGAGGCAGAAAACCAAGGGGTCAGCTCCTACTGACCCTGCAGCTCCCACCAGCACAGGCTGGGGTGAGTCACTTCATCCCTTTGAATTACATTCTCCTGTTTCAAAAATGAGGACATGACAAAGCCTTCAAGTAAATTTTGCTCTGGTTTGGACAGAAACTGCAGAGTTTGGAAAGGAACAAGCTCCTCAGTGTGTGCAGCCAGCTGTGCCAGCGAGGGTGCTGTCCCTGCCCTGCACACGTGTGACCATTCCCAGATCCTCTGGGGCTCCTGGCATCTCCCTCTAAAAGCAGGAGCCCCAAATAACATCCCAGGTTGCCTAAACTCCCCTGCAAGCAATTGCAGGGGGAATTCAGCCATCCTGCATCCTGCCTGGACTTACAGAGGGGAAAGGGAAGGGAGAAGGAAGCTTGTTTTTCTGCTTGTCAGCAGCATTAAGAATTGCACTGGCAGACAGAAAGACAAGTTTTCACTGGTGGAAAGACCTTAAAAGACAATTGTTTATTTAAACTAACTCAAGGTCACAGAGATGTCCAGTTTGAGAGAACTCTTTTTTTTTTTCCCTTCAAAATTCTGCATCTGAAGTTGCTCAAAAGATGAAGCAGGACGGTATGTGCATGTGGCTCCTGCTGATAGTGGGAGGGAAAAGGAGGGCTGGGAAAGATGCTGGAGCCTGAAGAAAAGCAGAAGCTTTCTGTGAAAGAGTACAGACTGGGCAGCCCTGACTGGGCAGCCCTCCCACCCAGCAAGAGCAAAGCTCAGAGGCAGACAGAGGATTTCATTATATTGTCTTCTAGTTTTGGAAAATGAATTCAATCTCTACCCTTTGAGTAGTGAGGATTTAAGTGCTGGGTTTTCCCAAATACCACAGTGTATTTCCTTCCAGTGGCAGGTGGCTGGGCATGGCCAGGGTGAGCTGGGATCACAGCACAGCCCCTGCAGGGGTTCTGAGCAGCCCTGGACACATCAATCCTTGTGAGCCCTGACCAGAGAAGGGCACCTGGCAGGGTTCCTCCTTCCCTGCACAGGAACCAGGGTCTCTGAGGAGCCAGGTCACTGGGCCTGGCCAGTGGATCATGGGCATGTTCCTGACCTTTGAGTGCTGGATAAAAGGAAAAACAGCCAGCCCAACCTCATCCCATTTCACTGAGACCACAACTGACACAAACTGGGGATGGCCATTTGCATCTGGGACGTGATGCAGGTGAATTCCTTGTGCAAGTTGCCCCACTAACCTTTCACAGCTTAATGCTATTTTGGAAGATGCAAACCATCAGCACATCTGCAAATCTGGAATCTCTGTGGCTGAAGGGGGGGAATTAAGAGAAGTCATGTGGCAGAAAAGAGGTTTGAGCTGGTTTTGGGAAGAAACTGCCTGAAGTGGTGGAATTGGAAGGTTCCTGGAGAGCTTGGAAAGTCAGATCTTGACTGTAAGCATAATCAAAGTGAAGTCTCATTTGGTAATTGAAAAGACAAAACTGTCAAAACTCTTTGGATTTATGGCTACTGGAAACCACCTTCCAATTATTTTCTAAATTGGTTGTCTCCAAAATCAAAAGAAAGCTCTAAAGCTCTGTCTCTGCAGAGATTTTGCTAAAGAAGGAAAGCACAGTTCTTGGGATTGAAATTTGGTTTGTTTTCTCAGGGATTGGGTGACTTTTTTTTCCAGTACAACTGAAATTGTACAGATGTCAGTACCATGGGAAATGGAAAATGATTTATAAGAGTTAACTCACTATTTTTCTAAGTTTTCCTTCATGGATTTATATGCTTGGGACCATGTTCTGAGCAGACCCACGACTAAGTCACTTCTTAGAGTCTTTGCAGATAAAATCTGGCCCTTGCATGACACAAAGTGAAGAAGCCTTGAGAAGTGCCCTGACCCCAGCAGGGTCTGCCGTGAGCAGATGGAGCAGCAGATCCCGGGCAGCTCTGCCCTGTGAGCCCTGAGCTGCCTTGGGCACGTTCTGCCTCTGCTTCCTGCAGTCCCCATCTCACACCCTCTGTGGATTTTCATTGGGAAGGAGGTGATCAATCCCCCTAGCCCTGGGCTGTTGCTCCAAGCACACCAGTCAAAGGCAGAAAAGACTCAATGACAGATTCCCAGCCATTGGATGGTGATTGGAGTGATAATTAAAGAACACGGAGCAATGCAGTGCCAGAGATATTGCATATGCCTTCAGGATAAAGCTGAATGGTTCCAAACTGGAAATTGTGCTGTTTTCTCTTGCCAGAAAACGTTTGCAATTTTGAATCCATCTTTTATCCTGACTGGTCAAATATGTGTATCCACAGAAATCTGCACTTGCAGCCCCAAACAGCTCTGAGAGCTGCACTGCAGGAGCTGCCACTCCCAGACAGACCCAGGGGGTGAACACAGCCTGTAGGTGCGAGATGGTCAGCAGGTTTTTGGTGTCTATAAATACAGGTATTGATATGTACCTGCTCAATAAATATATATCTGCAGTCTTTTGGTCCTACAGTAATGAACCACCTCAAAACAATCCCCTATCGAGTGCAGCCTGGAGATACTAAAGCCTTCTGTGTGCCACATCCCAGCCTGGAAACCACAACTGTTTCATTTTCCAGCTCTAACACTCCTGACCTCTCCCAGCCTTTCGTACACTCCTGAGACTCATACTTCTCTCAGGATCACAGTGAGCTTGTGTTTTTCATTCTCATGTGATTAATAAATTATGCTCTACAGATATTTAAGCAGCTCATGTTTATTTTTCTGTCAATAGAAAGAGAATGTTTATTTGATCTGGGAGCACTATTTTCCATTGTCTGAATTTAAACTTCAAAACAAAAACTTGAGATATTAGGTGATTTATGAGCCTCTGCTAAAAATAGCTCAGCCCATCCTCATCTTGCTCAGTATCCCAGCAAAGCAATGGGGAAAGAGGAGTGGAAGTCCCTGGCTCCTGGTAAAGAGCCAGACCTTGAGCACAGACCCATGTCCCTGCCCCAGCCTGCTCCAACCAGACCCTGCAAACGTGGGGGGACCTTCACGCACTGAGCGAGGCTCCAGCTCTGACTCCCCAACAAACATGAACAGTTTTTTGTCTGGGACATAAAACTCATAGCTTTAGCTCTTGGGTTCTCTCAGCTCTGGCATCTAATGTGTGAATACCTCTTCATTTCATCTTCACCTCTGGACAACAACTCCTGAACTTCACTTGCTACATGGCTTCCTCCCTTCATGTGGTACCCAGGGAAGTGTGTTCAATCCTGGGATCTCAGAGCACAGGGAGGAACAGCAGACAAGGCATTGGACTGCAATTCCCATGAATCTCTGCAGAAGTATTTCAAAATAATTTTAGGTTTTTGCCACCCCCCCCCCCCCAAAAAAAACAACCTAAAACAAAACAAAAAAACCCAAAAACCCTCAGCTGATCTACAGGGGGAAAACGCCCAAATGAACCCACTCCCATAAACAAAGCCAAACCCATTGTTTTGCTGCAATAGTTTTCAGTTGGAAAACAGCTTTGCTGGACATTTTCCCAGCACCTGCAGCTGGAACAGCCGCGCTCCCAGGGCCTGGGGAAGGCTGGGAGGAAGAGGAGCTGCTGCTGGGCTCCCTTTGCTGTGCTCAGAGCCTGGGCTCAGGCAGCGCCTGCCGAGGGCCCCCTGGCCGGGCACGGCAGGAGCCAGAGCCAGAGCCAGAGCCAGAGCCAGAGCCAGAGCCTGAGCCTGAGCCTGAGCCAGAGCCAGAGCCAGAGCCTGAGCCTGAGCCTGAGCCAGAGCCAGAGCCAGAGCCTGGCCTTCCTCCTCCTCCTCCTCCTGCTGCTGCTGGGAAGGTGCTGGGGGTATGTGCGAGGCAAGCCCCGGCTCCGGGCGGCTGGGGAGCTTCCCCGCTCTAAATAAAGGCATTTCCTGCGATGCCGGGCGCGGGGGCGGTGATGGTTGTGGCAGGGATGACAGCCCCGGGAGAGAGAGGTGCGCTTCCCGCAGCCCGGCACCGCCGCCAAGGCCGGGATGCGGCAGCTGCCGGAGCCGGGAGAGAGGAGCATCCCTGCAGGCGATCGGCCCCGATCCCTCCTGCTCCCTGCTCCCTTCTCCCTGCTCCCTGCTCCCTGTTCCCTGCTCCCTGCTCCCTTCTCCCTGTTCCCTGTTCCCTGTTCCCTGCTCCCTTCTCCCTGTTCCCTGTTCCCTGTTCCCTGTTCCCTGCTCCCTGTTCCCTGCTCCCTGTTCCCTGTTCCCTGCTCCCTGCTCCCTTCTCCCTGCTCCCTGCTCCCTTCTCCCTGCTCCCTTCTCCCTGCTCCCTGCCCCCTGCTCCCTGCTCCCTGCTCCCTTCTCCCTGCTCCCTGTTCCCTGTTCCCTGCTCCCTGCTCCCTGCTCCCTGCTCCCTGCTCCCTGCTCCCTGCTCCCTGCTCCCTTCTCCCTGCCCCCTGCTCCCTTCTCCCTTCTCCCTGCCCCCTGCTCCCTGTTCCCTGCTCCCTTCTCCCTGCTCCCTGCCCCCTGCTCCCTGCTCCCTGCTCCCTGCTCCCTGCTCCCTGTTCCCTGTTCCCTGCTCCCTGCTCCCTTCTCCCTGCTCCCTTCTCCCTGCTCCCTTCTCCCTGCTCCCTGCCCCCTGCTCCCTGTTCCCTATTCCCTGCTCCCTGCTCCCTTCTCCCTGCTCCCTTCTCTCTGCTCCCTGTTCCCTGCTCCCTGCTCCCTGTTCCCTGCTCCCTGCTCCCTGTTCCCTGTTCCCTGCTCCCTGTTCCCTGTTCCCTGCTCCCTGTTCCCTGTTCCCTGCTCCCTGTTCCCTGCTCCCTGCTCCCTGCTCCCGGGCAGAGCTCCGGGAAACAGCCCAGCACTCAGCATGCCCGAGGAACGCTGCTCTGGAGAAAGAGCAGAGCACAGCCGGTATCTACAGGGCGAGGAGGGACTCTAAGGTTGCAGCTTGTGGGATAAATCACCAACAGCAAACAAGGCAGTTTGCTGGCAGAGCCAAAACTGGGAGAACAAACCTCAGCCGTGCTGCACAACAGGCTCAGTTCAACAGCTGGGTGCCACAAAAATCCACCAGTTTGTCTGGGTGCCTAGCAGGGGCAAACAGGCCACTGCTTCCTCCTGCAGGGATGCTCATCCATGGATAACCTGCCTCGGGGGGAGCAGCTAATGCTTCCCACACCGCTCCCTCCAAAACTGCACCAACGCCAGCTCCATCTGCCTGCTCGATGCCAGCTGTGCTGTGACAGGGTTCCCTTACCCTGGAGGTGAGACAGAACCTGTTCCCACCCCAAATCAGATTCTATATGGGGAGGGAGTTAGGGGTCAGGGCTGTCTGGGTCATCCTCCCCGCAAGTAACTCACTGGGGTGGGCAACCCAAGCTCATGGTCTCTTTCAATCCCTAATTTCCGGAATACGTCAGAAAACTATAATTAAGGAGCCCTCCCCTTCTGGTGGAAGTCTGCTTGTGTCAACAGAGAGACTGGAGTATTTAGCAGACTTCTTTTTCCATCCTGCTAATTTTAGGCCCTTATATAACATTTCTTTCAATACAACCCAGTTTCTGTAGCCCACTGAAGGAACGACATTTCTCATTTGTCTTACACCAGTGCCTAAAATACTCCCCAGAGCCGGGGGGCTGGCTCTGTGCTCCCCACCACGCATGGGGCCAGCTCTGCCCACCACACCACGATGTTTAAACAGCCCAGTACATACAGGGACACACACACACAGACAAAAGAGGGGCTGTGCTGGTGCAGCAGCAGCGCAGGATGGAATAAAAGCCTGGTACCCCTGTCCTGCACGGCTCCAGCTGCAGGTATCCTCTGGCAAACGCCAGCACAGAAAGGGTTGAGGAGGTGACACCTGCCACGCTGATGCCTGAACCTCCCGGTGAGCACTGGAGCTCCACACGGTGATGCTTCAGCTTTCAGCCCTCACTGCAAATTCCCTCGGCCCCTTCCTGCGCTGTCATCTTTGATGATAAGCGGTTCTTACCTTCCCAAGTAAACCTCAAAGTTTGTGATGCTCCAGAGCACATCAAAAATACATCAAAATAACTCAAACTCCCTTTGACAGACCACATAAAGTTTGCAATTTGCATTTCAAAGCCACAGTAAGGCATGGAAGGCAAAAGCAAACAAGGCAGCAGCAGCAGACACCCAGACCTGTCAATTATCCCGCTGATTTTTTTGCACAAGGCTGGGAGAGCTGCAGAAAAAACTGCCTGGGGCCAAGCTCATCCCTGCCCTGGTGCTGCTGAACTCAGCGGCTCTACACGTGTAGACGAGATTTGGCTTTTCTACACACTTTTCCATGTGAAAAGGCTGCTTATCAGCATCACTGTGGGGGCAGCCTCGGAACGCGTTGGACAGGTCAGGGGGGATCCAGCCAGTTAGCTGGTTAAACAGGAAGGAGTTTTCACTACTACTGAGGGGAAAAAAGGAGCTGGAGTTGCCTGAAAGCACAGAGAACGCTACGGAGATGCCACTGAAATGCTTTGTGTGAACAAGTGTCAGCAGCGGGAGCGAGGTGCGGTGGTTCCCTGCCAGAACAGGCGCTTCCCTCGCTGCGGATCCGACCCCCAGCCCCGGCTGAGACAGGCTCAGCCTGGCTGTCCTGACCCCCACCCGGCTCTGTCCTTCCCTCTGCACCCGCTCACACCTCCCCAGCCACCACCCACTTCCAGCGAAGCTTTGAATAAATAACGAGCACACAATTTCACTTTACAGTAATTAATCTAGGGGATAATGCACTAATTTGCCAATTCTGGGAGCATTTATCTTTTCCTCCAAATGAAGTTTTTGCTATGAAAGAGTCATGGTAAACCACTAAAACCTAAACCTCTGTATCCATCTTACACCAGTAACTGGTTTTAGCAACAGTGTGGAAAGGGAATGTTTTTCTGCAGCACAGTGGTGTGGTCCCCTTCCTGTCCAGGAAGGCAAAAGCTTTCTCTCCTTCCCAGCATCTCCTATGAAGATTTGGCAAGAAGACAAATGGTAATCCCCAGTCTTTGTGGGTGCCTCCCTGATCTTAGGAGCAACAGTCAAGCCATTGGGCCAGGATGCTGTGCAGCACCTCACTGACACAGCAGGCTCCTGGCCCGGACTAGACCTCCCTAATAGAAATAAATATGATTCATAAAGTCTAACTTCGAATTTGGCAACTGATGCTCTGAACGAAGCTGGTGAGTCAAGCTCTGAAGAGGTGGAAGCAGCCACAGCCTTCATGGTCGTGTTAGTCAGCACCAAGGAAATCATTGCAAGTGCTCTGACGTGTGAACTCAGCACAGCTGATGTAAGCATTGGCAGAAAAGTATTTGCATCACAACCTTGAACTGCTGGGCTGTCTCACTGAAAAGCCTACCAAAGAATGCATTTTTTTCCAGCTACCCAAGCACTGGCACTGCTGTGCCAGACCCTGAGCTGGCATCAATCAGCACAAAGTGTGCAGGCAGCGGGGCTGGAAGCGCTCACAGCCAGGACAGTGCACGACAGGTGAGCAAGGAAAAGGACACAGGAGTTACAGGGTAATGGCCCTGCCACATCCAGGCCAGAGTTAGAGCAAGGATAAAGGGGCCTGCCTGGCACAAACCCCTCTGAGGCAGGGGGGGAACGCTGGGCACGTGGAAATAAAGGAGATGCAGGTGGGGGAGGATGGAGACGAAAGGGGGAGGGAGAGGCGAGAGCACAGACAGAATTGCCAGTGCAACTCCGAGGGAGGCACCACAGCTGTCACCATGAGCTATCACATCATTTTACACCTTGGACCCCCTGGGTTTTGGGTAACTGGCACTCGAATCTTCCACTGGTGTCGGGCCAGCGGAGCTGTTGCTGCAGAGAGCGTTTCTCTGCTCAGGACAATGAACAGGCTCCGGGCTCCCAGGGGACACGAGCAGAGCTGGGATGAGCAGCCTCGTTCCCCAGCATGGGGCTGGAACTCGGGTGTGCTCCAAGAGCCGTCCCACGTGTGAGGAGCCGCAGGGGTGAGGGACCAGCCCAGCCCCAGAGCCCCGACACCGTCCCGGAGCCGCCGTGCTCTGTTTCTCAGCTGAGCTTCTTATTGTGACAAGTGAATCACCAGGAATGAATCTAACAAAGATAGCGTGGTAAACTTAACAGAAAAATTATATCCCTCTGGATGTGTGTTATATTTTGAGAATAAACTGAAGAACGAGGCATTCCTCGGTTTAATCCATCTCCTGAGTTTGTCTGGGGTAAAAATACAAATCTTACAAACAAGGGTTGTTTTTTCCACTTCCATTAAACCTGTCTTTGTGAAAGTTGAGACTGAGACAGTCCTTGTTAACCTCAGAAATTTTCACAAGTACAGACTGACTGTGGGATTTTGGTTCTCTGCCTTTTCAGATTGTTGGGAAGGATAAAAGGTCCCAGGTGATGCCAGCAAGCTGCCCCTATTACCCCCTCATCTGCAGCTCACTCACCAAGGAGTGGCCAGTGCACTTGGTTTGCAGATCCTGAATTTGTCAGTGAGGATATTATGAGGTGGACCCCAACCCCAGAACTCCCAGCCTCATTGCACCTTCATCTTCACAGTTAGTATTTAAAAAGCTCAATATTTGTGCAGTGCTGTGCAGGGGGAGGAATATTAACCAGACTGTCCGTGGGTCAGCCAGGAGAGCAGCTCTTACTGCAGGCCAGGCACAGCCACCTCCCTGCCATGGGGCACTCCTGTCACACAGGAGAGAATCATCAGAGGCAGAGTTTTAGCCTTGAGCGTTTAGTTTGGGTTCAATGTGCAAGTGTGGCTGCAGAGATAAAGGGCAGCCAGGATAAATCCCAGAGCACAGCGACTGAACTGCCAAAACAGCGTTAAAACACTGCCACGTTCTCAGTACTCAAATACCTGGAAATCCGGCCAAGAAACCAGACTTTAGGGAAAGATCAAAGGATAAGTACATCTCACCAGCATGTTTCCTTTTTTCTTTTTTTTTTCTTTTTTTTTAACTGTGATCAAATTTGCAGGAGTAGAAATGGCTTTTCAAGAGGCGAGGGCAGGCTGCCCCTCCTGAGGACTCTCCCCTGCCCTGTGGGAGCCGCATTAGCTCTGGCTCCAAGAAGTAGCCATGCCATGACTCATACTTTCCACTCCCCATAATCCCTCTCAGTAGGGTACAGACTTAAGAGTTTTCCTCTGACTTCTATTTTGTTTTAATTTATGCACCTGCTTTGGAAGAGCCTTTGAAAAATCTGACAGCGGAGAATAAAGGAGTCTGTTTTATCTGTCTGATGGACAGGCTGAAAAAGTACCCCAGCCCAGTGAAATTCTGCATTACCAGGAAAATACCATCTGCATCTACAGCCTTCTACAGGCTGCTAGTAACAAAAACTAAACTACTAGAAATCCTTTGTCAGAACAAGGGCAGAGCTTAAGTGAAAGAATAAGCAGTTGAACTGAGTCAGAAGCGTGTGGCTGACACAAGGCAGAGCAAAAGTCTTTTTTAAAAAACACACCAATGAATTATGTACAAGGCCAGGCCCAAGGGCCCCGATCCCATGTCTGGCTCCCAGTGATCCCAGCAGCAACAACGCTGGGTCCCACATGCTTCCCAAGCCTCCAGAGCCAGGCACGAGGCAGCAGCTACTTCTGTAAAAGGACTTCTTTTTATGGGTTTTGGAAAGGTCAATAAATAAAATCTAGGTTTTGACATGCCAGCTATTTTAGGAAAAGTGACTTTTTCCCATTGTCCCTGGGTCTGAAGCAGGGAACACCATTGCTTCAAAGCCACTCTGTCGCTGCAGCTTTATAGGCGATGCCAGACTGTCACCACTGCAGCTCACAGGCTGCAGGTGACACGGGACCTTCCCTGTCCCCAGGGCCCCCAGCTCTGCAGCCAGTGTGGCTCAGAGCCTCTGTGCAGCCTGTCCTCGACACAAGCAGTGCCCTGATCCTCCAGCCAGCCCCGCTCCCAGCCCCAGCCTCCCGTGCCTGCCCTTCGCTGGCACAGCTCGGCTCCATCCCCAGCTCCCTGCTCTGCACGGTGCTGCAGAGGGGAAAGCACAAACTGCACCCACTCTCTGGATCCTCTGAAAGCAGAGTTCATCTCAAAGGACAGATTTCACTGCTCACATCCCACACCAAAGAGCTCCCAAGGGCAGCTGTCCTGGTGTGTCCCCTGGCTGCACCCTCACTGCTAAGGGATGTCCCCAGAGCACTGCCCAGCGCTCCCCCTCAAATAAAATCCTGCCCTAGAACCTTTTCTGCCTCACCCAGAAGATAAAACTGTAATGAGGAAGATTTCCTTGAATTACTGTTTATTTAGCATCATTTTACAGCTCTGTTGGTCTAAGGTGTGTATTTTTAGTGTCTCAGATTGCTTCTTCCATCTAGAGAAATAACAGTGAGTGCACAACATGTGTTGGAAAAACAAACAGTTTTACTGCTGGCTTTCTGGAAGCTTTTGGTAAATAGCTGCACCTGGTTCCAAGTGTACTTTGTTCTAAGGTGCTGGTAGTACCTGCCTGATGTCATGCTCTCTGGGGCTGTTAATTAAAAACATTGTGTTTTATTGGTGTTTGCATCTGGGGCTCTGTTTTGAACATTTGAATTAATGTCGCTCCTAGAGAATATTATTATTTCTCCTGGAATACAAATTGAAGAAATATATGAATAAGAGAGACAGACACTCCTAAAACAGCTCAGTTTATCTAAATCTATCCAGCTCCATTTCTAGAAAGTCATATTATCCAGCTGAGAGTACATCAATGATGCAAAATTGCCAAGGTGGTGAGCTATTTCAGGATATTCCAAACTCAAGTAATAACATCTTGGTACACCTGTGATGGATTTATTGAGTGCTAATCCTCTGCACACCCTTGTCCTGCAGTCAATGAGCAGCTCTCCTCTGAAAAGCTCAGGAGCCTTTAGCATCTTGATGACTGCAAATCTCTTTTTAACGCTGCCAGCCCCAGGAATGGCTTGCACCTATATGAGAGTATGAAATTTTAAGAGGACTCCTTTCCCTGAAACATCCCTGAATGTTAATAATGGGAAGGGGGAAAGAGGGCAGTGGGAAGAGTTTTAGAAATCTGCTGGTCTACATTAGAGATGGATCCCATAGGGAACATCTCCACGTTACCTTTGACCTTCACCATTGTTAGTGCTGCTAATACAAACACCTTACTCCACACAAACTGCCTTGTATCATTCAGCAATTCTAAAAAGAGCAAATTTGACAGTTTAAGCACTTTTATAGCCTTCCCCCAGCAGTGGGGGAAGCATTTGCTCAGAAATCTCAACTACAACCCTGCTCTTATCTCTATATTTAGACTGGTTTGGTCATTCTGAATATAGCGTGTATTGCTCACCTCAGCCAGCAAATAACCTGCATTCCACCCACGCTCTGTGCACCCTTCCAAAGGCTTCAAAGCCTTGCTGCTGGTGTGGGACCGTGCAATGACCCTGAACTGCTCTGGGAATCTGGTGAGGAGCTGTCCTGGGGCCAGCAGCCACAGGGAAAGGAGAGGACTCGCTGCTTTTCCTGCAGCAGAGTCAGGGTGAAGGCTCAGCTCAAGCTCTGCAGCAATGCTGGCACTGTGGGGAGGCTCTGTGGGGATGAAGAGGTGAGGAACCATCAGTGCAGAGCTTCCTCAGGCCTTTACCAGCACCTGGAATGCTGCTCATGGGCACCGCACTCCGGAGCATCCCAGGGTGCTCTTACCACCCTCTCACCACCTCACCTGAAACCTCACAATCCACCAGAGAGCTCTGTAAGCAGCAGGGGAAATACAAACCAGACCAAAACACAAGCCCCAGCATTAATGCTGCTACACCATTGACTGCTGAGTACAAAGAAACTATTTTTAATTCCTTTTGTTTTTTTCCCTGGAGGTATTGGACAATCCCATGGCAACCGGCCTTACAGAGTGGCTGTCATTTGGTCAATACAGCTTAAGTCATCAATCAGAAAAATGGGTCCTTTCACCTAATCTGTTTCTTTACAGAGAAGTAATTTGGCCTTCACAGGTGCTGTGAAACTGCCCCCACCAGGAGTTATTTTGGGCTAATGTGCAGTGGGGTCCCAGAGCACAGAACCTCTTGCCACACAAGGCTTTGCTCCAGCCCTAGCGAGTGCCTGGATCGCAGACACGGTGTAGCCTTTGCAGTCCAGTCTCTGTGGCTTCAGACACACCACTGGGGATTAAACTGTCCCACACCACGCAGAATCACCACCCTGGGGAGTCCCTGAGAGCTGCTGCAGGTACAGATGAGTTTCCAGCAGCCCCACGTCCACCCAGGAAGCCCCAGCGGTGCCCCCTGAGCCCTTCCCGTGCCTGAGGTGGGGCAGCCACATTTTCACAGTTGGGAAAATAACAGAATTGCACACTGAGCACTGAGCCTAACCAAGCCACATCCATTTTGCTGTTAAGGCTTGTGTTGGTGGCATTGCTGGCCTACCAGCACCGTGTTTTCCAAGCAGAGACAGAAAAGGGCAGAGAAATCTCATTAATGACAGAACAACCAACCCAGGAATGCAACAGGGCTTGCTTCAAAGTCAGATCCTGACAGTGACAGATTTTAATGTGCCAGCATCCTGTGCTCATCACTTGCCAGATAGTTTTGAATGGCACAAGGTCATTGGTCATTAATTAGGGACAAATTTTCTCTTGTGACCCTACCAACACAGGGTCACAGTGCCCAGACTCCTCCATACATGAGCACTGGGAGAAGAGGGAGGGATTTACTCCAAAGGTGATAATGAGAATGGATTTCATATGTGAGTAAGCGCCCAAATTGAAAATCTGTGCCTAATTCCAGTGCTGGGATCATAACCCCTGGAATAAAATGGGTCCATTTCCCTCCCCTCTCTTCATTTTTCCTTAAATTCCTTCATTACTTTTCAGTGTTTTTGAAGTGGAGAGTTGCAAATGAATGCCCAAGAGATGACCTGAGAGTGAAGACTGAGAAATAGCAAGTCTGGGCAGCTGGGAGGGGTGGGTTACACAGGTAACTCCTGAGGTCACCTCTGGGTGTGAGCACGTGGAGGAGGAGGAAAGCAAGGGACACCAGTGCTGCTCCAAGAAAAGCTGTAAGAGAAGAGGATGAAATGGTGGCTTCACCTCATTTACAGGAGGTAAATACTGAGACAACACAATCCATCCTCATCTGGTCTCCTGCCACTCTGGGGCAGGGCCAAATGGGACCCTGCTGCCACCACTGCTGCTGGGAGGGTTTGTTGGTGATAAAGCTGTGACACCTTTGTTTGTCTGTGTCATCGCAGAGCTCCAGGCTGTGTCAGTAGCCAGCCAGCTCCTCCTGCACAGATCCCCTTCAGCAGAGCCCAGCACACCTCCAGGCAGCTTTGGGGGATGCTCAGACCTCTCGGAAGCAGTCCCTGAGTGACGCCTACGGGGATGTGTTTGGCTGAATTAATTAGACTGGAATAAATAAGCAGCAGGGAGATTTTGTTCAAAGCTTTTTGCGGCTAAATGCGACCACTGCCTCCCACAAATGTGGCACAGACAGGGCAGAGAGCTGGAGATCGCTGTTCAATGCCAACAGATGTGGTTTCTCCAGCAACCTCTTCATCTCAGTGTAGGCAGAACCTATGGCAAACATTGACAGTCTTTATAAAAATCACTGCACAAAGACTCAGTGCCAGCTACCTGGAGGCTTTACACGTGCTGGGGAAGTGCTGCTCTCCCAGATTTGCCTATTCACTCTCCCTCACTTCCACACAATCTGCAGGGCCACAGCTTTCCAGCACAGCTCCCCAGGAAAGTCTCTCAGTAGACAGCAGACTCTCATGCTTACAGTCTAGCACACAAACTCGCAGAAGGACACTGTCCAGAAGGAAAACAGAGCCCAGGGTGCATATTAATTACTGGTGGCACAAAGCCCAGGCAAGGTTGCTGCTCCACAGTCAGGCTATAAATCTATCCAAATAGGATTCTGACCACATCTGCTGTGTTTACATTACAGAATTTTATGGCCATGTGATTCTTCACCTGGAGAGGAAGAGTATCCTTGCACAACCAGTTAAGGGCTGAGATTTATAACCTGGTGAGAAGGCCCTGGCTGCTCCCTGGCTGGGCAGTGCCTGCTGCTGCAGCAGTCCCGGCGTGGGGACTGCCCTGGGAGCCCCCAGCACTCTCTACAAGCCCCTGGAGAAGTTTTATGCCTTTGTTTTCCCCAGCAGAAACGTCAGAATGACAGAAAGCTTCAAGTCTCCTACCAGGCTACTGAGCTAAGCAAGCTCCTGCAAGGGCAGCTCCATCCTGGGGTTGCTGCCACATGGATTGCTGCTTCCAGAGGGGCCTTGCTGGGCAGTTTGGGAGGACATTTCCCAATGAGCTCAATGAGAAGTTCTCCCCACTCTCTTGCAATGAGACTGGCTCTGCAGTGCCAGTAGGAGAGAGAATCAAGTGTTGCTTTCACCAGGGAGGGGAAAGGACTAGAGCTGAATGTGCAGAGGCAGGCTGATTGCTGAATTAGAGGAAAAAACCTATCCTTCCTTCCCTATGTAGGCCCTTTCTCACAGCTCCTGGACCCAGCACTGTCACAGTTACAGGCACAAAAAGCAGATGACAAGAAACTGTCCAAACAGACAAAAACATAAAATAAAATTTGGATTGTTAAACATCTGTTCCACTGAAACAAATCTCTGTAGGCTTCTTGGATGTTGCAGATGTCACATCAACCTGAAGCACTTAAGAATTTGTGCTGGAGGAGGAAAATGTCCCTATTTTTACAGAAAAATCATCAGCACACAATCCTGACCTCATCAGTGGAATGGGTCCTTTCAAAGCACCGTAACGTGCTCCCTCTTTGCTACACGTTTAAAGAAGCTGCTTTAGACCTGCTGACCTTGGGGGGATCCCTCAGATGCTGAGCTCTGTGTGTGCTGAAGTTTCCCACTCTTAGCAAGGGTTTGATTTTGCCTCCAGGCAGGTCCAGCAGGATCAGAGCCCTGTGAGTGCCCAGAGGCAGGAGGGGGGATCAGCTCTGTCTGACTCTTGCTCTGGAGAGGGAACTTTAAAAAAGGGCGGGGGAAAGCATCTTCCATCCCTTGTACATATAGCTCCAAAAAACCTTCACTCTGTACTGTGTCCCAAAGGAAAACATTTGAGATAATCCATATGCACTGGAGTTTTGAATCCCTCACAAACCAGAATTCAGCAGGCAGCTAATGAAGAAGACAATTATGCAGCACTTCACACAAAGAGCGAACCAGAACAGGTGCAAAGGCTGGAGCATTGCCACACTTGCTCTGTTCTTTGGCACGGGGATCGGTGCTTTACTTAAAATGTATTCACACATCCCAACAGTTTAAGGACTCAGTCTGAGAGGAAAAGAGGTGACATTTAAGATTAATCATTAGCTGTTGACCACCTAGGATACAAAATCAGAAGGGAGACAGCTGGCCCAACTCAGCTTTATTTGTGTTCCTTCTGAGGAACACAGGCAGGAATGGTGCTGTTCCAGCAGGGCTGTGAAAACACAGACTGTGTTTGGTTTGCCCCTCGAATCAGGGCTCTGATGTACAAGCACAGGCCAAAGGAGTGCTGCCCAAAGGATTTATGTCCAACCAGACAAGGATGGGAAAAGCAAAGAGAGATTTTTGCAGATGTTGGTCAGGGGTGCAAGAGACTGAAAATCCCCTCTTGGAGTTGGAGCAGGAAACTCGGAGCGAAGCCATGACCCCGATGTGGCACTGCCCCCCAGCAGGGCACTGCAGGCTGTCCCCTCCCTCACTCTGGGGAGGACAAAGCCCAGCAGTGCCACGGAGCTGAGTTCAAGCACACAGAGCTACTGGACTCACCAGAAACACCCTGGGAAAAACAGCGGCAAGGAGGACAGTGGGGAAGGACCTTTACTGCTCAGCCTTTTAAAGAGGGGGTTCCAATGTACTTTTAATGCAAAAGATCATTTTTGTGAGCAGGAAGAAGGAGCCTTCTGCCAGCGTTATGGCCAATTCCCCTGGCAAGTGCTAAGGGAAAGAACTATTCCAACAGGTAGCTGATAACACAGGGAACAAGTGAGGATAAGACAGCAAAGATATGAGCTGCTTAAGGACCTGGTGGAAAAGGAAAAAAGAAGATTTAGGAAGAGACGTAGCTCCCCTCAGGATAATGAATTACTGATAGAAAGGTTCTGATTTGCTGACCATTGCCACACACAGCTGCACCTCACACAACTCACACAATTATCCTGCTTTTACACACACAGATTAAGGAATTGCTCGTACAAACTTCAAGACACCTTCGTGTATTCCAGCTACTGATTTTCATGTGAAATCACAGCAGCTGTGGGTGCAACCCTCCCTCCTGTGCACACCAGGGGAGGATCATCAGGGCACGGAGCATCCGGGAATGCCCCCGGGAATGTGCCCAGGAATATCCCAGGAATACCCCCGGGAATACCCCCGGGAATGTGTCCAGGAATACCCCCGGAATACCCCCGGGAATACCCCCGGAACACCCCCGGGAATACCCCCGGGAATACCCCCGGAACACCCCCGGGAATGTGCTCAGGAATACCCCAGGAACACCCCCGGGAATACACCCGGGAATGTGCTCAGGAATACCCCCGGGAATACCCCCGGGAATACCCCCGGGAATGTGCTCGGGAACACCCCCGGAACACCCCCGGGAATGTGCTCGGGAACACCCCCAGAACACCCCCAGAACACCCCCGGAACACCCCCGGAGTGTCCCCGGCTGCTGTGGGGCCAGCTGGGAGCAGCAGCAGCCGGGACACAGCGGCACAGGCGGGTGGAGCACTGAGCTCCTCCTGTGCCTGCCCCGCTCCCTGCTCCGGGCATCACCGCCCCGAGCCTGCTGGACACAGCTCCCAGGCTGGCTGTGAGCACAGGCACAGCCTCCTCCTGGGCAAACAGACCGGCCTGCTGACAGCATCAGCAGCTAGGGACAATAATCCCATACCTTTGGGCTGCAGCTTTTGCTTTCTCTGTAAAACATATTTACTGCTCGTTTTGGGGTTTGGATTCACGAGCTGTGAGTCAAGACCCTGATGTACTTAGTGCTATATAAACACAGAACAAAAAGACAGAACTCCCTCCAATGAGTTTATGGATTCAATTAATTACATCTATAACTCCTGGAAGTGGCACTGCCATGCTCAAATTATCTGGACCATGAAGCAAATTTTCCAGAAGACAGTGCAAACTAAGATGTATTTCACAGCCACTTTACAGAAGCTCTTAAGAGCAACTTTAAAAATAACTGTTAAGTCAAGTGGGTTTAGTTCATGGCCATTCATTCATAGCCAGAAACTTCAGCAAATGTGTTCTTTAGCTTAATGAACATGTAAAATTAATGGAATTGCACCTGCCCCAGTGTTCAGCAGAGAGGAAAGAGAGGCCAAAGACCCCTCTGCTGAGACCTGATGCACTTGCCTAGCATGATGAAAACCTGATATTTGAGTGGGCATGTGCTGGAGCTTTGGCCAGGGCTGCAGATGTTAAACGAGACCATTCCCAGGGATTGCAGGAAGTCTAAAGTTACACCTATAGAATAACATTGTGTGTAAACACAGACAGAGAGAACACAAACACGTCAATTAGCAAAATGCGCTCTGATACCTGATGTGCTCTAGAAGGCAGCACATCTTATGTTTGGGGGAGTATCTCCTGATCAGGACATGCCAGCAGTGTCCTGTCCTGCTGAGCCACAGATGGAACCTGCAGTCAGGAGCAGCCAGAACACACAACAAGTGCTGGGGCTGTCAGCACCTTGGGTGCCATGAAGAATGCATGAGGCTCCTGGCCCTCAAAAACTCCCTCTGGTAACAGCTGCTATGGCCAAGGCAGGGCTAGTAGGGCTCTGACTGGTAGGAATTAATTGTAATTCTTACACTACACTTCATCTGCTTCTAATTTACTTTAAAGGATCAAAATGACAGGAAGTAGGATCCAATATACCTGGAGTTACCAAACCCACCACTTCATCAAAATGAACCAAAAGTAAATGCCAGTCACATCACTTGACATCTCCTTGGTGAAGAGAAATCAGAGGTTGATGTATCCGAGAGTTCTGGTGGTACCACAGGGTGTTCAGCACTCCTGGGAAACGTCCTGGCAGTCCCTCCCAACACTGACATCACATCTCTGAGTGCACCCCAAAACCTGGCAGTCCTTCCCAACACTGACATCACATCTCTGAGTGCACCCCAAAACCTGGCAGGTTCCTCCCAACACTGACATCACATCTCTGAGTGCACCCCAAAGCCTGGCAGTCCTTCCCAACACTGACATCACATCTCTGAGTGCACCCCAAAGCCTGGCAGGTCCCTCCCAACACTGACATCACATCTCTGAGTGCACCCCAAAACCTGGCAGTCCTTCCCAACACTGACATCACCTCTCTGAGTGCCCCCCAAAGCCTGGCAGTCCCTCCCAACACTGACATCACATCTCTGAGTGCACCCCAAAACCTGGCAGGTCCTTCCCAGTGCAATCCCAGCCCGCTGTGTGTGAGCTCAGCTGCCTCCCAGTAACAGGCAGCACCTTCCCAGGCACGGCTCCTCTCAGCTGAGCGCCACAAAAGCTGCTGAGAGCAGTCAGGCTCTTAGCTGGGGAAGATTAGAGGCAAAGAATAACTGTGGTGACCACCCTGAGTTTGATTCAGAGCCCTGAGCTACAGCTGCAAACTGAGGGGGCATTTGCTGACAGAACCTTGGTGTTCATTTACTTTTCATCTCTGTTCTACCCTGACAGAAACTGTTCCCAAGGGAATAGTCAAGGTAATGGGACAGAGGTGCTCAAGCAGTTCAGTGCAAGGACTGAAAGAACCAAGGTGAGCTTTGCCCACCTGTGCAGGACTTCCTGAAGCTTTGTGAGCAGAAGAGAAGGAGGAACATGATGTGGGGACACCATAAAAGCTGTGAAGGTCCCCTGGGTGCTCAGCTGAGGGTTAGAGACCCTTGTGGGACACTGCATGCACTTGCTGGGCTTCTCCTTGAGGACCCCTCCTGCCTGGGTAACAGAGGCTCTCTTGGAGCAGGGATCAGTAAATCCCATTGCTGAGGCTGCTTCAGAGAGAGCTGCCACCACCAGCTCTGCTGCTCTCAACCAGGACACAGGCTCTGCTGCCAGTCACAACTTTCCTCTTGCCAGCAGAGAAAATACTGCATTGGTCAAGAAAATCTCCTCTCTGCTGTGTCCAGCACCCCTGAGCTCCAGAGGCACCATGAACTGGCAGGAAAACCGCTGGATTCACACAAAGCCCAGCCACAGAATGATGGCACCTGCTCCAACCTGCTTTGCTCTTGCCTGTGTCTGGGAGATTTTCTTATTTACTGTGTCTCCTGCATTGTCATATTTCAGTGCAGATTGATAGCAATAGTTACTGCACCAGGCAGGCGTGAGGATTACTTAATTAATGTTTGTGAAGCACTTTTAGATCCTCACATGAAAGCAGCTAAGAAACACAACGTATAATTATTATGTATTATTAATAAACTTCTGGCACATTGACAGGAGGGAAGACAACGCTTTTTTTTTTTATCCTTTTATTTTCTAAAAAGATTCAACTTTTATACTATGAACGACAGATTTACCAAAAATTCACGAGTAAGTAAACAGGGAGTGAAAGCTCCTTATTCCATCAGGAAGGCAAACAGCAAACACTGCCTGAGGAAGAAAGTTCCATTCCTTGTCAACCCAGACACTTGAGGAATCCACAGTTTTTGAGAGCAGCCAGATATGGAGAATTACAGGGAAGTTGCAGACATTGGAAGAGTGGAAGTGCTCAAATGCACCAGTGACAGGGAGGAGAGAGTTTGTTTAGTGTGTGGTCACTGTGGTTGACAAAACACGCACTGCAGAAGCAATGAAGTGTGCAGAGCAAGAGAGGGACATTTTCAAACAAACACAAGAATCACATCTGTGTGAACCAAGTTTTTCAGAGCTGAACACGTGCCAGACACAAACCCAATTGCCAGAAATATGAAGAAACCCAATCTCAGATGGATTCCTAGGCAGTTCCACAGAAGGGGCAGCTCTCGTGCATCCCAGCTGCCCCTTGAGCACTTATGGCTGGGATCCAGCTGCAGCAGGGAAAAGGGGGCCCAGAGATCAGGGGTGAATTACAGCTCTGCCCCTTTCTCCATCACAGACCCTGAGAAACCTCTGCACTCTCTCCAAATAAACCAGGACAATCACACTTGACAAGGCAGCTGGGAGGACAAACACGTGACGCACTCGGATGGCAGGACAGAGAAAGCCAGGGATGGACAGACTCCAAACCACTGCAGAGAAAGACAGGAAAAGAGTAGGCACTGATACCAAGGGGTCCTCAGGGATCCAAGCTGCTGCTCCTAGTGCCTTGTGCCACTATACAATTCCATTCCCTGTTTATACTGCCATTGGATACTACCAAACCACCCAAGCAAAGCTCAGCTGGCACATGGAAAAGATTCCTTGCCCTGGGAAGGTTCTTCCTACAGCTCCTGCAAAATCCTACAAAAGATTTTAAGTGGTGATGCTGCAAGAGACCTCTTTGCTCACACCTTCAATTTATTCTTTTAGCAAAATGAGGGGGTTTTTAAGAGATACCCACAAGGAATCTTGAGCCTGAGCATTTGGTAAGCATAATCATGCTTTAGAAGCATTTTGCCTATCAGTACCAGTGAGAGAGCATTTCTGGTGTTTATGCTGTCTATGTACTGCAAATGAGATTTACAGCTCCATTTTGTTCAAAAATGATCAAGAGCAAATGGACTTAAATAAAATAAAACAAAACTAATCTGTGCTTTTGGCTAGAGACTCTGCATGAATCCTAGTGCAAGCAGTATTGAGTAAGTTCAGCTCATAATAACAGGACCTGATTATGTACAGCAGAAAAAAAGAACTTGCAAATAAATTGTTCCTTCAATTTGCTTTGACTGTTCACCAGCTGTTGTTAGGGATGCAGGTTTTTGATCAGATCAGACAGATACCTGATGGATGTTATCAATATCAGTTGAATACCAACAGGTGCTTGGTTTTGGCTTTGCTGTTCATTTATCTTGCCCAAACACACAACAAGAGCCCAAGGGCTGAGCTAAAGGCACTTTCCCCCCAGTGCAGTGCCAGCAGCTCAGGGAAGGGTCACAAGTCATCCCCAGCCCTTGGACCAATAGTCCACATCTCTGGACCAGAATAACTGCAAACCTCAGCACAAACTCACAATGGGACTGAGAGACTTGTGACTAGAGAAAGGGGGAGCACACCAAAAAATGCAAATCCATCTTCAAGGCCAGGCTGAAAGGAGCTCCCAAGCTAGCCAGGGCCATGCTCTGAGCTCTGTTTCTACCCAAGGTGGCACTTGGGGTGTCTGAGGAGACCACTTGGGTCATTCATTGCACTCACTGTGCTCAAAGTGGAGCTGGTTGCACAGATTAGCTCTTAATTGAAAATAAATACCTTCCTTACAGAGGTTAAGTTTGGTGAAAAGGAATCTCCCTATGGAAGGGCAGGTTTAATATATGCATACTTATATATATATTAAATAGTATATTAATAATACATGCATGCGTGTGTTCATAGATATCAATCTATAGTGTAGCAGACCTGTATCATTCTTTGATCACTTCACAACACGGGATTTTCTGTACATTCATCTGACATCTGCACTCCCTTGCTGCTCAAAACACCCCAGTACAGACCTTCTGCTCTCAGATCCAGCAGAGGAAAACCTGCTATTTTTCTGTAACCACCCATCCCTCAAACCTGACAAAGGTTTCCAGCACTTTCCTGTGCAGACTGGGCTCATTTCAGTAGGAATACCTGTGCTTAAACAACAAGTGGGTTGTTTTTCCTCTCCATCCCCTGGGATAAACTGTCAGAAGGCCGTCAGCCCCTTTCCCTCTGTAAGATCTCATGGTGGGCAGTGCCAGGGGAGATGAGCCAGGGGAAGCTCATCTAGAGCATGAAAATGTCCTGGTGACACGAGAGAAAGGGAAGCCAGGGTCCCCCCCAGCCCTGCTCACTAACCTTGGGCAATGGTCACCTCCTCACTTTAAGATGGGGATAATACATTTATCACAGGTTTGTCCTGGCCTTAACTAATCCATCTTTTCAAAGCACTTTGAGAGCTTTGCTTGATGAGCACAGACACTGTAATACTCATCTGCTCCCAATACATTCAGTGAGAGCATTTCCCTCCACAGAAGCAGGACTGGGGCTGCTGGTGTTATTGGGGACCTAGAAAATAAATCTGCTTGGGAATCTGGAGCTTGGGGAGGGGCCATAGCCAGGCACCGAGGCACAGTGCTTACCTCAGCCCCTTCCAGGCTATCCCTGCACTAAAGAATAGAATTTCTCATTAGAAATCACAAGACCTCACCAAGGCCTGCTGGTAAAGATGCTCAGCAGGTGCCAGGCTGTGTAGGAGACAGGAGAGGCCACAAGAGAAGCTGGGACAGTGTGGAGAAAGCAGAGGCCAGGCCAGCTGAGGAGGAAGCTCACTACAAGGTTTACAGGTGCTGCTCTGAGTCGCTGGGACTGGCAGGGAGCGAGCTGCTGCTGCCCCAGGGACTGAGCAGGGCAGGATCAGCCTGGGGAGTGCCAAGGGTAAAGCAGCTTGGGCAGGCCAGCGAGGCAGGGCTGTGGGCAGGGAGCCCTGGGCTCTCCCCAGCTCCTCAGTGCCTGGCACAGCAGCAGGGAGCCCATTCACCCCTCCTGGGAAAGCCAGCCAGCCCAGGAGGGAGCTGAGCCTCCAGCTCATCTGGGAGCCAAAGCACACACCTCTCGTGGCATCTGATCCTTGTCTGCCTCAACACGACAGCACAGAAGTAGAATTTCTTGAGAGAGGGCTCACGTTAATGCCTTGCTCAAACACACGGCCCCGTTGTGCTGCTGCTGCTGCCAGATCTCTCCACACAGTAAATCACACTGACTGTGTTTATTGTAAGAACTAAGTGATCAGCTGTGAACTTTCTTTGACATAAATATTTTGCCATTAGCAATGACAAATAGCAACGCTCACGTTGTAAAAGTAACACTGGGTTATTCCTCTCCATGGGGGCACTCACATCATAAGAAATCAGAAGGAAATTGTGATTGGAGAAATGGGTAGAAGGAAGAATGTGACGGCAAGGATATTTATCCCACTGGGTAAGAAGAGTTAAGAGAAGAATGGATTTTTCCACAGAGCTCTGGAGTGGCTCTGCAGAGCCAGCACAGGGCAGGGCCTGGCCACACGTGCAGGGGTTTTATTCAGGTTCCTGCCCAATCCCACGTCGTGCACATTACACCACACCAGCAGATCGGGGCCCAGCACGTTTCTTCTGAATCCCATTATTACTAAACCTCTGCAGTTACAGCTGAACAAAACAGGAATTTTCCATTGTTGCAAGATTTTCTACTTTTTGACTGGTGATGTTGGCACCTCAAAGCCTGTCTGGTCTCAGGATGAGCAGGATGGGAGAACACTGAGCTGCGAGGGGAATTAATTTCTCAGAGACTTTTTCCAAAGGTACAAATGAGAGCTGGTGCTTTAAAAATAGCTTTGACTATACTTCTATAGCACATGTCCCCCAAGGAATTCAGCCCAAGCCTGTAAGCCTGTCCTTTCCCTCCAGAGGCAGGCAGGCTCTCATGGATGTGGATGCTCAGGCAGGACCACAAACTCACTCCAGCCTCTCCTAGCAGCAAGTTAGGGAGAAGTTAAAAACCCAGGAGTGTGCCAACATACCCGTGTTCACACATACTGCTCCATGGACTGCATGGCAAGGACCTCAGACAAAATGCAAGGCCCAACAATTAACTTTCTTTTTATAGAATTCTCCAGAGACTGCAGAGCTGCAGGCTCAGATCAGAAATGGCTGAACCCAAACCATCCTCAGCAAGGAGTGTCAGGCAACAGCCTGCCTGGAACCACGGGCTGAAACACCAGCTCTGGGGGAAGCATCACCTGTGGAAGGTGAGGATCCCACCTGGAGAGCTCAGAAGAAACTCGTTGTTGGCAGATACAACCCATGCAGGAGAGCTGCAGGATGCAATGCCACAGGCCAGGCTGTGTGACAAGGACTTCCAACAAGTCTCTTTAGAGCCAGGAGAGAACCACAGAACACAACCACCAAGCTGGCAGCTTTACCAGGCTGGGGGTATCCTCCCCTAGCTGGGAATTTGTGGAAGCTATGATGGAGAGGAGTTCTGGGAAGTGGCAGCACTGCAATATGCTGTGGGAAGGTCCACCACTGAGACAGCCACAGAGGACATTGCAGGGAACTAAACATCAGAACTGGGGCTCCCCAGACAAAAGATTTAAGTCCACTGGAAGGAAAGACCCAGAAAGCAGCTGCAGGATGAGAAAAGACTGATCCAGAGCAGAAATCACTTGTGTGTCCACGGGACAGGGCTGTGCTAGAAGCCCCGTGAGAAGCTACAGACCAAAGTGACAAATCCCCAAACCCAGGGGAGAGGCTTTGGAATGAGGCTCTGCTTTTGAGGATGTCTGAAGATATGAGTTCATTTTGGATGAAGGGAAAAAGCCTCCTATATATAGCAGAAAAAGCCAAGGCAGTAGCTGCATCACACTAAAAAAAAGTTACAGATGGAGGCGAAATATGGGCAATCTGCCTTTAATAGTCAAAGTCAACATCTGCCCCGTGCTGGGGCCCTTGGAGACAGACAGGACACAGCTAAGATGTGACCCTTGTGATTCAGGAGAGGGGTTTCCTCTGCCAAATGCTAAATTCAGGCAGGTTTAGAGATGAATGAAAACTGCACACCATAAGGGAGGGCCAGGAATAGAAAGCCCATGTGGGGGAAGAACGCTCTAGATGTAGCAAATGCATCTCCAAGAGGCTTTTATCATTCTTATTTTGTCACTACTATCAACAATAATAAGAAAAGAGCTTACAGAGCATCCTCCCCAGTCCCCAAGCAATGCATCCAGAGATTAGCAGCAGAGAGCAGTGGGCAGCAGAGAAAAGCTGTTCAAGGGATGTAGAGGCATGCATAATGAGATTACCAAATTGGAGTTGCATGTTTTCAAGGATAAATGTGATATTATTGCACTGGCAAAGGCATAGCAGGAGCAGGGGAAAAGATGAGAAATAGCCTGTCAGAAGGGAGGGATCACTGCAGCTGAGCTCCCAACAGGACAGGGACAAGTGGGAAGTGGAGGCAGCGAGGAGGAAAGGAAGTGCACATCCTACTTGACATGCAGATATGCAGAGAAGCTTTTTGCAAAGTGGGTGATGTCATCGTGTTTTTCTCAGCCTTCAGGACAGCAAGAGAAAAATAGATGAAGCCAGCACATGCAGAGGAGTCTGTAAGACGAGCAGACTTCCCCCCCACACCCCATGCAACACTAATTGCTCAAATATTGATCGGGGAAATCATTTGTAAGGACTAAAGGAGGAAAAGAAATACTTTCCTCTGAAGACACAAAAAGGGCAATGTTCTTGCAGAGTTGCTGGAAAGGTCCAGGTGATCAGAGAATTTCTAGAAGCATAGACGTTAATCTAGGATGTGGAGTTGGTCTCATTTGTTATTTGTTTATACTGGAGAGCTTGAACAACTGCAGTCTTTTATTTTGCAGGATAGCACATGAAGTCTAGTTGGAATTACAGCGAGGCTGATTCTCCCAAGGGCCATGGATCCTAACTAGCCTTGGTTAGGGGAAAGCAACAGCTTCAGAAGGGACTTTGGCAAGGCAGGACTGGGAGCTGGGCTGGGGGTGACAGGAACCAGCTGCCCAAGCTTAGCCTTGGCAAGGGAAGCAGCAGCTGGGATTAAAAGCCCAAACCAGAATGCTGGAGCAGTGCTAACCACTACTGCCCTGGCATGGACACTACACCCTGAGGAAAAGCAGCAGCTCTGCTTGGCTTCTGGAGAGCTGCTTTTCCTTCCTGACAAAGGGAAAGCTGCCATGCAACAAAGTGTAAGAGCTACTCCAGAAAATATCTGCACCTCGTCAGCTCCTAGAGTAAACCATGACAGAAGTGAACACCAGAGTCCTCTGTGGTTAAAAATGGATGTTGTGAGTACACCAAAGTATATGAAGAATACTATTTAAAAAGCAAAACCAAGAATCAACCACCAAAACTATGAAGATAGACTGGGAGAATAATAAAAATCAGCATGAACATGCAAAAACAGTTGTTGCAGGAAGAGGAGAAAGCATCCACAAAGCCTGCAGTGAATGTTTCTCAGGAATGTGCAGGCAAATAAACACAGGAAATGGGAGAATCGGATCCTTTAAAATACATTCTAAGGTTAGAGGGAGATGAGGGCAGAGTTTTATTTAGTAGATGCCTGATATTTTTTTCATTTGACAGAGGGCAAGTCCCTCGAGGGCTCCATTTTGCACACAGGGGTTCCCCCCAGGCTGGTGAGTGCAGGGCAGCACAGAGACCCCAGCACAGGGCACTGGGGCTGAGCTGGGGCCAGTTTGGGGGCCCCAGGCCGTGCTGGGGGCTGGCAGCTCCCCGAGGGACAGAGCCCTGGCCCTCTGCTGCTGGGGGCTGACAGCGGGGCTGCGGCCCCAGAGCCCCCCCTGCAAACCTGGCAACTGGAAAAGCCAGGAATGTTCTCTCCAACCCCGTTCAGGGTGAAGCCTCACACGTAAATAAAACCCTGCTTGCCATGAGGTGGTTGGTATAAAAGCCAGCCAGAGTAATCACAAGATATGGGTAAGTCTCCGGTGGATAAAAAAGCAACAAAAATTAAGGTCTGGGGGATTCTTCTTCTCGTATTTCAATGCCACTCTACACCCTGGGGTATGCCACATATTGTCCCATTTAAATAAATAATAAAAATAAAATCCATAAAAAACAAAACCAAAAAAAAATCATCCAAGAAGAATAATAAAAAAAAAAAAGCAAACCCAAATCCCTGAAAACCAAACAAATGAAAACCAGCTCTGTCTGCTTAACTGGTCCCAGTATAATCCTGCAGCAAGCTGGTATGGAGGGGTTGGCTGGGGTGCTGTGCACAAAACATTAAAAACCAGCCAATGCTGACAGCCACAGACCCTGGTTTGGCTTGGGGGAGAAGCTGCACCTGTAACCATTTTCTGGAATTCTTAAAGAGAACATGAAGGTATCTTGTATTTGTTCCATGGAAAACCCTTTGCACTGCGTGGCACAAGTCTGAAGAGATAAAATAAGCAAGAGTAGTTCAGATTTCCCTAACAGCGCTTCCAGGACCTTGCGTGACATTAAACCTCACAACAGTTTACTTTGTTCCCTTTCCACAGGAACACTTTGAGCTCCCAGACCTGGCACAGCAGAGGGAGTCTGGCTTTAGGAGAGGGGACAGAAGCTCCCAGAGGCACCAAGGGCTGCGCTGAGCCGCCAGCTGGGGAAAGCTGCCCAGGAACTGCCAGCCAGGGGCTCAGATTCAGCACACACAGCCCAAAAGGGAGCTGGGCACAGCTGGATAGGTCAGATAACCAAGTGCCAAGTCCCTCTCCCCATGTCCTTCCATCAGGAGTTGTCCAACCTATTCAATATGTGGACTGAATTCTCGGGAAGGTGATCAAGGCAGAGGACACACTCTGGCTCGAGGGAAAGGATCCACCAGCAGGGAGCAAATCGGATCAAGAACAGGCTTAGGAGAGCCGCTGTCCCTGCCTGCTAAGCTAATTGTTCATCAGGCCTGTTTGCCCTGCTAACACATGAAATGAGTGGGAATCTGTGTTTGGGAACTGCTGGAATATTTGAGATCACACAGCATTATTTCATTGCAGTAATGAAGGCACAGAATGGCAGCTTTAAATGCTAAGGGTAATGATGCACTTCCATTCCCTCTCAATTAATCCAGAGCCTGCAATGCCGGGTGCACTTACTCCGAGAATTTTCTCAGAAAATGAAGCTAGAGTATTTCATTTATAAATCACAAAAGACACTTATTTGGCAAGAATGACCCTCGCTCATCTACAATAAATCATGAACATCAACAGTCTCTAATGGATTTTGAGTCAGTGCCACAGACAGCAAAGCCTGGGGCCTGTGTTTCAGGATTCCAGGACTGTGCCAAAGGAGCCTTATAAATTATTAATGTGTTCATCGTGGTGTCATCTGTGCCACTGGAAAGACAGAGACACTCTGGGGCTCTGTTTGACATTAAAAAAGTGATAATAGGTTCAGCAGGCAGACCATGCCTCCCCTTCCCGTGCCAGGCTGAGCCAGTCCACACCTCATAAAATCCCTTCCCCAAAGTTTCATACACGCTCTTGGTTCATGATGTGCAGCATTTGGAGAAGAGAAAGAAAGAGGTAAATAAGTCAGTTTTCACAGGTAGCTCATCCAAGGCAGACTCCCTGAGGGATGGAGCCAAGGTCTGTGTTTGCAGGTGTTTGCACAGAGAGGTGCACTGCACAGGTTGCCAGGGCTTCTTGTGACTTCTCTGCCATTCAGTGAGGACGTGGGTATTTAGAAAATTCAAGTTTTGGTCCCTACTGCTCAGTCTCTCATGCTTTTCAGTTATTCATCCCACAGTTTTCAACCTCTCCCCCTTCACTTTTGTCCCCATGGTTACTGAATCACTGTGTTCGCAGAGATTTTCCTCACTAAAGAAAATGTGACTAACATGAGGCAGCTAAATTATCAGAGCCAACTCTGACATTGGTTTCTCCCAAAATGGATCTTATTTTCAAAATGCCTTCAAGGAGATCTGTCCACTGGAACCAACTTCAGAGTAAGCAGCACTTCAGCTATTGACAGAGACAGAGCTGCATCACTTGCACAGGGAAGACTTTAAAAAGGCTGGAATCAGGCAAAGGATGAAATTTAAACACCAGCTTTAGCAGACACACAGCCTAGGAGTGTGTGATACAAATAAGTAGGAGATACATTTCACTACCAAAAAAACACCCAAAATTAAAAACAGAATTAAATTAAGCCCTGGAATGGAAGGCATTATTTCCTCACTGCACCTGGGTCTGAGTTCAAGCAGAAGTGGCTTCTTGAAAGCCAATCTGGTTAAGCAGAAGAGGACACACACATTTTAGGCCCAAAGAAACCTCAGTTAGAAACTGCACCAACGCAGACCAGTGGGTAACAAGTCTAAAACATCCAGCCACAGCAGTCTTTGCACGCTGACCCACTGCTCAGAGGAGCTTCTCCCACGCTGAGCGGCCCAGGCTGCCCCAGGGATGCTCAAACCAGATCCCTTCCAAACCACCAAAAAACCAGCCCAAACCATTGAAATTCACTTGTATTTGAGAGGCCTTCCCCTCCTTCACTCACAGCATCCATCCAGCCACAAGTGCCCAGACACTGAAGCAAGGGCAGCAGGACAGCACCTCAGGAAAGCATCACCAGTCTCGAGCCAGTAGACAACAGAGATGTGGAACTCTTACCTTGGCCGCTACGGAGGAGTTGGGCTTCTCCAGGAGGTCCCAGAGCTTTTTCCTTTTCTCAGCACAGCAAGTGTTATCGAATTCCTCCCCTTCCCTTTCCCTCAGGGTCTCTGCTTCTCTCTTCAGCTCCTCATTCATCTGCTCTTTCTTCTGGTGGTAGCGGGCCTGGCAGCAGGACTCCAGGTAGATCTCGTCCACCCCCCAGTAGTCCAGCTCCTGGCTGAAGGACAAGGCGCACATCTCCTCCATCATGTGCAGCTTGCCAGTGCGATAGAAGTTCAAGATAGAGGTGAATGCCCCCGGGTGCCTGTCAAAGAAGTACTCGTTCTCCTCCAGGTTGTAGTCATCGCAGATCTCCATGAGGGAGTCGTGCGTGTTGCAGTCTCTGAGTTTGCCCAGCCTGGTCCGCGGCAACCTGTCCAAGGTCCGCCAGAGAACCTCGTGGGCCAGCCCCCCCACGTTGAGCTTGACCCTTCGGGAGCAGGCCTTGCTCCTGACGATCTCGGTGGGGTCCGGAGGCAAAGAGGTAGTAGAGCGAGATCCATGCTTGTTCATCCCCAGAGGCATCGCTGGTCCCCCTCAGGCTGGACGCTCCAAGGTGCGGCGCGGGGCAGGGCTGGGGGGCCGGCTCTGCTCACCTCTCCTTCCCCTCCATGCCCCGGAGCTGCAAGAGAGGCCGCGGTGGGTCCGGGTCCGGCTCCGGGCGCGGCTCCGGGCCCCGCTCCGCTGCGGGAGGAGCGGCGCTGTCCGCCCGCCGGTGCTGAACCCCGAGAGCCGCTCCACGTGCGCCCTCCGCTGCCGCCGAGCTCCCCCGGGCGGCGGCCGGGGCTCCCCCCGCCCCGCCGGTCCCCCCGCCCCCGCCCGGGGGGCTGCGGAGGTCGGGCAGGGCCCCCAGAACCTCTCCGGTGCCGGCTCGGGCTGCCCCGAGCACCGCTCGGCGCTGCTCCCCGAGAGGCTCCGGGCCGCCGGCCGGGGATGCGCTGGCACCGGGCTCCCATCGCCGAGCGCCCGGACCCCCCGTGCCCCCCACGACCCCAGGGGTGCCCCCAGCCCTGCCCGGCCGCGGCGGCTTTCAGGAACTCCAGCCTTAGTGATTTCCCCAGGAAAGAGCTGGGGCAGGGAAAAGGGAGGATTTACAGTCACTCTAACGACACGCTCTGCCTCTCTGGGCTGCCCAGGGACGCCCCCCGAGCCCCCCACACCGGCCTCTGCATAACCGGGAAACCAACGAGAACGGGAATAAAGAAAAACCCCGAGCCTGCCTCGGGGAGCCGGGTGGCTCCTGACAGCCCCGAGCACTGTTGCTTACACAAGATGGCACGAAGAGAAAACCCCGGCGCAGACAGGAGCGGCTCCCCCGTGCACAGCCGGCACGGCTCGGGGCTCGGCGCCGTCCCCGGCCCCCTCAGCCCCAAAATCGGACCCCCGCCGCTGCCTGCCGGCCGCCGCACACGGAGAGAGGCTCCCGTGGCCCGGGCCGAGCCCAGCCCTCACCTACCTCCTCCTGCGGGCTCCCGGCGAGGCGGTGCGGGGTGCGCGGGGCCGAGGGCGGCTACATCCTGCGGCGGGGCGGGCGGCAGGGGCGGCCCCGCTCGCATCCCCCCGCGGCAGCCTCAGGGCGGAGGGATGGCGGCGGCGCTCCCGGCTGGCCACGGAGCCCAGGGGGAGGGGAAGGGAAACGAGGTAAATCGGATCCTTCGGCAGGAAGCTTTCCAAGGCCTTCCCTCGGCTGCGGCTCCTCACTCCTACCCACAGCCAGCGCCGGAGCCGCGTCTGCGCCCGCCCCCAGCCCTCTCTCCGGGCTGACACAAAGGGGAGCTCCGGCGCTTCCTGCCGCTGCCTCGGCGCGGGGATCAACAAGTGCAGCCCGTGGCTCCGGCGGGGCCCGGAGCGGCTGTCCCGGCCGGGCAGCCCCGCCGGGAGCCGGAACCCAGCATTGCAGCGCCGGGGCCGCGGGAGAGCCTCTGTGTGTGTGTGTGTGTGTGTGTGTGTGTGTGTGTGTGTGTCTGTGTGTGTGCACTGTGTGTGCACTGTGTGTGTGTGTGTGTGTGTGTGTGAGTGTGTGTGTGTGTGTGTGTGTGTGTGAGTGTGAGTGTGTGTGTGCACTGTGTGTGTCTGTGTGTGTGTGTGTGTGTGTGTGTGTGTGTGTGTGCACTGTGTGTGTGTGTGTGTGTGCACTGTGTGTGTGTGTGTGTGTGCACTGTGTGTGTGTGTGTTTGTGTGTGAGTGTCTGTGTGTGTGTGTGTGTGTGTGTGTGTGTGTGCACTGTGTGTGTGTGTGTGTGTGCACTGTGTGTGTGTGTGTTTGTGTGTGAGTGTCTGTGTGTGTGTGTGTGTGTGTGTGTGTGTGCACTGTGTGTGTGAGTGTGTGAGTGTGTGTGTGTGTGTGAGTGTGTGTGAGTGTGTGTGCACTGTGTGTGTGTCTGTGTGCACTGTGTGTGTGTGTGCACTGTGTGTGTGTGTGTGTGAGTGTGTGTGTGAGTGTGTGTGTGAGTGTGAGTGTGTGCACTGTGTGTGTGTTTGTGTGTGTGAGTGTGTGTGTGTGTGTGTGTGTGCACTGTGTGTGTGTGTGTGTGTGTGTGTGTGTGTGTGCACTGTGTGTGTGTGTGTGTGTGCACTGTGTGTGTGTGTGTGTGTGCACTGTGTGTGTGTGTGTTTGTGTGTGAGTGTCTGTGTGTGTGTGTGTGTGTGTGTGTGTGTGCACTGTGTGTGTGTGTGTGTGTGCACTGTGTGTGTGTGTGTTTGTGTGTGAGTGTCTGTGTGTGTGTGTGTGTGTGTGTGTGTGCACTGTGTGTGTGAGTGTGTGAGTGTGTGTGTGTGTGTGAGTGTGTGTGAGTGTGTGTGCACTGTGTGTGTGTCTGTGTGCACTGTGTGTGTGTGTGCACTGTGTGTGTGTGTGTGTGAGTGTGTGTGTGAGTGTGTGTGTGAGTGTGAGTGTGTGCACTGTGTGTGTGTTTGTGTGTGTGAGTGTGTGTGTGTGTGTGTGTGTGCACTGTGTGTGTGTGTGTGTGTGTGTGTGTGTGCACTGTGTGTGTGTGTGTGTGTGTGTGTGTGTGTGTGCACTGTGTGTGTGCACTGTGTGTGTCTGTGTGTGTGTGTGCACTGTGTGTGTGCACTGTGTGTGTATGTGTGCACTGTGTGTGTGTGTGTGAGTGTGTGTGTGTGTGTGTGCACTGTGTGTGTGTGTGAGTGTGTGTATGTGTGCACTCTGTGTGTACGTGTGTCTGTCTGTGTGTGTGTGCACTCTGTGTGTGTTTGTACCACATGAGCTCCAGACAACCCTGCAGTGCCCCCGCAGCCCCCCAGGCGCTCCTCGCCGGGCCGGGAGCAGGGGAGCTCAGGGAGTGGAGCAGCTCATCACCCCGGAGAGAGGGCGAACCGGGCCGGGAGTGGAGCTCATCACCCCGGAGAGAGGGCGAACCGGGCCGGGAGTGGAGCTCATCACCCGGGAGAGAGGGCGAACCGGGCCGGGAGTGGAGCTCATCACCCGGGAGAGAGGGCGAACCGGGCCGGGAGTGGAGCTCATCACCCGGGAGAGAGGGCGAACCGGGCCGGGAGCAGGGGAGCTCAGGGAAGTTGCTCATCACCCGGGAGAGAGGGTGAACTGGGCCGGGAGCAGGGGAGCTCAGGGAAGTTGCTCATCACCCCGGAGAGAGGGCGAACCGGGCCGGGAGTGGAGCTCATCACCCGGGAGAGAGGGCGAACCGGGCCGGGAGCAGGGGAGCTCAGGGAAGTTGCTCATCACCCGGGAGAGAGGGCAAACCGGGCCCTCGTCCCCACCACGGCTGCCCCTCACCACAGGAACGAGCCCACAGCGATGGCTGCAGATATTCGCAGAACAGACAGGAGGAATTGTAGTGGATCTCTGCTGCCGATTAGGACTATAAATGCAATGTAAAGCAGCATTTACTAACCTGAAAACACAGCAGAAAGAGAGAAAATGTTGACTTTCCAAGCAAGAGCACGACAATCGAAGCATTCCTCTGCCAGGCTGCTCCTCTCGTCTCTTCCCCTCAGTCCCACAGCCTGGGACAGGAACCGTTAGTTCCAGTTCGCATCCTTAATGCAGTTCACCTGTTTGGACAGGTGTACAGGGCGTACACAGCTGTGCCCTGTTCTCTTGCCTTGATTGCTCGTGGCTCCTGGACACTGGTGACAGTTCCTGAAATTGGAGCCCGGTGTGTGACTTTATGTGATTCGCAAAAGGGATCCCCAGTGTTGCTTTTCCCCATTTCCTATACTTCTCTCACCTCTGCCTGATGCCCAGTGTTCTCAGTGTCAGTGTTAGACTGTAATATTTGGAGTTTGAATGCCTACATCCACCTGAGAGGTGGCTTTCTGAAATACCAAACAGTGCTTTTGTCCAGTACTTCACTCAACTGTTTATCAGCTGCATATTTAGGAATCTCTTACAAGAAGTTGGTCACTATCTTTCTTTTGGAGATGAGGAAGTTAAGACACACAAAAGCAAGATCACCCAGAAATGGGTGGAAGGAAGAGTTGGGAATAAAACCTGTTGACCAGCTCAATCCCAGCCCAGTGTCCCTCCAGGGCAGCAGCTCCTCCTCGCCCATCAATACTTCCAGTACAGGACAGCCATTAGGGCAATATTCAGAGCACTTCAGCTCTCCTGTTGCTTTGTCATCATTTCACCTCCAGACCCTACTTTACCCCTCTCACAACAGAGACAAAACCCCTCATCAGGGCTAGGAAGCTCAATCTTTTAATGATTACAAAATGCTTTGAAACTTCCAGCTGGCAGGTGCCACAGGAGAGCGAGGGTTTGTCAGCTCTCAGCTCCTGGGCACATTGTCTCCCCTCGTGATGCCAGGAGGGAAAATGACAAGTAATGCAGGGAAATGTGTCAGATTCACCAGTTGAATCACGGGGGAGAGGCACCTTGGCTTTATTAGCAGGGCATTTGGATCCTCGTGTGTCATTCAGGCTCCCTGGCTGCTCACGTTTCTCCAAGAGGCTGCAGAAGGAGCCCTGGAGGGGGCATGAGGAGGGGCAGAGGGGCAGCACGGGCTCCTCCAGCGCCAGGAGCTCCCCTTTCCTCACAGCTCTTCGGGCAGTGCTGAAAATGGTCCTGAGGGAGCCCTGCCCAGGGCAGTCCCTCCAGCTGGCTCTGCCTGGGGTGATCCACGAGTCTGGGGAGAGGAGAGGATGTTTCCACCCCCAGGACATCTGTTCCCTGCAGCATTTCTTGTCCTGCACGAGGAGTTTGTCAGCAAGGGGCAGTGCAGGCCCGAAGATGCAGAAATGTGCATCCTGCTCGCTCTTCTCCAAGGTTATTTCACCCACTCTTGGTTTGGATACATATTTCAATTGATATTTTTGTGCTCTGAGCTTTGCAAACTTAATTTATGGTTTGTTATTTCCCCAGCCTATGAAGCCAGCCAAATGTTTGGATGAGCTTGTGCAAACCCTGTTTCTCTCCAGGTATTACAGCAGTTACTGACAAGGAAACACCTTAAACCCCAAGTACTTCAGAGGGAATACGCAGAGCACAGCAAAGAGCTGTTCTCCTGGGCTTGCATTCCGTGGCAGAGACATATCTGGATTTCACTGCCAGGAGGAACAGGTCTGTAAGGCACTGTTTGTTGAGCTATAACATGAGAGAATAGGCTGAGCCTAAATGTGGAAATAAAAATCCCTCTGCTGATCTGCAGATGCTCCCTGCCTGCATAAGGGGAAGTATCACATCTTCCCAAGCACCTGTGCTGTGTGAGTCTGGCATCTTCCTGTCCATCCTGTGGAGCAAGAGGGAGGGCTGCTTTACATCCTTTTACTGCTCACAGGAAAACAAAGGGCTGTGAGAAAAGGAAGGCTCCTGGCCCATCTGCAAAGCAGAGCTCAGCCCCGTCCCAGGGATGGCTGGATGTGGGACAGGGGGTCTCCCACAGAGAGGGGAGCAGCAGCTCTGGTGGCCCCTGAGTTCTGGCTGGTTCCCCATTGCTGAGTTTCACATTCTGAAATGAGCTCTAAGATGTAACAATAACCCACATTGTTCTTGCATCCCAAGGGCCTTGTCCTTGGGAGTGGGAAATGCAGTCATGCACAATAAACTGCCTCTGTTGCAGAGTGTTTCTTATTATGTCCCTTTAAGACTTCCCTCAGTTTCCAGGGATTTTCTTTCCAGACTGGAAACCCTTTAGGTACAATGGAGAATTTCTTTTATAGCCCCAAATTCTTTCCCTTAAATGGGAAAAAAAACCCAAAAACTATCAGGTTCCTTGGCACAGATCCATAGCAAATGTTGAAAAGTGCAAGAAGAACGGAGATAGATAGTGCTTGTGCTACTGAGAGCCCAGGAGCTTGGAAATACTGGAATGCCAGGGGGAAATACTGGAAGCAGACAGCAAAATATGATCCAAAAATGAACCTTAAAGAAAGATAAGGAGCTGAAATTTTCATCTGGTCTAAACTTTTTGGATGCATTTTGAAGTCCTGGGAGTGCCCCAAATCCCCTCGTTCCCTGGCTTCCCTCCCTGCTGCTGCCTGGAGGGGCTGGCAGAGCTGTGCCCCTGCTCACCTGGCTCCACTCTGCCAACAGCTCCTGCGGGAGGAGGGCAGGGAACTCGCCTTGGTTATCAGAGAAGCTTCTGGTTCAGGTTCCCACCAAGCACCGTCCCCCCTGGCTCCAGCTTTCTGCCTTTCTCAGGATGTGCATTTCCTCCCGTGCATCCGTTCAGTGTCTCCTGTGCTCACTGACCACAGGCACTGATCCCTGGCTCCTCTTCCCAAGGATGGCTCCATCACACCCAGCTCTCCCCTTTTCTCCATGAGGGTGACTCTGGGGGGCACTGGAAGCTGCAGAAGCACCAGCCTGTTCCCCCAGCTGTGTAAAACATCACCTCCAGGCTGTGCCTGTCTTCTTCACATCAGGTTTGAGACCAAATACAATTACTCCAGGAAGGAAAAATACACAGGCCTTTCTGCTGGCTGAGGAATGAAAAGCCCCCAGTGGGTCGATTTGTCCTTGTCACCCATCGGCTTGGGAACTTGCAGAAGGATCTGAGAAGTTTTCTCCTACCTATCAACACTGTAGGCCAAATTCTTGTGGCCCCAGGTCCTGTCCTTCCCCGGAGGGACCAGTGGCAGCAGGACTCCCCCAGCCCCTGTGCCCATGGAGGGCTGGGGGACGTTTCCTCCTCTTGCTTCCACAGTTTGGGCAGGGCTGGCTCCGAGGGAGCAGCAGTGCCTGTAAACCAACATTTCCCTTTAGGAACCAAGCGATTGTGCTCGCTGTGTTACTGAGCAGCTGAGGATCCGTGGCTTTGCTGAGAGCTGCACATGGAGCTGAGAATCAAGCTGATAGGAGTGTCCAACAGGGGGAACTTTCTATGGCTCACCTTTTATGAGAAACTGGTAGAAAATAAGCAGGCCTTGAAAAAAGTTTCACAAGAGCAGCCCCTCTTGGCCACTCTGATCTGAATTGCCCTAAGCCTTGAATAACCACTCTCCTTCTCCCCTCCTTTGTGCCGTTCCAGCTGTAAAAGCTGGAGATGCTTTGGGGTCGGGGAGCCTCACACCAATGGCTGTGAAGGGACATGGCAAGGAGGGAGAAAAATTGAATTTCAAGCAACTACTTAATGATCCTTCCAGTGCTGGGAAAGCCCAGCTTCCCTGGGAGCAAGGCACGGGGGAAAGGCTGGGCATCTCCTGCCACCAGTGGGGCTGGCTCCTCGAGGGGGACAGCTTTGATCTCAGTGACATCCACTCACAGCACAGGAATAGCATAAATTATCTTCGGGAAGGGCCACTTCCAGCCTTTTGTGGGTCGTTTTGCATCTGTAACTTGTCTTTAATAAACTACATTTTAATTTGGAGGCTTATGAAGATAATTTTAAAGCAGCTTATCTGACAGTCTGTTCTCCTTCCCTGTTTTTCCCCCAAGTGCTTGTGGCTGATGCAGAAGGCTGCAATAAGCCTTTCTTGAGGCTGTCTGGGATTAAACTTCTTCACATGGTCCAGCTCTGCTCTGCATGAATTTTAATGAGCGTTTCCGAAGTGCCCTTTTCTGCAGGGGAGCAGGATCCAGGGCTGGCAAACCGGACGGGACAAAGGGGATGTGGGAACACAAACTGAGAACCTGAAACACCTTCCAAAACCACAGGCAGGAGCGGGGTGATGCGGGCACGGCTCGGAGGGGCTGCGGGGCTGGGGACGAGCAGCAAGGGAGCAAGGAGTTACCTGAGGCTGGCCGGGAGCAAAACTGGAGAATGGAGCCGTCTGAAGATCACATTTGGATCCTTGTCTGGCCCCTCTTTAGGGTGCCGGTGACATTTTTCTTTCCCCTTGGGATTTGCAGCCTGAGACCCCTCCTAAAGGCTGTTCTGTGCGCTGCATCTTCCAGGGCATTTCTGAGCGTCCACTTGGTTTTTCAAACAGCACCGGCTGGAAAAGGTCGGAAAACAGCAGATTTTTTTTTTGGTTGTTTTTTAGAAATAGCCCAGCAGTGAGGACTTGTCCCGAGAGCAGAGACCCCTGCCCAAGTCCTCCAGCTCAATGCCCTCCCTGTCCTCAACTGCTTTTGATTTTGGGCACCAAAATTCCCAACAGCCTTGAAACAAAACCTTTACCCCAGCACCTGACCCAGCCATCCCTGCCCTGCTGAGACTCATTTTCTAGCATGACTAAACATCTAAAAAGGTCAACAGCTAAGAAATCTCTATCCTCTCTGAATTCCAGCACTGGTGTACTCTAAAAAGCATTTTTCTGTCGAAACTCCTCATTATAACACAGAATTCTGGTGAACATGTTGTTTTCTGTGAAAAGCAGTTGCAGTGCAGCTCTTCAGTAAAGCACACGAGGCTCATTCTCTGCAAAGGGCAAAGGATGTGGCAGGGCAGCCCTTGGAACCCTGCTCCTGCCAGCTCTGGGGGGTTCAGCAGATCCCACCCCTCCAAGGAGGACAGAAATTCCTCTTGCCTGGCTTGCAGCAGATGGAAAGGTGGCTCTGCAGGGGTGAGGGAGGAGAAGGTGCCGAGGGAAGGGCAGGAGAGAGCCCAGGGTAGGAAGCAGCGCTGAGAGCCCAAGCTCAGGCAGCGCTGCCCTGGCAGTGGCACCCAGGGACAGGGACACCCAGCCCAGCCCTCAGCCCTGCAGCCAGGGCTGTGATACACAAATGAACTCACCTCTAGCTCAGGTGAGACCTGCTCACAGCCTGCACTGACTGCAGCCCTCCTGTCCCCACGTCCTCCCTGTTGCTCGGGCTGCAAGCTTCTCACCACCTGTCCCCTGTCCCCGCGGCCCCTGGCACAGAGAGGTTCCTCCCTTCTCCCAACCTTTATTTTCTGCCATTCCAACACCAATACCAAGATTCCTCAGAACTGTCATAATAGAGATTTTTATTTTAGAAGAGTTATCAGCTACCTACTTTTGTCTTTTTCCATTCATTAAATATTAACAACATAATTAACAACAGCCAATGTAATGCAAAATTTAAAGCTGTAAAGCTTCATTAAATCAGGAAATCCCAGCAAACTCCCAAACCTGACAATAACCATCACTTTTGAAAAGCAAACAGCCATTTCAGTATTTCACAGCTGTTCTCCAAGATACTTCGATGGCCTTTCCAGTTCAATCTTAGCCTGCATTAACTGACCTCCCCTCTCCTGTTGCTCTGCAGAAGGAGGCAGGGTCCCAGCGATGAGGGCTGGGGAAGGCTGCTGAGGGCTGCCCCAGCCCAGGAAAAGAGGCGAAGAACTGAGCCCAGCCCAGCAGCCACTCTGCCATCCTCCTCATGGCTCCTCTTCAGGCTCTTTTTCCCTTGCACATAAAGAGAGAGGGTGGTTCTTCATCAAAACCAGAGGTTAATTAATTTCCTCTGCTCAGCAACACACCAAAGCCCCCTCCTGAGGCTGAGGTGTGCAGGTGGTCTCTGCCTGCCTTGCCCAGACCAATCCCTTTCGTTTGGGAAAGGCTGTGCAGGGGGCAGAGGAAGCCAGCAGCAATCCAGCTCTTCTGATTAGCCAGGACAACACAAGCTCCATGCCAGGAGATCTTAGGCTCCATAAAGCAGCTACAGTTCCTTCCTAGCCTGAAGCTATTGGTCCTGCAGGGGTGGTTTTCAACTTCCTGCAGTAAAAGTCACGATAAAATGCGAATTTTGGGCTGCTACCCGTGGCTGCACAAAGCCTTCCTGCTTCCAAAGGAGAGGACGAGGGGAGATGGATGGCAGCAGTGTGGGGGCTGATGTGGGCTGAGTGAATCTCAGGGCTGTGGCTTCAGGGAATGTGCCTCCTCTGGGAGTGAATGCCCATGGTGCTGGCAGCTGCTTTTCCATTTAAAGCAGCTAATAGTCCCCAGAACTCCTGCAGACAAGGGAATTCAATGAGATGCATTGGAAAATGTCAGACTCAACAGTGTGAACTCAGGTCTCAGAGTATCTGTTCTTAAAACATCTTCCTTTGTGGATTTCGATTTACTAAACCAAAAAAGAACAGTTCAATTTTGGGGAAAAAAAAAAAAAAAACAACCAAAAAAAAGACTAAAACCAGAGTTTCCCTGTGGAAAAAGTTTAATTAGGATAGGAACAAGCACAAACAAGCAGCATTTTGTCTGGGGACCCACCCAGGATCTTCAGTGGTTTGCTTTACAAGTCTTTGCAGTGCAATTTGAAGCCAAACCTCCCAATCATTTGCTTAATCAGGGGAAATGTGATGCTCCAGCCCTAATATGGACTAAAGTACATTTCAGGGGGGTGACTTTGTAGATACAAACAAATCCTTTAGCCTGCTCACAGTTTCCAGGTTTGAATTCAGTGTTCCTGGATCCTGAAGAAGCCCCTCAAAGAGAGCAGGGGCTGTCTCAGCACCGAGCAGCTGGAAAGCTGCAGCGAGAGGAGATGGAGCTGCCAGGCAGTGCCTGCAGGAGGGCACCTGGAAACACTCACAGTCACACAGCCAAGCAAGCCCCAGCCCTTCAGTGCCTCTGTGGCACTGAAATGGGTCCATGTGCAAAGTTAATTGCAAGTTTCAGCCTCTAGATTCTGACGTGTTTCCCTTGAAACTCCTCTCCAGGATGAGCTCTCCAGTGTTCAGCCACTGGGAAGGAGTGTGGAGCACACGCAGCCCCCGGTCTCTGACACAGCCTCGAAGCTGCAGCCCCAGGGGTACAAAACTGACACAGGGGTGGGGCAGAGCACACCTTCTACCTATTCATTGTCCCAAGGCACTGACCAGCTCATTGGTTGGGTTAAAAAGTAACAATTCTCAACAAACAGAGAAGTGGGAGATGACAGCCAGGTGATGGAGAGCAAGTCCTTGCTGTTTCACTCAATGTTCAATTGATACTGAACCCTGATGTCCTTTTCCGGGCTGTGATATCCCAAAGCAGTATCTTTCTTTGTTAAACCCCAAGATTTATGACCTAATGTCTTTCAAATCTGGTTCAGAAGAGGTGAACAGAAGGAAAATGCATCTGAAGGGATAAAGGAGCCGGGGCGGAAGAGCTGCCTCCCATTCTGCATTCGGGAGGTGCCTGCCTGACCTGCCCAAGCTGTTCTGTATTCAGTTACCTGTAACTTTGCCAACGTTAAAAATGCTCAGGTTGGAATTTTCCACCATTTGTTGGTCTCTAGAAGGAATGAAAGGCCATCTCAGGAAAGTTAGCTACTCTCAGTGACTCAACCAGGAGAAAATTACACAATATTAAGAGGGATAAGATATTATTGGAGATGGTAAAGAATAAGAAATTCATCTGACATTTGCAGGTTGCATTTCTCTGTAGATTAACAAGGGAATGGAATTAGGATTTTATGAGAAAACCTTAATTTTACTATTTCATACCAATGGGCAGCTTTGTTTTGCAATCCAAGTATCTTTCTTACAAACTAACAGAATGAAATTATTTCAAGTACACCACCATAATGAAATCAACACAGTAGGACCAGGATTCTGGGAGATCTCCCACTATATTGCACCAATAAATAATTCCTGCAGTTTGGGCTCTTCCTGATTCATCGTATAAAACCCAATTTTTAATTAAATAGATAAACAAGAACTTCTAAAAGCATCTACACAATTTTCTGGGCAATAAACATAAATGTAACAGATGGTTTTGCAGTGTAATCATACACTGGAGATACCAAAGGCACATGGTAAATTATCCACGTGATGACCTTTCTCTCAGGCTAAGAGACCTCTGCTGGATTCGGAACCATCCCTGCCAGGAGAGCTGAGCTGTGTCTGGCTGGATCTGGGACCATCCCTGGGATGGATTTGGGACCATCCTTGGGATGGATTTGGGACCATCCTTGGGCTGGATTTGGGACCATCCCTGGGATGGATTTGGGACCATCCCTGGGCTGGATTTGGGACCATCCTTGGGCTGGATCTGCGACCATCCCTGGGCTGGATCTGGGACCATCCCTGGGCTGGATCTGGGACCATCCCTGGGCTGGATCTGGGACCATCCCTGGGCTGGATCTGGGACCATCCCTGGGATGGATTTGGGACCATCCTTGGGCTGGATTTGAGACCATCCCTGGGATGGATTTGGGACCATCCTTGGGCTGGATTTGGGACCATCCCTGGGATGGATTTGGGACCATCCTTGGGCTGGATTTGGGACCATCCCTGGGGTGGATTTGGGACCATCCCTGGGCTGCATTTGTACTCTCCCACCCCACAGCCACAGCTGCTCCAGCAGTTAAGTGTTTTCCACTCCTCCAGAGGTCCTCTTCTTTCAGCCCAGCCTCCCCGAGGATTTTCACTGGGCCAAAGGAGAATTTGGGCCCCACACACCGATGCTGTGGACGGAACAGAACCCCCAAAGTCGTGGCCAGGGGTCTGCACACGTTGTGGAGAGGTGCCCCCATTTCTGACCTCTGTGGTTCTGCAGGTGGCAGTGAGGAGGGAGCAAAGCCCTTGCTCCATGCTGCAGAGGGAAGGACAGAGCGGGGCTATGGGGTAAAAGCGCTTCTATATTTAAGGGCTGCCTGGGTTGTTATGGCAACAGGAATTCCAGCCACCACCGCGGGCTCCTCCGACGCCTCCCTGCCATCCTCTGCAGAGCCCAACTTTGCATCACGCAGCAGCCTCCTGCCTAACGCCTGGGCTGAAGGGGAGCGGAAAAAATGTGCAGCTCATCTTCTCTCACAGAGCTTTTCCCTGCGGGAGCGGAAAGCAAAGGAGAACGGCTCTAACAACTGCCCGTGGATACGGGCACCAAAAGCCAGCTCCAGCAGCAGAAAGGTTCAGACCCTGTCAGGCTGTGGGGCCCACAGGGACCCCCGGCACGGTAAAACCAGCAGGTGTGTGCCCAGGGGGGAAGCACAGGGCTCCCGATGTGTCCTGGGGACTGTCCTGTGGCAATGACCCTGCTCCCACGGCTCAGCAGGACAGACCCCGGCTCACAGACACCGGAGCCACCGCGGTGCCGCTCCCCCAAGCTCCGTTTCTTCTGTCTGACTGCTGAAAGTCTGCATTTCATCCACACATCCATCTGTGTACTTATATGGTCCTCATCTCCACCATGTCCAAATCTCAAGGGCTACCAGGACATTGTTTGCTTTTTTTTTTTTTGCAGCTATCATGCTGGAATTCATAAACAGAAAAGCTGTATGTGAGACACATGCCCTGCTACTTCAGCCTCGGCTGGAGTCCTGCATCCAAGTTTGGGCACTGCTCATCAAGAAAGTCAGGCCCCAACTGGCGAGAGCCCAGAGGGCAGCGAAAGGAGTGACCAGAGAGGCAGAAAACAGCCTCTGAGGAGAGGTGGAGGAAAGTGGGCCAACTCATGGAAACAGAAGGCAGAGCAGAGATGGGGGAAGAGCTTTCCCTTCATAAAAAGCTTCCCTAGAAGACAGCAGTGGTTTGTGCTCTTGTCTGCTGGGAACTGGACAGAGTATGGTAGGATGGGAGAATTAGGATGACTGTTGGAAAAAGAAGTGTAAAGCCCTGGGGTAGTTAACCCAAGGAGAATAGGGAGTCATTAAGGCATCATTAAGGCATCATTAAGGCAGCATCAGAAAAAGATCCTTAAGCACCTGTCAGGAAGGTCTAGACATATTGATCCTGGCTTGGTACAGCAGGATGGATGAGGGTACATCTCCATCTCCCTTCCTGCCATGCCGTGGTTGTTCTGTGAGAACCTCAGGTGTGCATTACAGCTGCACACCCAGCAGCCACCTGCAGCAGTGGGAGTATCTTGGTTGCAGTGACCAGAATTGGGGCTGGGATTTCAGAAGGTACCTGAGGTTTTCAGTGTCCCCTGGGCCCACCTCATCCTCACACTCAGCACTTCTCAGCCTTTCCATGGTCACACTGGCCTGGGAGCCCCGTGTCCCAGCAGCAGCACTCACAGGGTCTCTGCTCCAGTGGTTACCTTTAACTACAAATCCTGTTATTAATCTATGACCCCCTCTTAGAAATGGCTGTAATGCAGCAGCACCTTCCTGCAGCCCATCAGTTCCTGCTTTCCAAAGCTGCTTCTGCTAAACAGTCTTGCCTGTTCTGGAATTAAGATCACGTTAACAACAACAAGTCCCAAGGGGGTGGCTGCTGAGCAGCAGGGCAGCTTGAATCCCAACTCATTTGAATGGCAAATATTTAAAAAAACCCAAATTGATAGTAGAAAAAAAGAGAAAATGAAGAGTTTCTGGTAACCAAAACAGGCAGAAGAGGAGCACCAGCCCAGAACCGCTGCATCATCCAGCTACACCCACACATCAGCTTTGCAGCATGTCCTCTGCTTCAGTCACTTCTTCTAATTCACCTTGAACTGCTGCCACGGCTGAAGGAAACTTAGGAGAAACAGGAGAAGCCAGAAAAGCACAGGGCCTACATTACCCTAAAAATAAACACCCAAAAGCACTCAGAGTTATTCAGGGGTGAGTGGCTGGAGTGAGCAGAGCCCCCATAGAGCAGCACATGGCTGAGTGACAACACCACCGTGCTGACAAATGCACGGGGGTGATGGAAGCCCCATCCTGGGTCACACATGGCACCAGGTCCTTCAGGAGGCTCTGAAACAGCCAATTAACAGAAAAACCACAGCTATTGCAATGTAAGACTGGGAGAAAAGCAGCCCATCAGGGGTGCAGGGAAATATCAGATGGACCAGCTTGGGTATTTTTGTTCTTGGCAATAAATAAATAAATAAAATTGTGATGATTAAGTGGAAGCAAAATAGCCCTGTTATTGATACAAGTGCCTTTGCAGTACATTAAACCCAAGTAATTTAAAGACCAGAGCATTTTACATAAATAATTAATTATTTCTTGGTTAGCACGATGCCACTATAGCTGCCTAAATTTTCAAAGAGGGGGTCGCTTTTTAATTAGCATATGGTCATTACAAATGCATGTGGGTCTTTAATCATTCATGTTGGAAACAGGCTGATTTGGTCATGCATCAGAAAGAATAAAGCAGCTCTTATCTCTCTCTAGATCGCACCCAGCAATCCTGAGGGCTGTGAATAAGCGAGGAAGTCTGCCCTGTGACGAGAACGTGTTTTCATCCCCTGTGCAGCATAAAGTCATCTGGGAAGATGCATTTGCTGAGGTCAAACTGAGAAGGGAATGAAGTGCTGGAGAGTCAGTGTGATGTAGAATCAACCAGCACCAGTCTCAAAGCAGGTTCTCCCCAGCAATCAGGGATGTTGTGAGGGTGGACAGCCAGAGTCCAGACTTTGAAGGGTTTAATTGCTTTTTTGCTAATAGCACTGCAGGTAAGCGCCCTCTCCCTCCTTTCCCGGCTCTCTGGCTCAGTGCAGAGTCCCAGCAGCTTGGTGGGATCTGGACCTGGAGCAGGCAAGGGCCGTGCACAGGGAACCTCAGCCCCGGGCAGCAGATACCGTGGCTATCTCCCGGCTGCTCTGCTGCTCTGGCTTTTCACACAGAACTTTCCAGGGATGCTTCCCTCTCCCCTGCATGGGAACAGAAGCCGTAATTCGGGTGCTGCCATAAAGTCTCTCTGCAGTCAGCTTGCAGCAGGGAGACCCAAGGGATGGATCCGCAGCTCGGACACGGAGCCCGGGCGGGCAGAGCGGAGCCCCGGGCGGGCAGAGCGGAGCCCCGGGCGGGCAGAGCGGAGCAGAGCAGAGCCCCGGGCGGGCAGAGCGGAGCCCCGGGCGGGCAGAGCGGAGCAGAGCGGAGCAGAGCGGAGCCCCGGGCGGGCAGAGCGGAGCCCCGGGCGGGCAGAGCGGAGCCCCGGGCGGGCAGAGCGGAGCAGAGCAGAGCCCCGGGCGGGCAGAGCGGAGCCCCGGGCGGGCAGAGCGGAGCAGAGCGGAGCAGAGCGGAGCCCCGGGCGGGCAGAGCGGAGCCCCGGGCGGGCAGAGCGGAGCCCCGGGCGGGCAGAGCGGAGCCCCGGGCGGGCAGAGCGGAGCAGAGCGGAGCAGAGCGGAGCCCCGGGCGGGCAGAGCGGAGCCCCGGGCGGGCAGAGCGGAGCCCCGAGCGGGCAGAGCGGAGCCCCGGGCGGGCAGAGCGGAGCAGAGCGGAGCCCCGGGCGGGCAGAGCGGAGCCCGGGCGGGCAGAGCGGAGCCCCGGGAGGGCAGAGCGGAGTCCCCCGGCTGCGGCACCGGGAGCGGCTCCAGCCCGGACCGGCAGTGCCATCTATTGCCACTCGCAGCTCCACCGCAGCCAGCCAGCCCGGGCCACCGAGGAGCCAAGAGTGATTCCCACCTGGAACTGGAGAGACTTTCCTGGTCACCCACACACTGCCCCGCTTTTCTGACAAAACAGAGAACGTTTCAAATGTCCGTGTGTGTTAGACCACGCTAATCTGGAACCCCGTGGTATCTGGGAGCCGAGTTCCCCATCACAGCCTGGGCTCCACAGGGATCATCTCCATCAAACCCAAGCCCAACTCCCTCAAGTCCCAGCAGGAGAAACCATTGTCCGTGAGCCAGTGGGAAGCAACCAGGAGAGCGAGTTCAGTGAGACTTCACAGCCTGTCCAAGCTGTGGCTATCGTGGGAGGGTGGGAAGGGGCTGGTGCAGCCTCGCACTGAGGGCTCTGCACTTTTAGATACATCTCAAACAAAACATCCATTCTCAAGGTATCTTAAAAAGAAAACAAAGCCCCCAAAACCCAGCAATAAATCATCAGCTGAGTTTCAGAAGCCTTGCCCAGCACCCAGTAGCAAAGGACATTGGGCAGTGCCGGTCTCCGTCCTCCTCCCAAAGCACCACCAGGAGCTGGCAGAGGCAGCTGGGGATGTGCAGCCTTCACACCCTGCCCCAGAGGGCCTTGGGGATGCCACTGAACAAAGAAAAACATTCCACTTCTTCACTTCACTTTAGCCAAATATATCAGCAGCTTGTCTCTTCCCTCACACATCTTGCAATACTTTGTCATCATAAATTGACTCTGGTTTATATTAACTAAAACCCTCTCTTGTTCAGTATCTGCTTTGAAAAATGTTGGCAATAAGCATGAGTTCAGAGCAGATTTATACCCACAGACCGTGTGGAGCACTGGGATGAGTTTCCCAGAACAGGAACCCAAGTTTACCAAATAAGAACATGAAAAACCCAAAGAACTCATTCATAACATCCAACTCACACATGGCAGATCCACGAGGGCAGCAGGAATCCGACAATGTAAACCACAGGCAGACATTACAATGCTCATGGATATGGAAGAAAAACACGGACTGCAGTGTCTCAGGAGGAGAGAGAACTTGAAAGGACTGCAGGAGCACGTTTAAAAATTCACCACATCCCAAACTGTTCCTGGGGCACAGGAGATGCTTCCAGGGGATCAGCCGATGCCACTGGCTTGCACGGGGTTTGGGAGCAGGGATGAGTAAGTTAAGTCTCCAAAACACCTTGATTTTCCAGGAGACACATTGTTCCCAGCAAACTTCCCACTGGGGATAAAACCTCTAAAGACAGAGTCGTGGGATGTGCAGAAACACCTGTCTGCTTTTCCAAATGCTTTCCCAGATTGTCCCAGTTTACATCCCAACCTCCTTCTGTGCAGTCCAACACCTGGTCTTTGGGCCAAAATAGGCAGAGAAGGAAAACAGAGGGAGCTCAAAAATGTCCAAGCATTAAAAAAAAAAAAAAAAAAAAAATTAAAAATCTACCTTTTTTTTTTTTTCTTTCAAACAGAACTTTGACATTGTTTAAAGAAGAAAAATGTTGTGTTGATAAATAATAACAGAGAAAAGGACTAGACCAAAGGGTAAAAATAGCACAAACATGAAACATAATTTTTGAGTTTCAGGACAGATCTGAGCTCTCTTCAGCTCAGAATTTTGCTTGCTTTTGGTTAGGGAGCAAGAAAATCCCCAGCAGACCCAGACTTGCTCTGTGAAGGGGCAGTGAGAAGGGGGATCTTTACTGCACAGGCGAATTAAACAGCTGAAAACCAGTTACAATGGCTTCTTCTTGGCAGAAGGGGACAGCTGCAAGAGCAGGGATAACCCACCCAGGGAGGCTGAGAGCGCCTCAAGGATGTCTGGGAGCACCTTCGAGGCCAGCTTCATCTCACGTCAAAAAGCAAAAGCCACAGGAGCTTCCCCAGCGGCTGCCCCATGCCCTGGGCAGGTGGGATTTCCTTTCTCTCTGCACTTGATATCTCGGAAAACTGGGATTTCTCCCCCTCTGGTAAGAACTGGACCCCGCTGTTCCCCAAGCAAGGAGAAATTCCGAGTTCTCCAGGAGAGCGCCGGTGGTGCCGTGTGTCCGTGGGGACACAGCGTGGGACCCGCGGGTGGGGACAGGGGGACAGGGGGACAGGGGGACAGGGGGACAGGGGGACAGAGGGACAGAGGGACACGGGGACACGGGGACACGGGGACAGGGGGACAGAGGGACACGGGGACAGGGGGACACGGGGACACGGGGACAGAGGGACAGAGGGACACGGGGACAGGGGGACACGGGGACACGCACGGCAGCCCCGCAGAGGGGCTGCTCCTCCCGGTGCCACCAGAGATCGCTGTGGGAGCGCGCTCCGGCGCCGGCCTCACCCGACCCGACCCAGCCCAGCCCAGCTTGGCCCGGCCCAGCCCAGCCCATCCCGGCCCAGCCCAGCCCAGCCCAGCCCAGCCCGGCCCAGCCCGGCCCGGCCCCGCTGCCGAGTGCCCGGTTCGGGTCTCACCGAAGCTCTGCCCACCCGCGGTGTGTTGAGATGAGGTGGCTGCAGCTGTGGGGGCCGGGCTGCCCCTGCAGCCCCTCCCTGCGGCTCTCTGTGCCCCCGGCGCGGTCCCGGTCCCCGGGCCGGGGTGGCCGGTGCCGCCGCTCGGCACAGCGGGGCTCGCCCGGGCACCGAGCGCTCCGGCAGGACCCGCACAGAGCTCGGCAGGGCCCCGCTGTCCCTGGGCACAGCCCCGAGCTCTCTCCGTGCCCAGTGCCGGACAGTCACTGCCCGCTGTGTTGCCATAAGGCCCGAACGTGCCCCATTTACCGTCCCGACACACCCGAACCCCGACGGGAGCGAGCTCTGCTGAGCCCCCGTCTCCCCTCTCTCGGTGCCCCAGCACGGGCTGCTGGGCCCGGCCGTCCCCAGGCTTCGCAGCTCTGTCCCCTGTGAAACGTCTCCAGCTGCGGCAGCGGCTCTGAGTTATGGATGGATGTGTTTTGTGGAGCGGGCTGGGCTCGGGGATCGGCTCTCGGACCTGTGCCGGAGGCAGCGGTCGGTAACGCGGCCCCTGCCACACGTACCGGGATGGATCAGCCCCTGACGCCCCAAGCTCCCTAAGGCCATCGGAGGGGAGCAGCGCTGGCATGAGGGCGGGCAGGAGGAAGGCTGGATGCCCGGGAGGATTTCCTGGGCAGCACGAGGTTGGCTGCATCGCTCCTGAGCCGGGTCCTCAGCCCGTCCCGAGGAAAACGCGAACCGCAGCAAGGCCGAGGTGCGGCTGCAGGGACCGCGCTGAGCCCACGGGCTCCGGTGATGCTCCTGGGCACGCACTGCCCGTCCCGACACCTGCCGAGCACTGCAGGGCAGGGAGGATTTGCCCGGTCCTGCGGGAATCACTGCAGCTGTGACAAGGTGACCTTGCGGTGGCCAGGAGCCCGCCGTGTGGGCGAGCGGGTGGCCCGGCTTGCGCCAGAGTCCCGAACGTGCCACCGCATCCACTTCAGACCGTCCCTGTGGCTCCAGGCCGCGCTGATGGAGATGATTTCTCAGCCGTGTGTCCAGGCATCCTGCGGCTCTTCCCGGCTGAGCAGCCCGGCCTGTTCGGCTCAGCCGCCGGGGCCCGTCCGCATCCCCGCCAGCACCAGCGGGGTGGCACCGGGCTAAGGGACCGGCGGGTCCTGCGCTCCTGCACCGACACCAGGCGGGTCACTGGTGTCCCCCTTTTAGCTGCTGGCGGTACTGACCGCGGGAGAGCAGCAGGGAAGAGAGAGAAACCCCCTGCTTTGGTGGTTGGTTTTTTGTTAGGCTGGGGTTCTTTACACGCTGCAGAGCTGGGGGATGTTGCAGCACAGAAGGCTGAGCTGTTCTCAGCCCCCGCAGGGAACGCTGTCCCCCGCAGCGGGGGCTGCTCCCGAGGGAAGCCGCGGCTCGCTGGCCCCGCTGGCCTCGCAGGGCTCCTCTCCCCGCACAGCTCACCAAAAGGGGGTTTGCTCCCTGCTGGCCCCACCAAGGGGGTCCCACGCACCCGCCTGGGTCGCGGTCTGGGGGCTCCCTGCCCTTCTCGTTCTTCCCGCACAGGAGCAATCCCGGCCTTCTCCGTCTGCATCCATCGCCTCCAGCCCCTGCCCGGCTGCTGGGGGGTCACACACACAGGCAGCGACACCCCCACAGCTGGATACCCCCACAGCTGGCTACCCTCACATCTGGATACCCCCACAGCTGGATACCCCCACAGCTGGATACCCCCACAGCTGGGTACCCCCACATCTGGATACCCCCACATCTCGGTATCCCCCACAGCTGGATACCCCCACAGCTGGGTACCCCCTCAGCTGGCTACCCCCACAGCTGGATACCCCCACAGCTGGGTACCCCCACATCTGGACACCCCCACAGCTGGATACCCCCACAGCTGGCTACCCTCACATCTGGATACCCCCACAGCTGGATACCCCCACAGCTGGCTACCCTCACATCTGGATACCCCCACATCTCGGTATCCTCACAGCTGAATACCCCCACAGCTGGATACCCCCACATCTGGACACCCCCACATCTGGACACCCCCACAGCTGGATACCCCCACAGCTGGACACCCCCACAGCTGGGTACCCCCACATCTGGACACCCCCACAGCTGGGTACCCCCGCAGGACCCCGGGGATTCCCCCACAGGTCAGGAGTGGCCAGCACTGCACGAACAGGAGTCCCACGGGCTCCCACCCTCCCTCCTGCGGGCGCTGGGGGAGCGAGGCTGCCGGGGCAGGCTGGAGGGAGCCCGGCACCCCGCAGGCTCCAGCCCAGCGCCGCGGCTGGGAAGAAGCTTCCCAGAAGACGGAGAGCTAAAAAAAGTCAAGGCTTGGAGCAACCCAGGGCTGCCAGCTATTTATTCTAGCATGCCTGTATGCTGCAGAGCAGGAGAAAGATATTTTTAAGCTGCTGCAAGGAAGCTTGTCTGTCTCCCTGGGTTTGTTGTTCAAAAATTCAGTTACCAATAGTCGCCACCACCAGTCCCGAGCCCGGCACCACCTTCAGCCAAGTGTCCTCCTAACACCCTAAGGCAGCTGACCCCTCCATCAGAGCTACACTGAAGCAGATGCTTGGAAAAAAGACTGAGGCACCAACACATCAAGAGTTTGGGGAGCATCCACATCTCACACTCTATTTCTGGCCAGTCCTAATGAGAAATTTCTAACCAGCTTTTAGCACCCAGGGCTCACCCTTACTGACTCGAACTCTCATAGGCACTTAACCTCTCTGGGCTTACCAATCTCACCTCCTACTAAAAAAGCACACCCCAGCCTCCTGTAAAAATAAAAAATAAAAAATTAAAAAAAGCACTGCAATCTCTGTTCTTGGATATGTATTTTTTACTGAAAAAATCATTCATAAATTAACAAATACAAAAATGTACAAACACATGGGTAAATAAATGTAATGACACAAAGGATTGCTTTGCTGAGAAGTGTGTGTGTGTGTTGTAAAACACTAATCTTCAGTGCAAAAACGTCCCCCTGGCACCTCTTAAAAACATAACAGTAAGCTCAAAAGCCATGATGATGGAAAGCTGCTTGCGAGTTTAAAGCCACTTCTGATGGTGAGGGGCCCGAAGTGCGCGGCCACTGCTCAGACGGTTCCTCCCTTAGAGAAGCAGAGCTTTACAGAGAATTAACTGTCAATAAATAGTTTTGCAAATAAAACCCACATGGCTCATTTTAAAAAAATAAATCAGCATCGCACGGGACCTGCCCTCCAGCAGGGCTGACGGACGGCGCTGACGTGGAAGGGGCAAACGAGTGGCCTTGTGGAACTTCAGCTGCCAGAATATGTACAAGTCCTCCTTAATACAGGAATTTTTACACCATAACAGCACATGCGCTTGACAGTATGTTTTTAACAGTTACATTTACTATACAGTATTTGACATAGCTGATAAGATTAACAGTGCACATTTTCAGATAATCCACATTTTAAAAAGGGAAAATAAACTCAACATGGTTAGAACGAAGGATGGGATGCTGCTGGGGATGGACCCTTCTGTGCCAACCGCAGAGTGCAGTTCTGAGCAGAGGTAACGGCTTCTGTTCCACACCAGGTGCGACGGGTGGCAGGGACATGGAAGGCTGAGGATCCCAACGAAGGTAGTCCAACACCTACTCACACACACATGCATGATTCTGGGGTAGTGAACTTGGACTAGTTGAAATACATTCTTTGTTTGAAGCACCATTAAACAAAGACAGGTTTCTAGCAAGGTCTCAAGATGAAAGAAAAGAGGGGCAGGGCAACGCGGGTTCAGCACCCGGAAAGGGTCACGTGAATTACAGATCAAGATTCTGAAGCAAAAGTCTTTATTGCTGTATGTGCCAGGAAAAGCAAATCCTCACCTCTGCCTATAAATAACCAGGCTGAATCCCCTCGGGAAGCAAGTTTAAAGCACATGTAAGTTCAGAGACTTTAAAACTTAGTTACAAACTCATCAGCGCTTTTCAAGGGCAGGCTCGCTGTCCTCTCATGCCGGCCGATAAGATCCACACAAAACTTGTGTTTTCTAAACTAACGTTTTCTGGATACAGGTTAGGAATGCCCTGGGCAGTCACACCCACCACAGATGCGTATGGGGATCATACGTCCACGGAACTGAGAAAACAATGTAAACCATGAGAAGGTCAGGAAACCAAAGGCAAACAATGCAATGAAAAGAGTTAAAGTCTTTTGGAGGTCAAGTACCCGCCCTTGTTGTGTGGAAATACAAACTAAAACCAACACCCAATGTATTTACTTTTAAGTCAGAGAGGTCCAGTGAAAGAGGTGGTGTCAGTGCTGTGTAAGGGCTGGACTGTGTCCATGGGGACAGACCCCAAAGTCCAGCCTGCCCACGGTGGCTGTGAAGAAAAGAGGGATGACACTGGATGGCTGCATGGGCTGTCAGACCAAGCTCTGGCTCCCAGTCCCCATATTTTCATGTGTCCTTCATGTCTCTCACTGAGCTGTGACCCCGTCCCACTGGCTGTGCCCATGCCAGTGCTGCCAGGTACCGAGAGAGACAGCGCAGGCACTGCCTGGCCCTGACAGCACTCTGTGATTTACATGATAAATACACACCAAACCAACCTCCCAAACCATTCCAGCACGTTCCAGAGTGAGGGCAAGCACTGCTGTCCGGGGAGGGCTCCTGTGGGAACAGTGGCTCCATCCCAGCCCGGGGGCTGTGCTCCCCCAGCCTCGCCAAGAGCGCTGCTGGGCTCACCCTGCGTCAGTGGGACACAGAGCAACAGCCATGGGACTGCATTCCTTATGGCTTTTGGACTCATTTGCACATCATGTTGCAAAAGTGACAGAAAAGGAAGTATTTTTTAATAAATATTCCCATTTCCTCACCCTCCCTGGAACAAGCCAGCCCTGCGGTTTCTGGAATGAGTGATGACCCGGCTGTATTTCTCACCCTCTGCACTGGAAGGTTCTGGGCCCTGGCCCACAAATATTTCTGCATATGCCCAGCTGGAATCATGCAAGCAGTCTCACGGGCTTAAAAGGGAACACCTTGCACAAGTACAGTGATGCTCACACAAGTGTTGACAGAACTCAGGACTAAAATGAGTGACCGTATGTAAACCTCTCGCTTGGACTTGAGCCATAGGAGAAAAATAAAAAGGGGCAATTTACACAGCATATTTACACTTACACTTCTTTAAGAAGCGATTCTGTTGTATATACTTCAAGCAGGTCATTTAAAAAACTGCACAGACATAGAAGAACGGCATCAGAAGTCGTTTGATCTCCCACCAGGGCAGTTCCCAACCAAACTGCTCCTGACGTTCTCCGTCAAGAAGCCAGAGTCCCTCAGCTGAGCCGCTTCCCGCAGGAGAAAGCGCATCCAAGGAGAGTCCCAGTGCCAGAGATTGCTGGAGGAGGAATGTGGAGATGAGAGCAGCAGGTTGAACTGTTGTCCTGAAACCCAGAAAGCAAGTGGCAGAAAAAATAAAGAGACTGCTGAGCTCGCTGCCCGGGTATCGGGCTGGATTGCTACAGCTAGGGCAATTTGTGCGTGCACTTTCAGCCTCATTCTCCAAAATACTGTGATCCTTCATTAGACAAAGTGTTGCTTGTCCTCAATAACCCTTGGAAGAGAAAGTCTAGCGTGGTGCTTTCTTGGTGAAGGGCAGAGCAAAGTTATTTTCTCCTCTTAATATTCGGTCACCAGAGCCAGCTCTGGTGTCAGGTTAACAGTGATGTTCTTATACAAGGCGTCATATGTGACGTTTGGAAAGTAGTTCAAGTTATTGAGGCCGTCCAGGGCTTGCCTTTCTTTTGACTTCCTCAGCAAGGCGTACCTGTGCAACGAGAACCAGAGGCCAGAGTCACTTCCACGAATCTCACAGCACCCACAAACTCCTCCCAAGGCTCCTAGAACACCTTTCAAAGAGCCAGGCCCAGGAGCAGCTACAAAACAATGCTTTTCTGAGCCCTTCAGAAAGGCAGGCACCACATTTAAATACTCTGTGTTAGTAAATACCAGAAATTTCCAGAAAAGTCCATCTCTTGATGAAGGGCAAAGTGCTCGCTGTGCCAGCAGCAAACATTCAGCTGCCAAAACAACCTGTGGCACCTGCAGGTCCCATTCCCTTGGGGCTCCTGCCAAGCCCACCATCCACACCATCCCAGAGGGACCCAGCTGAGAGGTGCTGGGGTCCTTGCCACTTCTATGAAACCAGACATGAGCAAAACCAGAAATAAATGGCTTTAGTCTGAGGGATGGGGGCGAGGAAGTGAAACTAGCAGAATGGCGGTATGGGGAAGGAAACTGCAGCTGGTGCATAAAAACAGCCTCAAGCACATTTAGAGGCAGCATGAGGAGATAGAAGGAGGAGGGCTGGGAGGAGAAAATAGACAGAAGCGTCTCAGCAGGACAGTGACTCTCTTCAGCACAGTGCTGGGGGCCTGGAGGCACCAGGGCGAGTGGGAGCTGGGCTAAGCCCTGGGGACAGAGAAGGGACCAGGGAAGGGTTGTGCCATAAGGCAGGGGAAGGTGCTGGCTGAGAACAAAGAGGGAGCCCAGCCCCATTTCATTATCAGCCTGCCATGCTTCAAGGGTTTGACTACATACGTTTTTTTTAAACCAAAAGCAACTTCTCTTTTTTTCAAGAGTGAAATAAGAGAAGCATCTCTGACTGACTGCATTCTGTCCAACAGAGGAATGAAAAGTAGGGCTAAAGATGGAAACACCCCCAAAAACGAGTCCTCTACAAAGAAAAGGCCAGCAGATAGCTCAAATCTCTGCAGCAGCAGCAGCCTAAAGCCCCCTGCAGAACAGAGCTTGCACTCCTTGTCCAGCAGCTGCTCAGCTACAAGTGTTAATTCCTGAAGTTGTTTGTGAAAGTTTTATTTATCTGGTTTTCTGTTGCTGTTTTCAGAAGACTCAAATTCCACTGTGGTCTTCAGGCAAAGGCAATCAGTCAACCCTTGTACGCTTGAAACAGCCCTGGCTCTGGGACAAAGGGGTTGGAGCCCTCCTGGAGAGCTCCGGGGAGAATTTGTCTTCTTGAGAAAAATGCTCACAGTGCTTGTCCTCCTTTGGTCCAGGGGCAGTTGCCACTCCTGCTGGATGTCTGCAGCCTCACAAGAGAGCAAACCCTGAGTTCAGGGCTCTGTACACCCACCCCAGCTTGGGGCCAAGAAGCAGAATCAAGAATGGAGAGGGTGCTGCTGGCAGGGACACCTGATGCTTCAGCAGCCACACCGCAGGACAGCCCCTGCTCTGTGCTCTCTGCAGGCTGAGCAATGCCTTCTTCAGCACTGAGCTCAGGCTCTTCAGAAACATTAAAGCTTCTCTGACAGCTGGCAACAGCCACCCCTCTGGAGATCAAGGACAGACCCTCAGCCTGTCAATCCCCTCTTTTGGATGGCATCCAAGCAGCCACAAGGACCCTTCACTGCAGGGATGTGGGGTACCAAAGAGAGGGATGGAGGAATCCTGGCAACGCTCTGCCTCCATCTCCCTGCAGCTGGTTTCCTTCAAGGGTTCAGGCTATCACTGCCCTCAAACAGCTGCAGGGAACCTCCTACATGGTACAGGCTCTTTGTGAAAGGCTTTAGGATTCTTTAAAAAATTTACTTGCCTTCCTAGGAACTGCACTTCTCCCCGATGATGGTGGGGAATTGATTTGTATTTCCCTGTGTCTCCTTCTGGTCGAGTCACCGAGTAGCCTGCGTACTGTACTCTGCATTAGAAAAGGGAGAAATAAAATAAACAAAAAATAACCCCCCGTTGTGTTTGCTGTGCTGGCAGTGCTTCCAGGGCTGCAGTCAGAGCTCCCGGGGCTCTGGCCGTGGCTCGGCCTTCCCACCCACAGAGAAGCCACAAAAGGCTCCCGCTGCCGCCCGGGCTCGGGGCACGTCACAGAGCACTCGGCACCTCGGAGCCCCGCTCAGCCATGCGTGTGGGACACTGCACGGAGCCAACAGCTCCCCAGCCAGCACTGCTCTGCTTCCCATGCACTGCCTGAGCAGGCTGGAGCAGCCCCAGCCCCACGGAGCCGGCGCAGCGGGGCTGGCTCGTCCCCAGCCCAGGGCAGGCAGGCACAGCCAGCCCGTGGTGACGATTGTCCCCTCTGAGCGCGAGCCAGGCTCAGCTCACAGAACCAGCACCGGGGCCCAGGGAGCCTGTACCTGTTCCAGAGGTCGTCATCCTCGCCACCCCAGCCCCAGAAGGCGTTGGGGAACCCGTTGATCTTCTGGAACTGCTCGACAGTCAGGCCACTCACCCCGCCGAAGAACTCGTTGTACGGGAGCCTGAGCAGGAGAGAAGGGTCAGGGCAAAGCCCACTGGCTCCCCCACCTGCCATGGGAAAGCCCAAGCCTTGAGGATGGCTCTCTGCCATTCCCTCCCGTGCTCCCTTTGCACAAAACCTCAGAAAAAACCCTGATTCATTCTGTGCCTTAAAAATAAATAAATGAATTAAATCTAACACTGGCTCCTTAGCAGTTATGGTAGCAGGGAGGAAGAACTGTGCTTACAGGTACATGTACTTATCCAGCTTGGCTGCAAAGTGCCTCGGCATCTGTCCACACCCATAATAGTTACGGTCATTCTCTGGTATGTGGTCCACATCGTGGAAGATGAGGCAGTCCCAGTCCAAGTCCTTCATTGCTTCCCGAAAGCCAACGTTGAAGAGCATGGCACGGTTGAAGGGTTGGTTTCCAGCCTAGCAGGGAGAAAGTTCCTTCTCAAGAGGAGTCCCTGCAGTTGTTGCTGTGTGTGTGTGTTCTCAGCCTGTCTAGGAAGCTGCAGAGGGAAAGCAGCTCCCATGCTGGCACCATGAAAGCAGCAATGTATTGCAGCAGACTAGTGAGATCCACCAACACTGAAATAACCATTTCACAGTACAGGAGCAAAAACAAAGATGCTGAATACTCAGACACTTAAAGAGAAAACCCAATTTTGATCAATCTTCATAAGCTAGAGCTAAATATGGAGGCACATTTTCTAGATGGATGAAGCCAAACAGCTTAAGTGGGAGATCCATGTACACATCAAATGAGAGTTGTGTTCTACATGAAATGCATAACTCTGGTCAGGCCACTCCTGTGCCGAGGGGATGCTGCTGGAACTGGTGCAGGGATATACAAAAAAACTGCAGCACTGTCTGAACTGCAAGTACCTGCTCCAAAGCTTTCTTTGAAATGTAACTCCCACAGAACATAATTTAAAAAATAAAACACCACCACAAATCCCCAAATTTCTATTTTTCATATAAAACCAGCAATTTCTGGGCACATCTCTTAGCCATGCCACTTTTAGACAGAACGGGACAACTTCCACACTGCAACATGACCCCTACACCTGGCACATCCAAGAGATGTGAGCTGGCAGGGACTCTGCAGGGACAGAGCTGTACCTGAGCTGCCCGCGCTCACTCACCTGCTCCACAACGTAAAAGGCGAACTGTAAACGTTGCCGCTGCAGCATGGGGATGAGGTGTCTGAAGAGGACGGGGAGGTGCTCGTATCGATTGCGGAATGGGATCAGGATGGCCACCTGACGAGGAGAGGACACGGCTCTCACTGCACCGCACACGCTGCCGACCCCGGGCTGGAGCAGGACTGGCTGGTGCAGGGTCATAGGGCAGGAGCAGCACTAAAAAAGGTGCCTTAGCTCTCCCATGTAGAGCAGCCTGAAACCCTTCCAACTCCCAAAACATGGATTTCCTATTAGCTTTTTGAATTCCTGTCGCTTTTTGAAGAATTGTTGCTTTGGAAAAATTCAATGTCACCTCGAGTGGGAGAGCTGCAGTGCCCCCTCATCATCTCTGCCCAGCACTGGGGACTCTAAAGCAGCCCTTGAGTTCACTGTTCCTTCCCTGGGCACTGCATTCCCACACTTCAGAGCTTCTGACATCAGTGCTCTGAAGATGCAGCACAGCAGAGATTAGCATTAATTAACGCTGCCATTAGCATCTTCCTGCTGCCCACCCGGGACTCCCCGTCCCCCAGCCGAGCAGGACAGGGGGCTGCCCAGCTCCCAGTTACCTTCCAGCGAGGCAGGCAGTCACTCGGCTTCCAGTGCCCTCCCAGCTTGATGGAAGGGTCTTTAGAGAAGAACTGGTGGATATCCTCCATGGTGATCTCGCTCATATTTACATCAATGGGGCCCTCTGCAGAGTGGGAGAAGCAGCAGGGGCTGAGGAACTGCTGTGGTCCTGGGGCAGCACTTTTGGCTTTTGTCCTCCATCCCCAGCACTCAACTTCTCCAGCCCCAGCAAAAGCAATCAGGAAATGCTGCTGATGCAACAGCTGGGTCTCCTCAGCCTTTGTGGCTGCTACTGGATGCACTCTCCATGAGAGCCCCACGCCAGCCAGGGCACCCCTCTACTCCTCCCTGCGTGTTTCCAGCAGATTAAACCCCCCACCTCTGCAGAGAGCATTCCCCCCTTTGGAAACACGTGCCCTCCAATGCCAGTTTTCCCCCTGAGGATAGCTCTGGTGGAAGCATTTTGCCCAGCTGCAGCTCCCCTGGGGTGCAGCCCATCTCCCACAGCAGCCCCGGCACAGCTCGGTCTGGCAGCACTGCCGAGGCACAAGAGAGCCACCCCGCCTCGCTGCCCCTGGAAAAGGGCTGGCAGAGTCTTTTCACCGGCTCCCAGCACACAATCCCTCTTTTGTTTGTGTTTGCCAAGCAATGGGCTCCTACTTCAGCAGGGAGACATGCCTCTGACACAGCAGGGATTAATTCCTGAGGGTGGGTAAACAATGATTTCCCAGGAGGGAGCTGGGCTCTGAACAGCGCTGCCATTCATCCCTAGGTGCCTGGCAGGGAAAGGTGCCATGGTGGTGAGACTGGGAATGCCACTGTGTGCCCTCCAAAGCCATGGGGAGCAGGAGAGGGGCACAGGGCAGCGGGATGCTACTCACTCATAGAAGGGAGCCTCTCAGGACAGGTATTGTTGGGGAAGTAGGTAAAGTCTTCAGGAAGAAACGTTGTGGCTTGCAGGAAGGTGTCATTGTGGCTCAGATCAAGAGGATAATCTGGGGAATAAAAAAAGAAAAAAAATAAAGAGAAGTTTTCACCTGAGCTATAGGTCTGTTATTTCCAGCCACCTGCTCATGCCGCTGTGAGCAGACTCCAAAGTCAGCAGAGGATGTCCCCAGCAGCACAGCTGTGTCCCCAGTGGAACATGCTCTGGTCTTGCAAGCCAGCAGGGTGCTCATCCCAGCAGCCTTAGCACCACATCAAAGAAATCTTTGCATTTTCTGCCCAAAGGGGGAATTTTGAGCCTCACCTTTAAGTGTCACAAAGCAGCACGTGACTCTTGAAAGGAAAAGCTACCAGTGCCTTGTCCCTAAAGGACCCTGGCACAGCAGGAAGGGATGTGCTCCTCCAGCAGGTCCTTTCCCACCAGGAGAGAGAGAAATCCCCAGGCAGGTCTCAGTGCCAGCTAGGACTGTCAGTGCAGGGTGCTGTGTAGGATTCCTGCCTGGAATCCTCCCCGTAGGATCAATAAAAACTATCACATTACACACAGACTTCCCTCTGCTTTGTGCCCTGAGAGCAGAGGAGCCCCCGTGCTGCAGCAGCTCTCTGCAGCCTCCCTGTTCCCCACATCCCCGACCCTCCTGGGCAGTGCCCCCCAGCCCGCTGCACCCCAAGATGTTCTGAGGAGGTTTTCCACTGGAACAAGTCATTTGTTGTGCTAGTACAGAACATCATGTCAGTAACATTGTTTATTCGCTCAAGTAAACAGTATCCAAACTATCTCAAAACTCAAGATGGGCTGTACACAGAACCTGAGGGCTTTTCCAGTAGGATAGATGTTATTCTGGGTGCTTGCTGCTGTTCCAAATTTCCATAACCAATTTTCCCTGTAAACTCCCCTAGCAGAGCACACCCACAGTGCTCAGCCCAGGTCACAGCCCACACTGGAGCTCAACTGCTCTGTCTGGCACCAAGGGCTGCCTTTCCTGCTGGGTTTCCTCTGGCAGCTGTCACACAGTGGCTGGGGACAGGGCACTCCTCAGGCAGTGACACCCACCCAGCTCCCAGATTCAGTCAGGGGGAAGGGGCTCACCCCAGTGTTAACACAGCCCTGGTGGCCACAGCACCAAGCACCACCACCCATCCTGCCTGCCAGGGAAGGTCGCCCAAGGACGGTGCACAGTGCTTGTATGTGCTGAAACTGTCCTCGTGGCTGGAGCTCTGGGGAGGGATGGGTGTCCTCACGTGCCTGCACAGTTGGGACTGGTATGAGGTTCAAGCAAAGCCCAATACTGCAGCAGCAGCACTGGTATTGCCAGCACTGGGGTCACCAGTTCCCTGCTGCAGGAGGACACGGGTTTTGGATCACTCAAAGCCCCCTGGGCCAGAGCCTCCGCAGGATGAGGGCTCTCACCACCACAAGCAGCAGCAATGGAACACCTAACCCTCCTTCCCACAGGGGATCAGCCACTTCCTCACCCTGGCTCTGCTTTACTTGATGTTTCCAGTCTTAAAAATAGCCCAGGGTGGCTGCCCTGGCTGACAGGGTGCAGCACAGGAGGTGACCCGGGGCGTTCATCTCCTGCCTAAGTCGATAATTGTCCTCCCGTGCCCACCCCAGGCAGGGCACAGCTGAAGCGGTGTCTGGGCAGCAAGGACACAGCTCCTGCTTCATCTGGCCTTGCAAAACCCGCTCAGCCCCCGCTGCTGAACCCTGGTGGGCGAGGAGCTGAGCTCTGCACAGCCCTGCTGCCAACAGCACCTGTGGGGAGGCTGTGGGGACAGCAGGGAAGGGACAGGCTGGGTGGCAGCAGCCCTGCAGCATCACCTCGCTCGCAGCCAGGGCAGCTGTGCCTCACTGCTGCACACCACAGCTCTAACCCCATGTTCCTGTGCAGTGGCTGATGAAGAGGCTGGGAGGGGGAGCCTGCACTCCACTCCCTGCATCCTGCCCAAGTTCAATCTATTATTTGTGGCAGATCTCCAGCCAAGTCATCTCGGTTCATACTTGCATGGCAAGAGTGAAGCTTATGAGCACAGGCTCCTCCACGTGCCCAGAGGCAGGGCTCTGCGCAGGCGCACGCCTGGGAAGGTATTTTTTAAATATGAAACCTGATCCTTACACTGAATTTGAAAGTGTTTACCCTCAGACTGGCTGAAGCTACAAGTTGAATTCCTGGAAAGCAGAGGTTTTCAGCTCAAATCCCATCATTTTGGACCTTTCAAGATTTTGACCCCTTACACAAGTTAGAGGCATTTCAACTTTCTACATGTATAAATAAAGAAATAAATATATTATGTTTTGACAGTATTTCTATATATAGAGGATATTTTTATGTTACATATATATTTTTATATACAAAAAGAAAAGTGGCAAAAAATTAATTAAAGCTTCCACCCTGCATTTACCAGTATAAATTAACTCCTTCAACTTAATTTTCAATGAAAACGGAACCTTTAATCAAAACTACAATTTCTCAAGAAATACCTGAGTCATTCACACTGCTGTTCCTCTTGGCATAGGCACTGCGGACCACCTGCTCGTACACCTGAGCTCCTATAGTTCGCATGTTCTCACGGATCATGATGCCTTGGGCTTGCATCATGAAGAGGTAGGTGTTCACTGCAAGGAAGAAAAAGGAATATTTCCATGAGCATCAGCTTTTGTAGGGAAAAGAAATCAAGGTCTTTTGGAAGCATTCCCAGCCTCCTGCTTGATTTCAGCTCTCTGATGCCAGCAGGATCCCTGGGCTGCACGTGTCGAGGCTGCCTGGCTGGGAAGGGCAGGGAATTGGGCAGTGGAGGCGTGGGGCACGTTTGGAAATCTGTCTGACAAGGGGGATGCACCCAGCCAAACCTGACTGCCAGGCTGTGAGACGGCACTGCAGCTTAACCAACAGCACATTCTGCTGCTTAATTAGGGAGGTTTAATTAGGAAATGTCATTATAACAGGAAACCCAGCTGTGTGCCTGGAGAAGGGCAGTTCCAGGCAGCAGCACTGAGGGCTGGCACTTGCCTGGCAAGGCACCCCAGGAGGCACCACAAAAAGCACCCCACACCCAGCTCTGAGCCCCCAGCATGTCACAGCCTGGGGCAGGCAGCAGCACAAGCCCTGGGCCCCAGGGCAGCCCCCCAGGCACATTTCTTCCCCCTCTCCTCTCCTGCTGACCCCGTGCCCTGGCACATCTCAAGCTGAGCCTGATTAGGTTTCAGTTTAAGCTGACACCCGGCTGGCAGGACCAGGCCCCAAAGCAAACAGCAGCAAGCACAGCCCTGTGTCACCAGCAGCTCCCCTGGGACAGCAGGACAGCCACCCACAGGGACAGCAGGACAGCCACGGTGCACAGCACCCCTCGCCAGCATCACCGTGCCAGCTCTCCTGCTGAAGCTTTAGGCTGAAGAGTGAAGTGGAAGATAAAGTCCTGACATGAAGGTACCAAGAAGGGGCAACCTAGAAGGCCTATTCTGCACTAGATAATAAAAAACCAGGTCAAAAGATGCTCCAGGAGGGATAAAGGGCACCGGGCCAAGGAAACAACAGAGACCCTGCTCAGAGGAGGGCAGTAGCTGATGCAATGTCACCAGGAAACATCCATAGCAGACAGGTCATCTCTACAGCAGGCACATCACAGCCTGAAAGCAGCAGCTACCAGAGCCAGGAAGGTGCAGTCATGGCTGGAGTCACCGGGAGCACAGGCTGGACACGGCACCGCCACCGGAGAGCGGGGGACCCCACACCTGCACCCCATGGGCTGCCCCCCTTCTGCACCCACACACTGAGGCAGCTCCAGAAACGCTGCCCAGACACATTTCCCAATCCCAACTGTATTTTGTTTTCACACGGGAAAGTAAATATTTGAAAGGGGGATGGAGCCCCACGTCATGCCCAGAGCCCAATGCTCCTGCCCGTGCCCAGCCTGTCTCCGAGCCATGGGGAATCAATGGATTTGCAGAAAGAAGGGGATCAACTGCATTAAGTGCTTGGCAACTAAATGTCTCGAAATGCAATTTAAAATGTCCATTTTCAGCCCCTCCCCTCCCATGCAAGTACCTTTGCAGTCAGGCCAGGGATGGCACCTTAAGCCAGCAGTTACAGCAGCAATGAGCAGGAGCTGGCTCAGACAAAGCTGCACCCAAACCCTCTTGGCTCACCCACCTGTTCTGGGGCCAGCTCTGGAACCAGAGTGACCGCCAGGTCAGCTGGTGACAGCTACAGCTTAAACTCTGGTGCAGTTTCCAGGCAAGGCACCCCTGTTGCAATGATCATGAGAGGTATCGAGTGCTGCTCCTCCTCAGAAAGACAGGGAATTTGCTCTAACAGATGCCCAGGGATAGGGCCCAAGGAAAAGCTGGCATTTTGATACAGCACCACAGGCCAGAGACTGAAGTAGCTGAAATTCCCAATGCAAAGCCTTTACATCCAAAACCTTCCTAAGTTCACAATTGTCAGCTCAGAGTTCAGCACGAAACAGCATCGCCTCCCAGCACCAGCAGTGCAGCCCCAGCATCCCCTCCCAGCACAGCCCAGCTTTGCCAGCATTTTTGGAAATGGGAGTTCCTGCAGGAGCTGGCAGGAAGGGGCTGTTCGGGGTTAGCAGTGCACAGCAAGCGATGCAGTCGGAGCCCTGGGGAGCAGGGCAGGATGCACAGGGCAGCCCCAGCCCAGCCTGCCCACGCAGCTCTCCCAGGTGAGCAGGAGCTTTTCCTTCAGCTGATCAGCCCAGTCACAGCCCTGCCTCGGCTGGGACAGGTGAAGGGTTGGTGCTTGAGGCACCCCAGCCCCAGGGCCAGGTCCTGCCCCAGTGCCAGCCCCACCACGCTGCTGGCACAAGGCTCTGCACACCCAGCCAGGGAACAGCATCCTGCAGAGCCAGGCCAGCCTGGCAGGGCACAACCTCAGCACAGCAAACACAGCCCAGCAGCCCTCCCAAAACCACAGAACCTCCTCAAGAGCCAGGCACAGCTGCCCTGCTCTGCACAGCGCAATGGGGGGCTGAGGCCGCTCAGCTGAGCTGCTGTGGGGCCCAGGCTGCTGCTCAGGAAGGGGCAGAGAGTCTTCACCTTCCAGCACACACGGAGCTGGGTCAGCGCTGAAAAACAACGCGCTGATGCTGATCAAGTAATTTCAGTTTCTACTTCATTATGCTTCGACTTGCTGGGTAAAGCAGATCCAGGTTTGGTGAAGCATGAAAGAACAGGAGAGACAAATCAGCATCCAATCCCCGGTTAATGTGAGGAAGAGGGAGGTTTGTCGGGCGCAGTGAAAGCGCCGTTTGTTCCCCTCCACGGCGGCAGACGGAGCAGGGCCTCGCCACAGCCACATGACAGCTCGCTGCTCGGAGCCACAGCAGGAATCCTGAGCACACTGTCACAGCAGCCACCATCCCAGGGGAGCACGGGCTGCAACAACACCAGCTTTGTGTCAGGCAGCAGCTGCCTTTTCACATATTAACCCCTTTAAGCAGATGATTAAGGAGATACCTGGCCAAGGACGGTGTGCCCCCAACACACCAAACACCCAGCATCAATAGCCCCCCACGACAGGGACCAGAGCCCCATCTCCTACCCCCAAAACAAACTGCCTGCATGAGATAAGCCTCACAAACACTGTGTTTATCCAGAACATGGAATTCATTCAGGTCAGAAAATCGGATTTAAAGCACGTTACCGCAAACATTTCACTCCCTGTGCGCACACGGTGCTTAGATCAGCTCCAGGGGCTGCACCAACATTTGGGAATCCCAGTACTGAACTCAAATCTCACTCCTCCTCCATTTACTGCCCTTTTGATGAGCAAATTAGCCATGTTTTAAATTTATTAAGCCTGACCTGGCTGACCCCACCGAGCTCAGGGTCCCTGTACCCAGAAGCGTTTCCCAGAGCCGATCACCCCGAGCATTCCCTGCTGCAGACACAGGCTGGTGGTGGAAGCGTGGTTCAGCCAGAAAGCAATTCTGTGATGTTGTGATACATTGCTAATCTCATCACACAGGATGATCTCGAAAATTACATCGGCCTTCTGCCTCTCTTCCCTTTGAGCATGTGGCACTTCAGAGCACCGGAGTGGTAACAGCGTGGCCACTGCCATGGGCAGCTGGACAAGGACAGGATGGGAGAGGAGTTGTCCCTTTTTCTGTTAATTTCCAGCAAACCCTCACTCCCCACCCAGAAAACAAGCAAAATTTAAGAATCCATTTGCCCAAATAACAGCCTGAAGATTATTCTTGTTGGTTCATTAAAGGACAAGTCAACCCTGCTGTGATTTAAACACACGGAAAACATGACAGCTTGTCACCAGCTGGAACAGAGGCACGAGGCTACACCCCAGGGCATGGCAGCCCTTGGGATGTTGCACCCTAACCTCTCTGCCCACAAGAAAACTGGGAGAGCTAGTGCTCACTCAAGCCAGGAGTGGATGCAACAACTTCAGCCAGGGAAGTAAAGTCCAATTACATAAATGAGCACTGAAGTCTTCCTGTAATAATTTCTCTGTTAGTATTTTCGGAGCACTTCTAATCAAGAAACAGCTGACTCTCTCATGGAAAATTAGTTTCATTGTGATGATACATACTAGAAGAGGCAACAGGGTAATTTGCAGCTTGGGAGCTGATTGAAAGGGGACTGACTGATCTGTGCCAGCCACTGACACAGGACAGGGACAGACCTGACACACCTCACTGCTGACCCTGACACGCTCCCCTCACCCTGTGCAGCAGGGGGACAGCGGGGTACCCCGAGCTGGGAGAGCCACGGGGCCTGGGGGCAGGCAGAGGGGCCGAGGGGGGAGAGCCATGGGGCCTGGGGGCAGGCAGAGGGGCCGAGGGGCTCAGAGCAGCCCCGCACGCCTGCAGCGGTGTCAGCGCCCAGCACGGCAGTCAGCCTTTCCTCAGGAAGGAGCCTGTCTTCCTCTGCTTTGAGATTCAGGGCTTTGTGTCACATTCAGCATTTTCCCCATTCATTAGCCCACTCGTGCTGCAGAAGCACAGAGGGTCTGTTTGAGCTCATCATGGTCTCACTGCTTCGTGCAGCCTTCTCCTGCCAGCACCTGGAGCCCCCTCAACCAGCAGAGCCACAAAGCAACGACCACCACAGAAACTCCTGCTGAGCGCTCTACCAGCTGCCTGGAGTGGGCACAAGGTGCCCAGCAGAGCTGCTGGGACACCTCACATGGCAGATGCAGGGTCCTGGAAGGGGAAGGGTCCCTCAGGCAGCACGGTGGGTGCTCAGGTCACCCTGCCAGGGCTGCGGACGCCTCCCGCAGGGCCCAGAGACAGTGAAACCAGCAGAGTCATGGCTACATTAAGCCTTTTGCTAAGCTCTCCCCACAGATCCCCAGCATCAATCCAGCTCCTTTAGCATTAGCAATACAAAGGGGTTTAATCAAGCTAAGCCTCTAAGGCACTGATAGACAGTTACGATAGTCTTAACTCATAAATAACCCAGCCAGGAAAAGTAGCAGCATCCCAGCGTTAATACACCATGAGACCTCTGTCTCTATTAGCTTTCCAGTGGCACTGTATTCCCCAGACATGCTGAGTGCCAGAACAATTAAATAAGAGGTTCCTATTAGTTTTAGAGAATTTAATATTAATGCCATCACTGTTACTTAGCCCTTTGCCTCTAAATAGCACAGGAAGGAATAATCTGATACATTAAATGGTCTAAGAATTAACAGTGCAGCAGCAGCACTGAGCTGGTAATTACAAACCACTTGTCCCCAAAATTGGCAAGTTGGCAGCTTGCACGTGCACACAGCAAGCAGGAAGATGGGAGGCTAAAGTGACACTCAGTCAAAACCTGAATATGGGAAATTCATATCTGAACTGTCTTACAGAAAAATGACCCTGGGGAAGCCTCAGCAAGGGGAGGAAAATCCGTATTATTCTGGGACCCTGAATTTTTCACATACACATTTAAGGTGGCAACTTCCATTTGCACTCCCACAGCTGCCTGCAGCAAGGTGCTTGTGCCACTCGCTCTGAAAAGCTCTGCACTGGCTTCAGGACACCCAGCAAGAGGAGCACAGCGTGCTCTGCCACAGGGAAAACTCAGAAGGGCAAGGGAGCCCACAAAACATCTACAGCTCCAAAGCACCCACAGAAGGAGCTCTGCAGCTCAGCAGCAGGCAAGGCTGGTGGTGGGACCCAGCCCCAGGTCACCCAGGTGACAGGGCCACGGGGGTGACAGGGCCACGGCGGTGACAGGGCCACGGCGGTGACAGGGCCACGGCGGTGACAGGGCCACGGCGGTGACAGGGCCACAGGAGTGACAGGGCCACAGGAGTGACAGGGCCACGGCGGTGACAGGGCCACGGGGGTGACAGGGCCACGGCGGTGACAGGGCCACGGCGGTGACAGGGCCATGGGGGTGACAGGGCCACGGCGGTGACCCAGCCCCAGGCAGGGGGGACAGGCAGGAGCACACAGGTTATCTGTGCACCTGGAAAATCGCACTGGGCTTTGCAAACCCCAAGAGCAATCCAGGGCTCTGTGAGGAAGGGCACAGTGACACGCACAGGCTGCAGCACAGAGCACAACAAGCACTTGCCCAAGTTAAAGATTACCCTTCCTCGAGAGATTTGCACTCTGCTATGTCAAATGCCATTCAGGAGATGCGAGTGCACATGAGCACGTGTCCTGGTTATTCTCCATCCCTCACCTCCATCCAGGCTGCTCTCCCCATCCCGCTCCCTGCCCCAGGAGCTGCCCAGGAGGAGCAGAGAGCGCTGGCAGCAGATTCCCAGAGCACAAACCCACACGAAATGAGCAATCAAAGGCTCTTCTGCAGGCACTGACACCGACACCGAGCCAACCTCGGGGCTGGCAGCACCGGCTGCTGCTACCACAGCAAACATTTGTGCTTCCAAACACTTAGAGCTCAGCGTTTGCTCCTTCGCTTCATTAGGAGACAAAGGGGTGGGAATTCCTGCATCCTGGACACCCTCTGAAGGCGTCAGGAATCCCAGTGCCTAAGCCCAGCGCTCTTGTAGGATCAGGATGAACAAACAGAGGGAGAGCTTTCGTTGAAAAAAGTAATAAATAAGAATTAAGTGAATGTTTGGGCAAGCGAGGGAGAGGAAAAACAGGCAGATCCTCCACAGTGCTGTCCCTGAAGTGGGAGGGCAGGGAAGGGCATGGACAGCTCAGGACAGCTCCTCATCCCCTGGGCCATGGGAACTGAAACAGCTGTGGGAGACAAAGAAAATCCTCTACTGCAGGCAGGCCCTGCCACCAACCTGAGCATCCTGCTCAAACAGGCAGTGACAGGACATGGGGGACAGCGGGGACATGTGGAGTGCTGCTGCCCAGGAAATGCAGACAGCAGGGAGTTTCACCAGTGCTGTCCTTCACCAGCTGGAAGCAATCTAGAATACAGTCAGGCCACAGCAGAGAACAGGAGACAGGTGGGATTTGGATTCTGTATTCATCAAACACCAGTTAAATAGATTTTGAAAACATTGATTTGTTAGTCTTCCAAATTAGGAGATTATACCCATTGGAGAATACCCACTGGAAATTGCTAAAAACCAGCTTAAGAGTAATGGATCTACTGACTCAGTTCACACACTGCAGACTGCACTGTCTGGAGTTTGAACACCCTGACTTTGATGGAGAAAAAGAGAACAGGTTCTGTTGTTTTGGCTATTCCCCCCCCAAAAAACCAAAGACCTGATTCTTCAAGCATGTTTTACAAGTTCAGCGTGGCTGAACAAAAAGGGCTATCACATGTACAGCCTCATGTCTGCTCAAGGGAGCTGCTCCAAGGGCGGGTCCGAGAGGCTGTTCCAGGTCAGTGCTTTGCCTGTCACACCAGGCTGGACCTGTGAGGAGCCCTCCTGCCCAGCATCCCCTCTCCCCAGGACATCTCCTGCTGCATGCACAGCTCCAGCACGCCCCAGCACCTCAAACAGCCAGCATGGGGAAAGCCCAGCTCCCAGCCGAGCTCGCCCACGATGCCCAGGAGAGCTGCAGGGGCAGGAATGGCAGGAGCTGGGGCAGGGATCTGGGCAGGGATCCTCACCTCGTGCAGGGCTGCCCTGTGCCCAGCCTGTCGCTGCCTCTGGCCTCTGCAGGGCAGGTGGGGACCCCAGCAGCCGGCAGGGAGGGCACGGCAGGGGCAGAGAGCCACCAGGCTCACCCTGGGCACACCAGGACTGCCCTGCTCAGCAGGAGCTGTGGCCTCTCACCCGACCCGACCCTGCTGTTTCCACTCCCACGGGGGCTAAAAGGCCCAGAGCCAGGCCCAGCTCTGCAGTGTCATGGCCAGTGCTTGCCAGTGGCAATAAAGCATCCCGAGCAGCCTCAGCCCTGACACTACAAAGGCTGCTTCCCACCATGGAGACCGAGGAGAGAGCCCTCGGTAGCAACACCCCAAGATTGTCCCTGTTGTGGTTTCTCTTCTGGACATTGCCAGGTCCTGGGAAAGCAGCCATCCCAGCAGCCACAGCCCCACCTCCACACTATGCATCTTCCTGGCTCGTCAGCCCTTTCAACTCCTAAAAAATTCTCCAAGCTGGAATTCTTCAATCACGTGGCATGACTGTTGTCTGAGATTTTCAAAGGCAGCAGCTCAGAGCTCCCTGCCAAGGGTACTCTCACCATGCAGTGCCATTTAAGACCCACAGCAGCTTGGCCTCCACAGTCAGATTACAGAGTTGTTCTTGTCTGCAATAATTAAAGGCAACACTGTGAATGGCCTCTCCAGCTGCTGTGTTTTATTAGAAACAAAAAAGCTATCAGAGAGAGGGTGCAACTTTGAACTTCCAACACACAGACCATTACCTATGGGATTTTGTAAGAACTCTGACGTCCTAAGACATTTATTAGCTTTGTTGTGAGCTATGCAACCTTGGAATACACAACATTTTTATGATTTTCTTCTGCCTGACAAGCAAACTGGCAATACAGCTGCTGTAAATAAATAAACTGATTCCATTATCAATGTAGGGAATGACTCCACTGGAAAGAACTCATCCCTCTATCTATGAACTTATTTAACACCTAAGAGACCGTCCATCAAATCCCAGCCCGCGTGACGCCTTCCTACGCGTCAGCAGAAAAGCAATGGCATGATGCCATGAATAGGGGAAAAGGAAAAACCCTTCCTTCCATCACCCCACAGCCATCCGTGCCCTTCAGGACCAGACCCTGGGGCTGGGCACACACAGACTGTGCAGGGACAGCTCGTGGCTTGTCCCCAGCACTGCCCTTCTCTCCTGCCTCTGACTCAGCCAACATTCACCAACAGCACGGCCACGCTGGCGCCAGGCACAGGAAAACCCTAAACCTTATCATGGGAAGGGGCAAGAGAATGCCCTGGCAGCAGAGAGCAGGCTGGCACCGCCCTGCACCGCAGCACTGGCTCAGAGCTGTGCCTGAGCACTGCCATGAGGTTACACATTAATCCCAGATAAGCAGCCACAAGGCTATTGAGCCAGCCAGCTCAGCAAGGGATCAGCACTTGCACAGCCCCGAGCTGCAGCCAGGCTTCACGGGACATCAGCCACCAGGGCAGGGCAGCTCACAGCCCCGATTCCCACCCCAGCAGGCTCGGCTGGCTTTGTGCAAACAGGGAACAACCTGAGGCAAGCTCAGCAGAGGCTGGCTGTGATCAGGCCGTGGAGATGGGGCACTGGGCACAAAATATCCTGCCTGTCCCTCTGTGGGCAGGAGCAGCCAGCGCTGCCTCCTCCTGCCCCGGCCACCAGCGCTCACCTGGCTCTGCAATCGCTTGGGCAGGGATGAGCACACACAGGGGCACATGAGTGAACAGCCTTTTCCTCCTTCCTCTCCCACTGAAACACCTCTAAGCGCCTCGCACACAGCAGCAACTCCTGTTTCCTGAAGAGACTTGAGTGTCTGCCAAGTTCTGACCACTCTCTCATTGATACGTGCAGCAGGGCAGAGGGGGGAAAAAATAATAAACTAATCAATTCCAGCCTGTCTGCAGCCAGAAGTCGAGCTCTGCAAACATGGCTGAGACATAGGGCTACCTTGGAAAAACTAAAGCCATGGGGAATGGGAGGCCAGTGCTCCCAGGTGGAACAGCCAGAAGAGCTGAGCAGGCAGGGAGGGCAGGACTCTGGGCCAGGGCAGCCCCAAAGGGCCTCAGGAAGGAGCTGGTTGAGGTTCCCCACATCAGCACCTCCAACTCACCGGGCATGGCACGAGTCCACAGCAATGCAGCAGCCCACCCTCCTCCTCCTCCTCCTCCTCACTGCCAAGGCACCAGCCATTCCCTCCACACTGGATAATGGGATTTTAGAGTACACCAGTTTATCCACTCAAGTTATCCAGGTTGTGCAGGTTGTGTTTGCTTCCCCAAGGTATTACAGCTAAGGCTGTCCTCCCTCACTCGCCCCAGCCCTTGGCAGCCCTAAAAATGCCATCCCAGGATGTTTGGGGATCTGTGACCCCTCCCCATGTGGGAAGGGCAGTGTGGGGAAAAGGGGCAGTGTCGGCACCCCCTGCTCTGTCACCAGCTTTCTGCAGCACAGCAGCAAACCTGACAATGACACTGTTAACAGGCGTTTTTAATTTTTTAATCAGGTGAAAGCAGGGTTAACCTAGAGCAGCCTGGAGCTGGGCAGCCCCTGCCCCTTCCTGCCACAGCTCCCTCCATCTGCTCTGGCCCTGGGGCCCTTCCCAGCCGGGCTCAGAACCACCTGGAGCTGCCCCACGGGGCCAGGCACCAGCAGAGACCCTGCCCACAAACTGAGACCCTCTGGTACAGACAGACACCCAAAGTCAGGCTGATGGGGTGAGTGCACGCTGACAAACCTGCCCAGGCCTCTGAAACACAAAGGGATGCTTGACCAACCCTTGCCTGTAACTCCACATAGGAGTTAGGGCAGGAAGATGCATAATGGGGCTGGGCAGGAAGACTGAGGTCTGACTGCAAACCTTATTTGCAGGTTTGATTAGCAATAAATTAAACATGGAACATTTTACACCTGGCTGTCATACAAGATGCTCTGCCAGCCCCACAGCAGGGCTCAGGCCACATCCAGGAGAGATGGGGCAGCCAACACAAGGGGCCCTTGGCACAGGCAGGATGTGACACAGCCCGTCCCTGCATTTGCTCCAGGGTTATTCCCACTGCAGCAGGCAATGAGGTAAAAATAAGGTCTGAGAGTCAGAGGGGAGAGATGTTTGCAAAGTCCCAGGGAAGGGAAGGAGGAGCAATGCTGTGGGGAGGACCTGCTGCTGCCTGGGAACAGCCTGATCCACCTCAAAGCAGGTATGGACCCATGCCCACACCCATCTCCTCCAGCCAAGCCTTTTGGTTGGGGTATTTTCAGTTCCACAGGCAGTGCCACAGCCACATTCACACAGCAGGAGAGCTGTGACCTGTGTTTGCTGTCCTTGCATCAAACAGCAGCAAGACAGAGGTTGGTTCCTAGAATAAACTTCTCCTTTTAAGAAAAAGAAAAGGTGATTTGAATAACCAGTGTATTTTCAACATCCTGCTCCACTGGACCATCTCACTGCACACAGGTGAGGCGGTCAGACCATGCTCACAGCTCACAGACACGGAGTCAGGGCAGCCCAGAGCACCAACACCTCTCCTGGCAAAAACCCCAGCCCTACAGGAAAGAGACACCACCCACCCTGGACAATGCGCCTGCCCTGCTGCTCCAGGGGGATCCTCAAAAGCACAACAGCTCTTAACTGGAAACTAATTCCAAACTTGCCTCGACAGCTGCCTGTAGGGGCAGTTCTGAGCCCTGGGCTCCTGGGTGCAGCCAAGGCCACAGCAAGGAGCAAGTGCCCCTGGGCTGGCAGCAGGAACGAGCACCCTCTGCTCCTCTGCCAGCAGCACCAAAATCCTGCTGCAAAAATCCTGCAGGACCCAGGGCAACTGCACCAGGACAGGGGAGGAGAGGTCCCTGTGAGCTCCAACGCTGCTGACAGCCACATGTGGGGCTCCCTGTGTGAGCAATAGAGTCTGGGCTCTGCTGCAGGGCCACACCAGCTCACAAGAGTCACAGCTGCTTTCTAGAAGGAGGAAGCCTGACTGCCAAATGCCAGAGCACCTCCCTTAGCTGCCAGCATGAAGCTTTATGTATCAGGAAACAGGGTTTCAAGCTGAAAGTTAGAAAAGGAAGCCTCTTCCCCAAAACCCTCTGTGGTGGTCAATGACTAACAATGTTCTCACACTCCTACCTCCCCATCTCCTCAGACTTCTCCAATCTGGTTTTGCATTTGGTCTCTGCTGCCGTCAGACCTGCCTGCGGAACCTCCGGCTTCTTCGAAAGCACGGCTTGCCACACGGCTCAGGAATATTCCTGCTCAATAGCTGCTCTCCAGGCTGGTATTTCCAAGGGCTTTGATCCATTCCAAATAAGGCAATCAGCTTAGCCCTTGATTAAATACATAGCATAATCCACCTAAATCTTGTTAGCCGAGGAGCAAGTTGCTCGTCTCAGCAGTTGTGGGTGGCACTGTGTGTCACCGCGGGCCCAGGGGGGCTGTGGCACTGCACAGGTGTCCCTCGGGCCATGTCCTGGGCAGGCAGCAGCACTGGGGCAGCTGGTGACCACAGCAAGGCCACTCCAGCAAGCCCCTGTGGGCTGAAGATGCAGAAGTTCATGGGACCCTTTTGCAGAGCTTCCCCTGCAGCGTGCAGAAAACGCGTGCCCCCTCCCCGCTGGCAGCTACAGGGACACTGCCCCCAGGGCAGCGGGCACCCAACAGCCAGAAAAACCCTTTAAAAGGAAAAAAAAATAAATGGAAAAGAGACATCAGTGACCCTGAGCAGGGAGGGGGGTGGGCTGCAGCATGGAAGGAGGGTGTGCTGCTGCTTTGGGGGAATTTCACACCCCAGCAGTTCTCCCTTCCTCGGGAGGAGTGAATCAGGAGCCCAGCACTGCAGAGCCTCAGCAGAACAGGATGAGCTGAGGGGGAAGCACAGCACAAGGGCAGCTGCTGCCCTGCCAGACAGGAGCCTGCCCAGGGGAGATGCAGGAGTGCAGCCAGGGAGATGCAGCCAGACACCAGCCTGACACACACCTGCAGCTGCTCTGGCCAGTTCCCCCAGTGAGAAAGTGGGGAAAAGCAGCACCAGCTCCCTCCTGGTCCCTCTCCACTCCTCTGCTCTCCCCAGAGCACACACCACCGTGGGTGCACATGCTTGCACCGGCCCAACAGCGGGACATGGGGAACGAGGCAGCTTGGGAAGTCTGGCAAAAAGGAAACCCTCCTTCCCCAGGTGAGCCCCATTCCTCCCCTGCACGGCTCTGGGATTGTATTCACAGGGGAGTCTCTCAAAGCCTGCCAGGGCAGAGCACCCAGCAGGGGAAGACCGTGAGGATGTTGTGTCCCCATGCCCCACCAGCAGCCACCCCAAGTTATACTGGGACAGGGGACAGCAGAATCTGCTCCTGAGATCACAGGGGAGGTGTTACTGAAGTCTTTAGAACACAAATCCCCTGACAAGTGCTATTGTTCCCTATCTCCCTCCAGGTTCCAGACATGCAGGGGACACACTGGGCTGAGCACAGCCTGCAGCAGGAGCCCTTCAGATCTCTGTTCCATGCTGCATTAGCAGCTCCAAGGCTTCTGCAGCAGCCAGGCACGTCTCAACAGCTACTGGAAGGATTTTAAGTTAATTTAACCCCATTAACACATTATATGGCTTCTGTCATCCCAACTACCCTAAAAGCCCAGGTATAGATCTCAAAGGGAATGCAGGGACGAAAACAATTATTTAAAAATCAGTAAAGAGGGGAAAAAACAAAAAAAAAAGTCTTGGGTGCAATCCCAAAACACAGTTTTAGACAGTTCAGGAAAAAACTTTACAGGATTTCATACAAAAAAAGAAGGCAGCCAACAGAGGCAGTATCTGTTGTCAGCAAACACTAGCCAGGAAGGCTGAGCAGAGCTCAGCTCGCCAGCCATCAGCTGGTGTAACAGGAATCAGGTTTTTGGCACAGGGATCCTCCCCCCAAGCCGGGCAAGGGAACAGGCTGCCCGCAGAGGAGCTGGGATGATAAATGACAGCAGTTGAGCACTGCAGGGGCATTTCACCGCTTCAGAGGTTGCTGCTATAACAATCTTCTCTGACTCAGCAGCTGAAAGGGATGCCGGGAAGGAAGCACCATAAAAAAAAAAGTCATGCATTATTAATATGGACTCTGGCAGCAAGACATGAGTTGGAAAAACACTGAGGGGGGAAAAAAAATGACTGCAGAACGAGAGCGAGCTGCATGTGTGGAAGCATTTCACATTCCTGCGGGAGTGGGGGCCACCCTGTGTCCCTCCAGGGTCCCCAGCTCGAGGGCAGCCGTGTTTGCTGCCAGGAGCTCACGGTGCTGTCCCTCGACTCCGGCTGCTGCAGCGCTGGGCACAGCCCTGCTCCCTGCCAGCTGCTGCAGCTCTGGCCTTTCCTGCCTGGCACACGGCTGCTCCAGCAGTTCATTTTATTTACCTGTGCTCTGTGCATCGCCTGCTGATCCCACAGCTCCCCCCACGCATCCCAGCCCTGCCCTGCTGCCGCCAGCAGCCGTGCCAGGAGCACCCAGCGCCCCTGCCAGCCCCGCGGGCACAGCGGGCACCCAGGCAGGCACTGGATGCCTTCCTTTTCCTGCCAGGTAGCCAGGGAAAAAATACCTGTTTGCACTTGACTACCTGGTGCACTGCAGTGTCTGCTTTCCTCTTCTATTCCAACTGCTTTGTACAGGTTTTTTTGGAGACAATTCATAAACATCAGCATTCATGCAGCCGTCTTCTCCTCTTCCCACCCAAAATCCTTGCTCCCAACCTGCTGCTGTGGGGAGACACCATCAATCGAGAGTGTGCAGGCATCCCATGGTCTGCAGCAGCCTGTCCTGCCAGTGCAGGGAACCCCCTGAGCTGCTGCAAGCACAGCTCAGCCCAGCTTGGTCTCTCCAAAGCAAGGCAGGTGCCTAACACAGCACCAGGTTTCAAGAGTCTCCTTTGATAACTTGTATGGCAATAGCATTCAGTAAAACCAAACAATTATTTTGCCATAAAGTTCTCTAGACACACAAACAAACACTGGTGAAACTGCCTCACCACAGCCCAGCCCACAGCAGTGCAGTGGCTGCTCTACCTGCACTTGCTTTCTTCCATTGCGTGTGCAGTGGCATCCCCCAAACAGAAACAGCTCCAAACCTTCACCCTTCAGGCTGGGGAGGCACAGGGTGGGAACAGCTCCACAGCAGCTCTCACACACAGCTCACCATCACACACCTCATCATCACACACAGCTCACCATCACACACAGCTCACCATCACACACCTCACCATCACACACCTCACCATCACACACACCTCACCATCACACACACCTCACCATCACACACACACCTCACCATCACACACCTCACCATCACACACACCTCACCATCACACACACCTCACCATCACACACACACCTCACCATCACACACACCTCACCATCACACACACACCTCACCATCACACACACACCTCACCATCACACACCTCACCATCACACACACACCTCACCATCACACACACCTCACCATCACACACACCTCACCATCACACACACACCTCACCATCACACACAGCTCACCATCACACACACCTCACCATCACACACACACCTCACCATCACACACACCTCACCATCACACACACACCTCACCATCACACACCTCACCATCACACACACCTCACCATCACACACACCTCACCATCACACACACCTCATCATCACACACACACCTCACCATCACACACAGCTCACCATCACACACACCTCACCATCACACACACACCTCACCATCACACACACACCTCACCATCACACACACCTCACCATCACACACACACCTCACCATCACACACACACCTCACCATCACACACACCTCACCATCACACACACACCTCACCATCACACACCTCACCATCACACACCTCACCATCACACACACCTCACCATCACACACACACCTCACCATCACACACACACCTCACCATCACACACACACCTCACCATCACACACCTCACCATCACACACACCTCACCATCACACACACACCTCACCATCACACACCTCACCATCACACACACCTCACCATCACACACAGCTCACCATCACACACACCTCACCATCACACACACCTCACCATCACACACCTCACCATCACACACACCTCACCATCACACACACACCTCACCATCACACACACACCTCACCATCACACACACAGCTCACCATCACACACCTCACCATCACACACACACCTCACCATCACACACACACCTCACCATCACACACACACCTCACCATCACACACCTCACCATCACACACACACCTCACCATCACACACCTCACCATCACACACAGCTCACCATCACACACAGCTCACCATCACACACACAGCTCACCATCACACACACAGCTCACCATCACACACACCTCACCATCACACACACCTCACCATCACACCCAGCTCACCATCACACACACCTCACCATCACACACCTCACCATCACACACCTCACCATCACACACACCTCACCATCACACACACACCTCACCATCACACACACCTCACCATCACACACCTCACCATCACACACACCTCACCATCACACACACACCTCACCATCACACACACACCTCACCATCACACACACACCTCACCATCACACACACCTCACCATCACACACACCTCACCATCACACACCTCACCATCACACAGCTCACCATCACACACACCTCACCATCACACACACCTCACCATCACACACACACCTCACCATCACACACACACCTCACCATCACACACACCTCACCATCACACACACCTCACCATCACACACACACCTCACCATCACACACCTCACCATCACACACAGCTCACCATCACACACAGCTCACCATCACACACACACCTCACCATCACACACAGCTCACCATCACACACACACCTCACCATCACACAGCTCACCATCACACACACCTCACCATCACACACCTCACCATCACACACAGCTCACCATCACACACCTCACCATCACACACCTCACCATCACACACAGCTCACCATCACACACACACCTCACCATCACACACCTCACCATCACACACCTCACCATCACACACAGCTCACCATCACACACACCTCACCATCACACAGCTCACCATCACACACACCTCACCATCACACACACCTCACCATCACACACACCTCACCATCACACACACACCTCACCATCACACACCTCACCATCACACACCTCACCATCACACACACACCTCACCATCACACACACCTCACCATCACACACACCTCACCATCACACACAGCTCACCATCACACACACCTCACCATCACACACACACCTCACCATCACACACACACCTCACCATGACACACACACCTCACCATCACACACACCTCACCATGACACACACACCTCACCATCACACACACACCTCACCATCACACACACCTCACCATCACACACACCTCACCATCACACACACACCTCACCATCACACACACACCTCACCATCACACACACACCTCACCATCACACACACACCTCACCATGACACACACACCTCACCATCACACACACACCTCACCATCACACACACACCTCACCATCACACACACCTCACCATCACACACACACCTCACCATCACACACACCTCACCATCACACACACACCTCACCATCACACACAGCTCACCATCACACACCTCACCATCACACAGCTCACCATCACACACAGCTCACCATCACACACACCCCTCACCATCACACACAGCTCACCATCACACACAGCTCACCATCACACACACACCTCACCATCACACACACACCTCACCATCACACACACACCTCACCATCACACACACCTCACCATCACACACACCTCACCATCACACACCTCACCATCACACACCTCACCATCACACACCTCACCATCACACACACACCTCACCATCACACACACACCTCACCATCACACACACCTCACCATCACACACACACCTCACCATCACACACCTCACCATCACACACACCTCACCATCACACACACACCTCACCATCACACACACCTCACCATCACACACCTCACCATCACACACACACACCTCACCCTCACACACCTCACCATCACACACAGCTCACCATCACACACACCTCACCATCACACACACCTCACCATCACACACACCTCACCATCACACACACACCTCATCATCACACACACCTCACCATCACACACCTCACCATCACACACACACCTCACCATCACACACCTCACCATCACACACAGCTCACCATCACACACACACCTCACCATCACACACCTCACCATCACACACACACCTCACCATCACACACACACCTCACCATCACACACCTCACCATCACACACACCTGCTGCAGGAAAACAGCACGGGCTCCCACCCAGCAAGGGAGACTGAGGCACAAACCCAGGATAAAAACACGGTCCTGTTTGAACTCACATCCCCTGGAAGCAGCCCCTTCCCTGCCACAAGAGCTGGGGGACAGACACAGACACAGCCTGGGTCCCCTGTGCTGCAAGGGGGGCTGGCCAGCCCCAACAGCACCTCCAGAGGGGCCCCAGGATGAAAGCCCCACTCAGGACAGGGGCTCTAGAGAGGTTTGTGCCACAAATGTTTGTGCCACGGACGCCACATACAACTACAGGCCTAAAAAGGGCAGAACCCGCTGGTTTTGCACCTCAAACAAGCTAGGAAAATGACCTTTAGGAAGTCACACACTGTCACCACACGCTCTCAGCTAAAGCCCCAGCAAGCAAGCGCTGACCATCGCCTCCCCCACACAGCCAGGAGGGAGGCAGCAGCTCAAACCCAGCTCTTCACACCCCTGCAGAAACATTTACGTGCCTTGAGAAAGCAAAGTGTCAAATATGGAGCACTGAAGCTCGTGGCTTTAACAAAAACTCCCACAGTCACTACAGAGCACAGTGGATCCCCCAAACACCCCCAGGTCCCTCCTGTGCTTTAGCAAGGCCAGCAAGCCCCAGAAAATTCCTTTTATAATGAAAAAAGGAGCCCGTGGCCCTGGCCATCGTACTCCACCCACGAGGACGCTCCCCAGCAGGACAAGGGCTACATGTGCTGTCCCTGTCACCGCTGGGACCCTTCCAAGCAGAAGATGAGGATGGCCAAGGGCTCTTCTCCTGCCGGGCACTGACATCACCCTCAGCTTTCCAATCCACCTTTCCTTTCAAAATAAGAGCAGCTCCAGGGTAATGTTGAAAGCCCTGGTGGTTTTAATGTTATCTATTCCACATTCCCCAAAAAAACCACACCCGCCAACACCCCTGAAAAATTTCTCATTTGGGCTTATCTTGCATTTCAACAGCACAGTCCACTATACATTTTCTCCTCCATCTCTCCAAACAGGACTAATCCCCACGGTATTCAGAGCTAGTGCTAGAAAAGCTTCAAACACACATTAACCACCCTAAAGCATCCCTGTTCAAAATGCTGCCAGCCAAAACCACAGCCAGAACAGTCTGAATTCAATGGAGAAGAAAAAGCCTGTATGGAAATAAACTTTACTAAAATAACCCAGCAAAGGTTTTGTCAAAAGTAAATACACACATTGTATTGTGACAATGATGTTTTAAAAATAAAGCTGTTCAGGGAATGCTTTCCTTGCTCTGTACAGCTGCAGATCAGCTTCTCCTCCAGACCCCTCAGTGCTGCCACAGGGTGAGCAGAGAGCTCTGCTGAGCACGTCAGCCAGGCCACCACCACTGCTGCCAGCCTGGAGAGGCTCCCCAGGAATTTCAGGTAAGATTAAGTATCTAAAGACTCCATGTGCTCGGATATTTAAATCCACCAATTGTGAGAGCATTCAAATGGGATCAAGTGCAAACACACAGCTCCCCACACTGCTCATCTCCATTCCCTGCATTGGTCCCCAGGGGGGTTCATCATACCCCGCAGAGCAGATGCTGCCTGAGTTAATGCAATTAATGAGTCCACCTGGAAGAGAGGCAGAGGATCAGCTCAGGAAATAAAGCAGCAGTGTCAGAGCCTTTATCTCCACCAGAGCCAGCAGCCACAGGAAGCGGCTGAGCTCCTGGCCTTCCATGGCCTCCCAAACCCATGAAGACCACGTCTCCTGGGCTGACAGCATCAGTGGTTTTGCTTTAAAAAAAATCTGCTCTGCTGCAGATTATTGAAGTTTTGAAGCACTCAATTTGCAGGAATGAACCAGTGCCTGGAAGCTTTTGTGTCTGCCAGTCAGCTCCCAGAAGCCAGGCTTCCAGAGACACACGGATGAAACATGAACTCTTCACATACTCTGCAGTTGCAACACCCAGTGAGGCACCAGCAAAATAACCCAAACCAGACGTGCCTGACAAACAGCACAGGTGCTTACAGGCAAAGAAAACCCAGTAATTCATCTGCTCTCAAACCTTGTAATTTGTTAGCCTTGATCAAGAGGTGGTCTCCAACCAACGCTCTGCAGCAGCAGTGTCTTGGATGCACAGGAGCAGCTGGGTGGAACAGGGCTGCTCCCCACCCCACACCTGCCTTGGAGGAGCCTCTCTGCTGGAAGAACGTGGTGGTGCCAAAGGAACGGCTTCCCACAGCTGCAAACAGCCCCCCTCCACCCGGAGCACAGGAGATCCCAAGCTCCAGTTCTTGTATCAAGGAGCACTTGAGGATTTCTTACTGCCCCCAGTCACTGTCAGATCCAATGATGGCAGTATCCTCTGTGGGATCCGCTGTGGAAGCAGGCTGTTCCTTCCTTAGCTTGTGAAATGCTGCTTGGCAGATTTTCCGGGCAGAGGAGGGTGAAGGAGGGCAGTGCTGCCATGTTCCACGGTAAGATACCTCACTCCTCCTGCTGCCTGGGGAACACCTGGAGATGGAAGCCATGGCTATGACAGCATAAACCTCATTTCATTACTGCACCTTCCCCTCGTGTCCCTGCTCAGACAGCGGCCAGGCCCCCAGCAAACCCAGAAGGACACCTGCAGCCAGCCCTGCCCGGCCAAGCTGAGGCCATCGTGGCTCAGTGTCCTGCTTGGACAGGCTGGGCACCAGCACCCACCTGTGCTGCCCCTCGCCCAGACTCTGCCCCCATCCCCACAGCAGCGCTCAGGAGGCAGAGCAGCAGCCACTCACTCCCCCACACAACGGGGGACTCAGCCAGACCCACCAGCCCAGCTCCATGTCCCCCCAGTGCCACCCCCTGCCCGGGACCCTGGCCACCACTCTTCCTCTGTCCCTCACCACCACGGGCAACTCCACCCCTTCCCACAGTCCCTCCATCCTGGGACAAGCTGGCAGTAGCAAAATCTCTTGCCATTTTCTCCCCCAGAACTCCTCCGTCCTAAGATCTGCCAGCTGAGGCATTAAACGACCAAACTGGCTCAGCCACCTTTGGTGACACAATATTGTTCCAAAAGCGACAGACGAGCTGTGCCGAGGCAGCTGCTGGTCCCCACAGCACTGCTCTGCTGCTCACCAACACAGAGACAACACAACAGTGTTTCAAAGCACTCCTGCCTATCAAAATCAAGTTCTTGCACCATAAATGTAATTCAGGGCTAGTGGTGCTACCTCATGCCCCGTATGACCGGTTGGGAGCAATTCCTGATAAGTTTGGAGGAAGTAAAGCCAGACTGAATTACAGCTCTCTCTCTCTCTCTCTCAGGTAACAATCTTTCACTCAATAATTTAAATTCTCTACATTATTTTCCTTCATAAGATCCAACCAAGTACAACTCCTGTAGAAATCAAAATTTAAAAAAGTAAAATTAAATAAAGAGGCTCCAACATCTGTCAAGACAACAAAGGAAAAGCCAAAAGCTGCTACCTGAATGCCAGGGAAGGCCCCTGCCAGCCCTCCCAGCCACCCTCTACACCAGGACCAAGTCCAAGGTCTGAGAAGTTCCCACTGTTGCAGTTAGAGGCATCAAGATGAAATAACTTGCAGCCTGAAAAAGCATTACCACTTTCAGCTGCAGGAGGAAATTCCCTTGATTTCCTAGGCCTTGTTCAAAGAGAATAAAACCAGACACTTGTAGGAAAGCTGTATGAGCCACCACCATGTGAGAACAGGACATGCAGGGACGACCCCACATCCCATGGATGAATTCAGAAGCAGAGCACAGGATGAAACAGAAAGAGCTTCTTGGGGCGTTCCACCCCCAAGTCAGCACACTCCTTGTGTTCCCACATCATCCTCGCTCTAACACTGGGGTTTGGGCACGGCCAGAGCGACTCTGGCAATCCCATTTCTCCACATCCCATCTAGGGAAGGCAAGAGGCACAAAGAGCAGCTATCCCAAGAGGGCAAGAGCCTCAGTGCCAAGAACAAGCCCTGCAAAGTAACCTGTCCAGGCGGCCCCGACCTCCACAACAGGACAAAAACTGTTTACCCAGTGCCAAGCTGTGTTTTTTCCAGGACTGGGCCAGTGTGAGTTTGTGCAGTGGAAGCCCAGCCCGCCCCCAGCCCCACGGCCTCAGAGCACAGCAGCGAGCACAAGCGAGCTCCCCACGCAGGAGCAGCCCCACGCACCCGCTGCCCGCAGCGTGGACACCAGAGCGGCTCCTGGAGCCTGCAGCCACCGCAGCCCCGCCGTGCCTCGGCCCCTGCCCGCAGAACAATCGGCCACCTCATCCCGCTCACAATGGCCACCATGAGACAGACCCACACAGTCACCGGCCGGGAGCCAGCGCGCGCCGGGAGCAGCGGGGAGGACAAGGAGAGCTGGCAGCCTCTGTGCCACGGCTGCTGGCTGGAGCTCACCTCCCAGGGCAGCCCGGGGTGACACCGGCACGGTGCTGTGTGCGGAGGACACGCGGCTGTCGGATGCAGGAGCTGGGAAGGAAGCGGCGCTGGCTGTTTACTTTGGATCGCTCTGCACAAACCTGAGGCCACAAAAACATTTCAGTTCTGTAGGAGGAAACCTTGGTGAAGAACAGAAACGAGAAGCTGCCTTGGCCATCACGTAAGTCCAGGCACAACACAAATGTAAGGCCCAAAAGCCCTGGGCTCGCTGCAGGAGCCAGGCATGGCTATCTGCTGACAGTAAACAGGAATTTCTTCCTGCATTTCCGTCTGGAGCAGACTGCTGGGTTACCTGAGCTGCGAGGAGCCAAACACCACGGTCAATCAGGGAGCAGGCCAGCACTGGGCAGGCAACTCAGAACCCAGGCTGGGCTCCCCTTCCCCATCTCCAAAGGGCACCAGGAGCAGTTATCCAGCTTTCCCAGCAGGCGAGCATGCCAGCTCCACACCAATGCGCTGAGACAGCACCCAGAAGTGCAACTGTCCCAGTTTTCTCCTGGCACTGGCGCACAACTGCCTGAACACAACACGGCTGGCAGCGCCGATGAGATCTTCCCCCACAAACACGGGGCTTGGGGACAGGCTCCCAGCCATGGGGACAGCACACCCTGCCGTGGGGATGCCACCCTGCCACAGGGCCATTCCCAGCCCACAGGGGCTGATGCTGCCCAGGCAGGGCAGGCTGGCTCCAGCCTGTGGCACCAGGCAGACAAAAGCCCCTCTAGGCTCCAGCTGGTTCAGGTTCACTTGCAGCTTCAGGTCCCATTTATTTGGATTTTTTTTTTCTTTTTAATTGAGATAAATCAAGGAATGGATTTATCACTTCCTTGCCCATGGTTTAGCCAATGAACTCCAAGTCCTCCTTCAGCCGTTTCCCCAGCATGCCCTATGAGGGATGGTCTCAGGACAGAGATGTCCCCAGCCCAGCCCCGCTCCACGCACTGAGGTGGCAGCAGGCAGGACAAACGCCCCAGAACTCTCTGCTGACAGCATCTCTCCATCACCCACACATGGTCAATTTCTTCAAGGCCCCAGCTCTGCTCATGTCCTACATCACTCGCTCTTCTCCCAAGCTTCCACTCACTACTGCAGCCTGAAAACAAACTCTCTCCAAGTGCTGAGAGAATTAGCCCAGGCGTCCCAGGAATACTGGGCTGGGTTTTCATGATGAAACATTTTTGGCTGAAAAAGGAAGGAAATAAAATTTAAAAAAGGAAGCACATCTTCTGTCACCTGATGAGAAGATGACTCATAACATTACTGCCATCCATGGTTGGGTGGGGTCAGGGACCACCAACACTTCCCTGCCTCCTCTTTGGGCACCACAGATAGCAGGAATGGTGGGTAGGACGTGACCGTGTTATCTGAGGTCCACACAGGGAAGGGCCTCTTGGCACAGAACTAGTCTTAAACATATTTATACCCTGCATCATCTCTAAGACTGGTGACCATGCAGAAGTAACACAAAATTAATCAGAATACTCTAACAAAAGGAACAAAGCCATCCTTACAAGAGAAATTTCCTTCTTGAAGTGCACTTCCACCTGGGCCCTGGGAAGCTCATCCACATCCACGCCATTCCCTGTGCCCGCAAAGGGCTGCAGGATGCTCTGGATGCAGAGCCACAGGCCCCACACCCCGTGAACAGGACGGGCCAGGCTGCACCTCCCGTTCCCACCCGTGTGAAACCGTCCTCCAGCAGAGCCCAGAGGGGGCTCAGCAGCCCCCAGCAGCCTGTGGGGCTGAGGCCAGCAGCGTGGGGACCTGCACACAGGGACAGCAGAGCCCCCGGCACCCCGGCGAGGCTCAGCACACACAGCCTCACTCAGGATGTGCCCAGGACACGAGAAGAGCTTCATACACCAGCCAACCCCTTCTCAGCCCTGGGAAAGGCTCCCAAAGCCCAGAGGCAGCCACGGGACATCATCTGTAAATAAAAACCCACAGAAGTCACCTTGAAAGCACACAGAGACCTCCTTGGGATGTCCAAGATAGGAATGGCAGGAGCAACACCAATGACATTTCAAGGAGAAAGTCCCTATTTCTTTGGAAAGGGCTGTTTCTATAGAAATAAATTGTTGCCAAAGTTTGGTTGAAGGCCAAACCACGAGCCTCGGCTCCTTGCAGAAACGAGATACACCGCATGAAGAGAACAGATGCTTTCCGGGCACGAGTCTGCCCGTATCTCAAAGGAGATGGACAGACAGCCCCAGCAGCACCGGGTGCTGGCCATATTGACACACGGCTCCTCCAGCTCCCCATGAAGCCATGACAAGGAACACAGGAACGAGTACACTCTCCTTCTAAAATACACACTTCTCATCTTCCCACTTGACAATCAGAGTAGGATTTCCGCCAGGGAGCACGTTCGGATCACAAGCACTTGGACAACACTCCAGTACTTCAAAACAAACTCCGGGCCGGGCAGCAGGCAGGAGCGGGGAGAGGGACCGGCACCTCCCGCAGCCCCGGGGAGCGGGGCCGGCACCTCCCGCAGCCCCGGGGAGCCGCGGCCGCCCCGAGGGGCTCCGGGGGCAGCGTCTCCTCCTCCCGCGGCCGCGGCGGGCGGTGAGGACGCGCTGCCCAGCCCCGGGCACCGCGGAGCCGGGGGCGCCGGGCCCGGGCCGCCCCTCGCCGGGGATGCCGCGGCCCCCGGGCCGGCCGGGCGCGGATTACTCAGCGTTTCCAGCGGGAGACGGTGCGTCCGCGCCCCCGCCCGTGCCCCCCCGCCCCGGGCCCCCGGCCCCGGGCCGCCGCTTACCGATGCCCGGCGCCACATAGACGAAGTAAAGGAAGGAGGAGGAGAGCGAGAAGAGGAAGAGCGCGGCCAGCAGCGAGCGCCGGGGCAGCAGCCGCCAGGCGCCGCGGGGGCCGCGGGGCCACCGCATGGCCGATGCGGCGCCGCCGCCGCCCTGCAGCCGCTCGGCCGCCGCTCACATGCGCCGAGGCCCGGCGGGAGGCGCCGCGCCGGGGCCGCTCCGAGCCGCCGCCCGCGCCCAGCGCCGCCGCATGAATGTGCCGCGGCGGGGCGGGGAGCGGGGCGGGCAGCGGGGCGGGCCCGGGCCCCGCAGCACCGCCGGCTCCTCGGCTGACACCGCCCCGCGCACCGCCGGTGGTCCCGGGTCACGGCAGCCGAGCTCGGGCCCGCCGGCCGCGGCTCCTGCGCTGCTCCCGGGACAGGCGGCGGCAGCCCCGGGACGCCCGGCAGTGGCTCTGGGCCCCCGCCACAGACTGCAATGGCCCGGGACGCCCGGCAGCCGTCAAGGGACACCCGGCAGCGGCCCCAAGACACGCAGAAGTGGCTGAGGACAGCCGGCCGTGACCCAAGGGAAGCCGACCGTGACCCCAGGACACCCAGCCGTGGCCCCGGGACGTTCATCAACGGCTCGGGACACCCAGCCGTGCCCCAGGGACACCCAGCCGTGGTCCAGGGACACACAGCCATGCCCCTGGGACACCCAGCCGTGCCCCTGGGACACCCAGCCGTGCCCCTGGGACACACAGCCGTGGTCCAGGGACACCCAGCCGTGCCCCTGGGACACCCAGCCGTGCCCCTGGGACACCCAGCCATGCCCCTGGGACACCCAGCCGTGGTCCAGGGACACACAGCCGTGCCCCTGGGACACACAGCCCCAGGAGAACCAGGGCTCACCCCCTGCCCGGTCCAGCGAGCAGCTGGGGTCTGTCGGAGCAAGTGCTGGGTGCCCCAGACATCGTGCGGGGGAAGACGGAGCCAGAGGGGAGGTGATGGAGGAGATGAGTGGAAGGGAAGAAGGGGCAAAGTCATCACGGTCAGGGAAATAATGAGCACGACCAGCAACAGCAGCCCAGTCGGTTACACGGTAATGAAGTAGTTTTGTACACATTTGTGGGCAGCTCCCCTCACGTCTGTAGGAGGAGTTGGAAGGAGATATGGAGATGCCTGAAAATTAAAATATGAGAGACCAGAAACACCGTCTTTATCGAGGGAGCGGGAAGTTGCTGCAGAGCAGATGGGGCCCAGCCCAGCCCAGAGAGGACTGGTTCGTGCCTCGTTTATGATTGCAGACTTTGCTCGGGGGAGGCTGGAAGGAGAGATAATTCCTATTTCACCAGCAGATAATGCTGAGAAAGCCAAGCCCAGGCTCCAGGCAGGAAGGGAGGCTGTGGGCCAGACATGGCCAGCTGCCACCGCCCAGGGTGGGCAGCAAAGGCAGCAGCACTCCCAGGAATGATGGGCTGTGGGACAGGAGATGGGGACAGGCCATCTGCCAGGACACGCCCTGTGTGTCCCTCCCCACACGGGTCCCAGGGATGAGTCTCCCAGGCAGGGAGTGAGGCATGCTCAGCCCAAAGTGCCGACCCCAGAGCACGGTGACAGCGGGACTGTGGGCTGGACACTGCCCTGCACCAGCCCCGTGCCAGCCTGGCACTGGGATAAAATGGGATAAGGGATAAAGGATCTCTGGGATAAAGGATTCTCCAGGTATGGCTGTGCGACACCGTAACCCCTGCAAGGACTAGCCCCCCTTCCAGCCTGGGTGCAGGAGGGGCAAATAAAGAAAACAGTTCCCATGTTCAGCGGAAGGGACACAGGCAAGCTTCTCGTAGATACAGAGTCTCACTGGAGCAAGAATATAAAAATAAAGTTTAAAAAGAGAGGAGTTTAGCAGAAAAGTAGAAATCTCTCATTAAAAGGTAAGGCATTCATTTTCTTTATGTGCCAAGGCATGGAAGGATGCTGCGGAGGAAAACAGGGATTTGCCTGGAGAGACTGCATGAGCTGCATTAACTTCAGGAATGAGGAAACTGGTACTTGTTCTTGTTTTCCAGGACTGCTACTCCATCACCACCTTCATTGAAATAAATTAAATCCTGAGCCCTATTAACTTCTGCTAGTCCACAGTACTGCAGCAGAACTGCATGGCCAAGTGGCAGCTGGATTTGCTGTTCACAAAATAGCGTTTGGCCAACTCCTAAAAGGATGCCTCGGGCGAGGAAATGCAAGAAGATTTCTTGCTTGGTTTATGATTTGTTTGATGCAGACATGGTCAAAGGTGAGACATCGTCGCAACCAATAATCTAACCTTTAGAACATATTTAATTAGCAATGACATTGCTGGAGGAGCCACCCAGAAACTCGCTCCCAGGCCTGGGCTGCCGCAGCGGGGACTGTCACAGACAAATGAAGTCAGGGAAGCCTTGGAGCCACACTGGACATGCCTGCCCCACTCTGACTCACCTCCCATCTCCCTCTCTCCCCAGGGCTCCAGTCAATCCACTTCACTTTGACCCTTTTCTCTTGCTTTGTCTCTTCCCCTCTCGTCCTTCCCTGCCTCTCCACTGCACCCCAGCTAAGGGATCAGGAGCCTCAGTCAAAGCCATCCTGCCACTTGTTATCCTTTGCCAATAAAAAACAATGACATGAAACGGGACCAGAGGTTTCGCTCTGGGACCATTCCACGGGCCGGGCTGGGACTCGGGGCAGGGGGCAGGGGCACTGCCAGGCGGGGCTGTGGCCGGGAGAGCAATGGTCACTCGTGCCCAGGGAGCCCTGGCTCTGCCCCACTGCAGCCTGCACCCACTGCTGCAGCCTGCACCCACCACTGCAGCCCTGCACCCACCACTGCAGCCCTGCACCCACCACTGCAGCCTGCAGCCACCGCTGCAGCCCTGCACCCACCGCTGCAGCCACCGCTGCAGCCCGCACCCACCGCTGCAGCCTACAGCCACCGCTGCAGCCTACAGCCACCGCTGCAGCCTGCAGCCACCACTGCAGCCTGTACCCACCGCTGCAGCCTGTACCCACCGCTGCAGCCCGCACCCACTGCTGCAGCCTACAGCCACCACTGCAGCCTGCACCCACCGCTGCAGCCTACAGCCACCACTGCAGCCTGCACCCACCGCTGCAGCCTACAGCCACCACTGCAGCCTGCAGCCACCGCTGCAGCCACCGCTGCAGCCCGCACCCACCGCTGCAGCCCTGCAGCCACCGCTGCAGCCTGCAGCCACCGCTGCAGCCTGCAGCCACCGCTGCAGCCTACAGCCACCGCTGCAGCCCTGCAGCCACCATTGCAGCCCTGGCAGCTGTGGGGAGCAGCAAAGTCCCACTTTGTTCAGAGTTTAAGCGAGCGATGGGGCCTGAGCCGCTGTAAGGAGGGTTTGAGAGAGCGGCTTTGCCAGCAGCCTCGGGGGGAAGGTCAGGGTCTATTCCTGCCGTGAGCAGGAACGCAGGGACAGGTCCTGCCAGGGCACCCACACCTCGAGAAGATGCAGCTGCGCCCCTGGAGCGCGTCTGCACACAAAAGACATTTTGTATCTGGAGGGAGAGCAGTTCTGATGGCTCGGAGGGAGGGAACGGACACTGTTGCACCACGCATGGTCTGGGGAGGTCTGGGGAGGTTTGGGGAGGTTTGGGGAGGTCTGGGGAGGTCTGGGGAGGTTTGGGGAGGTCTGGGGAGGTCTGGGGAGGTTTGGGGTGGTCTGGGGAGGTTTGGGGTGGTCTGGGGAGGTCTGGGGAGGTTTGGGGAGGTCTGGGGAGGTTTGGGGTGGTCTGGGGAGGTCTGGGGAGGTCTGGGGAGGTTTGGGGAGGTCTGGGGAGGTCTGGGGAGGTTTGGGGAGGTCTGGGGAGGTTTGGGGTGGTCTGGGGAGGTCTGGGGAGGTTTGGGGAGGTCTTGGGAGGTTTGGGGAGGTCTGGGGAGGTTTGGGGTGGTCTGGGGAGGTCTGGGGAGGTCTGGGGAGGTTTGGGGAGGTCTGGGGAGGTTTGGGGAGGTCTGGGGAGGTCTGGGGAGGTTTGGGGAGGTCTGGGGAGGTCTGGGGAGGTTTGGGGTGGTCTGGGGAGGTTTGGGGAGGTCTGGGGAGGTTTGGGGAGGTCTGGGGAGGTCTGGGGAGGTTTGGGGAGGTCTGGGGAGGTTTTGGGAGGTTTGGGGCTCCATTTATAAAGGTGAGGGCAGTCAGTGTCACACCGTGTCGCCCTCCAGCTGCCCAGCAATGCGGCTTGCTTTAACTCTTCCCTGGAGCTCCTGCTGCCAGGTGCTTTGTGAGGGAAGGGGGAGCCTGAGCTGTGTCTCCCAGAGACGGACAGGAACTTGGGGTGGACTGGATGCTGAGCAGCTCCCAGCCTTGCAGAAGCAATGTGCTCCCTCAGTGTTTCACTGAATGTCTCTCGGCAGCACAGTGTCATCCCGGGCTCGCAGCAGGACGCAGGGGATGCATGCACAGTGGGAATGTAAATGTTTTTTACATGTACACCCACAGCCCCAGCATATGCAATAAATACACAACAGCATATGCTATGAGCCAGATCAGAGACATAATTATTGATGCAGCAGGTTTTCAGAAAGACACAACAGGGTGTGTACTTAATTTGGCAATAAGAGCACACCTAAGCAGCCCTGGCATTTTCAGCTGGGTATCAGACCACTGCCACCCACGGATGCAGCCATTTAATCTCACATTGGTGTCGGCAGGAACAGAGAGGAAACCAAAAGCAGGTATTTGTTTGTTAAAATGGGAAAACTCACTGAAGGCTGCAAGATGCTCCTTGCACACAGGAGTGCTGTAGACCAGTTCCCAGATTATGCCACCCACTACACTTTCTAGCAAGTCTATTAAGGCTCTGATCTTAGCAGCATGTGAACACGTGCCTAACCATAGGGATGACTCATTCTGCCGGAGTCAAGAGATGTGTCACAGCTCCCAAAAGGAGGCAACATCCACAGAAATGATTTTGCAAAGCTCCATGTTCACTTGGAAGGCAGCTCTCATCAGAGAAATCAGAGAAATAGGCTAAAATGTTTGTCTTCTCATGGCACATTGCAGAGATTCAAATGATTTTGCTCATCAGCCCACCTCTGAAGGTTGATCATCTGATCCAGTCAAAGAGCAGACTTGTGCAAAAACTCATAAAATGCCTTTGAGATCTAAATACTCAGTCAAGGGAATACAGCAGGCTGTACTTCCCAAAACTTCCCAAGGAAGAAAATTTCAGCTGATGAGATGAAATTATTTTGTAATTCAATGCAAGTAATTTATCCTTATTTTAAAATACTACTTTAAAAAGTCCCTCACAAAAGGCTATGACAATGGCTGGGGTAAACTATTGCCAAACAGCCCAAACTGTCTAAGAGTCAGAAAATAAACAGGCTATTTCCAGTACATCTGGAGGTCAAGAGGAGAATGCCAGAAAGCTCTCCACTGGGGCCAGCCTTGTTTGTGGATCAGATGGAAGAATGCTGCTCTTCCCTGGTCTGCAAGGACTTCAGATATAACCAGATGAAAAGGCAATGGAGGAAGAGGTGAAACCCTGCCTAACTCCTGCCAGGTGACAGGGATGGAAAAACATCTGCATTATTCAGGCACACAGCTGGATTTCAAAACTAGCAGCGGAGCCAAGACCGTGGGGTGAAATTCTGCCTCTCTTTAAGCTACCTGAATTCATGGCTTCACACCATGTAGAAATACAACTGCCTTCCAGAAATCCGGGGACAAGGACAACCAGGAACAAAAGAACATTTCAGAGGAAATTGCTTTCTATTAACTCATAATTACATAATGCAAAATTAACTCTCAAAGGCCAATAGCTTAATTGGATTCCCAAAAGGGGAAAACAGTTGTATGGTGAATAAGAACTTTCCACGGTCACATTAAGTACCATAGTTCAAATGCAGAATATAAATTCTTCTGCTGTGAAGCACAAAAACCACCCATTTCCTTCAATAGCTACTGCAGAGGGGCTCTGAACCATTCCCACTCAATCGCTGAGCAGTGACAAGCTGCTCAGGTGACCATACAAACTGCAAAGATACCTCCTTGCACTTTCAGTCACACACAAAATCGTAATTAATCCTGTTGATATATTTGGATATGTTGCTGGAATAAAGTATGAAGCCTTCTAGCCACCTGAATCTCCTTCTCAACTTGGATTTTAAGTAACTGGAATAAAATATTTACTTAGAAAGGGAAAGAGATGAACGTCTTCACCACCCAGCCGCTGCCCCGTAGTCATTGCCCTTAGATGCACAAGGAAAGGGCTCGTAGGACTTCCTTAAAACACGTGCAGCCTTCCATTTCTCTTCCATTTGTAGCGAGCTCGGGCTGTGTTTTTGGATTAGTCGCTCAGAATGCAGCGAGCACGGCACAGGTGATGTCAGCTCACCTCGGTCAGATGAGGGAGGGGACTTTGCCTTGCCCCTCCTGGCCAAAGGGAACTCGGGCGTTTGTTTCCAGGTCCCGTGTGGGGCGCATTGGCTCCAGGAGCCTGGGCTGGGAAGCTGTCCCTGTGTCCCTGTGTCCCTGTGTCCCTGTGTCCCTGTGTCCCTGTGTCCCCATGTCCATGTCCCTGTGTCCCTGTGTCCCTGTGTCCCTGTGTCCCTGTGTCCCCATGTCCATGTCCATGTCCCTGTGTCCCTGTGTCCCTGTGTCCCCGTGTCCCTGTGTCCCTGTGTCCCTGTGTCCCCATGTCCATGTCCCTGTGTCTCTGTGTCCTTGTGTCCCTGTGTCCCTGTGTCCCTGTGTCCCCATGTCCCCATGTCCCTGTTCCTGTGTCCCTGTGTCCCTGTGTCCCCATGTCCATGTCCCTGTGTCCCTGTGTCCTTGTGTCCCTGTGTCCCTGTGTCCCTGTGTCCCTGTGTCTCCATGTCCATGTCCCTGTGTCCCTGTGTCCCTGTGTCCCTGTGTCCCTGTGTCCTTGTGTCCCTGTGTCCCTGTGTCCCTGTGTCCCCATGTCCATGTCCCTGTGTCCCTGTGTCCCTGTGTCCCCATGTCCATGTCCCTGTGTCCCTGTGTCCCTGTGTCCCTGTGTCCCCATGTCCATGTTCCTGTGTCCCCATGTCCCTGTGTCCCTGTGTCCCTGTGTCCCCGTGTCCCTGTGTCTCTGTGTCCCTGTGTCCCTGTCCCTGTGTCCCCATGTCCATGTCCCCGTGTCCCTGTGTCCCTGTGTCCCTGTGTCCCCGTGTCCCTGTGTCCCTGTGTCCCCATGTCCCCGTGTCCCTGTGTCTCTGTGTCCCTGTGTCCCTGTCCCTGTGTCCCCATGTCCATGTCCCTGTGTCCCTGTGTCCCTGTGTCCCTGTGTCCCTGTCCCTGTGTCCCTGTGTCTCTGTGTCCCTGTGTCCCTGTCCCTGTGTCCCCGTGTCCCTGTGTCCCTGTGTCCATGTGTCCCTGTGTCCCTGTGTCCCCATGTCCATGTCCCTGTGTCCCCGTGTCCCTGTGTCCCTGTGTCCCTGTGTCCCCGTGTCCCTGTGTCCCCATGTCCCTGTGTCCATGTGTCCCCGTGTCCCTGTGTCCCTGTGTCCCTGTGTCCCTGTGTCCCTGTGTCCCTGTGTCCCTGTCCCTGTGTCCCTGTGTCTCTGTGTCCCTGTGTCCCTGTCCCTGTGTCCCCGTGTCCCTGTGTCCCTGTGTCCATGTGTCCCTGTGTCCCTGTGTCCCCATGTCCATGTCCCTGTGTCCCCGTGTCCCTGTGTCCCTGTGTCCCTGTGTCCCCGTGTCCCTGTGTCCCTGTGTCCCTGTGTCCCTGTGTCCCCATGTCCATGTCCCTGTGTCTCTGTGTCCCTGCGTCCCCATGTCCATGTCCCTGTGTCCCTGTGTCCCCATGTCCATGTCCCTGTGTCCCTGTGTCTCTGTGTCCCTGTGTCCCTGTGTCCCTGTGTCCCCATGTCCATGTCCCTGTGTCCCTGTGTCCCTGTGTCCCCATGTCCCTGTGTCCCTGTGTCCCCGTGTCCCTGTGTCCCCATGTCCATGTCCCTGTGTCCCCATGTCCATGTCCCTGTGTCCCTGTGTCCCTGTGTCCCTGTGTCCCCATGTCCCTGTGTCCCCATGTCCCTGTGTCCCTGTGTCCCTGTGTCCCCATGTCCATGTCCCCGTGTCCCTGTGTCCCCATGTCCCTGTGTCCCCATGTCCCTGTGTCCCCATGTCCATGTCCCTGTGTCCCCATGTCCATGTGTCCCCGTGTCCCTGTGTCCCCATGTCCATGTCCCTGTGTCCCTGTGTCCCCATGTCCCTGTGTCCCCGTGTCCCTGTGTCCCTGTGTCCCCATGTCCCTGTGTCCCTGTGTCCCCATGTCCATGTCCCCGTGTCCCTGTGTCCCTGTGTCCCCATGTCCCTGTGTCCCTGTGTCCCCGTGTCCCTGTGTCCCCATGTCCATGTCCCTGTGTCCCCATGTCCATGTCCCTGTGTCCCTGTGTCCCTGTGTCCCCATGTCCATGTCCCTGTGTCCCTGTGTCCCCATGTCCCTGTGTCCCCATGTCCATGCCCCTGTGTCCCCATGTCCATGTGTCCCTGTGTCCCCGTGTCCCCGTGTCCCTGTGTCCCCATGTCCATGTGTCCCCGTGTCCCTGTGTCCCCATGTCCCTGTGTCCCCATGTCCCTGTGTCCCCGTGTCCCCGTGTCCCTGCTGGCCATGCCCGCACAGCTCCCGCAGCCCTGGGGTCTCCTGCTGCTGCTCCCCACCTTTGCCATCACGGTCCCTGCGCTGCGGAGGGTCAGGCACAGCCGGGGTGACACGGACACCCGGAGTGCTGGGCTGCACCAGGCACCCCCTCACACCCCTGCTGGGGGTCTCTGAGCTCTGCAGGGGCTGGGCAGGTGCTGAACCAAGGCTCAGCGAGCGGCTCAGCCATCGAGAGATCTGCTGGAACCAGCACCGCCGCCCTTTCGGATTCCCTCTCCTCTGGCCTTAACTGCTGCCTGCTTTTGGCACCGTTTGTCCCATGTGCTCTCACTTTTCCCCAAAGGAGCATTTGCACCTTTACTATATTTATTTTATTCTGAGGAAATCCTAATGATTTCCTGTCGTGCTTGATTCTGATCCTGTTTGCTGTGGGACTCCTGCTGTCCTCTATAAATATCTGACTCTCAAATCTTTGCAGAAGCGAGCATGACTGTGAGCAGGGAAGGTGAAGTCAAGCTAAAGAGACCTTCACCGACTCCAAAAACAGCTGCTGCTCTTGCTGCTGCAGCTGATTTATTCCTCATCTGGAGAACAGTTCAGGGCTCAGAATCATTGTCTTCAATTATTTATTTGGCTGTGCCGGAGACTGGTGAGGTGCTGTATAATGTTTATTGCACGGAAGTGTCGCTCTGAGGGAGGTTTAATTGCTTTAAACGTGGATGGTGATGAGAATGCCTTGGAAAAGCTATTTGCATACATTTTCTCAAATGCCAAATGTGTAACTTCCTCCATGCTCAGGCAGTCTGAGGCTGCTTCCCTGCATTACTCAGCTTTGCTGGGTGCCTCTGCAAAATTAACAACCAGAAATTCCCCAGCATGGAGCAGAAAGGGAAACTCAGGGTTTGAATGTGGGATTATCTGTAACAGCCAAAGCAGCAGCACTCTGAATCCAGGGCTGCAAGCTCTAAACACAGCCTGCCCCTGGCCCTCAGGCTCGATGCTGACAGCACTGAGCACTGCCTGCTCCTTGCCATCTCCTTGACTTGCTGACCAAAAGAAAGCAAATTGATTATTTCAACAGTACAAGGCCACTGAGCTGGCAGCAAGGGCAGGACACACACCTGCACCATGCTGCACCCACAGCACTGCTCACAGTCTGTCTTCTCAGCACTGATTCCAGAAAACACTCACCAGAAACATCGCTCCAGTGATCTTCACACAAGGCCATGCACAAATCTCTTGTCCTTCTTGCTCCAGAATTCAAGGGCAAAGTGTCTCTCGAGTGTCCTCACAGGTTACCCAGCTACAACAATCATACCCAGTCACAACAATCTGGTCTAAACAGATCTTCACTCCATGGAATATCTCACTCTGCAGGGCAGTTCATTTTTGTAATTACTGAATGCTGTCAAGTATCAGCTGTTGACATAAGCAGGGCCCTGCTTACAGGAGTGAAATAGGTATTGATTTAATGCCCTCACTGCAAGGGATCGTGAGGCATCTGGAAACAACTTATTTCACAAGTGCATCTATCCCTGAGGACAGGCTTGCTGCCTGCCTGCCTTTCCCCAGGTACTTGCTCTTTTTCAGCTGAGATGTCGTGCTTGGGGAGAAGAGAGAGCCGGGGCTGTGCAGGCTGGCCAGCAGCGCTCTGCAGCAGCCCCAGCTGTGCTGCCACACAGCAAAGTCAGGAGGAACAATGTTTTTCTGTCTGCCACATAGTCCATGTGCTGCAAGAACAACACCTTCTGGAAGCATCAGGTTTATTGTGGAGGTGCTGTGCATCTGTGTGTGTGTGATGGCTCAGCACCTTTCCAGAGGGGTGGATTTGCTGAGCCTGCACAAACCATCTGCCCAGGAAAGCCATAAAGAAAGGCACCAGCCCCGGTCCCCACACAGGACTGCAGCAGCTCTGTTCCCCCACAGGAAAGCTGTGTCAAGGTGGGCTCTGAAAGAGGCAGAACATTTCCCAAGGGACACCGTGGATCCAGCGTGACAGGGCTGCTTGTGCCATCGGAACAGGAACAGGGGCTGCAATCCACAGGCTGACCCTGCTCTGCTGTTTCCTCTGGGAACCTCAGAATCTCCACCCAAGCCCACAGCAGGGTCTGCAGCTGACAGCACAACAGCCCTGAGTTGTGGGGCAGGGCAGAAAAGGCTAGTACAGCAATGCTGGGAAGCTGAGGCAAAGCAGGATAGGATCATCTAAACTGGAATTTGTCCAGGACACCAGGGCTCATACTTGCTTCTTATGAGCAACCTGAGTAACCACGTAACATAACTGCAGCCTGAAATATTCCAATTGAAAGTCAGGCTGAATTTTGTAAGAGCAAAAGTGGAAGTGATAGAGTTTTTTTATGTCTTGCTGTCACACAATTAGAGCAGTGTAATTTCATGGAATTTAAGTGTCAGCCACACATCCTGAAATACAAGCTGTGGGGCTCATAGCAGGGTTTCACAGAGGATAATACTGGCCTGTGATACAGAGGTGGCCAGCAAAGGTCACCTAATGTGTCTGCTGGCCCCAGCTGCTGTGTCCCCAAACAATCACCACCCCATGATTCACCAGGGTGAGAGGAGCTCCCTGCATGACCAGCTGGTTTCAGCCAGGTTGACGGAGTTTCTCTTCTTATGCAACCCCCATTAGTTATTCACCATGGCTGACTGAGGCTAGCAGCAGTTTGCTAAGAACGGTGCCTAGTTACAACAACAAACCAGGCTTGGCCTTGCCATCAGCATATTTTTCTCAGACAAACCAAGAAAAAGATTTTTTTTTACAGCGTGCAGTTCGTTGTACTCAACCTGGATTTAAGCTGTTTAGTTTGTAAGGGAATTTTAAACTAAACAGCTTTTTGTTAACGTTTTTCCCTGGTGCTGCAGATTTCTGGGTTTAGAATAGCATGGGTCACTTTGAGCCATCACTGCTTTGCTGGGAGAGAGGGATGTGATGTTATATATCCCAGTAGAAACTCTGAGACTATGCAAGCTTTTTTCAGACCTGAAATGAACTGGAGTATCAGGGAAGGCCTTTGGAGAGCAGGGGGAGCTGCTGGTTACAGCTCCATCTTACCCCACAGGCAGGGACAGCCACGGGCAGCAGCAGCACAGGAATGGGCAGTGCACCCACCTCAGTCTGACTGCCATGGCTGGAGGGATGTGGCAGAGAGAGGGAGCAGCTGGGTCTGTCTAAAGAGCCATTGCAGGGCTGAAAGGAGGCTGGTGGAGCTGAGCTCTTCCTGGAGAGGGAGAAGTATCCAAGGAAAATGGCCTTGCCAAGGAAAGAAATAATTCCCTTGCCCTTGGCTTTTGCTCTTTTCTTACCAGGCTCTCCTCCTCCAGCACTGCCAGGCTGGGTCTGCCTGGGGAGGAGTGGAGTTTCTTCAGCAGCACTGGTCAGCTGCTGTGGGTTGTAGTTCTGGCTAAACCAACACTGGTAACCCCCAGTCTTTACCCACTGTCCAGCAGGGCTGGCACAGCATCAGGGCCTTTTCTTTCCCACACTCTGCCCCCACAGCGAGGAGGCTGCAGAGGTGAGAGACTGGGGGGGACACACAGCTGACCCAGAGCAACCAAAAGGATATTCCACACCACAGGACATCGTGCTCAGCAATAAAAGCTCAGGGACAGGATGAGGAAAGAGAGATGTCCAAGGTTATGGTGTTTGTCTTCCCAAGTAACATTTATGAGTTTCCCTAGGAATGGCCCAACACCTCCCTGCTGATACAAAGTGGTGACTGAATTCCTTATCTTGCTTTCTTGCTCACAGCTTTGCTTCACTTACTAAACTGCCTTTGTCCCAACACACTCATTTTTTCTCACTTTTGTCCTTCTGATCTTCTCTCCCATCTGACTAGAGGGGAGCAAGCACCTGGCTGGGTATTTACCAGCCCACCACAGCTAAATAGCTTTCCTTCCATTGTCTTTTTCTTTCACAATATATCCCCTTCTTCCTATGAGATAGTTATCGCTCAAGTGGCATTAAATCTTTCTTATTGTTGCTTTTCTACTTTACCTCTCTAAAATCTGCATTTGTCCCTTTATGTATGCTTCAGGATGCAGGAACCCTGCCCTCTATCCAGGGCAAGACAGGCCACAGGGCCCTGCTCTGTGTCCTATGGATCCTGCATGTTGTCTGTCAAAAGTGATTTGTGAAGTAGGTGTGAACAGGAGCTGTGTTTTACCAACAAAGCAATTGCTGTCCTGACAAGGGATTGCAGAGATAACAGAAGCAGAACATTCTTTTACTTCTTACACTTCAGAGAATGCCCATAAAACCCATCAGCAGCAGCCTCTGACAGGAAGGAGAGTGTGGTGCTCCACTCCGGGCAGAACGTTCAGGTGATTATTTTTCTCTCTGCTCTGCCTTTGCTGGGTACTGAACAGAACACTTACATCATTTCAGCTGTGAAACGTCTTTCTCCCAGCAGAGGCACCATGAACAAGGTAATGGAGCCTCCCAAAATTTCTAGGTCCTCCTGCTTGTATTCCCAGCAATGCGCTAAATGCACGGGGCAGAGGTGCAGCAGGGCTACTGAGCAGGGCGGGCTGGAGGCCAGGGAGGCCAGCAGCGGAGAATGTGTGCACACACCTTGGAGTGCCACCCCTGTGCCTCCCTGTGTCCCAGCTGCCTTTGCCAGGCCAGCCCGTTACTGGAAGAGGGCAGAGAAGACAGGCATCCTTCTCGGAAGGGTCCTGCATTTCCTCCCGCAGGAGCTGCCAGTTCTGGAGGCAGCTTGAGAGCAAGATGCTCGTGTGAGCGAGAGGTGACAAGTCCTGGGAGTGCCCAGCGGCTCCAGGCTACTGCCCTGAGCGAGAAATGCAGTTGTTTGTACAGTTGCTCTCTTTTCCCATTGCCGTTTGTTTGTAGACATGTCACAGCAGATGCACCTCAGCACTACAACAGATACTTGGACTCATTTGCAGCTGGCACCAGTAAATGTAATCCAGCTAACCAAACACTCTGTTTATCTGAGTTGTCACAAAGATTTGTTAATTCCCGTTGACAGAAGGGCTTTCAGGATAGTCTGTAATAAGGAAAGAGGAAGAACTTTTAATTTATAGACCAACAAGAATGTAATCCAGAGAATACTGAACCCTGCCCTTAACAAATAGGTATTCAGCATTTAAACAAACCCTGAGCAGAGGGCAGGCAGTGCAGGAAGGAAGGCAGGGCTCAGGCAAGCCCAGGCTTTCTGCAGAGGGTCCTGGGGTTTCACCTCCCCGGTGATGAATGGCTCCTGCCCGGGGAGCAGCTGCTGCTGCCCACCGAGGGCAGACATGGACACAGCACTCACGGTTCCCCACAGCACGTGGGCCCGTGTCCAAGGAATCTGGTGACAGCCAGCTCCAGAACAGAACAGGAGGTGCCTGGGCTCACAGTCCAGTGGGGACTGGCTACCAGAGGAAGCTGCAGGTACTGGAAGTTTTGGGGGCCAAAAGCCTTTACCCTGCTCTTTGCCTCCTGAGATGTCTCCTTACAGCCCCTACTGGTTTTGGGTATGGGAAAGGAAGGCAGTTGGTTATTTAAATTCTGTTTCTGGCCTGGCTATAATTGATTGTTCCATTCTTCATTATTATATTATTTTTTTCTTAATTTATAAATGATGCTTTCTACTGCTGTTGCCTTCTTTCCCTGTCACTCCCCTACACACACACACACACACACATGAAATGTGCCATCAAATTCTGGGATGCACATGCACCAAATACATAAATACACTCCAGAAACCACACCTGGGGCGGGATGTGGGAGGCTCAGACTTGCAATGCTGGTTTGAAATAAAGCATTGAACAGTCCTTTGAAAAAGAAAGTAGATTGGCTTGAAGAAGACATTCAGGAAGAAATGGAAAAGGATGTTACTTAGTCATCACTGCCTTCTCATATCTCATGTTGTGAGTGTGCAGAAGCCCTTGGCCACTGCTGGGAAGGAGATGTGGGTCCTGCAGGAGCCCCTGGCCTGGCAGGGTGGCTGTGTCCCTGGGACGGGCAGGGGACACGAGCGTGGAGCTGCCCCGTGCTGGGCTCCAGCCTGCCTGCCTGGCTGTCTGCAGGGTGCAGAATGGGCAGATAAGTAAATGGTGTTAGTGAGAGCCCTCTGTGCCTGCAAACAAACCAAAACCTCTTTCCTGGGAGACTGGGGTAAAAAAGTGGGAGCAGGTTTCCCCAGTGTGTTTGGGTCTCAAAGTGTTGGTCAGGAAGCAGGTGGAAAGGACCCTGTGAGATGTTTCCCAGCTCACCCGTTGACTTGCTGTCTGTTCTGGGCCCGTTTCTCCAGCCTCTCTGTGCCTCAGTTTAGGCATTTGTAAAACAGCAACTGCCTCCTGCCGAAGCCTGTCACTAAACATAGCCCATTTGTGCTGAGAGAGTCACGTCGTGAGACAGAAGACCCATCACACACTGCTGGGAGAGGGGACTCGGTGACTCACGGCACAGCACCAGCTCTGAAATTCATGAAATGCCTGAGTTCACAGTCAAAAAAATTCAGTGTTTAAAACAAAAAATGAGAGAGGAAAATTCCTCTATGTCCTGTCTCTGGGGTAGCACCTCCCGGCCGTACCTGTCAGTGTCTGAAGCACGCAGCCAGCAGAGACTGTCTGTTGGTAAACCAGGAGCTCTGTGCATGGGGACAGTCCTGGCAGAGCAATTGACGTGTGGCAGGGCACAAGCCAGCATGAACAAATCTCTGCTGCCAAAAATGAAGACGTGAGGTTGGGGTGAGGAGAGCTGCAGTCCCCTGGAAAGCAATCAGGACTGGAGAAGTTGGCATCACTCCTCAGCAAGGTTCTCTTCACCCCAGCCCAGCCAAGGCAAGGGAGGAGCTCAGTGTCCCCAGCCTGTGCATTCAGCTGCTCAGCCAGCAGTGCCAGCAGGTGAGGTGGCAGTGTCCTTGGGGACACTCCCTCGAATGCCCTTTGGGTCCCTGTTTCCAAGGGCTGTTCCCCTTTGCATTTCAGGTGAATCACAACCTTTGGTGCCTGGCTACAGCAGCACATCTTGCTGGGCACTGGCTGCAGCCACACAGTGTGATTCCCACTGTCACTGCTTCCTCCTGGATAAACTCCAGATTGAGCATGTCAAAACCAGACTAAACATGCCATGAAAAGCAAACAAACCAAGCATCCAATAGTTTCAAACAACAGATAACAAAGCAACAGGAGAGACATTATCTGTTGAGAACTAGTGCCTGGAATTTGCCTGCCTATGTATTTATTTATGTTTATACATGCAAGTCTGTGTATATATATGCACCCAGGCATATGCCTACTGCACATAGCTAGAGAACAAGAGAATAAAGTGTTATACAAGCTAAGGCTCATTAAGAAATGGAAAAACAACTCTGTACAGTCAAGGGTCTAAAAGTATTTTCAGCATTTCTTCAGTCAGCCTAAAAGGATCTTTTACATCTATCCCAAAGCAGTAACACAAATCACACACTGATGCTTTCCCTGCCCCCTTAGTGGCAGCTGAATCTTCACCTGTATAATAAAGAAATGTCCTGAGTTTAATAACAAAGATCAGTCATCTGCCCTGTGAAAGTACTGCTAGCTCTCTCTTTCAGCCTCAGACTGAAAGGGGAGTGAGAGGAGATGACCCATGTGCACAGAGGTGGTTCTCAGGCCATTGCAGCTCTCCGGCACTCACATCCCAGCCTGCCAAGATCTTCAGCAGCTGCAGTGGGGCCAGTCCTGGGGGATGCTGAAGCCCCAAAAGGCAGGACTTTTGTAAGCAGTAACTGCCCTGTCGGTACTGTGGTGCCATAGCCATAGGCACTCCCTCCTCACATGCAGCCCACAGATATGGCCATTTTAAGGCCACTGCTGATCTTGGTGTTCCAAATATTGCTGATTTTGTCTTTGAAAATACTGTCTCCTTTTGGATTTTGGCCTATACTATATTCCTTGCCAGAGTCAGGATCTGGCTTCAGGTGAGTTTAGAGCTGAATCCCTCTCCATAACCCAGGAAATATTTTATCTTTATTATGAATCCAAGCTTGGAAGGGAACTGATGTATTTAAACACTTGTAGTACAGTTCTACAGTAAATCTAGTTGAAGCACTTCCACCTTCCCTACATCTGGCAGCCTCCTCCCACTGTCACTGCACCCCACTGCAGAAGGAAGTTCAGCACTCTGTTTCAGAGAGAATTGACTCAAGGGTGACTCTAACATGCTTGAGATCACCGTGTTTGTAGATAATCTAAAAGGCAAACCCACGGCTTCAAGGCCAAGGACTGTCATAAGCGCTAAACCAACTCCCTAGAGTAAATCTGGCATGCCCTTAGTCTTTAGAGCTGACAGACTCCACTCCTAAGTGAGGACAAAGTCCTGGGCTGTAAATTAGCACCTTCCCCAACATTTCCAGCACAAGGTTACAGCTGGTCACTAACACATCTGTGCCTGCCCTCAGTGTTCTACACAGCTATCTATTTAGGCTGCTCTGCATAATTTAAGAATTAAAACTAAACACTATGTTACCTACAGCCACATCATCTTGGATGAGCTTAAACAACTGTGAAATTCCTGTGATCTATTAAAAGCAACATCCAGTGCATGCATTAATCAACAGATGCTCAGTAGCTGTGCATCAGAAAACCACAAGTGAGAAGCAGCCTGAACCGCCTCCTGCCAAATTGTTACTTTCCTTGTGACCAAGTCCTTGAAACACCAAGCGCACCGTGGTGCTTGGCTTGGTTACCTCAGTGGCAGTAACACAGACTGGCCCCTTCTCACTGGCAACAACAGGTCAAACAAGCAGTGCTATTTCCTGCTGATGAGTCAGTGATGAGACATGAAAATCACCATCTCTTTGCACAGAACATTTGGGACGTTATAATTTGGTATCACCTGTGGTTGCTTCACCCAGAGTGTGCTGTGCTGAGCGTGTGTGTGCAGCAACTCAGTGGAAAGGAGACAGCTCAGAGTATCTCACCAACTGCTCCGTGCTGGTCACTGCCATTTCCTATTCTCACACATCAGCCTCACCCAGCAGCCCTTGTTGCCTTCAACTGCTCTGATGTTTCCCCCTCCAGCAGGGCAGGGCTCCCTGGGGCCCTTGTTCTCCATCTACCTTTTTCCCTTTTCCTGTTTTTTTTTTTTCCTTCCCTTCAGATCCTGGCCTTTGTGAGGTTCAGTCCTGCATTTGTGTTTATGTTGCCAGGCCTCTGTTTTCCTGGCTACATCTTCCTCCCTTCCACATCCCTTCCTGAATCCTTCCCATGGCTCCCAAACCCCATCTGTGGCTTCCCTTTGGCCAGGGCCAGCAGGCACAATGAGGACAAGGTCAGTCACATCCTGAAGAGTTACATCTGTACTCATCCCTTTTCTGCACCAGTCCCTCATGATTAAAAGCACATGACAGCTAAAAGGCCAGTAAAACAAAACAAGTGTGGAGCTTTCAACACCAGTTAAAAGATTCAAGGAACAAAAACAACCCAAAAAAATGAGGCTGAGGCCAAGGCCAAAACCAAAAAAACCCCAAACAAAACAAAAGCAAAGAAATAGCAAAGAAAAAGCAAACCAGTCCAATTTCTGGCTATCTTTCTTAGGGCAGATGACCTACTCACTATGCCAAACACAACTCAAGTGACTAAGAAAGAGAGTTTTAAGATTTTCCTTGTTCTCTGCCAGCCCAGTACAGAACTGAACATTGCTCTGGTGACAAGGGCAGGAGCCCTTTGCCACTGGTGAAGATCAGCCAGGACTCCAGCCATGCCCTCTTCCCTGGACAGCACAGCTGCCATGGATCTTCCATGTCTGACTGGATTTTAAACCAGCAAGAATGGACACAGTTACTCCTGCCTCAGGTCAGTGTGGGCACAGCAGTAAGGGAGGAGGAGCAGATGCCTGCCATGGCATCAGCTATGCAGTGCAACAAGGGGGCTTCCAGCTGCACAACAGAAAGAGTTCTTCACCCTGAGAGTGGTGCAGCGTGAGGACAGGTCTCCCTGAGCAGCTCCATCCATGCCCCATCCATGGAGCAGGGATGTTTCATCCTTAGACATTTTCAAAATTTCTCTGGACAATACCCTGAGCAACCTCCTCTGACCTTGAAGCTGGACTTGCTGCGAACAGAGGATGGACTGGAGCTCTCCAGAGGTGCTTTGAATGATATTTTTCTCTGATTTCTAGGAGGACGGGATAAGGACCTGCTAAAGATGACTGGGCTGCACAGCTGGGGTGCTTCTTCCTGTCCTGTGACCGAGACCATGAGCCGTACTGCATGGGGGAGAGAGGCACATGGCCCCCACTGTCCTTCTCTGCCATAATCCCACCCACTCTCCCTCAATCCCTTTCAATATAACTTCTGTCTTTTTCACTGTGCTTCCCAGAAAAACAAAGAAAAACTCCAAAGGTTATTGTGACCTAAAAACATGCAAGCTTGCAGAAGACTGATTTCTTCTTAGAGGCATTCTCAAGGGAAACACTGATGATTCACCTTTTAATGACCAGCTACTTCCAGCCATCCTTGGCAAACTCTGAATTTTAGTTTTCACAGAAAAAAGGAAGCCAGTATTCACAAGGAAATTTCCTGTGTTTCATCAGTTTAAGTGCATCTCGCTCTGGACCAAGCTTCGTTATTTATGGATGAAGTGTTGTTCAAAAATCTCTGCTTCAGTATATAATGAAAACTGAGATCAAAAAGCAGAAATGCCTGAGTTTCTGATGTGTTGGAGGCCTGCAGTCCTGCCTTTTCCAAGTGGAGGAAGATGTGCACATCACTCTGGACTTCAGCTTGCACCACTTTGCAAAGTGCCAGTCTCATTTTTCACTCATTTTCACTCATTTTCACTCATTTTCACTCATTTTTCACCTGCGAGCTCTGGGTCACTCCATGAGCTGTGCCTCAGCTCAAGCCATGCACTCTGTCCCAAATGCTACTGGGATGCAGAGAATGAGTTAAAGCAGATGAGGAATAGCAAACTGCAGATTGTCGGAAATTAGCCAGTGTGGAAAAAACCCTTGGTCATGACTGTGGTAAGACTATCTAAGTAGGTCACCACAAAACCACATCAGATGAGCAAAGGAGGTGTAGGTTCAGCCTGTCAACATGAAAACAGACGTTCTCCAGCTCTGCCCTGCCGCAGAAAAACAGCTGCTGTCCTAGTCACTGGTTTTTGAAATTCAGGCATGTTCATTCCTACTCAGATGGCTTTCACTTTTATGTAAATGAGTATCGGTGTCTGTGTCATAAATCTGAAATTTCATTTGATTAAGTTCACAGCTGGCATTTCAGAGTGCCGTTAAAACAATCCGAGATATTCAAATCAATAAGTGTGTTTGTACAACTCCCCTTTTATTTCCTGAGCTAGTCAAACCAGAAATGAACAGAAATGCATGTGATGCTGGGGACAGGAGCAGTGGTGGCTGAAGGGACAGGAGTGATGGTGGCTGAAGGGACAGCAGTGATGGTGACTCTGGGGACAGCAGTGATGGTGGCTGAGGGGACAGCAGTGATGGTGGCTGAAGGGACAGCAGTGATGGTGGCTGTGGGGACAGCAGTGATGGTGGCTGAGGGGACAGCAGTGATGGTGGCTGGGGGGACAGGAGTGATGGTGGCTCTGGGGACAGGAGTGACGGTGGCTGTGGGGACAGGACTGATGGCAGCTGTGGGGACAGCAGTGATGGTGGCTGAGGGGACAGCAGTGATGGTGGCTCTGGGGACAGCAGTGACGGTGGCTGAGGGGACAGCAGTGATGGTGGCTCTGGGGACAGCAGTGACGGTGGCTGAGGGGACAGCAGTGACGGTGGCTGAGGGGACAGCAGTGATGGTGGCTGAGGGGACAGCAGTGATGGCGGCTCTGGGGACAGCAGTGATGGTGGCTGAGGGGACAGCAGTGATGGTGGCTGAGGGGACAGCAGTGACGGTGGCTGAGGGGACAGCAGTGATGGTGGCTGAGGGGACAGGAATGACGGTGGCTGAGGGGACAGCAGTGATGGTGGCTCTGGGGACAGCAGTGACGGTGGCTGTGGTGACAGGAATGACGGTGGCTGAGGGGACAGCAGTGATGGCGGCTGAGGGGACAGCAGTGACGGTGGCTGAGGGGACGGCAGTGATGGTGGCTGGGGGGACAGGAGTGATGGCAGCTGAGGGGACAGGAGTGATGGCAGCTGTGGGGACAGCAGTGATGGTGGCTGAGGGGACAGCAGTGATGGTGGCTGAGGGGACAGCAGTGACGGTGGCTGAGGGGACAGCAGTGATGGTGGCTGAGGGGACAGGAATGACGGTGGCTGAGGGGACAGCAGTGATGGTGGCTGAGGGGACAGCAGTGACGGTGGCTGAGGGGACAGCAGTGATGGTGGCTGAGGGGACAGCAGTGATGGTGGCTGAGGGGACAGGACTGATGGCAGGTGTGGGGACAGGACTGATGGCAGCTGAGGGGACAGCAGTGATGGTGGCTGAGGGGACAGGAATGACGGTGGCTGAGGGGACAGCAGTGATGGTGGCTGAGGGGACAGCAGTGACGGTGGCTGAGGGGACAGCAGTGATGGTGGCTGAGGGGACAGCAGTGACGGTGGCTGAGGGGACAGCAGTGACGGTGGCTGAGGGGACAGCAGTGATGGTCGCTGAGGGGACAGCAGTGATGGTGGCTGTGGGGACAGGAATGACGGTGGCTGAGGGGACAGCAGTGACGGTGGCTGAGGGGACAGCAGTGATGGTCGCTGAGGGGACAGCAGTGATGGTGGCTGAGGGGACAGCAGTGATGGTGGCTGAGGGGACAGCAGTGACGGTGGCTGAGGGGACAGCAGTGACGGTGGCTGTGGGGACAGGAATGATGGTGGCTGAGAGGACAGGAATGACGGTGGCTGAGGGGACAGCAGTGACGGTGGCTGAGGGGACAGCAGTGATGGTGGCTGAGGGGACAGCAGTGATGGCGGCGCTGGGGACAGCAGTGATGGTGGCTGAGGGGACAGGACTGATGGCAGCTGAGGGGACAGCAGTGACGGTGGCTGAGGGGACAGCAGTGACGGTGGCTCTGGGGACAGCAGTGACGGTGGCTGAGGGGACAGGACTGATGGCAGCTGAGGGGACAGCAGTGACGGTGGCTGAGGGGACAGGACTGATGGCAGCTGAGGGGACAGCAGTGACGGTGGCTCTGGGGACAGCAGTGACGGTGGCTGAGGGGACAGGACTGATGGCAGGTGTGGGGACAGCAGTGACGGTGGCTGTGGGGACAGCAGTGACGGTGGCTGAGGGGACAGCTGTGACGGTGGCTGAGGGGACAGCAGTGACGGCGGCTGTGGGGACAGCAGTGATGGTGGCTGAGGGGACAGCAGTGACGGCGGCTGTGGGGACAGCAGTGATGGCGGCGCTGCAGTCGCTGCCCCCGCCGATAGGGGGCGCCCCAGGCCCCGCCGCCCCGGGGCGCACGCGGGGACCGTGGCGTGCCCGGCTGTCACGTGACGCGGCGGTGGCGCGCGCCCGCGGCCGGACGTGCCCGCCCCAGCGCCGGAAGCGGCGGCGCGCGGGGCGCTGTGGGAGCGCGAGCCCGGCAAGATGGCGGAGTGAGTGAGGGGCAGCGGGGGCGGCCCGGGGCCGGGACACCGGCGGGGATGGGACACCGGCGGGGATGGGACACTGGCGGGGCCGTGACACCGGCGGGGCCGTGACACCGGCGGGGATGGGACAAGCGGCGTGCTTGCTGTGCCCGGCCCGGTGTCACGCCCTCGGTGTCAGGCTCCCCTGCGTGCCGGGAGCTGTGATGGGGCTCGTGAGGCAGCACAGCAATTGTCCTGGACGTGAATCTTTGCCTCAACGGAGACCGCTTCTAAAAAACAGCCGTAACGAGTTCGATATGATCTGGGGGTTGGTTGATGTGTGCCTGTCTGTAATGGGCTTTATCGTGCTGCTCCCATCCAGTATAATCACACACTGCGTTATCCCGACAGGTCTGCAAATGCCAGCCATGAAGTCATCAATGCCACCCTCCACGCTCTGCTGGCTGCCACTACCAAGCTGGTGGCACCTACGCCTCCCAAACCCATCCTCCCAGTTCAGACTGGAGTCCAGGCACAGCAAGAGGAACAGTCTAGTGGCATGACGATTTTTTTTAGTCTTCTTGTTATAGGTGAATGATGAACTGAAAATCTGTTAATCTCTGTTAACTGTGTGTGAGGACATAGGGCGACTCAAAATCATAGTGGTTTATTTCTCCTCTGGTTCTCTCTGTGAAATGGGATTTTGCATAGGCACAGGGATTTAGAACATTTATGGTGATGAGAGCTACTGCTTACACTGGTGCTTCTTGGTTTATTGCCAAAGTGAAGTCTACTAAATCATTAGGAGAAGTTTGCTTGTGTATTTTAAAAATACTACCTTAAAGTATACTTTATTCTTTTCCAACACTCCAAAATCTCCATTTTTTTTCCCTTCGCAGCTATTTGCATCATATTGGTGCATTTACTGATAGAATACCGGCTTCATTTTTTACCAGAGAGCGTGGCTGTTGTTTCCTTAGGTGAGTAACCATGACATTTCTGTGTTGGATTTGCGTTGATCCAGGGACTGTCAGTAGTGTGCACTGGAGATAATGCTCTATTGTGTGTTAGCCATCACTAGAAAGATGCAGCAAACCGGATGCAGTGAAGAAAACAACAAATTCATAGAGTTAAATTGATTGAAGGAGTTAAGAAATGAGCATGCATGCAGAGACTGGCCCAAGAGAATGACACCTGGAGGGATGTCACTGCCTGAGTACTTTGACATCTTCCTGTAGATTGCATCCTCAGGATAGGACAAGATGTGCAGCACTCCCTGGTGATAAGGCTCCAGCCTTCCCTTCGAGGTGGTGCACATGTTTATACTGGTGTTGGCAGAATTATGTCTGAGTGTGGGATTTTATGTAGCTGAGGACTGCAGCTATCCTGAAAACTCACCTGGACTGCCAGCTGCTTAACTATCCCAGCAGTACCATGACAAGAGCTCTTCCCATGGCTTGAGCTATAAAAGTGTCACCCTTCATGGAGATAGAGTGTGTACTTAATTTCAATTAAATTTGGAGTATTCCTGAGCCTATAGTTTTATGTCAGGGTAATTTAATTTATTTGTATGCTCCTGACTTATAAATGTGTATGGGGACATTCATACATTTATAAATGTGTAAATGAGGAGCAAATCAGGCCAAATACATTCAGTATTTTCTCTGCATGCTGTCTGATGTTTAAAGAACCTGGTCTGAGTTCCCAGCACCAGTTTTTCAGCTGTGACTTGTCTGCAAGATTCTGTGATATTTTTGCTTCTCTTGCTGGTGATGATTTCACTGACAGTTGTTCTAAAAATACAACAAGACAAAGATGTTTAGTTATAATCCTGAGGCAGCTCAAAGGACCATATTACTGGTTGAGAAGGTAGATTTTTTTTATTGTGGGCTAGGCTGGTACCTTCTCTCATATTTCTTAACTATATTTTTACAGTTTCTCAGTTGGAGCAAGTGAGCTTTCTGGTGCTTTTCAGTAACTTATGCTTCCTGGAAAACAGGGATCTTCTTGTATCTTGGGTGCTAGGTTAGAAAAAGCTTAGAGCTGTTACTTGGCAGAAAGAGAAGCGTGTTTTCCAGCAGTGTGACCCCCTGGATTTGTAGATAACTGTGTGTGCTGGAGACCACATCATGTTTCTCACATAGTTGGTTTTGGAGCTTCAAGCAGCATTCACTAACCAGGCCCTACGTGAGTTTCAGTATTTCTGTTCAGCAGAAAAACAAACAAACAGGTGGGTGAGGATCCTGTCCCGGTGCTGGGTGTGGCTCACACCCCTCATCTTTATAGAAGCATCATCCATCAGACTTTTGTGCCTTTTTGGTTCTGTACCTGACACTGATCAGGCTACCTGCTGCAGCTCATCCAGACTCACTTTATCATCCTCACAGAAACCACCCAGTGCTTGGTTCACTCCTCTTTCCCTCCCTCCTTACATTATTGCTGTGGACAGGTGAGATGTCTTTGGGTGTATCTCCCAGTGTCCTGAAAGGTGCCAAAAGGACATTACTCTCCCTTCAGTGTCCTTCCCCTTTGTACACGAAAGCCCAAGTACAGGGTGTCAGTTTGGCTTCAAATCAGGTTAGGTATTGTGGCTGTTAAATAGCTAATCTAATTTTAAATATAATCCCCAATATAAAATGCAGCAGTATAGTGATTTCTCTTACTGGCATAGTTTTGGATTTTCTTTGCTGTCATTCTGTGTATTCTGGGCAGTGCAGAACAGAGGTGTTGGGCCAGCTTGTGTCCCTGTTCCTGCTGAGCTGTGCAGAGCAGCAGAGGCATTCTCCTCTTTCTGTTTCTTGTTATTGGCATCTCAGCTGCAGGAGAAGGGTTTTAGCTGTTGGGTTTGGTATTATTGTGTGCTGTGTTCCTGTGAGCCCCAACAAAATCCTCTTCAAGAAACAGGAAAACTTCTTGCTGGGGCTGTTGCTGCTACTCAGGGTGGTCAGAAAGAGCAGTGCTGCATCTCTTCTGTTCAGAGGCCGTGCAGGAACATGCTCAGTTGGGTTTTGGGGTGAACCACAGCAGTCTGTCCCTCCAGTGATACCAGCAGATGCAGTTCCTGTGAGTCAGCAGGGTGTTATACCCAGGAGCAGCCCAGGTTGCAGATGTCCTGTGTCATTTCAGCCTTATCTAGTTAGTTGATAGGCTCAGTCATATTCAAAGTACTCAGCACCTGTGTCATCACTGGAGTTGCCAGCTCAGTGCTGCTCACTGACCCTCTGGTCCTGGCCGTGCTCTGCACAGCTGCAAGAGCACTACTGAGTTTCAAGTATCCAGTTTTGCCAGCAGTGCCAGAAGTGAGGTGTGTCCTATTTTGACTTGTAAATTAAGTAAATGCTCTCAGGAAGTTATTGAAGGCTAATAAAAGTGGCAGCAGAGAAGAGAGAGATTATTTTCACAAGTGTTTTTCCTCCCATTGTCTAAGCTGCGTGGAAGCTTCTGGTTTATGGTTTCTAGAGGGTGTGTCTCTCCTGGTGGACAGGGTGGGAGTGCATTCTCTGAGGCTGGACTTTGATCCTCATCCATATAAGTTGCTGGATTTTTTTTTGGTAAAAATAGTTGCCAGAAATGTTTTTTCTCTTTGATTTGATACTGAGTTTTAATGTATTCTCAGGAAAAATAAAGGTTGGTTGCAATAAGAAAATGTCTATAAAGTTTTCAAAAAAATGAGGTATAGATTAACTGTTACAGATTTACTCTTCTGATTAGCCCCTTGACAAAACTGACCTGCCTGATTTAGTAGAAACAGCTGATCAAAACCTGTGTTCATTCATTTGGTAATAAAGGAAGAGTAGTTTGTAAATGTATGTGGCATGTGAGTGGCTGTATCTGCATTCTGTCCTTCAAGGAGCAGCAGACATTTGATGTTCCTTCATTTATGCTTTCCTCTTCCTTTCCATAGAAACCATTTCATGGAACAATTATTTCTACCCTCTGGGACCGATGTCTTCACAGATTTTTGTATAAAAGAAGGCTTAGGCCTCATGGCTTTGTGTGTGTGACACATCCATCAGCAGTAATCCATGTGATTCTGTTTGTGAGACTCTTTTGTTAGCTACAGCATGAGAGGAGGTCTCATGAGTTACAGGAAAGCACACTCAACATGAGTTATGGGAAAGCATGCTTAAAGCTTCTCAGACACTCTGTACCTTTCATCTGGAGTATTTGACTTCTGTGTCCCAGTGTTTGTCTGTGAAGTCTCCATTCTGTAAATAATAAAACACAGCTATGCAGAAACACAGATCTGAAATCTGGCTAAAGATAAGTTCCCTATAACTACTTGAAAACAATTAATGACAGTTCATGAGTCATCTTCATGACTTCCAGAAGAAATCTTGTTGCAGTTTTATGTCTTTATGTTTGAAGATGTATGGGAAAAAAGAGTACAATAACCTTTATCCACTGAGTTTGCAGCAGCCTTGGTAAAATTCTTCTGTATTCACATTATTTCTACATTACTTAAAGGGAGTGTAATTCATTTGGAAAATAGTTCTGACAGGATCTCCACCCTGATCAGTGTTTGTTGCCTTTCTCATTGCCAGAAAGTGCTATGATTTCATTCAAACAAAATTCACTTCTGTGGAGAAGACTGATTTAATTTAAGCTGCTTTAACTGCAGATAATATTGAAGTGACATGAAGCACAGATGCCTAACTCAACTTCCTGATTCTTCAGCAAGAAAGGTGGAATTTCATTTGAGTGCAGCTCAGATGAGAAGTGTTTTTGAGTAGTTAAGCCTGTTATCTTTCTGAACCAGTGAGCATCACACTCTCAGTAGGCCTGTTTGGAGTTGGGATATCCCAAGAGACAATCTGTTGAGCAGGGAAACTGCAGTTATGTAATGTATTGGAAACTGGGTACTTGGGCATAAAACCCAAAACCGCTCAGTGTTTTCATGATTTAGGAATGAAAGACTTGCTGCTCTAGGTTTTGCCTTGTTTTCACTTTGAACAGTTTGGAGAGGTGATAAACAGTGAGGTGTTTTGTGGCTATTTCAGAATGTTTTCTTATTCTCTCCTAGGTATCCTTATGGGAGCTTTTATAAAAATCATAGAGGCTCAAAAGCTGGCCAACTGGAAGGTATAGTTGTAACAATTAATTCTTAATTGTAGAAAACTCGCTGAATCTTATGAAAAAGGCTTTGTAACATTTGATGTTTTAGAGGGCACATCCTGGCAGAAGTTTCTTCAAGAGCTGAAGTCTAGGATTTTTCCTCCTGCTTTTTATACACATTATCAAAGCAACAAATTCTTCACTATTCCTGCTTTAATTTAAAATCTTGAGGCATTTAAACTGTGATTTTGTTTCACAGCACTGAACAATTTATTATATCAGTGAACTGATGGAAGTCACGATGATTTGAATTGCCAGTTCTGAACAGGATTTATATCAGCCAGCTGAACATCTTGGTCTGAGTAGTGAATTTTAATCCTAGCTTGCACTTTTATAGATTTTTCAATCTGATGTAGCTTTTGAACTAAATATTATACTTCTTTTTTGGTCAGCTAACTGCACTGGTTCTGTGTACACTTGTTTAAACAATTACATAGCTCAACAGTGTATTTTAATATTTCATTTTTATGTATGAAGTCACTAGAAACAGTGGGGGCTGCAGTAGTTAGTGCCTTTTCATTCATGATTTGTGTCAACTGGATTTCACTTAAAATTGAAAATCAGTTAAACGGCCACAGCGTCAGCATTTTAAATTAGTTTCTTATGGATTAAATAAAATAATCTGAGTAAGATCATGTATGTAAGAAGGAAAAAGAAAGCTTCATGCTCTGAGCACTTATTCTGTAAACATGGGAAATACTGATCACAGCTGATGAATTTCATGGGGGTTTTCTGGGCAGTGTTGGTCACGTCTTGGGAGGCACTGGGGAGCTGTGCTTGCTCATGTTGTCAGCCAAGGTAAAAGGCCACAGATATCACATTATTATTTGCTTATCTGAGTTACTTTCACTGTAATAAAGCTTAGGTTTTAACATAGGCTGTCGTAATTTTAGATGTGAAATTTTCTAATGAATAATTATAGACTTTATTACATGGTTATAAATGGTTCTAATTTTACAAAATACCTTTTGTTTAGCTGACAAGATTAAAAAAAATAAATATTTAACAGCAGGCTATATCCCTGTACAAAGCAAATCTTGGATCATATCCCTGCCCTGAAAACTTTGTTGTGTAATTTCTAGTGATCATGCTTTATTAAATGTTCATTCAAGATCACCTCTAAGACCTTGTGCTTGCTGGTAGTACAGCTGATAGTCAGAGTCCTCATGTTTTATTTTCCTCTGCTTCCATGCAGCACAAACACAGTCCTTCCTTTCCATTGTTCTCACTTCCTTGTCCAGCTCTGGTTTCAGGGGCTTTGAACAAGTGCAGTGACTCAGATCTGTGGGTTTTGTTCTGGTGCAGTTGCTGTGTGACAGGAGCAGGCAGTGTCAGCCGTGATTCACAGCATTGTGCGTGCAGTCATGGGCTGCAGCATTTCAGTCTAAAGGATGAGTGTTGTTTTCTAAGCCCCCCAAATCCTTTAAGATGATTATCACTGGTACAGGCAGGAATGAGACTTTAAAGCGATGAGTATCTCTGGTGTTGGAGCAGAACAGTCCATCAGCTGTTTATGCTGGGTTTAAACAAGTTAATCGGTGCTTGGGAGGTGACAACTCCAACCTGTTTGGTGCTGGGGGGCCAGGAGGGAGTAAACAGCTGGGTAAAGAGATTGGCCCCCTCAGCTGGGATTCATTTCCCTGCTGTGCCTACTCTGCCAGCAGAAAAACCAGGGTGCCAGGCTGGGGGTACGGCATGAGCAGTGGGATGAGATAAGTGACAAAGACTGAGGACACAAAAAATAGCACCTTACCTCATGGTGGGTTCCATTTATAGCACTGTGATGGCAAAAAGGAGCCAGCAGAATAGTATCCTTCAATTCAGGCAGAAATTACATTTACTGAGAAGAATCCAGCCTCAGGCCCCTCAGGTGTCACCTGAGCCTGGTCACCTGCAGGGCACTGGGCTGAGGAGGTGATTTTCTTGTCAGGGGATGAGTTTCCCAGTGAAACTGCTTGGTCCCATTAACCTGTTCTGTTCTGGCCAAGAGGTCACCGTTCCTAGGCAGGTCTTACAGATTTCCAGACTCTCAGATGAAGTAGGAATACTTTTTGTGGAAACAGGAAGGTTTTTTCTTTACCATAAATAACGTGTTTTCTTTGCAGCTTTTTGGGAGACAATAATTTAAAATAAATTACTCCTAGAGTTGAAAAAGAATGATAGAAGTAGCAGCCCTGGAATAATTTATTGTTCTTCAGTCTTCTACTTTGTGATAAGATGGGAGAAAGATTTTTCATTTTCCATCACTATTTTTTAATAGTTTTTCTTTTGGAAGATTTGATGTTATTTCAATAATACTTCAATGGTATCCCTGAAATTAGGATTTTTTTTAAATTTTTTTTTTTCAGGAAGAAGAAATGTTTCGTCCAAATATGTTTTTTCTGCTTTTGCTTCCACCTATTATATTTGAATCTGGATATTCACTGCACAAGGTCAGTCCCTGCCAGACACTCATTTTGGATGTTAAGGTTTTGTTTGGAATAGATTCTGCTTTTAATTATCTTCATGAAGCTTAGGAAATTGCATTAAATTCCATTTTATTAATCATTAGGGAATTGGGAGTGCAAAATTTAAACCTCTTCAACCCAGAGTGCAGGGAGTGGAGCTTGTTGCTGATAACTGAGTGCTGGCAAGGTGTTTGGTACAGCACAGACAAGGTTTGCCTTGGCTGGAGAGGTTTCTTACCTCACCAGAGCTGTACAAGGGCTGCTGTGAAGGAGGACAAGTGGGAAGGTGTAAGATCAGAAGTGGGAAAGGTGGAGTTACTCCACAGCTAAAGAAAATGTGTGTGAGGTTCTGACCCTTGCCTGGGGGTCCCTGTTTCCATGGGCATTTCTCACAGCTCGTGTCCTGGCCCAGGGGGTTTGGTGCTCCCTTGTGCTGCAGGAGAGGGAGGGAACAGTGGCCAAGGTGATACCAGGAGCTGGTACCAGCACTGGAGACCTTTTCATACAAAATCACAAGCAATGGACCAGCAGCTGGGAAGTGTACAAGGCTCTTTCACATGGCCTGTCTCCAGCAGAGGGGTTAACTTACACTCTGTCAGGTGGGGAATGTGTCAAAGTGCTGGTGAATACCCAGCTGTTTGCCTGAGGATTGGGTTCTTGTTATGGTGCCAGACTGGGAATCAGTCCTGGGAGTCAGAGGAAGTGCTATTGTCCTCAAGAGAGCTGCAGTCTCTCTAGGCAGGTGGTGTGGATGTGTGTCCTGGGGCACCTGGAACCAAACTGAGCCTTTATAATCAGAAACCCCATTGTGAATTAGAATCTAATTAAATGCAAACCCAAACATGAGTTTTCCCTCAGGCCATTTTTACTAATTTACTTATTTTATTACTATGTTCCAGGGTAATTTTTTTCAGAACATTGGTTCCATCATTCTGTTCTCAGTATTTGGCACTGCAATATCAGCTTTCATTGTAGGTGGAGGAATCTATTTCCTGGGCCGGGTAAGACTTACTGCTTTGAAGCACTTAAGTTTATCTGCCTTCTTATTTGAAAGTCCATTTTTCAAGAGCAGACAAATAGAGTGCAAGTGAATTCCTGGGTCACAAAGTCCAGTTCTCTGCTCTCACAAAGGCAGTGTTATACAGCCCCTTCCATGGATATTGCTGGAGAGGCCGTGGAGTCTCCTTCCCTGGAAGTACTCGAAAGCTGTCTGCACACGATCCCAGGGAACGTGCTCCAAGGGCCCTCTGGAGCAGGAAGGGTGGAGCAGGTGACCTCAGGGGTCCCTTCCAACCTGAGCCACTCTGTGACTCCACAACACAGCATGTTCCGTGGGAGAAGCAATTAAGACTTGAATTTTACTTTTTTCTAACTTCCACAATCTTCCTGTTGGAAGACTGTTCCAAAACCTGTGTTCTCTAAAGCCATCTTATGCTCTACAATATTAATTTTTAATTTTTTTTTTTTTTTTTTGCTTCTGTCGTTTGGTGTTTGCCATTGATTGCATATAGATACAGATATTTATCTTTTCTCCCAGACTTCATTCTGATAGGCCAAGCAGTCTATATTTTCCTCTTTCCCACTCAGATTTCTCTTCCTTTGAATATCTTGGTTATTCTGCTCACCTGACTCTGCTCTAGTTTCCTGATCTTGGGTGACCAGAATTGTGGCAGTAGATTACTGTTGGAGGGCAGTGTTAAACTGGATAACATCACTGCTATGAATTTTTCTTAATAATGAACTCGGGTTTTGACAAATAGTTTGGTTTTTAAGAGCAGCAGAACACCACAGTTGATTGTGATTATGTTCTACCTATTCTTTCAGGCTGATGTAATTTATAAACTCAACATGACAGACAGGTAAGCTCTTGGGGAGATGGTGTAGGATATGAAATGAATCTTCCTTCAGGATAGCTGCAGGTGGGAAATGCACTGCACTTGGCCACCTCTTTTGGTTAGTGTTTAGATTGCTGAGATTCAGCATTGTGTATGAAACTAAGAAATAGATGGAACATTCCTATACCCTATTTATTACACCCTTATTTACCAATAGTATTGTATGATATTCCATTCTATTGCATTCTAGTCTGTTCTGTTCTGTGCTCAGTGATTTCTTTAGATAGATATTTTAACCAAATATTTTAGACAGTATTTTAACTGAACTTTTAAGATTTGTAAACTTTGATTAGTTAGTATTTTTAATGTATGTGATAAGGGTATAACTTCTTTGTGCAAATCTTCTTTTAAAAGACACAATAATCTTTTCAGTATCAATAATGTAGAGTTTTCAAGAACTTGGCAAGTGGCCAAGTTCTTAGGGCTGGAAAGATATTACAGCTTATCACTGTGTACAAACTGTAACTCAAATGGGCTTTGTTACTGTTGTTCATGTAAGTTACCAGTTGGTATTTTTCTTTCATCTAGTTTCCTCTTTTGTGTTCTCCCAGTTTTGCATTCGGCTCTTTAATATCTGCAGTTGACCCTGTGGCTACTATTGCCATTTTCAATGCCCTTAATGTGGATCCTGTGCTTAACATGTTGGTTTTTGGAGAAAGCATTCTCAACGATGCAGTTTCAATTGTCCTGACCAAGTAAGTGCATCTTTATGGAAACAGTAGCTACATAGTTTTCTGTTAGTTTTTCAGATATACAGTAATTCTTCCATCTTCTTTTGGAACAAATGGTGTATTTCAGGTGTAAAGCTGAATCTTGTATGGTGCTTCTTTGTAAAAAGCAATCCATAACATGCAGTGCATAGGCAGAAGACAGTAAATGGTTGCCTCATTACCCCTGCCTCAGTGCCTTATCTCACTGACCTAATTGATTGCTTTCTAATTCCATTCATTATCAGCTCTTTTTCCATCTGAGGGTCCTGACAGCAGGAGCCCCACATGTCACCTGTCAGGCACAGAAATATTCACCTTCCCAGAGCTGCTCTGTCTCCGTGCCATTGGCTCGTGCCCAGGGTCCCACAGTGGCTGGGGAGGAATACAGCAGCATCAGGCAATGGGGTTGTGTTGTGTTGGGGCTGCCATGGCAAAGAGGAACATCCAACATCCTTATCTTTTGCCTATGACAGTTCTCTGGGGCTGAAAGAGTGAAAAACAGATAGATAGATCTTCATGTTATTGCTGAAGCCAATGGGTGTGGCTGTGAATGTATAGAAGGAATGGCTGTAACAAGCAGGTAGTGAAGTCAAACAACTTATTAATCAATTAATTTATTTTATTACAGTTGTGTTGCTTTTGGGGGAGATGCTGAAGGCTAAAAGCAGCCAAGAGAAACACTTGCTAGAATCTGTGTGTTCTTTGCACAGAATTTCCATGAAATATACTCCTGAAATTCAAAGAGGTTTCTCCCCTTTCCTCTTAAGAGCTGCTTTGTTTTCCTTCAGTGACCTTCTTGTCTCTCATCCACACCTAAATATTTGATGAGAGTTCTTCCTGTTCATTTGTTCCTCTCAGAGGATCACATGAGTTTTTACCACTGTAAAATGTGTTTTCTTTTCCTTTTCAAAGTTTGAACATTGTTTTGAAATACTGGGCATCACCATAGCCTATTTACGCCATTCTGGGATTCTTCAGAGGAGCAGTGCTGGATTTTTAGCAGAATTAGGTTTCCCTTTGGGGATTACACTAAGGCTTGATTTAACGTCTTTTGACATTCCTCTTGTTATATATATCACAGTAAAAGCCTTTTAAGAGTGGTAGCAACAAAGAAATGGGAGTCTTTTTTGTTGTTATGCTCAAAAGATGTTTGATATTTTTGGATCCAGGCTTAGAATGTATAACCATTTCTTCTTATTTCTCTTTTAATTGTATCTAGCACAGCAGAAGGTTTGACAAGGGAAAATATGTCAGATGTAAGTGGATGGCAAACCTTTCTACAGGCACTGGGATACTTTCTCAAGATGTTCTTTGGCTCTGCAGCACTTGGCACACTTACTGGTCTTATTTCTGCATTAATATCCTTTATTAATTTTGGTGATATATACAAATATACATTGGTGAACTGCAACATTCTAGTAGTTTTTTTCCTTCTCATATTCTCCAGCATTTCTTGGAGAATATTTCTTATTAGACATTATTTTGGTTTTATCTTAGTGTGCATGGATGTGTATTAAAAGTGGCATCAAATTTTTATGAACATAATTAAGGTCTGAAATGTTGTGTAATAGCTTATGTGCATTGGAGTGTTATAAGATATGGTAATTGTTTTGTAAATTCAAAATATATTAATTCCATTTCAATACCAATCCATTTTAACAAGCATATGGCTTCTTTTTTACATACATAAAACAATTAATTAAAAACAAAAAAAAGCTGCTTTTCCCGAGGGCCTTTGAGTCAGCCCAGCTCGTTTGTCCCTGTGGATCATGTGCAGGCAGCTGAATGCAGACACTCTTCTGTTTGGATTTACCCTGGGTTGTGTTTTCCCTTGTCCATTCTATGATTTGGTTGCTAAACAGCCTAAAAAGCTCCTGCTGCTCTGCTGAGATCAGGAAGGTTGTTTGCTGTAGACACCTTTGTTGCTTTTTGGGCTTGTTTAATGCTAGCTCTGAGTTCACTGTGTGAGCTCTGGGCTGTGCAGCAGTTCCTTGTGTCAGCTGGGACACACAGCCAAACACTTCCTTTGTAAACAACAGGGATAGAATGTTGGATTAAACACAGACATATTTCCCCTTTTGGTTCATCAGCCTAATTCAACAAACTTTGAAATGATTCCATACATCACAACAAAAGAGAGAGATGTTCAACACTTCTTTGACTCATACCTAAATTATACTAAGACAAAGAGAAAAGCAGCTTATTTGCCCTTTACAGTTACTTGTGCCTCAAAAGTATTTGATTTACCTGTTGTTACCATTATTGTAGAGGCACATCAGTAAAAGATCTTTTTTGTCTCTAGCTCTGTCTTCTGACAGGCTTCTGCAGTAGAAATGTTTCCATAAGAAATATTCCTCACATAGGAAATTACTAATCTTCCCATACTTGAGTTGAAGGCCCATATGTAGATTTTATTGGCTATTTAGTAGAGAAGTACATGAGGCATAAACATTGTTTTGGAATGGAATGAACACATCAAAATATTCCTTTGATTTCTTTTTTAATTTATTTTTTCCATAACATTTCCGTGTGCACGTACTAAAGCACATTGATTTAAGGAAGACACCTTCCCTAGAATTTGGGATGATGATTATCTTTGCTTACCTTCCTTATGGACTTGCAGAAGGGATCTCACTCTCAGGTGAGTAGCAAAATGGGTTCTGACCACACTGTTTGATATCTTAACAATATTTATATTGCTGTAGAAACAGGTTTTGCCTTGTGAGAATATTACTCTGGAGGGTCTCAGCAGTAAATCCTTGCAGAGTCTGCTGTTGACTGGCACGTTCTTGCCCACAGGTATCATGGCAATCCTGTTCTCTGGCATTGTGATGTCTCACTACACACACCACAACCTGTCCCCAGTGACACAGATCCTGATGCAGCAGACACTCAGAACTGTTGCTTTCATGTGTGGTAGGTGCTGCCTGCTGTTAAACCTAGTGTGAATAGTTCAAAATGTCATTTGCATGGAAAGGTGGTTCTGTTGGGAGCACCAGAGGTGTGAATTTGCATCCAGGCATTTGTGTGTCAATGGTGTTTGTCTTTAAGAGAAGGATTTCCAAGAGTGGAGGCTGGAAGGCACTCAGAAGTCACCTTTCCTGCCACACTGGATAAAACATGCAGTAAATCTCTCTCTCATCCTACAGGCTCCTGCTAAGATTTGCCATAAGATTGATGGCCAAATAGAGTCTCTGTCTCATGTGTTCCTCTGGTCTGTTTTTAGTTCTAGGAGATGGGGATTGAGTGATATCTTTTTTTAATTTTTTTTTTTTTTAATATAAAAAGCTACTTGCAGAAAACAGTAAATTCACACATGGAGGTTTTTGGAAGTAGTGGTACAAGCAGCTCAGAGTGCTAGAGCCTTTCCAGTTCCTTTTCCAAACCAAACCTTTGAAGAAATTACACGTTCCTGCATTACAGACATGTTCCTGATTTCTGGGAGTTGCCATGAATGAATTCTGTATTGTTTGCAGGAGGATGCAGTGTGATCAGGGAGTGGCTTTGCTGCAAAGTGGGCACCAGCAGTTGTCCAGGGTTTGGTCAGGAAATCCCATTTTATATACTGTATCTAGTAATTAATAACAGGAGTAGAAAAAGTTTTCTGGAATTGTTTATTTAAGATGTGATTTCTCTTTTTCAGAAACGTGTGTTTTTGCATTTCTTGGCCTGTCAATTTTTAGTTTTCCTCACAAGTTTGAAATGTCCTTTGTCATCTGGTGCATAGTAGGTATTTACTTTCTTCCATATCTTTTTGGATGCATTTTTGGTATTGGGGAAGGGGGAAACACCTTACAGTTAAAAGATTTTAGAATAACTGTAACAATTTATAGGTTTTTATAAAAAAAATCTCTGACTCCTTTCCTAATTCCTTGTCTTTAAACCTATTTCAGCATGCCTTAATGCAGTGACTGTGAATTATGTTTCACGTGGGGCTTGCCTCCATCTGTTGCCATTATAATGGTTCAATATCAGCATGAAAGGTGTGTTCCCCTTTGCAGAGTGCAGTGAGGGCAGTGAGGATCCATTCCCAGTTGTGTGCAGAATGCACACTGGCCCATTCAGTGCATGGCTCAAGGGAAGGATTGTTACCTACAGCTTCCCCAGACAGGGATATCAGCACAGGGAACCGCTCTGCCTGCACACACAACTTCCCTATCTAATACATATCTAAGGTGTGACACTTCCTTCTGTGTATCATTGCCCTCTCAGGCATAATGCAAATTGTGTCATTTTGGGGTGATTCATAAAGGAAAACATCACAGCCCTTCAAGGATCCTGCTGACTAATTCTAGGATATTTACCTTATCAAGGTCTGTTTGTAGTGGAGCTTAAAAACAATGCTCTGAGAAAACCTTGCCTTTTTCTGAGTTAAAGTTTTCACTGTGTTTGTTAATTGTTTGCCATTAAATCAATAGTCCCCTTTTCCTTCTTTTCCGCTCTCAAAGTGTTGCTTCAGTGTGGGGTATGTTTTATAGCTGTACCCAGGGAAGTGTTGAGAAACAGGCTGACGTGCTATTTGCTTGGCTCCTGGCCTTTCTGAGCAAGTGGGCCACAGGGAGACAATAGAAATACCTTATTGCCTCTTGGCTGCTGTGCCAAGGGAATGACTGAGCTGAGGAGCACTTCTACCCAAAGTAATTCTTGGTCTCCCTGGAATGCCTCCTGGGTTCCATTTACTTATTGTAAGTAAAGCAGCCTGGTCCCCATCAGTGACAGGTCTGATTTAGTTTCAGTTAAGCAGACAAAATGTTTCAGGAGTAAAATTCCACAGTGCCCTGTGCTGAGGGGTTTCTCTCTGTTCATGGAGCAGCACACCTGCCTGTGGCCAAAAAGAGCATATTCACCTTCCCCTCTAAAACCAGCTGCAGCTGGGGCCCTGTGGATTTAAAACATCAAATGGTCTTTTGTTTTTATTTCTGTTTTTCAGGTGCTGGTTCTGTTTGGTAGAGCAGTGAATATTTTCCCGCTTTCCTACCTACTCAACTTCTTCCGTGATCATAAAATCACTCCCAAAATGATGTTTATCATGTGGTTTAGTGGTAAGTAAAAGCTCAAAATACTGAGAACCAGAAAAAATGTTTGATCTCTTCCATTGTGTGGCCCACTCTAGGAGGAACTGGTTTTTCATTAATTGAACAAAATTCAACATTTGCACTATTCTGAAACCCAAGTGCAGAGAAATGTTCTCTTTCCCCTTTGCTCTGGTGATCCCCACGAGAGCTTTTCTGCCTAGAGGCTGCTTGTCTCTAGGCCCAGCAGCTTCAGAGTTTGAGCAATGCTGTCTGAAATGCTGACTTGTTTTAGGGTGGTAGCCAAGTGACAGATAATGGGCATGCCTTAGGATTGTAAAAATCCTTTGGAAGGTGGAGAATTGCAGTTGAGTTGTCCGGGTGCTCAGGTGTTGCTGCTGGTTGACTCTCCCTTGACGCCTGTTCTCTCCCCTGAGGATTACGTGGTGCCATTCCCTATGCCCTCAGCCTCCACCTGGGCCTGGAGCCCATCGAGAAGCGGCAGCTCATCGGCACCACGACCATCATCATTGTGCTGTTCACCATCCTGCTGCTGGGAGGGGGAACCATGCCCCTCATCAGGCTTGTGGACATCGAGGACTCCAAACCACGCAAGAGGAACAAGAAGGACGTCAATCTTAGCAAGACAGAGAAGATGGTTTGTTTGGGGTTTTCATTTGAAGGATCACTGGGGTTTCGTGGGGGTTTTTTCCAGTTTAAACATTTTTCAGGAGTAGCACATGATTTTTTACTAACAAGTAAGATGAAGGCAGTAGAAAAAGACAAGGTAGGAAGACAAAGCCAAACAATCTGATTTTCAAGTATTCCAAAGACAGAGTCTGGTTAATGTTTATACAAAATACGTGTTTGGACAAGGGGAGGAGAAATAGTCTCTTAATTCAATCCAGGTACAAGTCAATCTATATAAATTAAAGTAACCCCTGGAAAAGCATAAAGCAGATGATAGAGGATTGAGTCATATACAGAGAGAAAGTAGATGGTACAGAGTGAGATGGAAATTAATCATAAAAAGCAGATGGAAATTATTTTGAAAAATTCAAAGGCCATGAGAAGGTGGTAACAACAGCCCCCCTCTGACTGGACTTTTTTTTAAAGCAATTTCTGGCAAAGCAAGAGATCTGACAAAGCCAAAGCCACTCTGGAACCTCTTGTGCAAAAGACTGGAGAATAAAAAGTATTGCAGGACAATTTTTTCCTGATTTTCTCTAATCCATTGAAGAGTATATGCAGGGTATTGTTCTGGAGGATCTTAAGAACATTTAAGAACTTTGCATGAGGTTGACTGTAGTCTTTAGAATTACCTTGCACTGTCCACACAAGGAAGTGCAGGAGGAGAGCAGGGACAGGGTGTGTTCCACAGGGCTCGTTCCAGTGGCACGGTGACAGCAGTGGTGCTTGCTGGATGAAAGCATTGTCCAGTCCACAAGAGAAAACCTGCACAGTAGAAACCTGTTCTCAGCAATAGTGACAATACTAAACATGGAACATTTGAGGTCTTTTCCCTTTCAGCATGGAAAGGGAAGCTAACTGGCTCTGGGATTCAGAAGCTGAATGCATACAGCCCTAAGCCCTGTAAGGCTGGGGTGGGGATCATTTCCAGATTGTTCCAGCATGGCAACTGGTTGTGATAAGGGAGACCACAGAGCAGAGGCTGAGGCAGGGTGGTGGGATGACTGCCCCTTCTCTCAGGTTATTCCAATATTTGTGATTTTTCTAGGGAAACACTATAGAATCAGAGCATTTATCAGAGCTCACAGAGGAGGAATATGAAGCCCAGTACATAAAACGCCAGAACCTCAAAGGCTTTATGCGGCTTGATGTTGAGTATTTGAATCCTTTCTTCACCAGAAGACTCACACAAGAAGTAAGTCTTTCTTATTTTCTTGAAGAAGAGAAACTGTTGGAGCTGGTTGTTGTCCTCAGTACCACCCAGGGCTGATCGTGCAGCCACAGGACTTGTGTGGGGACAGTGGGACATCTGTGTATTGCTCATGCATAGAGACAGCAGCTGTAATGAACAGCTGCTCTGCAAGTTGGACTAAATGAGCATCTCAGAGCTACCCCAGTTAAACTTGGTGTATGGATTTGCTGAACTCGCCTTTAATTGTGCAGAGAACCATGAAGGGCATCAGGAGTCACTGCTGGAAAAAGCTGCTGCCACTCGGGCAGAGCTTTTAAAGCTGTCACACACAGCTCCTGCCTCTTACTGTTGGTGGTCCTGTGACCTCTGGAGCTGTGATGTTGCTGCAGGGTGCAGCTTCTGTCTTGGAAATAGGCACCAGCCTTGCACCCTTCACTTTCCAGACTGCTCACTTTCCAGAGACCAAGGCTCTGAGGCTGTAAATGCAAAACACCACCTGACAATAACTTAACACTCAGTGGCCCCAAGGTGTAAATACTGTGCCTTTTTCACTCCCATGCTTTGGAAATCTGAGGCTCCTTAGCCACAGAATTCACTGTTTTTCAAATTTCCCATGGAAACATTTTGGCAGTGCAGTTCATGATTTTGTGTAAGTGCACATTCCATCTTCCTAGCCTGCTCCAAAGTACTGTTTTTCCTCTTGTTTTGTACTTTTCAAAAGTACCCTTTCAGCACTTTCCTACAAAAGCTAAAGTCATTTATTGCAAAACCAGAAAGGAATCAAGAAACCAGAGTAAGCATCTGATTCGTAGTTGGTAACCAAAAGCACAGGCTGCCCTCCAGATTGCAACCAAAGGCTGGAAAAATAAGCATGTGAATCACCAGGGCAGGCCACAAGCTTCCCAGCATCCCTGGGAACACGAGGAGGAGAGTCAAAGCCAGGCCCTCCAGACAGGATTGGGATTGTTGAAACACACAGAGCAGGACTGTCTAGAGAGCAGGTAAAAACACCCAGCATCAAAACTGCCATCTGTAGCGATAATTACTCACTGAGCAGCTGATCAATGTTTTCTGGTGGGAGGCAGGATGGCTGTGCATGCTCAGAGAGCGGGTTGTTTCCTAAGGAGCGTGTGCAGCTGTGGCCCTGCTGTGCCCCGACACAGGAGAGGTGTTGCAGCAGGTGACAGAGTGCTCTGCCTTTGCCGCAGGACCTGCACGACGGGCGCATCCAGATGAAGACCCTGACCAACAAGTGGTACGAGGAGGTGCGCCAGGGCCCCTCGGGCTCCGAGGATGACGAGCAGGAGCTGCTGCAGCAGAGCGGGGCCGGCGCGCGCTGAGCCCCCCGGGGCTCGCCGAGGGGCCCAGAGCCCGACTGCACCGCAGCTGCTGCGCCGGGGGTGAACTTCCACACTGCAGACACGTCCTGGGCTCCTTGGTTACTGAAACCCACAGCTCTGCTGTTACTGTTCAGGAAGGGAAACCCACAAGGGTCACACGCTGGATGGGCTGAAGGAAGAACCTTTTGTTCAGACTTCACTGCGTAGCAAATTCCAGGCAGCCTGTTGAAAAGCAGAACCATCTGCCAGGAAATGATGGCATTGTTCATGGGGGAGGCTTCTTCCCATCCCTCGACCTGCTGCCAGCACACGCTGCAGCACAGGGCCCTTGGGTGGCTCTGCAAAACAGAATGAATTGCACTTTACCTTTTATACATATATATATATATAAAAATATATTCATTCACAGCATGAAGAATCTTGACAGTTTATACTGTGAATTTGTTTCAGCACTAGTAAGGGAATCTGACTGGAAGAAATGTATAATTTATGGAATTTGCACATTTTGAACCCAGAAAAGATGCATACCTTGACAAGAGCAGATGTTGCACATACAGGGAATCACCTCTGAAAATGTAGTTTTGTCACTTAAAAAATTCTTGATTTCTGTTTTATGGGATTTTTTGGTTTTTATACTAAGGGATCTAATCCGTGGTACTGATTGTAGCATTTTGGGGAAGTGGGAGCCTGTGACAGCACAGAACTGCATTTGAAATTGTAGTTTCTTTTCTTTGGCTAAAGACAGTTGCAGTTGGGTTTCTGTAATTGGCAGTTGCTTCTTGCTGGCACTTTGGCTTCAAATCTTAGGAGAGAGCAGCTTCTGTTTTGCCTAATTTACGAAGTGTCCCTAACACTCCAGAATTCACCAGTGGAATTTTTAAGCTTCAGTGGAAGAAAATGCAGCATGTACATGAGGAAAAAGAGCCTATAAAATCTAATCCAGGTACAGAAAGATTAATATTGCACGTGGCTGAAGCAGCCTCTGCTGGGACGTGCCAAACAGCTTCCATTAAGCTGTCCCATTTTTTCTCTTCTGCTTACACTGTTTCAGAATCTGTGGTATCTCTGCATTTGTCCTCCATGGCCCAGTGTTTGCTCAGCGTTGCCAACACCTGAACGTTTGTTGCACATTTGCCATGGTGACACAGGCAGCAGTTTTCTCCCACTGCCAAATTCCTCCTTGGCCATTTGCATATCCACTGTCAGGATGTGAATTACAGTTCAGTACCCAAATCTGAAATGCAGATGCACATGTTTATTTCTGAAGATGTGAGACTTAGTTTTGGTCTGTTTTTGCTACTGAGCTTTTTAATCCATTGCTTACCTACTGAGAGAATAAAAGTTCAAGAATGTATTCAGACTCCTGAACCTGTTGTCTAAGCAGTTTTTCAAAATACCTCGTCTTGTGCCCTGCTGCCCTTTCCCTGCCTGTGGGAAGGGCTTCTCTGCTTGTCCCAGAGCTGGGACAGGCACAGCTGGGGCTGAACAGGCTGTGAAAGCCATCGGTGCCTGCTTGGTCTGTGGGAGGATCTGTGTGGAAATTGGCTTTTGTGTCACCCTTCTAGACCCCAGCAGACTGAATTAAACTTCAGTTTCCCATCACTCTACTGCGTTCCTCACCTTGAGCCTTTATGTCCAGGAGCTGCTGGAAGGTCCCTGAGAGCTTTTCTCCTGCGGTGTTCAGTGCTGGAGCTGCTGTCACACCGGGGTGTCACAATCCTGTCCCGCTGCTGTTCCCGAGCCCGCGGTTCCCGGTGCTCCCGGTGGCTCCAGGGCCGCACCTGCCCCAGGTGAGCCGGTCACTGCCGCCCTCTGGAGTCTGGAGCAGCCGAGGGAATGGCTCAGAAGCGATTCCAGTGAACACACTGGGGATTGTGGGATTTAAAACCAACTAGTCTAAAACTTAATATTACCTTTATCAAACCTTGGAATTAAGTGTTTATTCTGAGAGAGCAAAGCTAACTCCCTTATTCTGGATCCAAAAGAAGTTTTTACCATAGTGCCCAGTGCTCATATTCATTTATCAATACAATGGCTTTTCTGTCAGTCATTTCAGTTTGGAGTTCTTCACCTAATATGCTTTGAAAAGAAATACTATTTTTTTACTTGCCTGGCAGTTACTTTAGATAATTTCCTGTTTTATCAGACCAATATTAAACCCTGACCCTCTTTCCACAAGCTAGCTCCTCCATCCTAACTTGGTGTCATCTGCAAACCTGTGCAAGACTGCACTTGATTTCTTCACGTTCTCAGCAAAGCAGCCCAGCAGCTGAGGCAGAGCTTGCTGCCTGCAGAGCCCCGGGTGCTGCTGCCCCCAGGAGATGGCAGCAGCCCTTCGTGTTTGGGGAAATCGGCTGATGGTCCCTTTCTGCAGCCTCCTCTCCATGGGCAGCAGCGGAGGGGCCAGGACAGCTGGCACAGAGAGCAGTCCCTGAGACCTGTAGGGAGGTGCTTTGTAATCCCAGGTGAGGTAGCTGTGTGGACAGTCCCACTCCCCAGCAGGAGAGGAGGAGGCTGTGGGATTGCAGGAGCTGGTGCTGGAGGTAGATGTCCCTCATGGCCCCCAGCCCACCCTGCCAGCCACAATTTTTAAGTTCCAAGTTCCTGCTTGGCCATCAGAGCACCAGTTTGGAAAAACATAGGCCAAGGGCCCAGAGAGCAAACTGCAGGAGAGACTGGGCTGCACCCTGGGCACATCTCAGGTACTGGGGTCTATTTTTGTTCTTGTTTTTGGGAGTGCAGACACCAGGCTCAAGGTACCTGGGGTATGGGGCTCCAGAGCTGCAAGAGCCAAACCAGAGGGGTTGGTCTTACATCTTCACATCACTTCACATGTGGAACATCTGGGACCCGCCGGGCATGGGGGTGAGAGAATGCTACATTTGTGTTCCAGTGCTCTGGTAGGACAGAGCTGGGCAGGGCTGGGCTCAGAGCAGGTCCTTGGTGATGGCCGAGGGCAGGGCTTCCCCCGCCACGCTGGCAGTGCCCGGGCCTGGCCACCTCGGCGTGAGCAGCACCATCACCTGCATCATCCTCCTCAGCCCCGGCTGTCCAGCAGCTCCACCGGCCAGCACGGCCAGGGGCCCCAGGGGGGGTGTGCAGCCCCCAGGGAAGCCACTGAAACACTCCAGAGCATCAGCACAGCTTCTGCCAGCACTGGGGCAGCCGCACAAGCCCGGGGACGGGAAGGGCTGGAGCGCAGAGCCCCGGCAGCCGCAGCACAGGAGGGTGTGCAGCGCCTGCAGGAGCGCCCTGTCCTTGGAGAGGAACTGGTGGAAGTTGGGCTTGAAGAGCAGGGACACCAGCGGGTTGTAGAGCGTCGAGGACTTGGCACAGACGGCCGAGAGCACGAAGGCCAGCGCTGGCACCTGGCTGGCGTCCCCCAGCAGTGCCCACAGCGCAAACACGGCGTAGGGGGTCCAGGCAGCCAGGAAGCCCAGGCACACGGCCACGCTCAGCTGGAGAGGGAGCAGATGGCAGTGCTGTGAGCCTCCTGCAGCACTCGGGAACGCTGACACCCTCCCCAAACTCAGCCACATACAGCAGGACCCTGAGCAGCCCTCACATCCCCAGGGAAAGCTGCTCAGCCTTCTGGACCTGTACAGGAATGTCAGAGAACAGGGCAGCAACTCAGCACAGCCCATGCATAGCCCTGGTCCTGCTTCAGGCCACTCACTCCCTGTCCCACCTGGGAAACTCAGGAATGGCCTCAGCCCGCTCTGGCAGATGGGTACCAAGGACCCAGTGACCTGGCTGGGACCAGCTCAGCATCGGACCCCAACAGCTTTTGGCAGCACTGGAAATCCCTCCAGAAGCCTGTGTGGCTTGGGAGGCCTGGAAATGGGCTGTGCTGTCCCCCTCCCCTGACTGGGTGTGGATGTTTCCTTTGAAGCCAGGCTTGCAAGCTATTTTCTTTTGTGCTGTATTTTTTAAAGGTTATTCAGGGCTTTTTACATATCCTTGGTAAATTATAGTATTAGCTTGTAGTCTGGGGAACAATGACTCATGCAAGCTTCTTCATGATCTTTTCCAATGTAATTTAAAATGAAAACTCCTCCAGCTGATGACTTTAAATGGGGAACAATGAGTTGTTACCCACACTGACACAAACACCTGGAGGATTCATCAGGAGCAGCAGACGCCAGGCAGGAGGGGCCCTGCTGTTCACCTGCCCGTGGGTGCTGGGCTGGGCAGGGCACCCCAGGACCCCGCAGCCCCTGAGCCCAGGTACCTTGAGGAGCAGTCCCTGAGCCCAGGTACCTTGAGGAGCAGCCCCATGTCCATACCTTGAGGAGCAGCCCCCGTGTCCATACCTTGAGGAGCAGCCCCTGACCCCAGGTACCTTGAGGAGCAGCCCCCATGTCCATACCTTGAGGAGCAGGCCCTGTGTCCATACCTTGAGGAGCAGCCCCTGTGTCCATACCTTGAGGAGCAGCCCCATGTCCATACCTTGAGGAGCAGCCCCTGTGTCCATACCTTGAGGAGCAGCCCCCATGTCCATACCTTGAGGAGCAGCCCCCATGTCCATACCTTGAGGAGCAGCCCCATGTCCATACCTTGAGGAGCAGCCCCTGTGTCCATACCTTGAGGAGCAGCCCCTGACCCCAGGTACCTTGAGGAGCAGCCCCTGTGTCCATACCTTGAGGAGCAGGCCCTGTGTCCATACCTTGAGGAGCAGCCCCTGTGTCCATACCTTGAGGAGCAGCCCCCATGTCCATACCTTGAGGAGCAGCCCCCATGTCCATACCTTGAGGAGCAGCCCCATGTCCATACCTTGAGGAGCAGCCCCATGTCCATACCTTGAGGAGCAGCCCCTGTGTCCATACCTTGAGGAGCAGCCCCATGTCCATACCTTGAGGAGCAGCCCCATACCCCAGGTACCTTGAGGAGCAGGCCCTGTGTCCATACCTTGAGGAGCAGCCCCTGTGTCCATACCTTGAGGAGCAGCCCCATGTCCATACCTTGAGGAGCAGCCCCATGTCCATACCTTGAGGAGCAGCCCCTGTGTCCATACCTTGAGGAGCAGCCCCATGTCCATACCTTGAGGAGCAGCCCCTGTGTCCATACCTTGAGGAGCAGCCCCATGTCCATACCTTGAGGAGCAGCCCCATACCCCAGGTACCTTGAGGAGCAGGCCCTGTGTCCATACCTTGAGGAGCAGCCCCATACCCCAGGTACCTTGAGGAGCAGCCCCATTTCCATACCTTGAGGAGCAGCCCCTGTGTCCATACCTTGAGGAGCAGCCCCATTTCCATACCTTGAGGAGCAGCCCCATTTCCATACCTTGAGGAGCAGCCCCATTTCCATACCTTGAGGAGCAGCCCCATGTCCATACCTTGAGGAGCAGCCCCATACCCCAGGTACCTTGAGGAGCAGCCCCCATGTCCATACCTTGAGGAGCAGCCCCATGTCCATACCTTGAGGAGCAGCCCCATGTCCATACCTTGAGGAGCAGGCCGTGCCCGCCGCGGGCGCTGCGCCGGGGCGCCGTGTGCTGCCGCAGAGCTCTCCGTGACACCCAGAGCGTCCACAGGATCAGCGCGTAGGACAGCAGGATGAGCAGGCAGGGCAGGAGGTAGCAGAAGATGAAGAGGGCGAGGATGTAGAGCGTGGCCTCCCTGCTGGAGGCCTCCCAGGTGATGCAGCAGGCTGTGCCGTAGGGCTCGGGGCCGTAGCCGCCCCAGCGGGCCAGGGGCGTGATGGCGAAGGCCAGGGCGTAGGCCCAGACGGCCAGCAGCAGCCCCACGGCGTGCTCCGAGAGAACCTGCTCCCTGCGGCGGGGGGACTGTGCTCAGGGGGCTCCCAGGGCAGAGGGAATCACACCCTGAGCCACCCCCAGGCCTGGCACAGCAGCCAGGACAAGCAGCAGGGTCAGCCATGGCCGCAGGGTCAGCCCCGGCCGCAGGGTCAGCCCCGGCCGCAGGGTCAGCCCTGGCCACAGGGTCAGCCTCAGCCGCAGGGTCAGCCCTGGCTGCAGGGTCAGCCTCAGCCGCAGGGTCAGCCATGGCCACAGGGTCAGCCATGGCCACAGGGTCAGCCTCAGCCGCAGGGTCAGCCCCGGCCGCAGGGTCAGCCATGGCCACAGGGTCAGCCCCGGCTGCAGGGTCAGCCCTGGCCGCAGGGTCAGCCCTGGCCGCAGGGTCAGCCTCAGCCGCAGGGTCAGCCCTGGCCGCAGGGTCAGCCCTGGCCGCAGGGTCAGCCCCGGCCGCAGGGTCAGCCTCAGCAGCAGGGTCAGCCATGGCCGCAGGGTCAGCCGTGGCCGCAGGGTCAGCCCCTTCCTTGGGCCTCCGGGCACCGCTGGGAGCTCGTGCGGTCACTGCGCCGCTGCAGCGGCTCCTCAAGGCCACCCCATCCCTTCAAGGACCTTCCTGAAGAGTGAAGCTCTGGGGGAGACGTTTTGTTTCCACTTTTGTCCCAACCCCCATCAAATCTCAAACCCTCTGCTCTTCATAGGCTCACTGCAAAGTGCTAAATCTTCAGACATACATCCAAGCAACATTTTGCTTTGAAACTAAGCAACTAAAAGCACAATTTGATTCTGCATTTCCTCACAGAAGATGGGCTGGGCTGCAGATAAGCCCCAAGTGCCAGGCTGCCAAGCACTGGCTGATCAAGAGCAGAGGCTGTGCAGGGAAAAGCCACCGTCACCTGGGCTGCCTTTCCACAGCCAACCTACACTTTTATCTTTCCTCCCACCTTTCTGGCCACCTCCTGAGCTGTTGTGCTGGCACATAACCAAGGTGCATCTGCTCCAGCACTGTCCTTGAGGCACTGAGAGCCTCTGGGGACACGCTGGTGGCTGGCAGCAGCCGCTGGCTCGAGAGTCACAGGACAGGGGTGGGAGGGACCCTGGGGTGCTGGTCTGCAAACCAAACTGATGTGTGTGATTTCCCGTTTTCTTTCTGGTTTTGGTTTTTCATGAAAAGTCTACTCTGAAGATAAATGCTAGAGAGAGGATTAGCAGCTGAGCTGAGGAAGTGAAGAACTCTGGGTTGGAGAAGGAGCTGTCTCATGCCTTCTTGCCTGTCTCACCTCAGGTGGCTGTGGTAGGAGTTACAGCACATTCCTCACAGGTATTAAACTTTCCAAATACTTAAAACCATAACAGACACTTGCAATTCACCTGAGGGGGAATGCAGTCACCAGATCATACTTTTGAGTAACATGGGAAGGGAAAGTTTAATTATTCTGCCAATAACTGGACACTTCTGGAAGCATCAATGACTGAAAAGGCCTGACTGTTTCTGGCAGGCAGCTGGGCAGGGACACAGGGATCAACTGGCCATCTTTCCTTACCAAAGACTAAATAGAGAGCGCCAAAAATCAGGTCTTCTCTCTCCGATAAGGTGGAGGTGAACACTGAGGTGCTGGACTCATTCCCCGTCTGTAAAGCAAGATCCACATGGAAGTGAGAGGGAATTCTGGCTAATGAGGAGTTCCCAGCTCCTTCAGCTCCCCAGAGGACACGGTGACACCTTCCTGGCCAGCAGCCTCTGAGTCTGCTGGGATGGGATCAGGCTGATCCTCCCACTTGATCAGCATTCCTTCAGCCACGGATTTCACTGATGAGCCTTTGCATCTCGCTTGTCTTGGCAGCTCCTGGCCTGGTGTGACATTTGGACATGAAACACGCTGCATGTCTGGACATGGGGCTGGCTGCTCGGAGCAGCCCAGGACACCCCAGAGCCGGCAGCTCCCAGGGGTGATGGGTGCCAGGAGGACACAGAGCCATGGTGGAAGTGATTTCATCTCCTCCACAGAACGCCCTGGATGCTCAGTGCTTCACAGCCCAGTGGAAATTATCTTCTTTACTCTCCTGTGCTTTTCAGAGTGTCTGTGTTCAGGGATGAGTGATTTATATCTCCTTGTACAGACCAAGTGACTCTGGACACGAGAACAATGGTCTTCATTAAACTAATTGGAAACAACCTTCATTTAGAGCTGAGAGAACCATTCCTGTATTTCTCATAATGCACAGTTCTCCCCTAGGCCATGTTTGATCTTCCTGAGGAGCCCTTGGAAGTGACCAAGCTGAACATTGCACATGCACATCACCTCTCCAAGAGGTTCCAGCAAAGCATCTGTGTATTCAGAACACAGGGAAAAAGAAGGGACTGTGGTCACACAGCTGCACTGGTGATGGGAAAGGGCAAGGCCCAGCATAAACAGTCTGGAAGGAATTGTTCCTGCACCTCAGCACACGTGCAGCAAAGGAGAGAACTGGCAAAGCCTGTAGGATTTGATTTCCTTCAGATCCCTGGCAGGTCTCCATCCTGCAATACATCAGGGGAGCTGCAAGTGTCCTGTGAGATCTGGCAAAGCTGGCAAAAAGGACCAATAATCACAGGAGAAGGATTTCTATTTCTGACATACTACTTAGGACAAACCCTATTTTTATGATTGTGCTTGAGCTGCCTGTAAAGCACACATCTCTCATTCTAATAGAGAACTGATGAAAATGCATCTCTTGCACTGATCGCTGTGCTGATCTCACTGACACACAGCTGATAAATCAGTTTTATAGAAATATGGAGAGCTATCCCTTTTGTGTCCAAAAGTAAGTCATAAATTGGATCCTCCCATCAGGGTGAGCATGTGATGGGGAAGCCTGCACAGGTCTCCTCTTTGCTGTCACCTTTAGTGGAGAGTCACAAACTGCAGAAACATCAGTGCAGGCACCAAACACATCCACAATCTTCTCTGACAGAAACAGCTACAAGAGTTTTCTTCCAACTCAGAAATATTCCAAACACATGACTGTGCTCAATCAAGACTAAATCTGTGACTCCTCTGGGAGGGATTCAGCCCAGACTGTCCTCGGGGGTACAGCCAGCACAGCGCAGCCTTCAGCATCAAACTGCTCAGCCACGTAGTCTCTGGGCACACAGAGCTGCTGAATTTGATTTCAGCTCCATTGCTCAGACACTGTTCTGAGAAGAGACAGACTGTGAAAGCTCCTTTCTCCTCAATTTAATCAGACTTCAAAATGAGATGAAGTTTTCCAAGCAGCTGCTGCCACAGGTACATTAGGAGGAAACCCTTGTATTCTGCATCCCAGCCCTTATTCCTGTGCTCACAGGAAAAATCAAACCTAAACCCAAACCTACATCCCATGTCCGTGTCTGGCACCTGGGAGGACTCTGGCTGGACTTCCCTGATCACCTGAGCTCTGTCTACATGAAAAATCATGCATTTCATTTTGTGTGATTGCCAGTTTTGCCCTTTTCTCCTCCAGACCTGAACAGCTGCTTTTCTTCAGCAAACGTGCCGCAAAGCCAGAGTGTGCCTCGGGGAGGAGGAAGAAACCTGATGAGCCTGGAAACTCTCCTGACCTCCAGACTCTTCCAATAATCAACGGCAGGAATCAATTTCTGCAATTCCCAGCCCAGGGGAAGCTCAGACACTGTTGCCTACCTAGCAAATAGTGCAGGCTTTAGAAAGTCACAGAGCAGCAAAAGCACAGGGCTGAGAAGCGCTCAGGATCTGAAAGACAGATGGAAGTGTGAGGATGGGCAGCCCTTGGAGCCCTACCCGAAATCACAGAGTTCTCCTGTGCGGGGCTGCCCAGTAAAATCTGCTTTCTGCCTCAGTTACCCACCCGGGACTGCTGCAAACCCCTTTTACAGGGGCTCAACCCCACCGGCACCCCAAAGCACATCCCCACCGCTGCCCGGGGCAGGTCCGGACCCCCCCGAGCCCCCCGGGAGTGTCCCCACAGCCCCGGGCCACCCTCGGGGCTGCCAGCCCTGCTGCACCCGGGGACACCCACGGGGACCCGTGTCCTGCCCACAGCCGGGCTCGGGGGTGCCCGGGGACCCGTGTGCCCCCCGGGACAGCTCCTCACCTTCCCGGAGGAGCCCCCGGCACCGCCCGCTCCTGTCCCGGACAGGACAGGACAGGACAGGACAGGACAGACAGGACAGGACAGGACAGGACAGGACAGAACAGGACAGACAGGACAGACAGGACAGGACAGGACAGGACAGTGCAGGACAGGACAGACAGGACAGGACAGGACAGACAGACAGGACAGACAGGACAGGACAGGACAGGACAGTGCAGGACAGGACAGGACAGACAGACAGGACAGACAGGACAGGACAGGACAGGACAGTGCAGGACAGGACAGGACAGACAGGACAGACAGGACAGGACAGACAGGACAGACAGGACAGACAGGACAGGACAGGACAGACAGGACAGGACAGTGCAGGACAGGACAGACAGGACAGGACAGGACAGTGCAGGACAGGACAGGACAGGACAGGACAGTGCAGGACAGGACAGGACAGGACAGACAGGACAGACAGGACAGGACAGACAGGACAGACAGGACAGACAGGACAGGACAGGACAGACAGGACAGGACAGGACAGACAGGACAGGACAGACAGGACAGGACAGACAGGACAGACAGGACAGACAGGACAGGACAGACAGGACAGGACAGACAGGACAGACAGGAGAGGACAGGACAGGACAGACAGGACAGGACAGGACAGGACAGACAGACAGGACAGGACAGACAGGAGAGGACAGGACAGGACAGGACAGACAGACAGGACAGGACAGACAGGACAGGACAGACAGGACAGGACAGGACAGGACAGACAGGACAGACAGACAGGACAGGACAGACAGGACAGGACAGACAGGACAGACAGGACAGACAGGACAGACAGACAGACAGGACAGACAGGACAGACAGGACAGACAGGACAGACAGACAGACAGGACAGACAGGACAGGACAGACAGGACAGGACAGACAGGACAGACAGACAGGACAGACAGGACAGACAGACAGGACAGGACAGGACAGGACAGAACAGGATAGGACAGACAGGACAGACAGGACAGACAGGACAGGACAGACAGGACAGGACAGACAGGACAGGACAGACAGGACAGACAGACAGGACAGACAGGACAGGACAGACAGGACAGACAGACAGGACAGGACAGGACAGGACAGACAAGACAGGACAGATAGGACAGACAGGACAGTGCAGGACAGGACAGAACAGGACAGGACAGGACAGGACAGGACAGGACAGACAGGACAGGACAGACAGGACAGACAGGACAGTGCAGGACAGGACAGACAGGACAGACAGACAGGACAGGACAGACAGGACAGACAGGACAGGACAGAACAGGACAGACAGGACAGAGCATGACAGGACAGACAGGACAGACAGAACAGGACAGACAGACAGGACAGACAGGACAGGACAGACAGGACAGACAGGACAGACAGGACAGGACAGACAGACAGACAGACAGAACAGACAGGACAGACAGACAGGACAGAGCCCGTGCGGCACGGGCAGCTCGGGTCCCTGGCAGGAGCTGTCCCTGCGGGCGGTGCTGAGCCGGGCCCGGAGCGCGGAGCTCACAGGGGGACACTGCCCTGAACATCAGCACAGAGCAAACTCCAGCTCGCAGCCCTTCCACAGCCAGGACAAGGGCTGGGAATGCTGCAAAGGTGCCCGTGTTCCAGGAGGTTATCTCAAAGGAACAATGTTCTCACATCAAAGGGGATTTACTTCACCCATTTGTATCCAAAAGCAGCGCAGGCTCCCGCTGTGGTGTCTCCTCTGTACCACACACCCGCCTGCTTTTCCCCACAAATCCGGCCAGAACGGCACTGCCACGGCACACGGGACCCATCGGAGCTGTCAGTCTCAATTTCTGCACAATCTCTGCATGTGCTCAGCCAGATCCAGCAGCCCCAGCTCACCTTGCTCATCCTGACAGCCCCAGAGCAGCAGAAGCGCTCTGGCACCGAGCTGACACAGCCTGGGCTCTCCCTTGGCACATCCCAAAGCTGCACCTCACTCAAACATCGTGCAGAGACACAGGAGCCTGCAGCCAGCCCTCCTGTCTCCCAGCCTGAGAGCAGCACTGCTGGGAAGGGCTGCACGCCTCACACCCTGCAGAGAATCCCTTGGAGTTTGGGTTTATTCTTTTCTAATGTTCAAAGTCTCTTCAAACACACATAGACCTAGTATCTTATCAAGTTATTTTATTTTCAAGTAATGAAAGATCAATTTCCATTAAAAATGCATAAATTTAAATAGATCTTCAGCTAGACTTTCAAATTGTTCCTAATTAATATTCCCTTTGAACTCTATCAACTTTCTTTGCTGCTACCTAGCTTTTCTGCATTAGACTACAAAACTAGTATTTTAAGGAACAGTCACTTTTGTCTGTAGTAATCAGACACCTTTATCAGGCTCGGTTTTGAAGCCATTTTTTCCTCCTCTTCTCTGAAGGACTGTCAGGCCAATAACTTTCTCCCCTTATCTTCCTACTCCTTCTAGTTCTTGGCACTGGTTGAATTGCTTTCCCACATTTCTTTACTCCACGGCTCGACAGTTTGAGATGAGCCTTCCACAGCCGTGCCTTTACCCAGCAGGAATTCTCTGTGTTATCTCCTGGCTCAGTTTCACCCAGTGCAGCCAGTCCTCCCAGCAGGGACAGGCTCAGGAGCCAGCCCGGCTGTTTGGGTGGGGCTGGCACCACCAGAGTGCCTCGGTGACAGGTCCCAGGGCAGCTCGGGGTCCCTGGCAGGCTGTGACCGATTTTCCCTGATCACAAGCACACTTAGAAACCCGTTTGCCTGCTGGAAACAGGGCAGCTCCTGACCAAACACAAATCAGGCTCCCCTTCCCGGAGCTCCCTGGGGACAGAGCTGCTGCCAGTGCCCCAGAGACAGCCCCTGGTCCCCGGGAGAGGAGAGACCTGATCCTCCTGTGGCTGAGCTGCTGCTCCTCAGCAGCACCACGATCCAGGGACATGGAGAAACTGGGATGTGACAGCCCCTGGTCCCCGGGAGAGGAGAGATCTGAACCTCCTGTGGCTGAGCTGCTGCTCCTCAGCAGCACCACGATCCAGGGACATGGAGAAACTGGGATGTGACAGCCCCTGGTCCCCGGGAGAGGAGAGATCTGAACCTCCTGTGCAATCCAGGGAGTGCACAGGGAGAAACTGGGATGTGACTTCCAGTTTGACAGGGAAGGTGTCTGCTGACAATGAATGAATCTCCTTGTGACTTCAAGCTTTGTTGGGGAAAAAAAGACAAATTCTAAGTGCCATGGAAATAAAAATACCCCGTCAGTTCATTTTGCCCTGTCACTCTCAAGAATGCAGTGCTTGTTTTTAGGACTACTTCTCACATGTCCATCTGATTTCTGAGCAGAAACCCACAGTGCCAAGCACTGACACAAAAATCACAGCCCCTGGCCATTATTTAGTCATATGGAAAATATTCCACTGAGGAAATAATGTCCTTCACTGGAGAGCCTGAGTGATAAGCTGCAGGCAGGAAAAGCAGAATCAAATCAGTGTCAAACCCACATTCACTCCAAAGACATGCGAGCATCCTGTTTGTGCTCAGTAAAAGTCATTTTGCCAACAGGCTTTGAGCCTGTTGAAAAGCAGGAAATGCAATGAAGGGGAAAAAATTATTTTTACATCATGCACTGAAACTTACCAGAAGATGCCTGCAACCTGCCCTGAGATCCAGGAGCAGCCAGGAGGCAAATACAGGGATTACACCTGGGTTTGTACTACAGCAGGAACATCTGTTTGATCCTGCCTAGCAGAGGTCTTGGTGGCAAATTCTGTTTTGCACTTCTGCAGATGGGTGTTGCTTCCCAGGGTCTCCCATCTTTCTTTCCCTCAAATCTTGTTTCTAGACCTCAGTGTTTCAGTGCATCTCAACAATTCTTCCTCAGCTTCTCCTACTGCACACTCCCTGCAGAGCAAGCACAGACAGCTCCCAGAGGTATCTGGACCATTGCAACATTTAACAGGTTGAATTTTAAGAGGTGAGCACTGGACCAGGGAGAAAGAATTTAACTCCAGCTGCAGGCAGAAAATCTACACTAAAGACAAATTTGTGCAAAAAGTTTTTGTTGTGAGTTACCATCATCTGAATACTGCACCTTCTTTCATTAGGAAAGAAAGCTCCTGGACAGGAGCATCATTTTATTAAGCAGCACATAATGCTCACTGCAGTACAGACAGCAGCACAGTTATCATGCTCTATTTCACAGCATTAAAAATGAGCTATTCTCCAAGCAGGAGAAATCTTCATATCAAAGATTCAAACACCACAGGCTTCGATGCTGTCAAAAGAGATTATTTTAATTTTTGATATGCCTCTAAGTAGTCCAAGACTTTACGAGTCACAATGGAAAGTGAATCAGACTTTGATTCCTGAAGGAGGCAGAAGTCCTAGAAGAGTCCAAGTGAAGGGAGGTTTGGAAGACTCTTCCCAGAGCCCAGCCACGATCCACAGAGGAGAGAACACATTTCAGATGACTCAGTGCTTCTCTACCTGAATACTGAAATGCAGGAGAAAAGAAAGGAAAAAGAGAGATTTCTGAGACTGAGCCTTTCAAGTCTGATCTCTGAAGATGCAAAGCTCTCCCAGGTAGGACAAGGACCACACACAGACCAAACAATCTTGGAGCCTCCAGCAGCCACCCATTCTGAGTCTCAATTCTGATTTACGTGCAGAGGTTTTGTGTTCTCAGGCTGAAATTCTCCACTGGACACCAAGGAGTGGGTGCCAGTGTCACTGTGCTCTGTCCCCCTGCAGCAACAGCCACGGGCAGTGCCCAGCCCCAGGGTGCCACCCCTGGCTGCTGCACAGGACTCAGAGCACAAACCAGGCACCCTCCTCGTTCCTGCTGGCAGAACTGTCCCTCCCTGGGGTCTGAAGAGTGAGAGAATTTGGTCACAGCAGAAAAGGCAAGAGTAGCAGCTCTAAGAGGGGTTCTTCTTCTCCAGGAGTGAGAGGCAGATCATGGGGAGCGAGGTCCCTCTCCCCCACTCTCCCCCAAAAAGGAGAAGCAGAACATATGCACACAGCCCACTGATTTCTGCTGAGGTGGCCCAAAGCCAGCATTTAAAGCAGGCTGGGAACAGCTCTGAGAGCACATCTCAATTAATACCACGGGAAACAATGCTACAGACATTTGCAGCTTTAGGGCCGGGAATAAAGCAAAAAGAGCTGGAAATGGCACTGTCCCCTCAGTGCACATCCCAGGACCCATAAATGAGCCTTCAGCAGCACTTCCCAAGGGTAGCTGAGATCCTGGGGGGGTGTTCCACAGAGCTGAGACCTCAAGACACAGAGGCTGACCCTGAGCTGAGACACAGACTTGGAACAGGAGATGGGGCAGGTGCTGTCCTTGTCCCCTTTTGCTTCTGCCACTGAGCCAGCCCATCCAAATCCCCTCCTCGATGGGATCCCGGTGGCACACAGCAGAGGAGGAGGAGGAGGAGGAGGAGGAGGAGGAGGAGGAAGAGGAGGAGGAAGAGGAGGAGGAAGAGGAGGAGGAAGAGGAGGAGGAAGAGGAGGAGGAAGAGGAGGAGGAAGAGGAGGAGGAAGAGGAGGAGGAAGAGGAGGAGGAAGAGGAGGAGGAAGAGGAGGAGGAAGAGGAGGAGGAAGAGGAGGAGGAAGAGGAGGAGGAAGAGGAGGAGGAAGAGGAGGAGGAAGAGGAGGAGGAGGCCTCCTCTGTGTCCCAGTCTGCCCTGGAGGAAGGGTCACCAGGGATGTAGCAGTCACCATAAGTGCACTGAGGTGTGAACAGGCTGCTCCTTTTCTTCCTGTCCTCTCATCACCAGCTCATTTTGTGTCTGGGGTTTGCACCCATGGGCAGTGGTGGAGTCACACTGAGCCTGCTCCCTCGGCAAAGGCAGCTCACCACAGCTGGCCACGCTTTAGAGAAGTGCCTGTGAAAATTCCAGGTAAGACAGTTAAATTCAAGCATCTTGACACAAAGCTACAGAGCAGATTTTACTTACTTTGGGAGAAAGCAGCATTTTTTCTACGGAATTGATGAGCAGTTGTGGGTAGATTTCTCTTTTCCTTTTTTAAAGCAGGTTGATGATGAAAAATCTCAGAACAGTATGACTATCATGAGAATGATTTCTAAAGCAGGAAGCATGACAGCCCCACACCCACAACAGCACAAGCAGCTGCCACACACAAGTTGCCAGGGCTGCTCCTGTGCCACTTCCAGCCATGGGAACTCTGACACTGTCTCAGTGCAGACACCTGCACAGTGAAGAATTAATTTGAAGCCCAGATAAGACAGAAAAAACAAATGGGAGCTATTACCCAAGTCAGAAGGTGTTTCACATCCTCTTCTCAAAGCAGGAACTGTGTTTGATAAAGCCCAGCCTGAGCAGAAGCTCCAGAATCGCCATCACTCACACTCAGGATTTGCAGCACTCAGAAAAGATCTCATCAAGAAGAAACATTAATAATTAAAACAATCTCTAACCTAAAGGTCCCTGCAAAATGACTTCAGTGCCTCCCAGACTCTGGATGCTGGAAGAGAAATTTCTTCTTGATGCCAAGGAAAGAAAAATCAGAGCAGGTTGTTTAATTTTAATCTGGAACATTTCCACCTGTCCACCTTTTTTCTGCACAAAGCCTTTCCACATCCACTGCAACTCCAGGAACACAGGAGGCTGCTGGGTGTCGAGATGACCTTGGCAGCCCCTCTGCTCAGGAGGGACAGGATGGGGAGCAGGCACCGACTGCCCACGGAGCAGCAGCGACCAAAACCCCGAGCTCCCAGGTGGGGAAACACAACCCAGCTCTGTGGAGCCTCTGTGGCAGCACGGCCAGAGGACAGAATCCTCCTGCCTGCATCTGAAAATGCCTGGGCAGCTCTGCCCTGCGGTCCAGGAGCCAACGGGCAGCACCCCTGGCCTGAGCAAGGCTGTGCTGCCCTCCCGAGGGGAGCAGATCCTTCCTTCTCCAGAGGTCAGGGCAGCAGAGCAGCTGGTGCCAAAAATGCAACAGCTCCTGGCAATGCCCCAGCTCCCAGAGCCTGTTTCACTGAGAGCAGCAGGAGAGGAACAATCAGGAAAGATTGTCCCATCCTGGGCACTGCTGTGTGCTGTAAATCCCTGCTCACAGGGTACCCACACTGCAGGAACAGCCAGGGGCTGTAAATCCCTGCTCACAGGGTACCCACACTGCAGGAACAGCCAGGAGCTGTAAATCCCTGCTCACAGGGTACCCACACTGCAGGAACAGCCAGGGGCTGTAAATCCCTGCTCACAGGGTACCCACACTGCAGGAACAGCCAGGGGCTGTAAATCCCTGCTCACAGGATATCCACACACTGCAGGAACAGCCAGGGGCTGTAAATCCCTGCTGTAAATCCCTGCTCACAGGGTACCCACACTGCAGGAACAGCCAGGGGCTGTAAATCCCTGCTCACAGGGTATCCACACTGCAGCCAGGGGCTGTAAATCCCTGCTCACAGGGTACCCACACTGCAGGAACAGCCAGGGGCTGTAAATCCCTGCTCACAGGATATCCACACACTGCAGGAACATCCAGGGGCTGTAAATCCCTGCTCACAGGATATCCACGCTGCAGGAACAGCCAGGGGCTGTAAATCCCTGCTCACAGGGTACCCACACTGCAGGAACAGCCAGGGGCTGTAAATCCCTGCTCACAGGATATCCACACTGCAGGAACAGCCAGGTGAGCACAGGGGCTGCTGCAGGAGCTGCTGTCCTGGCACGGGCTCTGCTCTGTGGGTGACCCAGGAGCCCCAGAACAGACGTGGATCTCCCCAGGGTGTGCTCCATGCCAGGGCTGCAGCAGCTGCTCCCCCCGTGCATCCAGCACGTTCCTCACATGCAGGAGCTTCAATTCCCTGGCAGGGCTGCAGGATTTGGGTGAAGAGGAGCTGCTGCCCTCTCAGGGGCTTTAACCCTTCGCCTTCCCCCGCACTGTCAGGTGTGCTGTGCCCTGCTCCTTTTCTCCTGCCCCGAGTCGGTTTCCACAGCAGGAGCAGGAAAACACAAACCCACTCACTCACTGATCCCCTGCCCCTGCACTGCCAGACTGGCAAGAAACAGAAAACCTTTTCCAGGGGAATATGATCAAGTGTAAAAAAGAAATAGTACTTACAGTCTTGGAGAAACACAACCACATTCTGTGATTTTCAGAAGGAATCGCCAACACCCTTCACAAATAAACAGGGACATCAGCAGCCCAGCCCAGCTGCTGATACCACAGTAATGATCACACTAAAAGGCCTAATTCACTCTGATTTCAGAGCCAAACCAGGTACATCAGGAACACACCTCCTGCTTTTCTCCCAGTCTCTGGCAGTGTATCAATTATCACTGTGCTCAGATTAGCTCCTGTTTCCAAACAAATACTGGAAAGGTGAATCTCTTCCCCTGAAAACATTCCACAGCATAGTCAGCAACGTGCACTAAATGCTTGTAACCCGGAGTCATCTTCCAGAAAATAACTTTAAGGAGCTGTCAGTTCAAATCATCAAATCTAAAGTACTTACTGTGTATGGAACCTTTAAGCTTCTGTTGAAAGCCAAAGATGCAGCTAACAAGCTCAGAGGTCTGCAATCAGAGATGCCAGACAGTAACACAGTTTATGGGCTTGTTTTATATGCATCAGAAATCCATCAGCTCAGGAAGCACCAGTGTGAGGCAAGATTTCCTGCAAGAATATTTTAGTTACCTGGAGCCTGATTTTTATAATTGTCCCTGGCACTTCCAGTAACCACAACAGATGATAAAACACTTGTGGAAAAGGCACTTCAGCATTCACCCGACATGCTTTTCAACACAAGGAACAAAGAAAAAGACTGATCTAGCTTGGAACTTGAGGAATTATCCTGCTCTGGAGCTAGCAGGATGTAAAGGGAGCCAGAAGGCCTAACTGAAGTGCCAAGATGTACCTCAGCAGTGTCACACATCTTCTGGGAGATGCAGCTTCCCTCAGGAAGCTCGTCAGGCAAGCGCCACGGAGAGCCAGGGCTGGGATCCATGGAGGGAGCTCCACACAGCCCCAAAGCTGCTGCCACCCCACCCCAGGCTGCTGCAGCTGCTGCCAGAGCGGCTCACATGCTCCATGAACACTGAGTCATGCTGCTCAGGATGGGAAGGAAGGGATTTGTTCCAGCAGCTCTGCAGGCAGCCCGCGCTGGACGGCTCGCGGCATGCAGACGGGTTGGGAACAGACAGCTACATGCACACGCCACTTTAAGAAAAGAGTTAAGCCTTTTCTTAAAGGCCTCTTTATTTTTAAATTCCTTCAAAACATAAATTAATTTAAACAAATCAGATGCAAAACACCTGCATTTTAAATTCGCATATATTTTACTGTATCAATCACAGCAACCTCATACAGTAAGATACACAAAAATAGAGCATGGTAGCACTTCAATTCAACACAGGTTTGTACTACAGGATTCCATGACATATATACAGAGGACTTCTCTTTTGCAGAGCAGGTACAGCCCCTGCCCTGGTCACCGTAAAAATTACGTGGCATCACAGTTTTAGTTGTCACTGTAGTGTGAGGAGCCATATGGAAATTGAACTGGTGAACTAGGAGATAACACTGTAGAGCAACCAAACAGGCATGACGCTGCAGAAGGTGGACAAAACCCAAAAAACCACCAAAATTAAAACCACCCTTAGACTGCATTTTAATAGTAAAATTGTTTTTAAATTCTTCACTATATACATAATGTATCTACATTTGTGTCATATTTATATATATATATATATTTATAAAAAACATACAAGAATGAAAACCTTAAAATCATTCACTTAATATTCACCCCAACCTTCAGGGTCAGCAAGGCAGTCCTTGCCCTTGACATTATGTTCAGTTGCAGTCCCTTGATTCAGAATTTCCCTGATTGTTAAACACACACTGTTCACTTTGTTTCTTAGTGCAAACTGGACAGTAACTTTTTGTTCTCAGCCCTCTGTAAGACCCAGGGTTCATCTTATCTCCATAACACTTCTGACACCCAGTTATGGCTAAAATTATTTTAGCTATTTTACAACACTAGCCTATGTAATTTTCCCCTCTACCTACCTGAAGCCCCCCACCCCACCCCAAAAAATAGAAGACAAAGGATCATTCATGCATGTTCCTGTCACACAGGGAGTGATGGACATTGAAGTTGAGAGGCCTAGACTCCAACAGTGATTATTCACTCCAAAGTGAATCATTTCAGTGCAAAGTGGACTACAGAGTTTACATCTCAGCTAGTTCTTTACAGATACTTTAAACACATTTAATTCTGCACATCAGTATAGGTTGCCTGATACTTTGTGCTAACTAGCTATAGTTGGAATAAGGGAGTTAGGATTCTTAGGGGTTTTCTTTTCATAAAAAACTAAAGTCTATTCATAACCAGGTGGTGTTTGTGGGTCAAACTGTACAGAGCCCAACACGAGGGAGTCCTGCTGCTCAGCCAGGGTTCCCAAGTGCTACAGCAAGAGACAAAGGTTATTATCTGATTCACATCTGTAACTGAGGGGTTCACTTGAACAGGAGTCACAAATGAGCTCTGATTTTCACCCAGGCCAGTGCTTTACTTGCTGGACTACACTACAGACAGACTGGCAGTGGATTTGGAAGCAAGCAGAACACTGATACTTACAATTTCCATAAGCACAAAGAAAAAGCGTGCACTGAGAGCAAAATCCTGCAATTCTTAGACAAGACTCTGCTCAGATGAGCAGCAGCCTTATCAGAGGGGAAAAAAAAAAGATTAAAACCCAAGAATTGATCAGAGCCAAGAACATCATTCTGCCACAGTGGCTATAAGCTATGAAATACAGTACAAGGAAAAACAAAAAGTCACCTGAAACAAATAACCCAGAGAGACTCCATAGTTATAATGATTCTATCACTTTCAAGAACTCAACATATTAAATATTTATTAAAAATAAACTGTTTCCAAATCACCTATTTACAGTACAAAGAACAGTACTTAAACCATGTGCAACAGAAGGAGAATGGACACTCATCTGAGAGGACAACACTCCAGGCATCATCTGAGTGACACAGATACAGGATCACCTCTTTCAAATACCACACAGTGAAACCCAGAAGGATGATATTGGCAACACTGGAAAATAAAGCACATGTTGTCCAGATCCAGGTTATATAAGGTCGAGATAAACAACCAGAGAGAGAAGGGGAGAAGGAGGAAACAAAGACAAAAGGAAGAGAGGTTGTGGTGTTTGCATTTTGGAGACCAAGAAATGCAGACACACATGAAAAATAGTCCTTGGTGGCAAAACAAGCCATTCACATATTTCCTGCACATTTTGAAGTCATACTTTATCAAAAACTGGCAGTGGTTTCATCACTCATAGAAAATGAGAATCTTAATTCTCTGACTTTGTTTTCAAACACTGCCTGGTTTTACCTGGGCAAGATATGATATAATAGGAAGGTATGATGTCACTTTTTAAAAATACAACAGCTGCCAAGTTTTAAGGAAAAATGTGCTCTTCTCCCCCATCTAAGTTGAAAAGCAATGCTCCTTTAGGAGTCACCTAAATTATAGCAGCATGAAATCGAATGGATCTGCAGCATCTGTGAAGCCATAAAAATCAAGAACTGGCACCTGATCACTGAACCATGGTTCCAAATATCTGGACACGTGATTTTGGCAAGAGGTCAGCGTGGAGTCAGAACATTGGTTAGGATAGCCCTTTCCTCTCCCCCTTTCCCTCCCTTCCCAAAGTGACTCAAGCAGTCTATCTGTAAACCACGTGGGACAGCTGGGATGATTTATAGTTTAACTGGTTGTTGGGCAGGAACCTGTGCAGGTCGCTCTTCCTGCAGCACGGGTCGTAGTAGTAGGCGTTGAGGCAGGTGTCACACGAGACCTTGGAGCAGAAGGTGCACGTGTTGGCGGCTCCCGAGCGGTTGCAGAAGCCGCAGCGCGAGGTGCCCGAAGGCTTGGACTTGGAACTGAACTGAGCAGCTCTGTCTTGACTCTGAGTCTGTGACGTGTACTGAGATTTCTCCCTCAGAGCCGGCGCGGGAGACAAGCCATCGCTTGGGAGGCCTTTGATGGAGTAGGAGCTCTGCTTCACTGCTGGGTACTCCTGCCTCGAGCCGAACAGGCTGTCACACTTCTGGCAAACAGAAGTGCCACAAGGGATGCCACAGTTCTGGCACTTGGAGGAAGCTGTCTCTTTGGCTAGGTGGGTGCGTTTGTGGTAAACAGGGTTGGCATCGCTTTTTAACAGCCATACATCAGACTTAATAGCGTCTTGTCTTTTGAAATTTAACACGCTTCTAGAATCGGGTTCGGTATATAAATCTAAGTCCTCTTGAGCAGAAAAATAGGAGCTGTAAGGGACATTTGTTCTTAGCATGCCATTGTGATGAGAGGAAGTTGGCAAGTATTCATCTGAACACCCGTGCGGGGAGCTGGACATGGCCAGCAGAGACGGCGACGGACGGATAATTTCATCTTTAATGTCATCTTCCGCATCCACCAGAATCGGCTCCTTCCTGAGGCTCAGCGAGCTCATCAAAGGCGGTTTCTTGCTCTCCCAGTAACTGTCATACGTATCCACTGACTTGGAAGGCTTGCTCACCTTTGGCTTGAAGTAGTCCTTGGAGGCGCGCTCGCTGGCGGATTTCTGGAGCACCATGCGGGCCATGGACGTGTTGAGGGTCTCCTTGCACTCCAGGCGCCGCCGCATGGCCTCGGAGCAGCCCCGCACGTCCTCGCTGCTGTTCTTGCGCTCGTTGATGACATCCATCTCCGAATAACCCTTGTCCTTCACCTGCAGGTGGATCTCCAGCAGCTGCTCGCATTCCACCTTGGCCAGAAAGAGCTCAAATGAAATCATTTTCACTTGGATGGCGTCGACCTGCTCTTTGAGCTTAAACGTCGTTCCCAGCTCTTGGACGTAGCCCATGTAGCTCAGAATCTGCCTCACATCATCCTCCGTTAGAGCAGACTTCACATGATAAACAAAGGGCCCGGTGTAGGTCTAAGAGGGGTGGGGGGAATAAAAGGAAAACTAGGTTACAAATTCAGTGGTGGACTGGATGTTCAGATAATTCAGTGACAGAGACCATGTAATTAAATACAATAATAACGACTCTGAACACGCACAACTGCCTTGGCAAGATGAGCTCGATTTCTGCATCCCTCCTGCTCAGCAGATGGAAATTCCACATGAGAGAAATTCAAAGTAGAAGAGTTTTCATTCAATTTAAAATCCTGATTAGCATAATGTCCTCCCTGGTGATTTAAATCACTCTGCTCTGCACTAGCATTAACGTTAATGCATACCAGACATATCTGAATTTACAGAAAGTCTACCATGAAAGGCAAAAAGGCCAGGATTTTGGGAACTACCCTACCCAGGGACAAGCTGGAGCTAACAGGAACAGAATTACCACAGGAGTGCCAAACTCCTCTTCAATTCAGCTTTAAATATACTTGAGGTGCACACTTCTTTGTGTACTGTTAATATGCAGTTTCAAATGTCAGTTTTATTCAATTTAATATTAATTCAAAATCTTCCACTAAAAGAGCCCCGAAAGCAGAGATGAGTTTCTGCAAGCTGAAATACCCTCAGCATCTGGCACACCTGAGGGATGTGCTAAGCCCAGTTCAGCCTGCTCTGAGTGCAGGCAGGAGCAGTCTGCCCATCACAGGCAAAAGAGAAAACACAAAACTCAGCAGCAGAGAGCTCCCAGGGAGACTTCAGCACCCAAGCCCAGCAGCGAGTTCCCACTTTTCCCTTTGGGAGCCTGCCTTAGGTAGATACATTTGAAAGCACCTTAAAATCAAAACATCAGGAACTGAGCACAGACAAGCAGGTCAAAGATATTCTGAAAACAATTATTTTGCTGAAGTTCCTTCATCATTACCAAACACCTTGTGAGAACCTCAGCAAAACATCCACTTGAACACACACACTGGGTTTAATACTTGTGTCCAGCAACAGCTGTGGTAAGACAAACCAAACTCTGAGTCAGCTTAAATCCAGCTGGACCACTCACCATAGTGAAAGCCTCTCCAAGGAGAAATAAACTAGTGCAGCAAGGGAGGCTGAACAACAACCTTAAATAAGCTTTTCTCCTACTTTACACACGTTCTAATTGCAGATACTGCTTGTACTTCTGCTCTGGAGATACTCTCACCAGCACAAACTTCACTTATTTTACCCAGAAACTTTCCTATGGCTTCTGTTTACCAACTGCACATAGAGAAATACATATACATATATATATTTATAGAGAGAGTATGCTATGAATGGAAAAAAGAGGAGCCTTTAAAGGAAATGCATGAAATGTGCTCACAGAAAGAAAAATAAATCATGTTCTCAGTATGGCTACATAAGAAAGTCTTACCTTAATGTTTTTGAACTCCTTTTTCCAGGGGTACAGAAAGAGATTAATTCCAACTGTCTCAAGCATGTTGAATGCATTATGGAGACAATGTAAACTTGAGGATTTCACAGATCTCAGTGAGTTTTCAGCCATCTCGTAAAATTTTATCAACCGGAATCGATAAAAGGGATCAATTTTGGGAAGGCAAAGTAAGGCTGCTGCCGCCACTCGCAAGTACTCATCGTTAATAGGACGCTGCTTGTTGTCAGAGGCATTCAGCTTGCATTCGTGGAACTGTACATACTTCCTAAATAAATCGTCTTTGTATTTTGTATCCATTGAAATGAGATTTTCCCTCACGCTGGGGGCAGCTACCTCCTCTCTTTCATGGTTATTTGGCAGTGGGTTGGGTGTCTGGCATTAGGGATCTTCAGCAATGGCAAGTGTCCTGGAATAGAACTGAAAACAAACAGAGTCACCCCAGGTGCACACACCCCAGCTGTCCCCAGCGCCTCCTGCCCCTCGGGGCTCTGTGACACAGCTCACAGAGCTGCAGCTCCCTCACAGCCTCTCCAGGACTCTGCAAAGGCACAGGAGCCACAGAAATGCCACTGTCCTGCATTCCACCATCACTCCCCACTCCTTTTCCAGCTCCCTGCCCATTTTGCTCATTTTGTGACAGTATCTGCTACTCCCCCTCACCTCTTGTGGCACAGGACTGTCCCTAGGCTGAGCAGGTTTACTGACTTTGCCTTTTGATTTCTAACATTTTAAAAGCTCTTGACAGCCACTGGCATTGCTCCTGCTGGTACCCCCAGTGCAGCTGGGGCAGGTCTGCAGCCGCCTCCAGAGCACCCACTCCTGACTGCTGCAAACCACAGCCCAAATTCCAGCTGAAAGCTGCCAGCACCACGGTGATCTTCTGGCAAAACAGCTACACCTGCCACCTCCAGCTGCTCTGTGGGAACAGAGTAAAACCTGTGTGTCCGTCATGCACACTTTTGTTTGCAGGGATAGCTGTTTTTATGGATATACTGATCTGCATTTTCAGTGCACTGAGCTCACACACTGAGCTGAAATAGCTGCTGACCAAAGAATGTCCCAAATGCTGCTTTACCAGAACCAAGGTAATTAACAGGCCAACAGACTCCATCTGCAATGCCTGAGGAACTTGTGATCAAAAAGCAGACCATGGGCTTTGTTTATTACATAAGAAGAAGCTCTTGACCTGAGAAGAGAGGAGTTGGGAAAAATCAGTGCACTGTTCCAGATGTAATCAGTCTCATACAGCACTTCAGAAAAGACTTTTCACTCAATATTAACTGTGGCTGCTAGAACACTGATCAACACTCCTGTTAAAGGAAAATCACTGTTAAGAGCAAGATCAGCTGAATGAAAGGAGCCAAAACACAAAATACCAACAACCAAGAGGCCAGGGAAACAAACAAGCAACAAAAGCAACAGCCTGGCAGTTAACATTCCTTGATGAAAGGCTGTGCTCAGTGCCAGCCCCGTGTGGGGAAAGTTAAGTAGCAGTTCTGCTTGTGCTCCAAGGCACACGCGCTCCTGTCAAGAGACAGGCTGTGAATCACAGGAAATGTGGAGTGCTAAATTAACATCTGAGCATAAGGGCCAGGAGCAGTCCCTTCCCTCCCCACGTTCCTCCGCAAGTTATGCAGGATGAAGTCTGTGGACAAAGACAGCAGAGTCTGTTCCTTGGCAAGAAGAGCTGCACACGAGAATCGCAGAGAGAGATCTTTGTCTGGCACGTCAGCACAACACCCCCAGGACAGGAGGGAGCCAGTGCAGGCAAGGAGAGGGATCCAGAGCCCAGCTCTGCCACAATACCCAGCAAACAGAGCGCCTGGTTACACGTGAGACCCGGCAGGGTCAGCGAGATCCCAGCTGACAGGAGAGCCCTTCAGCGAGGCCTGCAGGCCGTGCCTCTGCGAGCCCTGCCTCTGCCAGCCGTGCCTCTGCCAGCCGTGCCTCTGCCAGCCGTGCCTCTGCCAGCCGTGCCTCTGCCAGCCCTGCCCGTGCAGCCCAGCCAGGGCACGCCGGGCACGGAGCACACGCACAGCCCCAGGCAGCGCAGAGCCCGTGCCGGCAGCCCACCAGCACAACAGCCATGGTTACAGCCTGCCGGCAGCCTCACCGTGCGAGCAGGCACGGATAAATATAGGCTTCAGCAGCAGCACCCTGAGTGACAGAACGCACAGAAGGAACAAGGCCGCTCTGCTGCAAGGCACTCGCTCCAAACCTCAGCGCTGCACAGAGATGCAAGAAGAACACATCCTGACTCGAGTCCAGTGTCTGCTGCTGAGACAGGAGAGTGTCTGTCCATCCCCAGGGTCAAAACCTCAGCCGGGGGAAACAGCTATTCTGAGAACTCGCCTGTACAAAACGCTTGACAGCAGCGGGGAACAAACAGGGGGCAAACACACACACACAGTGCACACACACTGTACACACACAGACACACAGAGACACACACACACAGAGACACACACACACACAGAGTGTACACACACACACACACAAACAGAGACACACACACAGTGCACACACACACACACAGACACACACACACACTGTACACACACACACAGTGCACACACAGTGCACACACACAGAGACACACACACACACACAGACACACAGAGACACACACAGACACAGTGTATACACACACAGACACAGTGTACACACACACACATTGCACACACACACAGACACTGTACACACACACACACAGCGCACACACACTGTACACACACACACAGACACACAGAGACACACACAGACACAGTGCGCACATACACACAGAGACACACACACACAGAGACACACACACACACACTGTACACACACACACAGTGCACACACTCACACACAGAGACACACACACACAGTGTACACACACACAGACACAGGGTACACACACACACAGAGTGCACACACACACACACAGACACACGCAGTGCACACACTCACACACACACACACACACCCCCACCCACCCAGACCCTCCCAGAGCACAGCCCTGCGCCACCGGCCCAGGGGCCACAATCGCGGGGCAGGCCCCAGCGCCCGAGCTGGCTCCGGACACGGACACGGACACTGCGATGGGCACGGGAGCGGCACCGAGCGCGGGCAGCCCGCGGAGCCCCGCGGAGCTGGGGCCGCTCCGTGCCCGGGACACTTGTTGCACAGCCGGGTCGGGGAGCCCCGGGACACCGGCAAGGCCTCCGCGGTACCACCGCCCCCCGCCGCCCTCACTGTGCCGCGGCCACGGCGCCGCCCACCCACCCGGGCTGAGCCCCCGCTCCGCGGCCTGCCCCGTCCCTCACCGCTCCGCTCCGCTCCGCCGCCGGGACCCGCCGCCGCTCCACCGGAAGCGCTCGGTGCCCGGGATGCTGCCCCGCGTCCCGACGCGCTGCCCGGCAGAGCCGCGGAGGCCCGGCCGGTGCCGCGGACGGAGCGCGCCCGCCCTCACGGCTCGGGCAGGGCCGCGGCGGCGGCAGCGGCGGCCCGGAAGTGAACGGCGGGGCGGGAGCACTTCCGCCGCGTGACGTCATCGGCGCGGGGCGACAAGGGCGGGGCGGTGCCCCGGGGCCGCGCTCCGGCGGCTGCCGGGGAAAAAGCGGCCGTGGAGCGGCCGCGGGGCTGTGACACCGTGGGGCGTTAGGGCACCGCCGTGCCCGGAGCGGCGCTGGCACCGCGCGGGGCTCCGCCGAGCCGGGCCCCGCCCGCCGGCAGCTCCCGGGGATGGCGGCCGCGCCCCCCGGAGGCCCCGCCCACAGAGTTGGTCCCGCCCACAGCGCTGGGCCACGCCCCTCACGCACCCGGCGGGGCGGGGCCGGGCGGGGCCGCGCGTGCGCAGGGCCGCCCCCTGGCGGCGCGGCGGAAGATGGCGGCGGGCGGGCCGTCACGGCCCCCGGAGCGCCGAGCGGACCCGCTGGCCCGCCTCACCTGCCCCGTGTGCCTCGAGGTGTTCGACAGCCCGGTGCGCGTCCCCTGCGGACACGTGTGAGCGCCCGCCGCCGGGCCGGGGGCCGGGGGCCGGGGCGGGGGCCGCGGGGGCTGCGGGGCCGCGGGAGGAGCCGCCGCTCGGGGCCCCGCGGGGCTGAGGGCCGGGGCTCCGCACGCCGCTCCGGGCCCCGGCAGCGGGGCAGGGCTGACCTGCAGCGGCCTTGAAAGGGAGAGATCGAAAGAAAAGCGGGCGGGAAAGGAAACCAATGTTCTTCCACTTTCGCTTCCCGTCTCTCCTGAGGAATGCGGGCGCTGACAGGACAAGGGGAAATGGCTCCACACCGACAGAGGGCAGGCTGAGGCAGGATGGCGGGATGAAATTCCTCCCTGGCAGGGTGGGCAGGCCCTGGCACAGGTGCCCAGAGCAGCTGGGGCTGCCCCTGGATCCCTGGCAGTGCCCAAGGCCAGGCTGGACAGGAATGGGAGCTCTGGGGAAGGTGTCCCTGCCATGGCAGGGGGACACTGGGTGGGCTTTAAGGTCCATTCCAACCCAACCCGTTCCATGATTCTGTCCAGAAACCGGGGGCACAGAGCACTGTCCAACAGCAGGCAATTCTGGGTGTGACAGCCTGGGATCCTCCACCTCCTCCCTTCATGCCCAGCAGCTCCTTCTTACCCTTTATCGAGTCTAAAGGCTCTGTTGCTCCTCGGGCAGAGGCTGTGCAAGGGCAGTGGGTGCTGCTGGTGTTCAGAGGGCTGTCTCACCACCTCCTCCTTTTCTGCCCCCACAGCTTCTGCACGCCGTGCCTGCAGGAATGTCTGAAGCCCAAGAAGCCAGTGTGTGGGGTGTGCCGCAGCACCCTGGCACCTGGGAGCAGAGCTCTGGACCTGGAAAAGCAAATTGAAACAACAGAAACCACTTGCAACGGCTGCCATAAAAAAGTATGAAAGTGTTTGGAAATTAACTATGTAAGCTGCATCAGCCTGGGGGAAAATAAACTGCTTCCTCATCAGCTTTCTCAAAATCAGGTCAAAATGTTTGTTCTGATACGTGCTGAAGGTGTTTGATATAGGCAGCACCCAATGTCGATATTCTTTCCACAGTTTTTTGTTGTTACCTCTTCAGGAAATGAATTTCAAATGAAAGATTCTGATTTTAAAGTTAGAGTGAAAGGTTGCTGCTGTGAGTATGGTAACATAGCACAGACAGCAGAGTTACAGCTTAGCTAACCTGTAATCTCAAAAGTTTTCCATCTGGGCAGCTGAAGCATTTGGACTTTCTGCTTTGACACTTCTGAAAGCTGCTCAGGTTTACAGGTTTGCTGCTTTTGGTTGGAAGTGTAGCAGGAAGGGCAGGTGTTTTGAGCTGACCTTGCTGTGCTGCTGTTGCCTGCACAGATGTACCTGTCCAAGATGCGCAGCCACGCAGCCTCCTGCTCCAAGTACCAGAATTACATCATGGAAGGTGTGAAAGCCGTTACTAAAGAGCCCCTCCACAACACCAGGTAACACCTCTGCTCTGAAGTCCTGGACTTTTCTGTCACACGAAGGAATTGTGAATTAAAAGCAGACTTTACCTCTTTGCTTAGTTTGGGTGTTAATTTTTATATAGTGAAAAACTGAGCTTTGATCTTGCAGCTGGCTGTGCCCAGATAAACTCTGCAGCTTCTGTTTGGTCAGTGCACAGGACATCTGGAAGATGAGGGCATTCTGTAGGTGTAGCTGGCTTTTAGAATACCTCTGTCTCCTGATTGTACTCACACACAATGGAGGGAAGTGCACTCTTGTGGGTGGCTGGGGTGGTGCCCTGGCACTTGAGAAGAAGGTGATAAATGGCACTTAGAGCATTTGTAGAAGAGCTGTACTTCAGTCTAAATATGGACAATATTGTGTTCCTCAGAATACTCTTAGGAGTTTACAAACTGACTGTTACAATTAGCTTGCCTTAATAGCATAGGTAATTTCTTGCTTTGAATAATCTGTATTTGTAAATGACCTCCTTTTCTCCCCCAACCAGGAGCTTCCCAAATCGCTTCACCTTCCCCTGCCCGTACTGCAGCGAGAAGAACTTTGATCAAGAGGGACTGGTTGAACACTGCAAAGCTTTGCACAGCATGGATGCAAAACAAGTGGTAATAAAAAGTTTTGGTGCAAGAATTGCAATGAAGTCCAGTCTTAAAGCCCTTTGAAACAATGAATTAGAGACTTTCGAATTAAGTAGGTGTAATTAGTGCTGTTCAATCAGTGTGGCTGTGCTGGTCATGCCTCTAAGCCTGGTGTGGTTCTGCTGTCACCTTGCAGTGGCTCTCTGGTCTCCACCCACTGCAGCCAGGCCACATCCTCTTTTCACCCTGGAAAAATGGCACACATTCGAAGTTAATTAGGCACAGCAAAGTAATAAAACATAATTTCAAAAAAATGTCAGATATTTAATTTTTTCCTTGTTCTTCACCTTGTTTTCAGCAAGAAGATACTGTAAACTATTGGGGAAAATGCATGCAAAAAATAGTGTATCATTCTAGTAATCTATCTGTGATACTTCCTCTCATGTAAGAGGAATTGCAAAACATGGAACTGAATTGGAAACTCATTTTTCTGAGAAGTTTTTTGGAATTCCAGATTATCCAGGAAAAAAAGTTCCTTTTTTCTCTTGGAGAGAAGTGAGCTTTGCAGAGAACACCAAGGAAACTTTCCTGCCACTGAGAAATACAGGCTGAAATCTTCTGAAGCAGGAGGCTTTAATGAGTTCTGATTTTCAGAACGTGGGAGAAGAGTAAGCCATTCTGTTTCAGGGATCCAAGACATTAATTAAAATTATTCAGGACTATCTGAGGCTTTTGCATTAAATGTCCCAGCAAGTTATTGGCCATCACTTTGCATCCAGAACAGTGAGAGCACAAACCTTGAGCTCCACTCCCCCAGGCTGTCCCTGCCCTTCCTGCTGTCAGCATCAAAGCACTGAGCCACTGGGGCCTAACTGTTTTTTTTTCTTTGAAGGTTTGCCCAATTTGTGCCTCAATGCCATGGGGAGACCCCAATTACAGGAGTGCAAACTTCATGGAGCACCTGCAGAGACGCCATCGCTTTTCCTATGACACCTTTGTGGTAGGTTCTGCTCCCCCTTGGAGCGCAGCTGGGGGCTCACGGAGCTCCCTGGGCACTGCTGTGAAATCCCAGCGTGTCCTGGGGTGTCCAGGGGCACAGGGAAGTGCAGCCCTTGCTGCTGTCACTTGCACTGACCAGCGTGGCTGTTGTTTCTGTGCCCTCTGTTGCAGGACTACGATGCTGATGAGGATGATATGATGGCACAGGTTTTGATGCGCTCTTTGAGGGATAAGTGATCCAGCCAGAAGATTTACTGCAAACCCAAGCTTCCACGAGGGGGAAATGCCCAGCATCCTTGCACTTCTCCCAGCACATCCCAATATGAACTCAGGCATCCAGAAGTACAGAAGACTTTAATCCTATCTCAGTTTTAAATCCTGGTTTGATACTTCTGTACCATTCAGTCTTTCAGTATCATGATTTCTGACATTCAGCCCCATTTTTCTACTTGCTTAGCCTCAGTTTCATTGTAGATCAACAGGTGGGAATCAAGTTTTTTTTCTTTACCTATGCCTTTTGGTTTCTTTGAAAGTTGTGTTTATTTGACTGTCTAAAATCAAAAACATTCCAAATGGAATGGCCTGAACTAGTTAATAAATATCTTCCCAATCTCATGTACATATCTCAAGTGATTGTATGTGAGGTGTTCTGGTAGCTCTGTTCCCCTTTAGTGAGACTTCAGGTGCTAACTGTAACTGTCAGACCAGCTCTCATTCAAGTGACCTCTGATCCCTGTGATTCCATAATGTTTCCCAGTGTTTCAATCCTTACAGGAAGCCTCCCAACTGTATGGAAAGCATATCTTCAGTATGAGTGTTCAAACTGCAAACTTTCCTAGGAAATCTTTGCACTGTGTAAAAACTAGTTCAAAATACTTCAGTTCTATGCATGATTACTTTCCTCCATACTCTTATTATAAATTTCTAGCCTGGAAAATTATCTTTAGTGTTGGTCTTAATTAAAATGCATAATTTTTTAACTATCTTAGCAAATATTAATCAAAATTGCTGGCTTTATGATTAAATTGGTGAGTTTGAAACTGGTTTCCTAGTAATTTTAAGCCTTATGCTGGTAGGGGAATTCAGAAGGATTTTTTCAATACCTCGGCTTTCTATTTCAACTACAATTTTCATGTATCTTCTTGGGTTTTCCATCTCTCAAGGCAAGCTGGTGGAAAAACAAGTAATTCATAGCACTGGCATAGCATTTCCTTTCTGCATCACGGATTTTATCAGGTATTTTGAATTCCTGTTCTTCATTTAAATGTTCCTAAAGTAGCTGAAGTACTTGGATTGTTTGCCATCTGGCAGTGTGTGTGTAGAGTCAGGTGTAGCTTTCAAGGAAAAGTAAAATACAGCCCTGAGAGCAGGACAGTTCCAGCCCCTGGTGGATGCTCTGTCTTCAAGCCTACACTTTTACCATGGAGATTCCTTAGTTTGAATTTGATGCTTTGTTAAGTTCACAGTCGAGCTGCTGAGATCTCAGGCACCTGAGCAGAACCTGTAAATCACAGATGTGCAATGCAAGTGTTGTAATTGCAGCAGGGGGCCTGCACCACCCCAGAACTGAGCACTAATTAATTGATTTGAGCAGGAGCCGTGTCCCACGGCGCTCTGCAGACGGCAGCATAGCCTTACCCTGAGAATAATGAAACACACTCCGGCTAAAACCTCATGGTTCAGCCTGGTGTCCAGCCAGACCTCTGGCACCTCTCAGCTGACTTTGGGGTTTGTTCCTTCCCCGTGGTAGGGCCTGTGCCACTCTGAGCCCTGAGCGCCCGTGGGGCACTGGGAGCCCAGCGCTGTGGGGCTGGGAGAGGTGAAGCTCTGGCTGTGTGGGACAGTGCTGTGTTTGGGGGTGGTTATTGAGTGCCCTGCAGATGGTCTGATGGGGATTGGATGGGATCTCTGGGATGAGGCTACAGTGCAGTTTGGTGATGCCCATGGCCAGGAATCCAGATTCCTGCTTCTGTTCTAAGTGCACTTCCATGCAATTCTGATAAAATGTTTAAGGAGCAATTAGAAGCTTCCAAGTAATTTCTTTGTCATGTTTTAGACTTTTGAAGACAAATTACAAATAAAGGCCATTTAATTTATAAAATGCTACCTTTGTGTCAGCTCTTGTCATTTCTTCCTCATGGCTCACTTGTTTCCTTTGAGCCCCCACCCAGAGTGTTTGCACTCGCTGGGGTACACCCGACTGAGAGTCCCTGATTGATTTAAAGCCGCTCTGGTGAGAGGCCCCAGTGTGCTCTGCACGTCCTCCACTCATCTCGTTTGGCTGGTGAAAAGAAGCCTTGGAGTAGAACCAGCCCGTTTGGGCTCCCAATGGTGGGGAGTGTCCCTGGGAATGGTGCAGCTCTCTCTGGGAAGGGTGCAGTGTCCATGGGAAGGGTGCAGTGTCCATGGGAAGGGTGCAGTGTCCATGGGAAGGGTGCAGTGTCCATGGGAAGGGTGCAGTGTCCATGGGAAGGGTGCAATGTCCATGGGAAGGGTGCAGTGTCCCTGGGAAGGGTGCAGTGTCCATGGGAAGGGTACAGCTCTCTTTGGGAAGGGTGCAGTGTGGCTGGGAAGGGTGCAGTGTGGATGGGAAGGGTGCAGTGTCCATGGGAAGGGTGCAGTGTCCATGGGAAGGGTGCAGTGTGGCTGGGAAGGGTGCAGTGTCTCTGGGAAGGGTGCAGTGTCCATGGGAAGGGTGCAATGTCCATGGGAAGGGTGCAATGTCCATGGGAAGGGTGCAATGTCCATGGGAAGGGTGCAGTGTCCATGGGAAGGGTGCAGCTCTCTCTGGGAAGGGTGCAGTGTCCATGGGAAGGGTGCAGTGTCCATGGGAAGGGTGCAGTGTGGATGGGAAGGGTGCAGCTCTCTCTGGGAAGGGTGCAGTGTCCCTGGGAAGGGTGCAGTGTCCATGGGAAGGGTGCAGTGTCCCTGGGAAGGGTGCAGTGTCCCTGGGAAGGGTGCAGTGTCCCTGGGAAGGGTGCAGTGTCCATGGGAAGGGTGCAGCTCTCTCTGGGAAGGGTGCAGTGTCCATGGGAAGGGTGCAGCTCTCTCTGGGAAGGGTGCAGTGTCCCTGGGAAGGGTGCAGTGTCCCTGGGAAGGGCTCAGTGTCCATGGGAAGGGTGCAATGTCCATGGGAAGGGTGCAGCTCTCTCTGGGAAGGGTGCAGTGTCCATGGGAAGGGTGCAGCTCTCTCTGGGAAGGGTGCAGCTCTCTCTGGGAAGGGTGCAGTGTCCATGGGAAGGGTGCAGCTCTCTCTGGGAAGGGTGCAGTGTCCATGGGAAGGGTGCAATGTCCATGGGAAGGGTGCAGCTCTCTCACCGAGCTGCTCTCGCCTCGTCAGCAGCCGATCCTGCCGCATTGTGGGATAATGCAATCAGCCAGCCGGGAGCTGTGACATTCCCCGTGTCTGGCACAAAGTCAGCCTGAGGAGGACGATTAGCACAGAGACACACAACGGGAGGAGCCGGCCTTGCAGTTGAGCTGTTCTATCAAATGAATTTGTCTCCAGACAACGACTGGTCTTAATAGGTCTGATAAATTGTTGTCAGCATTAATTTCTTAATGCACGGGCATTGCTTTATCTGGAATTGCAGCGGTAAAATCCCCACGGCCTCCTTAGGCTGGGGGATGAGATCTTGCCAAAGCCTAAGTGCTGTATTCCAGGTCCTCATGTCACCTGACTGGAGAGAGAACAGCAAATTTTCTTCAAGGCCTTTGCCCGGCTGTACTGGACACTCGCTGGTGAGCCCATCTCAAAAAGGATTTACCAACCAAGGCTTTCCAAGTCATGGAAAAGCAAATGAGGGATGTGCTTGCAGTCCTAATGCTTTTCTTTGGTGTAAATACACTAAAAACTGCAGTGGAGCATCTGCTTGTTTTGGGGCTGGCTTTTTGTTTGTTTTTCTGACACACAGCTTTGTGTCGCAGTTGCATTGGTCTGTGCTTCATCAAAAACAACTCATTTTTATGGGCAAATCACATTATTCTCTGGGTGGTACAAATGAGGACTGCTGAAACCATTATCAAACTTTCCTTTTCCTTCCTTACTCCTTCCCCAAAGCTCCAGAAAATACTCGGCACTTGGTGAAAAGTAGGTGTCGCTGCTACTGGCTTGGATCTCTCTTCTAGTTCTCACATTTATTCTGTCTTTAGAGATGCTGGGGTTTAAAAAAAACCCAATTCGGTGGATCTTCTGGAGCTGCTGGAGTGTCCCGTGCGGTGGGTGAGGGTCCCTCGGGCAGCCCGGCTGAGCGGCGGAGGGTGAACGGCAGAGGGAGGTCTTGCATCTCGGAGAGAGCGGGGCTCGCTCCTCCCGGCCGTGCCTTTCAGGGAGCTCCTCCAGCCCTGCAGGGAGGGTTCACACCCCGTCCCACGGCCAGAGCTCCTCTGTTTCCCACCACAGCCTCCCTTGGAGGGAGGAACTCTGCTCTGCAGACAGATATTCAAGGTGCTCCATGGAGACGTGGAATTTTCAGCTGACTTGTTGCTCTGGAGGTGGTTGAAGTGTGTTTGTGAGCTCCTCTAGGACTGGAGCTGTGCCACGGGCTGGTGGCAGGTCTGCTCTGACCACCTTGGGGCTCAGCCGGTGTCCTCTGTGATGGTAAGGGTGGGACGATCGAGAAACTCAGTGCCACTTCCAGCCCGTGAGCCTCTGCAGAGCTTCCCCTCCCCTGTGTGCTGTTCTGTGTCCCCTCTCATGCTGGCTCACAGGTAGGTCCGGTCGCTTTCTCCCTTGATCTCGTTTTCTCCCCTAGCACAGGCAACTTTTTTCCACGCGCAGTGGTTGGAACAGATCTGATTATTACCATTTCAGAAAGAACACAGGAGAAAGAAAACCAGCTCTGTGTGTTCCTCGTGCGAGTGTCCCCAGTGTAACCACATCCGCGGCAGGAGGAGCGCGGGGAGGCACCTGCGCTGCCCCGGGGAGCGGCACCTCCGGACCGCGGGACAAGCGGGGGACCCGACCTTTGGGACTGGCGAACCCCAAGGCCTTCGGGGACACTTCTCGCCCCGAACCTCCGGCTGATCCAGGGATGAGTTCTGCAGATAAACACCTGCTGAAAGCCACGGGCAATTCCGCAGCAAAGGAGGGATGATCCAGTACCAGAGCACGTGGCTGCAGGGGAAAAGTTTGCAAATGCGTCTGGCTCGGGCAGGATGCGCGTGGCTGGCAGGACAGGCTCTCCAAGCTGTTCCTGCCCTGAGGAAAGGCTGACAGTGAGCTCAGCCCCTGCGCTGCAGCCGTGCCAGTGGAAAGCTTTGCTCCCACTTCTGCATTTCATGCCCTTGTGGCTAAACAGTAAGATGCGGTCGGCAGGGGCTGGCGCAGCGCTGTGTGACGGCCGAGTCACGAGTGGCCCAGCACACGGCGCATTTCCGAGCGCCAGGGCATTCCCCGCAGGACCCGTTCCCCCCTCGGCAGCTGCCTCGGCCCGGAGCGGAGCCGGCTCCTGCAGCAGGTGCCTGGAGCCGTGCCCTGAGCCCTTCCAGCGGGGACAGCCCCGGCCGGGCTCCCCCAGCCTGCGCTGACCGCTACAGCTCCGCTCAGCGCTGCCCTGCAGCCCCAGCCACGCCTGGGCACCTTCCCACGGGCACACGGCCCCTGGCGAGTGGGGAGCCAGAGGGAGAGTGGGTCCCAGCGGGGCTACGTGACCCGCCCTGCCCGTGGAAAAGGCAGGGGAGGAGAACAGAGGAGAGTTTGCTGAGGGGGACGGCTGCGCTGCCCAAAAGCTTCCCAGCAGAAAAGAAAACAGGTCTGGGCAGGTGCTCCTGACCCCTGGCAGCGGCAGGGAGTCACCGAGGACTGTGCCGGATCCATCCCGCTGCTCCAAAAGTCACCGCCTGTTCCCAGAGGATTATTAACCTGTGGTGAAGCACTCTTCAGTGCAGGGCTGTGTCCCAGCGGGGCACGGCAGAGGCCTGTCCCACCCTGCACCGCAGTCCACAGCCGAGGGGAAGGGCAAGGACAGGCAGCAGGGGGTGCGGGGACCCTTGGAACGCCTTTCTCCAGCCCGTCTGCTGCCTTGGGCAAGGGCTGCGGGTCACTCCAGCGTTCCGCCCCCTCCGGAGCACCGCCTGGACCCCCGGGAGCACGGCCCGGGAAAGCAACCGGGAGAGAAGCCAGGAGCGGCTGCTGCAGCATCAACAGCGGCGGCTCGTCCTCCGGCACCGGGCGGGCAGCGCGGCCGCACCGTGGGAGCGGCCCCCGGGCTCCGTCCCCTTGGCCCGGCTCGGCTCGGCTCGGCCCCCGGCAGCGGGGCCGACACCTGCCCGTCCCTGTCCGTCCCTCCCGGCCCATCCCGCCCCGTCCGGTCCCGTCCCTGCCCGTCCCTCCCGGCCCATCCCGTCCCGGCCCATTGGCTGCGGCCCCGGGGGCGGCCCCGCTCCCGCCCCGCTCCGCCCCCCCGGGCCCCGCACATATCAGGGCCGCGGCAGCACCGCGCCGGCTGCACCGGGCTGCAAGATGCCGCGCTCCTTCCTGGTGAAGAAGCACTTCTCGGCCAGCAAGAAGCCCAACTACAGCGAGCTGGAGAGCCAGGCCGGTGCGTGGACGGGACGGGCCGTGCACGTGGGGCGCTCCGCGGGGCGGGGCGGGGGCTCCGGTGCGGGATCTCCCTCGGATTCCACTCGGGAGCGGGCGGGGACCGACCGATTTTCCGCAGATTTGTTTGTTTGTTTCAATTTGGCGCGTCTGGTGGCGCGCGATCCCGTGTCCCGGGATGCTGAGCCGCTCCCTGGTACCTCGGGGATGTCGGTGGCTCCCTCAGGGGTACGTGGGGAGCTCCCCGTGCCGGGAGCGTGGGGTTCTCCTCATCCCGTTCCCCCCGGCAAGGCGGGCAGGGCCGCGGGGTCCCTGCGGTGTGAGGTCGGTCACCTTTGCCCCGGGGCGGGCCGCGGCTCTGGGCTCCCGTGGGGTCCCTTTGCTCCTCCTCAGGGCGGGGGTCCCAAGGGGTGGCCCGGGATGGGGTCGCGCTGAGCCCGCGGGGGTGGGTCAGGGTTCCGAGGGCCCCGCTGACCGCCGCCCCCTCCCGCAGTGCTGGCCGCTCCTCTGCTCTACGAGACGTGCCCGCTGCCCGTCATCCCCCCGCCCGAGGTGCTCGGGCCCGGAGCCTACTACCCTCCGCTGGTGTGGGACGCGGGGCTGCTGTCCAGCCTGTTCCCGGGCGGCCCGGGCAGCGATGCTGCGGGTGCCGCCGCCCCCGCCCTGGACCTGACGGCGCTCTCCAGCGAGGAGGATGAAGGCAAGAGCTCGGGGCCCCCCAGCCCGGCCTCGGCCCCCGCCGCCGCCGAGCGCTTCCGCTGTGCCCAGTGTGCCAAGGCGTACTCCACCTTCGCCGGGCTCTCCAAGCACAAGCAATTGCACTGCGACGCCCAGGCCAGGAAATCCTTCAGCTGCAAGTACTGTGAGAAGGAGTACGTGAGCCTGGGGGCTCTCAAGATGCACATCCGGAGCCACACGCTGCCCTGCGTCTGCAAGATGTGCGGGAAGGCGTTCTCCCGACCCTGGCTGCTGCAGGGCCACATCCGGACGCACACTGGTAACGTCCCCTCTCGTCCCTCTCCCGCCGCCCTTATCGCCTCCCGCTTCCCTGCTCTCCTGCCCCAGCGAATTGGCGGCCCGGGTGTTATCTGGGAAGATAAGGGTTTCCCAGACCCTCTTGGCACATCTCTCTAAAATGTCCTTTAAATATCCTCTTGGCTGGAACGCAGCGCAGGGTCAAGGCCCAGCCCGTAAATCTGTGCTGCTGCCGCGAGTGCAGGGCCTGCCCTGGGGCCGATGGCACACGTTTCCCCAAAATGTCATAAAGCGGGGCTGTGAGCCTGCCGGAGCCCAAAGCATCCCTCCCTGCCGCAGCTGCCCGCCCGGTCCCTCGGGCCGGGCCCGGCTCCAGGTGCCGGGATGCGCCACCTCGGGCAGGTGCTGCAGGCACCTGTTGGAGCGGGGCCGGGGCCGCAGCTGCAGCCCCCCCCCCGCTGCCCCCACAAAGCATCTCCCGAGCATCCTTTGTGGGGCTGTGGGACGGTGTAATTGTGACTTGGCACTGATTTCACACCCTCTTAACGTACTAAAGATGATGGCTGAAGGAAGCCGGGTAGACTTAATTGTGCTTTCCAAATTGAGCATACACATTTGTTTCCTCCAAAAGAGTCTTTCTGGGAGGAATTCGCCCTGGCCAGGCTTTTCAATGCGATCCGGGCAGGAGAAGGGGGAGCGCAGGGCTCGGCAGAGGAAATAGCTCCACTCACCCGGGGCTGGCGCCTCGCAGCCGCTGCCTGCTATGATATAATTAACACACAGCGCTCGGCTTTCCTGCCTTGCTGCGAGCTCCTCGCTTGGCTCCGCGCACGACACGAGTATCGTGTCTTCGTCTGTGTGTGCAACTGCCGCGCCGCTTGCAGATGTTTCCAGCATTCATTTGCCGTGCTTCATAGGAAAGGTTTTTCTGGGAGCAGACAGTTCCCAAGCTGGCAGTTCTCCCCCAAGCGATGCTGTGCCTACCCGGCTTTCCCCCCGAACAATAACAGCCAGCACTTCTTTTCACTGCGCTCTGCACAAACTTTGGCTAATGAATGGCTCCTTCTTTGATATTCCCCATGTGTTGATGCACTGGTTAATTGGGAGCGTTTCTCTTTGTCCTATAGGTGAAAAGCCCTTTTCCTGTACGCACTGCAACCGGGCCTTTGCTGACCGCTCTAATCTCCGCGCCCACCTGCAGACCCATTCAGATGTAAAGAAGTACCAGTGCAAAACCTGCTCCCGGACTTTCTCCCGCATGTCGCTGCTCCACAAGCATGAGGAGACGGGCTGCTCTGGCTCTCGCTGAGGACTCCGCTCCCCACGCCTCTCTCATCACAAATACCTATATTATAACTAGTTTCTGTAGGAGTTAGTTTCCTCCATGGCCATTGCGGTGTGCACCGGGCTGGACACTGCTCCTCTGGCCCTTGGGACCCTCCCACTCCTCACTCGGTGCCTCCAGTGCAATGCGAGAGCCTGACCACGGCGTGTGCTGGGTTGGAAGGGACCCATCAGGATCATCGAGTCTGATTCCTGGCCCCGTGCAGGACATCCCAAGAACCCCAGCACACGTTCCTTGAACTGCCACAGGCTTGGTGCAGTGAGGCCTTCTCCCATCCCGGCACGGGGGGCTGCAGGGCTGGGCTCGGTGCCGGGCGGGTGCGGCTCAGGTCCTGCCCCAGCCCCTCGGCGGTGCCCCCCTGCCAGAGGCACTCGGCACCTTGCAGGGCTGGACCCGCACTCGTATTGAACACTGCGACCATGTAGCTTGGGGGGTTGGGGGCTTTGGGTTCGACATGTTTGGGGTTTTTTTTTTTTTTTTTATTTTTTTTTAACACCATAACCACTCGGTAACTTTTAAGAACCAGTATTTTTTTAAATGAAGGACAAGACACTCCCCCCGTACCCCAAGTGTATATAACCCGCCTGTAGAAGGTGTAACTATGCAATAATACAGTATCCCAGTAGTTGTGAAGCAGCTGCTTCTCCCCAGCACAATGACAATTTGCAATGCCTGCGAGATTAACAGTGTCCATGAAAGGCAGGGGTAGCCATTTCAAACCCCAGCCCTGTTTACAGAGCAGCTATGCACTCAAGCACCTGTTAATATGACTCTTAACAACTGCTTTTCAAGAGAACTGTGACTAATAGCAGGCACTTGTCAGCTGATACAATGGTGGCCTGTCCCAAGGCTGGCCATCGACAGGTGTGTGCCAAAAGCCCTATTTATGGGTATTGACAGGTGCCTCCTGAATGCATCTTTCTTTGGACATTGTTTTCATGGAAATCATTACAAAGAAGATGTTTACATTTCAAAGGTACACTGGTATTTATATTTTTGTGCCACAATTTTGTACTGATGAAACTTTTTATATAATGATATACAATTTATTGATATTCAATAAAATCGTTAATTTATAATCGGGTTTTGTGTGTGCTTGGGGTGAATGTTCGGCAGTAAGGAGGGAGTGCTGTGCAGAGCCGGCTGCTGGGCTCAGCTCTGCTCCCACCTGGTGCTCTTGGCCTCTGCCTGCAGGTGACTCGGAGGTGGCATTTGCCGGAGGGAATGTGTGCAGCAGTGGCCGCTCCGGAGGGGAAAAGTCGGGCGGCCTCAGCTCCTGCCAGAGGGCTGGGGCAGCTGTGGGGTGGGGTGGGGATGCAGGGGCTCTCCCGGGGGTGCAGAGGATCCCCCGGGGGTGCAGAGAATCTCCCAGGTTCCACGAGAGAAAGCACAAGAGTTTGCCGTGTCCCTCCCAGCCTGCTCGGGTGGGTGCTGGTGTCCCCAGGGAGCTGCTGGAGCACCTGCGGCTCTCCCGTGTCCCTGAGCTCCCCGTGGGGAGCAGGTCTCTCCGCAGGGCACTGTCCCCGTGTCCCTGAGCTCCCCGTGGGGAGCGGGTCTCTCCGCAGGGCACTGTCCCCGTGTCCCTGAGCTCCCCGTGTCCCTGAGCTCCCCGTGGGGAGCAGGTCTCTCCGCAGGGCACGGTCCCCGTGTCCCTGAGCCTGCCCGGGCCAGCCGCAGCTCCCGGCGGGCCGGGGGAGCCGATGTGGGTGGTGGGCACAGAGCTGGGACACAGACACATCCCCTGTCAGAGCTGGGACACAGACACATCCCCTGTCAGAGCTGGGACACAGACACATCCCCTGTCAGAGCTGGGACACAGACACATCCCCTGTCAGAGCTGGGACACAGGCACATTCTTTGTCAGGGCTGGGACACAGCAGGGGCTGCCCCTCGAGGTTTTCCACAGCCCCGAAGCACCTGCTGTTCACCTTCCCTCCTCCCCCAGGTCCGGGCTGCTTCAGAGCCCGCAGCCAGCCTTGCTGCCAGCCTGCCCAGGGCCTGCGCTTTCCTGCTCTCCGCATTTCCTCGGTGCCATCTCCCGGACGTTGCTTTCCTCCAGGGAATGAAAGGGAGCCACTCCTCATCCCCCTCCATCCATCCCGCGGCTGCCCGGCTCCCTGCGCCTCTCCCGGGGCTGCTCGGAGCAGGGAGATGTGTGTGCCTGTAAAAGTCAGCAGAGCTGCTGCTCGGCCCTTCTTTAATTAAGAGCTCACCCGGTATAAACTGACTTTCCCAGCCGAGTTGGACTCATTACTCGATTATTAAGCAGGGCAGGAAGTTTTGGGTTTGCTCTTGTGTGTGCTTTTCTTCCTTTTCCCAACAGGAAGCGGGGGAGGGGCACTAATTACTTTCAGCTTTCCATCCATAAAATCCTGGAGCCGCAAAAGCAGCTAAATAGTTAAAAAAAAAAATAAAAAAATAAAAAAGAGACCAATTTTGAGAGGGGACCACCTGCAGGAGCTGGAAAGGAGGATCGAGGAGTGGGTGTGCTGGGAGCAGCAGCCCTGGCAGCCCCGGCCGGGTTGGCTTTGCAGCTCCCACAGCAGCATCAGAGCCCTGCCCCGCTGGGCTTTGCCCCCCTCCACGTGTGCCAGGGGACCCCGACCCTTTCCCGTGTCATTCAGGACCTCACTCCATCCCTGGCACCCTCCGGGGACCCCTGCCAGCTCCCTCTCAATGGGCTTCAACTAATATTGGTCAGGCCGGCGGTGAGAGCTGTGAGAAACCTCCTCCTCAGCAAGCTCTGCTGCTCTCACTTGTGCTCCTGGCTTTGTCCAGCGGCTGGCTGGGACGCCAGGCCTTTAGAGGGAAGGTATAAACCGGGTGGAGAGCAGCCTAGGCTCGACTGGCAAATCCCGCTGGCATTCAAACACAAATGCAGCCTTAAAACACGGGAAAAAAGAGACGCTGCATGTTCTGAATCACAAAAGCACAGCCCACTGGCACTTGGGTTGCTGCTGCATCTGCTTCTTGCCCTGCCCAGCAGCCCGTGCCCGGGACCGGCTGCTCAGGTGATGTCCCACCCCTCGGGCCAGTGCCTCAGACCTGCCCAGGTGTCACCCAGGTCTGGACCAGCTGCTGTCCCCTCGCAGGGTGATGAATGTGCTCCAGACCTCTCATTTTCTGATCAGCCACTCAATTTACTACTTAAAGTATTTCTTTTTTCTACCTAGGGATGTTTGGGATGCAGAGCCTGGAGGACCATGGCCAGGACACCCTTGGGTCCAGCTCAAGCCTCTCCACACAAGGGTCATCCCGTCTGGTCTCTCCCCACCCCTGCAGACCTCTTCTCTGATGGAGAAAGGCGCTCGGGGGCTGGGCCTGGGGAGGAGTGACAATTTCTTTTCCATTTCATTTTCTGAAGGAAAGCCGCAGAGCAGCATCGCTGGCAGCGGGGCCGCGGTGCCCTGCCCTTGTTCCCCTGTGCTCAGCGGGCTCAGCGGAGCCGGGGGCTCCGACACAAAAGCTCAGCAATTTCCCGGCTCTGTTTAACGCCAGGTCCCTGGGGCCGGGCCAGGTAGCGCAGGCTGTGCCCTGGGCTGGGAGCGGGGCCGGCGATTATCGGGGGAGCGATTTGGTGGCCGCTCTGTGGGAGCCTCTGTGAGAGGCTGCGGTGTCACCGGGGGTCGGTGCGAGGCTCGCAGGGAGCGGGGCCCGGAGGGCGGTGCCGGCTCCGGGGCTGCCGCGCTCCCCGGGCCCTGCCGGGCGTTTCAACCCCGCTCTTTCATTTCCACGGGACCTTTAAACCGGCACGTACATCCCCTCAGCTCCTGGAGCCCTTTCAAAGGCTCCAGGGAAACCACAAAGTGCCCTTTCTTCCCTGAGAAGACGGGTGTTTCCTCCCGTCCCTGACCCGATGTAGAATTAAGGGACACCCACCCTGCCGTGGGAACCCCCGGGGCAGACCCACGTGGAGACACCGCGTTAAAAAGGGATTTAAGGCTTCCATGCTACCATTTGAACTCATCCTGTCCTGTCTCTGCAAGCATCTGGAGCATCCCAGAGGGGATGAGAAGGAAAGCAGGAGGATTACAGCCACCTTTGCAAAGGCTGAGCTTCATCTCCTCAATCATTCGGGGGCTGCAGTTCCCAAAATTTCCATGGTCACCCCCTTGTGTCCCCAGGACAGGTGCGAGGCACACCTGCTCCTTGTGCTGTGAGCTCTGGGGTCCGCCAGAATGCCTCCTCTCACCTCCAGAGCAGTAGAAAGCAAAAACATTTCCACTTTCTTCTCCTGTCACTGCAAAGCTATCTGCTGGAAATGTTCTCATGATTCTCTGATCTCCTGCATCCTCCACAGCCTCTGCAGGAGCACTTCCAGCACCTGAACAGCCAAAGCTCAGCCCTTACCAAGTGCAGCAGACCAATTCTTCTGGCTCTTACCTTAGCTAGAAAAAGCTGAACAAACAAACACAAACCGGGCAGAATCCAGGGAATTACTGAAGCCAGTTCCTGATTTGGGGCAGGGAATGATCGGAGCTTTGTGGCAGAAGCTGGGACGGCTCGGGGGTGATCAGCAGGGACAGCCTGGGTTTCCCACTTGTGATAGCTGGGATGCAGGAGGTCTCAGAAGGTGTGTGAGGTTTTCCCTGTCTGGAGAAGGGCAGCAGGTGCCGGTGCAGGGCTCAGCCTGTCAACAGGCAGTGCCGTGAAAGCCTCTGTCCATTAACAGCTCGCCATAAGGAGCGGGGCTCACAAACAAACTGCAGGTGTAGCTCTTGTTTTTCTGCCTCTGGGCTATTGACATGAGCAATAATCTCAGATTAATCTTTAATGGGATGATGAACCGATAGCGTGGGGCTGGGGAGGTGCGAGTCTTCCCATGCAGATAAAGCACCGCAAATGCAGAAGGAAAGGGCCCGGCAGCCTGGGGAAGGGCCGTGAGGCTGGAGGGCTGAAATAAAGGTGATGTCTCGCCCCCTGGCCGCCCCCAGAGCAGCAGGCACAGGGGTGATGCCCCCAGGGCTGCGCCGTGCCCCAGCAGAGCCTCGGGCACCCTCCACAAAGCTGCTGTGATTCATTCCTTGTCCCGAGGATGGGCACTGGCACCAGGGCCACTGGCACAGCCCAGCAGGGCCCGCTGGCCTCTCCACCCTGAGAGGTGCCAGAGGCAGCCGCCAGCCCGTGCCGCCCGCTCTACAACGCCGTGCTGTAACTTATTGGAGATCTGCCTAGAAAATCATCAGAAAGTATTTTAAATCTAGCATAATATACATATGTATGGGTCACCTTCTGTTTTACTGGGCTCCCTGAAAGCAATGTGAGGCCTGTTCTGCTTTTCCCAATAAAAAGGCTCACATTTCACATGGAGGAGATTGGCGGCTCCCGGGCTAATTAGTCCGGGTTTCCCTCCACCTCCGCATTTTCCACGCAGGGTTATGCTGGCGACACTTTGTCTGTGGCTGCTCCGGGAGGACGGAGCTGCACATTGAGCCTCCTTTGCCGCGATGTGCAGAGCGGGGCAGGGCGAGGAAGTGGCGGCGTGTTGTGGCACGGAGTCATGGCCCGTTATAAAGAGCTTCAAGGGCCTGCATTATGTCATTACTCAATTAGCCTGTTGGTAATAGCACTTCATTAGAGAGACAGTTCCTATTCACTGGCCTTAATCCACTTTCTAAAGCCAGGGCTAGAGCCATTGATCGCTTTTCCCGCTTTCCTGATGAGGCAGAAAGTGTTTTTGGAGAGTGGCCCCGCGGAGGGGGCAGTGATGCTGCTGCCGTGGCCAGGGTGTGCTCCTGCGGCTGGGACAGGGGTGGCACCCCGGCAGCTCAGGTGGGGCGGGCAGAGCACCTGCCCTCCTCAGAAACCAGCCTGTTTATCGGGGAAGCGGTGAGTTTTGGTGGCAATCCATCGGTGGCCGCAGGACACGAGCTGTCCCCGCCCTGCGGGATGCGAGCCCACGCCAGGGATGCTCCGGGGCGGTTCGGGCGCTGCCTGCCCAGCCCGAGCCTCGCTTCGCACCACGGCGGGCCAGAAGGAAGAGCTGCTCCTCTGATTTCTTTTCTATTTCCTCCCCCACACGGCCTGACACGCAGAGCTCGGTGGAAAGCAAAGCACGGTAGGAAGTGGTGCGAGAGCCACACGCAGGAAGCCGATGTGTGTCAGGAAAGGACGGCAGGAGCGAGGGAGGAGCAGCCGGTGCGGAGCTGCCCGCCGGGGCAGGGGCACACAGAGCCCTTCCTCCTCTCTAAAGGCGTCTGCTGCCACTCGAGGTGCTGACAGAGCGAACACGGAGCTGCAGGGAGCCCGCAGCCCAGCCCAGGGAAATGTTCCCTGTGTCCTGCCCGTCCAGTTGGCTTCAAAGCCTGAGGGGTCCTGCAGGGACCCGGTGCCACAAGTCCCCCCACCTCAATGGCCAGAGCATCCTCAAGGGCAGCCCCGTAGCCTGGGGCCTCAATCTTCCGCAGCCTCATGCACACATCCACCTTCCCCAGGGCTGGGTGCCCCCTTCGTGCCCTGCTGCCATGGGAGGAGCTGGGCTTCCCTACCCCGTGAAAAAATAACCTTTGCTAGACTTGGGAAAGATTCAGCTCAAGACAGAAGTTACTTTCTATCAAAAGAAGCACTGGGGTAGGAAGGTTTACTGCCCTGGTTACAGCAGCTGCTGTCTGTGATCAATATAATCTGAATTTCCCCCCCTAACCTCACTGTACAGCAATAACCTTCCATCATCGCTTCCACAGAGCTGGAGGGCAGCGATGTGGGGCCCACACTTACTGGAAAAATTCATGGTTATTGGTAGCTGTGACTCAGATGAGGACCTGAATGCGAATGCTCTGCTAGATGGCAAATGGTTTCCTTCAAATGCTCTTCAGAGCATCCCGGGAGACAAAGCTGGCACGTGCCTGTGGGACAGTCCCTGCTGGCTGCTGGGGACAGGGAGGGCTGGGATGTCACACTCCATCACCCAGCGGAAACTTCCAATCTTCCACAATTGAAGCAAACACCTTGTTTTGATTCAAACCCTTTTGCCATTTCATACTGCTGGCTACTTCTCTCCGAAAGGAAATAGCTGTCCCATAAATAAGGGGTGGTGGGAGGGAGCGTGGGGGAGGCTGTGAGATGCAGGAAGCTTTTCCTGGCGTGCCCAGCTCAGGGCTGGAGAGCACCAGAGCAGAGATGGTCCCTGGTTCAGCGTGTGCCAAGGAACCCCCCACGCCTGGGGCACCCCAGCCTTCCCCTCCTCACCCCCAGACACCTCCCCACGAGCCCCTGGCAGCCAGCCCAGCCAGGGGCTGTGAGGGCAGGCCCTGCCCTGAGCTCTGGAGGGGAGAGAGCTGCCAAAGCACCGAGTGGAGCTGAGGGAGGGCAGCTCAGCAGGGCAGAGAGCAGCCGGGTGCCGCAGGTATCGCATTCCCACTGCAGCCACCTCCACCTGCAGCGTGGGGAGCATCCCAGCGCAGCTGCAGCCGCAGGGAGCTCCCCCAGCCTGCTGCTGGGGAGCTGCTGCACACACAGAACCAGCCACAAGATGAGAAGTGGCACCAGGAGCAGAAGCAGGAGCCTCCCCGGGACCCTGTGCAGCAGCGCCGAGGCCTGGGAGCTGCTGTGCCTGTGGGTCAGGGCTTAGCTGGCTCTGGGGGACGATGGAGATGAGAGCCAGTGCCCAGGGAAGTGCCTCCTGTGGTGTTCCAAACATTGTGGTGCCAGGCTGCAGGGGGATTTCAGCTGCACCACGATGGGCTCTTCATGAGAACCCAGCTCCAGTTGGGCTGTGTGGGGTCTTGCCAATGTGATCTTGTTCTGAGGCACAGACCTGAGCTTTCCCAGCAGATCCAGGTTTGGCTTTTTGCTTCCTGTGCCCCATTTTGCCCCACTGGAGGGGCTGGGTGCCACACAGTCTGTCAGCCACAGCCAGAGGTGCTGGGATGCTCTGCTGAGCAGGATCTCACCCCAGCCCACAGCAGGGAGGTTTGGCACAGCCCTCGGTGGCTCTGCAAGGGAGGGCAGAGGTGCTGCAGAGCATCCCTGAAAGCCGAGAACAGCGTGACCTGTGATCCATGTGCAGCCCTGCCTGCTCCTGCCCGTGGGATGGGGATGGGCTGTGCCCACCCTGTCACAGCCACATCCCCCTCACTCAGGCTGCAGCCAGGGGCTCGGCCGGCTCCGTGGGGCCTCAGCACCCCTGCACTGAGCTCCCTGGGGGGTTTGCAGTGGGGCTGGGGTGTGCAGTGGGGCTGGGGTGTGCAGTGGGGCTGGGGTGTGCAGTGAAATTGGGATTTGCAGTGAAATTGGGGTGTGCAGTGGGGCTGGGGTTTACAGTGGGGCTGGGGTGTGCAGTGGGGCTGGGGTTTACAGTGGGGCTGGGGTGTGCAGTGAAATTGGGATTTGCAGTGAAATTGGGGTGTGCAGTGGGGCTGGGGTTTACAGTGGGGCTGAGGTTTGCAGTGAAATTGGGGTTTGCAGTGAAATTGGGGTTTGCAGTGGGGGTGAGGTTTGCTGCACTCCCTGCCCCTTGCCAAAGCCAGAACTGTCAGTCTCTGTCAGCACCACCCATCCTTGCCTGTGCCCAGGGTGACAGCAGCGCTGGCACAGCAGTGGGGACAGTCACAGGGTGGGAACTGGGGGGTGACAGTGTGTGGCCTCTCTGGGAGAACGTGAAGATCCTGGATGTCTGTTATCACTGAGGACCAGGGAAAACACTGGGATTAAATGGAAGGAAAATAATAATGGCTAATGCTTCCAAAAGTAATTTGGGGAGCCTCAATTTAGAAAGCCAAAATTGAACTCCCTTGAAGAGACAGTTTTCCAGAGGCTTCTCCAAGACGTCTGGAGGAGTCGTCTGGAGGAGTCGTCCGTCGTCTGGCACCAGCAGAATTTGCCATTTCTAGGAGCTGTGGCTGGGAAGTGATAGTTAAGATTCCTGCCTGGCGCTGGGGCTGCCCTTCCCCGCACACGAGGAGCCTGGGGCCGGCTGTGCCAGCGACACCGGCTCAGCCTTACCCGGGCTTGGGGTGTTACCATCAGCGAGCTTTCCCAAAATAGTCCCTGGCACCCCTCCACGCTGCTGCTGCGCTGGGCCGAGTGTCTCTGGGACTCGCTTCCAGCTCCCCCGCAGCCCCAGCGGGAGGAGGAGCCCCTCTGCATCACCCTCTGCCCCGCTCCCCCTGCCCGGGGCAGGGCCCCTTCCCTGCTGCCGCCCAGCTCTCCTGAATCCCGGCTGAACGAGCCCGTGGACATAAAATTAGCACCCTTGCAGGAGGCTGCCAGGGAAAGCTGCCCTGGGCAGCTGCAATGGGAAGCAGATGCTCCGTGATTAAGCCCACATGGGCAGGGCAGGGCTGTCCCCCGAGCAGGACCAGGCTCTGGGGGCACACACCCCAGCAAAGGCTGCTTTGGGGAGGGGGGCTCAGGCTGGGGGCCAGGGAGGGAGCAGGCAGCCAGGGCTAGGAGGGCTGGCAGGATGGGGCCAGTGTGTGCCCACCAGTGATGCTCAGGAAATGGGAAATGGGCTCATACACCAGCACAGCTCCCTGGGGGCAGCGCCTCACCTTGTGGGAGCTGGACTTTTCAGCTCCATCAGGCTGAGATGAGGGCTGGGAGCTGCAATCCTGGCTCATGCTGCCAGGGATGAAACCCTGGAGGCCAGGAAGGCGAGAAGAGCCATTCCCAGAGCAGTTCCAGCACGGCATCCCCAGCTAATGCCATTTGCAGCCCAGCTGGAGCATCCGGCCCCAGGCAGCGCTGCCCCTGCTCTCCCCCCTGCTCCAAGGCTGCAGCAGAGTTCCAAAGTCCGGGGCCGGTGACCCTGTCCTGGCCCCTCTGCAGGGCCGTGCTGGAGGTGCAGAGTGAGTGAAGATGTGGGTTCTGCGTGCAGGGAGAGCCCTGCACCGAGCTCTGTAACCCGAGCACCATTTCCCAGATAACATCTTGGCAAAGGGGGGCAGTTTGCAGGGTCAGGTCGCAGGGGGCTCGCTGCTGACCCCTCTGAACACCAGCCCGGGACCCCAGCACCAGCAGGCGAGGGGAGGACACTCACTGGTGCTGCTGGCTTTATTTCTTCTTCTTCCCTTTCATGGTTCTGTCCCTGAACGGGATAAGTCACCACTTATCTCCTGCCCTTTCCAGCCTCCCCAGTGCGGTTTCTCCAGCCTCGCAAGAAGGGATGGCCATTTCTGTTTCTTCTCAAGGCATTTTTCCACCCACCCTTTCTGGCCCTGGTGGGAATTGTCAGCTTTGAGATAACGAGAAGGATGAATTGTCGCACAGGATGTTGCATGAAGCCCAAGTGCTATTTGCAGGCAACTTTAATAAGTAATAATAAGGAGAGAGAACTCCAAAGGAAGTAACCTGGTACAGCAGACAAGGCAGATTTATCAAGGCAGGGAGGAAATACTCCCCAGAAATGAATCTGGCATGAGTTCCTGCACACCAGTCCCACGATCCTGTCTGCCACCACAGGCAACTCTTATCTGAAACAGTCCAGTGTTTAAAATAGACTGGAAAATAAATAGTCTTCCAGCACGACTGATCCTCCAGAGCCTGCAGTTCATCCCAGCAGCATTTAGTTTTCTCTGGAGTGTTTCCGACATGTACTTCAAGACCTTCCAACTCTTTTCTCCTCCCCTGCTCGTGACATTAATGAACCTTTAGGGATTCTTACAGCACATTTCATGTGGATGTATTTTTAAGCATAGAAGGAGAGCGGTTCCCAGCCCGGGGTGGATGCAGAGTGGCTTTGTGAGGCGCACTCCAAACAGGAATCCATCAAGCGCCAGGGCTAAGTGTGGCTGCGGCAGCTTGCTCGCGTGAAGCTGTTTAATGTTCATTGTTCACAGCTGTGTCACCCTAATAGAGTATTTTATTGTTTTTCCAGTTGTACTTAAACCCGTCATTCATTATCCTGCCCGGCCAGCGAGTGCCTCACCTTTAATTGATGACACCAGACAAAATGCCTGGTCAAAGTTTCCAGTGTCTCCACCACAACTGGGACTGGCTGCCTGCCCCCAGAGCCTGCCAGCGCAGCTCAGCCCCTGTGAGTGACGTGGAGGACGAGGGGGACACGGCCACCAGGAGCTCTGGTCCCCGTGGTGCAGCTCATGGGGCACAGGGTGTCTGTTCCCTGGGCTGGGACATGAGCTCAGGTGCCACAAGCCACCCCCTGGGTCGTGGGGAGGACCAGGCTGGGTGGCAGCAAAGCCCCCGGGGCCACCCCTGCCCTGCTGGAGAGCGAGTGCCCGGGGCCACCGCTGCAGCAGTGACGGGGGCTGGCAGAGGCAGAGCCCCAAGAGCCCCAGCTCTGGCAGCAGTGCCACAGCTGCCCCTCGCTGGCTCTGACAGCCCCCAGATGAACCTTTTGGGCCAGCAGAGCCACCTCCCCACGTTGTCCCTGAGTGCCACTCCTGAGCCACCCCAATGCCCAGCTGTCCCCAGGTGACAATCTCGTGTGACAACAAACTGCAGTGACCAACTGCATGTGCTGGGAATCAGCCTCCTTGGCAGGCAGGGAACAGCTCCTGCTCTGTGTAAGGCCTGACAGACTCTCTACAGTAGTTAAAAGGGACAGCATTAAAGAAAAAGGACTTAAACAACCCCAAAGTGAAGGGCCTGTAATTTATTTACTCCCCTCAATGAATGCTGGTTGCAAATCACTGTATAAAAATAACTCCTTTCTCCAACTTTTGATCTCTGATATTCCTGTATTTCCCTGGGGAAAATGTAAATCTATGAACTTATTACTAATGTTTCCTGTCCCTGACAGTGGAGCCAGTTGATATTTTACTTGAGAAGCTAGAGAAAAAAAAAAAAGTAGCATAAACTTAATGACTGCAGACTGTTTCCAATCTTAGTTTCACTTTTCAGATGTGGAGTTTCCATCTTACAACAGGGAGAGGGAGATTCTTAAATAAAACATGATTTAACTTTAGCCAAACTTCCTCCTAGTGTTTATGCTTTTGGCTCGGGGTTTGATCCAGTTAAAGCTGGTTCCCTTTGAAGCAGCCCCGGCTCATCACCGCTCACCGTCACCACGGTTGGAAATTGTCTGTTCCGCTTCTGGATCCCAATTCCCCGGGCTCTGGCTGCCCCGTGCCCTCCTGCCGTGCCCTGCCTCGGGGAGCAGCTCGGGGAGTGAGGGTGTGCTGGCACCTGCGCCGTGCCCTGCACTGCCCGGGCACACAGCCACTGCCAGCTCGCCTGGGAAAAGCAGTTCCACGGCACTGCTGCCCCAGCCACGCTCCTTTTGGAGCCCCAAAGCCATGTGCAGGAGTGGCTAGTGGGGAAATGCAGGGCAGGAACTCAGGGGTCCAAAAAATATTGAGAAGGTTTCCAAATTGTCTCATTTTAGTGTGGTCCTCCGAAAACGAAACAGGTTTCTAGTTCGCAACAGGCTTGGCTTGGAAGTGTGAGCTCTTTAGTGGCAGCTCTGCTGCTCAGGTACAGAAAAATCCCCAAGCTTGTTTGGGTTTTCTCCTATTTCTGGACAGAAAAAATTCCCCCAGAAATCTCGGGGCAGAGGGAGATCACATCCTGGCAGCACCAGGCAGGCAGCCCAACCCGGCCCTGCAAAAACACCCCCTCAGTTCTGCCTCTTGTCCCCAGGGGATGGGGATGGCCCCAGGGGACCCCCAGCCCCTCTCCTGCCCTCTCTGCCCACCCTGCTCTGTCCTCTGGGCCTGCCTGCTCTGGGGGGAGCTGCTGTGGGCACCAGACCTGACCAGAACTCACCTCCCACCATTCAGGCACTGCTTCAACATCAGCCAAAACACAGGGAATAAAAGGAACTCTGATGGGGTCTAAGCTGAGCTGTGCACCCTGGAGGATTGCTGGCTGCCTCTGTTGGTGTCAGATAAATAGCCCTGTGACTGCACTAATGTTTAACATCCCCTCTCATTATCTCTCTGGCATCCCGGGCTCCTGCAGGGATTGCAGCCAGGCCCCAGCCACGTCTTCCCCCCGTCCCCATCCCTCTGGCTGGCTGCAGCAGCACTGACACAGCCATCCCACCACTTCTGGGGGCACGGTGGGAGGCACTTGCAAGAACCATGCTTCTATTTTCATTTCCTCCCATGGTAAGTACAGCTCTGCACAAACTCACTTCCCAGCCGTGGCCAACCCACGGGGACAGAGCCCAGCAGGTCCTGGCAGCTCCCACAGCTCTGCACAGCCCCTGCCCCACACCAGCCAGGCTTTCCTCCCCTGATCCTCACATACCTAAACAGGCCAGAGAAGAGAAGGAAAAGCCCAGGAGAGGAAATGGCCCATCCCCAGCTGCCCTCAGTGCACATTTCCTCTGCTGAGTGGCCAGGAAGGGCTCCAGTGGATGCTGGGGCCATCTCCATGCTGAGTCCTGGAGCTCTGGCTCCTATCCCTGTTTTCCAGCAGGAAGCCCACTTTGACATGCAGTGGTGCATGGAACACATCAGGAACACAGGGAACCCTTCAAGCACCCTTTTTACCATATCCACCTGGATCTGTGGTGGGAATGGCCAGAGAGATCCCTCTCCTGAGGCTGCCAAGCTGTGCTACAGCCACATGCAGGCTCATCCCCCAGCCATGGAATTCCCTCCGAGGCCATAAAACGAGCTGGGAGCCGGAGTTTGGGATGTTTGGGATGTTTGCATCAGTTTGGGATGAGGGTGTGATTTCCCTGCAAGGTGAGGGTCAGCAGCCCAGGAAGTGGGGAGGTGTCCAGCGCTCCGGGCGCTCTCAGGGAAGGCCAGGCTGCTGAGGAACAGAAGCCAAAATTCTGCTCTTGGCTCCCAGCCCCTGACCCTGGGAGCCGCCAGGACAGGAGCAGAGGAGCGGGGCTTTGGTGGGAGCTCTGGGATGTTTGGGCCAACACAGACTGGGGACTTTGCTGGTGCCCTGGTCACTCAGAGAGCTCAGGGTTTCACAGGCACCCCCTCTTCACCCCCCGAGGGGGCACAGGGAACCACAAATCATCCGAGAGGTTTCCACATTTCCCCCAGTGAAATGCAGCCCGTGTGGTGGAGCTGGGAGCAGGGGGTGAGCAGGGACCCCCCTGCAGGCTCTGGCCAGGGTGCAGCCCCACAGCCCCCGTGCTGGGCAGGACACGCAGCCCGGCGTGGGGAGCTGGGAACTTCCCTACACAGCAGAGTGAGCAGGAATGTTATTTACTGAGCGAGGGAGAGGCCTGGCAGCGCTCTCGGCCGGCTCTTCCCCATGTATGGCTGTGTGTTACTCAGCAGGATGAGCACAGACGGAGGCAGCGTGCCCAGGGGGACGTTTCCCCTCGTGGAAACCCCTCTGGAGCCCGGGCTGGGCACAGCAGCACCCTGCACCTGCCCTGAGCCGGGCCAGGGCTGCTCCCCGGGATCCCCCGTGCTCAGCAAGGCTTTGTAGAAGCGAGGGGACACAGCTGGGACGTGACCACCAGCACACGGCCCTGGGGATGCAGCAGGGCGAGGGGAGGCTGCCTTCCCCGGGAGCAGGATGAGAGGAGCATCACACTGAAAAGAAGCCCAAACTCGCCCTTTCCCTTAATAAGCCTCGTTCACCTCAAAGCAAATATTTTTATGAAAGTGGGATTTCACTTCCCATTTGTGTTTCTGACATTTGTTGAAAACTGACAGCGTGTTCAAAGGGAAACTCTGTTTCCCGAGCCTGTGGAGTTTTCCCAGCCCCAGCACGGCCCGGGGGAAGCCCGTCCTGTCCCTCCTGCCCGCAGGTGGGGGATGCCCACCGCCCCCAGCCTCCCTCCTCCGCTCGGGATAATTATTGGTGACGGAGGGGCGGATTCTCCAGAGTCACGGGCACATCCCAAGGCCCTGCTCTTCTCCCCGAGGGCTTCAAAGGCTTCGCAAACAGGAATAGCCGCAGCCTCAGAGCTAAGTCAACAGAGCCTCCTGTGCTGGGGGCCGGGCATGGGCGGTGCGGGTCCCAGCAGCGCTGGAAACACTCGGGGGTGTCCCGGCTGCTGCCCACCGCGCACGGACGAGCCACTAAACACAGGCGCTTTTCTTCTCCCGAGTCCAAACTCTGCTGTTTCCCCCGCTCTTGGATTCTCCCGGCGCTTCCCCTGCACCACGGGCCCTGCTGATGTCCTGGAGCAGCCCCTGGAGCGGGAGGGAAGGGAGAAGGGATGGAATTAGCCCTGGGCAGGAGGCACTGCGAGGGTGGCTGAGCAGATGCGAGCGTTTCCCAGCGGTGACTGCCCGGGGAAGTTCAGTGTGACTCATGCGCTTCCCCGGCTCTGAATCGCAGCATTGTGCTGAGAAATCACAAACACGCTGCCATGGTCCCGGCACAGCAACATCGCTCCCGGCTGCCCGCAGCACCGCAGCCTCCCCGGGGCCCAGGGGAGCGGGCCGGGGAGAGAGATGTGGGGAGGGGAGAGAGATGTGGGGAGAGAGATGTGGGGATGAGAGGGAGCGATGTGGGGAGGGGAGAGAGATGTGGGGAGGAGAGATGTGGGGAGAGAGATGTGGGGAGAGAGATGTGAGGAGAGCGATGTGGGGAGGAGAGGGAGAGATGTGGGGAGGAGAGGGAGAGATGTGGGGAGGGGAGAGAGCGATGTGGGGAGGGGAGGGAGCGATGTGGGGAAGGGAGATGTGGTGATGAGAGCGAGGTGGGGATGAGACCCAGGCTCCTGCAGAGGCAGGCGCTCCCCCGGGGGCCAGACTGGCGGCTGCCCCCAGCGCTCCGGCAGCTCGGAGATCTCCGAGCTCTCAAGCAGAATGCCTCTCTTTTCCTCGGCATCCCGGGGAGCAAACACGCTGCACAGGCAGCCGTGCATACGTGTGCTCCCTCAGCAAACAATCGGGGAAAAAAACCAGAAGCCGAGAGGAGCCGAGAGGAGCCGAGAGGAGCCTTCTCGCGGCGCCCCTCTGCCAGCACCACACCTCCCCGCGTGTACACAGTTTATTTTCCTTCCCATTAAAGTCTCCCCACCAGCCTGGCTCTGGGAAACTCAATTTAGGCGCGGAGCCCTGGGTATATTATTGCTAGCGGGAACAGAGCGGGGCACTGAGCCCCGAACAAGCCGCGCTTTGCTCTGGCGGAGGCAGCGCCGAGCGGGGACGGGAAGTCCCCGTGCAGACACAAAGTCTGGGGCTCTCGGCCACGGCCCGATGGGGGCTCGGGGGCTGCCGAGACAGGCAAGGGGCTGCTCCAAGGCTGGAGCCTCCGGCCAGCGCACGGCGCCGGTAACACCTCCCGCACATCCTGGGAAAACGCTGGGCTTCCCCAGGGCGTGGAGGATGGAATCACCCTCTGTCTGGGCACGGCACGGCTCAAAAACCGGGAGGTCAATGGGTGGAGGGATGAGGGATGATTCTGAGCACCCCCAAACCACGGCCTGTCCCAGTGAATGCCCTGGGGACCGGGAGGACGGGGCTGAACGCAGGGCAGGTCCATGCACGGGGCATTCCCAGCATTGTGCCAGGTGTTTTCCAGCTGTTTCTGTGTGCCTGAGCCGGCTGCACCGGTACCTGCTGTGCTTTCCCTCAGCAGGGCTGGTGCACTGCAGGGAAAAGCCATGTCCACGCTTCTGCCATGGGATCCCACCTGGCCTCCTTCTACCCACTCCTCTTCTGCTTTGTGTGACCTCAGACAAGCCAAATCCCAAACGCCTGGCGTGAGCAGGAGGTGACCTGCCATCCCCACAGCTGCTTTTTCCTTGCTCTGCAAGGTTACAATAGCTCCTTGTTCCTCTGCGCCCCACTCCTCTCCTGTATCACATCCTACACCACCGCTTTGCAGTGACCTCATCCTCCTTATTTTCCATGCCTCCTGCTGAAACCAGGGCCACGTCCTGTGTCCCAGCCTCTGCCCCACGCCGTCTCCTGGGGCTGCAGACGGGAGGGGGTCTCCAAGGGCCGTCCTGCCCCCTTGCCCCAGCACCCACAGGGACCCACCCAGCCAGAGCCTGGGGAGGTTTGCAGTGCTGGCTAAAAGGGCCATCTGTGAAATCCATTTGCAGCTTTTTCCTGCGTTTTTAACCCCTTTACTCCCACCTAGCCTCGGCCTGCCCTGGGATGCTGAGCAGCCCCTCCCAGCTCCAGCCTTTTCTCTGGGGCACACGGTGACTCTGTAGGTGCTGCCCCATGAGGGACCTCACCCCAGATGTGTTTGGTATCGGGCACCTCTCTTGCTTCACAGACAATAAATGCCTTGGAAATCTGTGCACCAAGGCTCCTTGGTGGCCCTGCACATGGGGCTTCTCTTGCCCAGGTGGTTTAGGACAGCTTGGTATCTCAGTGTTCTTTTGGCTTCTCATCAGGGCCCATTTCCAGGGCACAAAGTTTTTTTTCTCTTGGGAACCTTTCCTTTGCCCTCTCCGCCCCCGTCTCTTTCATGTGGTGTTTCACAGGAGCCTGGTTTGCATGAAGCAGGGGAAATCACCAAAGGTTTCATCCCCTGGGTCCTGGGACCTTCACACGCAGCCGGGCTGTGGTTAGCCAGAAGAAAACATTAGTGGTAGCCCAGGGCTTGGTGAGAAACCAGGAGAGCCGTCCACTTCTGGCTGTGCTCCTGCAGGCCAGGCTGCTGCCCAGGGGAAGGGACTGGCGGCTGTGCAGGGCACGTGGGGAGCTGGATGTCACACCAAGGCCAGTCTACATGTGGGCTGAGGGACAGGGACAGGGCCCAGCTGCCCCTTGGGTGCCACCCACTCCATTTCTGTGCCTGGAGGAGCCTCCTCGGGGCTCACAGGTGCCTGTGGCTGACACTGCCCCCAGGGACAGGAGCTCCAGGGCTTGGCTGCTCACACCCTGGCACAGGAGCAGCTGAAAGCCTTTTGTCTTTGAGCTTCCCACTGAAACGGGACCTTCCTCTTTCTCTGCCCGACTCAGACACCAGCTGGGGAGGGAAGGTCTTGGCTGCCACAAGGGCAGGACAAACCAGAGCAGACAAGGCAGGACAGAAGCTCTATCCCAAGAGCTGTGCTCCATCTCTGTGCCAGGGTGCTCCAGTGTGGCAGGACCTCGCTGGGGAGATGCTGCACGAACCCCCCTCCCCAGCCCTGTGCTGATGAGTCCCAAACTCAGCGTTGGTGCGGGACTGTCCCTGTGTCAGCAGGGCAGGCACACATGGGGTCTCTCCTGCCTCCACCTGGTTAATTATCATGAGATTTTCAGATTTAAAACCACGAGGCCTTGGGAGCCCCACAGACAGTGGGGGGTCCACCTGTGACCCCAGCGTTTGTTCCTCAGCTGGTGCCCGTCTGGCGCCCACTGGTGCCGCCAGAAGCTGCGGGAGATGTTTTGCTGAGGGCGTCAGCCTTGGAGCAGGGTGGCACATGCCTACGAGAGCGGCATGAGCTCACGTCTGCCGGCAGCGACACAGCCTCAAGTGCCTTAAGTAGGTGTTGAAAATGAGGAGTTTCTTTCAAGAAGCTCTCGGGGTGGGAGGCGCGGTGTGGCTGCAGTGATTGACCGTGTGCAGCGGCTGCCGGCGGGGCACGGGCGTGCCTGGGGCTGCAGAGAGGGGGCTGCGGGCTCTGGGGGCACAGCTGCCCCTGGGACCACTGAAATCCTCCTCGGACCCTCCCGACCCAAGCACAGGGCTGGGCAGGAGAAGGCAGAGCTGCCTCCGCATCAGACAGAGCTGGTTGTGGACACCTTGTGGGAGGTGGGTGGCCACCCTCTCCAGTCCTGCTCCAAGCACCCCAGAGCCCAGGAGCTGCCCTGAGACCTGGATAAAGGTGTTCCTCCATTGCCTGTGGTGGTGTGTCCTCAGGAGGCTGCCGAGAGCCGCCTCACCTTCCTCTGCTGTGGTTGTTTGAGGTTCACGGGTTCGCTCAGAAGCTGCCCCTGCATTACTCAGCACCAGCTCCCCTCTGGGGTGACTGTGTTGGGCAAGTGGGGCTGGGCTGGCTCTGTGCCGCGGGTCCCCCAAAATGCACGAAGAAAACCAGACCCTTCCTACGTGCTGCAGCCTCAGCAAGTGTCTGAAAAGCTGATGGGCTTTCCCTCCGAGGGCAGGGCTTGGGCTGGACAGGGATGTGGCTAGCGTGCTCCAGGGAGGTGTCAGGGACCCCTGCTCAGCCCAGACTCTCACCTGGGGCTCGGATCACGGCCGGGAGGGGTGGAAAGCAAAGGTGAGAAATGCGCAGTGGAGGGTCCCTGTGAGAGCCGGTGTGTGGCAGGATCAGACCTTCCCCTGGCTGTTCCACACAGCCATTCCCACATCCCGCTGGCAGCTCCAGCTGCGGTCCCGTCACCTCGGGGGATCGTGGTTTGCAGGGCGGGGATCCCCGGCCCTTGCAGCCCGCTGGGAAGGCAGCGATGTGCTGGGGGAGGATGCCAAGGGAGAGTCATTCCCCTCTCCAGGCCAAGCCTCGGGATTTCTGGGCCCCTTTCCACGCGTTTCCGTGCGCTGGAGCTGCTGCCTCCAAGTGTGACAGCGCAGGCTGTTCCCCAGCCTCGGTGCCTGCCTGCACCCGGAGTGTTCTCCACGGCCAGGAGCGATCCCCAGCCCTCCTGAGCCCTCCTGAGCCCTCCTGAGCCCTCCTGAGCTCACCTGAGCCCACCTGAGCCCTCCTGAGCCCACCTGAGCCCTCCTGAGCCCACCTGAGCCCTCCTGAGCCCTCCTGAGCCCTCCTGAGCCCTCCTGAGCCCTCCTGAGCCCTCCTGAGCCCACCTGAGCCCCAGTGACGCCGGCAGCAGCCCCCGGGTGAGACACGGCCGGGGCTGGGAGAGCCGGGCCTGGGGCAGGGAGCCCCTGATCCCCGGGCTGCGGCTCCTGCCTGGGCACAGATAGCCCGAGGATCCCATCCCTGAGGATCCCATCCCTGAGGATCCCATCCCTGAGGGTCCCATCCCTGAGGATCCCATCCCTGAGGATCCCATCCCTGGGGGTCCCATCCCTGAGGATCCCAGTCCCGAGGATCCCATCCCTGAAGGTCCCATCCCCAAGGATCCCATCCCTGAGGATCCCATCCCCGAGGATCCCATCCCTGAGGATCCCATCCCTGGGGGTCCCATCCCCGAAAGTCCCATCCCCAAGGATCCCATCCCTGAGGATCCCATCCCTGAGGATCCCAGTCCCGAGGATCCCATCCCTGAAGGTCCCATCCCCAAGGATCCCATCCCCGAAAGTCCCATCCCCGAGGATCCCATCCCCGAAGGTCCCATCCCCGAGGATCCCATCCCCGAAGGTCCCATCCCCGAGGATCCCATCCCCGAAAGTCCCATCCCCGAGGATCCCATCCCTGAGAATCCCATCCCTGAGGATCCCATCCCTGAGAATCCCATCCCTGAGGGTCCCATCCCTGAGAATCCCATCCCTGAGAATCCCATCCCTGAGGATCCCATCCCCGAAGGTCCCATCCCCGAGGATCCCATCCCTGAGGATCCCATCCCCGAAGGTCCCATCCCCGAGGATCCCATCCCCGAGGATCCCATCCCTGAGGATCCCATCCCTGAGGATCCCATCCCTGGGGGTGCCATCCCCGAGGATCCCATCCCTGAGGATCCCATCCCTGAGGATCCCATCCCTGGGGGTGCCATCCCCGAGGATCCCATCCCCGAAGATCCCATCCCCGAGGATCCCATCCCCGAGGATCCCATCCCCTAGGATCCCATCCCCGGGGGTCCCAGCCCCACGGGCACAGGAGCACCCCGTGTCTCTGGCAGTGCCGGTGGCTGCACTCCCTGCTTGACCTCATGAGGACCTGAGGATTCCCCCCTCGCTGCCCTGGACCAGCTTTAAACGGGATTTTCAATATTATCTCTCCTTCTGTGCAGCAGCACCTTCGGAGTGGGCACTGCTACCAGAGCTAGCAGCAGTGTTCCAGGGAAATGGTGTTTCTTTGGAAAGAAAGCTGCAATCAGTATGGTGGGGAAAAGTGGATTTTGATTCATTTCTCTGCCTGAAAATATGCCCCCACCATTGGAGCTCTGTAAAAAAATCCATTTTTTTTCCAAATCCCAATGATCTCTTTTTTCCCCATGAAATATTAGCTAATTAAATGTATTTTAAACGATTCTATATGTTCAAAGTGAAAACAAAATATTTCAGAAGTGTCTGAATAAGGGTGGAAGAACTGACCAAGGCTGATCTAATCCAAGGCTTGGGAATGAGCCTTGAAATTTCATTTTCCTGCACCTTTTGAAGGGGAAATTTTCAAAACCTTTACTGATCTTCTGTGTAGCCAGCTGGTCTGGGTGTTTGCTGTCACTTGCACTGCTCTGAAGGTGCCAGGCTGAGCAGAGTGGGCACAGTGGGGTGTGAGGTGGGCTGACAGGGACACATGTGCCAGGGTCAGGTGGCACCTGGGGCCACCTGTGCGGCGCTGGGCCAGGGCAGCAGCTGCCTGGGGACACTGGGGGGGACAGGGGGACACTGGGGTGCTCAGGCAGTGCGGGTGCAGTCCCCAGTCCCTGGTGGGTGAGGGATGGAGCAGGGTGGGGATCCCAGGGACCTGCTGGGACCCGTGCTGGGCCCGTTCCCTCGGAGTGTCAGCAGCAGAGACGCCCTGGTGGATGTTCTGAGGGCCAGCCTGGATAAAAGATGATTGTGAAGTGCAGCCCAGAGCTGACACTGTTTATTAACAGAGGTTTTACATCTTTCCAGGCAGTTGTAGTGCAGGAGGCAGCTCGCTGGAGCAGGCAGTGCCCTCCCTCCAGGGCTGCAGGGCAGGGCTGGCACTGCTGGGCACAGCTCCTGACTGAAACCTTGCTCTGTGTGAGCTGCAGCAAAGCCCCCGTGCCTGGAGCTGTCCCCCAGAGCCCTGCAGACGGTGACAGCCCCACGGGGACCCTGGGAGCCCAGAGCTGACCGTGGCCAGGCTGCAGTGCCCCAGTGCCACACCAGCTGGGTGCCACCTGCTTCCAGAGCTGCTGCAGCAGGTGAGAATGGAGCAGATTTGGGGCTTTCCAGACCTTTCCTGCCCCCACTGTGTATATCCAGCAGGTCAGAACACAGGCATGGGAACCCAGCGTTGTTCTGGGCTGTGCAGAGGGACACAAGGAGCTAATTCCTATGGGGAAGGGGTGAACCCAACCTATGGACCCTCCCACCTCTGCTGGCCGAGATAAACATCCCAATAAACATGGGCTGATGCAATTATCACATGCAGGGAGACAGCAGCCTGTCTCCCGCCTGCCTGGGGAGGGGGAGCGGCTGGGGGGCAGTGGGGTGTGGGGGGCCAGGGGCCTTGGGGACCTCCAGATCACCCTCCCTGCCGCCCTGTTAATATCCAAAGTGGCTGTGATAAGAAGCAGTTGCTGGGGCCGCAGGTGGGAAGGTGTCAAGTCGTACACACGGAGCTATAAACAGTGCGTGCCCATAAACCAGATCAAAGCAGAAAGAGTTTATTTTCAGAAGGTCTGCTTCCTCCGCAGAGCCTGGAGACAAAGAGCTTTTGGGGGAAGGGGGGAAGGAGAGGGAGGAAAAAAGGGAGAGAGTTAGAGGAGGGGGAAGGATGGAGTTGGCCGTGCCGATTTCTGCCGGGTGGATCTCACACTCTGCAGCTGCCCCGAGGGAGGCTGGCCGGAGCCAGCAGGGTCAGAGGGGGTGAGGAGTAGCTGGTACCGAGGGCATGGAGGTGGCTCAGCCTCCCGCAGGGTCCCTGGAGCTCTGTGCCCCACGGGCTGTCCCCCCAGGGCTGGGCTGTGTGGACAGGGCTGCCTGGAGCACCTGAGCCCTAAGTCACAAGCCCTTAAGCAAACTATTGTGAAACCTCGTTGGTTTGCAGAGCCTGTCCCCACCTCCAGCCCCCAAATCACAGGGCTCAGCTACAGGAGCGCTGCGGGGGGAAGCGGGTGCCCACCTGCTCCTCGGCCGGGGAGCTCCTGGTCTCGGCAGGAGGAGGAGGAGGAGGAGGAGGAGGAAATCCAAGAGGGGGAAGGCAGCCGCATCAGGCTCGGCAGCAATGGGAGCTCAAGAGGTCAGAGAGCAGATGTTGGGGCTGTAGGAGTGCGTGTTAGCTCAGGGGCGCCTGTATCCTGCGCTGCCCGCGCTCACCTCGCCTCTCATTCACACACACAATTCCCACTCCTCTCACGCTGACCGACCCTGAAACGAACCAGATGAAGTCTGAGACCTCAGACTTGCTCACTTTGGGCTCTAGATAAAGGTAGTCCTCTGAATGTCCTCATCCCCCAGTGCAGCTGGCACTGGAGCTGCAGGCTCCCACCACAGAGGTTTGCAGTGATGGTGCTGATGGGCCCTGCAGGGGCACGTGGCCCTCCATGGTTTTCTTAACCAGCCTCGCAAGGGCAGGCACAGATGTTTGGGGATGTCAGGCTGGGCCTGTGACAGGCTTTGCTCCATCCCAGCAGCACGGGAGCTGTGGTGCTGATGCCACAGCCCTCTGCCTCTCCTGGGGCGTGCTGGCTCCTGCCTTGCAGGGCTCCCTCCCATGGGCCTCATGTTTAACCCACAGCAGTTAAATGCCTACGTTTTTCCAGGACTGCTTTTCCTGCAGCCCCCAGCAGCTTCCTGAGCCTGTCTTCGGGGTGAAGTAAGAGTATTGGGCTCACTTTCCCCGGGAAGGCGGCAGCACCGGTCCCACACCGCCCTGGCAGCACCTGCTGCTGTGCTGGCCGTCACCTCCCCGTTCACAGCCTCGGCGAGGGAAACACATTGCACGGCCTTCAAGGGAAATTTCACTCTGCTTTGCGCAAATATTTATCCCACCTGTTTCCTGCCTGGGCCAGCTCTGGGCCCGGAGGACGCGGTGGGTCACAGGCAGCGGGGCGGGGGGAGCCGGCTCCTTCTCACACGGAGACCTTTGCTCCGCAGGGCTGGGCTGCAGCAGCCGGCCCTCTCCGAGCGAGGACGGGATGGGAGATGTGCAGGGAAGGGCACGCTGAGGCCGTGGGGTGCTGTGCTCAGCTGCAGATGTAAAAGCCCCCCAGCTTGTCTTTGGTTTGTTTTCACCCACGCTGGAGCACCTCTGGGGAAAAGAGAGCAGGCTGGGAAGGCATCGTGTGTTCCTGACGGTGTTTCTAATGGCTGTCACCAGTCTGGGTTTGAATGTCCCTGTTTCTTCCCTTTGAAGGGGGACCTGGAAGGGTGGCGAGGCTCTCCCGGGTCTGGATCCCCTTCCCAGCGCCCGGTGCGCTCCGGCTGCCGCGGCGAGGCGGCGCTGGCACCTGCAGCCGCTGTCAGCAGCCCTGGGCCGGGCTGGGACCGAGCAGGGGCGATTCCCTGGCACGGAGCTGCAGGGGATGGCTCAGGCGCCCGGAGCCGCCGCTGCTCGGGCAGGCGCCGCATCCCCGGCGGCCGCGGGCACCGCCCTGCTCAGGAAATCCCTGGCCAGGGCTCCGGGAAGCACGGCCGTGCTATTCTTACCCGCGGCCCTCGCCTCCCTCCGGCTGCCTGCGGGAGACAGGATGGGCTGGATGGCTCCGGCGGAGCGCTCCGTGCGTGAGGAGCTCCGGGGCGTCCGCCCCATCCCACCCCGAAAATAGCACGGACCACCCCCGGCAGCTGCTTCCAGCACGGCCCCGGCTCCTCCGGGGGCTGCTGCAGCCCTTCCCCGCCTCCCTCGGGGGCTGCTGCAGCCCTTCCCCGCCTCCCCTTTTCCAGACAGCCCGTGATTCATGCGCGCAGCTCCCGGAGGCTCCCTGGAAAGCCCCGAGGAGGCTCAGGGACACATCTGTGCGGTGACACCGCCGCGGGGACACCCGCTCCGCCCGGCCCGGCCGCACCTGCCCCGGGGCTGCATCATCACCTTCCTGCTCCCCCAGCGCAGCTCCCACCCGCACAGCCGTGCCAGCCCTGCGGAACGCTGGCAGGAAGGCTTTGACTCATGCCGGAGTTCACGAAAACAAAACTCTGCAAATAAATAGCATTCGCACCGTTTCCTTACCGGAACGGGCCCCTGTTTCCTATGCCGGTGCTGCTCGGGGTGCTCCACCCACAGGGACTGACCCTGCGGCCACCGAGCTGCCCCGGCGCCAGGGCTGTGCCAGCTCCAGCCCCTCCTCGCTCATCCCCGGCTGAGCCAGGCCGGGGGCTGTGCTGGAGCCCCTGTGGCCAGGCACTGCCAGCAGCCCCCGGACCAGAAGGGTTTGATCTCCAGCCATGTTCAGAAGAAACCTGGATGCCTCTAGGGACTTACCTGGGACGAGTTTTGAGCGAGATAGGCTGTGCCTTGGGCAAATATTTTGGTTTTCATTTGGAGGGAGCACAGAGGTTTTACAGAGTGGATCCCCACAGCTGGGGCTGAGCTTTGCTCCACAGCATTCACAGCCAGGACCTCCCACTGCCCACGCTGGGCCCTGCCAGTCCAGCCTGTCCTTTTGGCCACCTGTAATCCATGTCCACAGCTCCCTCAGGGGATGCTGAGGTGTTTGTGGTGGGGCCAGCAGCTCCACACCTTCAGTGGAATGCTGCTTTTCCCCAGAATCACATCACAGTGTGGATGGAGAACAGGAATCAGGATTCAATGTCAACTTTTCTCATCCTTTGCCCTAATTTCCCTGGCAATTTATTTACCACTTGAAAAAGAGTAAATGTGCCTCTTAGGGCAGAAGTCGGCATTGAGAGCAGCCTGGCCAGGGTGGCTGTCCTGCACCCAGGCTCACTCCAGCTCCCTTTCCTCTTCACCCACGAGAGCTGCGGTGCTGGACGCGTGCCCGTGACTCACGGCTGTTCTCAAGCCCTGCCGGGGATGCTCCTGGGCTCCTCCGAGCCCTTCCCAGGGCAGCAGAGCAGCTGGCAGCGCTCCTGGGGAGCAGCAGCCCCCGGGAGAGGCTGGAGAGCCCCCGGCGTTTCCTGCTGAGGCTGCACATTCCCAGAGGGAGGAAAGGTCGTGGCTCTCCTGGTTTCCGCTCCCGGCACGGCCGGCAGCAGCCGCAGCTTCCTCCGGCTCCTCTGCAAGGTGCACCCGAGCCTGGCACCAGCCTCGGTCCCTCTCAGCAGCCGTGGCCGCTCCTTTCTCTCGTGGTGATGCTGCTCAGGCCCAGCAGGACGGGGCAGCGCTGCCTCCCGCCCCGCACAGGACGCGGGTGCCTCCCCCCTCTCCGGTGACACACCGGGGGTGACAGGGACGAGTCACTTCCCTTGGCTTCCCCCTCTGTGCTCAGGGAAGCTCCTCAGGCACCGGTTCCATTCACCCTCGGCTCCCGCGGTGGGGGGAGTGGGAGCGGTGGCAGTGATGGGGGGATGAGGTTTCCGTGTGGCACCACAGGGATGCTCCCTCCTTCTCATTCCAAGGCTGCCATTTGTACCAAATTGAATTTTGTACTGTCCAAATGACCATGTCCATGTAATATATTGCATTCACAACATGTTTAGCAAATCATTCAAAGGAAAATGTGAAGCAGAAGTATCTAGCACAGTTCTTAGTATAAAAAATGAAGCAAAATTAATCACGTGGAAATGAAACTTTGAAGCTTATTAAAAAAATCTGGCACAAGCCTCCTGGTGCCAAAACCCCCATTAGGGTGAGTCATTTCAACTCTCCCCCAGGGAAAAAGCACCGGAATGCTCATGTCCTGGTGAGGTGTTTCACTTCTGGCTGCCCAGACAGGTGGGTCCCAGCACTCCAGAATTTCCCCTCAAAGCCCAAGTGATGCTCATGTAGTGCCAAGGGAGAAGAAAGCCAGGTCAGACCCACTTATCACCCCTGGCCGGTGATTGAATCAGCCACAGGTTTTTCCTGTGTTTCCAAGTATCGAACTTCCCTGGAGGGAAATTTACTTGCAACATCCATTAGTGTCGTGGTTTTAGTCCTAATTTTATAAGAGATTTCAGTAGAGCAGGGGCTGACAGTCCCTGCTGGTGCCCGCAGGTGGGTTATGTGTGCAGGGGCTGCCGCGGTTCCCCCGGCCGGGGCCGGGGCTGGGGCTGGGGCTGGGGCTGGGGCCGGGGCTGGGGCTGGGGCTGGGGCTGGGGCTGGGGCCGGGGCTGGAGCTGGGGCTGGCAGGAGGGTTTCTGTCCCTGCTGTTCTCACCCTCCTTTCTCGGGGCAATCAGCCGGGAGCCGCCCCTCTGCAGAGGGGATTTCATCACCCCCGCAAGCTCGGGGGCTGTGGGTGCTCAGGGCACGGCCCCTGGGGCAGGTGAGCAGCGGCAGCAGCTCTGGGGTGGGGGCTCCCATCCCCTCCCCGGCCAGGGAAACTGAGGCAGCCCCAGGAGAGCCTGTGCTGGGGGCTGGTCTGGGATCTCACGGCTGCCCCCAGCCAGGGCTTCAGCTCCATCTTCCTGGGGGGAGACAAGGACTTACCTGCGCTTCTTCAGCACTCAGAACGTGTTTACTCTGGCTCTGGGTTAATATATCTGGGTTTACTCATCTGATAGAGAGATCAATGGGCAGAGCTGGCCCTGCACAAAGATGTGATCTGTCTATTTTCTGCCTGTTTCAAAGCCCTCCTCCCGGCAGCAGCACGAGGCTGCCCCTCGTTATCAGCAGCCGATTAAAGCATCTGAGATTCAGGCTGAACGTTTTTGCACATTTTTCCATCCAAGCCCCTGCCTGCCGCGGGAGGAGGTGCTGAGGTTCTCTTTGCCAGCATCCTGCTCCATGGGCAGCCTGCAGAGGAGGGAAGGAGCTGCTGCTCTCAGCCAGGTCAGGGCTGCACCTGGAGAGAAGGACAAACTGCCCAGGACATCCTGCCCAGCTGTGCCAACTTCAAGCTCCTGCTGTCCCCAGCCACACTCTGCAGCCCGAGCAGCCCCTCCTGGCCCTGTCCCCGTCCCCATCACCCTCCCCTGGTAGCAGGGGGAGCAGCAGCGAGCGTGGGGCTGAGCAGGTGAACCAGGGAGGGACAAACACAACCAGAAGGGCTCCTCCAGGCCCAGGGCCCTCCAGGGATTAGGTCCCCTTGTGCTGGGGTGAAGCAAGAGTTTACCGAAGCCCTCGCTATCAGTCCCAGCCCTGTGTGCAAGAAGGGGCTGTGTCCACCCCACGTGTGCCACGGGGCTCTGGATGGGGCCCCTCCCTGCCCTTGCTCCCCCTCTGTGCCCCGGTGCCCCCCACCCCAGCAGGGCCAGCCTTTGCTCCTGTGCCAGGACAGGGCAGGAGCTGCTCTGCTGGGAGCTGGAGGGCCCAGGGGTGGCTCCTCATGAAGGAGGCTTTGCCCACCCCTCCAGCTGCTGCCCATGGCTGCCCTCAGCAGTGTGTCCACCCAGCCCCTGCCTGCTGAGGTGGGCGTGGGGAGCACCCCTGCAGCCCTGGCTCACCCTCCGAGGGCAGAGCATCCCTTCCCTGCACTGCCCATCACCTCCACCCACCCCTCATCCCCAGCAGGAACCGGGCTGCCTCTGCTCTCTGCCCCTGCTCTCTTGGCTGACAGTCTGCTGACCGCAAAGCAGGTTGATTTGAATTTTCCATGGATGGCTCAGAGTCACGGATAATTCATTATTCACACCTCTCTAATTAAGCTGCTGCCCAGCAGTCGAGGCAGGGCTGGGAGCAGCCACATGTCCCCAGGCCAGGGCAGGTCAGCAAGGTCCAAGGTGGCTTGAATTTGGGCTGTGGTGTCCTCAGCCCGTGCCGCAGGGGACACAGGGCAGCTCTGGCTGGAAGATCCCGGAGCTGGGGGTCTGAGAGCAGCGCACAGGGAAGGGCAGCAGCCTTTTGGGAGCGTTTCTCCAAACCTGGAGCTCAGCTCAGTGCTGGCAGAGCCTTTCAGCTCCCGAGGGAGGGCTGGCCGTGGCAGCAGTCCTGCAGCGGTGACCTGGAGCCGTGCAGGCGGTCACTGCCTGCAGCAGGAGCTGGGGAAGCTGGCACTGCAGGATTCACTGCCTGCAGCAGGAGCTGGAGAAGCTGGCACTGCAGGATTCACTGCCTGCAGCAGGAGCTGGAGAAGCTGGCACTGCAGGATTCACTGCCCGCAGCAGGAGCTGGGGAAGCTGGCACTGCAGGATTCACTGCCCGCAGCAGGAGCTGGGGAAGCTGGCACTGCAGGATTCACTGCCCGCAGCAGGAGCTGGGGAAGCTGGCACTGCAGGATTCACTGCCTGCAGCAGGAGCTGGGGAAGCTGGCACTGCAGGATTCACTGCCTGCAGCAGGAGCTGGAGAAGCTGGCAGCCAGGATTCACTGCCCGCAGCAGGAGCTGGAGAAGCTGGCACTGCAGGATTCACTGCCCGCAGCAGGAGCTGGGGAAGCTGGCAGCCAGGATTCACCGTGGCTGCTTTTGGCACCAGGCTGGTCCCGCTGCAATCCCAGTCACAGCTGTCACTGCAGGCTGGCACTGCAGCCAGCCCTGGGGAGAGGCAGCCCTGCAGAGCTGGTGGCAGCAGGGAGGGATGCAGGAGGGATGCGGGAGGGATGCAGGAGGGATGCAGGAGGGATGCAGGAGGATGAGCTGCTCTGGCACATCCCCCGAGCATCCCCGAGCCCCGGGAGCCGGGCAGGGTGCGGGGGCCGCCTCCCCAGCCCCGCTGATGAGAACTCCAAATGCAGGCGGTGGGCTGCTCCACAGGCAGCTCCGCGCCGCCAAGGCAGCCAGGGCCATTTTAATCATTTCCAGATTTGTGTGGGAGGTCAGGGCCCTGGGGTGCTGCTCCATGTCAGTTTTATAAACACGGCAGTTTTTCCAGATGGTCTCTGGCTCCAGCCTGGCTAGCAGGTTGATTGGGCCAGACCAAAATAACAACAGGTGGAGAACAGGCCATGACTGCCTGACGCTATCTCCTTTCTCCATCTATTCCCCAAATGATTTTTTTCTTTGCAGAAAACAATTAAGTTTTGCAGGGGCAGGGGTGGGAGCAGCTCTGGGCTGCGGGCTGAGGCCCCACACCTTCGCTGCACGTGTGAGAGCAGCATCTGCCTGGGCTGGTGAGGCCAGGGCAGGGCCAGGAGCGGATCCCTGCTCCCTGCAGCCACAGACTGCGCCGGGGCTTCCCAGCACTCGGCACTTCTGCAGCCCGAGGATTTTCCTCCATCCTCCCGAGGGCTGCCTGAGTCAGCAGATCAGTCGCACACCAGCAGGCTCATTCATTCCACCCCCTCCCCCTTTTTTATTCTGTTTTACAGCAAGATGGATTTTTTTACCTTTTCCATTAACTGCCAAGGAAATCTGGGGCCAAATGGGCATTGTGGCGGCATGCTGCCTGCACCCCTGGTTTCCAGGGCCCAGAGGGAGCCCTGCATCCCCAGGTGCTCTGAGGGTGGCCAGGGTCCATGTGAAGCTGCTGGACCTGGTGCTTTCCCAACACTGCCAATCCACCAGGACCGCTCAGAGCAGGGCCAGCTCCATTCCCTCCAGCTGAGGAACTTGGCAGCATTTCCCGATGGGTGCTCAGAGCCCCAGGGCTGAAAAGCCAAACAGCACAGATCCCATCTTTGGCTTTGCACAGGAGCACGGCCGTGGCAGCTCCACTGTCCCCGTCCCTCCCTCGGCAATGGGAGCCTCACTGGGCACAGCCACAGGCAGCACTCACAGCAGAGCTCGTGGCACAGAGACCTCTCCAAGCCCAAACGATGGACAAGCCCTGGCAGAGCTCTGGCCATGAGCTGCTCTCACACAGAGAGCTCTTTCACATTTCCCACTCGCCCTCGTGCTGATGTCTCTCCGCAGGCCAAACCTTCCCGTACGGGGGATGAAGCTTTGGCCAGAGGTTCTAAACTGATTGTGGGCGTAAATAGAAGAGTTGCATGTGCAGCCCTGTGAGCCAAGGCCAGCACAGGACCCTCCTGCCCCCCACACACGCCCCATGGCCCTGCAGGTGCAGGGGCTGAGCTGAGCACACGCAGCACCAGAGGAGGAGCAGGGATGGTTCCCAGGGCTCTGCTCACAGGGAGGTTTCACACAGCCAGGGGGACACGGCTCACCATCCCCTCTGTGCCTGTGCTGCAGCTCTGTCTCCACCTCCAGCATCCAAAAACCTCAGCAGCCTCCCTTCCTCACTCCATAGCACCGATCTGGCATCTCGCATCTTTATTTCCTAAACTCGGGCCAAACCTGAGCTGGCCCAGCCCGTCCCTGTGTGACAGCTGGCTCTGACACCTTCCTTCAGCCTGCCCTGATTCCTTCCATAGGAAGGAATTTGTTCCTGCACACCAGCTCCAAGGATTGCACGTCCCCCTCTGCTAATTGCACAATCCCAAAGAAAATCTGTACCCAAGGCCTGCCGAGCTGCGATTTAGCATTTCATTTATTCCACGGCTATTAATGGAGAAGAGGCTCCATCCCATGACCGACACGAAGCACTGGTGGGGGAAGGAAACACAGCCAGGCAGGGGAAGCAGCTTGGGCACGAGCTGGAGGTTTGGCCATGGAGGGCACCAGGATTGTCCCCGTGGCACTGGCTGTGCCCAGCAGGGCTGGGGAGCCCTGCCCAGAGCAGGCAGCGCCTGTTCCCAGCCCACCTCCCGCTCTGGGAAGAGAGCAGGGGATTAGAAAGGCCTCACCCTGTTTCCACCAGCTCCTAAAATGGAAGTCTGGAGCTCTGGGCAGTGGGTCTGGACAGTTTTACTCCCGCAGGCAGGTAGGCAGCGAATCTGGAAACCCTCTGTGGTGGGAGCAGTGGCAGCAGCGCAGGGATTCACCTCCCCCCACCCTTTGTTTAGGAATCCCATTTCTGCCATGTCTAAATATGCCCTAATCCTACAAACAGCTCTGCTCTGGGAGAAGGAACAGACCTTAGGCTGATCTTTCTCTGCAGCCACTTGTGCACACCTGAAACATTGGGATAATAATGAATGAGGAGGCTCCTGCACGGCACTTTTCCCCCTTGGATCTTCCACAGCCTGAGGGTGTTCTCAGCCCTGTCTGCAGGTGGAAGAGCTGGAGCTGTGTTTCAGTGATGGAGGAGCCTGGTCTGAGCACTGTCCCCACACGATGCCAAGGGCAGATCCAGCCCAGGGTGTTGGGCACGATTGTGTGCACTCAAAATGTTTTGACAGGATCATTTTGTCCAGATGGTTTTTTTCAGTGGATTCCTCACCCACTGGTGCCAGCCCAGCTACTGCCAGGCCTCCACTGCCTGCAGCTGGGGACAAAACCCCCAGAACCCCCCAGCCCTGGAGCCCAGGGAAGTGTGGCTCCAGCTCACCTTGGGCTGCCCCTCTGCAGGGCACAGCGTGATTCCCCCGACAATTCCTTCTCCTGTTGGCACTGACACCCTCCTGGATGCTGACACCCAGAAAGAGCTCTGGCAAATCCTGTGTTTTCAGGCACAAGGGAACTGTATAAAATCTGGGGTTTTTTGGGAGGATTTGGAAGTTCAGTAAGCAGACAGGCTACAGCCAGCACTACAGGAGTTCCAGCTGGAAGAAATATCCTGTAGATCTTTCTCTAGGACAACACTGGGTGGAAATTGCATCACTTGGGAAAAATAAATGTGTGGGGGATAGGGAAGGAAAAAAAATACTGTATTTGCAGTAGGAACATTGGGTAGAAAAGGACCCCAAGGCCACATGAAGCCAGGAGCAGCTCAGGCATCTTGAGGTGCCTGGCAGTGCTGCTCCCACAGCCTGGCACGGGGACAGGGACCAAGGGCCAGTGAGCAGCACAGGGCTGCTGTGCCCTGACCCAGAGCTGGCCAGGTTAATATTCCTGCCCTTGGGAGCACTCCCTGTGCTCCCAGGGACATGTCACACTCCAGAAGAGCAATGTCTTTAACTTGGCAGCTTCTGGACAGTCTCTCTCCACTTCTCATTGTCGTCTACACAGGCAGGTTGTTTCCAAAATTAATGCACTAAAACTGCACACAGTGGTGCTGGGGAGGGGGCTCAAACAGCAGCAGACGTGTCTGGAAGTGCCAGGATGGAAAAACCTCTTGGACACCACGGGAAGGTCCCGCTGTGGGAGCACCGGGAGCAGGGAGGGTCCCAGGAGGGTCCCGGGAGGGTCCTGGCAGGGTCCTGGGAGGGTCCTGGGAGGACACACTCACACACACACACACACACAGTGCACACACACTCACACACTCACACACATTCACACATTCACACACACACACACTCACACACACACTCACACACACACATTCACACTCACACACACACACACACACACTCACACACACAGACACACACACACATTCACACACTCACACACTCACACATTCACACTCACACTCACACTCACACACACACTCACACATTCACACACATTCACACTCACACACACACACACTCCCACTCACACACACACACTCACACACACTCACACACACACACACACATTCACATTCACACACTCACACACTCACACACACACACACTCACACATTCACACACACATTCATGCTCACACACATTCACACTCACACACACACACACACACACACACACACTCACACACACTCACACACACTCACACACACATTCACACACTCACACACTCACACACACACTCACACACACTCACACACACTCACACACACATTCACACACTCACACACTCACACACACACTCACACACACTCACACACACTCACACACACATTCACACACTCACACACTCACACACACACTCACACACACTCACACACACTCACACACATTCACACTCACACGTGTGTGCCTCCTGAGCCGCCTGCAGCCGAGGGAAGGAAGCAAAGGCCGGGGTGGCTGTGGATGAGCGGGGAGGCAGAGGAAGGGCAGAGCAGCCCACACACCGAGCCCCCCGTGGGCTGCCCCACCGCCCGCCCTTCCCAGGCCGCTTCCAGAGGCGTCCCGCATCGCCTGCACCTGGCTGCCATTAAGCATTCAATCAAAAAGGGATCACAAGGCAGATATAACTAATTCGGAGGAACTTTTTTACACAACAAGCCCCTTTCGGTTTGCTTGTTTGGTTTTATATCTAAGGCTGACTGCGGCAGGTTTGAAAATGAGCAGAGCTCTTGGCTGCGGGGGACACGCCACGTTTCCAGCAGACAGAGGTGGGAGTTCTCCTTTGGTGTTTTAAAAATAGCACTACAAAGGGAGGAGGGCTGGGATCCTGGCGGTGTGCAGGGGGCTGACACGACGGGGCTGTGTCCCAGGCCACTCCTGGGGACAGGCCCCCAGAGCTGGAGGCTGTCTGTCCCCCACAGCTGCTCCCCAGTCCCTCTGCTCTTGTCTCCCACTGGTGAGAGGCTGGGGCAGCCCAGCGTGCTAAAGAAGAGACAGGCTGGTGCAGGAGGCAGTGCCCTCAGTGAGGTTCCCTGTCACCTGCTCTTGGACCCGTCCCAAAATCCCATCCCTGTAGGGCAGAGCAGGAGCTGGGTCTGAGCACAGGGCTTGAGCTACACCCACATCCACCCACATCACTGCAGGACACCTGGAGATGGGGCTGTGACCCCCAAGCAGCCCCATGCCAGACCCAGTCCCCAGCAAACACTGGACAGGTGGCAGAACTGGCCCCAAATGTCTCCTACACAATGGCTTTGACCCTATTTCAACAGGAAGCTCGCAATGCCATTAATCACTAGTGACACTTCCTTCTGCCATGGCAAAAGAGACTCATCTTTTTATCAGCCATGAAAAATCCACATTTAAAAGTTCCTTTTCTTCCAGCTCCACAGAGCCAAGCAGTGAACACTGCCAGCTCCTCCACAGCCACCTCTAGGTCCCCATCCTGAGGACAGCTATTTCTCTGAAACACAAAAAATGAAGGTAATGACAATAATAATCACACATGTCCTGTAGCTGTGTGCTGCAAAGCCTCTGGAGGTGCAGGTGCCTTAACCCTCACCCCAGGAGGGCTCAGGGGTCCCACAGCAGCTCCTTGCTCAGTGCCAAGGACCTGTCAGTGCTGGTCTGTCCCGGGCACCCACCCTGAGAGCTGCTCTGGAGGCTGCAGAGCCGCTCCCTCAGTCCCCCTGTGTCTCCAGAGGGTCCCTGCCCAGGGACTGAGGCTCACAGCGGGCAGGAGCCAAAGGCTTCCCTCAGTCTGGAGGCTCCCCATGCTGCCAGCCCCAGGAATGGTGCCCAGCACGTGTTTAAAGGCACCATTCACCGGGCATTCCCGGAGGTGCCCTCGGCACTGGCCATGCTCAGATGGTGGCTGGAACACGCTGGCTTTTAAAGGAGGGCTCCAAGGAGGTTTTAATTTAATGCTGGCGCTTACCCTGGGAAGAATTTCCTAAGTAGATGGAAATTCATGATCTCCATCGGCCCGGGGAGGAAGGAGGAGCAGGGAAGACATCAAATCATCCTTGTGCACTACTATTCCTCCTTCTGGGGACAGCTCTGGGTGTCTATTCCCCAGTATTGCTGTTTCCCAGGAATACTAGCTGGTTTAAAACTTCAGCCAGTATTTGCAGGTTATTTACAGCAGCTTTTGGCTCCCCGGCTCCCGGTGGTGAGGGGACCCGAAGGACCGCAGGGCCTTTCCAGGCTGGGCTCCGGTGGGAGGGAGGGAGAGAGGGAGGGAGGGAGGGAGGGAGAGAGGGAGGCAGCTCGCTGGCCAGATGGTTTGTTTTCACTCAGGACTGAGCTCGCTGGTGGCTCCCGACAGCTCATCCTCCCTCGGCTGCCCCCGGGAGGGCACGGCAGTGCCTGGATGGAGCAGGGTGGGCAGGGTGGGCAGGGTGTGTGGGGTGTGTGGGGTGTGCAGGATGAGCGGGGTGTGCAGGGTGTGCAGGGTGTGTGGGGTGTACAGGGTGTGCAGGATGTGCAGGATGAGCAGGATGAGCGGGGTCTGCAGGGTCTGCAGGGTGTGCAGGGTGTGCAGGATGAGTGGGGTGTGCAGGATGAGCGGGGTCTGCAGGGTCTGCAGGGTCTGCAGGATGAGCAGGATGAGCAGGATGAGCGGGGTGTGCAGGATGAGCGGGGTGTGCAGGGTGTGCAGGGTGTGCAGGGTTTGCAGGGTTTGCAGAATGAGTGGGGTCTGCAGGATGAGCAGGATGAGCGGGGTGTGCAGGGTGTGCAGGGTGTGCAGGGTGTGTGGGGTGTACAGGGTGTGCAGGGTGTGCAGGATGAGCAGGATGAGCAGGATGAGAGGGGTGTGCAGGGTCTGCAGGATGAGCAGGATGAGCAGGATGAGCGGGGTGTGCAGGGTGTGCAGGGTGTGCAGGATGAGCAGGGTGTGCAGGGTGTGCAGGATGAGCGGGGTGTGCAGGACGAGCAGGATGAGCGGGGTCTGCAGGGTCTGCAGGATGAGCAGGATAAGCAGGATGAGCGGGGTGTGCAGGGTGTGCGGGGTCTGCAGGGTGTGCAGGATGAGCAGGATGAGCAGGATGGGACCCCGGCCCCAGCACAGCCCTCTCTCGGCCGCCCCAGGAGCAGGGTCCCGGCTCCTCGGGATGCTGCCGGCACAACCCCTCTCGCTGGCCCCAGCCCCTGCTGGAGGAATTAAGGAGCGGATTTGGCTGGGAACAGCCCCCAGGTTCTCTCACAGGGAAAGGGGGAAGGCAGATGTACAGCTTTGTCCCAGGAAGGACATTAAAGACCTTGTCCTGGAGAGGCACCACGGTGTTGGGCTATGGCCAACGTGACTAAGCCTCCTCTTCCTCTCTGCTCACCCTTCTCTCTGCCATGTCAGACTCTTTAAAAATCACCTCTAGTTTTGCAATGCTCTTGCTCAGAGCCTCATTACTCAGGCTGAGCTGGCCCTGCTTCCTGGGGAGCGAGGCATCCCTGCCTGATAAGATAAGCTCCCCAAAGAAAGGTTTTGGGACCCTGACTCACTGGAGAAACTTTCTGCAGTGCATTCATACAGCCTCTAACACACTCAACTATTTGATGGGCTTATCTGTGAAATTCAAATGTTCATCTATGGTCGCTGGAGGACAGTCCTGATCCAGGAGCAAGGTCATCCCAATCAGGTGATAAGCCTGGAGAGTCATCCTATCTGCACCTCCCTACATATTCACAGCCCTTTCTCTGTCCTGTCCCCAAAACCCCCTCACCCTGAGCTCCCACAGGGACCCAGAGACCCTCTGCTGCTGGAGCCCTGTTCTGCTCAGGCTCTGGACAGAGGGTGACATCCCAACCTGTGCCTGCTGCCAGGTCCCAGCCCTCCTGGGCAGTGCTGGGGGGCTGTGCCCGCTGCCCCCAAGCTGCAGCTGGGGCAGCTCCAGGCCGTGGTTCTCCATCAGCAGCAGGATCTGGCTCCATGTTATCGCTCCTGCTGCTTCTGGCAGCCCATGTCTGGTTTTACAGACAGGCAATAAATCCCCAAGGAGAAGCAGCTACAAGGTCTCCATCCACGGAGCTCTCAAAAGAAAGCAGTCCCAGGCCCCAGATGCTTGCCCTGCTCAGCCCCCTTGTGAAGGCACCCGTGGTTTTCTTTCCTAGGTACAGTGAACTCTCAGGCCAAGGGATGCCACTTCTGATTGCATCAGCAGGGCTGCAGATGCAGCTGATACTGGGTGAGGGGAGAAATCCTCTCCTGGGCCAATAAACCCAGCCCAGCTTTGGGAGCAGTTGCTTGGCTCCCAGCGAGTCCATTCCCTGCACACTGCTGAGACAGAAGGGGCTCCATGGATGCTTTCCACCTGCATCCAAACCCAACAGCCCGGGTTTCCCCTGGGCTGGCCCCAAAGCAGCTCATCCCTGGGGGTGATGAGTGTGTCAGGGCTCTGTGTGCCCAGCTGTGCCCAGCTGTGCCTCTGGCAGCAGGACCCAGCAGGTTATCGGGCAGCTCTGGAAGCCCCCAACAACTGCAAACGATCAACCCCGGGGGAATTTTTTCCTCCCCTCGGCTCTGGAGTCAATTGTCAGCCCTGCTTTTAAAGACACCCTTGTCGGCAGCCCGGCTGTGCTTTTCTGCTCCGGAGGAATTCCTCTAAAACAATAATAGTGACATTGTTCCTCACTTTGCTGGCGGTTTTATAGGGCTCACGTTGGAGAAAGGTGACCATGGCTGCCTTTTGGCCACATGTGTTTACACAAGGAAATGCATGTGGGTTTTGGGGTGGCGCCTGGAGTCAGCAGCCGCTCTCTGTACTCCTGACCCTTACAGAGCTGCTTTCTTGCTTCTGGGTACGTTTACTGCACTCCAGATGTGAGCTGGCTCCAGCAAGGCTGCGGAGCGCCAGGGATCTGGCATCCCCAGACTCATCAGTCCGTGGGGTAGAATGCCATGGTGGTTGTTTTAAAAGCTGTAATGCGTCTTGGTAACACATCATGATTTATTCAGCCCTTGTTTGACAGGGAGCCTTTATCAAAAGCCGATGCTCAGCCCGGGCTCGGCGGTGCCTGGGAGCCGCTCCTTCCCCAGGGATTGGCTTTTGCTTGGGAAGAGCTGGGTCCCCATCGTGCCCCCCACCCCGAGGGGCTGCCTTTGGGGCACCTGTGCCCCTCCAGAGCTGACTGAGCCACTGAACAGAGGAGCCCCAGAGAGTCCTGAGCTGTCCCTGCTGCTGGCACCGGGAGCCCGGGGCTGCAGGACCCTGGGGTGGCCTGGAGGTGACAGTGCCACCTTCTCTCCTGGCAGAACCCAGGCTCACTTTGGCCTCACTCTCAGGCAAACCCGAGTTGATGAGAGGAGAGAAAATAAGTGAAAATGGAGTTTGGGGAAAACCAGACCAAAGCAGAGCAGAGTGTGGGTGGTGAGGGAGCCCTGGGGAAGCAGAGCAGTGGCAGGGCTGGGGAGTCCCTGCCCACAGCTCCCAGCGCCCCTCTGAGGGCCCTGCTGCTGAGACCCCTGCCCTGATCCACTTCCCTGCCCTCTCACCAGGTACAGCACAAAACAAAGCTGCAGGGAAAAGACCCAGCTGGTTCCCAGCCTGAGGAGAGCTCGCTGCTGGCCCAGAGGAGCCCGAGCAGAGCAAGCCCTGCCCTGGGCCAGGCTGGAGGCACTGGGCAGGCTTTGGGGGAGCAGCCCAGGATGGGGGAGCAGCCCCAGCCCTGCATCCCTGCTCCAGCCTCCTCACTTGGTGCCTCTGAGGTGCCATTCCCATGGGCACAGATGGATGCAGGACTCTATAGCCCTGGATTAGGAATGAGCCTCTGCTTTAGAGATATTTATTTGCTTTTTATCATAATGGGAAAAAAATGCAACAGCAGATAGAAGAGGAAGGAAAAAACCCCAATCTGGGTCAGGATCTCACACTGGCTAGTTCACTTCACAGTTTAAGTAAATAGTTCTCATCCCAAAACCCTTCAGGGTCATATAAATGTGCCTCTTCACATGGAAGAGACTATTTTGATAGTAGCTGGGTGCCTGATGAATTTGCAACTTTCCCAAACTGTCGGTGTCTAGAATGTGACTCAGTTTTTCACAGTGAGATATAAAATCCTATCAATTAATCTAACTTTTATTGCACCTCTGGGGCATGAACGTGATGTTATTTAAACAAATGGTTCCCATTACCTTCAATTATTTTATAAATGTTTTTCAGTGATTTATAGGCTTCTATTAAATGGACAATATACTTCTGTGCTCCTCGAGGGGGTAAACAGTAATCCAAGGGCTCGAGTTTGCTGATCCGTTTTTCTTTCTCTCCTTCCTTTTCCCCATGCATCAGAGGCTGCCGTTTAATTACCGGGGAGGTGGGGAAGAGCCCGGCCAGACGCGCCTGTGACCGCAGCCCCCGCCCGCCCCCGCACACAGAGCCCGTCCGCACCGAGCCCGAGGGTGCTGCACCCTCTCTGCGGGGCCCTGAGACCTCCTGGGCATCCCCTGCTCCTCTCTCCCGAGCATCTCCTGCCTCTCCATGCCGGGCATCCCCTGCTCCTCTCTCCCGGGCATCTCCTGCCTCTCCTGGGCATCCCCTGCCTCTCCTGAGCATCCCCTGCCTCTCCCGACCATCCCCTGCCTCTCCTTCCCGGGCATCCCCTGCTCCTCTCTCCCGGGCATCCCCTGCCTCTCCCGACCATCTCCTGCCTCTCCTGAGCATCCCCTGCCTCTCCCGGGCATCTCCTGCCTCTCCTGAGCATCCCCTGCCTCTCCCGAGCATTCTCTGCCTCTCCTTCCCGGGCATCCCCTGCCTCTCCTGGGCATCTCCTGCCTCTCCTTCCCGGGCATCCCCTGCTCCTCTCTCCCGGGCATCCCCTGCCTCTCCTGAGCATCCCCTGCCTCTCCTGGGCATCTCCTGCCTCTCCTTCCCGGGCATCTCCTGACTCTCCCCGGCATCCCCTGCCTCTCCTTCCCGGGCATCCCCTGCTCCTCTCTCCCGGGCATCCCCTGCCTCTCCTGAGCATCTCCTGCCTCTCCTGAGCATCCCCTGCCTCTCCTGGGCATCTCCTGCCTCTCCTGGGCATCTCCTGCCTCTCCTGATCATCCCCTGCCTCTCCTGAGCATCTCCTGCCTCTCCTGAGCATCTCCTGCCTCTCCTGAGCATCCCCTGCCTCTCCTGAGCATCCCCTGCCTCTCCTGAGCATCTCCTGCCTCTCCTGAGCATCTCCTGCCTCTCCTGAGCATCCCCTGCCTCTCCTGATCATCCCCTGCCTCTCCTGGGCATCTCCTGCCTCTCCTGATCATCCCCTGCCTCTCCTGGGCATCTCCTGCCTCTCCTGAGCATCTCCTGCCTCTCCTGAGCATCCCCTGCCTCTCCTGGGCATCCCCTGCCTCCCGCCCCGAGGCCCTGGTGCTGGCACGGTGAAGCTGCTCCGTGATTCTGTGTGCAGCCTTTTCCCAGCAGCTGTGCTGGGCTGGCTCCTGTGTCCATCCTGAACCATCCCGTGTGAAGGGGCCGGCGCTGGCTCTGCCGGGGCTGGGCTTTGCCGGGGGTGGGGATGGTCCGGCGAGGCAGGGGGACACAGCAAGGGGTGAGGGTTCCAGCTCTGCTGCTGCTCAGGAGGGGACAGACAGTCAATATCTTGCTGCCCTCCTACATGACTGAAGGAATTTTTCCTGCCTGGGATGGAGATTTCCCTGCAGTGCTCGTGCTTTGGGGACAGATGACACTGCCACCAGCAGCCAGTCCTCACAATCCGAGGAGACCGGTGGCCCTGAGCCCCCAAAAGGCTGGCACAGGGCCCAGACAACTGGCCATTTTTGCCAGCCCAGGCCCTTGTCCCGCTGTTTTTGTTCCAGGCTGGATTTGGGGCAGGCCAGGGAAGGGTCAGAGCGGCAGGATGCAGCGATGGGGACGGTGCAGAACCCGTTTATCTGTGCGGGGTCACGCCGGGACGTGGTTCCTGGAGCAGTGACCCCGGCTGCCAGCGCGGCAGGACCTCATCCATCTCCCTGCCAGGCCTCCCTGCTGACCCTCAGCGCCCCACGCTGACAGACAGGACAGCAATTAAATCCTCGCTGAACTAATTCACTTGAGCCTGTCTACATTTCAAACAGCTCTGGAGATGGGCTCTGTTTACAGAGCCTGCCGCCGTTTATTATTTTTTGGGGGGTGTTGCGTGGAGCGGGGAGGGCAGATGACATTTGGGGAAGATAAATAGGGCAGAAGACCCTGCAAACACAAAGGGCTGAGCATGGCCAGCTCGGACAGGGCTGCAGAGGGGCAGGGAGAGCATTTCCCAGCTCCCAGATGTGGCTGAGGCTGGGCACAGCTCGGGCACGCTCTGCTCCCAGCACAGGCAGGACCTGCTCCAGCTCGGGGCTCCTGTGCCAGCAGGACTGGGATCATTCACAGGGATCATCCCCAGCACAGCAGGGCCCCGGTTCCACGGGCAGCCCTTTCCTTCCCAGCCCGTGGCACACACAGGGGGCTGCAGGTGCCCACACTTCCCTCCCTGCTGGCACCTGGCACCTCTTTGCCAGGGAAATGGGTGCCCCGAGCACCCAGGAGAGCCCTGGCTCTGCCCTGCACCAGCAGGGAAGCTCAGCCTGTGCCCTGTGGGCACGGGAGAGGGGCTGGGGGTCACAGGGGGCCTGTCCCAGCTCCCCAGGGCTCCTAAGGACCCTCAGAGCTGGACCTGGGCTGCCCCTCAGAGCCCTGCCAGAGCTCCCTGGGGGCAGCCTGACCCTCCTGTGACCATCCTGGGCCATTCTGAACCATCCTGAGCCATCCTGAGCCATCCTGTGACCATCCTGAACCATCCTGTGACCATCCTGAGCCATCCTGAACCATCCTGAACCATCCTGAACCATCCTGAGCCATCCTGAACCATCCTGAGCCATCCTGAGCCATCCTGAACCATCCTGTGACCATCCTGAGCCATCCTGAACCATCCTGAACCATCCTGAGCCATCCTGAACCATCCTGAACCATCCTGTGACCATCCTGAGCCATCCTGAACCATCCTGAACCATCCTGAACCATCCTGAACCATCCTGAACCATCCTGTGACCATCCTGAACCATCCAGAACCATCCTGTGACCATCCTGAGCCATCCTGTGACCATCCTGAACCATCCTGAACCATCCTGAGCCATCCTGAACCATCCTGAGCCATCCTGAACCATCCTGAGCCATCCTGTGACCATCCTGAGCCATCCTGTGACCATCCTGAGCCATCCTGAGCCATCCTGAACCATCCTGTGACCATCCTGAGCCATCCTGAGCCATCCTGTGACCATCCTGAACCATCCTGAACCATCCTGAGCCATCCTGTGACCATCCTGAGCCATCCTGTGACCCTCCTGTGACCATCCTGAGCCATCCTGAACCATCCTGTGACCATCCTGAGCCATCCTGAACCATCCTGAGCCATCCTGAACCATCCTGAACCATCCTGTGACCATCCTGTGACCATCCTGAACCATCCTGAGCCATCCAGACCCAGACCATTGTTCCCAAAAGGCTGATCCCCACCTCCAGCCCGGGCAGTGTTTTCCAGCAGCCGTCCCTGACTCCTGCCAGGCACCAGGGGCACACAGAGCCCCCTCAGCCACCAGCAGACCCACCCGGGAATTCTCCTGGCAAACAACAACTCCCTCAAAGTTGAAAACAGCTAATAAGGTTTTACTTAATTAAGCAGCAAGAGGCCTCACAATGCTGATTGTCACTGTTCCCTTTGTTCCCTTTGCCCTGTGCTGCTGCCACATCCCAGGTGGGAATCACCGGCCCCGCTCCGGATGGGCAGAGCCACCCATAAATAATAATAATATAAATGTATTTATACCTGCCCCCTTGTCTTCCCTTTGCTTAAACCAGGTCATGTCTGGAAGACAAAAAGCCTGCCTGGAGTGGGGTTTGGAGCGATACAAAGGGGAGTGTTGTCTGCAGGGCCTGGCCGGGAGTCAGAGCGGCGCGGCCGTCGCTGTCCGGGCTGTTTGCACAGCAGCCACTCCGAAATCCGAGTTCACTGCAGCAGCACAGAGTCTTCATCGAGTTTCTCCAGACCTGGGCTCGGGTCTCTTTCTCACTGGAAGGTTATTAAAAACACTTGAACCTGAAACAGACTCATTGTGTCCACACGTTTGTTGTTTATTATTATAAACAAGGGTGTCGGGGCCATTAAAAATAAATCAAAATGGGTAAAAAATGAGCAAGAAATACAAGGAAATGGGATGATTGAAAACACCCATCTCATGATCCAGGGCTGACAGTTCCCACTCACAGGAATGCCTCTGTGCTAGAGAGAGGGGAAAATAACTTCTCATTTTTCTTTTGGAAAACCTGCATCCCTTTCTCAGCTGGGGCCGCCAAGCTGTGGGGAATGGTGAGGAGCAGATCCAGCCCCCAGCCCTGGCTTTGATGGCTCCTGGACCCTGGCTGGGACCTGTGCTGCCACATGTTCACTCCCACCAAGGGATGTGAGTTCTCGGCTCTGACTGAGCTGTGGGAGCTGCAAACACGGAGCTGGAGGGCTGGAAAAGCCACTCCATCACTCTTTGCTTTCACAGCATCTCAGCTGCTTGACATTCTTCTGAAAAGCAGTCAGGGAAGCTGCATCCTGCTCTGTTCAGCCAGCACACACCAAGAACAGAGGTGTTTGTGTACACAGCACTGGAAGCTGTCCTGGGGGAGTCACAATCGCTCCCCAAAGTCCTCTGGGCTCTGCCAGGAGCCGAGTGCCAGCCCAGGGCCTGGATGGAGGCAGGACAGCTGAGACTGGCAGGAAAGAAATGGCACGAGCCAAGGCACATGTCAGCACGGCTGCTGGCCCAGCTGAGCCAGAATCTCCTTAAAACATCACCAGGAGATTTCCTGCTCCACACCCCAGGCAGGTCCCACAGCCAGGGCTGGGGGAATCGAGGCACTAAAATCCGTGGAAATGATGGGAAGTGTTAGAAGGGTTTTGTTTTGTGGCAGTGGGAGACCACAGGGGTCATTTCCTGTCACTCTTGTTTGAACACCAAAGCTCATGGGTGGCATTACGAATATTTTAGAAGAACTACACATCAAAAATCAACTCTTTTATATTTTTTTTCACACATGCAATAATTTAAAACATATTTCTGCATGGTGGAGTTGATGAAATCCTCTCCTTCTGTTGGCCTGCACAGACCAAAATCAGGCTTAAAAAGAGTGGACAGTGACCCTGCACAAGAAGGGACATTGAAAGGGATTTTGCTGTACTTTTGGGGCAAGGGGCGGGGAGGGGACCCGGGACTGTTTTGCTGGGAGCATGACGACATCCAGGGAAGGAAGGGAACACTCTCAGCCTTCTGGCCTAAATTATCTGCTAACACAAATAATCAAATTCCAGGGACCACACTGCTCTGGCGCCACTGAAGCAAGGGGGAGGCCCAGCCCAGCACTGAGTGAGCAGGTGGCAGCCGAGCCTGACCCGCTCGGGACACTCAAGTGCGAGACACAAAATTCTGATGCTCTCCAAGGAAGCAGCATCGCTCACAGGATCGTGGGAAGTTTTTAATGGCTCACTCAAGGCAAGGCCTCTAAGATGTTTATATTAATACGTACACGTTGGATAGCCTCTCATTTGGTCTCAGCTGGAAACCAGTCCAAACAGCTGAGAAACATCTGGCTGCTAACCTTGGACAGCATCTGATCTGGTAGCCCAGGGATTTCAGAGGTCTCTTTGCTGGGACAGAAGTTTGGCAGATCCTTGCTGAGATCTCTGTCCTGCTGTGGCTGCTCCAGGCTGACACCACAGACCCCACCTACAGCATCCAGCTGTCCAGAGCTGCAGCTGGGCACAGATTTCCAGGAACACTGCTCAAGGTGTGGGACTGTGTGCTCCCCCTGTCTCAAGGGGACACACAGCAGCTCATTGCCAGCTCCCCAAACCAGGCACTTCTCCACCTCTCTGCCCCAGCCCACGGGCACACAACTGCCCTCCAGCCTCCCCTTGGCTTGTCTTCCCTCTGCTCATTTTCAGCAAATCAGTCCCAGAAAGTCTCCAGCACCAGGAAAACAAAAATCCTCTTCTCTATAGATCTGCAGATGGTGATCAAAGCCATTAGGAATGCCTGGTCTTACAGCAGAGCAAGTAGGAGGGGCAATGGCCCCATTGTTTCTGATGAAGATGGCTCAAAAGTTGGCATCACTTTTCTTTCCAAAACTCCTGCTTGGTTGGTTTTTCCTCCCAAAGAATCTTCAGCTTTGGCTATCCTGAAACATCCTTTGGCAAGTGGAAAGGTAAAAAGAAAGACAACATCAAGGGATAGATGCTGAGCAATAGTGAGGAGGAAAAGGCTTTTAGACCGTTTGACATTTCCTCTCCCCTCCTATCACCCATCAAGGTTCTGCAGGGCTTTCTAGACATGTCAGGGCAAAGCCACCAACAGCTTGGCCCAAGAGGCAGAAAAGCAGGACAGGACCCACGTTTCTGAAAACCCTTTGAAGGCTTTACTTAAAAAGAGATAAGGATGAAAAAAGGTGACAAGAGGCTTGGCAGATATAAAATAATCAGCACCCAGCTTATCTCCCTATCAACATCATCTTCTGCTCTTTTTTGTGACAACAAATGTGGGAGACATCAGGGAAAATGTAAAGGCACAAGCACCAGGCCTGTAGCACCAAGAAGGGAGGACAAGGAAGAAGATGGTCAACAAGGGCTAAGAAAGCCTTTTTCCTAGGGAGGCTGAGCATGCTGGCTCTGCTCCAACAAAGCACTTAAGCATGTGCCTAAATTAAATTTGCCTTTCCTGGGGCTCTTTGCAGGCTTTGGCACATTCTGCAGCAATCTGCTACAGCATGACCAGGGAAATGAGGAGCTATTGAGGGACCCCAATCTCAGTGAGCAGCCAGGTTAGCCAGCCTTGGGAGAGCACATTAGCCCAGATTAATGCAGCATGGCAATTCTACTGACAGGAAACCCTTAGCCATCAGAAAAACCTTCTTAAACATAAAATAATAAGTAAAAAAGTTTAGATGTCAAGATTATCAGTATCAGTTTCTCTTCAGCTTCTTTCAGCTCAAGGTGGGTAGAGGCTGATGCAGACATATTTACAGGTACCTGCAGAACTGGAACTCCCTTGCTGCAGGGTGTATTTGTGCCAGCTTGAAAACACACATTGAACCCAGCGTGCTGTTCCTTGGAGCTGTTCTTGGTGCAGCAAACTCTGTCCTGTGGGCAAAGCACCGACCTCAGAGGCCGAATGGCCAATTCCCACAAACAGCAGAGTGAGCCACCAGCAGCTCCCACAGCCTGGCAATGCTCTGCCAAGCACCTGGCAAAGGAGCAGGAGCACATCCCCTGCACATCCCTGCGGGTTTGGTTCCACAGCTCAGCTCCTCTGCACCCATCCTGCAAACCTGGGCTGCTCCTCCTGCTCTGTGTCCTCATCCCTCCTGCTCCGTGTCCTCATCCCTCCTGTTCCATGTCCTCATCCCTCCTTCTCTGTGTCCTCATCCCTCCTTCTCTGTGTCCTTCATCCCTCCTGCTCCGTGTCTTCATCCCTCCTGCTCTGTGTCCTTCATCCCTCATTCTCCGTGTCCTCATCCCTCCTGCTCCATGTCCTCATCCCTCCTGCTCCGTGTCTTCATCCCTCCTGTTCCGTGTCCTTGTCCCTCCTGCTCCACCCGTGTCCTCATCCCTCCTGCTCTGTGTCCTCATCCCTCCTGTTCCATGTCCTCATCCCTCCTTCTCTGTGGCTTCATCCCTCCTGCTCCGTGTCCTCATCCCTCCTGCTCCGTGTCCTCATCCCTCCTGTTCCATGTCCTCATCCCTCCTGTTCTGTGTCCTCGTCCCACGCTGGGATGAGCCACAGCCAACACCGGTGTCTCACAGAGCAGCTGATAACACGCCCTGGCTTCAACATTGTTACTATAATGATAGTGGGAGAAACTTATATTTTAAATATAAAGCACTGCATGGGCTTGTAAGAGAGCAGAAAGGGCACATTTAAGCACAAACTCCCTACATACACACAGAGAGCTTAATTCCATCACACCAAGCAGCAAAGTCTTTATTAGTCTTTATTAGTCTTGATTAGTCTTTATTAGTCTTTATTAGTGTTTATTAGTGTTTATTAGCAGCTCAGGTGTCCCTGTGGCGCTGCTGTTCCCCGTACAGCGGGACACTCACCATACACAGGTTTTTCAGAGCAAACCCGATCCGGACACAGCAGAAGCGGTTCCCACGCGAGGAAGATGAAGCGTTCCAGCCGAGCAGCAGCTGCGGGAAGCCTTGGGAAGTTTTCTGGCTCCCTCTGCCGAGGCGAGGCCGCTGCTGCTCCCCAGCCCGGACACACGGACAGGCGGGGATCTGCGGGCCCTGAGGGGACACGGGTGGCACAGGGGACACAGAGGGGACAGGGGTGGCACAGGGGACACAGAGGGGACAGGGGTGGCACAGGGGACACAGGGATGGCTCAGGGGGTTCAGGGATGGCTCAGGGGGTACAGGGATGGCTCAGGGGGTTCAGGGATGGCTCAGGGGGTTCAGGGATGGCTCAGGGGGCTCAGGGATGGCTCAGGGGGTTGAGGGAGCACAGGGATGGCTCAGGGGGTTCAGGAGGTACAGGGATGGCTCAGGGGGCACAGGGATGGCTCGGGGTTCAGGGATGGCTCAGGGGGCACAGGGATGGCTCAGGGGGCACAGGGATGGCTCAGGGGGCACAGGGATGGCTCAGGGGGTTCAGGGATGGCTCAGGGGGCACAGGGATGGCTCAAAGGGCACAGGGATGGCTCAGGGGGTACAGGAATGGCTCAGGGGGCTCAGGGGGTACAGGGATGGCTCAGGGGGTTGAGGGATGTCTCAGGGGGTTCAGGGATGGCTCAAAGGGCACAGGGATGGCTCAGAAGGCAGAGGGATGGCTCAGGGGGCTCAGGGGGTACAGGAATGGCTCAGAGGGTTCAGGGATGGCCCAGGGGGCTCAGGGATGGCTCAGGGGGTACAGGAATGGCTCAAAGGGCACAGGGATGGCTCAGGGGGTTCAGGGATGGCTCAGGGGGCTCAGGGGGTTGAGGGATGGCTCAGGGGGTACAGGGATGGCTCAGGGGGTTGAGGGATGGCTCAGAGGGTTCAGGGATGGCCCAGAGGGCACAGGGATGGCTCAGGGGGTACAGGAATGGCTCAGGGGGCACAGGAATGGCTCAGAGAACCCCTGAGGGCACAGCCCAGCTCAGGGAGCCTCTCTAGGCAGGCACAGGGTGTGGTGGGTCCAGCTCAGAGCAGCCTTTTCTGAGCTCTACTCAGCACCTCCAGCAGCACCTACTCCAAGCACAGCATTTATTTCATGGCCACTCCCTTTATTTTATTTCATTTATTATCCCCTCACAGCTTTCTCTGAAGAGACAGAGGTTCGGGACACAGCCTGAAGGCTGGCAGGGAGCACCCCAGCGCTTTGCTGGGCGCTGCCAGAGTTGAGAGCAGCACAGGTGAGACGTGCCCTTGTTTCCACACCTCATTTCTGAAGCAGCAAGAAGCAGCAGCCTGGGGTGAATGTCCCTGCCCTGCACAGGTGACACACACTGACAGAGCCAGCACACAGCTCCAATGGCAGCTGACTCCCAAGGAGTTATTTTTCCACACTGCTTTTACTTGGTTGTGGGAGCAGCAAAGGAGCTCTGAGGTGACCAGAGAGGGCAGCTCCTGGAGGAGAACTAAAAGCAGCATCCGACTTGGTCTGGCAGAGGCTGTGAACAGGCAGCTCCTGCCAGGACAGATCCCAGCAGGGTGGGACGCTCTCACCTGTACAACTCGCAAAGCAAACCCGACGCTTGCAAGGTTTTAAAGTCATTACTTGAAGTAGGAAGGTTCAGGGAGGTCTCAAACATACACCTACCATAACATCCCAAAGAGGGCAAGGGCACTCTGAGGAAAAGACAATCAAGCAGCCCACCGTAATTATCACTTGTTCCAATGCCCACTTAGCACCTTTGACACTAAGCTATTTGAAATAAAAACACACAGTATTAGTCCCATTGTCTTCACAGACCTCCTGGGGCTGCCCCAGGAACGAGCAGTATTCATTCCAGCCCAGAAAGCAGCAGCGAGTTTCACCAAGCTCCACAAGCTCATTCCCTGTTTCATTCCCAGCCCAGGAATTGTTTCAGCCCATCACTGCATCAGGACCTTCCAGCCATCCCCTGAACCAGAGCCACTTAGACTGGGAAAAGGCCAACATTTCACAGCCTTCTTTTCACCCAGACTGGGAGAAAAGCTCGGCTTGTTGCAGGGCATGGTGCAGGCAGACACTCCTCACTATCTGAGGAAAACATTTCAAATTTCAGGTTGTGAAATACTCCTTGACCTTGACAGACAGTGCAATGTGCAGCTGCACAGGGATTCCATTTCCTCGGGGCTCCAGCACAGCAAGGCCACAGCTCTGAGAGCACAGCGATCCTGAACCCCCTCGGCAGCTCCTGGGGCTACCAACAGCCACATCTGGGCCAGCCTGAGCCTGAAACCAAAACTACAGATGGATGCTCCTTGGCACAGCAGCAGCAGCTGGATAGAGACAATTGCCTTTCACCACCAGTTTATGTTCTGTCAGCTAAATGTGATCTGCAGGAAGATACTTCCAACAAATCGAGAATTCCATAAGGAATCAAAATTCTAAACATAAATACAATTAAAGCCTTCTAATATTAATGCACACTTTTTATTATATTAAAATCAGGCAATGGTCTGATACAATAAAAAGGCTGCTTATGGAATACTGTTATGTTAAACTTTCAGTACAGAGGATGTTAAATCCTTACAACTAATATTTTCCTCAGAAGTTAATGGAAACATCAATTGTTCATTGACTTGACAGCTGCTGCTTTAAAATGTGTTTATTTTTACTCTTTTCTTTTTTCCTTATTTTTTCTTCTTTTTTTTTTTTTTTTTCTTTTTTTTTTACACAAACACTGAATTTTTCATAAAACTTAGGACACACTAAGTTGGTTTCCTGTAAGCTTGCATCCACATTGCAGCAGTTAGTGGTCCGGAACAGTAAACCAGAAAAGGCAGTGATTTGCCAGGATGCAAAGCCAATCAAGGTCCTTAATCTGCTGTGCCACCGCTTCCCCAAAATCTTCACTGGAGCCATTTCTAAGCCTTACAGGACCCTAATCAAAGCCACCACCCGGCTTTGATTTGTCTGTGGTTGTCACATCTTTTGAAGGGGAAAACGCAAGTGCAACATTTTGTTAATTAACATTCTCGGGTCAATCCAAAGCACCAAAACACAGCGATTTGAGGGTACCTGGAGTGTGCTCAGAATCCCTACGTGCAGAGACTCCCCCACTGAAGTTTGGCAGCAGAAGGTTTGGGCAATCCTGGTAAATTACTGCTCTTTTCCCCACGTCAAAGCCTATCTAAGAGCACGGCCGTGGCCAGCTTGGCGGTGTGGCAGCAGTGCTGGAGGGAAGGGAAAACCCACGTTTGCCAGCAGAACAGATACTCTTGTTTCCCAGGCTGGTGAAGATTAAATTTGTTGCAAGACCAAAATGATAAGCAGGAGGGAACAGGTCAAGTTATTGCCCCAAGGCTCACCCCTGGGCCAGGGGTGAGAAGAGTCACCAAGAGGGGCAAAAAGAAAGCAGCACCCCCACTAAAAAGAGGGGAAGAGGGAAGAGATTAAAAGAACCCTGAATCCCTCACCCAAAGCTCCCATCACTGGTGAGGGGGACCAGGAAGAGAAATATAATCTATGCCTTGGCCAAAGGAAAGAAGAAAAGCTTGCCCCAGATTATCGGGGCATTTAAAAAATAATAACAAAAACCCCAAAACAACCACAGTCACATTCAGCCTTTACTAGAGTGAGCACAAAGGGAGGGATGACTGAGGTTAGCACACATCCCCAGTAGTAGTCCATACAGCCCAGTGTAGTACTGGAAGCAAAAACCTTTGTGTCTACTCTAATAAACAGCCCTGAGCTTCGACTCTATTGCAAAAGACAGAGAAAGAAAAAAATAACCCAGGCCAGACACACAGCAAGGTGATTGTGGGATGGATCCTTTCACAGTTAAGTTGGATGTGCCACACTGGTCTTGACAGTAATAAATTTAAATAGACTTTTCCTGATACCAGAAGTTCAGCTATGTGGACAGTGGTTACACGACAGGATTATTTGTTATAGCACAACTTATATTTCAAATGAAAAAAAAAAAAATTAGTATCATTTACAGTATCTCAAGAAAAACTTCCTTTGAATGGGAACCTCCTTTCCAGTATTTTGAGGTCTACAAGATGCATCTAGAAAATTTACTACTGTGGAAAATGAAGACAGCTTAATTGAATAAGGGGGGCATGTTGTTTTGTTTTTTTTTTTAATTAATTGCTGTAACATTGTCCTTCAGGTGGCTGAGGAAGTTTCATATTTTCTTTAGACATCATTAGACGCCGAAGCTCTTGCAGAACAACTTTGATACTATAAGAATTCTGCCATTTTGCTAGGACTGATATGGCTCTGGGGTCCACCTAAAACAGAAAAAAGATCATTCCTGTCAGAATTGGTGCACTGGGTACACTTAAACTCCCCCCACCCCAAACGAAAGATCCCACATGAAATCTGAGTGGGAGAAATCAAAAGCAAATGTTTTCCTAAAAGCATAATAAATCTTCACTTGTCCTCCCCTCTACCCCTCTTCCTTCTCCAACAAACAGCACCACAAGCAATGAGTAGCTAAGCAAGCTACAAATATAAACAAAACATTGAAGCTGCACAAAAAACCACCAATATTAAAATGAATAAAAGCAAAAAAAACTTACCACTCCATTAGAACTATTTACTCCATTCATATTAATTTTTGTTACAAATCTTACAAATGGAGGTGCTTCTGGATACTTAGGCCCACATTCTATTTTAAGGCTGTATATTCTGTTTTCATAAATTGTCTGAGGGGAAAAGAAAGGGGAAACAATTAGAGAAAACAAATACAGGCAGTTCAATAAGCATTTGGTTAAAGCAGTGGACACTTTAGGAACATGGGAAAAAGCGTGGCAGCCATGTAGACACTATGCTGGCTACCTGTTTTTAGTTCATCTTGTAATATTCAGAGTATCAGATGTTTCTCCAGGGTAATAAATTCTGCTGGTCTTTGTGCGTGGAGCAGGCTGTGGGAAGCACAGAACAGGTGCAGATGAAGCTGAAGCTCTGGCAGTTCTGCTGGTTTGGAACAGTCTGTGTCAACAAGGGGACATCACTCACAGCCTGCAAAGGACACCCCTGCAGGACAACTCGGGGCAGCAGCACACTGGGAACTGCAGCTCTGCACAGCTGCTCGTTTTCCTCACTGGAATCCAGCATAACATCCTCCCACCTGCTACAAGTGTGACTGCCTTCCACCCAGAGGGAAACAGCACTTGGCTTTTGTCCCCAGCCAGTATTTCCACATCCTACTGAGAACCAAAATGGTAATAACTGAACATGAGCAGTGTTAACAGGAGGACAGCAAACAAGAATGGCTGCAAGTCATTATCTCAATACAGTCTGCTGCCTTCAAGCAAGAAGCTCCTAAGAAGTCATGACACTTCCAGCAAGAAGATCTAGATTCCTAAATGTGTCAGAAAAAAAAGGGGAGGCAGAGCTGACTCCTCTGCTGTGACAGTCCTGTAGCCTTGGTTTGCAGCACGACAAGAACTGCAAACTTCATTCACTGTTGGCAAGGCTGCACATTCCAGTTTGCACATTTCAATTCCTATTTAATTTTCTAAATTAGATTTCAAGGTTGTTTAAATTTTCCATAAAGCCTATGCACACAGTGAGCTTTCTCCACAGCCTTAATGCAGGCTCATTAGCACTCTCCTAATGTTCTAAAATCAAATGCTGTTCTAGAAAACAATTTGGGTACATCATAAACAAATGAAATGCTCGTGGCTGGGGAGAGATTAGCACAGGCAGACAACAAGTAAACAACACTTCTGGGTGAGACAGAAAACACTGCATGTATAATGCCTTCATAATTCATATTCTTGTACAGCCTCACTGTATGTCAGAAACAGCAACTGACAGAATGGGAACAGAGAGCAGGAACATGATTAAAGGTCTGTGAAGGTTTTCATATAATGACCCCTGGAATTTCTGAGAAATGATACTGAGGCCAGATGTAGACGACATCTGCTATTGCAGGAAGGAGAACTGGCTACTTGAACTCCATCAAAGGACATTAAGGAAACAGAACAGTGAAACTGGAGACAACAGACAGGTTCTGGTTTTAGAACACATGCACACATTCAACACACAATTAAGCCCCCAAGTTCACTACTAGAGTGCAAACCCCATGGTTTAGTAGGGCTGGGGGGAAAAGACAACACAATACTCCCACAAAGACCAGCTGCATTTTAAGATGCTGCTTTGGAAGAGGACGTTCAGAGAAGAGACTGAAATCACTAAAATTTAAGTTTCCTCAGTCAACTGAAATTCTGCAAGATTTCCCCAGTACTGCTGCAATAGACAGCAGCCCATAAACTGAAGAGGAACAGCAGAAAAAACAGCACAGAGCATCCCCTGGCACCTGCAGCAGCTCCATTTGTAGCCTCACTAGCTGAGGGTCTTTAAACCTTGCTGGATTCAAGGGTACAGGTTGTTAGAATTCTGAGATCTCAAAAGTTATGTCTTACTGAATCTGCAAATAAAAAGCAGACAAGTAAAACCAAAATGCTTCAAATTACAAGCATAAAACCATATAGATATATGAAACCCATTATTATAAAGAACTTCAACATAAATCACTTCCTAAAGTGTTTTTTCACTTGTTTGCCTTTTGTTTATTTTCTACTTCAGTGGTTAGGCTAAGAGAAGGGGGGAAAAATGTAATAGTACTATTTTAGTATTTAAGTGGATACTTACTCTTGGAGGCCCAATAATCATTCCTGTCCATCTTGTAAGTGTCATATCTTCATCATCTTCAAGGCCCCAGCTAACTGTTCCATCTCCTACTCCCTTCTGACCTTCTTCAAGTTCTTCCAAAAGACGAAAATTACGAGGAACTTTTACTCCTGAAACAATCAGAAAAATATTTTCAGTTGAGAAATCCAGTAAAGGAAAAAAGGTTAGAGTAATTTCCCTGATACTTTTGGTGATTCTACAGCTCACATTTTAGGCAAAACCATGAAAATACCACTTTTTGAATGACAATATTTCAACATTTCAAAAAAGGTATTCCCATATTTAGTTTAGATTTTACAATCAAAATCAAGGTATTCCCAAATAAACATTCTAGAAGGCTGACAGGCCACATGTTAGGGCAGGCAGTAAAATGAAAGGAAAGCTGTTCCCTCAAAGGTACACCCAGTATTATGGAGCTCTAATTAGCACTTGTCTATATGATTTATAGTACAAAAATTTAGAAGTTTCTATAAAATGACATTATGAGAGGCTTGACAACAGTTAACTCAGAGCTTTAGAAATACCTTTCAAAGCAAATAAAACTCTTTCATAGCATTAGTAGGTTAATCTGAAGTTAATTGAAGTGGGCTTTGTCAGCAGCAATAGCATCCTTTGTACTTGTGGCCTCCACCACCAAGGAATTTCAGCACTTTGTAATTGTTGGCATTTCTCCTCAAAAAATCAAAACAGAAAGATTTCTTTCTCCCCCCTGCATTAATGGAAAACAATGGCACGAGAGCTTAGGTGACACAGGTCTGTGGTGAAGGAGGATCTGAAGTGAGGCCACAGTGGGTTTCACTGCTCCTCAAGGCATCTGCAGCCCAGGCATCACAGAACTGCAGGGCTGGCTCCTGTCAGGAGCTGCTGGGAGCTCTCCCCGTGTGGCAGAGCCAGTCCTGGGCAGCTCCAGGACAGACCCACTGCTGGCCATGGCCCAGCCCACCAGCACTGCCAGGATAAAGTGCTTGGGAAGGGACAGTTACTGCACAGGAGCTGCAGGAGAGAGGGAGAATGTGCCAGAGGAACAGCTGTGCAGACACCAAGGTCAGTGAAGGATGGGCAGAGATGCCCCTGCAGCCTGTGGAGGCCCCTGGGGCAGCAGAGATCCACCTGCAGCCCGTGGAGCACTCCTTGGCCATGGGCAAAATACAGAGGATCCAGCAGTTAAAAACCCTCCTCTAAATATACTAATGGAAGCTAAGGAAGGTAAATGGCAGAGATGATTTTGCTGCACAATCAAGTGTCCAAATTTCATTCACTACAAAGCATGCATCAAAGAAACCAAACCAAGAAATGACTAAGGAAAGTAGTTTGCTGGCCAGCTGGATACACATCTAACGTGATCATACCCCAGAACGTCCTGGGCAGCAGGATTCACTCCCAGCACAGGAACTCAGATCCAGCAGAGTGCTGCCAGCAGACACCAGACCTGTCCTGGCAGAACCAAAGCTCCCATCCGGGGCTGCTGAGCACAGCTCCCTGCCAAATCTCCTCCCAGCCAGACCCTGCCGTTTCCACGGCTGCTGAGCAACACAAATCCTTGGCTGTGAAAGGAAATGAGTCAGCTGGGGCTGCTAAAGCCATTGCCATGAGACTGCCCAAGCCCCAGATCCTGGGTGGCAACAGGACCTCCTGGGCATCACTGTCACATCCTCTGCATGACAAACTCCAGCATTTACTCTCCCACAAAATCCTTAAATGATGAAGTGTATATCCTACGTGCCTCAGACACAAGAGGGTTCAAGTCTGTAAGTCACACCTGAGCCATGACAGACAAGTCACCCCATTTTTAATTCCATTCCAAACACCCTCCATGCTTCAGCTTGGGGAGGCAGAGCAGCCCAGCTCTAACACCTGAGAGCTGGGAACACGAGGCAGGGAGCAGGAGCTGAAGGACAAGGTGCAGCCTTTGCTTGCACACACCCCACCTATTTCCCTATTTTTGCTGCAGAGGATGCACGGGATGCTGTTGATGGAGAATGACTCACAGCTAAGCTGCTGCCTGGGCTCCAGCCCTGCCTGCTGGGGAAAAAAGGGCCAGGGGACAAGGGCAAACAGAAGGTCCTTCTGGAGGGGGCCCAGCAGCTCTTTCCCAGGGATGGCAGGGGATGCCACAGAGGAAGCTCTGTGGCTGTTATCAGATCCCCAGCCTGAGCAGCCATCAGCAGGAGCCAGTGGAAGACCCACCTGGAATGAGTTACACGAATGCCAAAAAATGCTCTCACTTCCACGCCACAACATCAGTGCTTCACAATCATCATCTCTGTCTCTGTGCCTCGCTACTTAATACCATCACTTCATAGTTATCAGTGGTGCAAAGACAATTTACCGGTATTTACTTAGACCAAACTAAATAACCCAGAAGGAATCAGCTTTATGGCAGACACAGGCCACACACCAAAGAAGAAAACAAAAAATATTGTCCGTCCACCCTTCCTCTGAGCATCCACTCTGAGTGATCCCTGTGAGCATCACACCCTGCTCACTGAGCCAAGCAGGAATCTCTAAGTGAGTGTGTAATTAAAAATTACATCACCACGAACATATTCGAGCAGGCCACAACCAAGACTGAAAGGCAGCCTCAGCTCTGACATTTGCTACCCAGAGCTGGGCTTGGCTTTACAACCTTACGGGAAGAGAAGGCAACTTAATTGCTGAGCTCTCCCCAGATACAGCTGCTCTGATTCAGCATGAATCCAGCATGAATCAGAGCCATAAAAGAGTCACACAGGATTTGAGTTCTTTGGCAAGGGTGAGGTCTCCAGAGAGCTGGCGAGTCATTGAGCACTGACTCCTGTCACACGGAAATCTTTAACAGGAATGAGTGTTCACTCCACAGGAACTGCTCCTTGGGAGCACTGCAGGGACATCATGGCAAGGGGATGCCCAAAGGGAAGGACACAGATTTGAGTTTTATGCACTTCACAGAAAATAAAATGATCATGGGAGATAGCTGGTAACTTTACCAGAGATGACCCTGTCATCAACATTTCTGCTTTCTGAACATGTTTCACCCCTATTCTTAAGCTCAGGGTGTAACATCAAGGACCATCACCTCAGCTACCACAGAAGGTGTCAGTTCAGCTCCCTCCCTGACACATCCTCCTGAAATTTATTCAATAGAATCACACATATTAATCTAAACTATTATGCCCATATGACCATAAATGCTTTCTATAAATAAACTTCCCTTAAGCAAGGCAGAATAAAGACCAGATTCATCCTTCTGGTCAGTCTGGAAAGATGCACAAGGCCATTAAGCCAATCCCATCTCCTCCTCATTTGCAAGGGCCTGGAGCACTCATGGTCTGCTACCACATCCTGCTGGGATCCCAACCTCAGAAGCCACATGAACTTTATCACTTGTGATCGCACACAAACACATCACCATGGGGTTTGCTGTCCACCAAGATTCCTAGAAAGTGGCCAGATCTGTCCCAGGCATACACAGTATTTGCACAGCATGGCAGCTGCAGGGTCAGGAGATGTCCTGTGGCCCTGGCAGCACCAGGAGTCCCTGGTGTTCCCTCCTCCCACCCCCCAATAAATACCTTGCAAAACCCTCCCAGTGCAGCAATGGAGACTTCCATGGCAGTAACCAAACCAACATGTTTTTCTAAGAGCCCTTCATTTAACACAAGAAAGCCTAAATAAAGTGAGAGGCAATTAAAAAGTAATCAGCTTGTCTAAAGTACTTTCAGTTATGCATTTTAATTTAGCCTTCACTATGGTTCAAGATGACTCTCAAATAGCAGCTTTATTTGAAACGCAAATATAGTAATATATCAGTAACTGCTTCACTTGCAGCTTGCCTAACCTCACAGAAATACTCCCAGAAATGGAACTGCAAACATATTTCAGAGCAAAAGGAGATATCCACTTTTAATCACAACAGCAAACCGGTGAAAGCTGAACTGTAACTGTATTGACTAGGTGAGCTCTCCAGTGACAGGTTTGAACAATCCTTCTCAAAGCAAACCTCTCAGAAATGTGTATTTGTGAAGCCTCAACCCCACACACGAGTTCACAAGTACAAAACGTTAAGGAAATAATTTATGGCAACCAAAGAGGAGAACTGAACCACAGACTGTACTTCATGGAGCTCAGAGCTGCAGTTAAGAAGCTGGGTGACCTCGTGACATCCTCTTCAGCCTTCAACCAAATCAGGACCTTCTGTTTTCCTTGTCAGAAACTTCTCTGGCACCTCACAACCCAGCTGCTCACAAACCAATCAGCTGCAAGGCAGAGCCAGCACACTGAAATGGAGACAAAAGGAGTCTGACCTGGTCAGAATCTCACGAAAGGAAGAACAGAATTATCCTGAAAGACAGTTAAATGTCAGCGTGGACTTTTTAACATCTTAAAGCACTCTCAGATTTACCTTTTAATACAGCACTACTAAAGATACAGATATGTGACTGAATGTGTCTTGCAACAACTTTAAGAGTGATCTTACCAGGCTGAGATTCTTCTCATCTTACTCACTGACTACACCTTTCCACCTCCATTTCCCTCAGTTACGTAGCTGAAGCAATTCCACATCCAGACACCTTGTGAAGCTGAGAACAGCACTGTGAAACCAGGCAGGCCATGTGCCTTTGGGGGCAGATCCTCTCCTCCAATCCTTCTGATCAGTGGCAGTAGAACAAAAAATACACCTTTCAAAAACATCAATAACATGTTTATCTTTCCTAAAGTGAGAGAGAATGACAAGCATTTCTCTTCAGGACAAAAGTGCAGGCACAGGGCACAGCACATCTCAGCAAAGCACCCAGAAAATGAGGCTCCAAGGAGAGGAACTGTCTGTTACTGAAGGTTTTTTCACATCTTCACTGGTAACAAGCAACTTATCAAATTGGCCTTTCTGGACAATTTAAACTCTGCTTTCTATACTAGTTCCTGATTTACAGTAACTCAAGTGAGCTGAAATCCAACAGCTTTAAGTACTTCTGTTGCTCAATACATTAAAGTGCTTTCTGTTGCTTGTGTATTTGATATTCAGCCTTAATTACATCCTTTCCAGTCTGTGTTTCATGTCTTTGCATTGACTGCAGATAATGAATTGGACAGCTTATCCTTGCAGCACTGAGACTGTAAAAAATACGCAAGCCATTCCTTGTCACAATGGTGTATAAAGTTTCTGAAGTGATGGAATACCTAAAACCAAGTAAAAGGCTTTCAGCAGTTGTCACAAAAGCTTTCAGGAGACAGGAACCTTGGATTCCTTGCATTGTCTTTACAGTCACAATTTCCACTCTGATGATGCAGGCAGGTACTGAGATATTTTGCAGACACAAAAATAACTTCCTGTGCACTTCAACAATCTGAAGTGTTTTCTGTTCTGTGCAAGTTTCAGCACTGGTTCTACCTTTCAATGCTTTAGGCAGGTTCCCTGGAAAGATGTCACTAAAACATCAGCCTGAGGCCCCAGGTGAAGGCACAGCCCCAGCTCACACTCAGGGGAATGGGGAACAAACCTCCAGTAACTGCAGCTCCACTTGCAGGAGTTGAACAGAACCCTCACAAGCTGAAAATTCCAGCTTTCACAGCCTCACCACATCTGTCAGTGTTACACCTGCCAGGATCCTCACCTATCTATGCATCTGATACACTAATTAGTACTGTTCTCAGCCAGAATGATGCTCTTCAAACATATCATGTAATTTATATAATTGAAGCTGAAAATATTCAATTCAGCATCATCTTGTAGGAGTGCTGAACTATTTACCTTTCTATTCAGTCTACTGCATCCTTCTATTACAATAGACAAAGCTCTGCAGTCAGCTCCTCTGGCACAATTTCACGTGCTCTTACAGTCCATATCATTTTAGAACACAAAACTTCTCTTGCATCTTCTCTTCGATTACTTTTCCCCTACCCTTGAATCCTTCACTCACAGTCCCAGAGAGCCCTTGGTGCTGGCAATGTTTCCTGTGAGATCAGGATGACTGCTGTCACTCACTGAGCCATCCTGGGGCACTTGCAAGGCTGTGTTGGACAATACTCACGTTGCACCTCTCCTGGGCCTGTCACAAGCATCCCTTGGAGCTCACAGGGATGGTACACGGCCCCCAACAGTTAGAAACAGACACTTTTAACACACTGTACCAACCCCAATGTGTGCTCTTCTCTGTTAGGAGCACTAAGCCACATGTGCCACCACTGTCACAGCCATACACTAAATGACTGGTTCTTCTGCAGTTCCTCACCTTCCTCAGCCTTGGAAAAACTTAAATCTGGGCAAACCATTTTACTATTCAGCACTTCCAGGCTGTTGGTGAACACAGTGCCTCACAGCCCCATTAAACTGAACTGTCAGAGAAAAGTGGGTTAAGTGAGGTCATTAAACCTTTCCCAGGGTGAAAGTTAGAGAAACACAATCCCCCAGGCCAGCATGGCTGGGTTTTCACTCATTTTAAACCTGAATCTGCAGGACAGCAGTGTGCTGCACGGTCTGTAGTGTAACTGCAGCCCAGCAAGTGCAGGAGCCTGTGAGGAAGCCTTGGATTCCTGCTAGATCACCTCTGGTAGTTGAGCACTCCTGCAGCACACCTCAGTCTGAAGGATGGACACACACTGAGCAGAGTCCCCTAGGAACAGCCTTATTAAAATCATTAAAGTCAACCCTTTATTTTTATTCATACAGTAATGGGGTGTGTGGGAAACCCACACCATCAGCAACACAGGCTTCCCCTCTCTCAGTGGTACAGGTGGACTCCACATCCAGCATTCCTTCCAGGCCAATGGTTGGGTTTTTCCCCTTCTTAATAATTTCTATCTTCTCAATAGATACAAATATCTAATCTATCTACCTGTCTAATTGCCAGGACCAGACCTAGGACTTTTTTAAGTTACAGGGACATTTGTAACCACTCTGGGTCAGCAGCTGCTTTTGAAGACAAATGAGCAGCTTTCAATACGTGTTTAGGCTCCATTGCTAAACCACCATGAGCTCAAGATATCACACATACTCACGTTTTACAGACAAACACGAGCATTAGGATTCCACAAAACAAGTTTTAGCAAACTGTGATTCCCAGGAGAGTGAAGGCAGCACTGAGGCACTTTGCCAAGGCTCCAGGGAGGGCTCAGCAGTGGAGAGCGAGGTGTCACCTCCAGCCCCTGCCTGTGCCAGGCTGTGCCTGCACCGCAGTGCCACTGCCAGCACCTGGGCACCGGGCTGCCCTTGCCACCAGCACAGCAAAATCTCTGTCCTTTCTCAACACTCCAGAATGCTGGGAGTTACAGCTAAAACTGCCAGGATGAATTCTGGGTTCACTGCAGACGTGCAGCGCTCCTGCAGCGCTGCCTGTGAGTCTCCCCTGGAGCAGCCCGAGATCCGTGTGCCCACACTCACACAGGAACCTGAGGGCCCAGCTCCCAGCCCTGGGACACAGCTGCCACAAAGCCAGGGACAGCAGGACACAAGGTGGCCAGCAGCTGCCAGGTAACCACAGCCTGTCCCAAAGGCCGTGCTGGGGCGGTCACTGCAGCCCAGCCCCACCACGAGCACCCAACAATTCACTCACACAGCTGCACTGGCTTGGAAAGGAAAGTGTTTGCCTTGTTCTTCCAGCCAAACACAAAATGCAAAGTCAGCAGCTTGAAAGGATCACGGAGAACGCAGAGCAGGCAGGAGAACCTGACACAACAGGGGAAGAAGGGTCCCTTCTTCCAAGCTACAGCTTTTGTGTCTTTAGCCAACACCTCGACATGTTCCAACACAGCCCTGCAACACAATTCTCAGGACAGCAACCACTGCACTTTAAAAGTGTTTTTATTAACTTGATTAATATAAATTATGTGCATTGTGATGGTTATCCTTAAAATCTGAGTGGTCATTGACAGAGAACCATCTGTAAAAAAGAACTCCAAAATACTTCTATTATATCCCCATCAGTCACATTCTGGTGAGCACACAGTCAAACTTCAGAGGGTGCAATATGAAAACAAGCACTGCATGTGAAACCCTCCATGGACTTAGGAAAACAGGAAAATGAAACTGCCTCAACAGAAGTGACTCTGATTTACTCAATCTGTGGAAGTTCATTAGAAGATATCAAGAGAAAAAACCTCACTCCAAATCTAGTTGCAGTATTCTTGTTTAATGTGTTATGATAAACGCACAGGGAGAGTGTGTGTAAGTGGTTAAAGCTGGTGCGGAGCAGGTTTGAAGGGAATAAAGAATTCCCTGTGTGTTTGGAGCACACAGTCCTGACACGGGAGCACAGGGAGGGTCTCGGCGCTCCCAAAGCGGCCGATTTCCCTCACCCACCGCCAGCCGCAGCTCGGGACCACCGAGAGGAGCGCACGGGGGTCAGCCCCGGCCGCACGGACCCGGCCGGGAGAGAAAGCGCCTGAAGGGCGGCCCGGGCTGGGGGCCCCGGCCCCGCCAAGGGCTGCGGGCCCGCCCGGGGCCCCGGCCCGGTTCCGGCGTGCCGGGAGCCGCGTCCGCAGGGCCCCCGCTCGCTCCGGACCCGCACCGGGGCCGCTGCCACCGCCAAGCCTCGGCGGCCCCCGGGGAGGCGCGGGCGGGCCCGCCGGGACCCGCGGACGGGAGCGGGGACGGCTCCGGCTCCACCCCCGCCCCACCGGGCCCCGCTCGGGCCGCGCTGTCGCCTCGTCCCCCCCGGCCGCGGCCACCCCTCCGCCGGGCGCCTCCCGCCCCGCCGTCCCCGGGCGCGGCCCCGCGGGTGCCCCGGGGCGAGGCGGCCCCGGCGCGGCCCCGCCGCCCGGCCCGGCCCGGCCCGGCCCGGCCCCGCTCACCCGCGCCCGTGGTCGCCGCCATCTTGCGCCGCCGCCGCCGGCCCCGCCCCCGCCTGACGTCACCGCAACGCGGGAACTGCAGCCTCGGGCGCGGCGCGGGCGGGCGCGCTAAGGGGAGCTCGCGGCGGGGCGGGGCTCGCGGGGAGCTCTGTGGTGCACGCACGGCGCTCCCGCAGCTCCGCGGCGCGGGCGGGCGTTATCGGTGCATCCCCGGAGACCGGCCCGGGGCTCCGGGACACCGGCGCCATCTCGGCCGTGTAGCACCCCTAAAGCTCCGGCCCAGCTTCCCCCAAACCGCTCCGCTTCGTGCAGAATACAGAAAAAAATTTCAAAGAAATAGGAAGGAAATGAGTTCCGCTTCACTTTGCAACGCATGCTCCAAAAACTGAGCCCCAGAGCATCCTATGGAAATATCCAGAAACAAGTAGGAAGCGAAACGTTCGGAGACCCACGGCAGCTTAAAGCTCTCTGCAATGAGCTCTCAGACTGAGCTTTGAGCAGCGACAGGAGCCAGCAGCTGCTCTCGGAGCTGCTGTAAAACACCAACGCTGCTCTCGCTGCTCCGCTTTTAATTCACCTGCGGACACCGCACTGAGCGGCTGAAGGCAGCGGGGAAAAACAGCAGGAGGAAGGGAAAGGCTACAGGAACAGGACAAAACAGCAAGGAAAGGCAGCAGGAAGGAAAGAGGAGAAGGCAGAAGGCAGCTAGATGGCACAAGAGCCCAGCTCAGCCGGCCGGGACCGGCCCAGCGTGGGGAGCAGAGCTGGAGATCATCCCTGGGATACACACAGGGAATCATCATCACCCCTGCTCCTGGGATACACACAGGGAATCACCCCTGGGATACACACTGGGAATCATCCCTGGGATACACACAGGGATCACTCCTGGGATACACACAGGGAATCACCCCTGGGATACACACAGGGAATCATCCCTGGGATACACACAGGGAATCATCCCTGGGATACACACAGGGAATCATCATCACCCCTGCTCCTGGGATACACACAGGGAATCATCATCACCCCTGCTCCTGGGATACACACAGGGAATCATCATCACCCCTGCTCCTGGGATACACACAGGGAATCATCATCACCCCTGCTCCTGGGATACACACAGGGAATCATCATCACCCCTGCTCCTGGGATACACACAGGGAATCATCCCTGGGATACACACAGGGAATCATCCCTGGGATACACACAGGGAATCATCCCTGGGATACACACAGGGAATCATCCCTGGGATACACACAGGGATCACTCCTGGGATACACACAGGGATCACTCCTGGGATACACACTGGAATCACCCCTGGGATACACACAGGGATCACTCCTGCTCCTCCAAGGCCCTCCTGACCACAAGATCCACTCACAGAGGGAAGCTGCAACCCCAGCAAAAGCTGGAGGCCTGAGGGTGCAGAGAGCAGGAGCCTGACCAGATCTCTCTGTGGAGTGAGACTGAAATCAGAGAGCTTTTGAAAGCATTTAAAAGCATTGAACTGAAATGCAGACCATCCATCCCTGAGGAGTTTAACAGGAGTGCCTTATTCTGCTTCAGCTCTAATCTGTTCCTAATCAACTTAAGACAAATTTTCTTAAGCCAGCTTTACAGCTGTTAAGAAGGAGCCAGGCAGCCTTTTGCTGCAGAATTGCCATACTGATTTTGTGGGAGCATCCACATCCTTGAAGGGGTGGAACAGGGACCTTGGGAGCCGCAGCCACTTTGGGTGAGGGGAGCCACAGAGCCAGCACTGCCCCAGGAGCCCAGCCCAGCATCCACGTGGAAAATGCAGCTGGAGATTAACTCTGTCCCAGTTTCTCCTAATTAAGCAAGATTAACAGATAAATAGTCCCAGCAGCCACCAGTATGAGTAGCTCAGATTTGTTTCCAGTAGGGTGCCAGTGGCCAAGGGAGGTTTGGGCAGCAGCAATGCCTTAAACAGCACTTTAGAAGTTCAAATTCTGGTGATTTCTGTGTCCCAAATCCAACTGTTCCATCCACTGCACCAGTGCTGCTCACTTGGCATTTAAACCTGCGGTGAAAAGAGCTCTCAGAGGACCCAGTCCTTCAGGCTGATTTACACAGGAGCCCTGAGCATCCACCCAATTCTGTCCAGAGCTCTCCACAATCAACTGAAAACATTTTGGGACTCCTTCTGAAGTGGAAGAATTCTTTAATGTCAAAGCTGCACAGAGACCTGGTATTGACTGTGGCAATGGGAACAGAAAACAGTTTCATGTAATGGCACAAAGCTCTCCAAGGGTCTGAACTTACATGAAATATTTTGTGACCAAGGTACCAACTTTGAATTTAATCTGCAGAACCCAGCTCAGAGGCACCTGCATTCAGCACTTCCCACTGAAGGAGATGTTGCCAGGTCCCAACTCATTCAGAATCCATCCACCAGATCTGAAGGAGATCGAGGTCAGTCTAAACCCCTGACTCAAAACCCTCCTACCCTGCTCTTTGGGAAGAGGCAGTTTGAATTTAACACAATTTACAACTAGAGGAGGAAACGTACCTTACATTTGATCATCAGTAAGCTTTCAGGCAGGCAAGAATTAAACAAGACCCAAATCACATTAACTTGATAAAGTGCCTGTTGGATGTTTTTAGAGAAACTTCTTCATCCCAATTCAGTTGGGGTCACACCTTTGCATCCAGAGCAGAATCAATTACTTACACTTTTTGAAAGGTGTAGAAGTCTGGTATAACATAGAGCCACGCTCCTGAAACTCTGGCAGATGATCACTCCAGCCCAAACAAGCTGTGACAGGCTGCCTGGTGTCTCAGGTGTGGGACTGCACGAGGTGTTGTGCAAGCACTGATCCAGCTCTTGTGCTACGTGCTGCCAGTGCAGCAATGAAAAACAGCAACAAGACTTCAACGTGATTAGTATTATCCAACTGCTTTGTTATAAATATATTATATACATTCAAACATCACATTAAAATATTATTCCATTACACCAGAAGAGATTAAGGCTTTATATTATTTACAGAAATGAGCAAGCACCTTAAAAAAAAAAATAAAAAGAACAAAACACCAGTCATTGACATTTCCCTTCTAACATTACGAGTTTGATACCTTGAGGTCTTGCATACAGCTATTTGCAGTGTGCCCAATGCTAGAACTATTTCAAACATTTATTGTTAGGGTAGGAAACACTTAATAGAAGACTCAGCAGTGAGCACACGAACAGACACGTGTTGTAGGGTGCCCTCCCTCTCCTCCAGAGGCTCCTGAAGTTGAAGGCTTATGCAGAAACTGTTTGCTCAATTCCACGTGGAGAGTAGAACGATTTTGTTTTAAGGGAAACTGAAGACACTTGAGGATTGGTGGCCCCCTGGAGGAGCGGGATTCTCGAGGTCTGTTCCACGTGACATCAATCAGGCTGAACATGATAGCGAAGACAGAGCTGTAGGTCCATCAGTCACTGAGTGCACTGAACGTGATTTTACAGGCTTCCACTGCTCCCCTCACTGTTCTCCTGCAGTGCCCTTGCACTCCAACACCGAGTGACAAACTCGTCACCGCTCTCCCTGTAGGTCTTAGGCAAGAAGCTGTTTGGGAAGTGTTCAATAATGTTGATACAACACACGATTCCTACGCCCCCACGTCCCCCTGGAGTGCCTGTGCTGCCTCTGGCGTGCCCGGTACCTCACGGATACAGCAACGAAGCAACTTCTAAGGTGTAAGCAGACATGGCTACACAAAAAGGTGCTCAGTGAGAGTAATCATCTTCATTTCAAGTATTGTTTTAAGAATTAGTTCTTTTCATTGCAGTTTGTGTTAGCACTTTTTAGTTTGTGCTTTAGAGTCTGTTATTTCTTTGCAGGTCTTGAATTTGGCTGATGGCTTTATTTCTTTTTTTTTCTTTTAAAAACAACATTGGCAACAAGTTAAGGATTGCAGAAGGCTGGCAAAAGTTATTTGATTTTCTGAGCCCATTTCATGTCATCTGCTCTTGGCTTCTCCCCAGTAAGTCCTTGGATGATATTCTCCAAGCATCTCCAAAATCTTATCTTCTCTAACGGATAATTCAGCCACCCTAAGGGATTGCAAAGGAAAAAGAGGATTAGTTTGTCATAGCATCCAAAGTTCAACTTTTTTTAATGAGAAAAAAAAAGCAATCAGCCCAATACTGCTAAAAATGATCAGGCTTAAACTTTCAGGACATAGTAGGACTTAAAAATAGCTCTTTGGGTGGCAAGATTTTTGCCACCATCTGTCAAGTCAGGCTTCTTAATTGTACCATGTTGCTACATGACATCCTGTTAATGAGAATGAGATTTTTTCTTGGCAGAGGTTTCAAAACCCACATGAACTGTTTGTCGAAGCCAATGACAGAATGAAGAACCAGAGTGGTTTATTTCCAGCTGTCTAATTAACTTGATATCTTATTTAGGATCGTGCAACACTGAGCATTCCCACCTGTACAGATACAAAAGGAAGCTAAAGCTTTCTGCAAAACCTGTCCATTCCTCCGAGTCAGAATGAGTGGCTGCTGAAAACCCAGAAATGGCTTTTAGAAATGAGCATTCCTGAGCAGCTGCAGACATTCTGCTCTTTTGAAGGAACAGCAGCTTTAGTGAACAAACCCCATGAGTGGCCTGAGCTCAGCAAGACCCCTCTGCAATCAGATCTCAGCACCACTGGCTGCTCCCCCAGGCTGTGAGTTCCCTGAGCTGATCACAAACCTTCCCCCCTTTGTTATGCAGAAGCCCAGCTGCAGCTTTGCCAGTGAACTGCAGGACTGTGCAGGTGTGTCCCAGCTGTCCTGGGCCCTGGGGCAGTACCTGTGGTGATGCAGAAGTAGGTCTCGTGTGGGGACACGTGGTGGATCCTGTGGTGCTTCCTGGGCAGGATGATGTGCCAGTCCTGGAGGAATATCACCCAGCGTGGAAGGCCAAAGTACGTGTGGGACCACTTGTGGATCTGGTTCGTCATGGTTATGAAGATGATGAGGGCAAAGACGTAACACTCCCAGGGACAGGTCTCACACAGCACCTCTGCAAAACAGCACAGGCAGCTGTGAGCACCAGCCATGGAAAAGCACATTTCCACCAGGACAATGTCCTGCCCAGCCAGAGCTGCCTGCTGCTGCAGGAGCTGACAAAGGCCTCACCAAAGCTGCTTTGGCAGAAGTATCACGAGAGCCAGTGAGCCATAAGCAATTCCCAAATATCACAAGACAGGCTGCTAAGTGCCAGAGTCTGTCAACACACCATAAACAGGAAGTCAAACTGAGTTTACCGTAAAAAAAATAATTTGATCCTTTAGTTCTTAACTTCTGGTTTGCACACAAAGTACTTGTGGCCAGAGATGAAGCATTGTTTTGTGTTACACACTTTGGAACAATGAGTTTCCCCAGATGCTCACAGCTCGGTCCCTCTTACAAAAAGAGTATTTAACATAACTTCTAACCTTCCTTGCATACCTCTCCAGCCCCAGATCCTCTGCTGAGCTGGAGAACCTCACTGTGCCACCTTCTGCCACCACACCTCAAAGGAAAGAAAGCTTCCCTCCCTCCTGCCAGGGGTACCATGCTTCCAACAGCTATTTCTTGTCATTCACATCCATGGATTTCTCCAAACTTCACACAGACAAATGTTCATTCAGTAGTGACAAGAATGCTAAATCCACAGCTTACCTGGGGAAAAAGAAACAAATTTGTATGCCATGTTTGCCAAGGGGACCAGTGTCATGAAGCAGTTGTCTCCATTGGTCTCTATGAAATCATGCCTGGTGATTGCTGTGGGGTCAATATGGTGCTCCCTAAAGGGTCTGATGAAAGCCTGGGAAAATAATTGGATAAACACAATACCACACTCAATAATGGTCTTGGAAAAGAATAACAGTACAAAAAATAACCCAAAAAAACCCAAAAACCCTCTCATACACTCCAGTTTGATGACTGAGTTGAAGAGAATTCCACAGTACAAAGCATGTAAGCAGGATTCTGACTTTTGTCATCAAGACACTTCAGATCATTTGATTTACATTTGCAAAGCAATTCAGTTCCCACAACCAAATCCAGGTTTTCTTTGCTTTTTAGTTCTATTCTTCTAAATGTTCGCTTAGGACCTTTTGCATGTGATCTTAAAAACAAAGAATCAGGACCCTAATTTCTCAGGCAAAATTAACCTGTGAAATTCACTTGCTAAGCAGAATCAACCAAGGGGGAAAAAAAACACTAAAAAATTAGGATTCAGCCTACTACATTTATGGGCTACAGATGCCAGCACTAACAGACTAAATGCAAATTAAGTGACTGGACAAAGCAGTGGAAGACAAACAGAAGACACCTCTATGAGCAGAAATCACATCTGAACACACAGAGCAATTGTTTTACTGTGTGGGACAGTCAAACCAGTTACTGAATTGCCTTTAACACTTCCAGCATATCCAGCCTGTGCAAAGCTGTCCTGAGCAGCCTCAGCCCAGGTTATTTAGTGCAGGGTCTCTAGCAGCAGGGTTTTTAAAAATAATTTAAACTCTGGTCCAGAGATACAGGGGTTCAAGACTACTTAGTCTATTGAAGGTGAACAAAAACAAACCAAAATCAACAGTTTCAATTCTGCTGTTGTAGTTTGTGTAACTCTGGGTAGTAACAAGCAATAGCCCACTTTTTTTTTTTTTTTTTTAAATAACAGTCCTTCTAATATTGCACTGGGATGAGTAATTAATGGTAGCTATTAAGAAATTTAATTAAGAAAACAGATTGTTGCTTACTACAGAAGCCAGTGCAGCTTCCACTAAGCAACTGGCATTTGTAGCTGCAGATGTGTAACACATCTCTAATTAAATCTTCAGTCACCACTGTTCTAATATTGCTGTGTTACAGCAGGGGCTGTAGAAGTGGAAACTGGGAAGATTCTTCCTGGAGCAGCCTCAGGTTTCACACATTTTTAGGAGTTCAGCTGCAGACACAACTCTCCAAATCTGTGCTCTTGACCTTCTGAACATCCACAGAGCCCAGCCAGGTTCCAACACTTGTGGTGTCACAGGCTGTTCCCACACAGCCTGAAAGGTCTGCAAACACTGGGACTGCAGCCCTGCCAGCCTCCAGGCAGGTGACAAAAGGGAGCAGTGCCACCTTTCACGTGTCCCCCAGGCCAGGTGCACACACAGCCCTGCCCAGCCGTGCCCAGGCTGTTCCCTGGGCTGCTGTGGCACAGAGCCCAGCTTGGAGCACTGCCAGTGCTGCACAAGGGACTTCAGGACTTTTTCAAGCTCAAGAATAACAATGTCAGACCTTTCCAATGATGGGCAGCTCCACAGATCCCCAGGTATCTGCTCCCCAGTGGAACAATCCTGAGAGGAAGTCGGCTGTAATAACTCCTGCAACTTGAATGAGAGAGAGAGAGAGTCAAACACAGCATTTGTACTGACTCAGTCACATCTTATTCTTGTTTTACAAGTTTACTTGTTTATCTGCCTCTAACTTAGGTATTTACAACCACATGTGATCTACCCAGTCTGAATGAACATATGGTCAGGCAATTAGGAAAAAGAGGTTAGCAAGACACCATTTGGGCAGAAACGTTCTTCATCAAATCTGTATTTGTGTTTCACCCATCTCCTACAGAACAGAAATACCTCCTCTAGCGGGTACCTTTTGCTTGGCTGACCCCTCACCTCTGCAGTCTTTCCCCCCACCTTTCATTTTCAGAAAGGGGGAAGAAATAAAAAAGCTCTTTTCATATTACAAATCAGCCCCCACTGCTGAGTCCATTATCCAGCTGGCCCAAAGTCTTAAATGCAGCAGGAGACACTTCATTCTTTATCTACCCCCTTATTACACTGAAGACAGCTTATTTTGTAAGCAGTAAATTCTGTACATTTGTTGTTGATTCAGAGCGGGTGGGACACAATAGCGTTTAGATCTGCTGCTGGCAGCTGAAAGGGCGAGCAGCCTGGCTTCAGGGGAAGATATCCAAACAACACTTCTCTTTGCAACAACTCAAATGCCATTCTCAGGAGGTAATGCCCCATTAGCCTGCCTTGCCTCCAGCTGCTGCATCATCCCAGTGAAATAACTGCAGGAACAGCAACACAAATTGAGGCAAAATACCAAGAGTTCAGTAGATGTTCCTGGTGTTGCTTTGATGTCAGCTGGTCCAGGGAAGAATGGAGGGTGCCTGGAGCAGTGCATTATACTGAAGCAATTGGGAAAAACCCCTAACTGCCAGCAATCCTGTTCTGTACTGCAGCAGGGTGTGCTCGCTCCTCTGCGCTCCTGAGCTGCAATAAAGGAGCAAGAGCTGTGCTGAGGTTCCACAGGACCAGCATGGTGACACTGGGTGTGTCCTGTCCCTGGGCTCAGGGGACACATCCCACTGATGAACTGGGCTCAGCACCCTCCCACACCCAGCACTGCCTTCATTCAACACGGCGAGACCGAGGCACAGCAGCTCAGCTGCTGCTCAGAGGTGGTGAAAGATCTCCATGTTCTGTCAGGGAGGGCGAGAGGAGATGGACAGCCCTGAGCACGGGTGAAGTGTTAACCACACAGCCAGGAAAAGCAAGATAACCCCAGCTCAGGCACAGAACTGCAAACTGTGGATTCGACACTCACCAGAAGGCAGCTCAGTGCAGCAATAGGGAAGTCCCAACCCACACACATCAGCTTTCCTCCAGCTTCCTGAGAGAGGGGGAGGATCAGCCCATCCAGGGGCTCTCCCTGAGCAGGGGGTGATGCTCTGAGCACACAGGAGGAGGCAGGAGGACTCCAGCTGCAGGGCTTGCTCAGAACACTGGCATGTTCTGCTTTGCAGGTGGACTGCAGAATAAGGAGGAAGGAGGGCAGCCCAGCAGAGCCCAGAGGTGAACAAAGGATGTCTCCAGCCAGTATCCAAGCAAGCACTCGAGTGCCACACACATTTGCTGGGAATGCTGCTCTGTCCCATTTCCCCACAGCTGATCCTCTGCATGGGCATCTCCCAAGCACAGCAGCTGCCTCTCCCCAGAGCAGGACATGGGGCTGGACAATCAACTGCCCCAAACACAGCACGGACACAGGGCAGCTCTGTCCTGCTCGTGCCCTGCTCACAAACCAGGGGATGTGTACGCTTTGTGACCCAGGAAAGGCCCCTCTGCATCTCTTCACTGCTCCAAACCTGCAGCCTCTGCTCTTGTGGGTGACTCTCAAACCACTTCCCGTGGCCAGGCTGCTCCTGGGGCCTGCACAAGGAGGAGGCCCCACAGGAGCTCTGAGAGACAAAACTGCTCTGCATATTTACCATTAAAAGTTGTACTTCACCCAGATTTTATGAGCCAAGCATAAGCTTGGCTTTTCATAGATAGAATGATCAAATTGTAACCTGGAAGTCTTACATCAAAGTATACAAAGTTTCATATTTACTGTAAAAATTCAGTTAGAGTCTCTGGAGAGGAAGAAAGCAGGATAAGGTGTTATTAAATAACTTGATGCTATTGTGTAACATCACTGAGAACAGTCATGTTTAATCAGTGACTGTGTAAACTGGTCAAACAGCACTAAAGGGTTGGCGTGGCTAACTTCACACAGAAAAAATCTTGTTGTCTAAATACCAATATACCAAAGTACTAGGTTTTTGTCACTTACATGCTTAAGAAATAAAATGCCTTAGTCACCTGCAGCCTCCATTTAGTGACTTTCAGTACAGAGAAGGCAGGGGCTTGATATCACAGCACATTACAAGGCTAAGATAATGATCCCTGGACATTCCAACAAGTATAAACTGTAGCAGCTTGAAAGCAAAACAAGAGAGTTCATAATTTTGGCTAATAAAGCTGAGAAACTTTCAGTCAGAAGTGGATCTGAGACTGCCCAAAAGCAGGGCTGGAACAGCAAATGTATCAGTGTGTGCAGCAGTTTTACCAATCCCACCGTAACCAGGGTTCCAGCGAGTCCTGTCTGCAGTACCCACACTCCAGGGACAGGGACAGCCCCAGGGACAGGGACAGCTTCAGGGACAGGCTCAGCAGCTCCCCTGGCACACCTGGCACTCCACCTCTCCTTGGGGCTACTCCCTGCTCTGGAACCCTTGGGACCAAGGTCCTGCTCCAGCGCTGCTCCCCAGCAGGGCACACCCACTGCACACCCACTCAGCCTCGGGGTACAGCTGGACACTGCAGTGAAAGGAGACCCCAAGGAACCGGGGTCCTGTCTCCTCCAGGGCTGAACAGCAGCAGACCTTAAAGCAAATACTCATCTGCAAAAGCACAGCTTGGCTCAGAATCACCACCTGATGAACTCAATCCTCCAGCCAAAGTCGGCTGTAACTTTAAGAGAGCCCTGACAACTGCACAGGCAGACAGAGCTCCTTTGTCCCCGTGCACACCCGTGGGGACACGGATGGGGCAGTGCCAGCAGCGTCCCTGCAGTGCCAGGGCAGGAGCCTGGCAGACCCTGCCCCACCAGGGCACGCACGAGGAGCCCATCCCCAACCCCAGCCACACCAAGAACTGACAGCGGTGCAGCATCACCTGGGGAGTGCAAGCTGGCAGTAACTCTAGCAGGTCACTTCCCTTCCAAGAGCAACACCTTCCTCCTCCTCCTCCTCCTCCTCCTCCTCCTCCTCCTCCTCCTCCTCCTCCTCCTCCTGGTGCCCGACCCACCCAGGCTTCACAGGAACCCAGCCTGGTTCTGCCCAAGGCACCCACAGCAGAACACAAACCCTGCTGCTGCCACACAAAGCTATCCTGCAAAGGGGAACAGAATCAAATCCCTCTCTTCAATCACACCTTGTGCAGTTCACCTCTTCAAGAGATGATGCTGCTGGGAATGGAAACACAAAATTCCCCACAGCTAACTGATGGTGACTTCAGGTGGGTGAGAAGTGACTTACTCGGACCAGCACTGAAGTAAAGGATCTTTTGCTAGCTGGAGTTCCTGGTGTAATTTCAAGAACCTTTTAAAACAAAATTAAAACACCTGACCCACATGCCCAGCACTCACTTCAGCCAGCACTGTCTCTGGAGTGTTTTTTCTCCAATGTGTGCCACAGCTTTTGTGTGTTACACACTCAGTGTCTGGCTCTGCAATGCAGCTGGCCAAGGGCAGCCCTGCAGAGCTGCTGGAGCTCAAAACAAAGAGGTTCTGGGCCTTGATGAGATCCAGTTTCTATTTTGAAACTGCACTAAGTGATTTCTTCCTGTGTGCCCTCTCTGGCTAGCCCACAACCTCTGCAATAATGAAATATGTACCTCAAATGGGTTAAAAAAATCAGCTGCCCATCTTTCAAGAGAGCAGTAATTAACTGCAACTTGTATCATGTCACAAGATGTTCCTAGAGATATCTGTCCTATGTGGGGCAGTTCTTAGGAATATAAACAAATTACAACACAAAGTTAACTCTTCTTCTTTTGTAAGACTGCAATGAGCAGTCCCTGTCATGAACAAATGTGGCTGCAGACAACAGTCAAATGTCTGAAACAAGTCAACCAACTTGGAAAGAAGGGGTTTAAAATCCAATACAAAAATAGGAGGAAGGAGATGAAAATTAAAACCAAGATTCATACTGTAACTTGCCAAACTTTTTATCTAGATGTTATTAGTGTATGAACTATACACTCAGCTCATGTATATTGAACATGCTGGACACCATAAGCTCACCTGAAGGTACAAGAGCTTTTGAGCCTGATATTACACATCTTGGTGAGGATTTTCTGCTTACCACACAATAAACCCTTTGCCAGCCTTGTCCCTGGCACTCCCAACCTTCGCTTACAGTGGCAGAGGCTGCTCTGGTTCTGTGGCCCTGCTGGGATCTTGTCCTGCTGCAGTGGGAAAAACGGGGGTGTTCAACCTCCCCCCCAGCCCCATTCCCAGCCAGGGCTGCCTGAGTTAACTGGCTGCTTGTGTGCATGCAAATAAAACACCAAACTCACACCTGCACTGCTCTCAGCTTGCAGAAAGAGGAACAGTTCCATGGCTGCCCAGCAGCTGAGGAATCCAGAACGGCACGACTGGAGTTAGCACAAACCACAACAGAAATCCATCCTCTCCCACCCTTTTTTTTTATATATATATACTTTTATTTATTTTTTTTTTATGGTGAGGAGGGGAAGGAAATTGTCTCATCTCTGCCAAACCAGCCTGGAAGACAAGAGAGTCATGTGGCTCTTCCTGTCCAGCAAGCTCATCTTTAGTCAGCAGGACACGGCACAGCCCAAGAGCTGAAGCAAAGGCACAGAGGTGTCCCCTGAGTGCTGCACTCCCCTGTGGACACAGAGTGACTCAGCACAGCCACAGCACACAGCCAGGGACGTGCTGCCCGATGCCAGCTGCAGCAGGAGCACATCCTTCCTGCCCCAGGAATCCCCAGCTTAGGGTATTTACAGCATTACTCGTCTCACAGTTCCGTGTGCCTTTGAAGGCAGAAAGAAAGAAGCCATGGCACGGCCTTTAATTACAGACACAGGGTTTAGGCTCAGTGAAATCATGCAGAATGTTCAAACTACTTCATTTCCTAAAAGAAAATATATATTTACATAAGAGCACACAGAGGGTCCCCATGCAGTGAACAGGTTTGTACAGCAGAACAGATCCAGCCCACTGGAACAGTGACCCCTTTCAGATTCCCAAAGAGCTGCCAGGAACTTGATCTAAAGCTCCATCTTTATTAGCAGAATGTTTATTTTGTGACTTCAGCTCAAAGGTCAATATTCCAAACCAAGCCTGAGGGAAGCTGTCAGTGGAACACAGCTCACCCTGTGGGTGACTCAGGATTCCCAACTGTGCCCATGGAGCTGCTCACGTATTTAGGAATCAGGACTTTTATGGAGATGACTTTCACAATATGCAATAAAACCTAATAATCACTGTGAATTACAGACATCATTCACACTTCACCTGGAGAAATAATGTATTGAAGGCAACAAAACAAGATAGCCTGAAGCACTTACTATTTTATGGCACTCATTTTTGTACACAGTATCAGTTATTTCCACACCACTTTATTTACACAGAATCCAGATTCTGCTACTTTAATCATTCACTACTAATTAAATACTACTATCAGTGAATTGGCTGTTTTATCAGTTAAACTGGTAACCAGGATATCAGAGAGCCCCAGCTTTTATCAATATTAACTTTGAGATGAAAGCCAGCTGCAGACAGATTGCACCACAGGTTAACCATCACTGCTGATTCTCTTGTCTGGATCTGCCCTCATCCTTACAGAGCAGCTCCCATGCCATGCTCTCTCCATTCCTCCCAACACCTCCACCCCAAGAGCTGAGAGCAGGCAAGCCTGAATTAGGCCAAGAGAGCTGGTGTGACTCACAGTGGAGGACACTGCTCCTCCCCAACCCCAACAAAGCCAAAAACCTCTATGCAGACATCAGGAATCACCACGTCCCAGCACTGGCAGAAATTCAGGGCTTCTCTTATGTACCGCTGCTTGAACCTGGTGCAGTGTTTTGGGTGAGTTTTGTTTGAACTCACTAGCAATGTACAGCTCTGATTATGAACGAGTACCATCCTCTTCTAAAACACACACCACATACAGTTTATAGGAAAGCTACTTTTTTCTAAAGCACAGGAGCTGAACATCCTATCAGCATCCTTCACTGGTTCTTACTCTCCTCCACAGATCAGGTGGAATCAACTTTTTTTATACTCCTGGAAAAAGTCTTCATTCAGGATAGAAGCCAAACATCACATCCTGACATGAAAGCACAATTTTCCAAAATTCTTGTGTTCAGTCTGCAGTCCCAGAAATGGAGCCAGTTTGATGCCTGAAGCACCTTTTATAACATTTCCCTTGAGCTTATGCTTTCTGAAAGTTCTTGTGAATATTTTTGTCAATTAATGTATTTTGTTTCCAACTCTGACCATTCTGACAGCCCTTCTCCTTCTCAATAGTCCTTACACTTGCAGTGACTACCCAAGATCACCAAACCTACACAGCTACATCACAGCTTCCCCTCTGAGACACTGAGAAGCCACTGAAATGTAAAGACAAAGCAGTAACACATTGTGCAGATGGTCTCAGTTTCAGAGGCTCACACACAAATGTCCAATAACAGGTCAAGCCTGAAGGATGCCACGTTTGCTTCCCACATCACAACAGTGTTGCCTTGAGCAGGGCAGCAAGCAGCTCCCACTTACATATCCCAGCGAGGACCGAGGGCGTGTGCTCCAGCCGCAGGTACAAGAGGAGATTGTAAAAGTTGAAGCAGATCAGAGAGAAGCATAAGATGACAGAGATCCATTCTTGTAGTCTCTTTCCTGTTGGAATAAAAAAGGGAAAAAGCCTGTTTTACTTTATCTGAGAGGACATTTTGAAGCCTGAAATAACAGAGACAGACCATTCTGCTGCCTGGATGACTTGCTCCATTCAGGGAACTGAAACAGGAACTTTTTTGTCCAAGGGAGGGGCACACATTTTGTCAAAGGACATTCCTCTTCCCCGAGCCAATACGAACCTCTTCCCTCTGCCCTTGTCCAATTAATAGGGCCAAATCAGACATCATCTCACACTGTCCTAGTTTCCCTCTCCCTGAGATTGCTGGCATAAAGTTCCTCCACATCACATCTTTTCTCAATTTGCATTTCATCCAATATTCAGTGTTGCTGGAAGGGCTGAATCTGGGAACAAATTTCTGGCCTCAAACATATTTTAATCACCTTGTGATCTGTAATATTTACAAGCTCTGAGGTTTTAAATAAAGCTGTTGTACTAACAGGAAAAGGCACCATTCTCACCATTCTGTATTTTGGTGGCCCTGGAATGGCTTGTCTAACGTCACAAGTATTCCCCTGAAGCTTCTCCCTGAACTGTTGTCTTGTCTGTGCCTTCCTGCTCCCAGGCAAAGGCTGGGAACTCTCAGCCACTCTGAGATGACAAGGGACAGAACAAGAAAAGAGAAAGAACTGGCACAAATTCTCTCCGGCACCTTGCTGTACCACTTTGTACCTCTATAAAAAAAATCATTTACTGTCTCTAAAAAGGGAACAGGCACATCAGAGTACGGGAACACTTGGAGTATCAGATTAGCAGAGAAAGCTGCTCCCTGTTCTTCACTGCTGGATCCCCATGAGGTGCTGAGGCAGAGCACAGGGAGCACTCAGGGTGAGACCTGCAGGATTAGGGCACAGAAACAGACCTTTAATACCCAAGGCCAAGAAGATCTGAACTGCCACCAGAAGGGCCGGGGCTGCAGGCAGCTCTTAATGCCCACAGGAGCCGTCAGACCAGCCCCTGCCTGTTTTAGGGGTCAGCCAGCACAGCCTCCTCTTGCCCAGGGCTCCCCAGAGCAGTTACCCCACAGCCCCTTCCCCACTGCCTCTAGCAGGGCACAAGGAAAGCTCAGGGAGCTGCACGTGCTCTCCCAGGAGCACAGGCACACTCAGGCCTGGCACGTGTTCAGCTTCTGTCCTACTCCTCCTCTCTGCTGACCTAATGCCTGATCAAATTTCTCCTCCTAAATGCTAAATCAAGTCCTCCTTCTCCACTGTACCACGCAATGAGCAGGGAAAGCAGGAACAGAAATGGAGGATCAGTCTTATCTCCAATGTGCCTACGAGGCAATAGTTGAAAGTGTGAGCAAAGGCTTTGATAGGTCAGTTTTACAAGTTCTAGAAGGGCCATGGGTATATAAATTAACACCCTCTGCAGTAGCAGAGGAGAGAACAGTAAAATTAAATTAAGACACAAGAACAGCCATATTTGACAGCAGCATCAGGTCACAACATGGGTGATTCTATAAAGAGATCCCTGGAGTAATGAAAGTAAGAGTTAATTAACACTCACATCCTGTATAAGAAAACCACACCCTGATTAGAGGAGTTAAGTGGGTAGATCCTCATGGAACAATTAGCTGAGTGCTGGAAAGGAGGCTGGCAAGTCCCAAGAGTTCAGTGTGTGCAAACACCTCTGAACACAGGGATCCAGGATGGCTCTTGAGATATCCAGGTTCAAAACTGCAGCCTCAGCTCTGCACTGGGAAGGCAAATCAGTCAAGGAACTGAGTCAGCACTGATAACTTGTGTTTAAAGGGCACTCAAATCCCAACGTGTGTCCTGTGTGAAGGAATGAAGTGCCAAAGCCACAAAGTAAGCGCTTAAAGAAATCAGGGAAATATTCCAGTCATGTTCACTCTGCGCAATTCAATGTAATCCCTGCTCTTACAAATTCAGAATCTGAACATGATATGCTTCCACCATAATACATATTCTGGCATTGCTTATGTAAATTATTTATGTAATGCCAGAAGAAACCTGCATATCTAATACACCCTCAGCTCTCTGACATATCACTGTACATGTGCTACAGCCAGTGAGAAGGGCAGCAAGCTCTTCAGGGAGGAAAATCTCTTCCTTATGAGCCAAAGCAGTGGTAAAGTCAGTGACTGCTTTTGTGTAAAGCACAGGAATCAGCTCTACAGAGACCAGAGCAGCTGAAAGGTGTCACACAGGAGCGCCTCAAGGCAACCAGGAGCTGAGCAAAAGAAATTGAAATGGGCAAACTTGCCCCAGTCACAGAAACCAACAAAGGCCTTGGATTCCTTATCATCACATGGCTCTGTGCGAGGAACAACACCTACTTGTGCAGGAATTGCCTTGGATGTGCAAGCTGGGCTCAGCTGATCTGCTGGAAACCACAAGACACTGAAAACACACCTTCCCTAATCCTTCACCAGAGGATGGATCCCCTAGGCATGGCAGGAATACCCACCACTCTTCTCACTGCAAGCTGAAAACAAATGATGGCTTTTCTACAAGGAGTTTTCCATTATTTCCGCAGTACAAGCAGTCATTTACTGAGCTCAAATCACAAACTGAAGCTTCTTTGGCAAGTTCTAAGCATAAGGAAAGCAAACAGGAATTCCAGCATCCCTGTGCCGCTTTCTGAGGTGCCGGGCCCGGGGATCTCAGGGCAGCTCACTGGGCAGATGCTCTGCAGCAAAGCCTCTGCTGTCACCTCGTGCTGCGCCCGCATCAGCCTCCTGCATCCCGAGGGGAAGGGTCGCTGTTTGTCCCTCGGCTTTGGAGAGCAGAGCGCCGGTTCCGGGCAGTGTGTGCCTGGGAACGATCCCGGCCTCAGCCCGGCCCCGAGCCCGGCCCCGAGCCCCGCTCCGAGCCCGGCCCCGAGCCCCGCTCCGAGCCCGGCCCCGAGCCCCGGCCCGCTCCCCCGGGGCCCCCGAGCGGCCGGCAGCCGGCCCGGGGAGAACCGGGCCAGGGGGGAGCCGGGCCGGGGAGAACCGGGCCAGGGGGCAGCCGGGCCGGGGAGAACCGGAATGGAGGGGAACGGGTCCTGGGGGAGCCGCCGGCCCGAGGGCCCCGCCCGTCCGCGCCGCCTCACCTGGCGAGTAGAGCTCGGCCAGCTCGCGGGCCCCGGCGTGCTGAGCGCCCCAGCGCCGGCCGCCGCCCTCGGGCTCCTCCGCGGCCTCGTCCCGCGGCGCGGCCGCCCCCGGGCCGCTCTCGGCCATGTCGGGCCGGGATGGGCGCGCAGGGCCCGCGGAGCCGCCCGGCAGCGACGGCAACGGGCCGCGCTGCGCCGGGGGCGGGGCGAGCCGGGCCCCGCCCCCCGCCTCCCGCCAATCACCGCCGCCGCCGCGCGGCCCCCGGGCCAATGGGCAGCGCCGGCCGGCGAGTAGCAGCCAATAGCGAGGCGGCACGGCCGGCGGCGCAGCGCGGGGCGGGGACGGGCGGGGACGGGCGGGGACGGGCGGGGACGGGCGGGGACGGGCAGGGCAGGGCAGGGTGGGGCGGCGGGAGCGGTCCGGTCCGGTCCGGGATGGGGGCGGGTGCGGGGCCGGGCCGGGGCCGGGCGGTCCCGGGTGTTCCCGTTCGCATCGCCCCCTCCGCCCGGTGCCTCGCGCGCCCTCTGGCGGCGCGGGCGCTGCTCCCGGGAGCCGCCGCCACCACGGCGACAGTGACTGTCGTGATGTGTGACAGTGACACTGCCGTGATGTGTGACAGTGACACTGCCGTGATGTGATGTGTGACAGTGACACTGCCGTGATGTGTGACAGTGACACTGCCGTGATGTGTGACACTGACTGCCGTGATGTGTGACAGTGACACTGCCGTGATGTGTGACACTGACTGCCGTGATGTGTGAGAGTGACTGCCGTGATGTGTGAGAGTGACTGCCGTGATGTGATGTGTGACAGTGACACCGCTGCCGGTGCCCTCGGGGAGCCAGCCCTGCCCTGACCAGCTCTCGGGGCTGGGGAGCACAAACGGTGACCGTGCGCTGCCCGCACAGCCGCGATTCACCGGTGCCGGGACGCTCCCCGTGGGTCTGCGACAGGCGGCCACGCGTGCCCGGTACCAATGTGTAAGTTAGAGGAAGGTGTAACGGGTTCTGGTTGAGGCACGGTCCCGGGAGCGGATCCCAAGCTGTGTTGGTGATCCCGGCTCGTCGGGGCTGTCGGGAGGAGCAAACACCGGCACATTACAGCCAAAGTTCGGCTGTGGAGGGGGATTCTTCCTTGGAGAATGGCTTAGCACCCGCGGGACCAGAGCCGCTCCTGTCCGTCCAGCGGCACGGCACGAGCGGTGACCGGTCCATGGGCACGGTTCCGGTCCCGCTCCGCCCGCCCGGTGAGGCTCCGGTAACGCCCGGCCCGGCTCGGCTCGGCTCGGCTCGGCCCTGCCCGCTAGATGGAGCTCCAAGCCTGCTACCGGGACCGGGACCGGGATCGGGAACGGGATCGGGAACGGGATCGGGATCGGGATCGGAACCGGGTTCGGGATCGGGATCGGGATCGGAACCGGGTTCGGGATCGGGATCGGGATCGGGGCCGGGGAAACCTCCCACGACTGCGGAGCCCGTTCCACACTGAACCTCCCCTGCTCCGCACCGGAGTGGCGAGAGCCGGTGCCGCCGGTGCCGCCGGTGCCGCCGGTGCCGCCCGGCCGTGTCCCGGCTCCCGGCGCATCCCCGAGGGCGCTCGGCCCCGCTCCTGGCCGGGCAGGAACCGGCTGCGGCTCCTCGCTGGGCTCTCCCCGGCACGGGAAAGCGGCAGCGGGTGGCAGAGCTGGAACAGCCCCTCCACCGCTCCCCTCCAGAGCCCTGACTGCGGAGGTGGGAGATGACGGGGCCGAGGAGCGCGGCATGGGGAGCACAGGACACCGTGGTTATTCCCAGCTGGCAGCCCGTGCACACAGGCAGCTGCCAGGTGACACAGACCAGCCCCGGGGCTGTTCCGAGTGCCAGCACTCACTAACAAGTCCGAACCAATTCCCTGGCAGCCCCACTTTCCCTGTGGTTCTCAACACAGGATGAGAGCAGATGGAAAACAAGTATCTGTACTTGTTAAAGTTATTAAAGCACAGACTTTTAATAAAGAAAAAATCTTCTGTTTCTTCACCTAAGCCCCTTCTCCTGTCACCCTCTCATACCTCCCTTGTTTTATGCTGCCCCTGGCCATACACCCCATGCAGTTCAAGCTGTCTGTTCCACAGCCTCAGGACCTCGGAAGAGTTCTCCTCTTTTAGAAATTTCCTAAATGAGCTACCAAGTTCTGTTACGAGGAACTTCTGACACTTCGCAGGGTACCCTGGAAGGATAGAATTCATCTTCCCTTGATGGATCTTTCGAAAGCTCGGATACACTAGAGGTCATAAATACATATCCTGTAACAAATTCATCAAAGCAGGAGGCTGCAATTGCCCAGGAAATGTCAGGCAGCTACAGAGAACTTTTGGAAAATTAGTGGACAGCAACTTCTCTGCCATTTTTATTGAAGCACAAGGAAATGGGTTACTCATGAAATCCGAAGTCACCTCTCACTGTCCCTGCTCAGACTGACAGCCCTTCCAGCCAGACAGCTCCAGCAGGAACTTTCTCTGCCGTGCAGGATGGAGATTGCGGGTTATGCTTTGTCCCTGCTCCCTTCCATGGGCCTTTCTGTGCTCTGACTCTTCCTCCTTTCTTTGTTTCTCAGAGCCACGGAGTGGGTGCTCTGACCTCAAATTTGCTCTGGAAAATTTTCCGTCTGGTCAGGGAGGGTTTGGCCGGTGTTGTCCCTCCGGTGTCAGTCTCCAGGTGTCGTCTCCGTGCGCCCGGTAGGGCAAAGAGCGACGTGGAGATAAAGGGGGATTGAGCAACGCAGGGCTGCAAAGGCCAAGCCTGCTGGGTCAGAGGTGAGCAGAAAATCAGCAGAGGACCAACAAAAACCATGTCACAGCCCATCACCGTGTCACACGGGAACAGGGTGAGGGAGCGCTCGGGGGAGGACTCTGCTGTGCAACAAAAGGAGCGAAGGAGGCCAGGAGACACAGCCTGTGAGCACCAGGGGAGCTCCCTGCCCCTGGGACTGCCAGCACAGCATCCAGCTGCGGGGCAGGACGGGCAAAGCGTGTGGCAATCCCTTTTTGTCTTAAAATGAAGCAGAGTCTCGAGCCTGCTCTAGGAGTTGGGGCAGACAGAAGGAGAGTTGACCTCTCTCTGAGTTGAGACATTGTCCCTGTCTGACATTTCGTAAGGGCTGTTGTTTTACAGAGAATGGCAGGCGGAGAGCAATAGTTTCAAACCTGTGCTCTGCCAGGTACAGCTGGTGAGTTGTTGTTGGCAAATGGTGTGTGGCTGGATAAAGGCAGACCTGGGGCGAGGGAGAAGGGAAAGAAAGCCCTCAACGTGCTCAGAAATAAATTTCAATGCTACTTCTCTATTTTACAGCCTTTATTGCAACACTGCTCTACTTAAGTCAGCCTTTCAGGCAAGGTCCCCTCCTATCCCCCAGAGACCTTGCAGGGACACTGCTCTGGGATCCCTGCCGGTGTCCAGCCCCAGGACACCGCCCACAGCACCTCGGGCACTGCTGCAGTGTCAGCTGCTGCCATTGCTCTCTTCCCTCGCTGTCCTGCTCTGTCCCCTCTGCTGTTCCTCACTGCAGCTCAGGACTGCGAGCGGCGTGATGATCCTACTGACCTGCTAAGAGTTACTGCCAGGGAAATAATAAATGGGACAAAACTGAACAAGAAACATCAGAAATGTCAGCCAGGCTCTTTCTAGTGTATGACCCTCGGTCCAGAGACCTTCTGATTAAACATTTCAGTGTTTGAGCCATCAGCACTAAGCTAACAGCATCTCCCCAAAGCTGGTGTCATTCCAGAGACAGCTGCTGTAGACCTGGAGTGCGTGAACTGGAAAGTTTGCAAGAAATCCAGGAAATGAAGACAATTTCCAGGAAGAAAATTCCTCTGCCGAGCTTTACTGTAGGTCTGAGCCCAGAGCTGCAAATTTGAGGCTTCTACAGTACAAAGGGAGAGCAGAGTTTAGTTCATGACAGAGATGAGCAGTGAGGATGAGGTCCTTCCCTCCACCTTTTCCCCATGCAGGTCTCCTCTGTTCTCCTCCTCGTGTCTGGATTGTTTCACATGTGAATGTAGAGGAATCTGGATGCTATTGCATCAGAATTCTTTTCTGAAAAATGTTATGTTCTTACTAAGTAACTTGGGACTTCTGCTGTCTCCTCCCTTAGCTGAATAGTTCTGAAAAAAAAGAAGTCATGAAATGACTGGAAGGAAGGTACTTTTCACAGAAGTGCTGCTTTTCTAATGAAAATTGCTGTTGGGAGACAAGCTGAAGAAGGGCTACTGCCAGTGCTGGTCCCTTTACCAGGAATGTCTGCATCTCCCTGCCTAAAGCACCTCTGAGGAGCTTTTCCAGGACAATTATTAGCAGCCTCTGCACATCTGGCAGGGCCAAGCCAGGCACTCACAAGGACAGAGCTCTGTGCGCCCAGACCTCAGCTCAATCCTGCGGTGTGAGCCTCATTCTGCACCTGTTCCCCTTTCAAAACCCCCATTTCTGACCATGCATTTGTTGTGACAAGTGCAGAAATAATTTAAAAGAGCCCAGAGTTAGCTCAAAACCTGCTTGCCGAACGCTGGGGTTTTGGATAAGTGGTTAGTCCCGCCAACAAGGTTCCCATGAGAAGCTGAGAGCGGACGTTGGCTCCATGAGAGTGGATGTTGGGATTTGAGGTGAGCTGGAGGAAGTTGAAAGAGATCCAGGCAGAGCAGGGAGGTGAGGGGGAGAAGGGAAGGAGGGGACAAACTGGGCATCCAACCTGAATTACCACCCCGGCTGACGTGATCGGGGTGACTGCGGGATTACTCAGCGCTGGCCGGGAGAGCAGGTGTGGGCCACGCCAGCCCTGATAGAATCTGCTTCACATGACAGTTGCACAGACATTTTATTTTGTTAGGGAAGATTAACTCCGAGCAGGAATACAACTTTCTGCTGCAGAGCAGCAGAGAATAGGGCAGAAATTTGAGCAGGGCGAACTCGGATCTCTGAAAACATCTTGAAAATCTCTTGGGGAATTTTACCAAGCAGCTTTAACGTTTGGCTTTAGCCGGGGACCACGGCAAGCTGGAGAGCTGTTGGGGCAATGCCAAGGCAGAGCAGCTGTGCCTTGGTCACCCCCCTGACAGCTCCTGCCTCTGCGGCCCTGGGACCGTTCGGGGTAGGAAACACACGAGACTGATCTTTAGGAGTTGGGTTGGAAGGGCCAGTTGGGGCAGCCGCTGGATGTAACTGCCAGATCAGAATGCAGGATAAAGACCCAGGATGAGGGAGTAAACAGCCAGAAGAACAAGCCCTGGCTCACAGCAACTTGCCAGTATTTGCACCCAATACAGATATTTGTATTTATGAAGGTACGGGCTCCAACTACAATCTCCAGACCCAGCTCTCTGGCCAGGCCCAGCTCCAATTTAATCTCTAGTGCATTCACCGAAGATTAACTTGGTAGATAAAGATGGAACTAGAAATATTTGAAGCCTGAAAACCTGTTAGGGTGCTTTTGTTATGGAAACAAACAAAAAAGTCCTATTAAAATGTGAAAAGAAAAATAAAATTAAAGAAAAAGAAAGAAAAAGTCTGATGATCCACTGACTGATTCTCAAATTCTTCCTCTTTTCAGAGTTCTGAGGTTTGAACATTAAGAACAGTTGACTGTTTGAATCATATAATGCAATACCTGTTCCTCTGGCTTAACGTTACAATATTTCCCACACCGCAGGATTGCTTCACATTATTCTAAGAGGCAGTGTCATTTTCCCTGCAGTGCTAGGTCTTCTTTACTGAGGGAGGACACTCCTACTTCCTTTAATTATATGTTTTGTTTTAAATTAATGTCCTTTATTCTGGGCATGAATCATCAGCTTGTAGACAGGTAAATGTGGGAGTAAGAGAGTGAAAATATAAGTTTGATTCCCAAGGTGGGTGTCTTTAATTAAAACGGACATCAGGATTCAGTCTTCCTTCCCAAACTTACCCCGCAAATCTAAAAACTTTTGGATTCCACCTTCTGACGCACAAATCTCCCTCTCCTCTGAGCCCCATTGCGTCTCCTTCTGCTTCAGCACCGATTCCCCACCCCGTGTGTGCCCCGAGAGTTGCTCCAGATCGTGCAAAGCGAATCCGCCAAGACCGATTTCCAGTCCCCCCTGGGTGCTGGGAGCGCTGGGGAGGCGGCTGGGCTGGGCTGTGCCTGCCGGGGGGAGCCGGGGCAGTGCCCTGCCCCGAGCCCGCATCGCTCGGCCCTGTTCTCGCCGCTGGAAGCGGCTCTGGGCACGTCCCTGCGGACACTTCTGCTTGCCGGTGGCATTCCCCAAAGCGAGCCCGGCATGGGGACTAACGGGATCCGGCTTTGCTTTGCAGCTTTCCCCCTGCTTTGCCAAAAGAACTCGGAAAAGTCTCTCCCGCTCGGTTTCCCCTGGGGCGGAACGGGACCCGGAGCGATGCGCGCCCAGCCCCGGCCGCGGGCGCTGCCCCGCTCTGCGGAGCCCGGCCGGGCTCGGGGCCGCAGCTCCCGGGACAGCCTCGGCCCGGGCCGAGCGTGCCCGTCCGGTCCCGGCCCTGCCAGCCCCAGCTCCGCACCTGCGGGCCCGCAGCCCGGCCCCTCCCTCGGGCCCGGCCCGGGTTTGTTGTGGGCGGCCCGGCGGGCCCCGCACGGCACCGGCGCAGCCGCCCCGGGAGCCTCCTCCGGGGCCGGGACCGGCGCTCCGAGCGTGCGGAGTGGCAGGCGGCCAGGCGGTGACGCGCCTGTTGCTATGGGATCCACCGCCCCTATAAATAACTGAGGAAAGGAACTTTCCTAAGTCAGAGACTTTAGGACACGGGACCCAGAACCAGATGGTCCGGAGGAGACGCGCCAGCCCCCGCCGCAGCTGCCGGAGCGGTGAAGCCCCGCCGCGCCGCAGGGACTGATCCAGCCCGGCCGGGCAGCGCCGCGGGGCCGTGCCCAGGCCAGAGACTGCGGCAGGGTCTGGAGCCCCCCACCCCGACGGCGGCAGCTTGACCCTCTGCCGGGGGGGCCCCCCTGCGTCCTTTCCTCCTCCCCGCATCCCCCTTTGCTTTCATGCAACGCCTGGTGGCCTGGGACGCATCATGCCTCCCCATCCAGCCGCCCGCCTTTAAATCCATGGAAGTGGCTAATTTCTATTACGAGGCGGACTGTCTGGCTGCTCTCAACAAGCTGCACCCGCGGGCGGCCGGGGGCCGCTCCATGACCGAGCTCACTGTCGGGGACCACGAGCGAGCCATCGACTTCAGCCCGTACCTGGAGCCTTTGGCGTCGCAGCCGCCGCCTCCCGCGGCAGCAGCAGGGGGCAACTTTGAGCCTCCGTGCAGCAGCGGCGCCGGCCAAGATTTCCTTTCCGATCTCTTCGCCGAGGACTATAAAGGCAGCGGCGGCAGCAAGAAGCCCGACTACACCTACATCAGCCTCGCCCGGCACAGCCACCCCTGCGCCAGCCAGAGCCACAAGCCGGGGGGGCTGCCGGGCTGCTTCCCGCCCCAGATCGTGGAAACCAAAGTGGAGCCGGTCTTCGAGACCCTGGACTCTTGCAAAGGGCCCCGGAAGGAAGAAGGGGGCGCGGGGCCGGGACCGGGGGGCATGTCCTCGCCCTACGGCAGCACCGTGCGCTCCTACCTGGGTTACCAGTCGGTGCCGAGCGGCAGCAGCGGGAACCTCTCCACCTCGTCCTCCTCCAGCCCCCCCGGCACCCCCAACCCCTCCGAGTCCTCCAAGTCCGCCGCCGCCGGCGGGGGCTACTCGGCCGCCCCGGCGGGCAAGAACAAGCCCAAGAAGTGCGTGGACAAGCACAGCGACGAGTACAAGCTCCGCCGGGAGAGGAACAACATCGCGGTGCGCAAGAGCCGCGACAAAGCCAAAATGCGCAACCTGGAGACGCAGCACAAAGTCTTGGAACTGACGGCCGAGAACGAGCGGCTGCAGAAGAAGGTGGAGCAGCTCTCCCGGGAGCTGAGCACCCTCAGGAACTTGTTCAAACAGCTGCCCGAGCCCCTGCTCGCCTCCTCGCCGCGCTGCTGACCCCCGGCCGGGCTGCGGGGCGAGCGGAGCCGCTCCGCGCTCCTGGGGCCGGGCCGAGGGGGGCGAGAGCCGGGCGGGCGGGTTTGGTTTCAATTTGTGTTGTTGTTGTTGGATTTATTTTTGTTTTTCGGTCTTTATCGACATGTTGGCGGAAGGCTCCGCCGCCGCGCGGGGTCGGAGCGGGGCCGGGCGCGGAGAGACCCCGGCCCCGGCCCGGGCGGGCTCTGCTGGGCGCTGGGTTATTTAAAAGAGCGAGAGGAGAGCAAGGGCAAAGTGATGCAATCCTTTAAGCATGGCTGGGAATGCTGTGTACATGATGCAATCTCGTGTAACTGTCAGTCATGGATTGAGTAATCTGTTAAAGATGTTCCTACAGTTTTTTTATTATAAAGAATAATCTATTTCTATAAGAAAATACATATGTATATTTTGGGATCTATGCATTCTTGCTACATTTGAAGCATTAATGAACAATTTTAATAAACTTTATGACTAGGTTAAAAACCAGCAGCTTGTTTTATTTTGAAGGCATGTTTAAAGTTAGATTAAACACAGGGTTGAAATTCCAGCTGATTCTGGCTCAACGCTGTGATCAGGGATAGGGATTTTTGTTGGTCTTTTAGCTTTGTTTGAGAGAAAGGAAAAAAAAAAACAACAAACCAACTCAATAACCAAAACCAAACCCCAAAACCCCCAAGAGAAACTCGGCAAAGAGCAGAGCTGGAAACCTGAGCCAGTTCTTGTTGCCTCATTCTATTTCCTCTAATCACCTGCTTTAGCTGCTGCTTGGGTGTTGTTTGGGGAGGAGGTGTTTGTGTTGGGTTTTTTTCTGCACTTCATGCTGTTTTGAACGTGTAGAGCAAGATGTGCTATCCAAACCATGACCAATCCTTGGCAAATAACGCCGAGTCTGAAGTGGGAGGGAGGAAGAAAAAGTAAGGGAGGAAGCCTGAAATGAGGTTTTGTTTGTGTTTGGTTTTTGTTTTGGTTTGGTTTTTTCTTTACAGAGTTTCTATTCTCTATGATTCAGCATTTCTTATGTTTGTAGTTTACAGGAATAAACATGAGAAAGTAGCATTTCTGTTGGATTTCGGTAATTTCGGGCATTGCTCAGGAAGCTCCCATGAGACCCAACCAGGTGAGAGGCTCCTGAACCACCCCCTTCCCTTTGCTCCTGAGACTTTTCCTGAAACTGCAGGGAGATCCTGTGATGAGAGGTGTTTGCTGGGGGCGAGAGACAGACGAGTGGGGGGTGGCAGAGGAGGAGGAAGAGGTTTGTAGCCAGGACTTTGTTTTGGGGACATGCAAGGCTGGGACAGGGGAGATGCAAGGCTGGGACAGGGGAGATGCAAGGCTGGGACAGGGGACATGCAAGGCTGGGACAGGCCAGCCTGGCTGCAGCTCCCAGCTCTGTTATTCCCTGCTGTAAGCTCTGTTAGGAGAGAACAGTCTCGGGCTGGTTCCGTGGAGGGAGTTGGGCAAAAGATCAGGTCTTAGTCAGCATTTTCCATTTTCCTGTTAGGCCAAATTTAAGTGTGAAGTTTTTAGATTCATTTTCCCAGTGCCTGGGGAAAGAAACTCCTTTGCTGCCCGTGCTCTGACAGCTGAGGACAAAAGGGGGCTTCAGTACAAAGACAGTGGCCTTGAATTTGTTCCTATACATTCCACACAAACAGCTGTGGGCTGCAGGACAAATCCAGAATTTGTTGCTTATTTCTAGTGTCTCTTTAAGCAAAACATGTTTTCTGCTGAAAGAACTGCTCTGCTTTTTTTGACTGTTAAGATCAGAGCCTCCTGCAGGTCCATCAGCTGGAGCCCTCCCTGGCATTCGCAGTCCCCTGCTCACCCCAGAGCTGTGCAGCAGCGGGCAGGGCAGGGTTAGTCCTGTTCACATTTCCCCCATTGGCTTTTTCATTTCTACAGTGCACTTCAGTTGTTTTTTACGAGCCCCTAAAATAGATTTCTTGGGTGAGCTCGCTCCTGCACCAGCATGACTCAAGTTCTTGCAGGCAGGATAGACGTTAGATCTTGTCTTGGCTGTCCCTCGTGACGATGATTACTCCAGCCTCCCCTGGCTGTTTATTCTACCATTTGTATCATTACGAAACTTCTCCACATCGTTAGATCCTATTTTCTTCTTGTGCTGGAGGCCACACAATGTCACCCAAACTCACAAGCAGCGTTCCCAGTCAGAGCCCAGCGCTGCTCAAGGTGAAGCTGCCGGGGGATTGGGGATGCACTCAGACACATTTCTGTCTGTCTTTCTAAATAACCAAGTTTCCAACAAGAGTTCAGTCTGTGGGGGCTGGAAGGCAGGGTAGATTGAAAGATAAGATGCACTGAAGGTATTTATATCTGTTTAAATAATAGTCCAGTTTTGGAGATTGAGCTCTAGCAGGCATGAAGGAGCTAATCCCCATCTTTAAACCCTGCCTGCCCCAGTGCAGGAGAGCCAGGGCAGCATTGCTGCAATTTAAAGAATGATGTTTAAATTACTGCTGTATTCCAAGGTATCTCCTAATTAGGATGACGGATTTCTAGTTCAGGAGAAACCCTGTCCAGCAGTGATTTTTTGTATGGAGAAGAAAATTAAGGCCATAAATGCACCAATTTTACAGTAGTCTCAGAAGGAATCTGTGAAAGACTTGGAAAGAGAATTCCCCAATCCTTCATTCTTAATCTTGTATTACCCTCATAACTTACATTGTAGGAGCTTTGTAGTGCCATTAAATGCATGGAGGTCATGAAATACTCTGCCCTCTAAAACAGCATATGAAAAAGCCTGGGTAATTAAAACATTTCTTAGAGAATAATAGTCTGGAAAAAATAGCTTGTAAATGAATCTGGGAAAATTGCAAGCACTCAATTAAACAAAAGATTCCAAATACCTTTTCTAATTGCAGTGGGGGGATTGGAAAATCCCTGTCCAAATGTTGATTTAGTTTCTCATGGCCAGGAAGATTCTGCTTGCTGAGAGCAGGATTTGCTCCGTTGGCCTCGGAGCTTCCCGAGCTTCCCCTCCTGAAGCCACTCAGGACAGCTCGTGGTAGGCAAACCATGCACAGAACTCCAGGCACTGGAGGGCTGCTCTCAGCTTTATAGAAATTAATAAGCAGCATTTCATTTGTGCTTTTTATTTTTATATTTCCTTTCAAATGATGTATTACATTGGTTAATTCTACAGGTCTTATTGCTACTAAAATAGCAGAGGTTTTTCCTGTATAGAAGTCAGTCTCTAAATCCTTGGCACTGCCATCCCCTTTCCAAAGCACTGGTTTATAAGGTGTTTGAGTTCAGTAGTGCTTAGTTCTGCAAAAGGAATCACATGCAGCAGCTAAAAAATATATTTAAAAATACAATTCTAGTTCTGAAAGCAGTTCTTCAATTCTCACTCTGTTATCTGCCCAAAGCATGTGAAACCCAGTGCAGTTCTGACACTGTGGTGCTGCTTTGCCTCTCTTCCCACTGCCTTGCATTGGTGACTCTTGGAAGATGCAGGAAAATTCAGGCACCTTTCTGTACTAATTGTTGCTCCTCTGTCCAATAAAAATCATCCTGCTCCTCTGTCAAATACAAATCAATCATCCTGCTCCTCTGTCAAATACAAATCAATCATCCTGCTCGGGCACTGCAGCTCCCAGGACTGGCAGCGCCTTCATTCCCTAAATATGCTGCATTTGATCTACTGCAAACTCCACTGGAAACCAACTTGCCTTTTGTGATCATTTCCCCACCTGCTCAGGGGCTCAAATGTTTTATTTTGAATAAAAAGCTTTTCTCCCCTCCCAGACATGCTGCTGGATAGATCTGCCTGGTTGGGGGAAACTATAGGGCTGGAATTCAGAATGAGTGTAAGTGGGTTAACACTTGCTGAAGATAATTATTTCCATTTATAACAGGGACATATTTAATTCCAAACCTTCCAGCTGGGTGCCACAATTTCAGAAAGTGCCAAATTTAACCCTCATTTATTAGAAATTTTTCCCCCCAAAATATATTTACTATGGAAATAATAACAATAACAATAACAATAATAATAGTAATAATAATAATAATAATAATATAATTCACAATCTGGTTTTCACCTTGCCCTGTCCTGTTGGCCTTGCTTTTGGGATTCCTGTATCACACATTCCATAGCTATCAAAGCTCCTTCCCAGAGCTGAGGGTATTTAATCAGAGGATTTAGTTGTGTCTCCTAATTTCACACACTTTGCAGAATAAATGCCGTGGGAGGGGAGGCTGGAGAAGCTCTGGCTCAGCCTGGCAGGGATGGGCTGGAGCTCAGACCCCGCTGCAGCGAGCGGGGCTTTGGCCAGGCGGCCGCGGGAGGCTCCAGTCCCCAGCCCCACACGGACCCAGACTTGTTTGTTTGCTGTAAAACAAAAAACTGCCTTTGCCAGGGCGTTGCAACAGCAGCTCATTCGGGCCGTGGTGAGCGGTGGCCAGGAGTGACAGTGACAGGAATCCCAAAATCCGCTCCGAGCCCCGGCAGCCGCGCTCCCTCCACACCTGGAGCCGCTGCTCTGGGATGCGTTTGCTGTAAGCGAGCAGAGGAACTCTGGTTTGAGAAATGAACGCCATGGTGACACGATGGGAAAATATTTCAGAGCAACATGATGAAACAATTACTTGGCTGCAGCAATTCAGGAAGGGAATCACAAGAAGCAGAGAAAGTGCCTGGAGCCGCTTTGCGAAGCGCAAGGGGCGCGGTGGCTCCGGCAGAAAATGAGTTTTGCTCGTTTCTCCAGCCTCTGCCATCCACACACAGCTCGGGGTGGACGTTTCTGACAGGGATTCTGAGCCCAGGTGTCCTGGAACAGTAAAATACAGCTCCTGTCTCTGTTGGTTTTTGCAATGCAAAAGGCCAGAAGACAAACCAAGAATGTCACTTACTGAGGAACTGCAGCGTGTCCAACCCTGCAGTGGACAAGGAGCAGAATATTGGGGGGAGAGCTTGGCACAAGGAGATGAGGAGAGGTACAAAAAAAGGAGTGATTATCACGGAGTTTGGTTGCTTAGAGGAATGCAAGCTGCCCCCCAGGCAGGAGCAGTTCAGCTGAGCACACAGGGCAGCCTCGGTGCCAGCTCTGTGAGGAAGCCCAGCCTCTGCACAGGGCTGCGCTCCTGCTGCTGAGTTATTGATGACCACGCAGGGCGGCACAAAACATTGCTGTGCTTGAGGTTAAGGACGGTGCTGATTGCTGGGCTGAGTCCCCACATCTGAAGGAGTGGGAGAGATGGCAGAAGGCCTCAATGTCTGAGAGCAGCTCCAGCGTCCTCAACCCCTCTTAAAGCAAATTACAGAGCTGCAGAGTTAATGAGTGAAGAACACTGACAGAAATTAAGATGCACGGGATAAATACGGAGCTTTGGAACCAAAGAGTTTCTGGTCCTGCCTTTTCCTGTAACATCTTTATATTATCAGGTAGCCCCCGAACATAAGAGAGGCTCATGCAGGAATGTGCATCTGCAGTTCCAGGTGCAGTTGCCATAGCTGCAGGTGGATTTGCCTGTTCCATATTTAGATCCTGATCTTACACATGTGCTTCATTTTATACATGTAGCTGTAGTGATTTCAGTGGAACTATTATTACTGGCATGAGTAATGATAAATGCATAAATCTCTATTTACATGGGATGTATTTACATGGATCTGTATATACATGGATCTGAGATCACGGTGTCTCTGGGAAAGTTTTTGTGCCTTGCTCATTTTTGCAGCACATGCCCCGGCAAATTCTGATCACTTCATCTCGTGTGTTTTCAAACTGGGGAGAGCTGACTTGGCTGTCGCCGGCTGTGCGAAAGGAGCTGACCACGGCTTCGGCATTTCTGCATTTCCCGGGGGAAAACCTCAACCACCAAAGGGCCTGAGGAGTGGGACAGAGCCCGTGTTCCAGCAGCCCCGGCTCCCAGCAGAGCCTGTCGGGGCTGGCACGCTCAGCCTCGGGGTCTGGCTGCTGGGGGCTGCCCTGGCACGGTGCAGAGCTGGCTGTGCAGGAGACAACAGGGGACATCTCTGCACAGGAACCCTGCTGCACCTCGGGAGCCCATCCAGCCCCGCTGCTGGCCAGCTCTGGCAGCCAGGGCTCGGGAGCACGGTGTGATAGGGCCTGGCTGCCGATCAAAGGGGGTTATTGAGCAATAACCCACTGCACATCAGCACTGCTGCTGCCAAGAGCCCGGACTTCTCCGGGCTGGAACACAACTGATAAAGCAGATGCTGAGAAAAGCAGCGATGCCTGCATTGGGCAATCTGACTGAGACTAATGGCTACTGGAAAATGTTATTTGGATTTTAGCTGTGCAATTGCAGAAGCCTGGTTTGCTAATGGCTCCCAGTTTGTGCCACGCTTGGGTTTAGTTTTTGTTTTTGCAAAGCATTTTACCTAGAGGAATAAATGCTCCCACTTTATGGGGAAATCTAATAACTCCTGGCTAGTTCTCCCTCTGCCAATAACAAACATGGGTTGATTGTGCCTTCCCCCAGAACGAGGGGAGTTCTGTGAGCTTGGCTTGTGAGGGACTCACGAGAGGTGGGAACGAGCCCCTCAAGCCTCCTGTCCTGCAGCCTGAGCCTGCCAGGGGACACAGCCCTGGAGCAAGGGCAGAGTGGAAAGGGATTAGCAGAAAGGACAAGGAGGCAAATCTGCACGTGGGGAAGGGAAGAAGGAAGCGATACCCACAGCCCGCGGTCCTGGGAAGGCTGTTGCAAGCCGTGGCAGTGATGGGAAACACTTCCAGCAGCCAATGGACGATTTTTCCCACTGACCTCGGGGTAACGTGGAGTGAAAATTTCACTCTGGTGTTTTCTGCCAAGTCTTAAGGCAGTTTTAGGAGAGGACTGAGGACTCGGTAGCAGGTGCTCCCCTGCACGAGCCCTGCAGGAGCTTTATGACCAGAGGGACACTGACTATTAATGAGCCATAAGCTCAGCCTGCTATTTACTGCAGGATGGGACCTTTTTATTGTGCAGAGGAGGGAACTCCCTGCTCAGCCCTCCAGGTGGTCCCTCCAGGGCAGGGTTGAGGCACACTGGTGAGAAGGGGTGGGGTTGGGTGGGAGAGGCTTTCATTGCTGCCCTACCTGTTCTGGGCATAAATTGAAATGATCAGTCTCTAAATCCTGCCAATTAGGAATGCTTTACTGGCATGAGAGCCAGTTTACTATGACAGGTAAAGCAAAAATGTTTCTCTTTTTTTTTTTTTTAAGGAGGCAAAACCTTGCTTCAACACGGAGCAGGGGACAGCAGGGACAGCAGGGACAGCAGGGGACAGCAGGGACAGCAGGGACAGCAGGGACAGCAGGGACAACAGGGACAGCAGGGACAGCAGGGACAGCAGGGACAGCAGGGACAGCAGGGACTCTGGGGGTGCAGACAGGCAGGGCTGGGCAGGGGGCTGCAGCCCCCCCAGCAGTGACTCCCCCACATTGCAGGGCTCACCTTTTCCTAGGCTCCAGCTGCCAACAAAGAGCCACCTGCTTGAGAGAGCAAAACGAGATGCTCTTACAGGACTGAATCTGCTAATCAGGGTAGTAGCTGTGCTCTCAGTGCCTTCCTGATCTTCTGATCCACAGATTCCTGCAATAAAGAGGCAAATGGACCTCCTGGGTTTGTCACTTGTTGTTTTCTGCAGACACTGTTCTATTTTTCCACTCTGCTCTGTCTCTCAGGGTTACTGCAAAGGCCAGAAGCACAACTCCACTCCAAACCCTTCCCAGACAGTAATTTGACCACACAGAGTTTGACTCATTATATATGTAGAATAGGCAGATGCTATTAGAAAGTAATTTTTTTTCCCCACTGGGCGGCCTGTCCCTCATTAGGAAATCCTCTGCAGGGGCCATATTTTTATCCTGCCCCATAATCTCAAAGTTCACCCTCAGAACTGGACAGCATCTTCCCTTTTCCACCTTGGAGCTGAGCTCTGCGTCCCCTGAGCTGTGCTGAGCCCTCAGCCCTGTCCTGTGGAGCCCCAGTGTGGAACTCCTGCTGCTGCTGGGGGCTGGCAGTGACACAGGGACAGTGACAATCAACCTGCTCACAGCCTGGCAGCATGGGGAAGCACCGAAGGGGGGTCTGAAAGCACCTTTAAGAGGTTGATGGAAATGTTCAGAGAAATGAGCAGTGTTTTGTAGTGTTTAGGATGCTGTGAGCAGAAAATGAAGCAGCCCTGGGCAGGACTCTGCTGGATGCCCAAGTGTGGCCCAGCACATCCCCCTGGGTCACCCTGCACAGCCCTGATGGAGCTCAGTGCCTTACCTGGCTGGGTGACACCAGAGAGGGGAATTTCCCTTCAGCTGTGGCCACGGGACCAGTGGCAAAATCCAGGTAAATATCTGTTCAAGGCAAAAGTTAAAATAAAATTTTTTGCATATTATTAATTTTACTTGTCTACTTCTCGCTGTAGGAATTCTATTATTTTAGATGAAATGCTAAAATCGTGTTTCCAGCAGCTCCATCAGAAGCCTGTGTGTGCCCCAGCCTGATGATCTGACACATCTGGCACTCACTCGGGGCCTGCCCGCATGGGAGAAGCTGCCAGGGAGGAGAATGCACATTTCCAAGTGAAACAGAAATGACAAAACAGTTCCTGGTGCACAAGCCAATTTCCAAGGCCAAATCAAGCTCTCTGCAAGTCCAGGGGAAAGGTCATCAGGAATCAGGAAGAAAATGACTGCATTAGCAGCGCTGCAGCAGCAGAATATCCTCTCACAGAGGGATGGACGGGCCCAGGGGGTGTCACTGCCCTCCCTGGGGGGGGCATCTCCCAGCCAAACAGGCACTCACCCCGGCCAGGGGCATAAAACACATCAATTAGATTTATATAAGAGCACTGGATAGTAGCTGCTGCCTCCGAAGAGCAGCAGAAGATTCAGTGCCCTGCCAGCTGTGCCAGCTTTGCCCCAGCCTGGCTGATTTTGGGAACTGCCTTGGTGTGGGGGACAGGGGCACTGCTGGCACCTCTGCCCCGCTCTGACAGCACGGCTCAGGCTGCCTCTTACCTGGTGAATCACCAGCTACTGAAATTGAAAAGCGTGCATATGCAAATGGCTAATTAAATTCATTAGCATGGTTGGTTAGCCAAGCTGCAGTCGCAGGCGGATCTCAGCGAGGCAGCGATCCCACAGCCCTGCTCCATCTGGGAGCGCTGGCTTCCCGGCAGCTGCCGCCAGCAACTGCTCTGAGAACCGATTTGATCTCGTGAGGTTCCAGGAAGGAAAAGGAAGAGGGAGAGTTTGCCAAGAGGCTCCCTGGAAACTCCTGGGGAATGGTCCAAACCCAGGGGCTGCCGGGGACAGCTGAGGGACCGCGGGCAGGAGGGAGAGTCAGGCACCCCCTTCTTTAATCTGCCCATCTCTGGGATTCTGTCAACCCTGACAACACGGATTTCCCTCTGCTAGCAAATATTCTGACACAGGAAAAGACTATGTGCCAGATTTTGACTTTATTTACATTGAATTACCTGAGATTAGAATCTGAAACTAGAAACTTTCTTTATACAGCTACAAATAGCTATATTATGCATTTTTAAGGGGTTAAGAAAAGGAGGAAATCATAACCACAGAAGTCATAAAGGCAACTTATCCCAAGCCAAATAGTTTTGTTTCTAATGCAGAGCTTTAATTATAACATGTCATATAATGATGACATAGTGCTATAATAGGCAAATATAATGCATTAATCTGATATTATATTCTGGCTTTAACAATAGGTGCAGCGAACCAGCCTTAGTGGATAACTCATTCAGAACCTATCTGCACACTCCACCTAGATACTTATCTGCCTCTTTAATTAAGTGGAGGGAAACTTCTTGAGGCCATACCCATAAAGCCAGTCTCTGATGATAGCAGAGTTACTGGAAGCCTTTGGTAATCGTTTACACCCACGTTTTGTGGTTAGCTTCCAGCTTTGGCTCTTTCCTTCTCACTTTGGAACCACCTCTTTATCCCCCAGCGTAAATCCCCGGCTGCTCTCATACCGAGGGGGGCACAGAGGGCTGCAGGGTTGGTTTGAGCAACACATCAGCAAATTGCCACTGGCTCCTCAGGACTGAGCCAGGCTTTCCAGCAGTGCTGCAAAAAACAGCTTGGGCACATTTTCACTTCCATTCACTTCCATTCACTTTCATTCTCCAGCACCTGCCTGGAGAGCAGCAGGGGATGGGCAGAGCCCCTCCTGGAACCAGAGGACTGGAACCCTCCCAGGCTGTCCCCAGAGACACCACAGCTCCAGTGGGAGCAGGACTGGCATCCCTGGGACAAACTCCCCTCTCCTGATTCCGTGGGTCCCATGTAGCTTTGCATTCATTGAAACCCACCCTTTCTGGCCTCTTCAAACACAGAGACTTGGGAGGGTTTGTCCACTGGGAGGAAAATAAAATTTAACTAATATATTTTCTCAGAGAAGCTGGTTCCAAGTTGCAGTGCCCACTCTCTGCTTGGGATGTTTGAAGAGAAACATCCTGCTCTGAGGCTGCAGCGTACAGAAATCAGAGACCCAGCTTGGGAATGGCATCTGAGGAGAGCACAGGGACTGCAGTGCCAAAGACCCAGGTGACAGCAGCATACAACAAGTGTGACAGTCCCTGCAGCAGCACAAAGGCCACTGCCACGAGGTCCCTGGGCTCCAGCACCACCTGAGCAGATCCACACCATGTGAGCACAACCAGAATGGCTCCAGCAGTTGCTGCCTCCTTTTCCTTTTCCTTTTCCTTTTCCTTTTCCTTTTCCTTTTCCTTTTCCTTTTCCTTTTCCTTTTCCTTTTCCTTTTCCTTTTCCTTTTCCTTTTCCTTTTCCTTTTCCTTTTCCTTTTCCTTTTCCTTTTCCTTTTCCTTTTCCTTTTCCTTTTCCTTTTCCTTTTCCTTTTCCTTTTCCTTTTCCTTTTCCTTTTCCTTTCCCTTTCCCTTTCCCTTTCCCTTTCCCTTTTCCCTTTTCCCTTTTCCCTTTTCCCTTTCCCTTTTCCCTTTCCCTTTTCCCTTTCCCTTTCCCTTTCCCTTTCCCTTTCCCTTTCCCTTTCCCTTTCCCTTTCCCTTTCCCTTTCCCTTTCCCTTTCCCTTTCCCTTTCCCTTTCCCTTTCCCTTTCCCTTTCCCTTTCCCTTTCCCTTTCCCTTTCCCTTTCCCTTTCCCTTTCCCTTTCCCTTTCCCTTTCCCTTTTCCCTTTCCCTTTCCCTTTCCCTTTCCCTTTTCCCTTTTCCCTTTTCCCTTTTCCCTTTTCCCTTTTCCCTTTCCCTTTCCCTTTCCCTTTTCCCTTTTCCCTTTTCCCTTTCCTCTCCTCCTGTGGCTAACTTCCTTGCTCCCCTCTGGGCTTTTCCTCTCTGAAGGGCTCTGCTAATGACCTTTGAACAGACCTTGTTGAGAATGTCACTGCAAAGCTTCTTAATCTTCTGGTGGCGCCTGGGTAATGTGGTGATGGGCACTGAAACGCTGAAAAACAGACAGACAGATAGCGAGATAAGATTAGATCCAGAAGTCATTTAGTCACTCATCATACAGAGCAGCTGACATAAGTTCATTCGTGAAGCCAGCTGCTAAAACTGCTTTGGAAGTCCTTACATTTGAATTCTGTCGAAAGGCAGACCTTTGATCTGAATTGTCCTGGTGGCATGTGCATGATTTGAATGGAAGCTCACCTGGCCAGGTAGCAGCAGACCGGTCATTCCTGGCATTCTCCTCCACGGGGGAGCAGTGTCCATGCAAATCCATCCCTTTGGATAGCTCGGGGCAGGCAGAGAACTGAGCATCCTGGAGCAGACACACGCTGAAGGCATCAGCTCCACGCTGTGCTGATATGCACAATGAATCACGGCTAATAAAAGGCTCAAACAGCCATATAGGTATGACTAAATGGAACCCCAAAACACTTTTAAATTAGGCATAATCAGAAAATAAAAGCAGAAAAATTAATAGATAAGTGTTATTCCTTTCTTTTTCATGAATATTTATTAAATCACACTGTGGGGGAGATGGAGGAGGAAGAGAAATAAAACAGACCTGTCCAATTCCCTATTGTTTATACCACTTCTTTATTCCCTGCATTCATTGCAGGGGAAATTATTTACATTTGCATGTTATGTTTTTATAATTCGGCTTTAAAAATTTTCAAAGACACTTCCTAGGGCAGTTTATTTTTGAAGTGGGTTATTTGTTTTCACCCTAAATGTGAGGCCACACAGGAGCATTCCCAGCTCTGGAAGGGGCAGGGGAGTCTCAAAGGTGGAGATGTTGGTCCCTGCGCTCCTCTGAAGGCATTCCCAGCACTGACACTTTGCAGAGCTCAGTCCCTCTGAGGAGAAGCTGCCAAGTGCACGGATGAACCACAGATAAATCGTTGCAGGTCTTAATTAGAGATGGCTGAACTCTCAGAGGATTCTGTGGTTGAATTAGAATAAGCACTCAGAAAGTTCAAATGTTAAGCAAAGTCTCTTTGGTTTTAATGATGGAAGTCACTCTCTGGAGCTGGCTCACTCATCCTATTTTAATTATTTTTTAATATTTCCTGCAGAAACAGGAGTGCAGCTCCCTCCTTGGTGCCCAGCCGAAGTCAGTGACTGCAGGTGTGAGCAGCAGCCCTTCCCACAGCCTTGTGCCCTCCTGTGACACTGCACCCGGCTTCAGGGCTGGAAGGCTGGGGTTAATCCTCCTGGACTCTTAGAATCCTCATTTCCTGACCATTTGGGAAGCTCAGCCTCCTTTTGAAGGCGCTTGCCTGCTGCCAGTGACACAGTGAAGAGGCCAGACTCCAATTTGAGCATCTCCTTTCTGTCCTGCAGAGCCCGAGGAGCAGCTGCCTTGTGCTGATGTTGGGGTGAGCTGGCCCCCAGCTCCTCCATCCCTCCTGGGACAGACCCCGAGGCTTTTCCTGCCCTGCTGGGCTGTGCTGGGCTGCAGGGGGGGAAAGGGGATTCTCTGAGCAGAACATGGACAATGCTCAGCAGCCCAATCCCCTGGGCTGTCCCAGGCAGGGGCTCACGGCGTGTGCCAAGCGCTGCCAGGATCTGTCAGTGAGCAGCCAGCGCCAGGCTGTGCCACCGTGCCCAGGCTCTGCCCAGGAGCAAACCCTGCCTCTGTGTTCTGGGTGCATCTCACATCTCCAGAGTGGCCCAGCCTGAGAATAAATGCACTAAATGTGTTTTTCCCTGGTGCTCTGCGTGCCAAATATGTGCTAACCAAGCACTAAAGTGTGCTATTGGCTGAGGCAGCTATTTAAAAATAGGTACTGAAAAGTATTACGTAGTAAAGTAAAAGAACAGAGTTTTAATTTAATTTAAAAAATTGCCAAGCAGCAGGCAGCTCTTGTTTGTTTAGTTTTGGGTTTGGGTTTTTTTTTTTTTTTTTTTTGAGAATCAATCACTCACACATTTCTGCTTAGGTTTTGGAACATGATTTTATATTCCTGTTTTTTTGAGGAGCATTGGCCAAATTGCTGGCTGTCAGCTGGGATCTTTATCAGGAAATCTGTAACTGAACATTCCAGGCCAAGATGCACAGAAACCAAAACTGAGCAGAAACTTGCATTGTATGGTGGCAGTTACACTGGAAGCAGGAACTAGGGTTAAAAATCCCTATTCCATTAAAAAGCCAAGTTCAGGAGACACAGAAGAAACATATTTTTGTGAGCATGGAATGTGTGTTTTGGTATTTGCAGGGATAAGAGCTCTCCTTCTCACAGCACTGTGACTTCCAAAGCTTTGAGTGAATAACTGTAGCTGATGAATAACAGTACCTACAAATAAAATCTTAATTGCAAAACAAAAGAATAATAAAGAAAAGTTAATACTTCTTTTATTTTATTTTATTCAAAGCTTAGAAAAGTTTAGGTTGGAGTTTGGGTGAAGGTTTGGTTGCTGCCTTTTCCCCTTTTATCTGAACCAGCTCACTCAGACCTAATCTTCATCATCTAAACCACAGGATTAACACACAAAATAACTTTGGAGCAAGCCAGGTCCAAGCAGGAAGCTGCAAGTACCATCATGTCTTCTGATATTAGGCAGCAGAATAACTGTGGTTTCTTCAGTTTTTTGGTGGTGTGTTTTTCTGGTTGGTTCTTTTTCTGGTTTTGTTTTGGTTTTGCTCTAATTCACTACATTTATGTTTTCCTTGAAAGGGCCTGGAGTTTTTGTTTCTTCTTTTTGTAGGGAACACTGAGATTGGCTGTCTCACTCCTGGAGGGAACGTTTGTTCTCCTGGCCAGTCCCAGCTGAGCTTTCAGGACTGTCCCTGTGCTGAGCCTTTGGTGCAAAGCAAGCCCTGCAGCCCCAGCACGCCTCTCCTGCCTGCTCAGCTCTGAAGGGAGCCCCTGCACACGGGAGGGGACTGGTCCTGCTGGTGTGCACCAGCTTTGGGACATTCCTGACCTGGCTGTCTTCAGAAAAGGGACGCTCCTTTCCTCCTCCGAGGATCCCAGTGGGTTTTAGGTGGGGACTCTGCACTAAGCTGCTCAGATCCCAGCAGTTCTGGGCATGTCCAGGCATAAAGCTGCTGGGACTGGAAGAAATGTTATCCTGAGCAGGGAGTAACCTATGGAATTGTAAGTGCTTAAGTCCTCTTTTGCATCTGGCCCAAACTTGCAAGAGAGGAAGAGCCAAATGCTCAGAGGCAGCTTCCATTTTATGGCTCTAAATTGTGCAAAAAACTCCTGGACTCGCTAACTTTGCACCTGCATTTGTGTTGGAGTGAGGGGGAGCCTCAGGCAGGCAGGGGGAGGCTCTGGTTCTGTGCCTTTTCTGTGCTCTGTGAGTCCAGAGGGGAAGGGAGGCCCCTGGCAGCAGGACCAGGTCCCCATGGGTGTCCCACACCCCCATGCACAGCTCCCTGCTTGGGACACTGGGTGCTGTTGGGCAATGCCATGGAGCAGCCTGCCTTCCTTGGAACATTTTCTCTTCATTGTACTGTTCCTCCTCGGCATTTCACAAACCACCACAAAGAGGACGACAAAAAGGGGGAAAAAAACCTTCTCAGAATGAATTGTGTGTCCCTTCTCTCGCTATCCCAACAGCCTTGGCAGGCTCAGAGCAGCCAGGCAGAGCTGGTCTCTGCTGGCTGTCACTCTTTACACAATTTTAGGGTAATTTGGGGGAGTCTGCAGGATGGAATGGTAAAAGCAGAAGGAGGGAAGTCAGGACTTAGCCTTCATTCCTAGCTCTGCACCAAGATCTGCTTGTGTTGGGATGACACATTTTGCTTGTCCCATTGGCACAAACCTTGTTTTATCTATTTGCTGCTTCTGTTATTTCCAGGGCTTTGTGAGGCTCAAATCAAAGCTATAGCAAAATATCCTGATTTATCTGCAACACAAATGATAAACCTAAGAACTGTGACCTCCCTGCTCTGATTCAAAGGCTACTAAAGACAATGCAAAGACATCCTCTGGCTCCTGCATGCTTTAGATTGCAGAGCAGTCCTTGATCAGATGGAAAAGAGAAGGAAGGCCAGTGGAAATCAAGAGAGAGGTGGAAGGACCACAAGAGATATTAATGGGAATTAAAAGACACCCTCAGGGGATGCTGGAAGCAAGGCTTCTGTCAAGGCTTGGCTTGAACACTCACATTTAGGGACTCAGCTTTTGCAGCTTCTTGGCTCATCCCTGGAAGAAAACAACTTCCTGTCCTAACCTCTTAATGGGAGTTCTGTTTGTCATTCACAGTACTTTTCATACCTGAAAGAACAACTCAGTTCTGCTTCCATGGCAGAATTCCCAGTGATTTCATTGTGAGCACAGCTCACATCCTCTTACTCTCTGCTCTTCAGTCCTTTTCCCATCTTTCCATGCTGTGAGGTCTGACTGTTCCCCTCCCCTCTCCTGCTCATTCTTGGTCTCTGTTCCTCTGACACAGGCTCTAACTCCACCTAAAGATCTGATTTGTTTCTGTAGCAATAGAAACAGTAAAAAGGGGAAATGAACTCAAGCACTGTCTTTGCACCCATGCAGGACATCTCCTGCTCAGGGTGAGTGTGTTTTCTCCTGGCTTTTCCCATCAGCTTTGCAGTCAGGTTCAGCTGTTCCTGGGTGGATTGTGGAGAACAGAGCCCCAGGAGCCTTCCACAAGCAGTCTGTAAATGGAGCACGTGAACATCCCAAAGCACAAACACAAAACTGAAGAAAAGAATGAGCCAAAAACGTATTGTTGTTCTTGAGAATGAAACCCCAGGACTGCACTTCTCTGCACCGATATTTCAGCCCTGACTTTGGGGTCCTGCTCTGGGTACCTGGGGTTGGTACCTACAGCTGTCCTCTCAACATCCCCTTTTAAATTGCTTCCAAACAAGTGGCAGGCTGCACATAAAACATGGAAAGTTTATTTAAAACCAGATTTTTCTGAAGTTATTCCTAGGCTTTTATCAAAATAAACCCTCCAAAGATGTAAAGCCACGATCCACTAATAACCATGTCATGTCTAACCCTCACATCATCAGGGATCATCTCTGGCATGGATGATGGGGAGTGGAAGAATATGAACTCTGATTATATAAAGGGATGCTCTGAGCTGTGATCAGAAATGTCTCCTCTAGCAAGATGCTAAATTGGATTCACTAGCAACAGTGACAAAAAAGACATTTGATACTTTGATCCGAATGTTTAATTTTGCTTTAAGGGTTTTTAAAACATAATTAAGCACTAAACTAAAATGGAAACTCTAAATCCCAAAGCGAAAATGTTTCACTTACAAAATGTGAGTTTGTTGGGAATCTTGGGGTGACACAACCATCTGAAACTGGTTATAGTTCCCAAGGATTGTTAATTTTCCTAGATTTGGCCATTTTGTTGAAGATTCCCTGCTGGTAGCTGCGGGAGGAGGAAGCAGGGCAGTGCCAGGGCAGGGTTTCAGTTCCAGCACGTGCAGGTGGATGGGCACCGTGCCCTCCCTGCTGTGCTCACAGCTCCAGCGCAGGGTGGAGCAGCTCCTCACGCTCTGCTCGGGGTGCATCATCAGGGTTACACCAGCCCATAAACTCCACTCGGGCTCATTCCTTGTGCCACACAAACAAAGGGCCATCATTAGAACAGGGCTTCCTTTCCCTCAAGATTTTCTTCAGGCCTGTCCCCGAAACAAATCCCAGGCAGGTGATTTATTGTTTATCCACATGACATCTAAGCAGCATATTTAATACAGTTGCAGTTCATACTTTAAATTGAAACATAGCATCAATCCAACAATTTTTGGCAATTAAAAGGCAGCAATGGAGTGTCAGGAATCCAAGGAGACTCTGACCTAATTTACATGGTGTTGCTCTCAAAAGCTGGCAGCACGGAGTGCATCTTTTGAAAATGTTTCTATTAGAAGCTGATGTTTATGATCACTCTCAGCTTGGCACAAAAACATCCTTCTAAACATTTACATTTCACATTCTTTAGGACAGTTGAAAAATGTTGGCTTGCAGTTATCCACAGAGCAGAGAGGCTGTGAGGAATGTTATAGTAAAGCATTAATAGCCTTGCACTTTTCTTGTTCTTTGATTTACTGTGTGGTAGTTTTTATCCCAGTTGTGTTCTTGATATTGCCCATGCTGAATTGAGTTTCACTCAAACAACATGAGCCTGGGTTTATTTTTCTAGCTAAAAAACCCAGAGTCGATTAATTTATTAACAATACTTTATACTCATGCTATAGTCACCATTTGGAGACATTCCCACTGGAATATATTTCCTAGATATTGTTGCAGAACTCCCCAGCAGAGTCAGGAAACGAGAGTTTTCCAGGAGCTGCATCCACAAAGGAAGGACTGGTGCTATTCTGTTTGTCCAAACGATGCTGCCATGTTCTGCTTTTCCTCTGACTCTGATCCCAAAGTACAGAATCACCAAAATTACTGACAGGGCGTGAGCCCCTGGCCAGGCCCTGTGGCTCCAAGGTAAACACTTCCATGAGTGACCAGCACGCTTGGAAAGGCACTGGGGCTTGGGCTGCACAGAGCTCCCCAGAGAGTGCCATCAGCAGCTGGACTGACTGCTCCCTCCTGCTCCCTCCTGCTCCCTCCTGCTTCTCTCTGCTCCTTTCTGCTCCTTTCTGCTCCCTCCTGCTTCTTTCTGCTCCTTTCTGCTCCCTCCTGCTCCCTCCTGCTCCCTCCTGCTCCCTTCTACTCCCTCCTGCTCCCTCCTGCTCCCTCCTGCTCCCTTCTGCTTCTCTCTGCTCCTTTCTGCTCCCTCCTGCTCCCTTCTGCTCCTTCCTGCTTCTTTCTGCTCCTTTCTGCTCCCTCCTGCTCCCTCCTGCTCCCTCCTTCTCCCTCCTGCTCCCTCCTGCTCCCTCCTGCTCCCTCCTGCTCCCTCCTTCTCCCTCCTGCTCCCTCCTGCTCCCTCCTGCTCCCTTCTGCTCCCTTCGGCTTATTTCTGCTCTTTCCTTCTCCTTCCTTCTCCCTCCTTCTCCCTCCTTCTCCTTCCTTCTCCTTCCTTCTCCCTCCTGCTCCCAGATCTGCCCAGCCTCACCCAGCCTAACAGCCCAGCAGAAAAGCTAAAAAAAAAAAATGGCATTGGCTGTCTCCTTCTGCAGGAGAACACTTTCCAAAGCCGTGTGTTTAAAGTACAACTCAATCGCAGTTTGGATGTGCATGGATGTGCTCAGAGTGTTCCCCGTTCCACAGATGCTCTCAGGATCGGCACGGACACGGTTAAATGGATGAGGAGTGGCACTGGGAACACGATGAGGTCCTGAGCGGTGCCAGCTGCTGGGCAGGTGCTGGTGGCGGGGGATTGCAGGATGGAGAGGGTTCAGGGATGCTCCACACACGGGATTCCCTGCAAACCCCGCAGCGCTGCGAGCAGCGGCACCGAGCGCAGGACGCTGGATCCTGGGGCACAGGCACCACTGCCCGGGGATCTGCGGGAGCAGAGTGCCTGCTGCACGGCTGCTGCTGCACTGCTGCTGCTGCACTGCTGCACCGCTGCCTGCTGCACTGCTGCCCTGCTGCCCTGCTGCCCTGCTGCCCTGCTGCCCTGCTGATGCACTGCTGCTGCACGGCTGCTGCTGCACTGCTGCACTGCTGCCCTGCTGCCTGCTGCCCTGCTGCCTGCTGCACTGCTGTCCTGCTGCACTGCTGCACCGCTGCCTGCTGCACTGCTGCACTGCTGCACTGCTGCACTGCTGCACTGCTGCTGCTGCACTGCTGCCTGCTGCCTGCTGCCTGCTGCCCTACTGCACTGCTGCCTGCTGCCTGCTGCCCTACTGCACTGCTGCACTGCTGCCTGCTGCACTGCTGCCTGCTGCCCTACTGCACGGCTGCACTGCTGCCTGCTGCCCTACTGCACTGCTGCACTGCTGCCTGCTGCACTGCTGCACTGCTGCCCTGCTGCTGCCCTGCTGCCCTGCTGCACTGCTGCTGCTGCACTGCTGCACCGCTGCCTGCTGCACTGCTGCACTGCTGTACTGCTGCGCTGCTGCACTGCTGCCTGCCCGGCCTCTGGCACTGCCATTCTCTCGGCTGAGGGATGGACAAGCCCTGCTCAGGGACAGCAGCCACAGCAGCCCCGAGTCAGCAGCTCTGGTTCTTGCACTTCCAGCTGGAGACGGGAGGCTGATGGAGAGCTTTGTTCTGTGGCACCGGGGGAAAGAATAAAATCTGCTGGGTGCCTTGTTGGCAGCAGTAGCAGAGAACTCCAGGCAAGGGAATTTTACAAATTGTGAATACAAATTGTAGGTGTGAAGTCTTAATTGCTGTTCATAATTAGGCAACAATACAAACAAACTGTACACATACAATGCCCTTCATAAGAGGAACTCGGGCAGCTCAGAAAGCTCTTTGAAGTCTCATCAGGACACGGTGGCACCATGGGAGAGCCCCTGCCCAGCACCTCACCGGGGCTGGGGCACCCAGCCTGGCACTGCCAGGTCAGGAACGCGCTCGTTCCCGCAGCTCCCGGAGCTCCGGCCAGCCCAGGGCTCCTGGTGCTCAGGGAGAAGCTTTTATTCGGCAAGATAAAAGCTGGGACATTCTGGCTTACATCAAACTTGTTTGGGAATATTTGCAAACTCATGGAAACAAAAGACAATGTCTCTTGACAACACATTTTTAGTGTAATTCTGTGCAAGAACACTCTCATTCCAGAACGAAAATGACCACACAAAGACTGACTCCAAACTAACTCCCTGCTAGCCTCTAGAAACTGAAAGTCCCATTTTAAAGGCAAATGCATTTACAAAAAGCCAGTGTTTTTATTTAGCTTGCTGTTTGCAGTGTGTTCATCCCCAGAGCAAGTACCCCACGTCCCAGCAGCAGGGGCAGCTCCAGGTACCCAGGGGCAGCTCCCTCACTTCAAACAAAGCTCCCAAAATCAGGCCCAGCCAACAGAACCTCGAGGTGCTCAGTGACTCCTTTCAAGGCAGGCAGTAAAAAAAGTGACGGCGTTTTGAGGGGTTTTTGGAATTTTCACCTGAAACTGGGAGAGAGGATGAAGCTGAGGAGTAACTGCACTCACAGACAAGTCCTGTCAGGACAACTGTTACCAGTTAATAATCTATATTCACACAGAGTACCACATACAGGTCTCCATAGGAAGCTGGTAGCACCACAAGCCATCAGTTAACAGAACCTGTGTATAGGCAGTGTCTTGAATAACTCTAATAACTCTGTATAAAGAAACAAAGGCAGCAGCTCAGAGTGGGTGGGAAGCAGGCTGGCCAGGAGGAAGGCAGAAATAATAAGGCACTTGGTTCCCAGGAAGGGCCAGAGGTGTATTTATAGAGGTCACACACCTTCTGGTCAATTAGGTCTAAACCCAGAGGAACCACTGCTAAAATATCCATTGCTGCTGGCTTTGGTAAAAGGCAATTAGAGACCCATTTATATTATAAAACCTAATTTTAGGAAATAAAGGAGTGGAGAGCTTCAAAGGGTTGTCCAGAGAAGGTTGGAGCACAGTGTATGTTCAGCCTGGGACCGGTGGATGCCGGGCATTCATTGGGATTCCAGGGGACAGCATTTAAAAGTCTGGCCTCTGGCTGCAGAATTGAAGGCAGAATTGAAATACTCTATATTTGTTTACTTTACATTTTACTTGTTTACTTCCTCCCAGTCTAGTATCTGACTGTTGAGTTTTGATTGTTTCTAAATAAACCCTTGCTCTGCCTGTCCTTGGGGGAGCCCAGGGGAGGCAGCGCACACGGAAAACCCTGGGCAGGCTCTGCAGCAGGAGCCTGGCACAGGGGGGGCACACACAGGACCGTTCCTGTGACTCCCCAGGGCTTCTCCAAGTGCTGCTGTACAATGAGGAGATCAAAGCCACACCACGGGTTAGTGACAGAGCTGAAAAGAATCCAGACTGCCAGCTCCCTGTCCTAAATACCAAACGTGCTCCTGCCTTCCCTAGGATAAAAGCATAAGGAAAAATATTCTAAAAGCTTTCAAGAAGCAGTGTGGATTTTGCTGCTAAAGGGAGGAAACACTATCAAAGGATCAGAAAATTCCACAAAGTAACACAACAGTTACTGTTGTAAAACTCTGGGGGATCGCTTCTGTGGTATGGAGTTATTCAGTGGCTCGGACTCACAGCAGCGCTTCTTCGTCCTCCACAGTCATAAATTCTTTTTCCTGTTTTGGATAAGTTCAATGAATTCAACCCTTTTGGCTTCAATGAGAGCCAGACCTTGCCTAAAATGTGATATTTTTATTGTCCTTTCCATAGAGCATTTACGCTGCATCCATCAGGTTCATTTCTCTCTTCATTAGAAGTTAATCGCAGCACCATTAGCACAGCTTTAATGTCATGAGAATCACACTCTGTAGGGTGCATCCTATGACTGCCTCAAAAATCTCTCCCTGTGGATATTTTGTCTCTGGGAAATAGTCTGGTTCCAACTATTCATCTTTGCCAAGAAGAACAATGTTACCAATTATTCCTACAGTGAAAAATAATCAGAACAATAATTTGTTTTCTTGCAGTTGGTTGTACATGCCCTTCATCAGAAGAAATTCAGCTATGAATTAGAAAAATTTCTTTCCACCTTCGCAGGCTCCTCAGTCTGTGCAGGATTCTGGTATGTCTGTGCAGCAGATGAGTTCTTTTACCTGGGAGGTAGGAATTGTTCCAAGTTCATACCTGCTCCAGACACAGTTCATTTTTATGCAGGAGACTGGCAGAAAGCCTATCTACAAAAATCTCCAGCGTTATTATGTAGAGTGTAGAAGAGTTAACAGTGACCCAGTAAAGGAATATAAAGGTGGTTTTGCTGAGAGAAGAGATCTGTCATTACTGAAAAGAGTGAGATGAAATTACTGAAAAAGCATTTCTGATCATGCAGCCAAGGAAATAAAGAAGAAAACTGCAGAGTGCAGAGGGCTCTGTGAGTCCTAGCCTGGGAATAAGGTACTACAGATTCTTCCTCAGAAAAGGGCACCTCAGAATGCAGGCCCTGAGCCCAGAAACCCAAACATTCTGACTAAAAATGCAATCAGGTGATGTTCATGTACTGGGACATGAGCAGCTTGAGGAACTTGGTTCTGGGATTGTGCTTGAACATGAAATTCATACAAATAATTCCAAAGTTATTTTGTTTGCTCAGGGGTCAGAGCACGCCCAGGTCACACAAGCAGCCGCTCTCTGTGCACGCAGGTGTGGAAAATCTGGCCATACACACCTTCACTTTTATTTTGGCTGCACCCAGGGGTTGTGGAGGTGTTGTCCGAGGTGCTGAGTCCTCACAGGTCACTGCAAAGCTGGAGCTGGCTACAGGTGCCACTGAAAAATCACGTCATTGGCTTAATCATCATCAAAGTCTTATTACCAAGATTTGCAGCTGGTACCCAGTGAAATCTGAGATAGCAGTTAGCTCTCAGCAACTAGTAATACCAGTTTTTCTAGAAAATTAATAAATGCAAATGTTAAGTGCTCTAAATTCACTTAATAAACAGGTCACCTGGAAAGATTTGTGGTTTTCATTTGAACACAGAATATAAATAGAAAAGGAAATGGAAAGCCTGATACTTGGTGTCCAATAAACCTCACCATGTGGCCAGGTTTTTGCAGGGCTCACTGGGTATGCAATGAGCTAATTAGCCAAATCTCATTGCAGTCCTTCAGTCAGTGCAGAGCAGACTGGAATGTTTGCTGGGTGTGCAGCCCATCAGTGAGTGCAGAGCCGGGCTGGGTCCTGCACTGCCCGTCCCAGGGCAGGTGCAGGGGCTGAGGAGCTCCTGGGGTGAGATCTCAGGTGATCTCCTGATCTGCTGATCTCAGTGGACACTGGCAAGGGGGGGACACTGCCAGGAGCCTCATCCCCACACAGCCAGGATGTCCAGGGTGCATTCACAGCCCCTGGCCCGGGGGCTGGGGGAGCAGAGGAACCTGAGCTTCATCCCCCTGTGCTGAGTCCTGGTGTCGCTCCCAGCCTGTCTCTGTCCCCACCACCCCAAATCGCTCTCCTGGAACTGCCAGATCAGCCCCCAACAGAACGTTTGGTGTGAGTGCCCAGTGCTGAAATAAACCTCTGCCTCTCCTGAAGTTGTCTCTAGGAGACAACCACGGATTCCCCTGGAAATCTGCCCAGATCTAAAAGTACATATGGAAATGGGGGTTACTGCCTGCACTCCGTGTTTGTGACCAAACTCTCCCCTGCCTGCAGTTCCCAGATTTCTCCTAACTAGGGTGAGATTGTAAATTGATAACAATTAGGTGTCATCTTGATAATGCGTTATGGATTGAAAATGAGTGTCATTGAAAGTTTGAAAAATTATGCACTTGCCTCCAAAAGAAAAGGAAAAAGGAAACACAAGGAGAACAAACCTTCTGTGCCACAGGCAAAATGTCTCAGCAGAACTAACTCCAAGGGGAGATTATTTTGTGAATGAGAGCTGCTGCAGTGGCCCAGCCGTGTGCCCCTGCTCAGCAGTGTCCAGGGAGCAGCTGCTGTGTGCCCCCGTGCCCAGCCAGGACCTGCTGCTCCCCGGCCAGGAGCCGACTCTGCCTGCTGTGGCAGCAGTAAAAATGAGCCTGCTGACCAGCAGGATTAATGCAGTGGCCCTGCTGGAAGCATCAAGTGTCTTCCTGGAGCTCTGCATTGGCAGGGACTCTGTGAGTCACCCTCGCTATCTGCATATCCCTTTGCATCTCGGCATGAGCAGCCAGCAGCCACCAGAGCCAGCGAGAAAAGCCTCATGTTTGTGCTCTCCCATGCAAATACCTCTTCTCCCTATATATTAGTTACTGTGTGTGGGTTTTCTCTCTCACTCTGCCTTGCCATATGTGTGGGAGTTGATGGCATCAACTTTATGAAATCTCAACGCATGCCAAGAACAGCTGGAGAAGTTGAAACAAGTTCTGGGTGAGGTGAGTTTCATGGGCAGGGACTGAAATTAGCCAAGGAACGGTGGCTGTTTGCCATGCCGGGAGTCTCACATGGAGCATGTGGGCTCTGCTCACTCCAAAAGCAAATTCCCCATGGAAAAAAAGGATTTGATTCGATTTAGATAGTGATAATGGCAGAGATAAGCGAGCTGTAAGAATCTGTCCACCAGGAGAGACCATCTCTGCACCTCCTCTGTGGCTGGTTCATTATGTAAATATAAAAACTTCATCAGGAGGCTGAGGTGATTAAGATCTTTAGCCAGCATGTAGCACTCCTCATCTTCAAAACACTTTACTAACATTAATAATTAATCACTGTAACGCTCTGGGAAGGCTATCATCCTAATCAATGGGTAAACTGAGGCACAAAGATTTGAAGTATCACAGCAGGGCTGTGTTCCAGAGCCTGCCCAAGCCACCTGAGAGGCTTTGTGGTAGGGACAGAGCAGGGGGCATTCCAGGATGGGTGAAATAAAGCTCCCTTCAGACTGCACCCATCAGAACCTGCCCATCACTGGCTGCTCCCTGCAGGTCTGTGCTCTCACACCAGGACATCTGTCCTGCCCTTGGGACACCCCCTTGTTTCTGCTGATCCCTTCAGCAGCCCATCAGAGAGAATTCCTGATGTGATAGACACCCTCTGGCCCCAGCCTCTGCTATGACTCAGGTATTTACATGTTCTTTTTTTGTGTCATTTTAAAGAACTAATAATATATCTGATGGATTTAAGTGTTAGATATAATTTAATAACTACCAAGTGTTTTTGAAGCACTTTACACATCTCTCTCAGAAGAATGTCCAGTTTTTTGCTTCAATCTCATATAAAAACATTTGAATCTGGTTCAATGTTTGGTCTTAAGTTGTTAGTTTTCAGTCATCAAGGCAAGTTTTTGCCAGGAAATTCAGCCTTTCTGCCATTAGTCCCACCTGGATATCTGCCCCAGATAACACACTGTTACTTATGTCCAGTGTCCCCTGAGAAACCTGGGGACAGCTGTCAAAGAAGTGACTTCCCTGCCTGAATCAGAAATGAAACTCCAGCACAGCTTCCAAAATACAGAAACACACAGAGTGCATCTGAGAGAAAAGGCTGCTTGTCTTGAGGCTTCACAAGAGGGAACTGTCAAATGTGGCAGGCTGTCATTAAAAACAATTAACCTACTCAAAAATCCCTTTTCTCTTCTTTCTGCCCAGTCAGGTGAATATTAAATATTAGATTTTCCAGGGGCACAGAGAAGAGGAAATCAGCATCTGTGTTTTCAGTCCAACAGGTGTACGAAGCAGCACGTGCAGATCTGCCTCTGTCTCCCCAAAGCAGGCGTGCCACCAGCTGAGTGCAGGGCAGCCACAGCAGCAGCTGCCACCCCCGGGACGGGGACAGGGACAGGGACAGGGACGGGGACAGTGCCACCTGCCACCCCCGGGACAGGGACAGGGACAGGGACAGGGACAGTGCCACCTGCCACCCCCGGGACAGGGACAGGGACAGGGACAGGGACAGGGACGGGGACAGTGCCACCTGCCACCCCAGGGACAGGGACAGGGACAGGGACAGGGACAGTGCCACCTGCCACCCCAGGGACAGGGACAGGGACAGGGACAGTGCCACCTGCCACCCCAGGGATGGGGACAGGGACAGGGACAGTGCCACCTGCCACCCCAGGGACAGGGACAGGGACAGGGACGGGGACAGGGACGGGGACAGTGCCACCTGCCACCCCCGGGACAGGGACAGGGACGGGGACAGTGCCCTGCTCAGTGCCACCTGCCCTGCTCAGTGCCAGTGTCACTTGCCCTGCCCAGTGTCACCTGCCCACCCCAGGGACAGTGACAGTGCCACCTGCCCTGCTCAGTGACAGTGCCAGTGCCTGTGCCACCTGCCCTGCCCAGTGCCAGTGGCAGTGTCCCCTGCCCTGCTCAGTGTCCCCTGCCCTGCCCAGTGCCACCTGCCCTGCCCAGTGCCACCTGCCCACCCCAGGCACAGGGACAGTGACAGTGTCACCTGCCCTGCCCAGTGTCCCCTGCCCTGCCCAGTGTCCCCTGTCCCCCGCAGGGACAGTGTGCAGCCCTGGCACCCTCCTGGCAGCGCTGGCTGTGTCCGAGGGACACGGGGACAGCTCTGCTCTCCACCCCTCTCCTGCTCGTGGGGCTCTGGGGGTGTTTGGGTCCGAGCACACGGGCTCAGCATCAGCACCACGAGTCCAGCTCCCTCCTCAGCGCTCCCAAACCTCCTCTGCTTTCCCAGAAGTGGAGGAGGAAAAGAGAAATCCTGGTTCCTTTGAGGTGGGAGCTCGCCCCGGGGGGAGGAGAGGGAAGCTGACCTCCCTAGAGCATTTAGTGATATTTATTTTTAAAGGCACTTAGCCATAAGCCTCAGCCTATGGCTCTGCTTCCTGCAGGCACACCCTGCTTGTGGCTGTGAAGGTACTCACTAAGCACCAGTAACACCCAGCATTTATATAGGGCTTTTCATCTTCAAAGCACTTCCCGAACGTCGTTTAATTAATGAATCCTCACAGCCCTCTGTGAGGTATGCACAGTTATTACCCCCACATTTTACAAGTGAGGAAAACTGAGGCAGCGATTAGCTGAGGCAACACTGTGGGAATTGGGATCAGGAGAACTCGGGGTGCCTGGACCCCCGGCTGCCTCCTGGGGAATGAGAGGAGCCTCAGCTCGCCCCTAAACACAACCACTGCTGACCCTTGGCTGCATCAGCAACACCTCACCTTCCAGCCCCACGTGGGTTTTCTGTGTGGGGATCTGAAAAAAACATTATTTTCCATCTTCCAGTATCAGTTCCAGCTCCTGCTGTCCCCTGGAGGGCAGGCTGGAACAAAGACACCGGGACTGAGGGGCTGGAAGAGGATGGCTCCTGTTCCCTGTGGCACCACTCAACACAGTCGGGTTTGGTGCCTTCATGGAGCCTTTATAGGGCCACAGAGGGAGGGGGCTCTCCCCCAGGGACCCCCGAGCACCGGCTGCCCATGGGACAGTGGCACCATCCCGACCCCAGGACAGCTCTGTGCAGGCTCCCCCTCGGGCTCAGCGGTGGCTGAAGGATGGTGGATGATTCACGACCCTCATCCCACACTGACGAAATTTCAGCGAGTTTCACTCACATCCTCCTCAGCAACTGTGGGTTCCTCCCTCGAGAAGCCCCAGGGTATCCCAGTCCCAGCTGACGGCCAGGACGGGCTCAGACTTCCTGGTGGGGTGAGAGAGGGCACCAGCCATGGGGGTTAAACCTGGATGCTTCAACCTCGTCAAACTTGAACATCCGAGAGAACCTGCAGGGCTTGGTTCCTTTCCAGCCCTCCAGGCCTCTCACGGCCCTAATTATTATTGTTGTTGTTGTTATTGTAACAAAACATTCATACACTGCCATAAAATACAAACTAGATAATACACGTTCTTGGCCCCAAGAGCTCGGGCTTCAAACAGGCTGGACACTCTGAACTGGATCCCTCAGGAGGGACGGGGAAGGCTCAGCCCTTTCCCAGCAATTTCCCCTCTCAATTCCTCTGCACAGGGCAGGGAAGGGAGGCAGAAGAAGGAGCTGCCCAGGCAGATACAGCACAGCCCCTCAGCTGGGGAGGAGGGCTGGCACTGCAGAGTGCTCACAGCCACTGGGCAACCTGGGGGTCATAAATGCTCTTCTGACCCAGGCTGATGCCTTTTCCCACCTGGGACATCCCTTCTGGCCCCTCCTGACAGCACTTCCCAGTCTGGTCTGCAATGCCGTGAGATACGCCGAGGGAGAAGTGGAAAATGTTGCAATTGCTAAGCTGCACTTTGAAATGGAGCAGTAACACTTGTAAATAATAGTAATCTATAATGGGAAAAAAATCAAATCAAATCCCTGCTTGTTCCCACGGAGCCAGCCCAGGTAGCAGCAGGGTGTCAGGATGGACAGACCCAGCCACCAGCCCCTGTGTGCATCGTCCTCAACAACTGCACCAAAGCCTGGGCACCAGGGAGTGATCCCTGGCCAGTCTGTGCCAGCTGAAGGCTCCTCTGAGCCAGGAACTGGCCCTGCCATCTATATTCATAACTCACAACACAAACCAAACAAAAAAACCCCAACAAAACACATTCATAATGAAGAAAACATTTCCCAGAAGCGCTGCTGTTCCCAATCCCTGCAGTGCTCTGTGTTCCAATGCTCCAATGTTCCCTGGCCATTCGGGCACACAGAATTCAGCAGACCCTGCTCAAGTGTTTGGATGCTTAATCTGACCTACCTGAGGCCTGGCACAAACCCAAGGATGGGGGCACACCTGACATATTGCTGAGGGCTGTAAACATAAAGTTCTGATTATTATTGAACTCTAAAACAATTCTCATCACAGAACCCACACAGCAGTGGGGACACCCAGCGTAAGGGCTCACAGCACCCACTGCCCACCCCTAAACCACCTGTACTTTTCCCCATCCTCCATGCTCCTTGTCCCCTGCCAGGCTGTGTTCTGTCCCTGGGGGGTTTTGTTCCTACACACAGATGTGTTGATGACTCAAGTGTTAATTTATCCCCAGCTGCTCTGCCCCTTATGGGCTGTCAGTCCCAGTCTGTCCCATTCCCCCAGAGGGCTCCAGGCTGGATCCCTGTCACCCTTTCCCTGCCCCTCAGTGCTGAGTGCCAGCCACAGCCCCAGTCTGTGCAGGGGACACCTGCCTGCAGCCCTGGCACACTCTGTGCTGCATTTCCACACACCAGCAAAGCAGGATTCCTTTTTTCCCCATCTGCAGAGGTGAGACAGACAAAATGGCTAATTTCTAAGTTAGCTCCTCCTGGCTTGTGCTTCCTGCCATAGCAATAGTTGTCAATCAGGCAGAGCTTAATCTGAACTCAGGCATTAACTTGAACACAATTAATTCTTGGCAGCAGACAGCAAGTGCTGTGAGCCCCATCTCTCCTGATGGTGACAAGGCTGGCTGTCAGGACAGGCTCTGCATTCACTCCTCCACTTAGCAAGAGTTAGATCAAGTCCATACAGACTAAAAAACCAGATTTCATTGTTGGCATCAGTAAGTGCCACTCTAAAAGAGTCAATTGATTTCTGTCTCATTATGCCAGCCAGGACCTTCCTCAGCTCCCAGAGGCAGTTGGGATTTTCTCAGTAGATTTCAGGAAAGCAATTCAAAGTCCAGCTGGGTGAGCACAGTCTGAGGCACTGGGCCTGGCCAAGGGACAGTGTTTGCCAGGGCTGACAGCAGTGGCACATGGCAGAGGGGCTCAGGGGTGTCCTGCTGCCCTGTGCCCAGCCTCAGCCTGCCCTGCCTGCCCCTGCCCTGCTCTGCTGCCTCTCAAAGCCTTGCTGATGTTTTATCTCCTTGCCCTGTGGCTGCAGTGGGAGCTGTTCCCTTGCTCGGGGGGATCCTGGCTGTGGGGGGACATGGCTGAGCAGCTCCAGCCCCACACAGGCTCTCTGCACCCCACGGCAGAGGTGTGAGCCGGGCCAGCTGCCTTGGGGCACTCACAGTCATCATCATCATCACCTCCCTGCCCCTCGTGTGTCAGGAAATGTCACTGCTGTCACCCTGCTGGAGAGGAGAAGGTCCCCAGCGGGTACCCCGGCCCCATGGGCTCAGCAGAGCCCTCCGAGCTCTGCACATCCACACTCGGGATGGGAGGACAGAGAAATGAGCGGGGAGATTGCAAAACCCCGGGGAGACAGCAGACTGGAAGGTCCCTGGCAAAACAGGTGCCATGCCCCACAGAAATGCCCTGCTCTTCTTGTGATTTGAGTGGGCTGAAGTTTGCAAAACCTCTGGGGCTCCTGAGGGGATGCACAGGAATTCCAGCACAGGCGGATTCCATTCACAGTGTCCTGGAAATGTCTCAGGAGTCACCCATTCACAGGGCCAGGGATCTGATGGCCAGTCTTAATTACACCACTAATTATGTGGGGATAAATATTTTGGAAGTGATCCATGGGCAGAAGCACTTTCCTATCAGCCATCCAATGTGGGAATTGTGCCTGATCTGAGCAGGGGAGGCGATGGCACAACCTACCCGGCTGCTAAAACTCTGATATTTAAAACTGATTGGTACATTTCACCACAATTAAAACTTTTGCTCAAATGGCCATCTCTTCCCACAGAAAACCAGCAGGAATTTTTCTCTGCCTTACATTGAACAGAATCTTCAGTGAAAATTTAGTTTTATTTGTCCTGCAAATAATCCTCAAGTTTGCCCTGTTTTGTAGAGTCTTTGGATATGCTGGGAGCCAAGGTGGTTGGTGCATTATAGACTGTGTTGTGTAAGGTGTTACCTACTTCTATTTTGCATATTATTACAAACATATTTTTCAAATGGCTAAAAAAATACACCAATAAAATCTTAATCATGAGAAAGCTTTGGAGTGGATGTGGAGAAAAACACCACGTTATGATTTTCCTGCAAATAATCTCAATGACTTCTATTCTGAAAAGCACTGTCTTGCTAAGATTTATATGGATAAAAACTGCATCCAGTTTCTGAACTAATTTTGACAAGGTTCAAGTGCAGGATGTGCCTGCAATGATGTCCAGTGCTTGGCTTCCAGGAAGTGCAGTTCTGCCAGTGGCAGGATGACTGTTTCACAGCTACTTCACTTCTGCTGAAACAATTGATGTAAAAATCACCTCGGGAAAAGCTCTTTGTCAGATTTTTCTTCACAAAATTATGCAGCAATAGCCCCCAAAATAAACTTGTTTGTGAAATCCCAAATATATGCAAATAAACAATTTATCTTATTCAAGAAAATGATCTGGTTATTAACACTTACATGATTTTGAAGATGTTTGGGAGACAGCTAATCCTCAAAAATAGTCTTTTTATCTAACACACCACATATATGTGAGGACAAAATGCTACAACACATGACTTATGTAATTAACTCTTCAATAATTAGGGTACATCCATTAGTTCAGCCAGAAGTTAGGAGAGATAGGCATGTTATATTTGCTGTTTTGCAAGCATTATCTCCAGTAAAAATAACCACCAGCAACACAAACCCAGATCGACAGACTAAAGGCTCCATAGGGCTACTCCCCTTCCACAGGCAGGCCAAGGGTTAGATGCAGCATTTATTCCAATATTGCAGGTTATATGTCCAAGCATGCATTGTAAATGTGCATCTGGAGTGGGTTGTGTCAAGGTGTGGGCAGAGGTGACTGCTCCCCAGAGCTGAGCTGCAGAGGAAGGTGCTGGGACAGCTGCACTTGAGCTTTCTCCTGCACAGGAACAAGCCCAGCTGTGCTAAGAGGGTCACAGACCTTTCAGTGCCTCCCTAACAGCTGAACTGTGGAACACGGAGCTGTGCTGGCATCTCATGGACCCGTGCTGGCATCTCATGGACCCGTGCTGGCATCTCATGGACCTGTGCTGGCATCTCATGGAGCTGTGCTGGCATCTCATGGACCTGTGCTGGCATCTCATGGAGCTGTGCTGGCATCTCATGGAGCTGTGCTGGCATCTCATGGACCTGTGCTGGCATCTCATGGACCCGTGCTGGCATCTCATGGACCTGGGCTGGCATCTCATGGACCTGTGCTGGCATCTCATGGACCCGTGCTGGCATCTCATGGACCTGTGCTGGCATCTCATGGACCTGTGCTGGCATCTCATGGAGCTGTGCTGCACCTGGGAATTCCTGGCTGTGTGTTCATAAACAGCTCCAGTGGCAGAGCAGCCCAGCATGGTCTTACTCTCACTACTGAGTTACTCTGAGATCTTGTTCATCTTTCAGTGTCTCATTTGGCCCTCTGTAGCTCGGGGAACAGCACTTATCTGCTGCTCTGGTCTGTAACAACAACTCTCACCTGTTTGATCAGCCATGCTACTGAAAGACAAAAGTGTATTATTGCAAAATTCTGTGGGTTGGCAACTTATCCAGTGGCACTGTATTGCACCCAGAGCCCATCTGGCTCCTCACCGTGAAATGAGAGTGGGGGGAGAGGAAATCAGGTCAGAGTTTTTGGCAGACCTGTTGCAGGTAAGCATAATCCAGCTGATTCATTATGTGCTGCAATCGTTCCTGGCAGAGGCTGTGAGGCACAGCAGCCTCCAGCCCTATTGCAGCTCAGCTCTGTGGGGGTGTCGATGCTGCACACAGGGCAGGGTGTCACTGCTGCACAAACGCTGCCCAAACAACAACAAGGGCTTCACAGGAGGCTGCAGTGCCAGCCCTGTGCTCCCTGCCCACTCCAAGGTGTTGTTCTGCCCCCAGCAGACACCAGGACACCTCTGAGAAGCCCCTTCTGGTGACTCACAGCATCTCTGGCTCATGAATCACTGGCATTGGGATGTCTTCGTGGCATAATCAGAGCTCTGGTTATTATACTCATTGATGATAAAACAAGTAAATCTTAATGAGTTGTGGGAAAGGAGACAATAGGGCCCTCTGCCAGGTCTCATTTACCTTGACAACACGCCTACAGCCCAAGCACAAAGGTCCCTATTGTTTATCCTCAGCATTTGTGAAGGGGCCAGACAGTTCTCACTTCCCTCAATCTGATGGTGCTCTCTTTATCTCTGCCTTAGCATTTCTAAGGTCCCTATCACTCGGGTATCTGAGCATCTCAGCCTTAGTCCAAGGTTAAATTTATGGTAAATAAACCACTTGGATGGCCTTTGAAGGTGAAAACTGATATATAGTTAAATAGTGGTAAATTATCCCATTTACATAGTGCCTCTTCTTTGACTAAAAGGACAAGCAAAGACTTTGTTGTTCATGTTGTAAACAAATCCTCTGCCTATGATTCAGGCAGTACCTGTGTCTGTTACCTCAGCAGCACAGCTAAGCCATCACCTGCCACTAACCCAGCACGAACTGGGACTGGGTTAACTCCAGGGACTCCTGTCAGCCTGGCTCCTGTGCTCAGGGTTACAACTCATCACACTCCTGCCCAGAAGAGCTACAGCAGTGGGATTATACAGAAAACAAACCAGGAGAAAGATGGACTATTGCAGCTGGCAATCAGCACTGCTGACCTCTCCTTGCAAAGCCAAAGCCCAGCTCTACACGGGCCAGGAAAGCCTTTGCTTTGTCTGCAGCTTTGTCATCTGCAGCTGCTTGGGAATCCTCAATGGAAAGCATTTTGAAATAAAGATATCTCTATCAAGCTGCATTTTTGTCCGTATTTTTAAAGGAAGTGATGGCAGAGAAAGGCTTCCCAGCTCCCAGATGGATTAGGAAGAGCAGCCCCTGAACGAAGCTCGGCAGGGGCAGGGAGAGCCAAGATCAGCACCTGGCGTGTCCCTGTCCCAAGGGGCTGCCAGGATCACCAGGCTGCTCCTGTCACTGGCACAGGCATCTCTGCCCTGGCTGCTGTGCAGAGCGTGAGAGGAGGGGAGCTTCAGCTCAGCGTGAGCACAGGAACATCCTCCAGCTTCTGAGGAGCTTGTCAGGATGGCAAAACACTTCCCATTCAGATCTGGAGATAAGGACACATTTCAAGCAAGAAACAAAAGACAGACCCTGACATTTAGATCTCCAAGCGAATTCCTTGGCAGAGGAACAAGAGAAAAACATCTTTCTACTTGTGCTGTAACTAAATCAGAGCAGTTGCTGATTTATAATGCTGAGCTGGAAGAGCATTAAAAATAGTCTTTTTTCCCCTCGATATTGCCAGCCTGAGGGAACTGCAGCTAAATTCAGGGCTGTCGACTGCTGGCCTCTTAAACAGCATTTTGTGTTGCCACACGTTCTCGCCCTGGCTGGTTTTGCTGCTGTCAGCTGGGGAGCTGCTCCCTGACTCACCCTGTGGAAAGACAAGTGACAAACCTTTCCCTAAGGACAGGGGCAGTGTCACCTCCCCACACACACCTGTGTTTGCCCCCAGCAGGGCTCCAGCAGGGTTTAATGGGATGTTTGTGCTTCTCTGGGGCACAGGAGACACAGGCAGGGGAGAATGACCAGGGCAGGCCCCTGCAGTGAGACTGCAGCAAGAATCCCACAGCAAAGGTCTCAGCAGGGCACACGGAGCTGCCTTTGGTGGGGAAGGTTGTGTAATCAACCAGATGCTCTTCCCCCACATGGGAACTCACCAGTCCAACACGGGAGGGGGGCTACAGCGCTGCAATTTCCTTCCTCTTTCCCTTAAGAAGTCCATCAGCAGGACAGGCTGCCTAAGGTCATTTCACAAATGGGAGGACTTTCTTGTCTCTGTATCCTTGTACAAAGAATCCCCTCAGTCATGTTCTTCTCACATATTGAAGACAGTTATTTACTGATAGAAGACTCTCAAGAAGAAGGAGCTTAACAGGAGGGCTGAGTAAAAAGCAACCAGGCTAAGGTGGAACCAAATACTGCTCCAGCTTCTCTGAGTAGCAGCAGCCTGGATTCTCTTTTCTCTTGCATGGAAGTAAATTCAGCAGCTCAGATAAGATTACAAAGCTTTCATAGGTGACAGGAGAATCAGATCCACTGTGTAAGCCAGCAAAATAATTTCAGTTCTTTCCTGTGGCACACATGTGAACATCAGCAGTGACCCTCCCAGAGCATTTAGCAAAGCTCCAAACAGATCCAGGGCACTTCTGCTCATGGAGGACACAGCCCTGAGCAGGAACTCGTACCTGGGACACTCAGAGAGCAATGCTGTGTGCTCCACAGGGACACAGGAGCATCCTCTGCACTCCAAAATCCATCACTGCTTTCCAGGGAAAAGGCCAGTGCCTGAGCAGGAGACGGGCATGGAACTCAGTCCTCACCTCTGAGGGCAGCTGGACAGGGCACATCTTACAGAAAGGTCAGCTGCTTGTGTCCACAGGCTGAGACCTCATTCCTGAAATCCTCTCATGCCAGCCAAACTAACAGCCAGACTACATAAGAGCCCAGAGCTGAGCACTTGCCAATGTGTGCAGGCAGCTGGAGGTGCTCAGTGTGTAATTGCATTTGCCATTGGGGTAATTGTGCATGCAAAAATTGTGCAATAAGTATTTTCTACACATGCACATGCTTTAAACTTTTTTTTTTTTTTTTTTTTTTTTTTTTTTTTTAAGAATCAGGCACTGTTTGAACAGCTAGGCAAGCAAAATAGTTAAAATTATTGAGCATTATTTTGGCTTGTTTTAATTATGAAGTCAAAAGTGAACCACAATACTGTGCACTTAAATGACACGAGAGAGACACACCACATCACTGCTGGGTCATCAGGATCTGTGTGCAGTTCTTTAATTTGCCTGCAGACAGATGGATTCCTTGGACTGAGGCTAATTTGTTACACATTGTCTGGAATCTAAAGCCAATTAAACTGATCACAGTTACTACACAGGCCTTGGCAATTAACTTGTTTTTGAGGATTCGTTTAATTTTATAGCTGGAGAAACCAAGGAAGAAACCCTTCTGCCCGAGGAATCCCAGCTATGGCACAAAAAGGCCCAAACCACTCAGATCTGCCCTGAGGTACAAAGTGGCTCTGTACACTTACAGAAAATAAAGCACAATACAGACAGACTCAGCAGATCTAATGAAGCCCAGCGATTGCTTTCTCCAAGAGAAGAATTCCCAGCTCCAGTAGGAAATTGCCAGACTGGACAGGGATATCACTGCCTGGCGGAGCTGGACTCAGCACCCGTTCCACGGCTGATGGAATGAGCAACCCCTGCCACCTGCACGGCCCCACAGCACAGCACTGCCCAAACACAGCACAGCACTGCCCAAACACAGCCCAGCAGGGGAGAAAACAGCCCAGCCCCTTGTTGGGGAGCAGGAGACAGCTCTGGGCACCCACCATAGCACTGCTGGGCACCCACCAGGGCACTGCTGGGCACCCACCATGGCACTGCTGGGCACCCACCAGGGCACTGCTGGGCACCCACCATGGCACTGCCCAGACACAGCCCAGCAGGGGAGAAAACAGCCCAGCCCCTTGTTGGGGAGCAGGAGACAGTGCTGGGCACCCACCAGGGCACTGCCCAGACACAGCCCAGCAGGACACAGAACAGCCCAGCCCCGGGTCTGGGAGCAGGAGACAGTGCTGGGCACCCACCAGGGCACTGCTGGGCATCCACCATGGCACTGCCCAAACACAGTTACCAGGACACAGAACAGCCCAGCCCTGCGTCTGGGAGCAGGAGACAGCGCTGGGCACCCACCATGGCACTGCTGGGCTGCATCCCACAGCAGCATCCCACGGCACAGCCAGGGCAGAGAGCAATCCGGGCTGTGTCAGACACACACACACATCCACAGGCACAGCAGAGGTGCTTTGCTTTGAAAATCACATCTTGTAATGCAAGATGCTTAGAGAAACTAAAACAACCAGGGGAAACTTAATGTTTACATGCTCAGGGAAACTAAAACCCCCTTTTCCTAAAAGGGGAAATCTCACCAACCAGATGAGGGGGAAATAAATGTAAGCATTGCAGATGTGCAATCAGCCCTGTTACTAATGGGGCCAGGTGATCTGCAGGCCTCTTTACAATCCTAATTCCCAATATCCCTCTGAACCCCCTTCGGAGCTCAGTCACTGAAAGTGCCGTGCCCAAGGACTCTGAGAACTTGCCACACACGTGTCCAGTTTGCCCCAGGTGACACGAGGAGGTGCCCAGGACAGCTGTTTGCTTGCCCAGTGCTGGGCAGCTCCCAGATGTTTTAGCTCTTGGGCTGTTCCGTGCTCAAACCAATATCATTTATTAGACTGCTCATAAGTGATGAAGAAAAAGTACAGCCTTAACATCTGAGGTAAAACTGTATCCAAAAGACACATTTAGAACAGATTAACAAATCCCAGTGCTACTGGAAACAAAACTGACAGCTTCCACTTTTGCAGAGCACGATGCCAGTGGTAAAGTGATGCAGAAAGTCCCTTTTGTGTTAGAGAGCTGCAGTTATCCCGTTCCAGTCTGTAGCTCGGATTTGCACAAGCTCTTCACTCAGCTTTGTTGTTTTGCCAGTGGTCAGTAGGAAATGGAGCAGCATTCCCTGCTATGGAGAAGTGTCTGGGCACGTGCAGGCAGCACATCCACACAAAGGCAGCGTCCTCCTGCACACACCTGCACAGCACGGGCTGCCACACCTGCAGCCCTGCCCACGGGACCGCACACACCCGCCTGCTCGGGGCAGGGCGTGCACACACCTGTCCTGCACACACCTGTGCCCAGGGACACACTGCTGTGCCCATCACACACCTGTCTGTGCCCACAGACACACTGGTGTGCCCATCACACACCTGTCTGTGCCCACGGACACACTGCTGTGCCCATCACACACCTGTCTGTGCCCATGGAGACACTGCTGTGCCCATCACACACCTGTCCTGCACACACCTGTGCCCACGGACACACTGCTGTGCCCATCACACACCTGTCTGTGCCCACGGACACACTGGTGTGCCCATCACACACCTGTCCATTACACACCTGTGCCCACAGTCACACTGCTGTGCCCATCACACACCTGTGCCCACGGACACACTGCTGTGCCCATCACACACCTGTGCACACAGTCACACTGCTGTGCCCATCACACACCTGTGCCCATGGACACACTGGTGTGCCCATCACACACCTGTCCTGCACACACCTGTGCCCACGGACACACTGCTGTGCCCATCACACACCTGTGCACACGGACACACTGCTGTGCCCATCACACACCTGTGCCCACGGACACACTGCTGTGCCCATCACACACCTGTGCACACAGTCACACTGCTGTGCCCATCACACACCTGTCTGTGCACACACCTGTGCCCAGGGACACACTGGTGTGCCCATCACACACCTGTCCTGCACACACCTGTGCCCACGGACACACTGGTGTGCCCATCACACACCTGTCCCTGCACACACCTGTGCCCACGGACACACTGGTGTGCCCATCACACACCTGTCCTGCACACACCTGTGCCCACGGACACACTGGTGTGCCCATCACACACCTGTCCCTGCACACACCTGTGCTCACACTCCCACTCGTGTGCAGTGGGGACCTGCGGCACCAACACCACCGTGCCTGCAGGAGCTGCACACATCTGGACACAGCTGGACACAGCCAGGTACAGCCGGACACAGCCGGACACAGCCAGGTACAGCCGGACACAGCCGGACACAGCCCATCTCGGGGCTCACAGCAGAACTCGGGGCTCACAGCAGAGCTCAGGGGACACTGCCCAGCCCCGGACACACAGCAGAGCTCGGGGGACACAGCAGAGCTCGGGGCTCACCGCCCAGCTCGGGGCTCACAGCCCATCTCGGGACACACAGCAGAGCTCAGGGCTCACAGCCCAGCCCCGGGCACACAGCAGAGCTCAGGGGACACAGCCCAGCCCCGGGCACACAGCAGAACTCAGGGCTCACAGCAGAGCTCAGGGGACACTGCCCAGCCCCGGGCACACAGCAGAGCTCAGGGCTCACAGCCCATCTCGGGACACACAGCAGAGCTCAGGGGACACTGCCCAGCCCCGGACACACAGCAGAGCTCGGGGCTCACAGCAGAGTTCGGGGCTCACAGCCCAGCCCCGGACACACAGCAGAGCTCGGGGCTCACAGCAGAGCTCGGGACACACAGCAGAGCTCAGGGGACACAGCCCATCTCGGGACACACAGCAGAGCTCAGGGCTCACAGCCCAGCCCCGGACACACAGCAGAGCTCGGGGCTCACAGCCCAGCCCCGGACACACAGCAGAGCTCAGGGCTCACTGCCCAGCCCCGGGCACACAGCAGAGCTCTCTGTCCCCACGCCAGGGTCACAGCCGGGCCGGTGTCCCCTGCCCAAGCTGTGCCGGCTGTGTCTGCCCCGCTCGGGACCGGCCCCGGCGCTCCCGGGCACCGCTCGCTGCTGTTTGCACACAGATCCTTGTGTCAATCCCTTCCACTCCCCAGATAATGCCGAATCCGCTCTGTTCACAGCCAGAACGCCGGGCCTGAGTCAGTCTCTAAACCCATCTTGGCCGAGCCAGTCGTGTCTTGTTTGTTTGTTTTTGCAGCGAGGAGCGGGGAGGGTGGAGGCGGCTCTGCGTGTCCCTTCACCTCTTGTGGCTTCTGGCACGTTCCTTTCACAAACTCTCTCTCGGCTGCAGGGGACAGGCTGCTGGGTTTATATAACCCCTCTTTTGCTGAGGCTCGACCACCCTGGCACATTTCTGGCTCCTCTGTGGGCTCCGGGTCCCAAGGCCGCCTGTCACGGACCCTGGGCAGAGCACAGCTCGGAGCTCCTGGAGATGGATCTCCCTCAGACAACACAAACTTCAGAAAGAACTACTTTAACCTGGAATGCGACAGTTTAGCACCTCATATTCTCCAACTTTCCCTTCCCCTCAGCTGCCCCCGAGCCTCTGAGGGTGCTCTGGGATGTGGAAGCTTCCCAGGGCCAGCCTGGACTCTGCAGATGCTCAAGAGCAGCAGTTTCTGTGAGACAAACCGTGCCGGGAGCCCATCCAAGCTGGAAGGAGACAGAAGCAAGAGTAAGGAAGGATGTGTGGGTTCTTTTAACACAACCATTTCACTCTGTATTTCCACACCCATACAACTATCTCTACAGAAAGACCCCAGTCCAAACCCATAAATATCACTGGATTACAGCAGGCCTAAATTAACTTGCCACAAGAAGTTACATTGATAAAGGCACCTTAAAGGAGGGCAATAAGAATTATCGTACTTTAGCCATAAATTGATACAAACAATCCCTTTTTTAACCCCTTCCATCCCTCTTCATGGCTAGCAGGGGTTTCTTTAGCTAAAGCTGTGGGCAGAAGCAACAGCGAGGTGCCACCCCACCGTGTCACCCAGAGCAGAGGAGGATCCCAGAGCTCCCTGTTCCAGACCTACCTATGCTATAAAAAGCCAATTATCAGCCTTGTTGCTGTGAACACAGCATTTGCTAGTGTTCAGTAATTATCATGAATGTTTCACAATACTGAGTGGGAAGAAAAAAACATGAAATAGTTCTAGGGATTTTTTAGTACCACATTGCTAGGAAGATCTGTTTCCCATGGTTAAATTAGAGACACAAACCAACCACTGCCTAAACCACTTGAAGGGAAGTGAGCACAGGGCCAGGCAGCCGAGGAGATGACACCAGCAGCACAGGTTGAACAGTGGCTGCCAAACACAGCAAGACAATTTTCACAGGTTTCAGGGATTGCAAAACCCAAATCAGAGCTCTCCTTCTCAAAAAGGCTTTAATGACACATTTTATTGGGATAAATAAGTGCTTAGAAATAGAACACAAAGAAGTGCCATAGGCAGAAAGAAAGGAAAACCCCTCAGTCTCCCCAGGGAGAGGAGAGCAGGTGGGTTAAAGTCCTGAGTGTGATTGCTGCTTTGGTGATAACATGCTTTCCTACTGAGCTCTGCTAAACTCCTAGACCAGATAAGCAAATTTTTCCAATTATTATTTTTCTGAATAAAAGCATTCTAGCCTTTATACAGTGAAGACCTATTGTCACTTTCTGTATTCACCCCCTCACTGTGTACATTTGGCCTTAGACTCTTTTGTTAGCCTGCCAATTCCAAGAACAGCATCCCAGAACTGGGAATTAGTTAATTCCATCATCTATGAAAGTGCTAAGAAACTTTGAATTCTCATTCTCAACCTTCCCACTTTGGTTGCTCCTCACTCTCCTGGTAAATGGATGTTGACACTCACAGTTCCATAAATCAGTTTAATTCTCCAGCCTCACACAAATTGCAGCTCACCGTAGCTGCACAGCCCTTCAGTAATGTGCTGAGTGCAGTAACAGCAACAGATTAACAGGCAGGATGGGATTGCAGAGGCTCCAGGCAGCCCTGAGGTCAGTGGGAAGGGATAAGAAGGATGCTGTGCCACTGCTCCAGCTGGGCAGAGGTGCCTTGGCCTGAGTTTGGTCATTCTTACTGCAGGGCAGGGCAGGGCCATCAGCTGCTGCCCAAGGTTCAGTGTTAGCCAGGGCTGTGTCTCACTAAAGGGCCTTGTTTCACTCATTGCAGCTGACATTCAGTCTGTGACACAACCTCAACTGAAAAGAAGCAGCAGAGAGTGAATATTTTCTAATATGTTGGATAATAAAGTAGTTCTAGAGCATCTTCCAGTGCCAAGAGCAGACTGCTGTAATTGCAAACACCAACAACCAGCCACCTGTAGCAGCTGCACAGCTATATATCACTTTATAATCTATTTTTTGTAAGAGCTTTTAGCTAAGACTGATATCCTCACACAACTGCAACAGCTGGACACTTCAGGAACTGACTTTTGCACTCAGAAAAAGACTCTTTTACCGTAAGTGAAACCACTTTCTTCCTGCAAAGTACAGGTACGTGGTTTAACTCCAACAGTTTCTATCACAGAATCACAGAACCACAGAATCACAGAGTCACAGAGTCACAGAATCACAGAATCACAGAATCACAGAATCACAGAATCACAGAGTCACAGAATCACAGAATCACAGAGTCACAGAGTCACAGAATCACAGAATCACAGAATCACAGAATTACAGAGTCACAGAGTCACAGAATCACAGAATCACAGAATCACAGAATCACAGTCACAGAATCACAGAATCACAGAGTCACAGAGTCACAGAGTCACAGAGTCACAGAATCACAGAATCACAGAGTCACAGAATCACAGAGTCACAGAGTCACAGAGTCACAGAGTCACAGAATCACAGAATCACAGAATCACAGAGTCACAGAGTCACAGAATCACAGAATCACAGAATCACAGAATCACAGAATCACAGAATCACAGAATCACAGAATCACAGAATCACAGAGTCACAGAATCACAGAATCACAGAATCACAGAATCACAGAATCACAGAATCACAGAATCACAGAGTCACAGAATCACAGAGTCACAGAGTCACAGAGTCACAGAGTCACAGAATCACAGAATCACAGAATCACAGTCACAGAATCACAGAATCACAGAATCACAGAGTCACAGAATCACAGAATCACAGTCACAGAATCACAGTCACAGAATCACAGAGTCACAGAGTCACAGAATCACAGAGTCACAGAATCACAGAATCACAGAGTCACAGAGTCACAGAGTCACAGAACCACAGAATCACAGAATCACAGAATCACAGAATCACAGAATCACAGAACTGTTGAAGTTGGAAAAGACCTTGAAGGTCATTGAGTCCAACCCCGCACTGCCCAGCCCACCACAGCTCCTGTGTTTCTTTCTGTGCCCATGAGACTCTTGTCACACCTGTGGCAGTGACAAACACTCCAGTGAGCACAAACAGAGGAGCTGTGACCACAAGAAAAAGGCTGATTTGCACAGAGAGATATTTTGATTACTAAGCAGCTTTAAAATTCTGCTTCAGCTTTGGATTCTTTGAGTCTGGTTATTTGCACTGCTGTCCCCTGTCTGCGTTCTCTGACCTTGTGACACACAGTTGCTGCAGCCTGTGGCATGTGTCCCCAAGCAGAAAGCAGATTGGACAGAGATTAGATAACATCGTGGGCTATGGGGTGGGTACTTCTTTTTTTTTCTTACCAGTTTCCTGTTGATAGAATCACACTGATAAGGAGTTTAGTTGGTAGTTGAAGTATGAAATTGCAAAAAAGCTGCCTTTTAAAAGACATGTTCCAACTGGGATGCAGATGCTGCCAAAGGACAGTTTGGTGTGTGTGCAGCTGTGCTCTGGTGCTTGGGCCCATCAAAGGGAATTTTACCCAGGAGCAAGGAGGTGTTGAGGGATCAGTGTGGGTGCACAGCTCAGGGGTAAGTGCTTTCAAACCTGGTTACAAACATGGTGAGAAAAGCACTGCAGAAACAGAGGAAGCTGTTTGAGCTGTTTCTTCACACTGGCTTCATCTTGCCACTGTATTTCTGAAAGTTATTGCTCCACAGTGCTTGAAGGGAAGATGAGTTAGCACAGCAGCATTTGAGCCTTTGTCTCATCTGCTTTGGTACAAAGTCATCCAGGTTCCCTCCAACTACCACAAACGTCAAGCGAGGCTTTGCCCAAAGCTGATGTGCAGCAATGCCACAGAGCCCTGCCAGCTGTGTTCCAGATGTGGGAACAAGCAGCTTGTGGCCAGTGGAGTTCCACATTTCCACAGTGTGACCTGCTGGGATCTCGCTCAGATCCGCAGCCCTGGGGGCCGCTGTGAGACCCCAGCCTCATCTGCCTCGGAACAAACCTTGGAACTAACCTTGGAACTAACCTTGGAACTAACCTTGGAACTAACCTTGGAACTAACCTTGGAACTAACCTTGGAACTAACCTTGGAACTAACCAGCTGACACCCACACTTCAGCCAGGAGCCTTTTTACTTCACAGGTCTGCACCTTCTGGGCTGAAGAGCTCCTGGCTGCTCAGACCCTGAAGGTGCAGGAGCCGGCGCTGGCTCGGTGCTGTCGTGGTGTGTTTTGGTTTAACCAGGGGAGTGTGGCTTCACCCCCAGGGGCTGGGGCAGCTCTCCCCCTGCACACTCCCCGTGCTGCTGGCACAGCTGGCTGTGCAGCTGCACACTCCACCAGAACAGCTGGAAAACCCCTTTCAGCTGACAGTTCCATTTACCCCAGAACCATGGAAAAAGGTGTGTTGATCCAAAAAGGAGAAGTGGCTGCAGGGAGGGAAGTGGCACTGCAGGAAGTGTCATCCATCCACTGCCCGAGACACTGAGGCTGTCCTGGGAGATCCTGATAGCAAAGCTCAGCACAGAAAGGGTCAGTCTACACATGCAGCTCCCTCTAAGGCAAAAGGGAGTCACAGATATGAACTGGAGCTGTGCAAGCAGCAGTTCAATGTAAAGCAGATTTTCTTTGATTAGCCATGGCCTCTAATCTCTCCTATGCCCCCCTGCAGCGAATTCCAGAGTTCAACAGCCCCCACTGGACTTTCCTGTTAAGACTCAAATCATTGAAAGTATTTGTTTAGTAAAGGCTGAAGCACTCAGCTCCCCGTGCCCAAGAGCTCTGCGAGGTTAAATGTTGTGAACATTTGAACACAAGCCGTGTTCCACGGGGTCCCCATGATTCTCCAGTGGAGCTGTACAGACATTTTATCTCCAGGCTTCACCTCCAGCTCCTGGCAGCAGCTCAGGAAACTGCTTGGACCAAAAGAGCCCCTGTGGTCCTGGACAGGAGGGAGCGTGGCACAGCCTCTGCCAGGGCTCCCACTGATCTCTGTGCTGGCCTTGGCTGGGAAAGGGTTAATTCCCTTCCCGGTAGCTGTGGGGCTGTGCTGGGAACAGTGCTGATAACAGTGCTGATAACACAGGGATGCTCTCCTCGCTGCCGAGCAGCCCCTGCACAGAGCCGAGGCCTTTTCTGCTCCTCATCGCCCCAGCAGCGAGGGGTGCACGAGGAGCCAGGGGACACAGCCGAGCCCAGGTGTCCCCAGTGTCCTCAGGTGTCCCCAGGTGTGTCCCCAGGTGTGTCCCCAGGTGTCCCCAGGTGTCCCCAGTGTCCCCAGGTGTCCCCAGGTGTGTCCCCAAGGTGTCCCCAGGTATCCCCAGGTGTGTCCCCAGATGTCCCCAGGTGTATCTCAGGTGTCCCCAGGTGTGTCCCAGATGTCCCCAGCTGTCCCCAGGTGTGTTCCAGGTGTGTTTCTAGACCACGTTCTAGATTGCTCTAGACTGGGTTCTAGAGCGTTCTAGATTGTTCTAGACTGGGTTCTAGAGCGTTCTAGAGCGTTCTAGACTGGGTTCTAGATTGTTCTAGATTGGGTTCTAGATTGAGTTCTAGACTGTTCTGGACTGGGTTCTAGACTGGGTTCCAGGTGTGTCCTCAGGTGTGTCCCAGCTGTCCCCAGGTCCCCCCAGGTGTCCCCAAATGTCTCCCAGATGTTCTCCAGGTGTCCCCAGGTGTGTCTCAGGTATCTCAGATGTTCCCCAGCTGTCCCCAGGTGTGTCTCAGCTGTCCCCAGGTGTCCCCAGTTGTCCCCAGGTGGCCCCCAGGTGTCACCAGCTGTCCCCAGGTGTACCTCAGCTGTCCCCAGGTGTGGTTTTGGTGTCCCCAGATGTGTCTCAGGCCCCCCCAGGTGTCCCCAGGTGTGTCCCCAGGTGTCCCCAGATGTCCCCAGGTGTGTCCAGGTGTCCCCAGGTGTGTCTCAGGTATCTCAGATGTTCCCCAGATGTTCCTCAGCTGTCCCCAGGTGTCCCCAGTTGTCCCGAGGTGGCCTCCTGGTGTCACTAGGTGTCCCCAGGTGTATCTCAGCTATCCCCAGGTGTGGTTTTGGTGTCCCCAGGTGTGTCTCAGATCCCCCCAGGTGTCCCCAGGTGTGTCCAGCTGTCCCCAGGTGTGTCCAGGGGTCCCCAGGTGTGTCCAGGGGTCCCCAGGTGTGTCTCAGGTCCCCCCAGGTGTCCCCAGGTGTCCCCAGGTGTGTCCCCAGCTGTCCCCAGGTGTCCCCAGGGACATCCCGGCCCGTGTGGCAGGGAGGGAGGGAGGGAGGGCACATCCAGGGTGATGCTGGAGCCCGGCTGTCCTGGCAGGGGTGAGCACCAGCGGGGTCAGTTCTTGGCTTGGCTTTGCTTTCACACGCAGCTTTTGCCTCACCTGCTAAACTGTCTTTAGCTCAATTCACACATTTTGTCACTTTCACCCTTCCCATTTCTCGCCCCATCCCACCAACAGGGAGGGGCTGAGCCACGCCACCTTCTCCTGCTGCCACGAAGGGACCTTCAGCTGGCTGGGAGCTGCTGAGCATCACGGCAGGACTGCTGGCCAGGACAGGTGTCACAAAGACACACCCCCAGGCTCTTTGTCGATAACTTTCTCAAATTTAAAATTTCATGTCTGAAACCAAGCATTTCCAGCACCCTAGGACCAGGTTTCTTCCCCTCCACACTTTTTACTGATGGTGATGTGTTCCACGTGAACCAGCAGCAGTGGTTTGAGTGTTGTGACTCTGACCCATAGCAGCTTTGACTAAATACTGATGCTTGGGGCAGAAAGTGTTCAAGGATGGGAAGATTCAGTTCCCAGAGTGATCCAGGATGCAATTCATCTCTTGCCTCCAAAAGATTAATATTTCTCACAGAACACTCCTAGATACACCCTAAAGAATATTCCTCAATTGGCATCATTTCAATTTTGAAAGTTACTTCAGTAAAATTGCTGTGAATTTGTGGCCAAATTCACATTCCAGAGAGAAATGGATGTTTGGATTCCAGCTGAAGAGGACATGGGGCAGCTGGAGAGCCTGCATACCTGCCCTGCAGGGGAAAGGCTGCTGGCCTTGGAGGAGCTGGGACAGGAGCAGCCGGAGCCCCGAGCGCTGGGCAGGGTCAGCTGGAGCTGGGCAGAGCCCCAGAGGTGCCAGCAGGTCCCAGCAGGGCGTGGGACACCCTGGGAGCACTGAGAGAGCTCCTGACAGAGCCAGAGCAGCTCTGTCCCCTCTGGGACCTCCAGCAGAGCACAGGGGACAGCCCTGAGCCCTGGCTGGGTCTCTGGCTCACAGCTCCCTCTCTCAGGATCCCTGGAGCTGGAAGGGTGAGCTGGAAGGAAATCAAGCAGGTTCTCAAACCTGCCTGGCAGGCAGTGAAAATCCTACCTGGTTTCTGTCAGTTTTGCAGAAAATGTCATACTCCCACAAGCACCCAAGCTGTGATCAACAGGAAATGCTTCTCCTTTCCTGTGAACATTTTTGAGATTTCAGAAGCTTTTCTGGTACCTACTTTAACATTTAAAAAAGAAAATTGGGATGGACTAAAAATGAAATGGGATGGGTCAATTAAAAGTTTAATTCAAAAACATATCTTGTTGTTTTTTTTCCAATACAAACCATTCACTGACACCATTTCTTCACCTCTCAATACTTCAATTTTAAAAACCTGACATATTCAGAAGAATGTCCAACAACAATTACCTTGAATGTGTGTCTGCATCATTTAGCTATTACTGAGCATGCAGAAAGCTGTAAAAAGTGGGGGCTTAGTTGTTAAGCCTTTTTGTACCAGTGTTTATGAACAATGTCTATGGTATTCCCAAGCAAACAACCCTGAATGCCCAGAGCTCAGGTGAGTATCAGACCCCACAGAAAACACCCCTGGCACTTGGACTCGCTTGTCTACCACCAGCAGCCCCTTACTCAAAACATCACACTGGCTATTGCCTCAAAAACAAGCTAAGAATGATCCACTGCAGCTCTCTCTCACCCCAGAGAGGTGGGAAGGATTTGTAATGAGCAGTTTCCTCCTTTGTCACTCTGCCAGGTGCCTGAGAGAGGCTGCTGCAGTGAAAATCCCCGGTGCAAAGCAGAGCCACCAGCCAAATCCTCCTGCCTGGCCCACTCACAGCCCAGATAAGGCAGGGCTCTGGTGCTGGAAAGTGCTTACTGGGAAACTGGAAAGTGCTTACTGGGAAACGTGCCTCTCTGGAGTTTACAGCATTCTGGCACACCTGGAAAATCCTACCAGAACCAGATTTAAACCCACATGCAGGGGGTTACACTGAGGCAGGCAGACTGGGGCATTATGGAAGGTAATGTGGCCTCAGGGAGACAAGACCAGCTTCCACTCCAGGCACATATTTGATGAGAGAAATCATTAAAGAAATATCATGCTTTTCACCAAGACTTACTTTTTCACTTCCCCTCCAGCTCAGCCCAGTCAAAGATCTGAATACAACTTTTACCTCAAAAAACAAAAAATCATTATGTCTCTGACCTTTACAAACAAAACAAGAAAACAAACCACTCTTAAACAATGCTTGGGCTTGGTGCAGTCACTGCTCTGTTGGGAAAGGGAGAGCAATCTCTGCAAATGCACAAGCCAGGCTTGTGTGTAAATACAGGGGATCATGCAGGGCGCTCCCACCAAAACCACACCAGCCCAGGTGCCACAGAGCAGCTCAGGACCATTATTTGTGATGATGACACAACAATTAAACTGATAATTGTCCTTCTGAAGGACAAAAATGAGGGTGATGATGTGGTACCCCAAGAGGTGTCATTTGTTCCTGCTGGCCTCATCATTCTGCTGGTTTCTCCCTGGTACAATTTGGCCTGAGAACTCCCAGGACAGTGCCTGGGAGCTGTTTCCTTTGGAGCTGATGGTTTGATCCTGTGTGCACTGATCCAGACCCTTCTGGCACTCAGGGACAGACTCCAGGAATTATCTTGCAGAGGGCAATTTGAAAGAAATGTATCTCCCTCTGTGTGGGGAACTTTACCTTTATTTCCCTAACTGGGCACATGAATTTGGGCAGTTTTATATGACCACCTCTCCTCTGGCTGATTTTTGTACAGTTTCTATTTATAGTTTCCTGGATGTGGCAGAGCCCTTGTTTGTCCTTCTGCATAACACGGGCCCATGGAATTTCACCCAGTTTTCACTGGAATAGGCACAACATGGTGGCTGCTGCATAACAAAAACAAACATGTTTAGAAATGCACAGCCACGTGCCTGGGAAGGAATGGGCCATAGAGAAACAAGAAATGCCCACAGGTGGTGTTTGAGAGGATCAGACACAGCTTAAAGAGCCATTGCACAGTCCTGTCCCACTCCCACTGCAGGGTGGACCCTGGAGTGTGGTCACAGCAATCCTCCCGTGCTCGTGGTGGGAAAGCACAGCAAGGTTCTCTCCATCAGCAGGAACATGCAGAGAGCCCTGGGAGAGGCTCCCTGAACCCACTGAGCAGAGCAGGACAACTCTGTACAAACAAAAACCAAGGAAGCCTTCCAGAACACGTGGGGCCTCAGGCACACGGAACACCTGGTGCTGGCACACCATGAGAGAGCTTAGATAAACAGCTCTGGAAGTCTTCTGGGACCAGGGAGAGTATTCCCAGAACCTCATGTGACGTTTAAAGGATGGTTTTGTGCCATGCATTGGTGTGAAGGGAGGTAAAGTCCCGGCTGCAGAGAGGGTGACACGCTCCCAGGGAGGGGAGCAGGCTGCCAAGCCAGCCCTGCTCTCTGCTCCTGCCCTGGAAGGACAGCTTGGCAGCAAAACAGGAGAAATGGGAAGTATTGAAAGACAATCATTTTAAGGCAACCTCCCCCAAAAACACCAAACCCCAAAATGAATCCCACCAAGCCAAAGGAATTTGTATCCTATTTTGTGGTGCTTTTAGGATTACCTGCATTTATACACAACATTTATAGTGCAGTAGTGGTGACAGACACTGAAAACACCATGCAAAGCAGCTACTGTGCAAATAGAGATCCAGTCAGGATGTCTTTGGGCTCATATTCACTGGGGCAGATGCAGAACCATGGAATATCCTGAGCTGGAAGGGACCCACAAGGAACAGCAAAGTCCAGCTCCTGGCCCACCACAGGACAGACCAAGAATCCCTCCATATTCCTGAGTGCATATACATGAATTACACAAATAAACTGCTCCAAATTGCCCCCTGAACCTTTCTTTCTAAAGCCTGTTAATGTCAGAGGCTTTCCAGGGCTGGTGGTGCAATCCCAGCTGGACAGGCTGGCTGCTGGAGCTGCCAGCTTCGCACAGGGGGCAAAGTGCTCATCCCTCAGCAAACAAAAACAACCAGGCAAAAGCTGAAAGGCCAGCCTGGGAACACCCCAGCTGTCAGGATCACAGAGCTGGGCTGATGCCACAGCAGCTGGAGCTCTGGGAGCCGCTGGTGCACCCCCAGCCCCCAGCACGGCACCCAAAACCAGCGATGGGCAACCAGCGGGGCCTGGACACTGCAAAGACACAGCAGCTGAGTGCCTCAGCTCAAGGGACTGCTGCAGGAAAATAAAAACAGATCCATGGAGTTTGAAAGAGAAGGAAAAAGGAGGAAAAGACAGAGCTGTGTTCCAGTTAATGTTCTTGCTGTGTTTAAACAAAATGTTACATACTGCAGGCAGCTGAAGAGAGAACCAAGAACTTCCCTGCCCAACTTAGAGAGCTTATCTGTTCCTAAGATCTCAAAAGTCAGTAATATTCTAGGCAGGAATGAATTTCCTTAATAATAAGCATTATCTAACGATTCTCACATGAGCCTGAGCAGCGTTTTCTATTCCCAGCAGCAAGTGATTCTGGACAAATAACTGAGCTGCACTGTGCCTCAGTTTCTCTTTGCATAAAATGGGGGAATATCACCTTTCCTAAAGCACTTACAGCTGCTTGGACTAAGTGCAAGTGTGTAAATGTAAACCACAGTCACTGATATTAAATCATTCATTAGCTGGCCTGGCTGTCACTGTTTTCCCCCCACCCCAAGCTCATAGAGGAACATCCTGACAAAACATCCCCCTGAACAATCAGTAACCAAGTTGTTTTATGCAAGTTTTATGCATTTCATTAAAAATCATTCTGTTTACTGCTCATGGGGGGTGAAAAGCAGAGCTGGCCAGGGAAGAACACGTTGGGGGATAAATTTCTTCTCCCCTGTATAACGTTCAGGTTTCCCTGAATTTTGGAGCTGAGCAAGAGGCCTGTCATGAGCCATATCCCTTTGGGGCTGTTCAGGAGATTCCCATCCAAACCTCCAAGTTTTTCTAGCCCAGGGACCTGTCCTTGGGAAGGAATTTAGAAACCACAGAATGCACTCATCACAACGAAGGTGAACAGCAAAGCCATGGGCTTTTGGATTGTCCTTCTCTTCCATCAGTGACCCTTGTGACAAGGCTGTGGGGCTCATCTTCACCAGGAGAGCTGAACTCTGCTGCTGCTGTTGGGGTCTGTCTCCCCTGGTCCACTTGATCTGAAGGAGAAAACACTTCCACCCAAACCGACCCTGGAAAAAGCATTCTTCCTTTATCCACTCAAGAGAAAAGCTAGAAAACCAGTGACATTTTTGGAATGAACTATCACCAGGACACTTTCCAGAGGCCTGATGTGTGCAGATGTTACACATCTGCACAACCAGCCCTTCCAGCAATATCTGCTTGTTAATAGCACACAACCATTACAAAACCAGCTTCAATGATGGAGTTTGTTGTCTTTGATCAGGTTTCACTGCTCTGTTCTAGCTGGCCGTTCCAAAGCCTTCCACACACGTGTACATTTCTGTGGGATTATCTCCCACTTCCCTGCAAGGCTCCAAGAGACCTCCTGTCCTTTCCTGTGACCAAGCACACAGCTCTGCTCTCTCTGGGAGGAGACCAAAACACGAGTGCTGGACAGGGGAAGGTTCCTGCGAGCAGAACTGGAACTGGCACTGCCCTGGACATTGGAACCCAGTGATTCCTGTCTCCTTGCTCTAATTCAGGCCCCTCTGCCCCAGAGGAACCCAGATTTCCCATTCTGCCCCAGGACATCACTCAGGGATGTGCTGCACCACCCACACATCCAGCAAGCACCCAGTGACAGGGCACTGAGGTGTGGGACTGGGGATGGAGCCTGGGCTTGTCTCGGTTCCTTCCAGAAGGACACATGTGAATTACAGAGCGTGCTGCTGTGCTTAAATCACTGCCACAATCCTCATTATGGGCAGACATGATGTTCCACATGAAGGGATTTTTCAGCTTCCTACAGGTTGATTCTAACTGGAAATGTAAGATTTTCTGTCCTGTGCAAGATCCATTTGTTTCCCCTGACTCTGATAACCCCAGAGTGCCGTGGAGCTCACGGAGCTCCTGTACTGGGACATCTGAGCTGGTAGTTGTACTCATGGAAGAAGGGTAACATTTTGGTGCCCAACTTTGGAAGCAGCATTTTGTACATGTGTAGGAGTTTCTAGAGGAATTCCCTAGGACAGAAAACACTCAGCACTTCGGAAATTTCTGCTCTGTTTTACTCTAACCCACAAGAATGAGGCATATCTATTCAGAGGCTGTGGTTGAGACCCGATGAACTTTGTGAATGACAGTCTGAAAAATGACAGTGTTCAAAGGGTAGGAACTACCTGAAAAACAAGTTAAAAAAGGCAATCTCAAGAGTTTCATCCATGGCAGAGCAGAGTTATGTGCTGGCAGGAGGCCCTTTCGGGCCTTGGGCTGGGTTTCTGATAAGGCAGGAGGGAGGAGAATGGGGGAGACTTGTACTGGTGCCCCAGAGGTGGAACAACTGCACTGATAAATCAGCAACCCCTCACTCTGCATCTCCATGCCTGAAGCCAAGGCTGCCTGAAAGGGGGAAAGAATGGTCCTGCTCGAGGGAGAAAGAAGTGAAAAGGCCTCGGGAGGGGTCAGGCCTCGTGAACATGACCACGACATTCTGGAGTTAAACAAAAAAAGAACCCAAAGAAAAAGGAACACAGAAGAGTCAGCCCACCCACTCAACCATCCTTTTATACTAACAGTGTGAACATGAGGGCATAACATATTTATTTTTAGTGCTGCTGTTTGCTTCCAAGCTGCAGCTCCCAAAATACGAGGTCACAAAGGGAAGAGATGGGCTCCATTCTTCCAGTGAAGGCCCCATCCATGTGAAACTTTCTTTCCTTCTGGGTCCTGACATGAACACAAATTTCAGAGATTTAGAAAGACTGACTGAAATGATCTCCTTTCTTCCTTTCTCCTAAGGATTTAACCTCAGAGTCCTGTGGATTCTGACAGAAATAGAAGCAGAAGTGAGCAGAACTGAAGTTCTGGATTTACTGAGCCCTTCAACACAAAAGGGATGGTGGAGGTCTATGGGGGGAGCAGAGGGATTAAACCCAGATGGACGATGATGGGGATGAAGAATGAAAAATCTCCCCTCAAGTATCTTCTGGTGTTCAGGGCAAAGTCTGGAGAGGGCCTTGCTGCAGATGTGAGATGGGATGGGATGGGATGAGATGAGATGAGATGAGATGAGATGAGATGAGATGAGATCAGATCAGATCAGATCAGATCAGATCAGATCAGGTGAGATGATCTTCAGTCCCAAGCACATCAGCATCCCTGGGGGGCGAGGGGCTCCTCACAGGGTGTCACAGAGAAGGTTTTGCCTGAGTCCCAGAACAAAATCATGCCATGGGGGATCTGAAAGAAACCAGCTGAGCTGGGACAGGTCCCAGACATGAGCATTAGGAGCAGATTACACTCACCAGTGCTGCCACACTTAGATCCTGAGTAAATGGGAAAGAGGAAAATGAAGGGAGGCCGTGGCTCTCGCACAGTCAGCGCTGAGCAAAGGAGAGGATGTGAGCACCAGGAAAAAATTATTCACCAGACCCTTCCCAAGAGCAGAGTGTGGACAAAGAGCAGGGAGCCCCCTCACTCTGAACTTCCCCAGGCAGTGAATGCAGCAGCCAGCACAGCCAGCTGCCCCTGTGGCAGCGTTCACCGTGTCACAGCCCCATGCAGGGGCTCTTCCTTCTCCTTTTCTTTCCCTGCAGGCCCCTGCCTTGCCTGAGCAGCCTTTTCCTTCCCTCATTCTTTGGGCTGCTGACCTAACGGTTTCCCTTTTTTTTTTTTTTTTCAGTGAAAAAATAGCAAAGAGGAGTAGCCCAAGCCTGAGCATGGGGAAGAGGAGTGGGTGCTTTACCAGAACCCTGGAGACAGTTTCCCCATGACCATGGTTCTACCATGTGATCGTTTCCAGAGAAGGCCAGGCAAAAAGAAGGGAGGATTAATGATGAAAATTGAGTTATCTGTGTCTGTGAAACTTCACAGTCTGTTTTGGTTTGAATCTCAAACCAAAGAGAAGAGAGAGGGAAGGTCAGGGAAGGTGTAGTGAAGCCTGACACCACCTGCCAAGGAGAAGGGCTCTCTGTGGGTCAGACAGACCTAATTCACAGGGCAGGGAAGAAGGAGAATGAGGAAATTCCAGACATAGATCAAACAGACCTAATTCATAGGGCAAGGGAAGAGGAGTGGGGAAATGCCAGCCAAGACACTTGGTCCAAAAAAGTTGAAAAAGACATCCACCTCTATTTCTAATTTTAGTCACCTTCTGAGGCCATCGAACACAAGATTCTATTCTGCTCACCAAACCACAAATTTAGGAAGTGGCAAAATCCTGACAAGAGTGTGATACTGCTCTCATACAGCAATCACATGGCCACCAGGGCCATCAGCTGGGCGGTGGCTTCTGGGAAGGAGCGCTGGCCTGTGTTACTCACCAGGGTCTCACCCCTTCTCTTCCTCACTGCTGAAGCTTCAGAGTAGGCCATGAGTGGCAGAGAACTCCTCTTATTTGTTTACCTTCCCTTTTGTCATCCCTCAGAGCCGTGGGAGGGAGGCCACCACTGTCACCCTTGCCAGTGAGTGGCTCTGGAGCGCTCCTGACCTTGGGGTGCAGATGATCTGGATCAGGCTGGAATGAGCCAGCTGGGAGAGCTCCCATGGCATCATCTGTCATCTTCAGCCTGGGCTTGTCCTGAGCCAAAGTTATGCAAACAGCTCATGATCTGAGGCCAGTGGCGGATCATCACTCACAGGCTGACCTCCCTCAGCACTGGAGTCTGAACTCTTCATCCATCACCTCCTTTGACAGCTCTCTTTGGTCAAATGGAGAAGCACGCTGCCACAGGACACTGCTGTAGCCAGAATCTGACAGCTCTCATGCATTAGATATGTGAGAATTAAATATTCTTGAGTCATTAAGGAGAAATAAAAATACTACTGTTTGCTCCTGTGCTTACTAAGGTGTTTCGAGTTCGAGGGATATTTCCTCTTTCATCCTGGGGCAGCTTCTCACTCACCACAAGGTAAAAGCAAGAGCACGAGACAAACCACAGCACAGATGCAGCAAGAACACACCTCACCTTACCTTACCCCACAGCAACACATCTACATCTCCCTACCCAGAGAAATCTTCTTAACGCTCCCTTGGGAACTTCTAATAATACATTATGCTGTCTGGAAGAAATTAAAAATCAGGTGATCAATCTCAGTGGTTTAATATGAAGAAAGCCTTCATGCTCAGAGTGTTCTGATTTTCTGAAAGCAATGACTGAGGCAAGTGACATGTTTCAAATATCTCGGTGCCCTGGGACACCCAGAGAACTGTGGGTTACAAGACTTTTTTTTTTTTTATTGTATTTTTTTCAGAGGCAAAAGCTCCTCCTAATTAATTCCCTGTGTGGATGTAAATTTGGAATCCACTTTGGAAGTAAGAAAAATTAATTTGCATTGCAATGCTTACATCCTGCAAGAGCATCTGTTTAAAATTCACACATGGATTTAATATAAATGAGTGGCTGTACCAAGAAACCATTTCTGAGGCTCAGGGATAAAATGCCCACGATGCCCGTGGGTACCCCCGGGGCGCTGGCCGGGGCACTCGGGAGCCGGGCTCGGGCGTCTCCCGCAGCCCCGGGCCGGGAGCGCTCCCCGGGCACGGCTCGGGCTCCACCGCGGGATGCTGCAGCCGGGACACGGCACCGCCGCACGGGCACGGGGGCACCGACACGGGGGGATGCCGGGGGGATCCTGGAGAAATGCCGGGGGGATGCGGGGGGATGCTGGGGGATGCCAGGGAGATCCTGGAGAAATGCCGGGGGGTGCCGGGGGATGTTTGGGCTGTGCCGGGGGAATCCCGGAGGAATGCCGGGGGGATGCGGGGCGATGCCAGGCGATGCCAGAGGATGCCAGGGGATGCCAGGGGATGCCGGGGGATGTTGGGGCTATGCAGGGGGAATCCTGGAGGAGTCTCGGGGGATGCCAGGCGATGCCAGGCGATGCCGGGGGATGTTGGGGCTATGTCGGGGGCATCCCGGAGGAATGCCAGGCGATGCCGGGGGGATGCCAGGCGATGCCAGGGGATGTTTGGGCGATGCCAGGCGATTCCAGGGGATGCCGGGGGGTGCCGGGGGATGTGTGCCCACACCAACACTCTCGCTGCCCCCCTCCTGGAGGCTGCGCTCTCACATCCACGCTCGCACTTGGATTCTGCCACTTCCCATCCTGCAGGATGGCAGCGCTTGTCACTCACCGGAAAACACGAGTCACACATGAGTTCTGGGGCTTTTGGCACTCACAGCCTGACATCCCCTCCCTCTGCAGACGTGAGAATCTCATGGTGCATCTGCTTTCACTTTTGTATTCGACTGACCTACATTGTGAGCGGTCATTTGGAATCACACTGCCTTCCCGGCTGCTTTGAGATCAGCCTTTGGGACACAGCAGTGTGTTAAATAAACCCTGCGCTGCCCCTGCCCGCCGCACATGCCATCATCACCCGGGCTCCTCTCCTGCTCCGGGACACCAGCTCCGCCTCGGAGCCTGCTCATGAGGAAAAAACACCCTGAGTGTGCCAGGAATCCGCCTGGGCACAGGGACGAGGAGTGGGGAGCAGTCAAATCCCCCACACGCTCAAGCCCAGCTTGAATTACAGCATTTCCAGCGCATTTCCAGCGCATTTCCAGCTGTGCCATGGGGGCAGCTCCCCTGGAGCCTGCACGGTGCCTGCAGTGATCGGGGCAGGAATAAACTGCTCTGGAACTGCTCTGGAACTGCTCTGGAACTGCTCTGGGGATGCTCTGGGGATGCTCTGGGGATGCTCTGGGGATGCTCTGGGGATGCTCTGGGGATGCTCTGGAGCTGCTCTGGGGCTGCTCTGGAACTGCTCTGGAGCTGCTCTGGGGATGCTCTGGGGATGCTCTGGGGATGCTCTGGAACTGCTCTGGGGATGCTCTGGGGATGCTCTGGAACTGCTCTGGGGATGCTCTGGGGATGCTCAGGAGATGCTCTGGGGATGCTCTGGGGATGCTCTGGGGATGCTCTGGGGCTGCTCTGGGGATGCTCTGGGGATGCTCTGGAGCTGCTCAGGAGATGCTCTGGGGATGCTCTGGGGATGCTCTGGGGATGCTCTGGGGATGCTCAGGGGATGCTCTGGAGCTGCTCTGGAGCTGCTCTGGAACTGCTCTGGAGCTGCTCTGAGGCTGCTCTGGGGATGCTCAGGGGATGCTCTGGGGATGCTCTGGGGATGCTCTGGGGATGCTCTGGAACTGCTCTGGGGATGCTCTGGGGATGCTCAGGGGATGCTCTGGGGATGCTCTGGGGATGCTCTGGGGATGCTCTGAGGCTGCTCTGGGGATGCTCTGGGGATGCTCTGGAACTGCTCTGGGGATGCTCTGGAGCTGCTCTGGAGCTGCTCTGGAGCTGCTCTGGAACTGCTCTGGAACTGCTCTGGAGCTGCTCTGGGGATGCTCTGGGGATGCTCTGGGGATGCTCTGGGGATGCTCTGGGGATGCTCTGGGGCTGCTCTGGGGATGCTCTGGAGCTGCTCTGGGGATGCTCTGGGGATGCTCTGGGGATGCTCTGGAGCTGCTCTGGGGATGCTCTGGGGATGCTCTGGGGATGCTCTGGAGCTGCTCTGGGGATGCTCTGGGGCTGCTCTGGGGATGCTCTGGGGCTGCTCTGGGGATGCTCTGGGGATGCTCTGGGGATGCTCTGGGGCTGTCTCTGCCCACCGCGGCTCCCAGGGCAGCTCCGGCACAACCTGGCAAAGAGAAAAAGAGAATGCATCTATTCACCTGTGTGCTGTGTATTGCTCAGATGTGGGGATGTTTAGCAGGAAATTGGAATAAGAGTCTTAATTTTCAAGTATTGTTTCCCAAAGCATTTGAAAATCTGTGAGCCTTGGAGTGCAGGCACATTTCCCTGGGGATTGTGGCACTTCAAAGGCAGGAGGTGAGCAAGCCTCAATTTGCATGTGATACTCACACATCCCCAGACCGGCCCCGGCTCCTGAGCGTGCTGTTATGCACTCAGCATGCACTGAAATTACTGTGATTGTACCTCCAAAATAAAGTATGCAGCAACCCTTTTAATTTGTATAGAGATCACTGTTTAATTACCTGCACTGTGCTGTAATCTGACTTCAAGAAAAAGATGTCCTGTAACAGTATATCCAGGCCTGTAACCACCTGTGTGTGTGCTGTGTGTGAGGAGAGAATTAGCTGATGTATTTGGTGGGGCCAAAGACAGGGAAGGAATCTGGGATCTGCACAGCACTGCATGCAAAAATTACAATAAATTAGTGCCCCGATGGAGCCTTTAATAAAATATGTAATGTAGGGAGAGTTATGTGCACTCTGTCACTCAACATAACCACCTTCTTCTTTTCTTTGGAAGGTGAAATTAGAGCTGAATTGACACCATTTTCTTGGCTGGGAGCATGTCTAGAGATCTGCATGATAATTTTTACCTTCAATCACAGATGCACATATTAAGAAGAAAACTACCGAGATCTGTATAGAAAGTAAAGGCAATTTTTGTACCTTTCTAGCAGCTTCACAATCACAGAGAAATCCAGATCATTGTTTCAAAAGATGACACTGATCCATCTAAACCACACTGAGGAGAGAATCCCATATTTTAAGCCTTGCAATTGATGCATCCAAATGTTAAATGTTCCCTTTCTTTATGGTCTTTTGTTCCTATGGGAAGTGCTCACAAACACTAAAGGTGTTCCACAGTCCCATGGACAATATTGCCCATTCTCAGCACTGAGAGATGGGAATAAACCCCACAGTTCCCAGCTCCTCTCCAAATGTCCTTGTTGGCCACTGAGGAGCTGAAGGGCAGGGCTGCCTGTCCAAACCAGTTACAGATCCCACTTCTGGAGCACAAGGAGAAATGTATTTTCCATACTGGTCATCAATAAACCACATCACCATCAATAACCCCTGGCTCAGGCACCTCTGCTCTTGTGCAATGGCACGGATGGGGAAAAGAATCCTTTCTTAACTCTTGCAGCTGAACTCTCTGCACTCTGCAGCATGAGACTGGATCACACTGTTCATTACCTTATCTTCCTCAGCCACATTACTAATGGTCTAAAAATCAGCCAGGCCTTCTGTAAAAATCCACCCCCTCAGCTGGGGCCTTTGACTCAGCTGAATGGCAGCGTTGGGGCTGACACATCCCAAACCCCCAGGTCCTGCCCAGTGCAAAACAAGGCTCACACTCCCAGAACCTGTCGGTCAGGGCCAGCTCTGGCACTCGTGTCTGTGCTGCACCCAGCACTGGGATCTCCAACACGTTCAAACCCCTGCAGACACCCAGCTGTGGGTCGGGGGCAGTCTCCAGTCCCAGCTCACATGGACATTTAGCTCAGCCAGGTGCTGAGCACTCCCAGGATGAAGCTGAGCCCCACGGGCTTTGCTGGGAGATAAAGCTGGCTGGTGTTCCAGCAGCCTGCAATCCTCATCTCTTTTGTTAGAAACCTAAGCTGCAAACGAGTTCATTTCAAACCACAGCCCTCCAACTTCAGCAGACTGAGCAAGGAGCTCAAGCATAACACAACACACCATAAAAAAACCCAAAAAACTGTAAAAACCACACTGTTCTTCAGACCCAGAAACTAAAACATCAGCTCTGTCACTCAAATACAGCAAGAATTTCAAAGCATTACTATAGCCAACACAATTAAATGACAAAAAGATCTAAGAAGACACTGAGAATACAAGATTTGATATTTTTTTGTCTTGGCAGTGGTTCTCCAGGTGTGTTTCCAGGTCCATTTTCAACTTTGTGATGACAAATGAAAGGGAAAAATAGATTGTTTCCTTTGGGCTTGATAGCCATGGCACTTGGAAAGCTCAGACACTTGGCAGAAATACAACAGTGAATGAAAATAATGTAATTTCAGGCAAAAAAATGCAACTCTGGTTAGTTGAACACACAAAAGTGTGGTTGTAGCAGTTCCCACAAATCAACTGTGTGCAGCTTGAAGCTCTAGAGAAGGGAAGGGTTTTCATGGGGCTGGGAGGTGATGCACACCCAGGGGTCCAGCACAAGGTGCAGAGAGCTCAGCCCGAGGGTTTCCCTGTGCATGGCAGAGATTCCTCTGGCCAGGGAAAAGGGCTCCTGGTGCTGGCACCACAGGCTGGGCTCGCTCTGCTGCCCTCAGCCTCCCTGGCCAGGCAGGACTCGCTCCTGTGCCCCAGCCCCAGTGCAGAAGGGGCTCTGCCCCTCCAGTTACTGCATTATTAGACCCTGCTTAGGAAAAATCACAGCGTGAATAGGCTGAAAAACTGGTCTCTGGAATTGCCCGCGGGGCTCTGGGCAAGTCACACAGAAGTCTTGAGATTGCTTCACTTGGGCCAGAGATAGCCATCATCATCGGGGCTGAGCAACAGGCAGAGGTGCCCTGTGAGTGCTGGAGAGCTGCGGGATGCTGGGGAGGGCACAGGCAGGGCCCTGCTGCCTGGACAGGGCGTTGCTTGGTCCACACTGATTTCCTGTAAGCCACAGAGCCCCACTTCTCCTTTCCCCCTGCAGGCTCTTGTCTAACAGGAAAGCTGCCCCTGTGCCCTGTTGGGACACTGGTGGCACTGATGACACTGATGGCTGAGCACAGCCCAGTTGCACAAGCTGGAAGGGCACCTCTGGTACCTTAATCTGCCCCCTCCCTCATTAGATGTGTGCTCATTGCCTCCTTTCCTTCCTCTTCTTCGTTTCCTTGCTGTTGCAGGAGGACAAACACGGAGGGAGTGAAGAAAGAGAACAGAAAGGAACTGGAGACAGGGCAGCATCCAGCGGTGCCCGGCTCTGGGCGCTGTTTACGGAACCTGCTGTCCCCCAGAGATGCAGTTTCTCCGTGCACTGTCATGCATCCCCTCTTGCTGCCTATTACTTCATCTCTGCTTCCTCTAAGAGCACCCAGAGTTGGGTAACAGGTTTCCTGAAGGTGACAGGAGCAGGGAAAAGATGTTCTTTTTATTTCAATGATAAAAATGAAAAGTTTGTCCCGAGGGACTTGGACCCACATCTACTACTGAAGGAGGAAAGAAGTGGTGGAGTATGCATGAGGTGCACACCCACTGAGAGCACGAGGGAAATTCCATTCTTGATGTGGAAACACATGGAAAAGGTGCCACACTGAGCACTGGGATGGTCTGAAGGACAGGCTGGCTCCTCTGTGCCTGCACACAGCAGCAATGAGGCACTGAGGACACGTTTCCATCCCTGCACACACCGAGGGAACTGACTGCCAGCAGCCCCAGCAGCACACGGCTCATCCTCTCCTCAGGGCTACCCTGGGCCAGCTCAGGTGCCCAGACATCAACTCTTCTCTGTTTTGAATTCTTTTACCCCAGCAGCCAGGTCTGGCAAGGAAACAACAGGTTTAATGTCAAATGAAGGGTGGATTTTGAACAGATGGGACAGAAAGCACTGGAACAGCATTCTTTCTTCAGTCCAATATCCTCAGTGACCACTGCGGGTTTTTCAATTAATTTATAGATTTAGACCAGATTTTCCCAATATTCAATATTGTCCCTCCTGGGAGACAGCAGTTGGCAATATAACTTGGATTCCCATAAAACTACTCCTTCAAGTATTTATGTCTCACTGACAGATTTAGTTTGCATCAGTTGCTTTTTAGATATAAGAACAAGAGACCATAGTGCATAAACTCATTATTTTCTATATGAACAGGTAGCTCAGGAGCTGAGCGAGGTCTGCTGGTGTGCTGCAATCACTCTGGCAGCATCTTGGCAGCATTTCCAAAGCTATTAATTAGCAGATTACTCATCAGTGGAGCTAGGGCATCCTGTAAACCAATGCCCCATCGACCCTGCTGAATTATTTTTCCATAAATAAAATGCAAACCTCACAGGTTGGTCTCCACAGGACAGATTTTTTTCTGTTCATTTTCCCAGTCAAAGCAGCTATTGAGAAAGGTGTAAGAACAGCCTGAAAGGGGCTCTTCCCCTGCAGCCTTGTGCCACTGGAACAGAGATGAACACACAGCTCAAGGTGCCAGAGCACTTGCAGGCTGCTGCACTTTCCTTGCAGCCTCAGAACCGAGTTTGTTTAGAGGGGAAATGTTGACAAGGACGCTGGGATTTATCCCCTGCTTATTGAAAAAGTAAAATAGGATTTCTGAGTTCTGCCTTAGGGCAGAGGGGCTGGTCCTGCACTGGCAGAGCACCTGCAGGCAGCACGCTCCTCTCACCACACTGTCAGTGCAGCCAGCACCCAGAGCTGAGCACAATTTCACTCATACAACTGGTGGTTAACTCCATGCCAACAGTAATTAGCTTCTGTAAAGAGTTTATAACAAGAAACCACAGAACAGTTTTATTCTGATGAAACTGATGGGAAAAAGCCGAGTGCGTCTGTCCATGGGGCGAGAGCTCCGAGGCTTGGCAGCAGAATTGAGGCTCAGCCTGGGAGGCCAAAGGCAAACAACGCTTCCCTGAGCTGAGAGCAGCTGCCTGGTTAACCCTGCTGGCATTGCTGAGCTCCCCTGCCCCAGGCAGGAGCTGCACTGCTGCTGCCACAGCCCCAGCAGCACCCTGCCCCAAACACACTCAGGCTGGGGCTCTGCTGGGACCAGCACCCACACTGGGGCTGCACCCTGGGGCTGTGCCAGGGAGATTGCTGTCACAGCCACAGCACAGGGCTTTCAGCCAAATCTTACCAAAAACACGGCACTGAATAATGGAATTGATCTTCAGAGAGCAGAGAATGGACATTTAATTCTGCAGCTGGGATGAGTTGTATTATTAATTTCAGTGGGATTACATCCATTTGTAAAGCTAAAGCAAGTGTTCCTGGTTTTTTCACAGATTCTTGGATTAACATCTGTGTTCATATCAAAAGTATGCTGAAACAGGGATTCTGTTCCATTCTCATTGGAATGAGCTCTGGCATTGTACAAAAGAAAAGCCTAACCAGAGCTCATAATAACTTTGCTATAACTTCTGGATACAGGCATCTTTCTGAATACAAGCAGGAGCTGTGCAGTGTGCTAAAGTCAATGTATGACTGACTGCTCAAGAGCTGTGGGGTCAATATTTGTGTTTTCCTGACCAAGCTCTATCACCAGCTCTCTCATCCCATTCAGATTATTTCCCCTCCTCCTACTTTCATTTCTTTTTCTCACTGTTTCTGTTTTATTCATTCATGCTGAAGTTTCTCTTGACATGTTCTGAACAGCACGTGGCAACAGGATCAAAACTCAGTCCAAGATTTTGGGCATGGCTGTGGTAGAAATAAGCAGTAATTCAAATTTGATACTCTTGTTCCTTGGAGTACCTGCACTCCCTGCCAGTCTAAAAGAGCAAGAAAAAAGAGCTTTTGTTTTCCTGAAGTGTCCTGTGTCTCCTGAGAGGAGCAGGGGTTTAGATCCCTGGGTTCTGTAGGTGCTCAGGGATGATGTGTTGGGGTTCAGGGCTCTGCTGGTGACTTGCACTGCTGTCCCTGCTCACCCCTGTGCTGCTTCTTGTCCCCAGAACCAGCATTGCACAATCTCACCAAGTTTTTCAACATTGCAAATGTACTCTAGGTGTAAAAAAATGTCTGTCCAACATCTCCAGTGGCCCCATAAGCTAAGCAAGAAAGTGACTTGACTTGAGAGCAGCAGAGCAGAGCAAGGCTGGTCCTGCACCATTATTCATTGGCTTGTTGCTATCAGATTTAATAACAAGAGGTGGCACTGGTACCTTGTTGTTCTGAAACTGCCAGAAAGCCATTAGCTGTGATGTCCAAGCCAAAACCCACTGTATTTCCTTTTGTCACCAGCCAAGAGGTTGTGATTAAAAGAGATGTATAATTAGAAATTATTTAACAGGAAACTGAAGGGAATCTCCAAACATTGTAACCCTTTATTCCAAAGACAAAATAAACCAGAAGGCCTTGACTCTTCATGCTTTCTAAGCAGTGTAGCATTAAATCTGGTTCCAGTGAGAGTCATAAGTGAGCAGGGAAGGAGAAGAAGGTAAAAATCTACAGATGGCTGAGTCCCCAGAGGCGTGGAACAGGCTCCCTCCAAATCTTCATCTTCCAGGAGAGAGGAAGAGCCCTTGTCTCCATCCTGCTGGAGGCACTGGAGGAGGGAGAGCCTTCAGTGCTGCCCCTCAAAGGCACCGGGATGGCTTTGCCTGTCAGGGAAACATCGGGGTGAGCTGCAGGGAACAGGATCACCCTGTGGCATTGGAGAGAGGCTGCTCCTTCACACAGGGAGGGAGGGAGGGATCAGCCTCTGCCCCCCAGTGACCCCCCAGCCCAGCGTGGATGCTCCTGTGCAGACACATCCCAGAGCTCCAAGGAGACAGGTGCAGACATGGGCACAACAGATAAACCTGAGGACAGCTTTCAGTTCCAAAATGATTAAATACCCCACTGACTAAGGAGCTCCAAATAAGTTGTGTGGAGCCACTAGGTTCAGGTTCTGCAAGAGAAGGGCCCTGGGCTGTGGATGGGCCTGTCTCATGATGCTGGTCCAGCTCTTAAGGCATGCTCCTCTTTCTTGCTGCACTTGCTTGCTACAAAACTCCAACAACCAGCCCAGATTTTGGACAGGCAAAGGAGAGGCTGCTGCTGAGCAGTGCAGAGCCCTTGCTGTGAGCTCAGGCAGCTGTGGAGGACAGAGCCCGTGGCTCAGAGCTGCCAGGGACCATCCACCCTGCGAAAAGCAGAGCGGGTTCCTGCCTGCAGGGACATTCAGTGCCAGGTTCAGGGCATTTGCAGGCTCTCTGTGGTGCTGCTGGCATCCCAGGCTGCTGGCTGAGCCAAGCTCAGGGCTAGCAGCCATCACCCCTCTGTCACCAGCATTGTGCAACACGTGTCCAGGACCTGGCCCCTGCATTTGCATTTTCCTCTCGCTGAGATGTGTCCCTGTGCAGGAAGCAGCTTTGGGGATAGATGGGGAATGTTGCTGAAAATAATTTGAAAGGCAAAGAGGGCTAAAATATACTGTCATGATGTTTCTGAGTAAATAAAGATAAGGGCGATGGAAGCTCCTCTGGCAGGGACGTTAGCAGACACAGCAAATTAGTTTAGCACTAGAAAATTGACATGGAACGGAAACAAGACATTCAAAGCAAGGATGTGCTTTCACTAGGCACAGAGCCGAAGTTATTTGAGAAGAAGAAGTGGAGCTGGTTCCAGAGTAGCTAATTCATTTCTCCTTATCTCCCCTTGGCAGGGGCTGGCTGCCTGAAGAGCGCTTGATGCATGCCTGCTGCTTCCTCCCCTCTCCCCTCATGGCTGTGCCTGCACAAAACAAGAATTTGTTCTGTTTCCAGTGACTCCAGTTCCCTGTGGGCTGCAGGGAAACAGATCACAGCTCACTGGGCACCCGTGTGCCAGCCTGGCACTCTGACCCACATGGCAGCACTTGCACTTGCTCTGAGCTCAGCTCTCTGCTAAAATATTTGCTGGAGTACAAATGCCAGTTATAAACACTTTTTTCCCATTACATTTATGTGTTGGTAAAGGCCCAGACCGATTCAGTGTCACAAAACACTTCTCAAGCGTGGCTTAATTTGCTTAATGAACCTCAACTGCCCACCAGTCTTGCTGCCTGATGACATTGTTGAGGTGTAAACAGATTTCAGGGAGGCACTAAAACAACAGGTTTGACATCTGCAAATAAGATGTGATATAACACATTCTCTGGTAGTCAGAGCCATTTTCTCAGCAGTTCATTTAGCAGAGCCAGGATTATATGGACAGAGATACTGGAACATCCTGCTGGACCATTTTGTGGTAAAATGACTCTCTGTACTTGCGTTTAAAACCAAGTGGTCCCTGTTTATGACACTTTATAGCTCAAGTTTCAAACATGTCAGGGTTAGCAGAGGCTTTGGCCAAGCTGGGAATCAAGCTGTGTTAACCTTGCAACTTGAAGCTCAGCAGCTCTTCCAGGTCTGAGCTGAGCAGACATCAAAAAGCTTTGCTGTGTGTAACACTGATGAATAATAAACATTCTGTGATAACTTTAAGCTGCTGCTGTTGTTGTCCTCCTTTAGCTGCCGTGTCTGAGGACAGATCACAATCACAATCTCCCTCTCTTTGTGCCTCTCTTCAGCCATTCTGTCCCATCCAGGTGAGCCTTGGCACCTCTCCTGCTGCAGCTCCAGTCCATGTTCTGCTCCTCATGGTTTCCCCAGAGCCCCATGGATCAGAGGTGAGCACTCCTGCCAGAACACCTCCTCTTGCTTCCCAGCCCTGCACCCTGGCACATGCCAGCTCAGCCTGATCCTTCTCCTGGATGCTTGCTACATTTTTGGAAGAGGTGGAATAAAGTGAGCTCAGTCCATCCCTCCTAGCTGATGCAGAACTGACTGTGTCAGTGAAGATGACGAGAGCTCAGCCTCTGATTTTATAGTCTGGTGGTTTCCAATGAATTTTCTATAACCTTTAAGAAAAATTCTGCATTGTTCATAGCCCTAAGCTCCTCACTTTTTTTTTTCTCTTATCAGCCTTTATTTTGTGATCTCCCAACAAGGGCTGATTCTGGCACATTCATCTGGTAGCAAACTGAATACATTCTGAGATTAAATAAAATTAAATTTTTATAATCACCTGTGACACAATCTTCAGCAGTTAAAGAAAAGCAAACTGGTGGTTACAGGTGAGTTATGAGTTGGAGAGCTGTCAGATTCTGCTACAACAGCAGCATCCATGAATGACTCCTCAGTGGAAAATCTGGGTTGTCAGCTTATTGTGAGCATCTGTTATGCCACTGCCAGTGACACTTCAAAGCATAAAGCCCAGTAGGTAAGTTACTATTTTAGAGCAGAAACATAAATTCAGCACAGCTCTATCAAAACCAGAGCACGAATGTAGCAAAGTGGAACTGGATGTCAGCAGGAAACCTTTATAACAGGAACACCAACAGGAGAGGGCTCAGTGTCTATCCTGGGAAAACTGGGGAAGCTGGGCACAGGAAAATGTTTCCTGCTAAACTTTCTTGACTGAAGAGACAATTTCTTCCCTAGGGAAAGGCCCATGTGTACAGACCAAAAACTGAGAGTGGCTTTGCCTTGTGTGGTCTCAGTTAGGCAGCATCTTTCATGGTGAAAGAAGTGAGCAGCTGGTGAAGGACGTGTTTGTTCAGCCCTGCAAACCTTGAATGGTCCAGGCTGGAGCAGGCAAGGGAGCCTGAAATCAGTGCAGCTCTGTGTCCCCTCCTGGCTGCAGCTGCCAGCGCCAGGAACATCCAGGAGAACATTCCTGGCCAGCACAGGACAGCAGCCAAAGAGTTAAAGCCTTGAGTCATGCCTTTTCAGGAACTGCAGGAACTGTGAAAAGCTGTGCTGACTTCCAGGGAAGCAGGCTGTAAACAGCCCCTGGAGCTGGGGACAGGGCCAGGGAGGAGATGTGATGGCTACAGATCCCACAGCAGGGAGAGGTGCCTGTCAGGAAGGCATGTGCAGCTGTTCCCTGCTCAGCCTGTTTACTCTGCTCCAGGATTTACCATCTGTGCACACCACAATGCACACTCCAGAGATCAGGGCCTGTCAGATGGAGCCTGGTCTCGTGGCAGAAGCACAGGACAAGCAGTCAGGAGATTTAGATTCTATTTATTGCTCTCCTTGTGGCTTCCAGAGCAAATGTGTGGAAATCACTTCTCTGCTTTGTGTCTTGTTTTCCTCCAAGATACCACTTCACCTTATTAGTGGAATGAACACTCTTTGTTTGTGTTTATAAAGTGCCTTTTGTTCTTTGGGTGCAATGCTAAAGCAGAACTAAACAAGCTGCATTTCCACAGAATTTCTAAAGCTTCAGAAAGCGCTGGTGAGCTGCAGCAAAGGTAAAGGTCTGTAAACCATCACAAATAACTCCAGCCCTTTCCCAAAGGCCCCGTGCTCCTCTCTCCATCACACCTCAGACACTGAAGGGATACTTCAGAGATCAATGAGAACACTGCAATATGTGAAAAGAGGCAGAGAAATAAAATTTGCTCAGAGGTGAGCCAGTACAAATGACCCCACACTTTGGGAATTTTGAGCTGAGTTTTTCAGCTTGATTGACTAGAATTGAAAAGTCAAGGTACCCCTTTGTATAATACATCTTCTTCCTTCAGAATAAATCTTTGGGGATTTTTTTGCTAAACCAGAGCACTGCAGCCATGCAGGACACATTCCACGTGAGATTTCTGTGAACAGCACCGAGTTCCAAACATTGCTGTGCTTTGGGAGCACAGGAACATCACAGATTGTCCCAGCAGAGTCACATGAAACCGAGCTCCCTTGCTTAAATATTCCAAGAGTCCCTTGGCTTGCACTTACTCTGGGATTAGCCCTGAGCCTTTATGAGAATTATGAAGGAGATCATGGATGGGTCTTCACTGATAACACTTTTCTAAAGCCTGGCAATATTGCTCAATAAAGTCATTTATGGAGCAAGGCTGTGGGATGAATCCTGCTGTCAGTTCCAGGGGTGCCTTGCCAGGATGTGTGGGGAGGAATGTCCCTCTACTGTACTTCAGAAAAGCTTTGTCCCACTCAAATTAACATTGTAACTCAAATTAACATTGTAAAAGCTTTGTCCCACTCAAATTAACATTGCTCAAGTCCTACAGCATCACAGTCCACGTTTTTCTGTATTCTCTGCCTTCCACTGAATAACTCTGTGATGGGTTCTGCTCCTCTTCTATCTCCATGGTTGTATATACAAGGAAAGCAGTCCAGCCATTTTTGTGTTTCCTTTTAATTCTCTTGTTGTTATTGGGACCTAAATGATCTTGTTTTTGTTTTTACTGCTCTGTAATGAGTCATTGGCTTATTTAATTTAATTTTATTGTAATTGTTATCTTTTCATTCTTGTTTTTTTCCAGTCAGTTACTCATAAGACCACAAGATATAAACAGGACACTGTTGCTTGGACAACTTCTGAGGGTAATTTTTTTTCACTGTCACCCAAATGCAAAGCCATTTACTGAATGGTCCTCACTTCCTAAGAACTTTCACCTCAGCCCATGTATATTTTTCCCTCATGCCATGTTTCTGTTGATCCTTATGTTTTCCAGCTAAAAAAGATCAGTCTGTCCAGTTTTGGTGCTGCTTGGAAGCTTTCTTGGGCATTCTAACTGGGCCTGATCTAAAACTTTTCGGAAATTTTAGTGATAGAAAATCAAGTTTCTTTTTATATTATTTATTTTGTAACAAATAAATCCTGCCAAAACATATTGATTGAAACTTTGGGAGAAATAGTTACCCAGCAAAATGTTAATTTTTCCTTTGCCATCTCCTCCATTTTCATGCCAACCTCATCTTTGGCAGAGCATTCTGTGGTGACTCTTTCTTGCCAGATTTCTTATCTTTAACCTGATTGCCCAAGGAAACGGGATTTATGTCACTGTGCTGTGTTTGCATATGTTACATACACGTGTCTCTTTATCCATCAGTATAATTTCAAAGCAACTGGCAGACTTCCACCAGATCTGATATAGACACAGGTCTAAATTATGTTAACGTTTTGTGCCTCACTGTAGTTGTCAGACAGAAAAGAAATGTTATGAATGCATCTGTGAAGGGAAGAGCTCCAGCAGCAGTGGCCTTGTACTCCCCAGCACAGAAAAAGCAGCCGAGAGAGAGAAACAGTAAATGCCCAAGTGTGGGAAAATCCAGAGTTCAGCCCCATCAGGACAGACACCACGGGGCAGCACAAAACAGCAAATCTCAGTTCTGCTGCCTTTGGTGCTTTGTCTCCTGTGGAAATCCTTGGGCCCTGGGAGGCTGAGGGACTGAGAACGTGCTCCAGTTTGACTGGAGATGGTTCACACTTTGGGGCAGAGCAAAGTGCTTTTGTTTAAGGGGATCTGCAGCTCTGCCTGTACTGGTAGAAAGAGAACCAGGGTCTCACAGCCTCAGAAAGCTGAAGGCTCTGTCTGTGTGCTCCTCTTACCTCTGCCTCCTCAAAGAAGCTCAGTTACACCTTCCAGTCACAGCTTTAGGCATTCCCCAAGATGCAAATTGTCTGGCAAGAAAAAGCATCTTTTGCATATCTTTGTGCAGCTTCTACACAAAGTTCCTGTAGCACCCAGAGCTCGGGCAGCCTCTGCAGGGAGTGTGCATCAGACCAGGAATGAGCAGTGTGGCACAGAAGTGCTGCAGAGACTGGCCACTGTCCAGCAGACTGGATATGGCATGCACAGAAAGCTTTCCTGATGGGGAACAGCCCTGACAAGTGATGACACCCTTCAGGAGAAGGCTTTGAGAAGCTCCAAGTGCTGTGGAAGCAGCTCCAGAGATCAGCAGCAGGGTTTTGTCTGAGTCAGCAGAGAGCCAGCCCACTCCCCATGGCAGGAGGTACCAGGATGCCTGGAATGCCATCCCTGGGACAGGAGGTCAGGCTGCACTTCTGACCAGTGTGATCATGAAAAGTCTGAGGCTGCTTTTGCAAGAGTCAACGCCAGTTAACTGAAGTCAGATCCCAGCTTGGGTAATTCCATTCTACCTCCCTAAAATTCCCCATTTATTTCAAACAGATGTAGCGTTTTTCACTTCCTCCATTAGAGACTGTTCTGTGTGTTGTGCTGAGCACTTGCTGTGTTTTACCCCAAAGGTGGCTACAGCACCCAGGGAATGACCAAGCTTTGTTTATGATTCCATTCCATTCCATTCCATTCCATTCCATTCCATTCCATTCCATTCCATTCCATTCCATTCCATTCCATTCCTTTCCATTCCATTCCATTCCATTCCATTCCATTCCATTCCATTCCATTCCATTCCATTCCATCTGGGGGGCAAGGCTGGGCTGTCTGTTCAGTGTGACAACTGCTGAACATTCTCCCACAGAGCTGTGGTTTGCAGCAAACAGCCAGCAAAAGCCAGCACTAAGGATTTTGTCCTGTGGACAAAATCAGATCAGTAGAGTGTGAGGCACACACAGCCTCTGGTTGTAGCTCTTCTATTTATTTCAAGTAGGTCACTTTCTAGTAAGGCCAAAAAGCACCTTAATTGTATGTCAGAATAAATGGCTTGGACCCTTAATTTCTGTGCCTCAGTACTCATTAGTAAGAGTGAAATAGCAATGCTCATTAATGCTCATTAATATTTACTATAATGGATGCTTTCTGATCACTTTGAAAGGGAGATGAATTCCTGTTTTCCATTTCTTCTGATACAGACAAGCTGATGAATGAACAAACTGAGCTGTTTGTACCATACACCGTGCTAGACAACTCTTGATGGCAGCAGGAGCAAACACAGAAGGGCAGGCAGGAGCGTTAATTGAAAGGGTGTTCAGGGAGACAGAACTGCAGCTTGGTCCTAACGAGTGTGTGGTAGAGATAATGTAAAAGCAATTACTTTAGCAAAGGCAATTCACTGAAAAAGTCTTTATTTAGAGAGCAGCAACTTATCTGGTGGGATTGGTGCCAGGAGACAGAGCCAATGAGTGCCACTCCCGCTGGGGACACGGAGAGGTGACCATGGCCCGTGCCCTGTGTCCAGCCACACGGCTCCTGGGGCAGGGACACGTTCCCCCTGCAGGGCTGCTCAGCAATGTGTGCTCACATGGAATCTGTCATCCTGAGCTGCAACCTGCACCCCGCTGAGGTGATGCTCACCTGGCTCTGTCTCTCCTTCAGCAGCGGGGCTGAGCTGCCCACACGAGGTGCTGCCGTCACCTGAGGCATTGGTGCAGTCCAGGAGCTCTCTGCTCATCTCTGAACTCCCACCAGTACCACTGAGGCAGGAACACCACCCTTGAAATTCAGATAACCCTACGGTTTGCCAACAAGCTGGAAAGACAACTGGGGAATGTAAAGGGAGGGTGCACTTATCGAGGACAGCTGTGAAGCAGCAGTGACATAAAAATCAGCAGGAAGAAAAGACAACCCTGTGAGCTTCTGCTGCCATTCACAGGGATTCTACATTCAAGTAACACTCACAAAGGTTTTTATAAAAAAAGTCAATGTGTAGCCTTTTGGTTGCAATTCAAGTTCTAATAAAACTGTTTATTGAACTCCTTGACCCCTTCCTGGAATCTGCTCGAGCTTCCCAGAACTTTGTGTCATGTGGTTCTCGGTCATTAATAACCAAGTATGACACAGCAGTTTAGACGCACAGCAGCCTCCTGTCCGTGCGAGCAGGCGCCAGGACGAGCTCAGAGCACACAAACAGCTCAGCCCAAGGCTGCAGGATGCAGTCCCAGAGCAGCAGTGCCGTGATGCAGCAGCAGCAGAAAGGGCAGAGGCAGGAAGTGATTCATCCCAGTACAGTACAACATGTGGGACACCATCAAAAGGATCCCAGCCTCCAGCCAGGACCAGTACAGTACTGGGCAAAGGGCTCTGGGCTGCAGCCTGGATATTAGATCCATCTCCCAGTCTGTTTACACAGAAATACTCCTCCAGCAGCCAGCTGTGCATTAAAAGCAGCATCTGGTGCTAAAGAGGGTCAGTGAATGGCGAGACCTCTGAATACATGGCTGATCTATTCTGTCCTCCCACTCATTTACGTTTATAAAGCCCTTCTGGCTTCTGCCTGGAAATCTTTGGCCTTCAAAGCAGAGATCTCTCCAGCAGTTCTCATCCAGCTCTTGGCCTGCTTTGCTGTCCCTTGAATCTGTTTAGCCCGTTTCCAATCCTCAGCCCGCCCCAGCTCATGGCTAATTCATCATCTCTTCTCATGACAACTGGACTGTAGCTAAGAAATTCTGAGTGTCACTTCCCAAAGAGCAGAGCTGTTGTGTCTGCTGCACAAGATACATTCCAGGTACATTCTGCCTCACCAATTATAGGCTTAAAAGGAAAAAAAGGGCAGGGATATTGCTCTATGGAGAAGCTAATCACATTCTAGGGTGAGATGCTGTGCTTCAGCTACAGTGGAATGAATGAGACTCATTGTGAATTGATTCAAAAGTCTTATCTTTGCCAAATTTGGATTTAGTTACATATGTGCATTTCCTACAAATGAAAGAAAAAACCTGTGTGGACTTATTGGGGAAATGGGTTTAATTTTGATCAAGTTCCCTGAGCTGACAGTCACTGTAATTTCACTGGAGAAGGCTCAAACTTGCTGTAGGAAGTTGGATGGGGAGGGAGATGGGAGAGACAACATTGAAATCTCAGTTTAGGTGGGAATTAATACCTCAAATCAAATTATAATTTTTTTCCCTTCCTATTTGTATCTTAAGCTGCTTCTGCTTACTTCTCCCTGCCTCCCTCCACAGTATTTACAGTGCAGATGGGCAAACACTGGAGCCCTGTGTGCTCACTTCAGTTAAAGTTCATTTGTTAAGGACACAGAGATGGCCCTGCATCCCTGGAAGAGACTCTCAGGCTCCTGAGATCCTACTCCAAGCATCAGATGTGCTTTGTCCCACCTTCTCAAGCCAAGCACGGTGCAGGAATGTCATTCTCAACAAAAAGGAAGCTGCAGAAAGGAAAACATTTGCTTGCAAACCCAGCTCTCTGTCTGGGGAGAGAGCAAGAACGAGCTGGGCATGCCAGGCTGATCAGAGCTGCAGGTGCTCAGAAGGGATGGTGATGGGACTGCTATTGACCCTACTCTAGAAAGGACCAACATTCATTTCAGAGATAAAAACGGCTCATCTAGAAAAGAAGATAATATTTAATTTAATATTTTAGTGTATCTAGGTCAGTCCATTAAAAACAAGTCCAAGGCTCACTGTCTTATCTGCTCTACTGTTGGCTGCTGTTGGCCAAGACATCCCACAGCCTGGTCTGGACAAAGCCTAAAAGCAAGAGAAACAAACAAATGACACAGAGAGGGAGGACTAAATGAAGGGAGACACAGTGAGAAAAGAGTGCACAGGAAGGAAGGAAATGGAATGGAAAAAACCCAACATCATCCTTATACTGAGCATGACAGCTGGGTTTTTGAGGGGTGCTCTTTTCCCTAATCCACAGCACATGCTGCTTCTTAACTGCAGTGATGTGTTTGTTTATTTGTTGTGTGTTTTTGTGAAATGAATCACCCTTAGGAAAAACCCGTGGACTTAAAATTACCGAGGGCAAAATCTCATTGTACGTCAGCTACTCTGGCACAGCCCGTAGGTAGCTCAGGAGGAAAAGCTCCCAGGGAATTTCCTGGTGAAGGGTTTCTCTGTAGGTTTTCTGAAAGGAAAACCTTGAACCCAAAATGTGTAATGGGAGTGTGGCATTGGAAGCCTCCTGTTTTGTATCAGTATTAAATAGGCATTGGACACAGAAGTACTCTGACCGTTTGGGGCTCAAAATGATCTCTTTATTTAGGTCCAGTGATCTGCTGAATTTTTAATCAAAATAGAAGATCACAACAGGAGAGCCCTAAACTGCTCTGGTGAGAAATGCACTCACATTGGGACTTGGGGCACAAGCTCTTCTCCTGGGTTTGACTGCAGAAATCTCTCACATCCCTGCTAATTGTCCCACCTACTGGGCTGTTAATTACTCTGGGGTGATGACAGTTCCAGTGCATATATACCACTAGTATAGTGATTATAGTGGATTAGTGAATTTGAAGTACCTGTACCTAAGGTCAATAAAACATCTCTCATATTTCTAGATCTCTATTATAAACACATCTGGAGAAAATCTTCATGCTTTATTTTGCCTCTTAAATGTCACATGCAAAAATAAGCACAAAAACATCATTCCACCCAGTGTCCTTGCCCAGCTGATGTGAAACAAGCATTAAAGCAACAAGTATGAGGCATAACCACTGTTTCTGTGTACTGAAACCCTACTGGAGAGAAGAGCTGGTCTGCCACCTCTGCTTATCAGAGTTCTGGCCAATGCTCCAGCTCCTCTCCATCCAGAAGCAACAGTGTCCCTAAGGATGTGTGGAGCCACAGGAACGTCTGTGGGAACTGAAAATAAAATTTGATCAAACAAATACTCACTGGTCCATAACAATGGTAATATCAAGGCTGAAATTAAAAGAACTAAAGGTGTTTTCCCCCTCATTCTTGTGCCTTGGTGACATGGCCAGGATTTGATAGGGAAGAGCAGAGAGCAGGCTGAAGGCACTGGAGTCAGGCACTGGCTCAGGGTGTTCTCCCTGGCCATGTGTCCCCTGGGGAGAGGTGACAGAAGGAAACAGGCAGGAGGGCACAGGAAGCATTTGGGAAACTTCACTTAACAGTTAAAACCTCTACGTGAATGAAGCCTTGAGCCTGTTTTGCCTCAAACAATGTTCCATTCAAAGTATGACTCAACTCTTGGGGCCTCATCCAAAGCTCACTAAGGACAATGAGAGTTTTTCCATTGACTTGAGCAGCCTTTGGATGAGGGCCTTGATCCTGAAAGCCTGGTTCACATGGGAAAGGTTACACAGAAAAGATCAGGTCTAGAAATCCTTGTTGAGATTGACCCAGTCTTTTCCTAGGTGAGCATTCCAAGCTAGAGCGATGACACCAGGTGAGCTGATGGTCTGCCCACTATCCTGAACTTCACCTAACATTTGATGGTCACAGGGATTTATAAGGATAAATCCCTGGTCCCCACACTTCCACAGAAGTGTTCATGTTTGCAGAGCTGATAGAGTTTTCCTTCCCTCTTGAGTTTCTTTTTGTCTAATGGTGTTATCAGAGTGTAACTCATGAACCACTGAGTGAAGGCTTCAAAAAGACAAAAGTCAAAGGTCCAGTTAAGTCACGTTAAAGCTTAAGCTCAGTTAAAATGAAAAGTGTCCTCATTACTGAGACCTCAGGTGTTGAAACCATAATGAAGGGTAAATTAATCTGACTTATTTTTAGTAGCTAATGCTTTCACATGCTGGTTTTCAGGGCAGGGTTTTTAGTAGAAAAGGTTTAATCTTTTTCAGCCACTTTGGATGATAAAACTTATTATGTTTGAATAAGATGTCTTAAAACACCATAACTCAACCATAAAAGAAGAGAAAGACCAAACAATGTGATATTTGGAGCTTGCAAGTTCCTCCCTACTGGCTGTGTTTTCAAAGCAAGTGTCATGTGAAATGATTTTATACATTGCTATACCATTCCCAAATGCTGTCCTCTCTGCACAAACATCCTGTCCAGGGCCAGCTCTGCTGTGACACCTTGCTCACAAACACATCTGGAGAGCTCTGTGTGCACCAAGCCCCGTGGCTGGGCTCTGCCTGACAAAGCTTTCCATACAAAACCTCTTTCCCCTTCCCTCCAGTGCTCACCATACTGTGCATAAATAATATTTGGTTGTCCCGGTGGAGTTACAACTGAAAAAAAGATGTTTTCCCCCATCTGGTTTGTATTAACTTTACAAGGGAAATGCAGTATACAGGGGAATTTATTTTTTTTTTTTTTGCTTGTATAACCATGTCTACACCCTGGCTGCTGCCAGAGCATCCTGGGTGAGGCAGAGGAAGCTGCAGCACACACAGGGCCAGTGTGACAGAGCACGAGGGCAGTGCTGCTGAGAGGAAACACCAGAGCTGCTTCACCTCCACACACAACCTTGCAGAAAATCCACTTGGCTGATTCCTGTCAAAGCTTTTCCTTGCAAAGCTGTGCTGCCACATTTTTAAGCCCAGCCAAAACCTCAGATTGCCTCACAGAACTGAGTGGTCCAGGATCCATAAACGTCATTTCCCAGGATAATCCTTGACTTTTGTTTCAGTCTGTTATTTCCCACTTAATACCCACAGCTTTTTAATTGGTTATTATTATTTCTTATTATATTTGAAAATTTTAAGAGTCTCTTAAGAAGCAAAAAGGGGACATAATTAAAGAAAAATGCAGAGAATAATCAAAATACAGATGTGACAGACGTTGATTCTTCTCGGGAGGGAGGCAGGAAATTGTGGTGGGTCAGAGCCCTCAGCCCTCATCTGACTCAAAATATCCCCTCAGGACCAGCTTTGTGAACCCCAGGCACACAATAACCACCAGCAGCTCCTGCACCCAGCTCCCCAGTGCGGCCCAGGCTGCTGCCAGACAATATTTTACATTATTTTGATGTTGTAATACAACATTTATGTACCTGATTTAAAAGCAACCATTGACCCGCCACATGACTTCAGACACATTAGTTCAGCATGCTGGTTTTTATTTTCTGATGGCCTTTCAGACCTTTAGTTCCTCTTCTAATCATAAATTAAATATAGACAGTGATGACAAGAAGAGGGAAAGATGCAATATGAATACTGATCATGCAGAATGAAGAAGGTGGCACAATATGTTCAATTTGTTAACGGCATCAGACCCAGACTTGATCCAAAACCAAGCTCATTTTATATGTATGGCTTCTTTTGCACCTCATTTGGAAGGTTTAGCTCTTTTGATTGGTTTGCTATGCCAGTTCATACATTGCTGTTACAAGTAGTAGGTGCAAGACCAAACCTCATCTTTAAGTCACATTATATTCAAATGAGCAGAGACCAACACACACTCCTGCCATTGATTGAAGTGGGTACTGAGTTCATCTAAAGCTGTCATTACTTTATCCAGATTGGTACAAAACCTCCTCTGCTGTACTACAAACTTAACCATAGCTGGTCACCATCACACTTAAGGATAGGCAGAGACAGCTCCCACTCAGGGGGCTGTGCACAAAAACAGCCAGACAGGCTGGACAGCATCTGGGACACTCTGATTAAAGTTCAAGCTACCTTTCCAAATACAGCTTTGAGACAGAAATGTTGCTTATCATGACGAGAGGATCTGTAAAAACAGCAGTGGGAAGATAAGGATGAGACTGGCTAGCACAGTCTGCCAGTGACTCCCAGGGCTGGGGTGACCCCAGCTTGAACAACCAAAGATGGGTGACTCGGTTATGAAAAAGGGTGGTAAACAAGGAAAGATCATGCATGGAAAAAATAAACATCAAGGGCTGGAGTGGGGCTGTGCAGAAATGCCAGGGAGCAGCTGCTGCCAGCGGTGCAGTGACACATCCACAGCAGGGCAGCCAGGGTGGGGTGGGTTTGATCTCTGCCTGATTGACGCTAATGACATTCCCCCAGTGGCTGAGGCTTTCCTCACACCACTCCCAGGAGGGTCACAGGCACATTCCTCCTCAGTTCTAATGTGAAAAAACATCATTTGAGTCACGTTAAACGATGCCAGGTGTTTGCTCTGGTTTTCTGAAGCAGAGGCACGGTCAGAGCTCAGCCTGTGCTTCCCAGAGTGGGAAAGAGCCTGAGGATGCTGCAGGTACCTGCTGGCAGCTCCAGCCCAGCTCCAGCTCCAGCTGCTGCTGGAGGAGATCCCTCCTGTGCTGGTGGGACACAGCAGCACTGGGAGTGTGGCTGCCAGCCCAGCAGAGCACTGGGGACTGCTGTGTTTATTCCCAGAGGATCAGGTGTGTGTGAGACAGACACGAGCCTGAGGCACTGCGCTCTCCATGGAGCCTTTGTTTACCTCTGCTGCTCCTGCCCTGCCTGGCAGGAAAAGCCTCACTTCTGCCAGTGACAAAAGGGCACCAGAAACGGAGGGAGGAGCAGATCCACGGCCTCAAATCCCACTGCACAAGACACGAAGCATCACCCAGTCCAGATCATCAAAGCATTCTGAAAAGCTGAAACCTCCCACCAAGCTAAACTCTGAACTTCTGAGCCCAATCCCCAGGCCAGTGAGCAAACACTTCTAAAGAAAGAAAAGGTGCCTACAAATGCACATAAATGCACTGTTATTTTGAGAGTGGAAGGTGAAGTTTTCAGGTGCTTTGTACCTAAAGAGGTCACTGCAATAAACATTCAGCAGGTCCCAGGAAAGGTACTGGCAACTGCTGCAGCTCAGAATCCCTGAAATTCTGAATCTTTTTGAGTTAGGACCCTACTTCAGGAATTGCAGTTTATAAATAGCTGATTGATGGCACACCTAAATTTAAGAATGCCAAGGAATCTAGAAAAATCCATGTGCTGAGGATTTCCAGAGGCAGTTTTGTAACAGCTCTAGAGGCTGGCTGTGAAAGCTGTGTGCCATGGGCTCACACTGGCTGTGTTCCTCAGCCTGCCAGGGCTGGTGCTTGCATGTTCCATCCTGTTCTCCTTTCCACCCCTACAATCTCTCAGTAGGATCAGTAGCAACTCTCTGGAAGCAAAACACAGATTAGCCTGGACTGTTCCAGTGCCTCCAGATGTGTGCTGCAGCACTGGGATGCATGCCTGGAGAAGGAGAGGAGGAGGAGGAGATGGAGGAGGAGGAGGAGGGCTGCCTTTCTCTTCTCCCTCCTGCACACAGAGGTGATGGCCCAGCCCACAGGACCATGACAGGACAGGCTGGCACCTGAGCAGCATCCCAGGCTGGCTGAGCCCATTCTGCTCACAGCTGGAACAGGAATGGGATGGGCATTGTCAGCTGGAGACACGGGAATTCCCAAAGCCATCCTGCAGACCCTGCTCAGAGCACAGCCCGTGTGCGCCTCCAGTCTCAATGTCAGGCTCACCACTGCTTACACCCAACCAGAAATCTTTCAGTAGAGAGGTTCCTTCAGCATCTGAAACCTGGCTGAGGGTGTGAGTGCACATCTATTTATAGCGAGATAAATATTTGTGTAAACATGTAGAGGAAAAGAAGGCAAATCTTTAAATTAGAGCACACTCTGAGAAAGGGAGATTAAATAGTGAAAAACTTCCACATAGATATTCTGGATTGATTTTCTAGAAAATATTTCCTAGAACAGAGATCTAGATCAGTCTTTTAACAGTTTATCTCTTTCCAAATTTTCCAGGAGCACTATTTTGATTCTCTTCCATTTCCATGGTGACCCAGTCACACATATGCATTTTCTCAGGATTACCACAGCGATTCCTTTGTGATGATTGCTCTATTCTGCTCTTTAAAATAAGGCTTAGAATGTTAATCATGAGAAGAAGAATCACAGGATAACCAGTGGTTGCTTGCAGAGCAGTGAAGCTGCAAATCAGCTGCTGAGGGTAAGTACCAGACACAAACAGGCTTCAGAAGCACAATTCTGAAATACTGAAGCACAATTCCCTTAAGTTCACTGTTCTTCAGCACAGCACCCTTACCACAGCCCTCTGAGGTCACAACCTTGTCTAAAACAAAGGGTCTCCCATGCAGAACACACTCAACAGCTTTGTGAGGCCTTGCCAGAGGAAAATGGGGCTGGGGCACAGCTTCCCCAGGACAGGGGGGTTCCTGCTGTGAGCTTCAGCAGGTGACACACAGCTCCTGTGCCCAGCACTCCAAAAGGCAGCTGAGTGTTTGTGCTGCTCCGTGGCTGTCAGTCCTGTTCCATCAGCTGAACTCAGCTCAGAAAGCAGCAGTGCAATTCTGTGCTCAGCTCTTGGACACACTCCTGGACGCCAGGAGTGCTCCTCCCTGGGCTCTGTTCCAGCCAGGTGATGCAGGTTCCTGGGAGCAGAAATGATTCCAGCCCACGCTCCCTGAGCAGCTCAGGTGCAGCCACAGAGAGGGCAGGGGGCTGGGGACCTGCCCCTCCTCACTGCTCTGCAAATCTGAGTCAGCCACAGAAATGAGAGGGAGACAGGAAAAAATAGAAAGGGAGAAGTGGTTAAGGCATTCCTGTGTGACGCAAATGCAGTGATGTCAGAGTTGGAGACCACAGACACCTCTGCCAAAATGAATGGGATTCCAGCAGGCTCCAGCTGGTCTCATGGTTTGTGCATTCTGTGTTGTTTCCTGGATACCAGCAATTCCCAGCTGTAAACTGAGCAACCATTAACCCTTCCCTGCTGCGGGTTTCCAGGCAGTCACTCACGGGGAAGTTTTTCCCTCTGCTGAAAGATTCCCATATTTCATAACCAGGCATCTTGTGTGAATCAATGGCCAACTTAAAAATAACCCCTTGACCCTGTGTGTCTGGGACAGCCAATGGAACATGGAAAGGAGAACCTTTTACACAAAGCAACATTTATTATCTGATCTTTCAGCTGCATCCCTGTGCCCTTGAGCTTCATTCCCCAATCACCCATGTGATTTACCCACCTTTACCACTTTTCCTTTCCTACTCATTTTTTTCTTCTTTTGTTTTCCCCCCTGTTCCTTCAAGTTAATTTTTCATTTTTTCCTTCCTACCTCTGCAATGAGAAGATGAGGCATGGCTAAAGTGCTGAACTTACTCTGGGAATAGATCTGAAATCCTGGATCTGACATACAACTCCCAGAAATTTTTGTGAGGGAAAGCATCCAAATTCTTAATCTAGTGGCTGATTCCTTCCTGGCACAAACTGAAAACCTAATTTTGGATCTCAAATGCCTGAGCTTCCCGAAAGTAAAAATCTAGGCATGGATTTTTTTGGCTGAACTAGCCCTCCCACAGCTGGGAGCAAACAAGAGCTTGAACTCAGGCCAGACCAAAATAATCAAATATCTGATTTATTAATCCCTATTTATCAAATTGTATCTAAGCTGCACAGGCAGGTCCCCCTGCTCTTCTCTCTGGGTACTGATAGACAATGAAAAACTGAACACAGACAGATCAGAACAAACCTCATGGGCTGAGGTGACAGCACAAAGTGTGAGTGCTTTTCAAAATTGGTAGTGAAAAGACAAATACACCCAAAAGCAGAGCCAGCAATGGTTACATTCCTCAATGGTATAGACTTGTCCAAAACATGAAACCGTGAGTAACTGCACTGAGGGCTGAACTGCATTTCCAGCCTGCTCAGCACAAAGAGCTGCTGCTGTCACAGAGGACACTCGGATGAACTTATCTGACAAGAAAAGTGGGGCAGTGCTTCCCAGCCAAGGAGCAGCAGAGGCTGGAGCTGTTCCCCAGGCTCGTGGGACATCCCAAAGGCTCTCCTGTCCCCCTGGAGCTCTTCCCCTGGCTCATGGGACATCCCAAAGGCTCTCCTGTCCCCCTGGAGCTGTTCCCCTGGCTCATGGGACATCCCAAAGGCTCTCCTGTCCCCCTGGAGCTCTTCCCCTGGCTCATGGGACATCCCAAAGGCTCTCCTGTCCCCCTGGAGCTGTTCCTCAGGCTCGTGGGACATCCCAAAGGCTCTCCTGTCCCCCTGGAGCTCTTCCCCTGGTTCATGGGACATCCCAAAGGCTCTCCTGTCCCCCTGGAGCTGTTCCCCAGGCTCATGGGACATCCCAAAGGCTCTCCTGTCCCCCTGGAGCTGTTCCCCAGGCTCATGGGACATCCCAAAGGCTCTCCTGTCCCCCTGGAGCTCTTCCCCAGGCTCATGGGACACCCCAAAGGCTCTCCTGTCCCCCTGGGGCTCTTCCCCTGGCTCATGGGACATCCCAAAGGCTCTCCTGTCCCCCTGGAGCTGTTCCCCAGGCTCATGGGACATCCCAAAGGCTCTCCTGTCCCCCTGGAGCTCTTCCCCTGGCTCGTGGGACATCCCAAAGGCTCTCCTGTCCCCCTGGAGCTGTTCCCCTGGCTCATGGGACATCCCAAAGGCTCTCCTGTCCCCTTGGAGCTGTTCCCCAGGCTCATGGGACATCCCAAAGTCTCTCCTGTCCCCTGCCTGACCTCTCTGCACGCCTCTCGCTGCCTCCACCACTGCCACTTTCACCAGGGCAAAGCTTGGGTTCTTCTGAATCCTTTCTAAGTTCTGAGCTTTTATGGCTCATCCATTCAAATTTTTCTTGACTAACATGACAATTGGTATTTCTCATCTGGCAGGAAGAGCTCAACTTCAAGAAAAATAATAGAATAACATCTAGAACTGCTGATTCTGCAGCCACCTCTTCCTTGGCCCATGGTCAGATCCCCACTCACAAAATGGGCTCAGCCCCCAGCAATGGATCACAGGACAACTTTTGTGGAAGCTGAGCACAAAGAGAGCCATTCTGGCCCCATTCCTCATCTTAGCTCAGGGTACAGCTGCAGCACAGCCAGAGAGACTCTCAGCTTCCCATCCCAGCCAGAAAATCCCTGTGCATGGGCAAGTTTGCTAAGATCAGACCTTATTCTGCAGGACATTTTATTTCTTCCCACATTATAACATAGGTGTATTATTTACCACAAGCTCAAGCAGCGTAAAGGGAAGGGTAATCCCAGTCCCTCAAGTCTCCAGAAATAGTAAAGATGAATTTTCTTTGAGCAAGGGACTGATACAAGAAAGAAGGTCAGTAAACTTAGCAAAATGAAGTGTGAAACAGAATATGATTTATGGCTGTTAATGCATCAAGGGAAATAGGAAAGGAAGGAAAACAAGAGATTAAGCTAAATGCTGCTGTTGGAATAAGAGTAAATAGGCATGAACTGACTACTAATAAACTAAGGCTGAATGAAAATTAGAAGGCTCCCAACCAGTTCAACAACCTGATCCTAGAGCTGTCAAACCTGGGAGCAGCAGAGAGCAAACTCTGCTTTAGGAATAAAGCTGCTAAGGCCAATTGTATAGCTTGGTATTTCTGAGAGGAGCCCTGAGTCGGAATCCCAAGCAGGTCTCTGTAGCCCCATCTTTCTGAAAGTTTCCCTTGGTTGTTTTGCTTCTTTTGCATAACAGACAAGCATTTCACTTTCATATTCCTTGCAGGAACGTTTTGATTTCTGAGACCAAAGAGGATGGGGAGAGGTTGTGCTGCAGCCCAGGGGTAAGACATGAAACACTCGGCCACTTTGGTTTCTACCCCTCCTCCTCAGCCTCTCAGTCACTGACTTCTTGCCTGGTCCTTATCATTCTGCTTCCACACATTTTGACTCAGTTAAAAATAGCTCCATATTCCATCTTTCTGCTGTAGAAGTGCTGCAGAGCCAGCCCCACTTCCCACGTGGAATACAATGCTTATAACAGCATTTGTTACTAGGTGTATTTATAAGAAACAAAGTCTGAATAAGCATGAGACAAAAGGAGCTGATCCCCAACAGTGTGATAAGGCTCACTTGTGTGCTTTGAGAACATCTGGGGACCTTTGAATCCCAGAAAAGTGACACCATTGACAGAGGTTAAATTATCTCTCTGGAGCCTGAAGATGCACATACACGGCACTGCTGGTAAATTACTAATATTAAACACAACTGTGATACTGAAAACAGGATAAAATATGAACTGTAGAATTACAGGGCAGTTTAGGCTGGAAAAGAGCTCAGGAAGCCACCTAGTCCAACTGCTCTGCTCACAGAGAGCCAGCTCAAATCACACTGAGCAGGAAGGGTCTCTGATATGTGCCAGAATGGGCCTTTCCCTTTCCTTGATTGCCAAGGAATGTAGAGTTCTGCATGCCCTCAGCAACTCCTCAGCCAAAGCCTTTGGAATGTTCTTGCAGGTCTCTGGGTTCCCAGCTTGGTAAAAATCAGTTTCATTTGGATCTTGCCCTTAGAATCACTGGTGGTGCTGTGATAATGATCAATGGACCCCTGGCAGAGGGCCATGGGATGCCATGGGATGCCAGCGTGGTTGGCTTGGGAGGCACCTCTGAGGATCATCCAGAGCAGGAAGACGCTGCAGAGGGCAGTCAGGTCAGTGCTATCAATGAGCAGCCAGCCCAGCACACCAGGATTAGTCAGAGCAGAGATGAAACAAACCTGCCCGGCCTCCTTCCCTTTGCTCTGCTCTGATGTTCACAGATAAACCCATGCGGGAGAAGCTGGAAAGAACTGAATGTCCTGTGGGAGCTCTTATCAAGAGCAGGAGTGAACAGCCAATAACCACTCAGCAAGTCACCTTCTAAGCTGAAAAAGCAGCCTGTTGTTTTAAAGTATGTTAGTCATCAACAAATTGGCTGGGGTGTTCTTCAGTCCTTCAGCTTCCCCTCTCCAGTCTCCCTCTGCTGGGATGAGCCAGCTGAATATTTGTCCTTATGATATTTTATGGACAAGAGCAAAAATCTTTTACCATTTTTAGGATCTAAATTGTGTCATCTTCTTTGGAAGGCTGACATGTTCTATCAGTTTGCTCTTCCTGCTCTGAACTGTAAGCTCTGGGGACAGGGACTTTGTGTCGTGCAGTGTTTGCCCAGCAGCAGCAGCAGCACAGCTCTGCTCCTCTGAGCCCCTCTGGCACACCCACAGCAGCTCCAGCCTCCACTGGGTTTGCTTCTGTGATTCTTCACCCCTGGAGATGGACTCAACTCCCAGACCTTGCTGGGAAAGCCCAGCAGGATGGTGATGCAGGGTGTCCCAGGAAATGTCTGTGTGTGGGACCGGGTTCTGACTGTGCCTTCTCTGTCCATTTCCCCTCGTACACAAAGATGCATTTCCCAATACAACACCATCACTTTTTCCCCTCTACGTTTCCTTATTCATGAAGAACAGGGCAAATGATCCACACATGGTGGGTGGGTTGGTTGAGGCATCTCTTAAAGCGTTTTTTCCAAACTGCCAAGTTCAGTTTCTGGCATCCAGGCAAAGCTGACCACAACCAGCAGGCCAGACCCTGCCCCACTGCCCTGCCCTTGCTTCCAGTGTCAGCTCTGCTATTCCTGGGATAGCCCCTATTGTTAGCAAGAACTATTATTAACCATCTGTAATTCCAGAAGTGCAGACGGTTTGCTTAGCAAGTACAAAACATGGAATTGTCTGGGACAGCAGGAGGAGACACTTAGCAAACATCTCAAGCCATAGTTCCTATCATGGTTGATTCTTTAGAGCAGCCTCTCATCAAGGTTTTTACCTTGTGATCAGGTTTTTACCTTGCCAGTTCGCAGCGTTTGACTACAACGTGACTGCAGGATCAGCTCCTCCCAGGGAAAATGCCACCACTGCCCTCTCCTGTCCTTTCCTCGTCTCCTGTTTCCATTCCCTCTTTTCCCAGTTTCACTGAACTCTGGAGCTATCGAAGATTTACAGGGTAAATCTTCTCGTGCCCGTGACACAGAAGGATGCTCAGGAGATCTTTTGTGCCCTTTTCTTTGTCCGGTTTCGGTGTCCTGGAGGCAGGAGCTGCCTGTGCCCTGTGTTTGTTGTGTGGCACAGAGCACCAGGGGCTCAGCAGCACAGCCTACCCAGCTCCCAGCTCTGCAGGGACACTGATACACAACTGGCAGCAGCAGGCTGATGTTTTTCCTGGCATTTCATACCAATATCTACATCTGAAAACCTCTTTAATAGCTCGTGGAAGAACTTTGGGCAAGCCTGTGTACTTTCTGGGGCAAGAAGAGCATCCTGGGAGTGACAAGGTTTGGGTAAGCATCCCCTCTCCCACGGATCCTTGAAGATTTGGGTCTGAGTTTGACTGAGAAACGAACAAGTTACAAAACCTGTGATAAATACTGAAAGCACAAAATGTGAAAAGTCACAGGCTGAATATGCCACGAATGCAGAGGTCAGTGAGCATGAGAGAATACAGGCACTGAGCATAAACACAGCTAAGCACAAATTCAGCTCATTCTGACTCCTTGCATGGACACAATGCTTTAGCTGCACAAAATCTGGGAATCCCACATGAAACTGTGCCACAGGTACCAGTGCACGTGCTGTGCCTGTCCTGAGGCTGCTCTGGGCAAGCAAAACCCTGAAAAGTACACTAGACTCAGGCTCCAAATTCCACTGGAGAGCTGTGACACAGAGACAGACTACTGAGTATTTAGGAAAATATCAATCAGCTATAATACAACCAGAGTTTCATTTTGTCCTATATAAACAGGATTAGCATTTCAGTCTAGCCTTCACCAAAATAGTTGAGAAACAGCAGATTCCACATTCCACCTCTATGACACTGGTGATAAAACCAGCTATGGTGTGCAGGAGGTGTGTAAGGATATGTGTCTCCTGCCTGTGCAAAACCATACAGATGATACCTCAGGCTGGGACCAGCTGGAGGTCGGGACATACCCTGAGCATCACCCTCTGCAGGGAGTCATTTCAGCTGGAAGGAGAAATGCAATGAAAAAGAAGCTATTTCTGCTTATTCCCAATTCCATAAGCAGAAGTTACTAGAGAGGGAAGAATGTCAAAAGATTATTTCTGACCACATGAACACCAAAGCTCAGTAGACAGACAGCCATGAGAAGGCAGCTGAATTCCCAGTTATGTTTCTGGGAAAGCACAGCCCTATGACACAATCCTAAAAATTACCTAAAAGTTACCTGCTCTTAGCACATTAGAAGCAAAGTGAAGGGGACAGAACAGTGACATCCTGAAACTCCCAGCCCTCCCAGCCCTTCAGCCTCCAGCCCAACAGAAGTTTCTCTGAAGCAGATTTATAGAGCCAAATGCTGAAAGATGTGGAAGGGAATATTATGGTCCTTTAATTTGTCCTGAATACAGAGGCTGTAATTCTTTACAGGGCTAAACTAAGACATATGTTCTTAAAATGGATCTAATGCTATTTTGATTGTTCAAAACCTGGTGAAGGTACTGCTGTTCCTGATAAACAACTGCAATGTTTAATTATCTTCACTGCTAGAAAGTTGTATATTATTTATTTTAAAGAGGCTTTTGTTTTTTACTTCTGTTTCTAGCATGAAACCTTGTCCTGTCTTTGTCTGCAAAACTGAAGTGCCCCAACTATCACATGACTTTGATTGCGAAGATCCGCTCAGGGGGTCAAGTAATTTTTAAAATCTTTCCTTTGAGATGAATTCAGCTTCCAAAATTTGTTTACCAGCTACTGGATTGTTTTTGTCTTTTCAATCCCCTTTGGAATTACTGCATCCTGGTTTGAATAAGTGGACATCAGAAAAAGACATTGTATTTAACGAAGAGCACTCCTAACATGGAATCATTTTCATTTTTCTGGAGGTCTAATGGCTTTGTAGCCCATGAACAACTGTGCAACTTCAAGGGGCAGCCTGGCTCTTCAGCCACTCCTATTTCCTGATCCTGGCTGTTGAAATTGTGTTGTTTTGGGGGGTTTCTTTGTTGGTTTTTTTCTTTCTTTTCTTCTCAGACTTTTTTTTGTGAGCTATGAAAAGAAGCTCTTCATGAAAAGTTAGAGGAGAACAATCTCCCCTGGCCTTCCTCCAGTTCCTGGAGGTAAAAGCATGACAAGCAGCTTTATTCCATAAAACTGACAAATAATCTTTGCCAGATTTTTCCCAATTAGAATCTACCAATCTTTACAATGAAACCCTTTATTCGCCATAAACAAAGTCCACTTTTACCTCCCCAGGAAAAGGAGGAGCAGGTGTTTCCACAGGCAGAGTGTGAGCACTGGGGAGCTGGAGGAGCTTTGGGTTTAACTGCCTGAACTCCTTGCACTCTGCAGCTGCAATAAAGGTACCTGGGCTCTGGATAAGTGACCACAGAGTCACTGAGGAACTCTGGTGATCCCAGCACCAGAACCAGAGAACACCCAAACATTCCTGCACAAGGATTCTCCACCATTCTGGCACCATTTCGAGTCAGTAAATCCCCATGCAAAGCACAGCTGGAAACATCAGTGGGGACTTACAAAGTTCTGTTGCTCCAGGCACCACCAAGCTCTTTGCACACATTTGACTCCCTGCTGCCTTCAGGGTGGATGAACCCTCAGGGATGGGCTCTCCACCCTCTCAGTGGAACATAACAGTTCTGGATGCCATGGGAAATCCAGGGAAATGGGCTTCAGAAAGAGGCCAGGCTCATGGCTTGTCCTGAAAAGCATCTCCTTTCTGTGTTATCAAAAACATGTCCCTGGATGGGCCCAGGAGGGAATTTCCTCTGCTTGAACATTATATTCTGAGGTTATTTATTAAACACAGAGTATAGAGAGAGCTTTGCATCATAGCTGTCATTTTTATGTCCAATAGTTCCACTGTGAAATTAGTTTTTATTAAGATACAGAGTCACAAAACTTTTAGGGACTCTGTTCTGTCACGGAAAGTGATTCACCACTCTATCCGTACAGGCCATGATTCATTTGGGCTGGATTTTATTATTATGAGTCTTATTTTAACAACTTGGCTATCCTTAATCCATTTGGATTTGATTTGCCTGCCAAACTCATGCACGGGATAACTATAACCTGTCACACAGAGCACCCTCGTGTTGGGGGGATTGGTTTTTATTTCAGCTTATTGAAAAATTACAGTGCATTTTTTCTCATTTTGTGTTTTCCATTTGACACATTATAGAAGTAAACATTATTTTGCATGTGCTTTTAAAAGAAAATTCTTTTTCCCATTTGCATTCAGGATGAAAGTCCCTTCACTGGAAGGTGCTCAGTGTTTCTGAGGTGCAGGGCCACAGGCTGGCATCGCACAGCAGCATTTCCCGAGCCCCCCTGGCACCTCAGATTTGCGTGCTGGACCTCTGCAGCTGGAACCACACATCTGGGAGCCAGAATTAGAACCAGAAGTTGAGCAAGTTGTAGCTTCCCAGCTATGCAGCCAGAATTTCCAAAGTGACAGGATGTTGTGGTATCTCCCTGAAAGCTGTCCTCACCTTGCCGATTCCTGTAATTTTTGGCCACTTGGCATCACAGGATCCCATGATGTCAAACAGTTTCTCCAAGAGAATCACAGTGGGATAACTCATCCCGGCTTGTGGGGGCTATGAAAAGCTTGCTAATCACTGGTTTACAGCGTGCATGTCAAAACATCTACTACAGCTGGGATTTGTGTGGCTGGGCTTCTCCTTTACAAGAAGCTAAATATAGATTTAAATGCACTGGGTAATGTACTGAGCCGAAGTAAAAGTGTCCTGAATCAAAAATGGCAATGGAATTGGAAACATACAGTTGTTCCTACTGATCCAGTTGGATTTCTGTTCCTACTGGGCCAGTGAAAAGAATTGTAAAAGAGAAGTGGTGAGATGCAGGCTGCTCATATATTGCTTATAGCCTCATGGCAGGAGTTTGCACACATTATAAAAACTGCAGAAGTTGGCATTCCTTTTGTTCTTTGGGGGATTTTGGTTTTTCTTTGTTTGTTCGTTAGCTTTTAATGCTAAAAACTAGAAGAGGAAAGGGAAATGGTAAACTGTATATTTAATTATTTACTTGTTTTAGCAAGGGTCTAACAGCCTGGTGTACCTGGTTCAGCACCTGCCTGCTCAGGGCAGTTTGTTATAAAAACTGGACTGTAGAGGTGTTTCTCTAAGCACCACACTGCTGTAACCAGCTGAGAATGGAGCTGCTCTGACACCACCAGAGAACTGCAGCAGCAGCCCAGACTGCCTCTGTCCCCCCAGCTGCAGGAAGGGATGCCTGGACCAGGACAGGAATGGAACACCTCAATAGTTTCATCATTTTGACAGTCTGCTTAGGAGCTGAAGCACTTTTCCACCAGGGCTTTGAAATCTGGGCCAGATGCCAGGTTAAGTTAACTGCAGTACCCAGCTCTTAAATCTGTTAAAATCTCAGCTTGTTAGATTTTGCATTTTTCCTCTGAGGAGTGCTGGTTCTGGGAGGAGATCTGGCAGCTTGCCTGCAGGCTGGGAGCTGGCCCAGGGGATTTTATCCCAAAGAAAGCAAGGTTTGCAGCACAGCACACGAACCCTTCCCTTCCCCTAACAAACCCAGCTCAGACTTCACCAGGTTTCCTGCTCTGGCCAAAGCAAGGCCTTTATACCATGGCTTATACCATAGTTTATACCATGGTTTATACCATGGTTTATACAATAGTTTATACCATAGTTTATACAATAGTTTATACCATAGTTTATACCATGGTTTATACAATAGTTTATACCATGGTTTATACCATAGTTTATACCATAGTTTATACCATGGTTTATACCATAGTTTATACCATGGTTTATACAATAGTTTATACCATGGTTTATACAATAGTTTATACCATGGTTTATACAATAGTTTATACCATGGTTTATACCATGGTTTATACCATGGTTTATACAATAGTTTATACCATGGTTTATACAATAGTTTATACCATGGTTTATACCATAGTTTATACCATAGTTTATACCATGGTTTATACCATAGTTTATACCATGGTTTATACAATAGTTTATACCATGGTTTATACAATAGTTTATACCATGGTTTATACCATGGTTTATACCATAGTTTATACCATAGTTTATACCATAGTTTATACCATGGTTTATACAATAGTTTATATCATGGTTTATACCATGGTTTATACAATAGTTTATACCATGGTTTATACCATAGTTTATACCATAGTTTATACCATGGTTTATACCATAGTTTATACCATGGTTTATACCATAGTTTATACCATAGTTTATACCATGGTTTATACCATAGTTTATACCATGGTTTATACAATAGTTTATACCATGGTTTATACCATGGTTTATACAATAGTTTATACCATGGTTTATACCATAGTTTATACCATGGTTTATACCATGGTTTATACAATAGTTTATACCATGGTTTATACAATAGTTTATACCATGGTTTATACCATAGTTTATACCATGGTTTATACCATAGTTTATACCATGGTTTATACAATAGTTTATACCATGGTTTATACCATAGTTTATACCATGGTTTATACAATAGTTTATACCATGGTTTATACAATAGTTTATACCATGGTTTATACAATAGTTTATACCATGGTTTATACCATAGTTTATACCATGGTTTATACCATAGTTTATACCATAGTTTATACCATGGTTTATACCATGGTTTATACAATAGTTTATACCATGGTTTATACCATGGTTTATACCATGGGTGTTCTCATTTTGTACAGAACAACAGCCAGACCATCAGGACTGAAGTGCTGGATGTCCCTTCTCGACAGGACGTGGACATTGCAGAGTGTCACAGAACAGCTTGTGAAAATTCCTACAGACTTCCCAATGAAAACAGAATTTACAAAGGATCTTCTCGCTCTCAAGCACTCCAGGCAAGAGCATGGCATTATTCAGAGAGGAAACATACCCACAAACCAGACAAAGGGTACTGGCTTTAATCCTGCTCATGCTATAAACACCCAGTGGGACTTCAGAGAGATCATTTAAATCTAATTTTTATTCAGTTTGCTATGGATTTCTGTGACAGCCAGTATCTGTTTGATTTGTTGCTAGTTTGTGTGTTGTTTGCCTTTAAAAAACAAGTGACTGGGTCTGAAGAAATCCTGTGGAGGGAGTGAGAAATTGCTTCTCCCCTTGAGGATCAATGGAGGCTGAAAAGAACATGCCAGAGAAATGGAGAGAGACAGGCACAGCAAGGAGCTGCGAGCCCACGGCTCCAGGAGCCCTGAGAGGGGCGATTGAGCAAGAACCAGGCTCAGAGGTGATGGGAAGACAGCAGAGGAGCTGCTGCCCAGGCTTGGGCAGGGAAACTCCTTTATAAGTTCTTTTATTTCTATTCTGTCTTAGCTAATTTGAAGTTTTCTTCGTTGAAAAGGTTAAGCATTTTAATTTCTATTCCAACACAACTTGGCTTTTTTGGATTTGTTTTGTTCTGGCTAGTCTGGGTCACTTGGTAACAAGTTCAGTAAAGCTATCACATTTCAGGGAATGACTGGAAGGATTCATTGGTGCTTCAGTGGTGTCTGAGCCCTGCAGATGGAAGAGCCTGGCTTCTCTGAACTCGGCCTCTGGCTGGCAGAGCTACAAACTCAGAATGCTGCTCCTTCTAAGAAGTATGAGTTTGTACCATGATAAGAGTCTTCACTTTTCATTTCTTTTCTCTGAAACTGTTGGATTTTGGTGCTGGTTTCAATTACTGAGATGACACGAAAAAGCTGCAATGAATTTCTGACAGAGCTGAGTGGAAGTGAGGACGAGGGTCTTGGCTTTTCAAAGCCTTCTCTCACTGCTCTGTTCTGCCTTGCTCTTGAATGCTTGCCCAGAAATGGCCTGGAGCATCCAGCTACGGCTGTCTTTTTTCCCTCAGTGACAGAGGGCATCATGGTAACAGACCCACCATGATTTTACAATCCAGACCGAAAAATGAAGCATTTGAAGAGCAGATCTCCAGCTGATGTTAACAAATGACTGCAGGCACTGGGGAGAAGCAGCAACTGTTCAGGGGGATGGAACTAAATCCTGGGAGATGATTCAGCTCTCCTTTTGCAGCTGCTGTGTCAGATCACATGTTCAGGCTCCCTGCTGGCCCTAGGGTTATTCCTTATACAATTTCTGCAACACTTTTCCTTGGTTCTACATTATTATATAGACATTTACCACAGCTTTCTTGCAGGACACAGTCAGACACAGCCTAGTTTATGCCACAGTTAAATAATGAAAGTAACTCAAAGTTCACATTATGCTTACAAGAAAAGCCCATTGTGTTCCTCACTCATCTGCTGTGTCAGTCCTGTTATGATGTTTTTCAGGTGCCTTTTTAAAGACTGGCCACTGTGAAGCAGGATGCAAGGCAGCACTATGAAATACCAGCAGGTTACAGACTGCACAGAGCTGCTTCACCAGCTGCCACAGTTACTCGAAAATTGCTCAGTTTTCAAAGAACAAAGTCTCATTTTTACTGCAAAACACAGTGCAGTCATTTCCTCCCCTAGCTTTCCATGGAATTCCTGTAAACTCTTAGCTGTATAAAGTTCTTTTTCCAGCATAAGCAAGCACTAGGGTAAAATTGCTTGTCTTGCCAATCAGTATGAAGACAGTATCAAAAATTCTAGCTCCTCAAATCTGCAAATATTTTTACAACATGAGAAGCAAAATCAGAGTGGAACTTCCAAAGAAATGCCCTGAGGAGAATTCAGCTGTATCCTTCCCTATCTTCACAAGAATCTTATCATGGCATTCACTACATTCCAGGTTCTTACACCACAAATGACCTGAGCTGATACTTGGAATATTTGACTCTTTATTCAGCATCAGCCCTATTAAATGTAGCAGTGTCAACAAGTATGGCACCTGTGCAGAGCAATAAGAAGGCCACTGTAATTTCAAAAGCACAGACAAAGCAGCTGTTCATGGTCAATAGCAATCTCTCCATAGAAATACACTTCACCCCTTGCTTTCTGATTAAAGATGTCTTGGATTCCTTATTCTCTTATTCAAGATGGAAGCAAAAATCAAACCCACCTTGATAAATTGAAAAATGAGCATTGGATAAAATTGGAACAACTTCTGTTTATTCATTTATTTTTCTTGAACACCTTTAAATGTGGGCTTGATCCCCTTGCAGGAAAGGGGATGTTGAGACTGCCTGACAGGTGCTTTTGCCTGTTCCTCCTTCTTGCCTGTCTGTGTTCCCTGGGAGCCACCCACACACATCCTCCCTGCCAGCAGGTGCTTCAGGAAGGTGTGGCAGTCCCTGCCACTGCTGAATTCAGCACAAGCTCTGCAGATGGAAGTCCCACCAGAGCAGTGAACAGCCCTCGCTGTCAGCACAGCAATTAGGCTGTCAGGATTCTGATGTCTAACGCTTTTACACGATCATTAACTCCTTTGGCTCCTCCTTGCAGAAAATAAATGTTACTGTGAACAGTAAAACACACAGGAAAGTGTACCAGCCCAGAGAGAAGAATTTTCATTTCAGGGGCATAGCTTTCCCCTGACTGCTGTTACCTGGTTCACCTTTCACTTCTAATTCAGTATTCCATTTCCCCTGCAGTTTAACAGACAAAGAGTCTTTAGGTCCCTCCACATTAAACCCTTCAGAAAAACTGTTTTGTGGTTTAGATTAGGGGAACAACAAACCAGGAGAAAACAAAGAGACCTGTATAAGGGCACAGCACACATTTGATATACATTTAATGTGCCACATCATGAATGGAGGTTACAGGCCAGTCTTGGATCATGAGACATTTTGTTAGGTCAGGAAAAAAACAGGAAAAAAAAATTCTGTCTCGAAAAAAATCCTGAGATAAATCACAACATCCAGCATCTGGTCTCTGTGTGGCCCACATGGACAATTCATCTTTGGGCTGGGAATTTCTGTGGCAGTGGCAGGCTCCTCCTGGCCAGGTGATTTATTTGCCAGGTGCCTCCAGAGCTCAGCTGGAGATGTGTGTGTGTGTTGTGTACAAGCACACTGCAGTACAGCTCTGTAAACACCTGCACAAACGGGGCACTGGGGACACACTAAGTGTCCTGCTAAGGGCTCCCTCCTGGCCACAGGGACTGCCACATGATGGAAAAGCCGTGGGACAGGGCCTGGCTGTGCCAGCAGAATAAAGACACAGATCCCTGAGCTTTAGCTCCCTGCTGAGCTAAGGGAGGGCTCTGGCTCATGGTGCCTTCTGAGGGAACACTCATCACAGCAAGGGCAAAGAGATAAAGGTGCCATCTGCTCTGCTAAGAAGTCTGACAAAAACCTATTTCTTTTTGTCTTGCATAAAAACACCCCCAAATCTCAGAGCATGGCTTTCTAGGGTTTGTTTTGTTTTGGGTTTTTGTTTTTGTTTTTGTTTTTTTCTAAATATCTGGACCAAAATGTCCATTCAGAGTGGAAATCCCAGTTCTGCAATTTCAGATGATGCACACACAGGCAGCCCGTGGGAGAAGGAGGCTGTGTGAGAGGAGTAAAGCTCCAAGGGGAGGAGCAGGAGCATCCTGTGTGAGTGCACAGTCCCCATGCCATCAGGGACTGGAAGGGACCCTTCCTGGAGAAGGGACACGGGGCAGGTTCCATCCAAAGCCACCTCTAGTGCAGCACTCTGCTCCCAGGCAAGTGGAGCAGCAGGAACTCACCCTTGTGCTTCATCCATCCCAGCTGAGAAGTGGAATGAACGGATTGTACAGCACAGGGAAGATAAACACCAAGAGCAAACATTCCCCCCTCAACCCTGTCCCTCTCTGTCAACTAACAGGTTCCATGAAATGCTTCAGTCAGCAGGTCACCAAAATAAACAGGCATTTAAGCTAGAGCCTGATCCAACAGGATTTAGAGTAGTAAGTATTCATTACTACCCTTCTGTAACAGATCAGGACAATACCTTCCATTCTGGGAATATTTTAGATCAAAAAACCAAAGCGCCAAAGTTGATCCTCAGCCAGAGTGAGAAAACATTGCTGCAGTGAAGTCAATTGAGCTAAACCACTGGAGTGGTGGAAAATCTGGCCACAGCAAAGCTACAGCTGAATAAGATTATTTTTCTATACAAGCTCACTATCTTTTCCTAATAGAATCTTTTGGGATCACTATCTTTCCTAACAGAAAGAAACAATAGTTAAGGATCCAGTTGCAAAAGGAAACACACAAACTGATGAGCTGTTCTGTGGAGGTGGAACAGACCTTCATGTCTGATCTCTGACCTTCACTTTCACTGCCTTCACTTCATGAAGTGCTGCTTCTTCCTCAAAAATATAAACATATTTATATAACAGTTTATATGTGTAAGATAGTGATACAGGCACAGCTCTGCTTCAGCAGGCTGGGGAACAGATCTGGGTCCTGCCAACCAGCCTTTTTGTTCCTTTGAGCACTCTCCCAGTGCTTCTGAGCTGTGAGAATGTGATTCCTTCACGTCTGCTCTCCTTTCATCATTAATCTCTGGATATATTTACTGTTGACTCAGCCTTATATTTATCTTATTAAACATGAAGACCTATTTCTAAATTTAGACTTTCCCTCAAGCTGTTTTTCTCCCCTAGAAACTCCTTTCTTCTTTTCAGATCCTGGCAAGACCTCTCAGTAACTCTTCTCTCTGACTTTTCGCTGAGAATTTTCTGCTGTTGCATTGCGACCGAATTTATTGTTTGCACAACTGCAATAGCTGTGCATGTCAACATCCATAAACTCCAGGTGATAACATCTTCCCATTTCCAGGGGCTCCTGGTGAACAGGAGGTGTTTGTCTGCAGCCCTGGCTCCATCCCTGCAGGCTGCTCAGTGTTTCTGTGTCACTGGGCTGCCACTGCAGCTGCCACCAAGCTGCTGATTACAAACGCAGTAATTGAACCACTGGCACCTTCTTTGGGACTGGCTGCTCGCTGGCAAGGCTTGAATTTGGAATAAATATCTCAGAGATAAGTTTCTTCATGGGAAACTCTGGGATCCGGTCCTTGGGCCTGATGCTGCTGTGGCACTGGGACATAAAATGACATAATACGATTTTCCACACATTTTGCTGGTGGGACAAACAATATTTGCACTTTCTAGGCTATTTCCTATGGCACACATGCTGGACCACCGTGGGTGCTCTAGGATGAAGCCTTTGGAAGGTCCTTTGCTTCAGAAAGAGTGGAGGACACCAAAGTACCAGCACGGGCCAAATCCTGACTGCAAGAACTTTCAGTGAGGCCAAACCTCACCCAGGAAGCTGAAACAGCTGTACCCTGGCAATTGTGCTCTGAGAAAAACAGCATTCCAGGAGTCTGAAGTTGAACATTTTAAACTTTGGGAGACAGGGAGGCTGCAAAGTGGGGGCAAAACTGAATTTGGTGTCACCACTGAGAGGGCTGCAGAGGGCTGGAATTGGCACGTGCTGCCCACTCCAGAAATGTTCCCTGGCTCCTGATTTCTTCCCTGGCTCCTGATTTCTTCCCTGGCTCAGTTTGAAGGCAAAACCTTCCATCTCTGTGCCAGGACTGAACCAGTGGATGCCATGCCTGACATGGAGGAACCCTCTGCTCCCTTCTGTCTCCAATGAGAAAGGAACCAACAACCCTAACCAGTAACACTGAAAAACTCTGATCACAATTAAATTGAAATAAGCACAATCTCAAGCATCAATTCATCCTTGTTTAAGGCAACTCTGGGTAAACAATTGGAGCATTTGGTAGGGAGCTGCAAGAAGGAGGAAAAACAAAAACCAAAACTAAAAAGCCAAAGCTGAAGAAGTTGTTTTTTTTAACAGCAATTTATAAGCACAAATTCTAATTAGTAAGAACCACAGAAAGCCTGAAGGAAAGGGCAAGGCAAATTCAACTGCTCCCAATAGAATCAGAAAAAAAATCCATAGAATGCAGAGTGTCAGGTCTGGCTTTTGATTACATTTGCTGTTCTTGTTGTTTGCATCAGCTTGTTTTTAATTGCTGGTTGCTGCGTTACTGCGGCTTCAATGTGATTTCCCACAAACCAGGATTTCACCTAAAAGGCTTTCTAGCCAGGTGAGGGAGAAGGAATTCTATTAGAGAAGACAGGAAGGGAACTATACCCATTTTAAGGAAATACGCTTTCAGTAATTAAAGACAAATTAAGTATAATTTGTGTGTATGTAAAGGAGATGTTGAATAATATAAAGCTAAAGTGTCTGAACCCATGTGTATAATAAGAAAGGCAGAGATCAGGGCTTTAGAGTGTTGGGAACTGTAGATATACATGATACAGATACACATGGATGTGTACATGCCAAATGTATTTAAGCACATACATGACAACACTTCAGAAACCTCTGCTGCTTTTTATTCTTTCGTATTTCCTTAAATGCATCTTCAAGTTGTAACAGTGCACAGAGTGGATCACATTGAAATATAGATAAATGAGAACAGAAAATTGAGAATATTGTTTTGAATGCCTGTTGCTTGTGATGGCTTTTAATACCAGCCTAAAGACAGTAAACCAAAAAGTTCTCCATTGCATCAGTAAGTCTGCTCATATTCTCTCCATTATTGCAGCTGAATTTTCAGGAGTGTCAGGAATTACAGAAGCAATTGTCAAAAAAGGTAAAAACAAGACTCTGATTCCAGGCAGCTACAGAATGATGCAAACCCAGGAAACCACTTTTGTTCAGCTTCTAGTTTTGATCTATCTACCTTTTGATTTTTAAAATCCACCCCCTCACCCTTCCAAGTTTTGCATCCCATTTCATAATGTCAGCCCCCCAGGAGATTTTTTCATCCCATTTCCTATTGTTGGCCCCCCAGGAAATGCAGAGGGAGGGCAATATTATTCTGCAGGTGCTTATTCACACCTCTGTCTGCTTCTGAATCTCCAAATCAATCCCAGCTCTGCATTTTCCCAGCAGAATCTGTTCTGCTGGATCCCATCACATGCTCCCCTTCCCACAGCTCTCTGTGCTTTGGTTCCATTAATCCTCTCCACAGCAAGTGTTGCAATGAGGATGAACAGAAAAAGTGAAAATCTCAGGAGTAGGGAAGGGGAGAAGTGACCTTGCCCTGGATTCTGTTTCCCTCTTCTCTTTCTGTAAGAAAGTTCCCTGCTGGGATGCTCCTGAAGGAATTCCTGCCTCTCACTAAACTGAGATTACCCCCAGGTAGGTCTGATCTGTTCCAGAGGGAAAAGCTTCTAACATGGCAAGTCCTGACTAGGTCCAGCCACTCACAAAACAAGACAATAAATCAGCAGCATTTACAGCAGGGCTGTCATTCCCTGGGCAAGGACGCTGTGGATCATAAACCGCCCTGCTGGAATCACAAACCACCATTTATATCCCAGAGACTGAGCAAACACAGCAACCTCAGAAATGTCAGTATCACTGCTTCTATCAACATCAATAAGAAATGCTTACAAGGACAAAAGTTAAATAAGCGATGTGAAAAATAATTGAATTGACTAAAGAATGCAGCCAGATGAGGAATGAAGACACAGCACACATGACTCAAAGCTGATGGAAACAAATTAGTCAAACAAATACTTGCCAGTGGTATTCACCCAGCTCTTGGCCAGATACCTCACGATTTTGCTCTGTTTGGCAATATTTTAGTGTTTCTCTAAACGTGATCTCTCAGGAGTGTCCAGCTGGTTCCTGGACATAAACTGCTCTGGCAGCTCAGACTCCATCCTGCACGAGATCTGTCCAGCATGTGATGAGCACAGCAGGGACACATTTGTTCCTGCCAAGATGATTCACATTCTGCCCACCTTCAGCCATTCTCACAGACCATTTCAAACTCCTTGGTCACACACGTGGCCAGTGAGGGGTAGAGTGGCCTCTCCCACCATAAACATGGAAACCAACAGAAACTCTGGTGTTTCCTATAAGAAGTCCAGTCTTCATGAAAGGAAGGTAATACTTAGAGCCAGTTTTTAAACTCCAGTCACAGAAGGTAAAGAACAAATCCCCGTAATTGCCATCACTGAAATATCTTAAGGCTTTGAACCCAAATCAAAATATGATGAACCAGGCCCTTCCAATCAGAATGGGGGCTGGCTCCCCATATTTCATCCCTGCCTTGGCTACACCACCATGGGGCAAGAGCAAGTCTTGACACACGTCTCATTCCCGTGGCTGTTTTGCTCTCCCTGCTGCCAGCAGGTCCAGGCATGGGTTGTTTCTTTGTGTACAAAGGGTGGTATTGATGGAAACAAACAGTTGAGGCTTGTGGGACAAGTTCTTCAGGTGGCTTATGGGAAGGTGCTTGGGATTTTCCCTGTTCCTCTTCCTCCTCATTGTTAGAACTGACTCCCAGTCTCAGCAGAATTTACTGAGAGTCACTCCATCCCAGAAACTCTGATTCTGTGCCTACTGGAACTCAGGGGTGCCTTGTGACACTTACTATTGTTTATCCAGACATGGCTGATTTAGCAATTTAAACCAGATGTCCACTAAACAGGGTTTTCTCTTTCATCTTGTCAGGACTCCTCTCATTGTAATTTTTCTATCTGGAATTTCCACAGATTTAATTTCTCCTCCCCCAAACAAAACCTTTTGCATAATACATTATTTGTACCTTTAAATTGTTTTGCTGTAAATTCCAACCTCTAGTTTTATTAGTTTACACTGACATGACTCAAAGACAGAAAGGGCTATCCCTGTTGTGGTGTGACCCCTTATAAACCATGGCTCCTTTGATATCACCCCAGTAACATCTTAAGCTGTTTGGCCACAACATGCCCTTCAGAAGGGTTCCAGTGCTCCTCAGAGGACAAGTCATGGAGAATGCTCCCCTGTGTTTGACAGTTCCAAAGCTTTCAACACTCCCTGTTAAAACCATGTTTCTGTCTTAGACCTGGGTGACTGATTTAATCTTTTATTCAGTTCTTGTTTTAGTTTACTTCACATCATAAATATTCTACTACTGGCCCTTTTCCCCTCCAAATTCCTCTTGCACCCTGGTTGGGAAACAGGGGAGGAACATCCTCCAAGGCACCAGAGGCAGGTGAGCACCAGCCAGCCCTGACTGTCAGCCTCTTACTGAGCATCTCCAGCCTCGGGACAGCACATCTGTCCAGCTGTTCACAGCCCTGTGCAGGCTCCTGGCTGTCCCCGTGCTGTTGTTTTCAATTAAAGCCCTTAGAAAATGCACAGACAAACATTTCAAATGTTTTTTTTTAATGCTCCTACAAGGTCTTCCATATCTCCTGCACTGCAATCATTCTCAGTTGTTAAATGATTCTTAATCATATACACACAGTTCTTTGGTGATAATGTTTATTCACTGGGAGTTAATTTGGAGTTCTTGTATGACATCATATATTCCAGCTGTAAAAGACAATAGACTGTGCCTTTCTCCTTCCTCTTTTTTTATGTGGACATGAGAAGTCTAAGGTCAGGTCCTCTAAGGAGAATTTGGCCTTTAATGTTTTTGTTTCAGACTCTGATTCCAATTATAGTTGTAGTTCCACCCAATCTGAGTATTTTTGTGTTTAAAGACAAGTTATGGGCTAAAATAATTTCTGGTTTAAATCAGTGTACATGCATTGGGATAAATTTGGTTCAGTGAAATAATGATGGCAAAGCAACTGAACCACATGATTTACTATGCCAAATACAAAGGCTGGATCTAACTGTTTCTCCCAATCCTTCACTCTAGACATGTGAAAGTAAGGAAATAAACAAAAGACCTGCCTGGCAGAAGAAACAGAGCTCTGTCAGAGATGTCACATGCAGACTGCCAGGTGATTTTCATAGTCTTGGTATTTGCTTTTTCTATTTGAAATACATGTAGAGTATGGTTGTCTTTGCCTTGATCCCCAGCAGATTATGTTAAATTATCCATATTTCTAATAAGCAATATAAATAATTAGGCAACAATACATGACAAGAAAATTACATTTTGAGCTACTGCTGACATGCCTTTGGTAGTGTTGGCAGCAGCAGATTATTGTGCAATGGAAATGAAGCTGCGGAGCTGCAGCAGCGCAGGGAGCACAGCGCGCTCGGTGCCAGGCAGCGCTGCCAGGCGCAGTTCCCAGGAGCCCAGAGTCCTGGCCAGCCCCAGCACAGACACGGGGTGCCCAGGCTGGGACAAACAGCCACAGCCACTCCTGTGACTGTCACTGGGCTGCTGGCAGCAAGGGGGGCTGCAGAGAGCCGTGGACACGGGCTGGAGACAGAGGGGTTCTCCTCTATGCAGATGCTGCTTCAGCAGAGCGCTCCAGCCGCGCCCTGCCCAGGGCATCCTGCTCTGTGCCCCCTGGAACGGGCACCAACACTCACACAGGGCCTGCCCCGAGGATCTGCCCTCACCACAGGGCACGAAATCTGAGAGATAAGTGCAGAGCGAGCCCTTGTTTCAGAAAGCTCTGTGCTGTTTTAAGCCACAAGGCTGCATTGTAAATAAATAATGAGGGCACGCCAAGGCCATCACTACATGAGTAAAAGTATATAGAACTGGGCCCTTCTACTCATGGCCTTACATAACCCCTCCCAAAAAAACCTAACAAACCAAACAAACACAAAGGAAAAATCAAAAACTAGAAGGAAAGTCATAACCAATACGAGATCAAGCACTGCAGCTGGCAGTCAGCAGGGCAGTGGACAATTACCACGGCATGGCAGTCCTGCTTTCAATCACCAGCAGCCTTATGAATGCTGGCTGCAGTTATTGCACTCCCCAAACTGTCACAAATGTTGATCCTCCAAGTGTGGTCAGCAAATGGCCCAAGCCTTTCCTGCCCCCAGGACCAGAAGGGATGATGCAGCACAGAAGGTGTCTGTGAGATGTGACAGGGCATTTTGTGCTTTCCTCTGCTAGGAAAACATCTCTCTGAGGCTTCCAAAAGGGCAGGAAAGGCTTCATTCACCTTTTCTCTGCACTGGTGTGAAAAGCAGGCCAGAGGGATGAGGCAGGGCCTGCCACAGAGGGACAGGATGCTCCTCCTGGGGTCCCAGGCAGGGGAAGCAGCCCCAAGCCGTGCTGAGCAGCAGCAGCAGCAGCAGCAGTGCTGGCCTGAGGCAGGGACAGGGTTCATGTCATTGCTGTTGTCAGGCACATTTACATGGCTCAGACACTATCACATCATGCTGACAAACTGTTCCAGTGGTTTTTGAGGAAAAACAAAAGCAAACCCTCCCCTGTGGAAGTGAGGGGGGAACTAGCTGATGCTTAAGGTCTCTTCCAACCCAAACTATTTTGTTTCTATGGAATTTCCTCATCTTAAGTGAAAGAACAGCTCAGGAGCTGCAGTCTTGCCTGCAGCTGAGTATTTCATAAGCAAGCCCCTCTGACAGACACCTTCAGGCATCCAGAACTTGCCAGCTTGGTACTTTTGTCTGTTCCAAATTATCTCTTCCACTGAATGTGCAAAAATGTATTCATCCCACAGGGACTAAGCAAGGCAGCAAAGACTTCAGGAGAACAGATTTGTTCCTTTTTCATCATTATCAGTTTCAATTCAGACCAAATACACCAAGAATAAGATTAGCATGGAGGAGATGAGTTCTTAACACCCGTTGTAAGCCCCTGGTTGCACTGGGAAAAATAAAAGTTGTACTGTTGTTGTTTTGGAAAGGCAGAGCCAGTCACTGCCTCACCAAACCACATGGACAACCTCAGCCACTGATGCAAGTTCTGGCTCCTGAGGCACTGGGAACGAGGCTTAGAACACATCTCAAACAACATCCAGCAAAGTGTTAAAGTGGGACTGCCTTCCCATTTACCATCATACCGAGAGGCTGCAGAGCCAAGCTCATTCCAGGTGTTTGCCAATCATTTACCATTACTGTACCACAGTATTTTCTGGCAGATGTTTTACTTCGCTTTGCCCCCACCTCTTCCCACATCCAACAAATTTCCTCTTTGTCACAGAGAGCACAGTACCACCAGTTTCCAAGAATTAATGATTTCTGTTAAACAAACAAGAGCATGTCACTGAAAATCTTATCAAAAGACCTGAAAAATTCCACGCACATGTCAGATTTTTGCAGAGATCTGCTTGAATGTGCTGGGCTTTTGGCATCAGGGCTGACCTTAGCCAGAAGTCACATGTAGCTGTCAGACTGCAGCAGCCTTCTGGAACACACTGCAAGCCTTGACATTTGGCACACTCTCACCTGAGTAGCCCCTGCCCAGTTTAAGGAGTGGCTGAGGGAGTGCACTTCATTCTGTTACAGCCAACTGATTACTAAATCTTATTTCCCAAACCAAATAAAAACAAACGTTTCATTTTCAAATCATTACCACAAGTGTCATGGCTTTCAGACCAATTTCACTGAGCTTTTGCTCTGATCACTGTGATTAATGCTCAGGGCCCTGGCCACTGGCCTGAAGCTGAGCATAAGGAGAATCTAATCTAAGCCTAGGATCAAGATCCTCCCAGGCTTCAGTGATGTTTCACTGCACTCAGATGTGTGTGAGGTTTGAATCTTCTGTCTTTATTAATGCTTTCTATGAACAACATGCAGATTGAAACTGCTGTTCCACAGCTTCTACTTTCATCCCACTTTTAGAAGGCAAGAAATCTGTCATACACCTTCATAAAATTACTGTCAGTTTGAGGGTTTGTTTTTCTTTTAATCTGAGTCTGTGGTGAGGTTCAGGCAAAACAGGTCCAATGAATGCACGGCTTCCTCTGGCACTATCGACCGCTTGTCAGCACCCAGCACCCACAAATGTCATTTATTTACCTAGGAGGTGGCCTCCAGAGGGTTACATCAACACATGCTGTGCTAGATTGTGGTGAACCTACGTCTCTGTGCTTATCTCTGGTGGAAGCTGACTCCTGGAATCACAAGCTGACACTGCCCCTCTCTAGTACAAGGTTCCTGTGTTGATACTGATGATTTCAGATTTTATGCCACATAAACATTTAGATTCTGAACAGATTTGGCCTTTTATTTTATTAAAAAACCCACATCATTATGAATTTTTCCTTTCAAATACTTCAGTCCTCTTCTTAGTTATTTCTGAATTCTGATTTTTTTCAGTCTAGAGCTAGACTTAGAAGGCTGATTTTATAATACAGACACCTTTAGCCTCTAGAAAGAGAAATGAGTCTAATTGTCTCATTCTGGCCCCAAATAAGCTTTTCAATGAAGATTGTCATTTAGGCAATAACTGGCTGTTGGATTAAAACTGATAAACTCCATACAAAAATGCTGTCCAGTCCATTACCAGGACTACTGAGCCACTTGTTCCCCAGCAGAAATTCTATATTTATTCTGTGAAAATCTTTTCCTTCTTAAAACTTTCATTGGAAATACTTATTTTTGAACTGAAACAGCTGAAATTGGAATAGACAAGGTTCCAAGCTGACAGTAAAACTGTCTTTAATTAAGAAATTGGTTGAACTCCAAATCCAGGGCATGTTCTTTGCATCAGAGACAAGCAAGAGAAACAGTTTGAAAGCCACATGCCTCTTGTGACAGATAAGCATTTCACTAGAAAGAGCAAAGCGCTTCCTTCCTTTGTTCTAATTTCAAACCAGAGCAATATTAAAAAAACTGCCTGATCTGTAGCTCCTACACTGAGGTCATGATGAGAGCCTGTACCCAGTTTGTGACCTGAAAAGATGTCACACATGTACTCTTTAGTGAGCAGGAAACTGCCTGAGTGCTTCCTGTGGCTTTGAGCCTCACATCACACTCTTGGCAATGGACACAAGTTGCCTTTACATTATTTGGGTTTTTTTCCAGTCAGTGGCCTATTTTCTACAGCAGGGCAAGTGAGCAGCTTTACAGAGCTCCTGCACTGCAGTCAGAGGCACCATTACAGCTGCAGTGGGTGACAGCAGTGGGACAGCAGGGTCAGAAATTCAGCAGCACCTGGCACTGCTGTGCCTGCCCCACGTCCCCAGTGTGCTCAGACAATCTTTGGAAAGCTGATGCTGCCTTTGCACCACTGCTGCTGTTTCAGGGCAGCTGACCCAAGCCTGTACATGTCGCACTCATGCTCTGAGCTGGTGTAGACATACCCCCAGGGTTTGTTTGAATTAGCATCCCAGCCACGATTGCAGCTGAGTAAAGTCCAAGCACCTCACACAGACGTGACCTAAAACCGTGCTGTGCTGGCTCTGGGGGCTGCAGTTACCCTGCCACAGCTCTACCTGCTGCTGACATCTGGGGCCAGGGACAGAGCAGCCCAGGCTCAGGGACTGCTGAAGCCAACTGCAACGTGGCCTGAGCAGAGAGCAGGGCTCAGCTGGCTGAACGTGAGTGCTTACGGTGGGAGTTTAATCTCAATAACAACCACCGTCCCAGTGCTCACAAACTGTTTGGATGTTTTTACTGGAAATAACCACGAAATATCCTTGGCAAGGTTTGCTACTCCTCATTTTCTCACGTTCAGAATACAATTGGAGAAGAACGTCCCCATCCCATCCTTCCCTCTGCTCATAACTCAGTGCAAGAGCACTCTCGTGTCCTTGCATGTACAGCTCATTAACTCTGTCATTTACGGTGCTCTCCTGGCACCCCTGGAGCCGCTCTCCTTCCCCCTGGGAAATGCAGAGCACGAGGCCATGGCACAGCTCCCCAGGAAGGGCTGCACACCAAGCAGGGAGCAGTGCACACCACTCACAGCCTGCTCCATCGGGGCAAACCTAGGACACAGAACCTGCCTGGGTAGGGGTGGGAATTTTTGGCAGGTAACTAAGAATGAGCCAAACCAGTTTGCAATGGGAAAGTAAATACAGCCAGAAAAGCAAAGAAAGGTTAGGTGCAGAGATATTAACTTCCTAACTTTTTGAGTCACATTCCAAAATATCCATGGGGCTGAGAACTGCACCCTTTTCTACCCTCAGAGCCTCTCATTTCTCTACACTATGATCCCACTCTCATATCATCCTCTGTTGCTTCCTCCCTAAGCCCCACATTCCCACCTCTCCAATTCTGTATTTCTTGTGTCTGAAGACAATTCCCACCTCACAGAGAAAGCAGGAATTCTCAGGCTATGAATCACATATTCCATCTTTGGACAATAGTGTCCATTTAGTCCCTAAGTCCCTGGGTGGAGGTGAACTCTGCCCCCCCTGCCAGGTGCAAGCTCAGCACAGGTGAGGCCACGGCCCCTTGCCCCCCTGGATCCCAAACACGGCCATTGCCACCTATGGTTTAGGAGAAGAGCTGGGGGACTCTAGAAAATTCCTAGGGATCACATAACCCAAAAAGAATGTGATTTTACAATCTTTTTTACCAGTGAGGGAAGAAATTACTGGCACCAAGATTTGAACCCAGATGTTTTCATCAGGCACAATTTTGTTTTTCTTTGCATTCAGTCATGACACTGAGAACAGCCCACAGTTGTGTTAGATTAATGCACTTACAGGCAGCATTCCTTACACATTTTCATTTACTCTGCAATATGCATTTACTTAGTTCCAGCAGCACAACAATTCTCTCTGGCACCAGTTCAGCTTAACGGTTCAAAAAGACTCACATTTAGCTGATGGTAGATTTACAGCACAGTAATTTCTCCTGTCTTTCCCTTTATGTCAGCCCCACTGGTGACCACATACAGAGGCATACAGATGTGCCTACACATGCAAAGATTTCTAAACTGGTCAGGTATTTAAAACTCAGTAAAAATGAATTCTTGTTCCAAAATCCAGCAGCAGGCCAGAGTTAAGTAGATCTGATATACCAGAAAAAGGGGCAGTCAGGGGGATTACCCATACAAAGCTAAACACAAATTCTCTCAGTCCTGAGAGAATAAACTCCAGATTCAATTTCTAAATGCACCCAGACTAATAAATTTCCATAGAAAATCTTCTCGGGAACCCTTACTGAATAAGCATAAACCAACCAACTGAAAGACATTTAATGACCAAAGCAAGTTAATTCACAAGTGTCGGGAAAAAGATATGCAAATGCTTCATAGTTTTGCTTCAGCTAATAAAAAGTCAGGAAAAACATCTAAATAATTAAATATCTAAATAAGTTTTTCTTTTTTTTTTTTCCTCACAGAACAGCAGAAAATTGTGTAGAATTCAACGTGCCTTTAAGAAATATAAAACCAATGAAGAGAGCCAAGTGCAGGAAGCACAACTGCAGCTCCTGGAGAAAGCAAAGTTTGCCCTCCCAAAGCTGTGTTGGAAGCATAAGGTCACGGTGGATGTTGGCTCTGCAGTGAGACCTTCTGTGGTGAAACATCAAACAGGCCCCCAGAGAGGGATCAACAGAAAAATGATTTTTTTTTATTGAGGAGCATGAAGATGATTGGAGTTGGACACGTTGCCCGCTTCTGTCACTGTCTGTACTGTGAGTCACGTGCTGTGACAGCAGCAAGTCAATTAGCAGGGTAATTAACAAAACCACTGGTGCAGAGCACCCTGCACCACGCTGCCAGGAGCGTCCTTGGAGGGGTGAGATGGACAATAAAGTAAAAGCGATCTTCATTTTAGAGAGCTGGGAACTTTGTCCGCCTGAATTATCAAGCTGGACTTTGCACATGGTAGGATCCCAGTTTTAGCTCAGTTCTGCAGGAGGATGTTCCAGAGCAGGGACACCAGGATTCCCTGGCATTCTCTGGAAGAGCTACAGCTCTGGATGCAGCACGGTGTGTGCAGTGCTGCCAATCCACCTTCATTTCTCAAAGATCCTGGGGATGTATAAAACTGTTCTGATGGCTTCCTCAAACAAGTTGCAACTAGTCTTTCGTGAGAAAAAAAAAATAGGCCTTAATAAATCTAGTGTTTGTGCAGAAAATAACTTCTCTCTTCTTCAAGTTGTACCCTGGCTGCTTCCAGAACTGGTCCGTGCTTGTGCTAAATGCACTGAGAGCTAATAAAAACTGCCTTGGATTAGAAACAGGACTCTTTATTCAGCATTCCAAATGGAAACACTGAGATGACTGAACAGTTCATTTAGCATTTTGATTTCATTCAGAAGCATTGTTGCCATTGCACGCATTTATGAACTGGGAAAACCCTCCATCTCAGGATCCTACGATTGTGTTTTCTTTGCTGTTTCATCCATACCAGCAAAAATGATCTCTTCAATGCAAATATCCACAATATATAGTGGAAATGGAAGTGTCACCATTTGGGGTGAGCTCAGCTGGATCATGGCCTGCTCCCCACCACGCTGGGATACCCACGCTGTGGGTAGAGAGTCAAGGGAGTTTTCTTGAATTTAGTCTAGAACCAGACTTTCATTTTGCATAAATGCAGGTTTTTAGCCCTACTTTTTCATTTTCTCTTTATTGTAGCATCACCTCTGCCCGTAGACACTGAACACCCCTGTAGGCAATCTCAACATTTCATGTTAAATTTTCCAAGCAATCAAAGCAGCCCATTTCTCCTCTCATTTATAGTGGTGTAAATGAGAGTGGCTTCAAAGTAGCAGCTGAAGCAATACATGTAGAAACACAGCAGAAGTGACTGGAAAACAATTCCTCACAATTTGTAACTGCTTGCAAACCAAGGAGTTCACAATTTATACAGTTTAGAGTAGAAATCTTTGTCTCAACTCACAGCTCTGTCTCAAGTGACAGAAGCACTGCTTATACTTCCCCCATGGCAAAATGCAACATAGGAATGGTGCTTTACCCCCAGGGAATTTTATCAGTCAGAATGGGTTTGTATTAATACAAACTAAAGCTCTGCTCCCACCCAGCACTGTCTGAACACAGCTCTGATGTTCAGCTGTACAGCAACTCCTAACTCTGACTTACACAGTGCAGTGACCCAGCTCGCCCTGTTTCAAGCAGAAGTTTGAACAAGTTTTCAATAAAGACCCCCTCCACCCAGCATCCCTGTTAGTCTCTTAGATAAGCACTACACTGACATCTTGAAGAAAACCCCAAATGTCCATGTGTCAATAGAAAGAAATATTCATGTGTCAATATGCCAACCCCAAATCAGGTGAGCAGTGGGTGTGCAGCCTGATTTCAGTAAAACCTGGAGAGTCTCAAACCACGTGCTCTAAACTACTGACATCTCCCATCTGTTCTGAGAGGCAGCTGCATTTTTCCCTCTCTCAAGGCTCACTATGTTGTAAGTCCCATTACTTGCACTTTGCATAGGCAAAACCCCCTATTACTACAATATTCCTCAATTACCATAATGAGACATGTTGGAATCTGAGCACTGTGAGTTCACTTTGCAGCAAACCTCAAAGCACCCAGCTGCTCTGCTCTGCACTGCAAACCCTTGCCATGTTTTTTAAAATCACTTGGGGCTCAGTCAAATCTTCCCAACACAGCACTCTGCTCATTATCATCCTACTTCTTAAACATTCCCTCCCTCCCAGCCCTGCCCTCCGCTATCTTCCCACACGGGACACACCTGTACAGCTCCTGAGATGGAAAAGCCAAGTGAACAATCATCCCATGGTGCCTGAGCTCCCAGGGTACAGCATGTGCAGCACTGCAGGGCTCACAGCTGACAGTGCTGCTTTGGGACACATTTGCTGATAAGGGTGAATGAATTTGTGCATTTCCTCAAAAACTCCACGTCCCATCAATCAGCACCTGAGAGGAACAACCTGTCTGGCAATAATCCTGACACCCACTCCTCTCCTCAGCTTCTCCAAGAACAAATTCCAGAGAAGCGTGGAGTAATCCCATCAGGATCACAGGAATGCTCTGCTTGGGTACCTTTGGTGCTGATCTGGCTTAACACAGAGTTCAGCTTTTCATTCTGAAACAGCATCTGCCATCAGAAGGGGCTGGGAGGTTGTAACGTATTTCAGGCATGTGGTCTAATCCATAAAGGTCTCATGTATAAAATTAGTTCACAATTTTAACCACTTTAGAGCTCCAACGTCAGAAGACTGTTTTTTCCATTCATAATTAAAATAATCAGTGCAGTTCTCGATAAAACAAATTCACCTAATAAACAAGTATTCACCTTTCAGTGTCTGTTTCCCTCAGGACAAACCTCAATATGCAGAGTTTACCTCTGAGTTCTACAGCAGCAGGAGGAGGTATAAGACAGGAATTGCTCCTTATCTCATTCATCATCTCATTATCAATGACATTTACATTTTTCAGTGGAGGTTGTTAAAGCAGGACTCGTTAAATGCTTTGGCCTTTTGCAGGACCTGCCCAGCTAATTTTTGCACAGTTTGTTTGAGCACATAGGTATGTGAGGTCTGTGTGGTGATAAGAAATGAATGTTACACTGAGTGATCAAGGAAGGAAAGAATTCTACTTTGAGCGAGAGGAGGTGAAGCCAGGACGCAGTGACAGAACCCAGGGTGGAGAAACGAAATTGTTTCTGCTGGGTCTCCATGGGCCCTGACTGGGTCCCTGCAGGACACGGGCACACTGGGATCAAGCTCCTTTGGCTGTTCTGCTGCAGAATTCCATGCCCCACGGAGACTCGAGGAAATGATATCTAATCCTGATGTGAAGGTATCTGAAGATTCTGACAGAAGGCACATACAGAGGAATTTATCCGTCAGAACAACCCAAACTCTGTCTCCTTACATCATTTCATTTCTGCAGAGCCTTCCCTTGGATCGTTCAGACTGATTGTTCCTCTCTACAGTGCAGTGACAGGAAAGGGAATGCTCCTGGACAATGCTGTGTAGGTAACTCAGCCCTCTCTGAAGCCAGGGCAAGTGGAGTTTTACACCTGCCCCTGCAGGAGGCTTCTCTGGGGCTGATTACCCGACCTGTTCCTCTAGTGAGGATCCAATTTCCAAAGCACAGAGCATTCAGCAAGCAGCCATCAGTGCAGACTGGTGTAATACACTCATTCTGCACACAGCAGCCTCAGCTTCATGGGGATTTTGCTAAATTTGTAAGAGATGCATTTGAAAAACAGAAATAATGCTACATACACTTGTAAGGACTCTGTCCCACTGATAGTGAGCAGCAAAAGGATAAATAATACCATGAGTATCTTTTACAAGTACAAATGATGAGACAATGTAGAGTTAATGAAATCTCAGTCAGCTATCTCTCTTAAAACATGTTGCAAACACTTGAATTTCTTCTTTTCCCAGCTCCACATTCTCTGAAGAATATTATAATTTATTGTCTCAAGCCATATTTGGTATTTAGTGCCTCAAGAAGCTTGTGAAAAAAGATCTGTTTGTTACATGAAAATGAAAACACGTTGTGGTTTCACCTCAATTTCTTTCCTTCTCCTCCACTTCTAAAGAGAAGAGACAATTTTAAGAAGCAGGAAAAGTAAACAACTCAGATATAAAAAATATACAAACACAAATACAAACAAAAACAACTCATAAGTTAGGAAAAAACTGGAACTTGTGCCTGGGGTAAAGCATGTAAAAAGTGGTGATTTATTCAAGGGCAGAATTTTGGCATTTTCTTTAGCTTCAAGTAAATAAATAAGACAAAGAAAAGTCTTTTCATCTGATTGTTTTGCAGTGCCTGGGGCTATGTACGTTGGACACTGTTTGCAACTGTTTTCATTTAGGGATGAGTGAAGTGGTTCAATTAAAACATGAGCAGCTCTGAACCTTTGCTATGAATAAATCAGAGTATTTCTGGGAAGGTTCAAGGACATCCAGTTAATTGTCATTATTTACCTCTTTGTAGTTATGTGTTGTGACACTGTCTGGATTCAGAAGTGCCACCATATAGTCCAGCCCTATTATATTCTGCTTAATTCTGCTGATCAAAACAGCTTGAATTGGTTGGGCCAGCAGCACGGAAATTTGGGGGAACTAACCCAAATAAAACACCAAGTTTTGAGTTCCACCCATTACAAAATTCCCACACCCACAACTGCGCCCTTTAATTCTGTGGGAAAGAAGGAGTTGTTGCAAGCTCTGAGGAGAGGAGCTTTGCATTGCTTGGAAAATTTAACATTTCACTGGAGCCGTGAAGGCCGGGCCTGCAGCAGGGCCTGTGTGAGGGGAGAGGGGAGAGGGGTGTGAGGGGAGAGGGGAGAGGGGAGAGGGGAGAGGGGTGTGAGGGGAGAGGGGAGAGGGGTGTGAGGGGTGTGAGGGGAGAGGGGTGTGAGGGGAGAGGGGAGAGGGGTGTGAGGGGTGTGAGGGGAGAGGGGTGTGAGGGGAGAGGGGAGAGGGGTGTGAGGGGTGTGAGGGGAGAGGGGTGTGAGGGGTGAGGAGAGAGGGGTGTGAGGGGTGAGGGGAGTGAGGGGTGACAGGTGAGGGGAGAGGGGTGTGAGGGGTGTGAGGGGAGAGGGGAGAGGGGTGTGAGGGGAGAGGGGAGAGGGGTGTGAGGGGAGAGGGGAGAGGGGAGAGGGGTGTGAGGGGAGAGGGGTGTGAGGGGTGTGAGGGGAGAGGGGAGAGGGGTGTGAGGGGAGAGGGGAGAGGGGAGAGGGGTGTGAGGGGTGACAGGTGAGGGGAGAGGGGTGTGAGGGGTGAGGGGTGTGAGGGGTGAGGGGTGTGAGGGGAGAGGGGAGAGGGGTGTGAGGGGAGAGGGGAGAGGGGAGAGGGGTGTGAGGGGTGACAGGTGAGGGGAGAGGGGTGTGAGGGGTGAGGGGAGAGGGGTGTGAGGGGAGAGGGGAGAGGGGTGTGAGGGGAGAGGGGAGAGGGGTGTGAGGGGTGAGGGGAGAGGGGAGAGGGGTGTGAGGGGTGACAGGTGAGGGGTGTGAGGGGAGAGGGGTGTGAGGGGTGACAGGTGAGGGGAGAGGGGTGTGAGGGGTGAGGGGAGAGGGGTGTGAGGGGAGAGGGGAGAGGGGAGAGGGGTGTGAGGGGTGACAGGTGAGGGGAGAGGGGGGTGAGGGGTGAGGGGTGAGGGGAGAGGGGTGTGAGGGGTGAGGGGTGTGAGGGGTGACAGGTGAGGGGAGAGGGGTGTGAGGGGTGACAGGTGAGGGGTGAAGGGTGACAGGTGAGGTGTGAGGTGTGAAGAGTGAGGGGTGTGAGGGGTGACAGGTGAGGTGTGAGGGGTGAGGTGTGAGGGAGGAACGCTGGCAGGAACCCAGGGGGATCAGGGGAGCAGTGCCCAGCCCTGGCCAGGAGAGCTTCAGCTTCCCAGGAAAGGCCTCCCGGTGGGGACACGAGCAAGGGCCACGTCCCTGCCCGGTGCCTGTCCCAGTGAGCCCAGGCAGGGCTGGCCTCAGCCACCTGCTGGGACTGCTCCCCACATCGCCATAAGGTTCTCTGCTCCCTGCCCACTCACAGCCCTCTGTGAAGAACCATCCTCCGAGCTACGATGTCAAAACACAGAAAATGACAGCCCTGCTGACAGACAGGAGTGACTGCCAGCCCTCGTGGGGTCCCCAATTTCATCTGGTTCCCATGGGAGCCCCGAGACTGGCTGTCCCCACTGGAGCCACGGCTGTCCCACAGCACACACACCAGCGGCCTCCAACACCTCTGCAGGGTTCTGTTTGCTGCTGGATTCTCCACGGGAGAGCTGTGTCACCACATGTGAGGAGATCCTCTGCCTCAGCCTCGAGAGCCAGAGGGGAGCTGGGATGGATGGATGGATGGATGGATGGATGGATGGATGGATGGATGGATGGATGGATGATGGATGGATGATGGATGGATGGATGGATGGATGGATGATGGATGATGGATGGATGATGGATGGATGGATGATGGATGATGGATGGATGGATGATGGATGTATGGATGATGGATGGATGATGGATGGATGATGGATGGATGATGGATGGATGATGGATGGATGGATGGATGGATGATGGATGGATGGATGATGGATGGATGATGGATGGATGGATGGATGGATGATGGATGATGGATGGATGATGGATGGATGGATGGATGGATGGATGGATGGATGGATGGATGGATGATGGATGGATGATGGATGGATGATGGATGGATGGATGATGGATGGATGGATGGATGATGGATGGATGGATGGATGGATGGATGGATGGATGATGGATGATGGATGGATGATGGATGATGGATGGATGGATGGATGGATGGATGGATGGATGGATGGATGGATGGATGGATGGATGGATGATGGATGGATGATGGATGGATGGATGATGGATGATGGATGATGGATGGATGGATGGATGGATGATGGATGGAGGATGGATGATGGATGGATGGATGGATGGATGGATGGATGGATGGATGGATGGATGGATGATGGATGATGGATGGATGATGGATGGATGGATGGATGGATGGATGGATGGATGGATGATGGATGGATGATGGATGGATGGATGGATGGATGGATGGATGGATGATGGATGGATGATGGATGGATGGATGGATGGATGGATGGATGATGGATGGATGGATGGATGGATGGATGGATGATGGATGATGGATGATGGATGGATGATGGATGGATGATGGATGATGGATGGATGGATGGATGGATGGATGGATGGATGGATGATGGATGGATGATGGATGGATGGATGATGGATGATGGATGATGGATGGATGGATGGATGGATGATGGATGGAGGATGGATGATGGATGGATGGATGGATGATGGATGATGGATGGATGGATGATGGATGATGGATGATGGATGGATGGATGGATGGATGATGGATGGATGATGGATGATGGATGGAGGATGGATGATGGATGGATGATGGATGGATGGATGATGGATGGATGATGGATGGATGGATGATGGATGGATGATGGATGATGGATGGATGATGGATGGATGGATGGATGATGGATGATGGATGATGGATGGATGATGGATGGATGATGGATGGATGGATGGATGATGGATGATGGATGGATGATGGATGGATGGATGGATGATGGATGGATGGATGATGGATGGATGGATGGATGATGGATGGATGGATGATGGATGGATGGATGGATGGATGGATGGATGGATGGATGGATGATGGATGGATGGATGGATGATGGATGGATGGATGGATGATGGATGGATGGATGATGGATGATGGATGGATGGATGGATGATGGATGATGGATGGATGGATGGATGGATGATGGATGGATGGATGGATGGATGATGGATGGATGATGGATGATGGATGGATGGATGGATGGATGGATGGATGGATGGATGGATGGATGGATAGATGGATGGATGATGGATGATGGATGATGGATGATGGATGGATGATGGATGGATGGATGGATGATGGATGGATGGATGGATGGATGATGGATGGATGGATGGATGATGGATGGATGGATGGATGGATGGATGGATGGATGGATGGATGGATGGATGATGGATGATGGATGATGGATGGATGATGGATGGATGATGGATGGATGGATGGATGGATGATGGACGGATGATGGATGGATGATGGATGGATGATGGATGGATGGATGATGGATGATGGATGGATGGATGGATGGATGATGGATGGAGGATGGATGATGGATGGATGGATGGATGGATGGATGGATGGATGGATGGATGATGGATGATGGATGGATGATGGATGGATGGATGGATGGATGGATGGATGGATGGATGGATGGATGGATGATGGATGGATGATGGATGGATGGATGGATGGATGGATGGATGATGGATGGATGATGGATGGATGGATGGATGGATGGATGATGGATGGATGGATGATGGATGGATGATGGATGGATGATGGATGATGGATGGATGGATGGATGGATGGATGGATGGATGGATGATGGATGGATGATGGATGGATGGATGATGGATGATGGATGATGGATGGATGGATGGATGGATGATGGATGGAGGATGGATGATGGATGGATGGATGGATGATGGATGATGGATGGATGGATGATGGATGATGGATGATGGATGGATGGATGGATGGATGATGGATGGATGATGGATGATGGATGGAGGATGGATGATGGATGGATGATGGATGGATGGATGATGGATGGATGATGGATGGATGGATGATGGATGGATGATGGATGATGGATGGATGATGGATGGATGGATGGATGATGGATGATGGATGATGGATGGATGATGGATGGATGATGGATGGATGGATGATGGATGATGGATGGATGATGGATGGATGGATGGATGATGGATGGATGGATGATGGATGGATGGATGATGGATGGATGGATGGATGGATGATGGATGGATGGATGATGGATGGATGGATGGATGGATGGATGGATGATGGATGGATGGATGATGGATGGATGGATGGATGATGGATGGATGGATGGATGGATGATGGATGGATGGATGGATGGATGGATGGATGGATGGATGGATGGATGGATGATGGATGGATGGATGGATGATGGATGGATGATGGATGATGGATGGATGGATGGATGGATGGATGGATGGATGGATGGATGGATGGATGGATGGATAGATGGATGGATGATGGATGATGGATGATGGATGGATGATGGATGATGGATGGATGATGGATGGATGGATGGATGATGGATGGATGGATGGATGATGGATGGATGGATGGATGATGGATGGATGGATGGATGGATGATGGATGGATGGATGGATGGATGGATGGATGGATGGATGGATGGATGGATGATGGATGATGGATGATGGATGGATGATGGATGGATGATGGATGGATGGATGGATGGATGATGGACGGATGATGGATGGATGGATGGATGGATGGATGGATGGATGGATGGATGGAGAAGCTGCCGGGTCAAGGCAGCAAACATTCCCTGCAGCCCCGCTTGATTTGCAGAAGAAGGTGCAGAAGCAAATGGTATCACTCCTTGCTTGAGGGACTGTTGCTCTCATCATGATTATCCTTTTGTCATCTGAATTGGAAAAAAAGGATCACAAAAGATCCTTTTCCTCCATTGTGCTGACTGATCAGATGGATACTGTAGAGCACCACGTGGTGCTCGTGTTTAAACCAGGCTTTTCCAGCTCACTGCTGCAGATCCTTCCCTGTGTCCTGAACTCTATTACAAATACTCCCAATTTCAAAACCACAGCTCAAGTGAGGGAGGCAAGTGCACAGTAAATGTGCATTATGCCTTAATTAGAGAATTCAGTCACCTACATGGAACAATGAGTTTTATGTATCTTTGTATTTATCTGGCACGAAAAATGCATTTGTCACTTGACACAATGCTCAGGAAATCATGCTTTCTCTCTCTGAGATGCATGAATCCTTTCAAATAAACATGTCAATACGTCCAAGAATACAGGTCTTTTTCTACAACAGGGTATTGTGCATCTCTTGGATGCCAAAATAGTTATAATTGTTACACTGCTGCTTACTGAGTGGAAGATTTAGAAGTGCACCTTTATATTCATGGAAGAGTAGCAGCAATTAGCAAAATTAATTTAGAATTGTGAATTCTTTTTAAGTCTGCATTACAGTGTCTTTTAATTATGAAACAGTAAAACATTTATTATAATACTCTGAGTGCACAGACATGTTCAATGCTGTTCTTTACTGTGCGTCATGAACAACCCTGAGCACTGCTAGACATCCCAAAATTCATCAGTTCCTGGTTTTGCACATCAGAAGGGCCCAGCTGGCATGTTATGCCACATCATCCATCCGTGTAGCTTCCATATGTGGATTCCCTTATCTCTTATAAATTCAAGACTGTGCTCTGTTCTCCTGCCAAACCTAAGCAGCAGCTAACTTCTGAGGATGCTCTAAACATTCTATTTACTCTTTCTGTGCAAGCAGCTGTTGAAAGCTCCAGATAATGCAGCTGAAGGCAAGCAGGTACAGTACTGTTATAGAAAGAAAGATGATCTCTTCCATGCAAGGCTGGGCATTAGAGAGGGCATGGAAACTGACTGCAGTAACTAAACCTTCATACAGACAACGATGGTGAATCCTGATTTGAATTTTGATAATTGTGATCCCTCAGTTTTGCAAATGTACAGATTACAGAAGCGTATTGTCATGCAGAGATAAGGATATTATTTTCAAAAGAAATGCATGCTACGTTAGCTCACAGGAATGTTTACAATTTGGGATGTGTGGTCTGTTTCAGTTTCTGAGCACTAGACAGTAACTATTCCAGGCTCAGGCTTCTTCCACTTACTATATTTAGAATTTAGCAGCCACTTTGCACTGAATCACATCTTTCTTCCTTCATGTTTCTCCAGATCGTAGCCAGTTCTGACCCTGAAGTTTACACAAGATTTTTCCCGAATTGCTGTCCGTGCTGTGAATCCCCACTGAAGCTCCTTGCAGTTCTATTAAGGAACACTGATAAATGTACATTACCCAGCTGACTGAACATTACACGAGGATTCCTGGCTACAATGTCAGCTGAAAATCCATTCATTCATTCACTCCTTCCCAGCAGCATTCCTTGGCCTGGAGCCAGATGCCATTTGACGTCACGGCTCTAACCAGGAACATAATGTGCTGGCACTGGGACAAAACTTCTACTATGGAGAAAAAACAGCACCAAGTAGAAATTGATCACAGTGGCTGCAAAGAGGGAGTTTGGAGAATGAGGCTGAAGGCAAACCAGCAGAAAATTCCATCAGCTATGTCAGGTCCAATATTTTGCTTTTGTTTTTCTGCACAGCACCTTCTTAGGTTACTACTCCAAAGCACCAATCTTATTAACACAGAAAGCACACCGCAGAAAGATGTCCTAAAATACTTAATACTTTCCACTCTACTTTTTGCAGCACTTGCTGAAGTGCTCCAAAAGGTCTTTTCTTTCTTGCTTTTTCACTTCAAATTATTTGAAACACAATAATCCAAAGATTTATTTTTTGGTCTGCGATAGATTTGTATTTTAAAAAAATCTGTGTTCTGTTTATTTGAGTTAAATATTAAACAGGTCTTTAAGTAGGGACTTTGCAGTGTTGGTACATAAAACTCAGAAGGTGGTTTAAGGACAGAAAAACAATCTTGTCTCTTCATAACCATAATTAAGGTGCTGGGTAAAAAACAAAGACCAACAAGCTTCCAAACTAACTACTAAGCACAGAAATAAAATAATAATAAATATGAAAAAGACTAGGAAATATTTGAAGAGCAACAACTGCAGTGGGTGCTGCTGATAAGAATTTAGAATGCCAGACTGACAGCCACCAGAGTTCCATCACTGATGCCCACAGCTGTAGCGCTGCAGCCATTGACATGTAAAGGTTCATAGGAGAAATTTCCTGATCTGTTTATGAATCTTATGGTAATCTATCACAAAATTAATACTGGAAACAGATGTATATGCCAGTTATTTAAAATGTAATCCTCAAGAAAATCTTCTGAAGATGTCCATCACCTTCCTCTTTGTTGGAGTTCTTGGGCTCTTCACAGAAGATGCTGAGCTTTAATTACTCTGGAATTTGAGGCTGCTCAGCCAATGCCACCAGACAGCTCTCTGAATTTCAGTGCCTCTTCAAGGACTCTGCTCCTGCTCACTTCAGGCAGGAAGCACATCTTGGGAAATGAGCTGTGCTCTTCCTCAATGTGAGGCTAAACTAGAATCATTAATATCTCTCAGTTTCAGCAATTCCTTTTGGCCCAGGTCATCAGACTCACAGCATCAGTAAGTGGAGTGTCCAATCCCCTTTTCAGCTGAATATACCCAGTCATCAGGGACATATGAAGTGGAAAAAGTTCACAAACATTGTGTTTCATTGAAATCTGGAACTACTTAAGCTGAAATGAGACAAATCTGGACAATAGCATCCCCACTCTGCACGGAAAAAATGCCCTGCCCAAGCCCACATATCTGTTCCATGAAGACTTTTAACTGGGGTGCCAGTGTCTAATCAACCTCTCAAAGCTTATCTCATATCCAAGTAGCTGCTAATCAGCAGGAGCAATATGGGCACAGTTAATAATGACAGCTGATAAAGCTGAGCATGGCTGAAATAGCACTGGACAGTGTCTAGAGTGAACTGCAGGCTACACCTACCCACACCTGTACCTGGGTCAGTGACAGTGAATTCTTGTCAAGTCACATTATCACTGAAAGATTATCCTGGCTTCGGAAATGGTACTTTGAGTTAAAACCCCAAATGGACAAAATATTACCTATCAATTTGACATTATTTCATAATGACTAAATTAGAAGTCATTTTAGTTTTCTAATCTCATAACATTTAAACCATAATTGTAACATTATTTTTTCCATCCCCTTTGTAAGTTGCTCTTATTGACTGCTCTTACTTTGAGCAGTAATGAGTATTTTGAAAGTAGCCACAGATTTATCTCTTAATTTGTAATGGATGCTCTGCTACGTTCACTTATCTCACTGAGCCACTTCTCTTTGACCAAAGCTTCATTACTGAGCATTTACCACTCTTTGGTCAAACTGCCCTCAGGCTCATATATCCATCCTTCTCCCATGCCTGGCTTTACATTGATAAAATCTGCTTCACGAGAGAAAAAAATAATTTAAAAAATATATATATAAAATTATGACAATTATTTAATTCAATATTTTTCATACTTTTAAGCTCTAATGCAAAATTTTGATCTCACCTCCGCTGGATTTTGCCTGCCAACAGCTTGGATTCTCTCTAATCCCTAAAAAACTGCTGTATTGCAAAAGCAATTGGTTGGATGCCTCTTGTGAAATCATTAATTTTACAAGTTCTATGATATTTTGAATAACTTATTTAATGGATTTCCCCTGGTTCATTATTTACTTGGGATCCATGGCTTATGTGCAGAATGTGCAAACCTAAACACAAACAAGCCCCAACTGCCTCATTGCCCCAAAACACAGCTTTGGTTTTGGGTGTGCAGAGCCCCACCTAATCCAAGCAGGGACATGGTGCCAGAATTCCAGGCCATGGATCTCACATCCCAGGGCTCTGCTCATCTGGGCAGCACATGCAGGACAAGCAGGGTACAAACACTGCCCAGAGAGGAGGAGTGACACCAAGATCATGTTCAAAGGCCAAAAGCCATTGGATGCAACCCCTGTTTGGACCATTTGAGGCTGGTCAGGAATAAATATCTGAGAAATATCCTGAAGCACCAAAATCTGGCTGCATTCCAAACTGGAACAAATGAAAGATCTCCCAAATCTTTTCCAAGAGGAGAACAGGAGCGCATAACCCTTGTAACAGGCAGGCAAATCTCAAACAGCCAATTCTTTAAGACCCTGCTCTGAGACACAGGAGGCACAAGGCAAAGCTGGGACTGTCAGCACTGACCACTGGACCTCCCCATCTTCTGGAATGAGAGGGTCCCTCACATTCTCTTCCTTTGGCTACAAATTTCATCTGAGACTCAGATGTTTTTTGTAAAAAGTACACATCCACAAGTGTTTTCAAAAACCAGCATTTTCAGACAAAGAATGCTGTGCTAAAACATTCCCAACCAGTGCTCAGTCCCTGTTCTTCCAAGCTCATTTACATATTTCTACTTCAGATAAGGAAACTAAAGCTTGAACCCCAGGCTGTTGTGATTCACTGAAGTGTTGCATGGTGGAATGAATTTCAGAGATGCTGCTTCACTGAAAAACTGCAATTTGTTGTAAAGACACCTCCTATTCCTGCACTTCAAACTACACTTTGGCAGCAGAGATTTTTCACTCCATAAAACAAGATGTTCTAATTGAAAGCATTGAAAATGCTTTGCTGTACCAGAGATGAAGTCCCTTGTTCCATCTTAAAAGTTCCTTGTGGGGGAAAAAAATAACAACAACAACAAAGCTAAAATGACCCTGAAACCAACTGTTAAATAGTACAGAAATTATCCTGTTGGGAACAAATCCTCTGTGATAAAGGTGGTTTCTGGTTTTTTAAAGGACCTTAGTCCCTAAAATACGTATCAGTTTTGGTTGCCATGCACACCTGCTCCCTGAGAGGTCACTGTGACCCATTCATATTGATCTACATGCAGATAGGAGCGAAATGTTGATATTTTGTAAGTGTTCCATGTTTTCACACACAGTATCTTTCATAGGAACTAGAATAAATTGGTTTGGTTAAATTTTTTCCTATTTTATCAGCTACAAAAGAGAGATTAATTCCTGCTGGAAGGGTTTTCTTTCTAAAGAAAAGCTTGTGATTCAATTCTTTATCCTGAGCACTCAGACAGCATTCATATGTGGCGTGCCTGATGCCACAGACAGAGAAAGTAACTGATTTTTAAAGACACTAAACAGGCACAGTCATTCTTGGATTGAATGAGAGCAGCTCTGAAAGCTGGTGGTGACAGGTCAGCAAAGAACACAAGCCCTTAGAGTCAATAAATCAGGTGTTAATAGGCTGAAAGGGAAATTACAGGTGAAATAGAACCATTTCCATTTCCATTCAGCATTAAGGGAGTTTGATGTCTGGGCTGAGAACACCGGACTCAGGCGGGAGGGTGGAAGCACAGAGCAGATAATTCATCTCAATCCTCAGAGAGTGCACACCGGGAAGAGGCTTGGTTTGGCGGTTTTTTAGTACTTTATAATGTTAACAAAGGCCTGAAAACTCTGTTTCTATTTCACACCTTTCAGCAGGCATTTCCCAGGCTCTGCAGAACCAGATAACTGTCAGCGAATAATGACACAGTTGTTCTCCAATTTATATGACAATTGTTTCAGCTACCTGGCAGGTCAGGGAGAGCACCAGCAGCTCTCCACCACCACAGCTGTGGATTGTGCAATTCTGTTGTCACTTGAGAAAACAATGGATAGAGCCAAGAGGATTTCAGAGGAGCCAATTTGGGTTAAACCATTCCCTCCCCAGTCCCACCACCCTGCCCATTCTCCACCCCAACGCCTCCTCCTGCACACGCACAACTTCTCCCTTCTGTTTATTTTTCGTTTTAAACACTCTAAGCAGAAATTGACTTTGGCTGTTTTTCCTGAACTCTGAAGTGTTTGAGCAGATAAGATTCAGATAACCCATCAGAAGAAAGTTTCATAGGTCCCTCTTCTCCTGGCAGGTGGTCACCAAGGCCAGCCATGCACTCAGGTTTCTTTGCCCAGCTGAAGGATTTTTCTGTCTCATTTACTTTTCAAGTAAATTTACTTTTATCCAGATTTGAAATGTTTACAGTATCTCACTTGGAAAAAGATACTCGTTTATATACCATGCTGGGGAAATACAAAGTGTAAATCTCCCTGCTGCCATCCCAAATGTGGTAGTAGTTTCCCAAGCAGATTTAGTGAGCCCCTCAGACTCAGCAAAAGCGAGCTGATCTGAGCTCCTCTTCCTTTATGGGAAATAAATAAAGAGTGATAAAACTCTCCAAAGTACTAAGATGTGTCTCCAGAAATAACTGCTCTTTAGAGCACAATGTAAAAATAGCTACATTTGTTTCAAGGAAATACTGGTTAAAATAGATAAGCTTTTATTTTCCTATCACTATTTTTTCCACTTAAAGGCTTACCTGAAATGAGAATACTCCTAGACAAAAAGGAATTCGTGCTGTTCTTTCTACATAAGATATTTGTTGTAACTACAATCTTACTTATGTCTGGCATGGATTTTGTCACCAATATAATAATACTAATACTACTAATTACTATTATTACTGCTACTACTAAAAATAATAACATTTTAGAACAAAGTTTACTGCGGATCACTGAAATTGTAGAATTAGCCAGAGTGTCTCAGGATGGAGTCTTGAGTGGTAATACTGGTTTATGGTACTGATATTAATCTTCTCCTCTCCTCCTGCCCCAGCATCAATGTGTTCTAGAAACATTGATATGGTATTCTAGATAAATTGATAAATATTCTAGAAATACTGTTTATGTGCCATGTAGTTCACTCTACTAGAGACCTGATCTTGCTTAAAACTAATCCAGAAAAAACCTCTTTTTTTGGGGGTGTGGTTTTTTTGTAGTAGTGATGGTGTTTTTGGGGGGATTTTGTTGTGTTTTTTTTAAATAGCTGTGTTCCCAACTCCATTCCCGAGTGCAGCTGCATAAACACTGTGGCTGGGAGAGCTGCAGGGGTGGGACACCACAGAAACCAGCAGCAGGTGGCAAAGGAGGTGAGGCTCAGTCGATATTGCTGCCACACACTGGGACACCCAGCCTCAAGTGCACTCAGCAAATATAACTACAACTCACTTTGCTGCAAGCTAAGGCTGCTGGCAGCAAGGAACTCAGGGAACACTGCAAAACCCTGCAGGAATCCCAGGAAAATCTGCAGCTGGCTCGCTTGCCCTGACTGCCGTGCTGCGCTCACACCGAGGACACAACCCCTGAGTAGGAAACCCGTGCTGGAGCAGTAACTCACACCTGAGCTAATGCTCCCCTGCATTTGGAAAACCATCAGCCACACCTTGGAATGAAATGCACACATTCCCTTGCACATTTGTATCTTCAGTGTGAGGGGGGAATATATTTCTGCTGGCCAGACCACAGATGTGCGGGCTGAGCACTCACCGTTCTGCAGCCCTGGGAAGAGGAGGTGAAGGGAACTCCAGACTCAGGGATGCTGTATCTGCTGCAAGGAAAAAGCATCATGTAAGGAAAGGGTGGCTGAAAACATTCTGTCATTAATCTAAAATACTGCATGAGGCATAAAACACTGACTGAAAGGCTGGGGGAAAATTACCTTACAATCATAAACACATGCACTTCTCTCCCCACACTAGAGAGCACATCCCACCTGAGTCCCTTGGGACAGAGCCAACTGCATCTGGAAATCTTTATTTAGAAAACTAAACAATCTGACAAGATTTGAATACAAACCTCCTAAAGCCTAATGCTGTGGAACTAAAGCCAGAACTGCAAGTGTAATTTCATTCTGTTATCACATTAGCCATAAAAAAAGTCTTCTTATTAGCTACTACTTGACTTAAAAATCCTATGCACGAGTCAAATCCAGGCTGTGATCACCACGAGCAGTAAGGACTGGAGTGCCATCCAACGGTGAGACAGTCATTAGCAGCTCTGATTAAAGATTTCTGCCTCTACCTGCTGCTGCCACAGCAGGATATGAAACACCCTGCAAACCCATGGAGGCTCTAAAACATCCAAACCAGCAGAAGGTGCCCAGTTATTTTTACTCTCCTTTAACAGAGGCAGTAAGCAGAGTTTTTGATATCCCAGTCTTGTTTACAGCATTCAGGTTATCCCATCCCAACCAGGAGTTCTGTTTCCCAAAAGGTAAAGGCTGCCAGCTGGCAGAGCAGCTGAGGAGTCACATATCCTGCCACTCCAAAGCTTGTGTATCTGTGTATTTCCAACCTTCTCCATCAAGTTGCTTTGAACTGTGGAGGATGAAGAGAGGATATAAAATGTAGGATTGAGTTTGGACAAGCACCTGCCCTTTTTATGAAATAGAAATAAATCACACAATCCAACCCTTTCCCCTGGATTCTCATTGTCATTTCAAGGGCCAGGCTCTAGTGGACAATTTAAAGCCAAAACCTCTGAACCAGACTGTACTGGGATGAAAAAACAACGTACCTTAAGTTGCACAGGTTGGAATTATTTTGGGAAGGGACTACCTTCTTCTGTGCAAAGTGCAAGAAGGGTTGTGTCCTGAGACCACAGAACATTTTCATTTACCTAATCCTCCATTATTATATGGATCTAAGTCACCAGTAATACTTTTAATCTCTTCTGTGTTTTTTTTTTACTGCAATGCTTTGCAGATTTTGCAACTTTTAGCATTTTGTAAGGTAGATCATAAATTTCCTAAAGGCTGTTAGGAAATTTTTTGCTGCTCTGCATTTGTTTGGAGGCACAATTTGAGGATTAAATTTCTATTAAAGGGTGAACATGTTTGTAGGGCACAGATGTCTGATCCAAACAGCCCTTTTCAGGCCATATTTTTGGCTGGAATATATTTCAGAGCTTCAACTCTACTGGGACAGGCACCCTAAAGCGTGGAGCCAGTTGAGTCCAGTTCAGCATTGGGGTAAACAGGTATTGCCCTCTCTGGCTTCAACTGGAGTTATAAACTCAGAGATTAATTTACCCTTTTTCCATTGCAAGGCAGGACTGGAAATGAAAACAGACCTTCCTGTAACAATTCCAGTCCAGACATCCCTATTAGCTTTCCTATTCTATCCCAATCATCGTTAAATTGTATCGTAAGATTTATATTTCTTTTAATTTGTACTGCTTCCTACTAAGGAGAAAATAGTTCAGAAGCCACCAAAGAAATCTTACAACACAAGCCAGACTATGCCAGGGCAAATTTTCCCTGCAGAAGCAATTCAGACTGAAATATTCTGCCAGTGGAAAAGTACATGTTCCCAGCGAGGAAGGGAACGAAAGAGTGTGAAAACGTGCGGGAGGAGCTGTGCCCGTCCGCCCCCGGCGCTGCTGCGGCACGGCCGGAGAGCGGGGCCGGGCTCCCTTCGCTCGCTCTCCCGATGGGCGAGTGACACCAAGCGGCTCCTGCCAGTGCTACGGGCCCCGAGCCTGCCGCAGGGCTCCTTCCTCGGGGGCTCCTTCTTCGGGGGCTCCTTCTTTGGGGGCTCCTTCTTCGGGGGCTCCTTCTTTGGGGGCTCCTTCTCCCCTGGGCTCCTTCTTTGGGGGCTCCTTCTTTGGGGGCTCCTTCTTCGGGGGCTCCTTCCTCGGGGGCTCCTTCTTCGGGGGCTCCTCCTCCCCTGGGCTCCATCTCCCTGGGATCCTTCTCCCGGTGCTCCATCTCCCCTGGGCTCCTTCTTCGGGGGCTCCTTCTCCAGGGGTTCCATCTCTCCCGGGGCTCCTTCTCCCCGAGCTCCTTCTCCCGGGGCTCCATCTCCCTGGGCTCCTTCTCCCGGGGCTCCATCTCCCTGGGCTCCATCTCCCGGGGCTCCATCTCCCGGGACTCCATCTCCCGGTGCTCCATCTCCCGGTGCTCCATCTCTCCCGGGGCTCCATCTCCCGGTGCTCCATCTCTCCCTGGGCTCCATCTCCCGGGGCTCCATCTCTCCCGGGGCTCCATCTCTCCCGGGGCTCCATCTCCCGGGGCTCCATCTCCCGGGGCTCCATCTCCCGGGGCTCCATCTCCCTGGGCTCCATCTCTCGGGGGTTCCTCTCCGGAGCTCCTCCGGGCACAGCACACCGGCTGCGGTGTGCGGAGAGGGACCCCGGCCCGCGCACACCTGAGGGACCCCTCACACACCTGAGGGACCCCTCACACACCTGAGGGACCCCTCACACACCTGAGGGACCCCTCAGTGGGGACACACCTGAGGGATCCCCCCAGCCCTCACACACCTGAGGGACCCCTCACACACCTGTGGAACCCCCCAGCCCTCACACAACTGAGGGATCCCCCCAGCCCTCACACACCTGAGGGATCCCCCCAACCCTCGCACACCTGAGGGATCCCCCCAGCCCTCGCACACCTGAGGGATCCCCCCAACCCTCACAGACCTGTGGAACCCCTCAGCCCCCACACACCTGAGGGATCCCCCCAGCCCTCACACACCTGAGGGATCCCCCCAGCCCTCACACACCTGAGGTACCATGGGCATAACGTCGTTCCCTGACACGCTGACCCTCGGCCTAGTGGGGAGTCCCAGTCCGACCTCTGATGTCGCATCTCCTTGTCCTCACTCTCATCTTTGCTCACCTGGCCCCTGGTCCCAGCCCAATGCCGCTGCCAGGCTGTCCCCGCTGTCCCCGCGGCCGGGCTGTCCCCTGTCGTGTGGCACTGCCGTGTGGCATTGCCCGGCTCCTGTCCCCTGCCGTGTGGCACTGCCCGGCTCCTGTCCCCTGCCGTGTGGCACTGCCAGGCTCCTGTCCCCTGCCGTGTGGCATTACCCGGCTCCTGTCCCCTGCCGTGTGGCACTGCCCGGCTCCTGTCCCCTGCCGTGTGGCATTACCCGGCTCCTGTCCCCTGCCGTGTGGCACTGCCAGGCTCCTGTCCCCTGCCGTGTGGCACCGCCAGGCTCCTGTCCCCTGCCGTGTGGCACCGCCAGGCTCCTGTCCCCTGCCGTGTGGCACTGCCGTGTGGCACTGCCAGGCTCCTGTCCCCTGCCGTGTGGCACTGCCCGGCTCCTGTCCCCTGCCGTGTGGCACCGCCAGGCTCCTGTCCCCTGCCGTGTGGCATTACCCGGCTCCTGTCCCCTGCCGTGTGGCACCGCCAGGCTCCTGTCCCCTGCCGTGTGGCACTGCCAGGCTCCTGTCCCCTGCCGTGTGGCATTGCCCGGCTCCTGTCCCCTGCCGTGTGGCATTACCCGGCTCCTGTCCCCTGCCGTGTGGCACTGCCGTGTGGCATTACCCGGCTCCTGTCCCCTGCCGTGTGGCACTGCCGTGTGGCATTACCCGGCTCCTGTCCCCTGCCGTGTGGCACTGCCAGGCTCCTGTCCCCTGCCGTGTGGCATTACCCGGCTCCTGTCCCCTGCCGTGTGGCACTGCCCGGCTCCTGTCCCCTGCCGTGTGGCATTGCCCGGCTCCTGTCCCCTGCCGTGTGGCACTGCCGTGTGGCACTGCCAGGCTCCTGTCCCCTGCGGTGTGGCACTGCCCGGCTCCTGTCCCCTGCCGTGTGGCATTGCCCGGCTCCTGTCCCCTGCCGTGTGGCACTGCCCGGCTCCTGTCCCCTGCCGTGTGGCACTGAAGAGACGTTGGCCCCTCACAGCTGCTGCTGTTCCCACGCTCATCAGGCCACAAAGACCCACGAACACCCCAATTTCCTCTCTAGGCTTGGGGTCTGAAGAGGTAAAGCTGTTCTGGGGGCCATAGAGGTAAAGGTGTTATGCAGGAGTGTATCCACAAAGCTGGGAAAGGGTCTGGAGTGTCCTGTGAGGGGCTGAGGGAGCTGGGAAGGGGCTGGAGAATTCCTGAGGGAGCTGGGAAGGGGCTGGAGAATTCCTGAGGGAGCTGGGAAGGGGCTGAGCCTGGAGAAAAGGGGGATCAGGGGGAATTTCTGGCTCTGCACAAGTCCCAGGAGGGGACAGCCGGGGGATCGGGCTCTGCAGCCAGGGAACAGCGACAGGAGGAGAGGGAACAGCCTCAGGCTGGGCCAGGGGAGGCTCAGGGGGGACAGAGCAGGAATTTCCCCATGGAAAGGGAGCTCAGGGACTGGAACTGCCCAGGGAGCTTTGCAGTGCCCATCCCTGGAGGTGTCCCAGGAATTCCTGGAGGTGGCACTGAGTGCTCTGGGACAAGGTGGGCATCGGGCACAGCTGGGACTCCATGGGCTGGGAGGGATTTTCCAACCCAAACGACTCTGTGATTCTATGATTTGGCATAAATTGGCATCCACATATTGTGAGGGTCCCAGTTTTCTAGCCCTAGATATTGTTACATGCAAAAGAAAAGCCAGAATTCTGTGGCACATACATCAGTTTGCTGGGCTTCACCAAAATGAGAGTCACAGTGTGTGCCACTGCTGCAAATTGCTTCTTACGTATTTTATATGGGCATACACAGGTAAAAGCAAATATTTATAATGTACCCACTCAAAAATTTCCAGTTATTTAGTAACATCATTTATTGAACCAGACTGACACATTTAAAATATTACTTGTCACGCATATTGCCACTGTGATGGACTGAGATTTATGAAGAAATATGAGATACACTGATTTTCTAGGTTACTCTGTGAAATCTTCAGCCAAATACCAATTTGCTTGGGATATATGACTTGGGATATCTATGTCTGTATGGTTGGAGTATTTGGATTTCAAATCCAGGAGTAAGGACAGGGCTCTCTGAGATGCATAGGGTACAACTCCATTTGGAAATGGATGGCCTTATGAAAAAGCTGAGGTAGAGTGACATCTTTACCTCCTGGGACAGGACCATAGCACCTGGATAGTAATGGCCATTCCAGAGTAGGAATGCAAGAGCCGAGAACAGATGATCAAACAGCATCCGGAGCTTGTCCATTTCCTTACATCAAAAGGTATGGGGCAACTGACACAAGTACATTTCATTCTGCGGACCGTAAGAGCGAAACCCCTGTCCGTGCTCTGTCTGCAGCAAGGCAGAATGTCTCGCTAAGCGAGCCCACGAGCGGCACCTCTGCACGGCCACATCTGGCAGTGCCAGCGCTCCGCCGGCTGCCTCCGAGCCCTTCCTCTGCACAGCGCCGGGGCTGCGGCTGCTGCTGCCGGGGACCGACACGGGACTCGAGCCGCTCCTGAGGAGAGCCCAGCCCGGGCCGGAACGGCTCCGCTCCGCCGCGTCCTCACCGCAGCCGGGGCCGGGTCGGGGTGGCGGCGGCTGGGGAGGCTGCGGGGCCCCGGGGCCGGCCCGCTGGTGGCCGGCATCAGCCGCACTGCCCCGGCCCTGCCCCGCAGCCCCGGCCCTGCCCCGCAGCCCCTGCCCTGCCCCGCTGCCCCGGCCCTGCCCCGCAGCCCCTGCCCTGCCCCGCATCCCCTGCCCTGCCCCGCAGCCCCTGCCCTGCCCCGCATCCCCTGCCCTGCCCTGCATCCCCTGCCCCGCATCCCCTGCCCTGCCCCGCTGCCCCTGCCCTGCCCCGCATCCCCTGCCCTGCCCCGCTGCCCCGGCCCTGCCCCGCATCCCCTGCCCCGCATCCCCTGCCCCGCATCCCCTGCCCCGCATCCCCTGCCCCGCATCCCCTGCCCTGCCCCGCATCCCCTGCCCTGCCCCGCATCCCCTGCCCTGCCCCGCAGCCCCTGCCCTCCCCCGGAGCCCCCGGCCCACAGGGCGGGCGCTGTCCCGCTCCCACCGCCCCGGACGTCGCGTCGCCGGGGCGGGTGCGCAGTTCCGGCGGCAGCGGAGGGCGGGGGCCGGGCAGAGCCGCCGCGGCCTCGGCAGCAGCTGCAGCCGGAGCGGCGCGGGGGGCCAGGCCCCCGCCATGGAGATCGAGAAGGAGTTCCAGCGGCTCGACCAGGCCGCCAGCTGGGCCGCCATCTACCAGGTGAGGGGCAGCGCCCGGCCGGTCTGCCCCCGCGCCGGGCTGGGAGCGCTGCTCCGGCTGCCTCCGGCTGCCTCCCGTGCTTCCCTGTGCTTCCCTGTGCTTCCCTGTGCTTCCCGTGCTTCCCTGTGCCTCCCTGTACCTCCTGTGCCTCCCTGTACCTCCCTGTGCTTCCCTGTGCTTCCCGTGCTTCCCTGTGCCTCCCTGTGCCTCCTGTGCTTCCCTGTGCCTCCCTGTGCCTCCCTGTGCCTCCCTGTGCTTCCCTGTGCTTCCCTGTGCCTCCCTGTGCCTCCCTGTGCTTCCCTGTGCTTCCCTGTGCCTCCTGTGCCTCCTGTGCCTCCTGTGCCTCCTGTGCCTCCCTGTGCCTCCCGTGCCTCCCGTGCTTCCCTGTGCCTCCCTGTGCTTCCCTGTGCTTCCCTGTGCCTCCCTGTGCTTCCCTGTGCTTCCCTGTGCCTCCTGTGCCTCCCTGTGCCTCCCTGTGCCTCCTGTACCTCCCTGTACCTCCTGTGCCTCCTGTGCCTCCCTGTGCTTCCCTGTGCCTCCCTGTGCTTCCCTGTGCTTCCCTGTGCCTCCTGTGCCTCCCTGTGCCTCCCTGTGCCTCCTGTACCTCCTGTACCTCCCGTGCCTCCCGTGCCTCCCGCTCCCCGCCATGCCGCCGGTGATCCCCGAGGGCCAGCCCTGCCCTGCCCTGCCCGGGCACCGCTGCCCGCCTCCCCCGCCTCCGGGACCCCGGCCGGGCTGACCCGGGAGGATCTGCCCCGGAGGAGATGCCCCGGGTGGAGATGCCACCGGAGGATCTATCCCGGAGGAGATGCCCAGGGAGGATCTGCCCCGGAGGAGCTGCCCCGGAGGAGATGCCCCGGAGGAGATGCTCCGGGAGGAGATGCCCCGGGTGGAGATGCCACCGGAGGATCTGCCCTGGAGGAGATGCCCCGGGTGGAGATGCCACCGGAGGATCTATCCCGGAGGAGATGGTCCGGGAGGAGATGCCCCGGGTGGAGATGCCACCGGAGGATCTGCCCCGGAGGAGCTGCCCTGGGCACATCGGTCCGGGGGAGCTGCTCGAGCTGCCCCTCCCGAACCGGGGGCAGCGAATCCATCGGATTTGTCTTTGGGTGGAACAGAAAAGCAGCGAAGGGGGCATCAAATGCATTTAGCTTTGCAGTCACTGTAATCATAGAACAGAGCCTGAAACAGCGTGTTAGCAGTACTTGTGGAACTGGAACTGGGTTTCTGTTGTGCCGTTTGCTGCATTTAGATTTTTTTGTGATACTTAAAACAAGCCTGTGACAAACGTGAATGCTTACAATAATATTTGCCTTCTGGATCCAGCTTCACATACAAGCCACAGAAGTTAGTGCTTTTATCTTTAAAAGTTCTTCACAGCTTTATCTAAAATGAAGCTTAAGAGAAGCTGAAATACATGAATGACTGGGAGGATGTGTTCAGTCAGATCAGGCAGCGTTGCTGTAACATCCATTTGAATGTTTAAGCTGGTATATTGCATAAATGAATGGCCCGAAGTTCGTGTTTGCAATATAGACGTTGAGCTTCGCTTCTTTCAGTGTGAATTTCTCTGGCAATAGACCATTGAGAGGAGGACTTGTATAAAAGTGAAATAAACGGACTTCAGTTTCAGAATCACAGCAGGCGAGTTTTAACAGTAATAGCTTGCAGCGTGAACATCTTCAGTTGTCTGGCATTTAGAGAATAAGCGTGAAATGTTAAGGCTGCTTTTCAGAAGGTCCATTTCCTACATTTCCCTTCCCTGCCGGGTGTCAGTGCTTGCTGACTGTATGAAAGTCATGTGGATATATGACGTTATGTTTTTGCTGAACTGTTCTGCATGATTTGGTGTGTTGCAGGCTTTGTGCTCAGGAAATGATTTTGGGTAATAGAGCTTTGTAATTCAAGTGGTACATTTCTACAGGTACAATTTAATTACAGCAGTGAAATATCTAGGTAGAATGAGAGAATAGCCCATTTTCAATGAGGGATCAGCATTCAGTGATATTTTTGTCCTGCTCTTTTTGAATGATATGACTCAGTGGCCTGCTCAAACTGTGGCACAGCAGTAGCTTTGATTGCGGACTAGAATTCAATTTAAAAAAGGACTAAAGTGATTCTTTGATTTGTATCCAACTATTGACAAGCGCAGGGAGTGGGTTTTTACTTTTTTTTTTTCCCCTGATTGATTAATAGATATGTGCATCTATGTCATGAAATTCAGTTTCTCAGCTGCATCCTGCTTTTAAATAAGCAGTTGGAAATGGCATCGTGGCAGGTCATGTCTGGAAGAGCAGTGTACTCCTCTATAATCTGTGCTTTTGGTGTCTGAGCTGTGACATTAACAAAGCAGTTTTCCTGCAGCGCTGGTTTTTGCTTGAAGAGTGCAGTAAGTAGAACAATGTATGTGATTGGTGCAGGAAAGCATCCTCCCCCAGGGTAACTGGGGCTTCTGGTACCTCAGAGTGGCTGCTGAGATCCACAGCTGTTCAGCAGCGCTGCAGGTGAGGCAGACTGCAGCTTGCTCCTGTTCTTGTGTCAGTCTGTTATCTCCAGGTACAGCACAGCATCTCCAGGAGGAATTGGCAGTAGACGGGAGCTGTGGCTCACAGGGACTTGTCTGGGTGCCACATGACTTGGAAGGGTTAAAATTGTCCATGCTGCTTTTTTTTTTTGGGTGAGCGGAAGCTGTGCTCAGCTATGATAGTACAGCTGTGAGAGAACAAAATTTAGATTACCTTCTTTATTCAGCAATAATAATCCCAGGATGGGGACACAAACATTTCAAAATGAAGACCTTGTTTAGGTGATTTTGTGACAATCATGTCTTGGGCACTGCACAGTAGTGGAACCATTCTCTGTACAGCTGGTCAGAACAGGGTGAGCAATGATGAAATTCTTCGTGTTTTGACAGTCTGGGGTTTCTCTGAATGTTTATTTGGTTTTTAGTACCTATTTCTGTCCCTTACTTTCCTCTAGATTTACTTGCTATGAGAACTATGGGCCATGAGATCCTGTGGAGGTTGTTCAGTGACCCAAGTGAAAAAAAGAATTGCTCAGGTTCCGACTGTTGCTTGTGTTTTAGAGAAACATAAGCATAAAAAAGGCACATTCAAATTAAAATCCTCTCCCATAAAACAGTAAGTTAGAGGAATGTGAGCTTTACCATGTGCTAGCTGTGGTAAAGGTGGCAGCAGAAAGCAAATGCTTGGGGGTAGGTGAATGACATGCACCCTGCAGAACTGTCATTAGAAGCTATTGGAATGAAAAGCATTTGCTCTGGAGATGTCACAACAAAAAACCCATACCCCAAAGCTAAGGAAAGCACAGTGTAGGCTTTTAGAGCAGGGAAGAAAAGTAGATATTTGTCCAGAACATCAAAGCAACACTGGATTGTCACTTGCTCACAGTGAGTGCAGTGCTGGATTTTCACAGTGGTTTTACAGGCAGAAGTCTTTCAGAACTTTAGGAGATATTTTAGTTTCTAACTTCTTACACGGGGTGATAGAATGAGATATTATCTTAAAAACACAACCCTCAGATACAGGTAGAGTTGCTTCTTGTGTTTATATAAACCAGATATGTTGACTTTAGTTTGTTGGCCAATGATATTAACTTTGATGTGCTTATCAGGAGCAGTAAAAATACCTCTGAATTATTTACTGATGTACCATTCATCTGGGGATTCCATTCACTATGGATGGAGGCAGAGCTGACATCTGGGGACAGCTCATGCAGAGTTTTCCATGTGAAGGTAGCAAAAAGAAATTAAAATGTGCACTCTTTTCTAGTTTTTATCTTTAGTGGAATATATAATAAGAAAGAACTGGATATCGTTTGGAAGTGATATCCTGAAAACAGAACTATCTCTCTCTGGAAAGCTGAGTTGGGGTTGGGTTTGAGACCTGTAAATAACTGTTCTCAGTTTCTTTATTAATTTTTGAGGGTCTTTTAACCAAATATTAATGTGAATGTTAGTTTTTCAAACCTGTCTAAGCTAAACTGAAACACTCCAAATTATGAAAATGAATGAACTTCATTCAGATTATGGGAGGAAGACAGAAAGGTATTGTGGACATTTTGGATATCCCTCTGTCAAGAGGGAAAAGGCTTGGGAAGTTTTTTAGGTATTCACCGTCTCTGGAAAAACATTTGTAGAATCTGTGGATGGGTTTTGATGCTGAAAGTAAACTGTGAAATGGTTGACCCTGAAGACTTGTAACAGTGTGGTTGTGTTGTGTATTGACAGTCAATGGACAGGAAGCTCTTCAAGAGGTGTTGGTTTATAAGCTGCAGCAGGAGTGCAGGCTGCAGTCTGGAAGCATTTGGGTTACTCCTTTGCTCAGCTACTGAGCAGCAGATAAATTGTGGCTCGAACATGACTTTTTATAAATGAATCTTTGTGCTTTATTCTGCCAGTTCTAGCTGCAGGTCTCTGCATGCACTGCCTTGCCACCGCTTAATTTGTGCTCTGTTGATTCATTTGAGGCTCAGCATAATTGGCTCTGGTTGTGGAGAGCTGGTTTGGAAGTCAGGGTTGCAGGGAGGCTCTCTGTTCCTTCAGTAAGCTGGAGATATTCCGTGTTTTCCTGTGCTCTACGCTGACTCTTCCTAGCTGTGTGCAGGGTTAGTGATGGAGAAGCAAAGTGTGTGTGGCTCACAAGGTCAGGATCCTCCTGAAAGCCAGAGCTGCTGTTCAGCTGCAGGTGATGCCACCTTTGTCCCCTGGGGCTGGCTCAGGGCACTCTGTGCCTGGGCTGGCTTTTGCTGCTGGCTTTTTCAGAGCAGCACCACTTGTGTCTACTGCTGGCAGATTTGAGATTGGGTGAGTCCCATTTTGTACAGCTACTGAGCCACCTGCTCTTGCTTTTTCTACAGAGTTTAAAATCTAAATACATGAACCCAGAGCTTCTGTGGTGGTCTAGCTGGGAGCAGAAGATGGAAAAATGGAGCCTGTTTGCTTATCATTTGCTAAAAAAATTAGAAATCATACAATGTGCACAAAGTGCTCACCTTCTTCTGAGCATTTCTGGAAGTGTTTCATGTTGTTAGTGTTCTGAGCATTTTTGGAATGGTTTCATGGTGTTAGTGTGTCCTTCCACATGGTACCATTGCCTCCTCTGTGTGCTGGAATCACACATGTATGGAGGGAAAGTGGTGAGGAGAAAGAGTGTTGGCCACATGCCAAATGATGGTAAATTCAAATAGAAATAGCCCTTGTAAGCAGAGAATAAAATGTGGTAGTGGTAGACCAAGTATTTTTCAAACTAAAACAACTTTCTAAATACGCTGGGTAGGTTTGAAATAACAGTTCGTCCTATAGTTAACTAAACATTAAAATTGAAAGTTTTCCTGTAGTGCCTGCTTTGCAAATGGACTTTCTCCAAGGGGTCTCTTTAGCTGAGACTTCATAAGATGTGGCTTACACTGAAATATCACTGCTGCTTTCTTGTAAACATGAGAATTGCCAGGTTTGAAATCAGTGTCACTTGCATGAGCCAGGTTTGGGTTGTGAATTTAGGCTCATTAAGTACCTGAGGATACTCAGTGATTCCTTCCTCATTGCTCTCTGCAGTGTTCATAACGAACAGGGACTCCATCTGATCTCTGAGCTTGGATGTTTGCAGCGCTCACCATTGAGGTTTTCTGGTTTCTGGGGTTTTTTTTAGTCATTGGTCAACTTGTTTCATGTTGATCTGCAGAAGAGGTGGTTTTTTTCTCTCTGCTGCCAGGAGACATGCCCTTGCTGGTTTGACTGGGAGAGGCACTTTGATAGAGCATCCAAATGCCTTTGTGTGTTCACTTTGTAGATCGTGTAGTACAAATGCCAATTCATTTTCTACCAAAGCCTGTGAATTCAGATGTGCTTTTTCTCTCACCCACGCAGAATACAGCTAAGATTCAACAGCTTGCCTGTCATATTATACCAAGAAAAACTGGTAAAAGTGATTCTTGGAAATGCATGTGATTCTGCTAATGGTGATAGCTGATCTACTTTCAAATTGGGTTGCATTTTCTGCATTTAAGAAAGCAGATTCATAGAACAGTAGCAAAAAATTTCTGTCCTGGTTGGGAAGGAAAATGAGCTGGCATAATATGAAACTTTTAGAAATGCTTTTAATTCTGTTTTTTCTTATTTTGAATTCTGTACTCTTTCCATGTATAAGTTGTCTCAGCTCTTGGTTGTTGTTTAGGAACATGTGGTTAAGGAGTCAAAAGTCACCTTCAGCACTGAGGGTGGAGATTTACCTGTTTCACTCATGATGAAGAGATCATTTAGTCAGATTTACATTGTTTTGTGCAGCCTTTTTCTTCTCCTCAGAAGATTAAAACAGTTTCTACATCAACAGAAATAGAAAATAAGGCAACAATACAGCAGGTTTTGCATTCTGCCAGTTTGGGCAATTACAGAAAAACCTCTGTAGAGTTTAGGGGTGAGTGTGGAGCTGGGCAGACCTCGCTGCAGGCAGGGGAAACCCTCCCCACCCTCCCCTCTGGGCTGAAAGCTCTCTGTACTTCATGTACTGAAATAATTGCTAGTTCAAAATGCTACTCCAGAGTACTATTGTGAACTTAAAGCAGCTATTATATCTGTGATCTCTCAGGTGCTTTTGCTTGTATCTGGAGTTCCCAGAATTTTATGCTGCTTCTGTTAAGTACTTGATTTGTCAAGTCCTTGATGCTGAGAGCCATCCTACAAAAGACACTCTGTTTCTCAGATTCTTTATATTTATATGGAACAAGTGTTCTACACATAAAGAGGAATGTTCTCATAACCTTCTTCCCTTGTGCACAGTTCAATGAGAATTGCTTGTTTATACCATTCCTGATCCCACAGTCACAGGTTACAGTAACATAAACAGCCTGACCTTTTAATGTGATGGCAGGAAGTAAAATGTGAAATCTATTTTAAAAATGCATCTTTGACTAAGGAAGAGTATACTTCCTTTTTCTGACATGAAAAATAACCCATGCTCGTTCAGAAGATCTCGATTCCATTTTTATTATGTGGGGCCTGTTTTTTCCACTGTTTTCTGTACAGTCATTGCAGCTGCTTGTGGGACTAAACCTCTGCCATCCTCATGTGGGATTGTATCTCCTTCCTTAACATTTGCATGGCCATCAGTGGCTGAAGATGGGGGCTACAGGAAAAGCACAACTCTGACACAAGCAAGAGGTTTTAGTAAGAGGAACTTCTTTTGGAAAAAAGGAAAGGGTGGGTCATTGGAGCAAGAACTGGAAAAATACTACATAGCTTATTAAACAGCTAAAATACATATTGACACATTGGACAGAATTTCTGAATATTTCCAGAAGTGGAAGAGATATGGGGAACTTTACCTAGTAAAGGAGTGGGGGTGGACAGCTGCCCAGCTCTGGAAAATGTTTTTATTTTCTTCCTTAAGAGTTTAATTAAATTGGAAATCAACACTGTCACTTCTTTCTTAAACTTCTGCCAATGAAGGATTTTCCCCACTTAATCACAGTTGCTACCTGGAACTTGATGGTGTCTGTGGGATGTCATGAACAAGAATTGTGTTTCACCCTGTACTTTTCTCATTGCCAGTATTGAAACCTTCTCAGAAGCGTGTTTCCTGAGCAGAGCAGATGTTTCAGAGCTCCTGCAGGGAATGTGTGCTGGGGAGCAGCAGAGCCCTTCCTCTGAGTTCCCAGTGAGCTGGGGTGGCACTGGCAGAGCGCTGAGGACGCAGGGCTGGGCTTGCAGTGAGCACTGGGCAGTCAGCAGGGTACCTGCCCGCTCATTAATGATTGCCCTTCCTTCTGCAGCCATCCCTGAGGAGTGCCAGCTCCTGAGAGATGAAGCAGGAGAGTGTGTGGCAGCTGGCTGGTGCTGGGAGCAGCAGGGCACAGCAGGAGCTGGCCTGGGCAGAGGGAAGCTCTGATCCTTGGAGGTGCTCAGCCCTTCCCTGGAAGGGCTCAGGAGCAGGGCTGTTTTCAGGGGACCCCAGCTTCTGGAACTTCTCTGTCCTGTGTCCATCACACTCGTCTGGTGCTCAGTGGAGGTGAAAGATTGGAACAGGAGGTTGAAAATATGTGAAGTCTTTAGAGCTGCTGAGTTGCTGGATTTATTAGCCCACGTGAGAGCATTAGTGGAGAGTTCTAATCTTACCAGTCTTTTTAGAGCCTGTCAGGAAGCAGACGGAGCAGAAAGGTTTCATGGAAAGCACTGACTTAGGTCTTATTTGTCATTGATTTCATGTTTATAACTTGTGTAAAGCTGACCATCAGGGGCCTCCACTGGGAGCCAAGCCCATCAGCCAAGGCTTTGCTTGGTTGCCCACACAATCCAGTGTACAGGATACTCCTCTGTGAGTGACTGGCTGACAGCAGGAAACTGCTTCTGTGCTGCTCTGCCTGCAGAGTTCTCAGCCACATGAAATTTGGCTGGTAAAACTGATATGTGCTTGTTGTCTTTCAAGAGTAGCTAAGTTAATATTGCTACCCAGTTAGGAGCAGGCACTCAAACATTTATTGCTTTCATGTAATAACATCTACATCTTTTGGGTTTTTTTATACCAAAGTCTTTGCTAACAATGTGTTCTGCATATTAAACTCTCTCTACAGGCAGAATTGTGTCTTGAAACACTTACAGAAGAATAATACAATGTAAAAAGCTTTGTGTGATTCTGATAGTTGTTAACCTTTATTTGTGGATGAGTGCTCAGAAGCCTTTGGTGTAGCTGTCCTTTGGGGGTGGGGAATGGAAAGGGATGTGATAAGGTGTGAAGGGTTTATTGAAAGATATTTATTGCATTTCTTAGTGTTGTTTTTTCTGTGTTCCCGATCTGTTCCACAGCTGCAAATGAGGATTTGGGGTAGACATCAAGTGATAAAACATGTTTAGTCACAAGGGATGACTGGCTTTGGCTGGCAGGAAATGGAACACGATGATGAGCAAGAGTCTGGGGGAGCCTGGGCTGTGCTGGGCTCGGTGCAGAGCTGCCTGGGCTGCCAAGGAGTGCTGTGTTTCTAGAGAGGATACTGCCCCTGCAAGATGTAGAAGTTCTGAGGGTTGCTTGGCTTTGCTAAATCAGCTGCTTTAGTTCTCAGAATTAATTATTTTTAGCTAGCAGGGTGAGTAGATGTATGAAGTGGCAACACTGTTTATCTCATCTGATCCACACAATGACTCTCTCTGCAGTCTGTTCATTAGCATGGGGAGCATTCCCCAGTCCTTTGAAGGCCTGGCTTGTCAAGTTTTGCAGTCTTTTTCATGTGCTGGAGTGCAGAGTGCTAATCTGTCCTGCATAGGATGTCTGTGAGCCCTTACCTTGATGATGTGATGTCCCTGTTTAACACTGACATTTGTTTTTATAAACTCTCAGTTGCTTTCAGATGAGAAGATGTCCTGTACAGCGGGGCATGAAAGCTCTCTGTCCCTGTAGTGACACTTAAAACATCCTCTAAGAACACATCATTGGTTCTCTCAGTGTCTTGAAGCATTGCTTTGCAGCTTGGAGAACTGAAAATACTGAATATATTTTAGCTTGTAAGGTCTGGCTGGTTTGGGGTTATGGGAGGGGTTGTCTTTATGCCAGTTGCCAGGCTTGTTTGCCATAGGTGGATTCTCTTACACATTTCCATCTCTGCTGTAAGAATTTAATGGTTAAGTTTCCTTTTCCAAAAAGCATATTGGCTTTTTCTCTCTGACCCTTGGAGCAGTTTACTGCTCTGGAAGTAGTTGCATAAACATTGTGCTTTTATGTGCAATTTCTGTTAAACCTTGGTGCAGAACAGAGGTGTCCAGGCATCCATCCTGCCCCAGAGCCAGGCAGGGGCTGGGCAGTCCCTGCTGTCCCCATCAGTGCCACCATGCCTGTGCAGGACACACCAGTCACCCCAAAATTGTGTTTGGGCCATGGACTGGGAGCTGAGCAGCTCGGGTTCAGAACGCTGTGAGGTTTAATATTAACCTCGCTTAGTTAGATTGCTTTCCTAAACACGAATTAGACAGTCATGTGGAAAGCCAGGAGTATCCTAATTCTGCTTTATCTAACATCTGTTTTCAGCAGTACTGTTTGTTCTCAGCAGGTTTTTGTGTGCATTGCAGTAGCTTGGCAACCTGTAGGTTGCACCATTCAGTGAATTCACTATGCTTTTAATCATCACTACGATTTTCCTTTCCAAATTTGAATATTCTAAGTACAGTGAAGTAGGCATGTGTGATTATAACTTCAGCCTCCATGTTAAACAGATCCCAACTGAAACAAGCTGCTCATGCAAATTTGTGATCCAGCAAGTTCCTTCGATTGCTGTCCGAAAGTCTTTCTTAGGAAAAGACACTTTACTTTCTGGCAATGGTAGTTCAGCAGTTACAGCCAGTTCAAGTTCCCAAAGAGGGATTTGGGATTTTGCTGAGAACCAAAGCTGATGAAAGCAGGGCTGCTTGCTGCTTCTGCTGGAGGAGCAAAGCTTGAGTTTGACCTTTCCCTGCATGCAGAGGCATGAACCTGCATTGTGCAATCCTGGTAATTGTACATTCTCTTTAAACTCTTGGAATCTTGTTAGGTTAGAAATCATAAAAAGCTTTTAGTAGCAGTGTAATGAGCATGCTTTGGCAGAATGAATCTGTAGTTCCATTGCCTGTCTACTTTCCAATGGCCAGCATGGTGAAACATTCTTTTGCCATAGATTAGAACTTGCTGGAGTTTAATTTTAGGAAAAAAACAGAATGTGGGGAGAGACACCGCTTACATTATGGCTCTGGTACCTGTGTAATGTATGGTTCATAAATTTGAATGCATGAGGATCCTTGATACTAAATAGATTGAGTTTTCCCCTCATACATCTGGCTTAAAGACTGCATCTCAAGACAGCCAGTAAAACAACACACGCTACAAACACCTTCATGGAATTGAGGTTTGCCACTGAATAAGATGTAGATGATGATATTTTTTTAATAGGTAAAGAAGAGTTCACAATTTCCTAGATACCAGTTCCTCCACTCCCGTTCTGGTGTGTTTTTGTTCTACATACAACCTTATAACTTGGAGAATTTTGATGGAATTAGTAGAAAGTTGGAAATATGGCTGATGATTATCCCATAGCATTTTAAATAGAAAAATAACACTGACATGATCTGAACATGTGGCCCTCTGTAGTCCTGGTGTGACTATTTCATTAATGTGTGTCTATACATGGGAAAGTCCAATTTAGCTTTTAGATTCACGTTGGAGTACCCAGTGTGAATTAAAATTATTTATGCAGAAGGACACCCCTTAGCCTTGAGGGAAGAGAAATTTGCTTTAAATTCTGCCTTTGCTTGCTCAGTGTTTGAAAGTAATGAGCAGTTTACTTGTGTTAGAACCGAGACCTTTCTTTCTGTGAAGCAGCTGGGGAGCTGGACCTTGTCTCTACCTTTCGAGGCTGACTCCCATGAGTGCTCCGGGTGCTTGGCATTACCTTATCAAATGAGAATATTTGCCTTTATAAATGAATCATTTCAGAAAGAGTAGTGGGAAGTCCCTAAAGTCTGAATATTGTGTTGCATCTGGTGTGGTAGCAGCATTGTGCTGTGAAGGCTAATTTAGAAGGTTTTGGAGAGGGAAAAAATCTTTGGGGCTCTTAGAATATGCAAACTAATTAGAGGTTCCAGTGAACACAGCTGTTTCTGGCCAAGCTGACTAAGCTAGGAATTCAAATTACTATTTTTAGCCATCTTACAAGGTCTCTACTTTTCAATGATACCCATGTTATTACTTCTAAAAATTACACTGTTGTGTATTTATCACCCTGACAATAAGCATTTTTAGTGCAACCAGTCCATTGCTTTTTAAATCAAACAAAATGTTTGAAGTTCTGTGAGATATTGTGAAGATAGCTTCAAAATCACATTCTGAACTTGTTTCTTTTTTCTACTAAGCTTTGTTTGGAACTTCCTGCAAAGATTACTGGATGAGAAAAAGCATTCCTTAAAATCTGAGTGTACTGAATAGATCTACTTCATGCATAAATTCGTTGCCTTTTTTAAAAAAAAATCAGTCTAATTTTAACATAGCATATGGCAAGCTGGTGTCTTAAAACTGCTTTAACTGGCTGTACTTTCTAAATGCATATATAACTTGTTTAACTCCAGGTAAGTATTAAAGAAAAAACCATTGTAATTTGTATTTTCTGTGAATACCAATAGCTTGCTTACTCTGTCCTATAAATTATAATAGATAAGATCTGAATTTAGTTTTAGTCAGCGCTGGGGGTAGAAAATGAGGTTTGCAAACTTATTCTGTTTTCACAAAATCCTGTTTCCATGATGGTAAGAGACTTTCAAACCAACTCAAATCAAGAAAATGAAAATGAGGCAAACTCCAGAAGTTCTGATTCCTAAGTAAGGATTCTTTTGTTTCTGGCTTTGTGTCATCATGGAAAATACGCCATTGAGAGTTAATCTAGCAGTGCTCTTGTGTTTCCAAGGAGTTTCCCAGCAGCAATGCAGGAGGAATGCAGGATTCCCAGCCCTGCCTCTGGTGCTCCCTTCTTCTCATGGTGGGCTCGGGGAGCTCATCAAAAGCTTTCTTGCCTTGCCTCCAGGAACCAGGGAACAAAAAGCATTCCTACAAGAGCCTAAAAAACTGTCCCAGAGAAAAGCCCCCCTCCTGAAAGGAGAACTGCAGAGCTGATGGTTACAGCAAAGGCTGGATTCTGGAGATGGTACTGAGAGCACTGACTCCTGAGCTGGAAACAGGAGCTGGAGCATCCCAGCTGAGAGCTGATCCACGTGGAGACACGAGCAGCAGCTCCTGCAGCAACCAAGAGGTGTCTTCTGCCTGTCCTTGCTGGGGACTGTCCCCAGGCACCACTCCTCAGGGAGAACACCAGAGGCTGCTTGGAGGAGAGAGCGTGGATCAAAATCCCTGCTTTGGAATAAGGGCTCGTTCTCAGTGAAACCTTTTAATGTTTTAGCAGTCCAAGAAGACAGAGATGTTTATTTTGGAATGTAATGACAGCAAACTTGACATTAGGGTATTCAAAGGACAATAGCAGTGATGTGAAAAAATGTGTGGTATTTTGCTTTGTAAACCCTGGAAGTATATTTTTGTAGCTCCAAGTCTCTGATGAGCAAAGGATTATGTGTGTGCACGTTCTCAGAACCAGCCCATGTTTTCCCTTTGCAGCAAATGCTGATGGTGTGTTAACAGCATTACAAAAAGGAATTGATGATAAGTCTTGGAGTGTACAAAGTCTCCTACTTCCCCTGTTACTCACTGCATTGCCTGTGGTTTTGGGAGGTGTTGTAAGGTGCCAAGTCAAGTTGTTGAATTTGTAAAGAGCTTGATAAGTAAATATGGGGAGTGTGGAGCTCTTTGACTTGTCAGATTTTCTGTTTTCAGGCACACGTGGTTCTGTAAGGCCTCAGACACTGGTGAAGTTTTTTGCTCTCACATTGTCTCTGTGTAGACATCTCTGATTCCACCTGGTTTGTGATGCTTATTTTGAGCACCCACCAGAATTTCTGAGGTCAGATTATTTCCTGTTTTCAGGTAGTAATGTAAACTTCTTTGGCCCTCATTACTGGTAACCCTTTTGGTGTAGTCAGTGGCACCTTTCAGGAGAGGTGTCTGTGTCCTTCTCTTGGAACCTCTTCATCTCTCTGAGCTGCAGAACAGGCTGAGAAGTGTGAGAAACATTGTTCTGTTTGCTAAATCCAGGGTTAAAAATCCTTGTGATCTGATTCAGGGAATCACATGCCTTCCAGGGAATTGTCCTGGTGCTTTATGGATGGGTATAAAATCAAACTGAAAAAACCCAACACCACCAGTAGGAGACCATTTAAAAAACCCCTCTTTTTCTGACTTGTTAGGACTGCCTCGAGCATTAAAGCTATAGAAGGTCTCAAAGCTTGACAAATAATTTATCTCTACTGCATAAGCAAAAATGATGGATTTAGGAGAGATGATGACTTTGTAGTGTCTGGAAGTTTTAGCCACACACAGGTGCTGCTCAGGGCTTGTGTATTTGTAGGTCCTGTCCCTGTCCCTGCAGGAGTCACAGCCTTACACCTGACTGAACTCCCTGCCTGCTCCAGAATTGCTTTCAATTAGGGACGGAAGGGAAAGTTAGTGAGTTGGTGAGGTTGTGTTCCCAGGAAGGTGTGGCTGGTGTTTTGGGGGTGCTTTAGAAACACTGGTCCTTTTCCTTCATCTCCTTTGGCAGAAGAGAGCCCGGGTTCAGATCTCAGGGCTGGGCAGGGAACACCATGGTGGTGAGGGAGCTGCAGTGTCCGGGGAACTTCTGCTCCTTGTTCTGCTCCTGGGGCTGATAACACAGCACAGATGAGAGGGGCTGGGAGCTGCTGTGGGGCCTGTGCTGGGAATGAGCCGGGAATGAGCTGGGAATGAGCTGGGAATGAGCTGGGAATGAGCTGGAGCTCCTCTGGCTCTCCTGGAGCACCCAGCGCTGCCTCTCTGTAACCTCTGGTCCTGCTGTGTGCTGGGCAAGGAGCTCCTCATGTTCAGCACCTGATGGGGAAAATCATCTCAACGAGGTTAACATCACTTGGGAATTGCAAACTGCCTTTTTCCTTTGTCATTTGTGGCGTTTTAGTGAATTCTGTGTGTCACAGATGAGCAGATACGGCTGTAGATGGGGAATACTGGACTTGTCTCGTTATCTGTTACTGTGACCCGCATTTTTGGATTTACCAGGTACCAGTTGGTAACTAGACATGTTAAACTCATGTAATCTCCAAAAGGATTCAAAATAATGCTGTGGTAGTTCTGCAACTCTGAGTTTAAAATGCTGCTGAGACAGCTACGCAAATGTTGGCATTTCATTTTTGAAAAATAAATCAAAAATTTGCAGTCTTAGTTTGTTTCTTTCAAATGTTTGTCCTGAGTGAAATGATTGCGGTGTTTGTTAAGCAGCTAAAGTGCTGTGCTGTTTATTTGGCTTTTAGTCACCACACTTTCCAGGAAAAGGTGAAAGGACACAAACACCACAGACGAGTTTCGGTTGCAGCTCAGTGCATGTGAAGTGCACGTCTGAATCTACAGTGAAGACTCTTTAAAAAACTTCATGGAGGCTTAGTAGGAAGAGTGGAACTCAGATACTCAGGGCTGGTTGTTTTCAAACTCACGTGTGATATTACACAGCTCTTGTGTGTGTGTGTGTGTGTGTGTGCTCCTCATTGCAGAGGTGCTGGCACAGCTCATTAGAGCAGTGTGTTAATGATCTTCCCAACTGATTTAGGGACCTTCAGCTGGGACAGGAGATGCAGCACTAAAGGGCAGCCTGGAATCTCTTCAGGCAGAAGGTGATGATGTCCTTCCCTGCTGGTACAGTACCTTGCAGTGGCCTTTCAGATTCCTGCTCAGTTGCAGGTAAGGCCAGATATTCTGCAAATTCATATTCTTTCAGTGAGCTGTGTGCCAGCACGCCCAGCTGAATAGAAGAGCAGGATGTGTTCAGAGCCAGGAGTCTTGGAGCAGATGCATACACTGGGACCAAAAATGGGAGGAAAGGAAAAAGGATCTGTAAAGGTTCAGCTTTTAACTGGTAAGGCTTTGAATGTGTTACCTGGTGAGGAAGCGAGACTTCAATTTGATTATCTTATTTTTACTTATTAATCAAATTAGTTCATTTACCTTAAGATAACATGGTGATAATGAATTATGCAAGATTTGGGGGAATGGTGATAATGGATTATGTGAGGTGTAGGGGAGATAGTACAGTCTTGCTTTCTTAACATTAACTGAGGTTATCAACACAGTATCTCTGAAAGAGTACAGGACTCTGAGTATAGGTAAAAAATCCATGGTAAATGATTCCATGGTTCCTATTTCATGAACCTTGAGGAACCAAGAGATCCCCTTGAGAAACTGTAAACTATCTGCAGTGGGGGGCGTTTCTTGTCCTTTTGTTTCCCATTTGAAACATACCATTTGCAGCTTGTCTAAATTCTAGAAAATACCTCGGTTATACAGGGCATGGAAAGGTGTGAGAAGTGTTTCTCACCCCTCCCTTACATTCTAGTATTTGCAGGGTTCTTTTTTCCTCCTCTGAAGCCTCCAAAGCCTTGGGTTTTGTTTGTGGTTTTTTGGTGGTGGTAGCTCTGTAAAAGCTATAATGTTCTTAGACGGCTTGTGAGATGTCAGAATGAAAATATTAGGTAACTAGGAAAGCAGGACTGTTTATAACCACAGTTGTCAGTCTGTGAAGCCTGGAATACCCTACAGGCCAGCAGTGATACATTTTTAAACTCACACAAAACCCATACTGCAAACAAATTAAGGGCTGGATTTGCTATGCAGACGGAATTCCTTCAGGAGTTCTGTGGATATCTGGTCTGTGGGATGCACCAGTCTATTTGAGATGAGGTTAAACCAAAACTCTTCATGTAGAGACCCCCTAATGTTTGGGCAAATCAAGATCTGGATCTCATCTCGGTGGTTATTTTTCTTACAGAAGAAGAGCAACTGAGTTAGAACCTCTTGACACTTTAATGAGAGTGTGGTTTATTTCCTGGCACTGACTTTGTTTGATGATACAGATAGCAAAGCTTTGCTTTTGCACAACAGCTGTCAAGAAAAGGCCATTTCACATTCTCAAACATCTCTATCCTTCCAATAATGTCCAAGATGCACTTCTGGAGCAGATTGAGTATCTGGGAGGAAAAATAGAGATGGATGTGAAGAAGAAGAAGGGAACTTGAGTTGTTTTCTGACGCTGACACTCCATTCAGTTGTTTCCTGTTTTGGCACTGAGTACATGGCTACAAAACAGCAGAAGTAGAGTGTTCCTGCCAGCAGCTCTGAACTTCTTCTGTTATGGGTCATAAATTTCAAGGACAAACTATATTTTGAACTTACTGAAATTTGAGAAGTCTCATGTAATTCTTTAACCTGATACTAAAGTTTAGCTCTTTGATTTCCCTGTCTCTGCTGCAACATTTAAAAGAAGCAGAGCTGGAAATTCAGTTTTTACCCATTGCAGATGACACTGAAGCAATCCAAGAATCTGAATTGTTCAGTATTGCTGTGGTTTATTGACAGCAGTGCCTTCCTTCTGGGAACACACTAAATAAATGTGCTGGTAAGGTTTGGAAGTGACACAGGTCGGAGGATTTCTCCCTCCTGGAAGCACAGCCGAGCCCTGAGAGCCATTCAGGTGCAGGTGTTAAATGGAGTTTTACAGTGTGCAGGTGTTAAATGGAGTTTTACAGTGTGCAGGTGTTAAATAGAGTTTTACAGTGTGCAGGTGTTAAATAGAGTTTTACAGTGTGCAGTTATCTCCCTGATAGAGGGGGAGCAATAAAGGGCTGCAGGCTTTGCTGGCAGAAGCCTCTGGGTGAGGGATGTTGGAGCTGGGCAGTGGTGAGACATGATCTGTAATACCTGCTAGCTGTGATAGATGCACCCTGGGGAAAAGGAGCCCCTGTGCCCGTGTTGATATGATTTAATGGGGCAGTTTACATTCTCCTGGGGGGTTATTTCCGTGCTCCCAGCAGCTGACTGGTGTCACAAACCCTCTGACACCGCTGTGCCACAGCCTGGTCACGGTGCCAGGGCACTGCTGAATTAGCAGAGGGCTTTCTAGGAAATCGTGTTGCAAGTGTGTGATTTCTTGTTTATTTATTTATTAATTCTAACCTCCTGTAATAGTGGTGTTGAACTTTAAACAAGCCTGTCCTTTCCTCTCTGTGCTGCTCGACCTCAGGAAGAAGCTTGACATAGCAAGCAACTGGTTTCTTTTATTTTGAGGGAGATTGGTAAGCAAATCAATACTACCATATCTTAGTTGAAAGCAAAACTAGGAGACCAAATAAAATGTTTTTAAAGGGTATTAACATCCATATTTATTTCATTTAGCTGGCCAAAATTCTGCAGCTGCTTGTTAAGATTTATGTAGTGTGATGCAACACTCTCTTCATTTATCTGTTCTTTAGATGACCTTCCTCTTACCTACAAATTATATCCTCATTTCTTGTTCTTGCCCAAATATGCTGATGTAAAGCTTAATGTAGGGTAAGAAATCAAATCTTCCTTGTCAAAGTGGGTTACTTGAGCAGTTGTGAGCTTTATATCTTCATCAAGTTCTTTTGCTGGGGAGTGAGTTCAGGGCCTCAGGTTGCTCTCTCCCATGCTGAATCTGAAGACCTTTTCCCATTTGTGTAAAGCAGGTGTTTCTTGTGGATCTCTTGGTACTTTTGCTCTTCTCTCAGGTCTTTGCAACCTCATTGGATTGTAGGGGGATCTCCATTTTTAAAGTGACATCTTGGGAAAAGAGCACCTTCCACTTGATTTTATTGTAACTTTCTACTCTTCCACCTTTTCCAGCTGTATCATGTGTCACCTTTTTATTTCAGTGGCAGCTTTAAGAAGAAAACCTGTTTTTTTAATCTACGATTACTTTTTAAAATAAGTCTTTATATAAATTTTGTGAATTGCTCTCCATAGTGCGAGTGCCTCAGTAGATGGATTAGGAGCAGTTCCGTAGCCCCTGATAAGATCTTGGCATTTGCTGCTTCCTGTAGGAGCAGAACTGCTGAAATGCCAGTAAATTGTTATCTGTGAGTCTGGGCTGCTCCAGGGTTTGTGGTGCAATTAAAGAGTGTGATCAAACTGAGCCCTGCTGCGAGGGAGGCTGGCTGCTGAAGCTGAAGATGTTGAGGCTGCACCTTTAGTTCCTGTTCTAAACACTGGTACACAAATCCACACGGTGTGCTCGAAGGCCTGATGGCATGGCCACCTCCTCCTGTGGTCTTCATATTTACTTGGGGATTTTGAGGTGCATCTTGTCTTTGTGAGCCTCCTGCTGGTGTCTGAGCAGGATGGGGAAGGTGAAGCCCAATGTGCTCTTGTGCTCAGAGCTGCAGGAACTTCCCGTTTGAAGAGCAGCAGACTTCCTCTCTCCAGCCCTGAAGTATCTGGGGACAGGGTTTAGAACCAGGAGATGAGTGGCATGAAGTGACTCATGCTCCAAACCCAAAGCATTTGACTTTGGAAAACTGACTTCAGTTCTAGCCCTTCCTCTTTAAAGTTTTATATTGCGCGACCTTTTAAATGAAATGTCGAGCTTCCTTTTTGACAAGCAGGATCTCTGCAGTGTGACTGGGTGTGATTCAAGAAGGTGTTTTGTAACTTCAGAAATCCCTGCCTTCATCAGCTACCTTCGGTTCTTGTGACATCTCTGGCTTCAGGTTGCTGAGAGCACAATTCCATGCTGTGAATGTCTGCGTTCCCCAGCAGGGAGACCTCGTGCTGCTGTTCTGGCCGTGTTCTGAGGCTGCCCTAGAGCAGTCAGTGGTGTCAGTGAGGATGGGACTCCAGCAGTGCTGGCCCCACACAGCTCCTGTGGGTGACTCCTGTGCCCACTGCCTTGTTTCTCTCCAGCCATTTTCTCTGTTGAAGGCAATTGTGTTTCCACTAAAGTCAACTTCATATCCTGGAAGCCCCCTTGGATGATAAATTTTCTTTGGTCACTTTAGATGTTCTAGCAACTCCTGTATCCAAAAAAAACCAAAAACCCAACCAAAACTCCAAACCTCTTTGCTCCCAGGGTGCTGAGGAGAGTGAGGAGAGTGTGCCCTGTCTGATGTGCAGGCACGCCTGCTCTCCAGGATTTTCTGTTTCATGTGTTCTCACACTCAGCAGTGAAGTGCTGCTGCTGGCTGGGTTCTCACACGAGGCAGCAGCTTGCCTGTTGCCATGTCTCCATCCCTCTTTTGTTACCATCCCACCCCCATCCCGTGGTTTTTCCTGTTTCTTGAAACACGCTCCAGAAATACACTGCTGTTTTTAAATAGGCTGCTGAAGGCACACGAGTGACTTCTTTCTTCCCATTTTCTCTGTGCCTGTGGGAGTTCAGCATCTCCTAGAACTCCATTATTCTCCAAGTACCTTCAGGCACCGTGGCATCTTGAAAAAGATCTGATATTTGCTGGTGAGGTAATAGCCAGCTCTCTATTCCCTGCACAATAAATTGCCACTTTCAATTCCTGAAATGCTCAGTGTTGCTGTTTCAATCTGTGGAACTCCTGGGGACTGGCAGGAGTTTGTGTGTGCACATACATGTGGATGCTCCAGTGTAACATCTTTGTATCTGAGTTCCTTTGTATAATTCCATTTCTGTAAAGAAGCACTTGATCCACTTAGTTTTAAAAGAGGGGACATTTTTTTTCCAAATCTGTTAATGCTGTGAAATGAAACTGTGTATTAGTGCTGCTGCTAAAATAGCCCAGTATTTACAGAAAAATTCCTTGGGGATCTTGGTTTGGTTTGCATTTTGATGCTTTTATAATATGAATCCTAAGTGGGAGGGGGGAGCTGTGTTGGTTTTGTGTGTTAGGGATTTTCAACACACATTTGGGAAATGTGGTTAGTGATCTAGAAAACCATTTTTCCCAGTTCCCTGTTTTTTTTCTCATGTTAGTCCTGTACAATCAGTACAGAAGAATAAATCCCTGTAAAGTACAAAGTTACCAGCCTAGTGTCAGAGACAAATTTCTGAAAACACCCATTTTAGCTGCCTCATGTTTGAGATATTAGACTGTGGCAGTCCAGATCATGTTCTCCAGACTGCATTCTTCATAAGCAGAAATACTGGCAGCCATGTGCTCAGTTATAAAAAGCTGGCAGCTGATGTCAGCCCTTATTTCAGTTTCGGAATACTGTGCTAATTTTGGGCAGGTTTATGTAAATCAGAACTCTTCTCCTGACATGTAGCATTCAGGGTAAATTGGTACATACCTGAATAATGCAGCAGAAGAGATAAACAGATAATGTGCTGCAGTGGATGGCCCACTTGAAAAATCTTTAGGGTTGTACATGATTCTTTATATGCAGAACTGTGCTTACACAGTATTTATTTATGATGTGAAATTCTGTTTCAGCAAATTGGGACTAATGTCCAAGGACAGCAGAATTCTTTTTTGCTTCTGAAATTGTCTCAAATTGCTGAGCTATTATGTACATCTGAACAAACCTACCTGGGAGAACCCTGGTGATCTGTTGGAGGTGCTACATCTGTTTCAGCTCAGCTCGTGAATTGAGTACAACTGACTTTTACCATTGCAGCTCTGTGACATCTTGCTGATCACTCAAGATAATGCTGCAGGTGGTCTTAGACAAATCACCTCTGTGTGTGTGTGATGCCAAGGAGGGTAGACAAGTTCTTTTCTACCACAATGAATGTTTTCACTGCTGCTGAGTCAGAAGCAGGGTTGATATTTTCACTGATGCTGCAAACGAGGGCTTGAAGCAGTTTATGTGGGAGTGCTTTGGGGCAGAGACTCTGCTGCTTCAGAGCTGGTGGACATTGTGCTACTTTATTATGCAAGTTAATAATATTTTTTAAATAATGTTAATGTTGTATTCTGAGAAATTTAATCTGAATTCTTAATCTGACACCCAAAGTCCAGAATTCCCTCACATGAAGATGTGAAATCAAATGGGTATCTGTCTTAAAATAGCTAATGGTGTGAAATTAGTTGGATTCATACCTAAAAGGATTTTTTTTTGTTTCAGGACATCAGGCATGAAGCCAGTGATTTTCCATGCAAAGTGGCCAAACATCCCAGAAACAAAAACAGAAATAGGTACAGAGATGTCAGCCCCTGTAAGTACACTTTCTTTTCCATTGTTTGTAGGAGTGTTGACCTCTAATGACTTCTCACAGCTAAATGTTCTTTGTAAGGACAAGATTCTGTTAGATTGATAAGCATCCAAGACAACTCTCTTTGTTATTATATTTATTTATTTGTGAGATTGGTGTCACAGGATGCTTTTATGTCCGTAGGGTTATGCTAGAGCAGCAAACAGTAGAGTCTGTATTTGTGGGCAGAAATCTGAAGAAAGAAACTTGCTTTACCTTTGACTTCTTCTCCTGGAGAAGAATGGTGGCTGAAGTAGCATTTCTAAAGTTGCAGGGGTGGTTTCTGTGCAGTTCTCACCTGGCAGAGCTCCTGCCAGGCAGCACAGGAGGCAGCAGTGCCCTTTCTGGGGGTGGGAGCAGTCTGGCACAGAGCTCTGCCAGAGATAAAGCAAAGCTGATAAACTCCCTGGAGCAGAGGAGGGGCAGAGGTGCTGCTGCCAGGCCACAGCTGGATTTATGGGATGGCTGTGTCCCCTGTGCTGGGGAAGTGGCTCTCTGAGCACAGGTGCTGTACAAGCACAGCTCACTGTGCTCTCTCCTCCTGTCATCCCAGGGACAGGGACACTCCCAGTGCCACCTGCCCACACCTGGCACCCAGGGCTTTGGGCTGCAGCCACATGGCCAGGAATGGTGCTCCATGGCTCTGGGCTGAAATAACATTTCATGGATCTGGTCAGAGCTAAGATTTAATGGATGTGATGCTGCAGGCAGCTCCCAGGAGGTCTCTGAGCAGCCTTCTCTGCACAGGACAGTGCCAGTCCTGAGCCACGTGTCCCCTCAGGGCACAGCACTCCCTGTCCCAGGGCACATGTCCAGCTGCTGTCCCAGCCCAGAGTGCTGCTCTGGGACACACAACTTCTGCCTTGCTGCTTAAAAGCTACTGAAGCCTTTGGGGCACTCGACCAGAACAGTAATGTTGCACATAGTTTGCTTTATTAAGCAGTTCTAATATTTGAGGTTGTGAGTAACAAATTCCTTCTTGCCTTTGGATAATCCTGTTCCCAGTCTGTTTGCTTTCTTGCAAAATGTGGGAACCCGTGTGTGTACTGAGATTTTTAGTTGGTGGTTTGGTTTCTTTAGTCCCAAGTTGAGCGAGGGACTAACAACAGAGCAAATCATTTCCATTTGCTGTATTTCTTGAATTTTGATAATTTTTTCTGTACATGAAAGGGTGTTTGGGGTGGGAACAGTGGCTAAATGTCAGTAGGAGTAAAAGGTCTCTGTCCTGTTTGCCTGATATATGTTTAGACAAACCTTTAACAACCTTGAACAAGCTGTATTTGAATGTTTAAGCTGAAAAGATAAGCAGTTGTGTAATTAGATTTATTTTAAACCAGCAACCTGATAAGTGTATAAATAGGTCAGTGTGGTGGGGTTTGCAGATTGCAGTGGGGATTATTTCAGCTGCTTCACCCTTGCAGTGAGCTGAGGTTTCAGGGTGGCTGTGCTGTGTGTGGCAGCCAGCTCTGCCCTGCTGGGACTGAGCCCTTCCTTCCTCAGCACAGCTCAGCTCTGGCCCCAGCAGCTGCTCAGGGTGTGCAGGGGTGGATTGTGCTGTGTTCACATCATCAACTCCTGTTTTCTCCTTGTGCCACAGTTGATCACAGTCGGATTAAGCTAAACCAAGGTGACAATGACTATATCAATGCTAGTTTGATAAAAATGGAAGAGGCCCAAAGGAGCTACATCCTTACCCAGGTAATGGCTGGCAATAGAAAATAAAAATCTTACGGTGGCTGGAGTTGTTTTTCATGGGTTTTGTGTTTGTTTTCTTTATTGTAAAGCAACTTAAGTGCATACAAACGTCTGTGTGTGTAAAAAAGTCACTGCTTTTCCATGAATCTGTCAATTCCACACCTATCAAATGTAAAACAAATGTATAACAAATGTACAAGTACCCACATGCCCTGTTTTATTCTGAGGACCAGCAGCTGTGCCAGGGTTCTTGTTTGTCCTAAATGTTCACTTCCCTGGAGACTGTCCTGATCTCTAATCTTGGCTTTTTTTTTTTACCCCTTCCTCCCACACACTTTAGATAAAGGTAGACTGGGATTAATATTTTCAAGTGACAGCTCTTCCTTCCTGTTTCTAAAGAATAAAGATAAATCTGCTCAGGAAGAAATGGGCAGAGCAGTGTGCAATTCCCTTACTCAGGGCAGGGGGTTCTCACAGGGGTGTGGAATTGTCTCACGTGCAGCTGATGCTGGTTCCTGTCCTGGTCTGAATTGAGGGGCTTTGAATGGCTTGATTTAAATCCAGCAATTCTTTCTGAGGATCTGCTGCTCCATTTGAGCACAGAAATGGATCAAACCCAAACTTCAGAGCAATAGCTTTAGAGTAGAAAATAGCAAAGGAACATAGCAGAGCTAGGAAGTTGTAAGGAAATCTGCTTTGGGAATAGAGAGTCTTTAAAAGGAGCCACCATTCCATGCAGTCCCAGACCAAATCTGTGAAGACTCTGGAAAACCATACAATTTGTTACTGATTTTGCATCCTTTCAGTCTTTTGGATGTTTATCATTTAGTCAAGTAATTTTCAAGTATCATGGAATAGGGATTGAGGGATTGCAGGTTAGTTTGACACAGATGGTATTTTTGCTTTCAGTCAGTGGGGTTTATTTCCCCATGACCTTTGTATACCTTTCCTGAGAAAATACAGCATTTTTCACTCCCAGTTCTGGGGAATAAGAGATTACCCATGCTTTCATGGGTAAATTCATAACCTGGAACTTAAAGCTGTCTCACTGCATTTTTTTACAGTTTCAAATGAGAAGTTTCTTGTTACTTGTTTGAATCTATTGCCTTGTTTCTGGGGAAAAATGCACTGACATTTACAGAAAATAATGCTTATTTCTGGGGATTCTGTCTCTGCAGGGACCTTTGCCAAATACTTGTGGTCACTTCTGGGAGATGGTTTGGGAACAGAAAAGCCGTGGTGTTGTCATGTTGAACAGAGTGATGGAAAAGGGATCTGTAAGTACTCACCCAATTCTAGCTATGTGCTCATCACATTTATGGTTTTCTGTAATAAAAAACTCAAGTAAAACCAACCCAGAGGATGGGGTGGGATGACTGTGAGTAGTTTTGTCTAAGAAATGGTGCCTGGAATTGAGTACCTGGTGAACTGATCTTACTTCAGTCAGCAAATCGCTCTGTTTGTAATTGTAGGCCCTGATTTCTCGTGAATTTGGCTGAATAAAACACAGACACCACATGAGTCCTCACAAATGGAGATCTCTGGTGCTAACCAGGGGGTCTGGAGTTGTTCTCAGTGTACACAGATGGCACCTCCCAGGGATCTGCAGTAGAGAGAGGAGCTCTGGGGCTCCAGGTTTCCATCACACACTGAGCTCTGATCATGCAGTGACCCCCAAGGCACACCCTCCCCTCCAGGGTCACTGCTGTACACAATAAAGTCTAATAATGTATATTATTTGGACATTTTGGAGGAGGGCAGTGAGTGGATTGGGTATCCACCAGGGATAACTGGGTGGTACATGATTTTGCATCATCAGGAAAACAATTCTTGGGCTGTGTTTTAATAAACTGCAGTCTGGATTTGCTGGGTTTTGTATTGCAAGTGAAATTTATTCTTCAAAAGAGATGTAGTAACCATATTTTTCAATAGTTTCTTCCTTTCCAACCATTCCTGATCTCTCTCTGTGCTGCTGTAGTTTTGAACAAAACAAATTACTGTGATCCCTTAGGGCAGTGCTTACACTCCTCAGCAAAGAGCAGTGGGAGATTTAGAGTGGAGCACAACAAAATATTGTTTGCAGATACATTTGTGAAGAAATTAGACACAAAGGCAATTGCTATAACTTTAACATTAATACAAATCCAAACAAAAAGTGCAGAGAATTATAACTGCATTCTGCACCCTGATCAACAAGAGGATGTATTTTCAAAATAAACTGGAGTAACTTTGAGCAAAACCACTGTTAGTCTACCTATGAGGAAAATGCTGAAGGGGTTTACTGTTCCTTAAAATTATGTCAAAAATCATCTTAGCCTTGAGCCTGCTGTTGGTTTAACATCGTTCTTCCATTTCTGGTTTGGCCACATTGTTTGCCCTAACAAAAGAGGCCTGAGCCATGGTGCAGAGGCTCAGAGAGGGAAGGGCAGGTGGTGATCCCAATGCCAGGGCAGAGGAGTGGCTCAGGGCCAGCAGGAGGGGGCCAGTGCTCCCAGGCACAGCATCCACAACATTCTGACATTTCATTGGCACAAGCTTGGGTGCAGACTTCTCCTTTTCATGCTGCTGATGAGCATTTTAGGTCCAGGTTTTTCCTGCACACTTTAAAATGTGCTGCTTTCCTATTTGGTTGCCTCAGTAAAGTCCCTGGCATGCAGCAGTCTCAGCAGAGCTCATCTCTCTGGGAGACCTTAATGAGAAAATTGCAATTCAGTCACAAGTGGGCAATGACATTTCTGTGTCTCCTGCTCGGTTTTAGATAAAGTGTGCACAGTACTGGCCACGGAAGGAGAAGAAAGAAATGGTTTTTGAAGATACAGACTTGAAACTAACATTGATATCTGAAGATATAAAATCCTACTACACAGTACGACAGCTGGAATTGGAAAACCTGACTGTGAGTACCAGATCTCATCCAGTCCCGGTCCTTGTTCTCCTTGAGGTGAAATTCATCTCCTCCCCAGCAAGGGCTTGAAATTGGTGGTCATGAAATTGTCCTGAATTTGATGATTCTGCATGAGATGTCATGGAAATTAAACTCTTGGATATTTATGAGATGTACCTGGGGATCCTCCAGGCAGTTTCTGGTCTCAGCCATACCCAGAGTGACACAAGCTTTTGAACTGTACCGAGATAACTAAACTCTAAAGAGGTTTAAATTTACTTGCCCAATTCCCTTTGCTCCCAGTGGAGACCAAGAGACCAGTGCTTGTTATCCATTCCTTGGCTGTGCAGCTATAAAAGCTCCCTCAGACTGGTGAAACTTTGTCCTTGGAATTTAAGTCAGCTGTTCCCAGTCCTTCTGACTGGTGTACCCAGACTAAGAGAGTTCCTAAATCCTGTTGCAGACCCAGGAAACTCGAGAGATTCTGCACTTTCACTACACCACCTGGCCCGACTTTGGTGTCCCGGAGTCGCCGGCGTCGTTCCTGAATTTCCTGTTCAAGGTGCGGGAGTCGGGCTCGCTGAGCCCCGGGCATGGCCCGGTCGTGGTGCACTGCAGCGCTGGCATCGGGAGGTCGGGCACCTTCTGCCTGGTGGACACCTGTCTGCTGCTGGTAAGGGCACTGCTGCAGGGCCACCTTGTCTGTTTAGGGACTTTTTGATTTGGGTTCTTTTTCCCTTTGAACTGAAGATTGATGAGGGGGAGGCGGTTTTTTCTCTCGTTCGGTCTCAGTTGTTTATTTTTTGTTATCAGCATTACAAGGTACAAGGAGCTGTGTGCACTATGGTAGAAAAGGGGTAAAATGGCTAACAAAGATCTTCTTCGAGGTCTTTTATATGTCCATTTACCCAATTAACAGATGCCAACTAAATTATTTTTCTTAGTGACCCAATGACCCAACACCTGTGTGCTGCACTCTGACATTTTCTACCCAATCACCTGCTACTACCCAAACACCCCTAGGAGAAGAACATGAAGAAGAAAGAAGAAGGACAAGAGACAACACCCTAAATCCTCCATCTTGTCTCCTGTTCTCTAAACTACTTTTTCACCCAGTGATTTAAGAAACTTTCTAATCTACACATTTACACATTTCCTATCTAACTTTAACATTTGTTTTCATGTGTCACCATGAAAACATGCACATGAATTTCATATTATATGAAATTCAGTGTTTCTTTGAATCCTGGAACTAAATATTAAAAGCAAGGGCACACAGTCTGTATCTCAGACTCCAACACCACCTGTCCTCCTGCACCTTGGGACAGCCTTCCAGGAGCTGGGGCAGGGGCTGGGAAGGGTTCCCTGCCATTTGCCATTCTTTACTCCCATGTTTTGGGAGTGTATTCCAAGGCAGGTCTCGTTCCTAAGTGGCCATTTTGAGTCTGGGGAAGAGAAGTCTCCAGTTTTTCAGAGTGATTCACGAAGACAGGCTTTGCCTTCAGGGAAAGCAGCATTTTTGAGGCCCAGTGTTTTCCCCTCTGTGTTTTTGGAGAGCCAGTAGCGAGCTGCTGATACCAGTTGTGTGTGAGTTCGTTCATTCTGTAATGTGGAGCGTGGTGTGAAGGCCCTACCACAAAAATGAGTCATCTGTAGTGAAGCTCAGCAGAGCAGAAAACATGTTTCACATTTTTATCTGCAGATGGACAAACGGAAAGATCCTTCCTCCGTGGACGTCAAGCAGGTTCTCCTGGAAATGAGGAAGTACAGGATGGGGCTGATCCAGACTGCAGATCAGCTCCGGTTCTCCTACTTAGCTGTTATTGAAGGGGCAAAATTCATCATGGGAGATGCTTCAGTGCAAGTGAGTGCTCCTGGCAGCTCCCAGGGAGCTGCAGCAAGTGGGTGGGAGGAACAGGATGGAAAGAAGCTTCAAATTTGGTGCTTGCTTCAGCTTCAGTACGTGTTTATATTATGGGGTTTTTAGGTACAGTACTTTACAGTCTGCCACGACCTAAAGTGCTGTATTTTATTTATTTCCAAAAGTACCTGTGATGTAGCAGGTGCCTCCTGTGCTTTGCTGCACAGTGACTGGGTGGAGCTGCAGCATCAGCCTCCCCTGACATTTCAGACAGTACAAGTTTCTTAATATGCCTGAAGTTCAAGTGTCATGATAAATTAATCAGGGTTTTTTATGGTAAGCAGAACTCCAGCAAGATAGATTTTATTTTGCGCTGCTTAAATCTTTTAGAAGCAGATTGGAATTTCTTGCTTTTAAGGCAAATGTGTTTTGTGTAGTGGATATAACTTGGGCTTGGAGTTCTTGTGTCTGGTTTTCCTTTCTTTTTTTGTCAATGCAAATGAAGAACCGCTTTAAGAGTCAATTAAAAGGCAGAGAATAAAGATTCTGCCATGGTAAAGTTTAAAGTTAGAGCAGCTTACATGAAAATCTGAACAGGGCTTGTCCTTCCCTGAAGGAGCAGTGGAAAGAGCTCTCCAATGAAGACCTGGAGCCACCCCCTGAGCACACCCCCCCACCTCCCAGGCCCCCGAAGAGAACCTCAGAGCTGCACAACGGGAGGATGCACGAGCACCCCGAGTTCTCCCCGAGGCAGCAGCAGGCAGCAGAGGAGGAGAGCAGCTGCTCAGTGGGCAGCGTGGAGCCGGCGGCTCCGGACGGCAGAGCCCGCGCGGCTGCACCAGCGAGCACAGACAGGTAAAGACTCGCTGCCCCTGGCTGCTGGGGCTGCAGGCAGTGGCACAGGGCAGGGGATGCTCGCCTCCACCCTGAGATGCTCTGTGGGAGTTAGGAGTGAGCAGCCACATCCCGTCCCTTTCTGGCTTTCTGGGCAGGTGCTGGAGTTTAGAACTTTGGTGTTCCCCTGAGCTGGCTGTGGGTGTGAGCGGGGTGCGTTCACTGCCTGTCTTGGTACAGATCTGTGATGAGCAATGAAAGCTGCTGGTGGTTAAAGCTTCTTCTTTGAAGGGCACAGAATCCTCCCAAGCCCTTCCTAAACCTCTGTTGAACAGCCAGGTGTGTCCTAACTGGAGACAGGCTGTGCTTTGGTGGCTGCTGCAGCTCCAAGAGCTTTGTGGTGTTCCCTGCCCTTGGAGCACCTGCATGGTTTCTCTCCTCCATGGCCAATCCAGCATGGAATGTTTGTTCCTACCCAGCCCTGAGTGTCCCTCCCTCCCTCTGTCCCCAGCACTAGTCACGACACTGAACCCCGGAGGAGAACTGTTGGTGAGAACCCGCGGCTCTCGCCCCGCAAGGAGGAGTCCGTGAAGGAAAACTCGGAGGAGGAGGATGAGAACGTGGTGGCGACTTGGAAGCCCTTCCTAGTGAATATCTGCATGTTCACTTTCCTCACAGCAGGAGCTTATCTCTGCTACAGGGTGTGTTTCCATTGACCAGTGCCCCGGACTCAGCTCAGCTCCTCGGAGCCCCTCGAGGCAGGGCAGCCTTGGCTCAGAGCAGGTAGATTTAGGGGGAAAGGCCAGAACTTTGGGTAGGGCTTAATGAGAGAATGCACTAGGGTTTTATCCAGCCCTGTGGTCCCAAGAACATAATATTGTAATCTCAGGGCCTTGAAATATTCAGGAGTAAGCAGAGAAAATGCCAAATAGTCTGTTTTCCTTTTTTGTTTTCTTTTTTTTTTTTTTTAAAAAAACTAAATAATAGAATTACAACACATTGTTGTTTTTAGCCTTTTTTAAAAAGCCAGTTCATTTTCTTTTGTTTCAGAAAAACTAGGCACAAGTGAAACTTGCTTGTACTCTCCAAGTGTTGTAACCAAATACATGACTTACATTGACAAGTTCCCAAAAAGAGAAAAAGAAACCCACATACCTGAAGAATGTAAACTTTTGGAAGGGGAGGTGTGTTTGTGGTTGGTTTTTTGGTTTGTTTTTTGTCTTTTTTTTAAACTTGCTTCATCTTTAAAGACTGAGTTGTGGGCAGTGCCTGTGGTATTGATATATTTAATCTTGGCATAACTGTTCTTAAAGAGCTGATTGTTTTACTTGTGTTGATAGAACCAGGCTTCTGCATTTGCTCAGGGTATCCCAACATGTCCAGCTCTTTGATTTTTTTTTTTTATTTTTATTTCTTTACTAAGTGTATCTCCTCATTGACTTTTGTTGCACTCTACTTGCACATATGCCTCTTTACATTGCACCATCCTTTCTAAAGCTGTTTTTACTTTTATATTCTGGGTTGGGAAAGGTCGAGGGGAGGGAGAGAAAACAGGAAGGGAAATTCAACCAAACCATGTCCACCAGCAGTGGGGCTGTGCCCGTGGCCCGTGGAAGGAGCAGTCCTTAAAGCTCAGCATTTGGAATGTAAAGTGCAGTTTCACTCTGCTCCCCTGGCCCAGCGTGGCCCTGGTGAGGGGCTCTGAGCAGGGAAGGGTTGGGAGATGAGAGCAGTCCCTGCTGGGGCAGTTCCCCAGGGCAGGAACAGGCCAGCAGGAGCCGTGCTGGGCTCCCAGCAGAGCCCGTGGCTGGGCTGGCAGCGTTGGTGTGCCCTGCTCGCTTGGCAGCAGAGATGCCAGTCCTGGCTGGGTGCTGCAGGGCTCAGGGGGCAGTGCTGCTGAGGGAGGGCTGGGCAGGACTGGCACTGGAAGGCAGCACTGCACCCAGCACCCAATGCTGTTCCTCGGGGTAATGCCAAATTCTCACTAGTTTAAACAATAATAGCAAAGATTTCTTTGCTCGTGTCGTGGTGCAGAGGACAGGAGCAAACTCACTCCTGGGAGCTGTAGTGATTGCACTGCCCCATGACAGCTGATCTGCAGCAGTGTTACTGATCTGTTTCATTTCTAAAGTCTTTCTAGATTTATAGCACTTAACCACCCTCAGTGCAGCCCTCGCTGTGCAGGAGCCCAGGGGAGCCCTCCACTCCGTATTTATTTTTGCCAAGCTGGCTGTAGGTGTAGCTCTCCCTTCAGTGGGTGAGTAGGTGAAGGGGTGGGTGGGGGTGGGAGTCACTTCTATTTTGTGTTACGTTAAGCTTGCATCAAGGGCTTTTCAAGAGTACAATAATAAATCCTCAGGTAGTACTGGGAATCAATCCTTTACCTGTGAGACTGTTGGTCAGACCAGTACTTGAAAGGAGGAATGTTGTAATCAGTCAATATTTAGTTATATTATTGGAAACAGGAAAAATGAGTATAGAAAAATGGTAATATATAATGGCTCATCTGTGTATTTAAGATACATTCTGTGATTGCTTTGTCCCCACTGTTCTCTGCAGCGTGGGCAGGACCCTGCCCTGAGGCACCATTTGTACCCCTTTGTATTAAAGTGCATGTGAAGTCTGCGGTGTCCCAGTGAAACACCACGTGCTTGAAAGGTGACAGAACTTATATTCCTGCTTCCTGATGTGCCCAAATGATACTTGCATGACCTGATCCTTAGTGGCTGTGGTTCAGAGGGTGTTGCTGAGTCTCTCTGTTCAGCACTGGACTGATTGGTGTTTATCAGAGCCCATGTACTCGCCTAATCCTTGGCATGACTTCCCGTGGGATCCCGTGTGCTCCGTGTGCCGGTGGTAGCATGTTCCTTTCAGCTGAGTGAGTGTAGTACAGACATTCCAGAGAGTTCAGGCAGCCTTTCCACACCTCCCCTGGCACTGGGACACCTGGGGAAAGAAACAAACCCAACCACCTCTGGCCACCTTCCCAAGAGGGAGTGTTTTAAATCTTAGGTATGGCAGGAAAACAAAGGATCCTTCCTTTGAATACAGAGAGTTATTTAATTGTGAATGATTCTACCCAGACAAAGTTCCTGCAGATGCCAGAAGAGCTTTGAGCATCCTCTTCGTGCCTGTTTCTTTCCTGTGTCCCAGGCCTGGCTCTGACCTGTCTGGGGCACGGTGAGAGTGCCCAGAGCCCAGGGAGATGTGGGCAGGCTGGCAATCCTGAGCTGTGCCCGTTTTGTTTGCTGTCCTGTACTGTCTGTGGTAGTTGGGGGGTGTATATACCGTAGCACAGTGGGGTGTTGGGTAACCTGTTCTTGGAAATGGACAAACATCCATGTTAGACTCGTTAGAAAGTTAGTGAGCTGCTCTGCTATCTGCCTTAAGCAAATATTTACTCATCAGGTCTTTCTTTTTTACAGATTGCCATAGAATAAACTTTTATAAAAAAAAATGTAAAAACTCAAGAAAAAAGCTGAATGTTTTGGTATAATACAGTTTCAGGTATCTTGTCTTTTGTGTAAACCGCTGCTGGGCCTCCCAGGTTAGAGTACAACTGTACAGTTTTTCAATCTCCCATACAAGTTTTCAGTTCTCATTTTAGTTGTAACAATAAAACTCTTTTTTTAAAGAACTCACTTGAATGTGTCATTGCTTCTGGGCTGGGTCCATGGGCTCCTGCTTGACCCACGTGCACATGAGGGCTGGAGGGGATGGGGTTGTAGAGTAAAAAAGGAATTTAAATGTTTCTGTAAGAACTTCCTGGAGGCAGAGCTCCAGTAAAAGAGTAGAGGATCCCCATCTCTCCCTGCCACCTCCATTTCCCTCTTCTGGTCTTTCACACTGAACATTTTAAGGGTAAGAAGTGCAGGCACTCAAGCACCCTGGTTGGTCCCTGCAGGAGCTGATGCTGACCCTGGTTGCAGCTGCAGCCTGCACATTCTGCTGTTTGAATTCCAGTACTTCCCTTTGGTTTATATTTCTAAGGAAACTTACAACTGGAGGAGGAGTTCACCAAAGTGGAGCAGGACAGGGCAGATCAGGGCCCTGTCCTCTGGGGATTGAGTTGTCCTTTGGGGGTTTAGTGCCTCTTACCTGGTTCCAGGGCCTCAGGCAGAGCAGTAAGAAACACTCCCAGGAGCTTGTCTCAAAAGGTTTATTAGAACTTTAGAAAACAGTATGAAATCCAACAAATAAATACCAAATAGAAAAGTTTTATGTGTATATATATATAAATATGTACACACAAGCCCAACCCTTTCAAGTATTGCACCTGAAGCCAGGCTGCTCCCCATGGCACCCTGCCAGCCAGGGCTGGGGGACGAGCCCCACCAGGGGTGGAGGAGAAGTCTTGGTCTATGACTAAATTCAGCATTTAAAAAAACCAAACCTGTCCCTCTCTCAGTCAGACCTGCACATGGCAAACCCCTGCAGCCCTGCTGCTGAGCACACACCTCCTCCAGAGCCCGTCAGGCCCTGCTGCACCTGGCCTGGCCTGCAACAATTATTAAGAAACTGATTTAGGGAGTACCAGGTATTCCTTCTGCAGCTAAATTGCCCAAGCAAAGGAAACCATCCAGCAATGGTACTGGATTTGTTCTACTGACAGGGCAGGTGATGGTGTGGGAGAGTGATCATTTCTCTCCTTGGAGAATGCCAAATTAATAAATTGCTTCCTGGGAAAATAGATCATATTGGACAGAATTGGAGCAGGGACAGCTAATTCCAGCAAGATGGAGATTTTAACTCCAGTTAAGATGTGGATCCACATTCTGAGAGATCCCAGTTTTCATTTGTCCAGCACTTGCTATTTCATGTGTTAGACTGAAAAAATCATGGAGAGCACAACTGTCCCCTTTGGAAATAAACCTGTCCTGGGGCAAGAGGCAGTGAAGGAAACCAGACAAAACCAAACCCTCAGGTACCCGTGTGGCTGTGAGGACAAGGGGATCCAGCTCCTCACATTCCACTACTAAAACACTGTGATTTCAATCTCAGCCTCCTGAGCTGTTTCTCTCAGTTCACAGCAGATCCTGTCCATCTTCTCGAAGGCTTGTCGGCCCCGTTCCCCTGCGGAGAGAGAAAACAGCCCCTGCTGAGGGACAGGCAGGAACACCCTGAGCAACGTGGCCAGCTGGGGACACTCCTGTCACACAGCCCTGCTTGGGAGAAAGGACTCAGGAGTGACAAACATCCCTCAGGGAACAGTTCTCCAAAACCAGCTAGAAGCCACCATGGAAAAGATTTCTATGAGTAACAGTTTGGAGTGTTACTGCAGGAAAACCTGTCGTGTGTGTGAGCCTGAGTGTTCTGTGGGGCAAGGCTGGAGAGCCCCAGAACTAAGCCTGGCTCAAAGTGGGGTTTGGAAGAACAGAACTGGGAAATGGTTGTCTCCTGCATGACCTGGCCATGCTCTGGCAGCATTCCAGCCATTAAGCCCCCAGGAAAAGATAAATACTGGGCAGTAGGAGGTGGGGAGCACTGACATTTTATCAGGTCACCTCCACTGTCAATCTACTTGGATTCCAGTGAAGTAACAAGTAATGAACCAGCATAAAACTGTCAGTCCTCATCTGTGAACTTTTCAAAAGGTCCAGTGGTTTCTAAAGCACTTAATCCTTCAGGATCTCCTTGGTCTGGTTCTATAAACTTCATCAGGGGCCCTTGGCTGTTATGTGTGATGTAAAGTTTATCTTCATGGTATGAAACAGCTGTTTATGAAATATTTCCGTTGTCCTGGATGTGTTCTGGCTGAACTTGAGGCCCCTCCTGGTGCTGCACTATTTCACATCCCTTTTTCAGACCATTTGAAAGCTGTACAAAAGCCTTACCAAAGGACAGTGTGGTTTCTCTGGCTGCATTCCTGACTTCCTCTGTTTCAGACTGGCACAGGTGGGCAACCTGCTCGATGCTCTCCACAGCCTGTCAGAGAACAGAAGAACTTGCCTCAGCAGCTTTTCAGCAGTTTGATGGACACTTTTACAAAGCAAACACAGACACCAGCTCCAGCACACATCCTCAGGGCAGGCAGGCCCTGCAGCAGCAGAGCTGGGAGCGCTCACCCTGAGGTTCTTCAGAGCCAGACACGCAGCCTGCTGAAGCCTTGTGTCACAGTCGGATAAAACATCGGTGTAAAACAAGACAGCCTGAATGAACAGAGAGGAAAATAAAAAAGAAAGTGTAATCAAGCAACCAAACCCGAGTTACAGGAGCAGTTTTGCCGTGGTGAAATGGAACAAGGCAGAGACAAATCACTCGAGCACTGCTGTGTTTAGGGGCTCATTCCCAGCGAGAGCAAGGCAAGGAAAGCAGCGCTGTTTGGGGGAAGCTGCCTGCATCCCTGCTGCCCCTGCATTCCCCTCTGTCCCCCCATTCCCCCTGCTGTCCCCCCATTCCCCCTGCTGTCCCCCCATTCCCCCTGCTGTCCCCCCATTCCCCCTGCTGTCCCCCCAGTCCCCCTGCTGTCCCCCCAGTCCCCCTGCTGTCCCCCCAGTCCCCCTGCTGTCCCCACATTCCCCCTGCTGTCCCCCCATTCCCCCTGCTGTCCCCACATTCCCCCTGCTGTCCCCCATCCCTGCTCACCCGTGCTCGGAGGCTGCTGCTGCCGCTGGCCCGGGCCAGGCAGGCGGTGGCCGCTTTGCTCACTCGGTGGTTCTGGTCCAGCTGCAGCAGCCCGAGCAGCCGCAGTGTCCGTGGCAGCGGCTGCAGCCGGCTCAGCCTCTTCCCCTTCAGCCTCTTCAGCGTTTTCAGCCTGCCGGGGCACTGCAGCTCCTCGATCAGCATCGCTGCGGGGCAGGACCGGCCTCAGGCAGGGAAACGCTCCCGGCCCGGCCAGCCCTGCCCAGCTGGGACAGCAGAGCCCTGCTCAGGCTCTCAGCCCCCTCCACGAGCCCTCTGCATCAACACAAGCCTGAAGATGCAGCCAATACCAGGACTATTTTTAATTCTTTTCTAATACTGAGAAAGTTTTGAAGTACTTTCACATGTTGGACAAGGCTCCAGTGAGGCACTGGCTATCTCAGGCTACAGAATACACATCAGTAACCTCTGCAATTGTACTGCTCTTTTCTGTGGCTGAGTCCAGCTAAACAGTGAACCCAATTCACCGACTGCACTCGGTCCTTGGATCCAGCTGCAGGCTGCTCCTGTCTGCTTCAGCTTCAGAATATCCAAAAAAAAAAAAACACTTTGCAGGGCACTTAAGATAAGCCCATCCTTCACACGGGGTTTGTTTGCACATGCTCAGATATGGGAGTCAAGCATGCTTTTCCTGTTCTGATTAAAACTACATGGTCATAAGAGGAATAAAAATGGAAACAAGTTGTCAGTGCAAGGGCTGGGCTGTTTCCTGCTCTGGAGTTGTATCTCCAGTGGGACCCCGGAGGGCACCAGCCCTGCAGGAGGAGCCAAGCACTGCCATTACCTTCTTTAGCAAGTTTTGCCAGGTGTTTCTCCAGGCTGCCAATGCGGTGTCTCTCCAGGTAACGATAAAACTGGAATAGAGTAACCGGTTCCGTTTGGAAATGCGAGGAGGGGAGCAACCCATCACAGGTGAGGATCTGCTCCAGCAGCCTCTGCAGCACTGCAGGGAACAGGGGAGGGACACAGAGGAAACAGCAGCTCGGTTACATGGAAGCTGCTGAAAACGAGCGAGAGGTTTGGGTCTGGGGTTTTTTAAATGCACAAGGACAGTTTTGAGCATGGCACTGAAATGAAGACAGTGTGGCCAGGTGCTCACGTGGTACCTGTCTCCAGGTGGCTGGGGTACTTCTCCTTCACTTTGAGCATCATTGTGTATTTCAGGGCATGACGGAACCTCTCTGCTGAGGTCACCAAGATGCTGCTGCCAGGCTCTGCAAGATCACTCCAGATTTTCAGATACTGCTTCTTCTTTTTAGTCTTCTGAATAACTGAAACCCAACATTTTAAAAAGTCAGTGAGCTCTAGCAGATTTGGGATTTTACATAAGAAATTAGGCAGCAGGTGGCCTGCCTGAACTTGGGGCAGCATTAAATTGTATTTGCATTAGAGATGGTTTTGTGAAAAACGAGGCATTTGCTGCCCAAATGTTCACACCTGCAAGCACTGATCTCCCCATGTTGGGCTGAGCTCCTGAACTGCCATCAGCAGCTCTTCTGCCTCTCATTGTTGCCTTCATCCCAGCACCTGAGTCAGTTCCAGAAGAACATTCTGGGAGTTTAGGTGGTCGCCCTTCTGTCAGCCAAAGAGGTGCCACTGCCAAGGGTTTTAGGGATCCTGCCTCGTGTTCCTGGCCCAGGGCAGAGCTCTGACCTCGGGGCACCCTCAAACCCTTGCCAAGAGCACGTGCAGCAATCCCTGTGGTTCCTCATCCAGACCCTTCATCCCTCATTGTACCTGCAGACACTGAGCTCCTGCCTCTCCCACACTTCCCCTGTCACACTCCACCAGCCCTGTGCAGCTCTGCTCCAGGGAACAGTTTATTCTCACATCCTCCAGGGCAAAATCTGCCAGCAAACGCTTCCAAATAAATTTGCATTCTTGCTGCTGTATTTACCAAGAAGAGAACAAAAACCTTCCAAGCCTCTCATTGTGCTTTATCATTTTGTCATGTCCAACAGCCAACGGAAGGATTTAGTAGTGGGAAGACTTGAGATAGAATTCTGTGCCCACCAAACTGTTCTGGCAAGTGAGCACAGAATTTGGGCTGTTTGATTACCAAGGAAAAGCACAGATAGAAAAGAGGATTTTATTAAGGCCGCTCTGCTGCTCTTTGCAAACTCCACCATCTACAGCATCCCTGTTTAAGACATACCAGTTCAGCTACTCTTTCTCTGAGACCAACTTCGCCAAATTTTTTCCTTCTGTGTAGAACTAAAAATGAACCAAAGAATGAGCCCTGTTTTTCCTAAGAATCCAGATAAAAGAGCTGGTTTAATGATGTCAATGTTTGTAAGGAATTTAGAGTGAAGCCCCTGGGTCTGGGGAGGCTCGAGCAGACACATCAGGAGTGCACCTCTCCCATCTCTGCATGCCTTGGAGCAAGGCAGGTACTCACTTTTCTCAACAGACAGATCCAGGACATCCCCCAGGACTCGTGTCTGCTCGGACACTTCTTCCAAAATGCTCTCCTGGACCACCTGGGCTACGTTGGGTGTCCTCAGTTTCTGAAATGCAACAGACATAACTCAGGGGCTGAAACAAGAGCAGGATCAAGCTCCAGATAAATGAGGGTTTGCTTCTTAGAATCCAACTTTTAAGACAAGTGAGAAAACCCTGTCTGCTCTCAGAAGGCCCCTTGCCCATCAGACACCTGGCCCCTGTTGTAGCAGTTTTTCATTCATTAAACATTACCCAAGCCAAGGCAAGCCTGTGCATTTGTTTTGAGCACTGAGGTACTGCTTAGAGCTTCAGCAAAACCCAGAGGCTGAAAAGAGGCAGCAGTTTTGCATGACATGTTTTGTGTGGGCACATGTGTACACTGCATTAATACACCCGATTTCCATTCTGAATCTCTCTCCTGTTATAAAACAAACAAAACATATCAAATTCTCCTGTAATCAGAATCAACAATGACAGCCAGTGCCCTGGAAACCCCCAGGCTGCTCTGTACCTGCAGGAGACCTTTGCACAGCCTCAGGTGTGTTATCAACAGCGTGTCTAGGTTGTCATCCCCAGTAGTTACATCTCGTGCTTCTGGTCTGGTGTCACAGCTCAGGGACTGGAGCACATTGCCATTGTATGTGCTGGTGAGATGAGGGGAAAAGAGAGTTAGAAGCCTCATCACTAAATAAAATTGAAGAAGTACAGTCTCAACAGGGAGCTGCAAAAGAAACCAGGTGGCATTGAACAGAAACCCACCTTTTCTTTAATTGCATTTATAACCCTCTAAAAACACAGGGGGACATTTCTGTGCTGGATTTGGCACCACAGCTGTTTCCCAGCCCAGTGTGGCTCTTGGGGACCCCTTTGCCTGTCCCCAGCAGGTGCTGCAGCACTTACCTGACACTGCCTGTCCTTACACTCCCAAACAGGGACAGCTCATCAGCACTGCAGTCAGCGTTCAGGAAATCAAAACTCTCCAGCACTGTCTCCACCATTAAACTCTCCATAGATGAGTGTTTGTGAAGTGTCTTGAGCTGTTGATGAAATGGAAGCAGAAACACTTATTTGTAGCCATTTTGCAGTTGTTCTTTGCTGGTTTTGATAACATTCCTAGTAATAAATCACTTTGCTTTTCTGATTTCATTCTTAACACATCAGGGAAGTCTGCTCTTGGTGCAGCACTCTGACCCCAGAATGATGTTGTTAATTAAATTGAAAACATGTCCCAATATTTTAATCTCTGTGGAGTCCCCTTTATCTTCATGCCTGCTAAGGCTGCTGAGAGCTGATATTCTCTGCATCCTGTCACTACCATTTTTCACTCATTCCCTGTTTCTGAGCAGCAGCCTTGGGTGGCTGCTGCATTCCAGCACAGCACCCAAGAGCTTCATTCCAACAGTGAATTCCATGGAGCCTTTGTGCCCCTCGGAAAGGCTGCTCTGAGGGTACCTGCTTTGGGTTTCAAATTCTGTTTTTCCAGGGGTTTCAGTGAGGGGAAGGACAGTTGTGTTAGCAGTTTTTACTCCAGCCCTGGTGTTCCTGCCCCAAGCCCTGCTGTTCCCAGGACGCTCGGTGAGGGGAGGAGGCTGCAGGGCGATGTACCCAGCACCAGGCCTCACAGCCCAGCTGCAGCCACCCCTTCCCCAGGATTGAGAAACACCCCAGGACTCTTATCCAGCCCAAAGGCTGAGGCTGACACGCAGGTTCTGGGGTGACAGAGCCCAGTTTCTGCTCAGCCCGGAGCTCCCTCCCCACACGGCTCGGCTGCTCCCCGAGCCCTGCCCGGCCTCTGCTGGCCACAGCCCGGCTGGGCCTCCAGCCAGCCATGGAGCTTGTCCAGGACTAACAGAGAGCCACAGCTCCTCCCGAGGGTGAAACTCAGCCCTACCTTCAACTTATCCCTCAGGGACGAAACCTGGCATTCCAATTTCTCCAGCTGGGCTTGCCCCTCATGGCGCGATTTCAGCAAATTTAACACTTCCTGCAGAGTCCTGTCGATCGACTTTGCTCGCCCGTCTGCTTTGAGGTCACCTGCAGCATTCCAGCTTTTCTGGCTGATGTTTTCCTGCTCTGCCAGGCGGCGATTCCGGGCCTGGCCGAAAGAGTCTGTCCTGCCTTTGTGACGGGTGGGGAAGGTGGAGGGGCTGGGGAAGCCACCCGCACACGGCGTCTTCTTCAGGATGTCCAGAGTGCTGTGGTCTGCCAGAGGATGCTGCAGCTCTTCCCCTCCAGTCTCCCGAATAATCACCAGGGGCAGCATCCTGTGGTCCAGGGCTGGCGTTGTACTTCTGGATTCTGCCCCTTTCTGGTCCTCAGAGCTGAGCGAGTCTCCCTCGCTCGTCTCCGCAGGGTTGTGGGGCTTGTTCCTCCCCGGGACATCGAAATCACAGGCAGCCAAGTAGCTCAGGATGCTGGGAGGCTGGGATTCCTCCCCTCCATCCCCTGGGCTCTGCCTCTGCTGCAAAACAGACTGCAAAGAGATGCCCAGGTGAGCCTGGAGACAGCTGGAAAGCCCCACTGGGAGAGGGGACTCTGCTTCCCTGGCTCCCAGTTTGATTCCCAGCACACATTACTGCAGCAGACACCCATTCCCCATCCATCCCAGCTGCTGAGCAGAGTTTTGTTGAGGGTTTTTTAAAATGTTTTACAAAATCTAAAAGAAAAAGGGATTAAAAGAAAAATTTAACAAAGCCCCAAAACAAACTGCAAAGGAAGCAGAATGCTGTTTTCACATTTCTGAGTGAGCTCCTGAGCAGCCTGACCCAACCCAAAACCCAAGCCCCAGGTCTGTGCTTTACCCTTTGCTCTCCAGGCACTCACCAGGTAATATCTCTCTCTGAAGCTGGGGGTGTTTGGGGGGGTCCAGTTGTACAATGAGCTCTTCCTGCTACCCACAGAAAACTTGGCAGTGCTTCCAGGTGACAGAAACAGGTTCTCTGTGTCAAAGGGGCTGCAGCAGAAAGCAAAGGCCCAAGTGTCAGTGAGAGCACAGAGCACAGAGGTGTTCAGTAGGATTTGAATCTTTAGTCAGCAACACACAGAACAGAACGAAACAGAAACTGCCTCTCTAGCCACCATCCTTGATTGCTACAGCAGAGAAAGACACAGGGTAAAAGGTGGTGGGTTTTGCACAGAATTCTCAAGACCCTTTGACAGAAACCTGTGCCAGTCTTTGGAAGAGGAGCCCAGTGGTCCCAAAGGCTGAAGGGCTCTGTCCTGACAGCAGCGCTGGCCCAGGCACCAGGCAGCGACACAGGCACAAAGCCATAGAGGAAGGAAATACAACACATGTAATAAAGGAGAAACTGCCAATTTCCCTCCTGCAGAGCACACACCACCTGGAAAAACCAATAAAAGCCCTCATTATCCTTCACCTATTAATAAATAATTCCTCTGGCTGGCAGAGGAGGCCTGTGCAGAGCTACTTGGCAGGTTCTGGGGTTCATACAGGCAGGGATGAGCCAGTCACAGCCCCAGAGCATGTTGGCTGTGGTCTGCAAGGGTTTGTCAAGTGCTGCACCAAAGACTTCCTAATTACCTACTTCATCTGAGCCATTAGTTTCTAAACTTCTTTGCAAAGCAGTCTAAGGAAACTCGCATGAATGATCCCCTGGGATGGAACTCAGCTAACCAGGAGATGGAAAACACATTTCAAGTTAAGCAAAGCAAGTTCAGTTTCTATATGTGTTACTTTTTGTTGCCTATTGAGGTGCCTTGTGGCACCAAAAGAAAGTTTGTTCTTCCCATTTGAGTACTGGCATTTTGAAAAAAGTGAATTGTTCACAACAAATCTGCAGCCTCAGTGATTGAGTATAACAACCAAAGAGCAGGATAAAATCAGCTGAATTCAGCTGTACATTGCAGAGATCCAGGTGATAATGAGGACTAATCAACTGCAGCAAAATGAACTTCTGCTCTCTAGCAAAAGTTGAAAAGCAGAGTCCCAACCCTCTCTGGCTTCTCAGAGACAGGGACAGTTGTGCAGAGCGTCCTGCAGTGCAGCACTCTGCTCTTCCTGAGCACAGAAGATGCTCTGGGAGCTCCCCTAGCCCAGGTTAATTGGCTGAAAGAGCCAGTGTCACCCAGCTGGGCTCCATCACAGCCCCAGCACCACGGGAACAACCATCTGCACTGACTCTGGGCAGAAATAAATCGGGGTTCTGACAGCAAGAGCCTTTCAGCCAAAGCCTGCTGTGTTTACTGATGAAAGCAAATTACTCCTACCCATGGCATTCTTAACAAAAGTTACAGGGACCCATTCCTCAGATTTTTCATTTCTAGCTTTTAATACTGTGATGCAGTAATGGAAAATGACACTCCTAGGAGAGGAAAAAGAACAAACAAAATCTGCTTTGCCTCTCTGACAATTCCTAAAAGCCTAAATACTTCAGCTGGCTGCAGACATGCACTAGCTCCTGATCCTGAAGGAATGACAGAGGGCAGAGCAGAGGGGGACAGCAAGAATGGAGTCTGCTCTGGAGCTTCTATTATCTCTTGGCTCTGAGCTCCTTGGGCAAGATCCATCATCTCCCTCCACATTTCTCCAGCAACAAAGCCTCATGCTGGGACAGCTCCACGAGTCCATCTCTCCCAGCATGCTGACACAGACTGAGCCAGTAGGGGATGTTCCAGGGAAAGCCAGAGGAAGCCAGTCAGATGGAGTTTGAGGCAACCCATAGCTGGGCTCTGTCATGCAGCACACTGCAAGCAGACTATTGTCTTGAATTGTCACTGGTTTTTCCTCAGTTTGTTTAGTCACTTCCTGAAATCATTGACATAAAACCTCTGCGTAGGTAAAAACCATGCAGGAATGTCGTTGTTTAACCTTAAACTGTGGAGCAAGTACTTTGATGGGGTGTGGGGGGTGCCTGTGGCTGAGCTGAGAGAAAGAGTGGCTCCACATTTCCTGTTCACATTTCCCAGCCAACATCCACATGCCTGCACAGGATTATCCAGCAACAGCTTTTCAGGACTGAAAAACTCTATTAAAAAAAAATAAAAATCTAAAATGACCCACAAGTCTGATCATCTTTGCTGTCCCCTTTCTGTGCACCAATCACTCCCCTCCTGTCCAGCCACTCCATGGAGTCAATACCCCCAGAGCAGAAATGGATAGAATTCCCTGCCTGAATCCCACTGCTCAGCCCATGAATCCAGCCTTTCACTGATACCCCCAAAAAAGCCCATTCTAGTCAAATGGACTGGACTCTCTGCTAATAACGAGATTTTTCTTTCCCCCATTAAGCCCAGGGGGAAATGCCCATGGGATTTAGCAGAAAGGTGCTCATTGGGTCTCAGCCACCCCTTCCAGCCTAACGAGCACCAGTGTCCAGGTTATCCAGCTGAGAGAGCACAGAGATGCACCAATGCATCACTGCCTGAAGGTCCTGCAGCAGGACCTGCCTCTCCACCCAAGGCTGCATCTGGAAGAGCAAGACTGGCAGCAGGGATGCATCCCAAAATAAAAGCCAGACCTTCCTTTTTCACATCCCTTAGGGCTTTGTCCTGCTGCTGCAGGAGGCCCTGTGAGCCAGGCCAGCACTGCTCAGTCACCAGGGTGCTTTGACTGGATGGTGCCCCTGGATCCCAATGCAGGGCACTCCTGGAGCTCTGGAAAGAGAATACAGCTCTCTCTTTATCCTGCATGTGAGACACAGAATTCAGACTGCTGTTTAGGTTGGCAAAAAACTCAAAGCCTTTTGCCAAACTGGCCAACAAAGCTGTTCTGCAACGGCCCCAAGCTCATTCACACTCCTCATGGCACAACCTATAAAGGAGCTGAAGGCACTTTTGTTTGAGCCCAGAAGACCAGAGGCCTATTTAAAGAAAATATACATTTAGAAGCAGAAGAGAGATCTACATTTGGATTTCTCACAAAGCAGGTCTAGACAAAGCTTGCCTCTCAGGGAACTTGGGTAAATCAGATGGATTTGTTTAGTTATTCTTAAATCAGAGGAAAAAGCAGCTGTTATTATGAGTGCTCTATCTCTGGAAACAGAAACACCCTGAGTTATCACCACAGCTTCTCTTTTCTGTAAACAGCCTCAGCAAACACTGTCAGAGAGGAGAGGCCAGCTCTGCACAGAAGAGCTCTGGAGAATCCACTTGATGAGACCCCAACACATCTCACAAAATTTAAACACAGCAGAGACACAGAGCTGGAGCTCTCATGTGCTGAGGAATTCCAAAGGGGGATTAACTCCCAAAGAAAATGAGTCACATCAGCCCTGCTCCCAGCTCAGCTGCTGCCAGCTCCAAGGGCTCTGTGATGCTGTCCCAAATCCCACGGACGTGCTCCTCTTGCCAGCCCAAAGCTGCACTGGGAACCACAGCCAGAGAGGGTCAGCAGCACCAGGATGGAGTTTTCTAGAAGGTTTTTCCCCAAATACAATTTTCTGTGGAGATTCAGGTTGTGAGGAGCTGTGCAATAGCCCCACATAGGAGGGGGATTTCCTCATCCAGTCTTTTGTAAGAACAGTTTCTATGCATGATTGATCCTGAAGCTCCTGACAGTGGGGACAGGAAGAGAGTAGATCCAGCAGTGAATGAGGGGCTCTGTCTGTCACTGCCACTGCTGGGGGTGCACAGGAGAGAGCAGAGGGGATTCCTTCCAGGCCCTATAAGCTCCATATGCTGTGGCCACTGTCAGATCTCAGGAGGAAAAAGCATCATAAACAGGGGCAGGCAAAAGTCTGCCAAGGTGAGTTTATTTCTTATTGACTTTGAGCAATCTGTGTTTGAAAATAACTTTCAGCTGCTGTGGCTGGGACACATTTCTCAGCCCAGCTGCAGGTACAAGTGTCAAGAACCACAGCGTGCACAAGGGATGCTCAGAAAATGGTGCTGGACCAATAAAGCTTCTCCTTCCCCAGCCAGGGAACCAGAGCTGTTTCTGATTTTCCTGGTGAGAGCCTGCACAGGTCACAGGGCCTTTCAGGGAGCTCCTGGCACCGAGGGGTGCTCAGAGGGCTCTGGCCATGCAGGGTTGGGAAGAGCCCAGGCTGCAGAAAGCCAGCACAGAGGGACCTGTGGAGAGGGTCCCCTGCTTCCCTGGCACCTCCCCAATGTGCTGCTGTGATCCTGGACAATGGCAAATGAAAACAGGTTTAAAAGTCTTGAATTGTTGCAGATGGATCTCTCTGTACAGGACAGCAGCACCATAAAGCAGAAATAACAGAACTACCTCAAAACCCTGTGCTGTGAGTCTGGAGGGAGGAGTAAGTGCCAGTGCACCACCCACAACAGTGAGAATTTACTTTTAATAACAGCAGTAGTCCACTACAAAAATCAAATTACAGATTTAAAATGTGAAACAACTTAATCACAGGCACCATGACAATGCTCAGCTATTTAAAAGTACATCTGTAAGCAGCTTCCCTGGAGTGCACAAACAGCCTTCTATCCATAACTACTCACACATGCAAGGTGCCAAATCTTTGGGAAAGCTGCTTTTTAACAGATCATGTCTTGGTAACAATGACTATCCTAAAACTTCAGCTATGTATTTTTTTCATTGTCCAGAAACTGCCACTTCCAGTTTAGTTCCATCACCTTGAAGACATTCTGTGTTTTGCAGACACATGCATTGCCTGGAGTTAGGCTGAACGCTCCTTGTGAGGAGCAGAGTCAGGCCACTGGAGAGGTGCCATGGCTGTGGTGACACCAAAGAAGAGCTGAAAGGTCACAGGAACAGCTTCTGTCCTCTGCCCTGCCTGCTCCCATCAGCTGCTGCCCGGGGAGGGAGCACGGGGCTGCTCTCTGCCCTGCTCTCAGACAGAAAGAGGACCATGGTGTTGAATGCAGCCCAGGGACACACCTCAAATCATTTGCTGTGTTTTCTGTTGCTGTTTGAGGCTGTACTTACTTCCAGAGGACCTCCAGCCGCAGCTTGATGGTGCCCAGCTCGGTTATATCCACGACGATGGCCTGGGGCTTGGTGCTGAAGAAGTTGATGCTGTCACACGTCACCACCCCCACCAGGATGGTGGCCAGGCCTCGCAGCTCTGTCACCTGCAGAGACACAAACACACCCAATTCCACCTCAGCAGGAGATCCTAAACTGCCTGCAGGGAAGGGAGAAGAGCCCAGGACAGATCTGCTCTGGGATCAAGCCCTGGCACACAGCTCTGTGCTCCCAAACCTGTGAGCCCCCATCCCCACAGGGAACAGCTCACAGGAGGCTGCCATGGAGGGGAGGGGTCCCAGGAGTGGGGACACACAGCTGGACAGCAGCTGCTGGATTTAAACCTGCCCCTTGTTTGTATGGATTAGTGAGAACCAAGCAGAAAGAGCAGGAGGTGTGGAGGACATCTGTCATCAGCTGACACAAAGAGTAAAACTGTCATTGTCACACAAAGTGACACGAGGTTTTACAACAACAGTGGTAAAACAGGGATCTGAATTAGCTTCTCACTGATGCTCATTGTGCAGTGAAAGTAAAGAGCCACCTCATAAAGCCATTTCCAAAGGCAAGATGCCAGAGAGGGTGCCCAGTGTGAGGCAGCTCCTGCTGGCAGGGCAGGGAGCTCTGCAGGAGCTGCTTTAACCAGAGCCCAGAGGCTGCACTGGCACAGTTCCCCACTAGGACAGGATCCAGCACAGCCTCAGCTCCCTGCACAGCCCAGCTGGGAGTGGTGCCAGGCTGCCCAAGGACTGACCCCTGCCAGGGCAGGGCACAGCCAAGGCTGGGCTTCCCACACGGGGATTTCTGTCCTCCAGCAGAGAGCAGGACTGCAGGTGCTCAGCATCCACAGGGGGGATAAGAATAATATCTACAGGCATATCTGTGCCTCCACCTCCAGGCTGTGTCCTAGAAATTCACAGATATTGATCTAGGACTTGTTTAAAAAAACAAACAAACAAAAAACTCTGAACACAACCACATATCCCAGGACATGGAAAAGCAGGTGGACTGATGTGGTTACTACTGCCAGTAGCAAAGGAAAATCAGAAGTAATGTCCCTTCACTAGGCACAACATGGATTAACTGTCATTTTTTACATAGTTAGAAAAAGAAAACTATTTAAGAATTTTGAGAAACCCTTGGTAGCCTGAGAGTGGAATAGCAGAAAACCTGCTAACCCACAGCTTCCAATCCAACCATTATACACCACACCTTGATTTCAAACTTCTCGTGCAGATTGGGTATAAAAACCTTTTCTTCCTCATCCCATGTTTGGCTGTCATCAGTCTCAATTTTGCCTTTCAGCCTCCATTTTTGGCGCCCCAGTCTCACGAACACCTGGACAGCAGAGAGAAAAGAGGATGTTGGGTCAGCATGTCCCAGACTATTCCCTTCAGCCCACAGGTCCCACACTGGCCCAGCTCCACAGAAGCAAAGCCATTCCCTTCCCTGGGACACTGGGATGGATGCAGCAGAAAAGTGGAGGCAGGAATTGGGGGTGCAGGTTTAACCCTTGCACTCAACAGCCAAAGGCACGTTCCAGCCACTGGAGAAGAGCCCAGGCCACTGCAGTGAGGTAGCAGGCACTGGAATTCCCTGGGAAAGGTGAGAACAGGAGGGCACCCAGGGAGACACAGAATGCATTCACCCCGTGCCAAGGGCAAGCTTCCAGCCAGCAGGAGCCTCTGGCTCCAGGGCAGCTCTGCAGGCAAAGCCCTGGCAGCTGGGTTTGAAAGGCAATCACTGCAACCCTCCCACAGCACCCAAATCACATCCCTGTCCCTGCCCAGCCTCCCAGGGCACAGCCAGGGCACCACTGCTCTGCTCTGCCCACAACACACCCTGCCTTCATCACACACCCTGCCTTCATCACACACCGTGCCTTCGTCACACACCCTGCCTTCACTTCATCACACACCCTGCCTTCACTTCATCACACACCCTGCCTTCCCTTCATCACACACCCTGCCTTCCCTTCATCACACACCCTGCCTCCGTCACACACCCTGCCTTCATCACACACCCTGCCTCCGTCACACACCCTGCCTCCATCACACACCCTGCCTCCATCACACACCCTGCCTCCATCACACACCCTGCCTTCCCTTCATCACACACCCTGCCTCCGTCACACACCCTGCCTCCGTCACACACCCTGCCTCCGTCACACACCCTGCCTTCCCTCCATCACACACCCTGCCTCCATCACACACCCTGCCTGCCTTCGTCACACACCCTGCCTTCACTCCATCACACACCCTGCCTTCCCTTCATCACACACCCTGCCTTCCCTTCATCACACACCCTGCCTCCGTCACACACCCTGCCTTCATCACACACCCTGCCTCCGTCACACACCCTGCCTTCATCACACACCCTGCCTCCGTCACACACCCTGCCTCCGTCACACACCCTGCCTTCCCTTCATCACACACCCTGCCTCCATCACACACCCTGCCTTCCCTTCATCACACCCTGCCTCCATCACACACCCTGCCTCCATCACACACCCTGCCTTCACTTCATCACACACCCTGCCTTCACTTCATCACACACCCTGCCTCCGTCACACACCCTGCCTCCGTCACACACCCTGCCTTCCCTTCATCACACACCCTGCCTCCATCACACACCCTGCCTTCCCTTCATCACACCCTGCCTCCATCACACACCCTGCCTCCATCACACACCCTGCCTTCATCACACACCCTGCCTCCGTCACACACCCTGCCTCCGTCACACACCCTGCCTTCCCTTCATCACACACCCTGCCTCCATCACACACCCTGCCTTCCCTTCATCACACCCTGCCTCCATCACACACCCTGCCTCCATCACACACCCTGCCTTCACTTCATCACACACCCTGCCTTCACTTCATCACACACCCTGCCTCCGTCACACACCCTGCCTCCGTCACACACCCTGCCTTCCCTTCATCACACACCCTGCCTCCATCACACACCCTGCCTTCCCTTCATCACACCCTGCCTCCATCACACACCCTGCCTTCCCTTCATCACACCCTGCCTCCATCACACACCCTGCCTTCACTTCATCACACACCCTGCCTCCGTCACACACCCTGCCTTCACTTCATCACACACCCTGCCTCCATCGCACACCCTGCCTTCACTCCATCACACACCCTGCCTTCACTCCATCACACACCCTGCCTTCACTCCATCACACACCCTGCCTTCACTTCATCACACACCCTGCCTTCATCACACACCCTGCCTGCCTTCATCACACACCCTGCCTCCACTTCATCACACACCCTGCCTTCACTCCATCACACACCCCGCCTCCATCACACCCTGCCCTCATCACACACCCTGCCTTCCTCCATCACACACCCTGCCTCCACTTCATCACACACCCTGCCTCCACTTCATCACACACCCTGCCTTCCCTCCGTCACACACCCTGCCTCCACTTCATCACACACCCTGCCTTCCCTCCGTCACACACCCTGCCTCCACTCCATCACACACCCTGCCTCCGTCACACACCCTCACACCCTGCCTTCATCACACACCCTGCCTCCGTCACACACCCTGCCTCCACTCCATCACACACCCTGCCTTCACTCCATCACACACCCTGCCTCCATCACACACCCTGCCTCCATCACACACCCTGCCTTCCCTTCATCACACACCCTGCCTTCCCTTCATCACACACCCTGCCTTCACTCCATCACACACCCTGCCTCCATCACACACCCTGCCTCCATCACACACCCTGCCTCCACTCCATCACACACCCTGCCTCCATCACACACCCTGCCTTCACTCCATCACACACCCTGCCTCCATCACACACCCTGCCTCCATCACACACCCTGCCTTCACTCCATCACACACCCTGCCTCCGTCACACACCCTGCCTCCGTCACACACCCTGCCTTCCTCCGTCACACACCCTGCCTGCCTCCGTCACACACCCTGCCTGCCTCCATCACACACCCTGCCTCCATCACACACCCTGCCTCCATCACACACCCTGCCTCCATCACACACCCCGCCTCCGTCACACACCCTGCCTCCTGCTCTCCTTTCACCCCCCAGCCTCCCCTCCCGCTGCCACTGCACTCTCACTCCAGGAAAGGGAAGGGCAAAATGCACAATGAGCTGTAAACTGCACCTCGTACTGGTCTCCTGGGCAGAGACGAGCAAAGCCCACCAGCCCTGAAAAGAGAAGGAAAACTCCTAAAAATGTTTGTAAAGCTTTACCAAGCCCCCCAGCACCTCAGCCTGCAATAAATCAAGTGACTCTCTGAGGAACACCCCCTCTTGTCCTCAGCTCTGTGCAGAAGCTGCACCACCAGCCCTGCACACTCTTAAAAGGACAACATTTAATTGAGCTGACAAAAGAAAGCTTATCAGCTTTGTATTCAAGTATAAAATACCATGGCAGGTCTGTTTTATAGCACTGGAGCAAAACCCAGCATTTTATTCCAGGTCTCTCTGAATAAATGGATTCTCAGTGGATCTGATTGTGACCCAGAAACCCCCAATCAATGAATCCATGAAACCCCCAACCAATGAATCCATGAAACCCCCAACCAATGAATCCATGAAAGAGAGAGGAACCTACCTTTCATCTTCACATGGAACTCTCCCAAGTGCACCTCCAGAGCCCCCTCTATAAAGCACATGTCCTAAAAGAAACACTGCAGTCACCAGCACTGCAGAGGAGCTGCTTCCCCACACATGCTAGTTCTTTCTTTTTTTTTTATTTTAAAGGACACACAAACATTTTCACCAGTAAAGGCAGATAAATGTAATATGAATGGATTCTGTAAAACAGAAAATCTTTCACAGAAGAGTGGAACTCCTTGAGCTCTTGACTCCTTGAGTCAGTTGCCTTCCATTATTGGTTTTGTAAAAATAGCAGAGCTTGTCCCTTCAATTCTCATCCCACACTTCCAGGGGAAGTTGTAAGAGACCCCAGCACTAAGGAATTTCATACAGTGTACCTGTATTTTATTCACACACATGAAGTTTTTAACCCACACCTTTAAAAAAAAAAAAAAGCCAGCAGCACCTCCCAGCACATTTTCGAGAGGGAACAGGCAGGTCCTGGTTACGAGTGGGAAGGATTTCCTACCTCTGTGCACTCCTGGACGTTCTTGTAGAGCTCCACCAGGCTCTCCCTGGAGGCTTTGGTGGCAGGGGACAGGGAGAAGGCGTGTTTCATGTTGGTGGCCCCATCCCTCAGCCTGCACTGGATGCAGTAAGCTTCATAGAGCTCTTCTACCTTTGGAACGTGGGAAAGAAGGAACTGGAATTACCCTGGCAGAGTTCAGGAGTTTTGGAAAGGAACATCAGCAGCGTTTCCTGGCAAAACAGCCACCAACCAACCCAAATCCCTGTGTCAGGGCACTGCAGGACGCTGCAGCTCCTGCATTTTACAGAGTGCAGCATTTGCTCCTCAGTATCCCACACTTCTCCCAGGAACACAAGCAGCTCTGCTTTCACCAGAACAGAAGACAAGAAGTAGAGCAAGGCTTTGCTGACAGGAATTGCAGAGCAGGAAAGCAATTCCCTGAGCACAGAGTGAAGCCCCTGCAGTGTGAGCTGTGCCAGAAAGCAGCAGACACAGAACTGCCCCTGTGGCCCCTCGTGGGGAGAACACATCAGGCTTCCCAGAGCAGCATTTGCTGAATAAACTGGCACAAAATGCAAACTGCTTTCACAGGAAAACTCAGGTTGGGTCATGCCCAACATTCAGCCTGAATAGAACCATTCAGGAAAATAAATAAATAAAAATCCCCTCCTCCTGTAAGAAGGGTGGCTACAGCTCTCAGCAAGTCCCCAGCACTCTCCCCTTCAGATGAATTATAATCCATGTATTTTCCTTGGGGGTAGATCACTTACAAAGCAGTGTGAGCCTGACAGGTACAAGGTATAAACTCCTTACCTTGCTAATGTGAAACTCCAATTTCCTGATGTATCTCTCCACAGAGCGGATTTGCTTTCGATGAGGGCAGAGAGAGAGAAAGGGATTTAAAAATAATTTCCTAAATGTGTCATTAGGTAATACAGCAGACAGAAAATCACCCATTTTCCTCCACCTGCAACATTCCATGCCACCCCCAAGAGCCTTACCTTATCCAGGTCATAGTAGAAAGCCTGAAAGAGAAATGGCACAGGCTGAGGAGGGGAGCACCTGGATTTGTGGCATTAATGATACTTTTGTATGCACTGCAAGACTCCTAATTTACACTAATTCATAATTTACACTAAATTCCTGCTGCAAACACTGATCACTGACACAGGGAGATTCAGCCCAGTAAAGAAAGATGAGCTGAAGAGCACTGCTGGCTATTGAAAATGAGAAATTTCAAGTTAAATTCTCCATCAGGAGCTACCTTGCTTGGGAAATGCCTGGTTGTGCTCCTTTGCTGGATCCCACCTCAATGCTTTAACTGGACTGGGAGTCCCAGGGGGGAGAAAGCACCTACTTTTGTGATTCTTATTCAAGTATTTAACATTGAAAGCACCTTACCAATCTAGAGTTCCTTTTTGTGTCTTTGTGCCGACCAGAGAGATAATCCAGCTCAGCCTGATGTGCTTCCAGGTATTCACTGGAGAGAAAGCAAACCCACGTTAGAGCCTCCTGAGATTCCCTAGAGATCCTTTGGGGAGGGCTCCCAGCAGAATGGCAAGTTCTAACACACATCAATCACACAGCTCCCTCTCAGATTTCCCTAGCTCTCCTACCTGACCCTTTCCTGGAAGGCAGCAGGATGGTTCATCCTGGGGAATTCTGCACTTCCAGTGGCTGAGGAGGAAGAGCTCAGCAGCCAGCTCCACCTCAGAGAGCCAGAGCCTTGCCACGTGAAACACCTGCACAGGTAAGGTGGGGCAGATGCTGCCCAGGGTTTTAGCAAAGAGCTGAAGACCGTGTTAAGGCAATTTCTTAATGCAACTATTCCTTTTTCCAGGAGAACTGCTTTGCAAGGTGTGAAGCACTCGGTGCCAGCTGGCTTCTCTAGAGCTGCTTGCATGCATGGGCTCTGCCTTAGCACTTTCCACAGCCCCTAAGACCTCTTCAGCTGAGACTCTCCCAGCTTTGCTTTTAATACACAGCAGACTTAGGTAACTTTTTCCTCTGATGTTTAAAAGGGAGCCAGAATCACCTGGTAAACACTACATTCTTAGACACAGTCTCCGAGCAGTCAAAATAACTTCATTTTAGACAGCTACACTTCCTCACATTTGCTTTGATGCATTTCATTTTCTCACTGTTCCAAAGCCAGGTCCCCCAAGACATGCCACGTCTCCAGCACTCAGCTGCTCTTAACACCTGCCCAGGAACAGCTCAGTGCAGAAGCAGCCAAGGCTGGAGGCAGAAAAGCACTCACTCACCTCTTACAAAAGCTTCATCACTTTTAGCTTCAAGTATGTTAGAATTATCAGCTCGATGCAATGGCAGCCAGATGGTTAGCAGAATAAAGAGTTATTTTCTATAGCTATAAAGAAACAGGCACGTAAAATATGTTCTGTACTAAAGCTTCAAGTCACTCCAGCACCGAGTGGACTTAGTCTGCATTTACTTAAAATTTGGCCTTTGCATTGCTATTTGATCCAGTTGTTTTCTGTAGGTTACTTCAGTCCATTAATCAGCCACTCACTCCTGGCAGGAGGCTGATCATGTGGCACTCGTGCAAAACTGGGAACAAATTCTGACCCACTTTATAGTTTCTCCTCCCTAAGCTCAGATAAATTCTCAGCTCTGCAAAAACATTTGGTTTCCTTGTTTCTTTTAAATCCAAATCCTCTAATAAGACATTGGTGGATATTTTTAGGGTGAAGATTTCATGGTCTCTTATTGGACTAAAAATGTGGCACATCTGACTTTATAAAGCATTACTACACTGCATTTGATGTTCTTTGCTTAAGAAAACAAACTATGACCAAAATGAATAGAGTAGTAAAATGTGGAGGAGAGCAGTGGCACACTGCAGGAAGAGTTAGGAGGGTGCCAGCAGAAAGAGCTGCAGGGTTTACAAATCCAGGGAAAGGTATTTTATCTTCCAATAGCAGCTGCAGGGTGTAAATGAAGTTCCTGTGATAATAGAACATTCTGGGAAATCAAAAAGCTCAAGTTTTCAAGTGAACCTGCTTTGAACTTTGCCTTACAAGACACCCAGAGACCACAGAGTAATTTTGAACTTTGGAGTTTAATTCTATTAAAAGAGGGAGAGAAAAAAAATAATACAGAAAACCCCAAAAACCCCATCCTGACACCCCCCTAGAGCAGCTCACTCTAAGGGCTGAGTAATTAGCACAGGGAGAACAGAAGAGCTCTATCAGCCTCCCCACTCTGCCTTTGCAGGGCACTCCCTCATTTGCAGGTTCCATTTTCAGTCAGCTTTTCGAGTCAAAGCAAACTCCACACAGTTCCCTCTCCAAAAACGTTTTGCCACCCCCTCCCCAGGTCTGGCTGTCCCAGCCCTGCCCTGCCAGCCTCAGTGGCTCCCCTGGAGATGGACAGTGCTCACTGACAGGGTGGAATAAACCAGAAACAAAGCAAAAGAGATCCCTGTGCTTGAGAGAGTGAATGAAGCTGGTTCAGGTCCCAGGTCTGGGGCAGCCACCACACACGTTCAGAGATGTTCAGGGTGGAGACAGAGCACAGTGACACACGGATTTAAGCAGCACGACTGAGTAAAGCAAATTACAATATTGAAAAAGTCCTTACTTAAGTCCTTTCTTCAAAGCTTCAAAAATTTTCTTCACCTGCAGTGGCTTTGGATCCCAGATGAGTGCCCCCTTCTGCAGGGAGTTATAGGCCTTGGGGGGTTTCAGTGACATCCTGGATCTCACTGAGCTTCTGCTGAGGGATTTGCTGCAGGAAGAGAAAGGAGTTTCAGAAAGGGGTGAACCCATCACTTGGGAGATGCCTGGGGCACAGAGCTTCAGGGTACCAGCTCTGTCCAGCCCCACTCCCACTCTCTCAGTGGTTCTTGGGCACCTGAGTGTCACCCTGGCAGTGACAGAGCCTGGCAGGGCAGGGCAGGGGGCACCCACAGAGCCCCAAAGGCAGCCCTGCTGCAGGGCCAGTCCCCTCTGGATCCACCTGCACACAGACACCAAACCTTGGGCTGTTCAAGGTTTGAGCCTTTAGAACTCGCTGTTTCTCTGCCACACACCATCCTTTAAACCATGGCTCAGAGCACCACTCACTTGTGAAAAGCCAACTGCCAGGCCCAGATTGCACACAAGATAGAATTAGCAAGGGGTTTTTTTCAGCATCTAACACCTCAGCTAATTACTTTTAAAAGCAACTGCAAAAGCAAAATTAAATATTGTTTCTACCAGAAGTCCCCCCCCATAGAACTTTTTGTGCCAACCTAAGCAGTTAGAACACCTTGAACCATCAGTTGGAGACACCTTTAAAGCAGAAAATGAGCTCTCTGCAAATAATTCCTGCCTGGCTCACCTCTCTCCATATCCTCCCCTAAGTCTTGGCTATTTTTATGTAGGTTTGTTAATAATCCCCCTAAGTAAAGCCTCTAAAATGACATTACCTAGAGCAGTTTCCCATCTATGAAAGCAAGCCAAACCAGCCAGCTGCTCTCTGAACAGCTTCCTTCCTTCTCTACAATTTCCATCCTAAATCCTACTCAAAATTCTACTCACCTGGAGAAATGATGAACTCCATCAGGCCCCCTAGTTATCACTGGCTGCTTTCAGTTCCAGGCTTGGAACTGAGGCCTGATGAGATTATTGTGCTGGGTGATTAAAGCCCAGGCCCAACACACCTGAGAGCTGTCCCTAGTCCGATTAGAGAAGCCCCTGAGTACCTACTTTAATTATCCTTGTCCTAAATTTCCACTTAATTCCAGGTTTTAACATCTGTTCTGCAAATAATCTGATAAACTAGGTGTTGCCAAACATTGCTGGATACCTAATTTCTTCACACCACTGATTACCTTGTTTTTTTATGATGCCTTAATGGAAAGAATTAATTAACCAAACCATTTGGAGCTCGGGTTGCCTACAACAAGGAACATAGCTGTTAAATTAGAACCTTATATTAATATTACTTTTCTTTATTATGATAATGTATTTTGGGTATCTTTGCATGTATCCATGCAAAGTGAGAGACTTTCAACAGGAATAACACTGGAAGGGACAGTCTGACCAATAAGGGCAGTTGAAAGAGTCTCATTGCTTGAAATTCTTTCATGCCAAGAAGAAATAGCATCTAATTCCAAGCTCTCAAGTACTTTAATTAGCAAGATACCGAATAGAAGAGACAAGATAATTCTGTTTTGAAATTAAAAGCCCAAATTACTCCAGGGTTTTGTTTCATTTTGGAATTTACCTTCAGATTTTTGGAGTTCAGATCCTAAATTCTGGCAATGACTTCCCTTGCACAGCACCTCAGTGCTGCACACAGAGGCTGGGATCCCACTGCCCCTTCTCCCCAGCATCTCCCAGCAGCTGCTGCAGCCACTGAGCCCTGATGTTAGGAATCCCATTTTCATACATTTCATACATTTTCATCCCATTTTCATACATTTCATACGAAAGTGAAGTAGCTGACATGGCCTGGAGGGCCAGTAGCTAAAAGCTGAATGTTCTCATGCTGCTTTCCCTTGTGAACCTGATAATTTAAGGATCAGATTTCCCACTTTACAGATAACAGGAATAACGTTTACTTCCTGTGGAGACCATGGTGGGGAAATACAAAATTGTGTCTGACTGAGAGCCATGGGGAAGTTGCTAAAGAAAAGCAAAAGTATATTTAGCATGTGCTGCAGAATGTCCATGTGGGGCTGATTTGTGTGTCATCCTTGGACAGACCTTGCACAGGGCCCCTGCGAGCTCCTGCTGACTTTTGCAACAATGCCTGAGGGACAGAGAAGTTAGGAAAGGGTGATTAAAAAACTCCTTGTCTGTGCCAGGGCAGGCTCTCATGTTCACTGGGCTGTGACTGAGTGTCTAGGGCAGAAATCTTCCTTATTGCAGTGATTCCCGAACAAAACTGTCTGTCTAAACACTCAAATAATGAAAAACAACATCAGGAAAGTGCATAAAGAGAGGTGCTTGGTCAGGAAAGCTTTGCAGCCAGATGTTAGAGGATGACCCTAAGGGATGCTGAATTATTCTGTCTGGAGCTCTGGGACCCCACTGGAACCCCCTGCTCAGCCCTGCTCCTGGGAGATCCTTTCCCTGCTAGAGCTCTCTGCACTGCAGCTCAAGCCTGCCTGTGTCATCTGACAGAGTTTTTCCCCAGATCTTAGCAGTTGGTGTGATTTTAGATATCTGATCTTTGCTAGGGATAACATTAATTTTCACTTTCACCAACGAATTAATTTATCCAAATTGAAGACTCAGTTGCATCACAGCCATACAGGGATTTCATTTTTGGTTCATACTTTACCGTGCTGTGTTTAACCAAAAGTTTCATTCAGTCATCTGGTTCTTTGAAAAGATGCTTCATTCCATGAGTCAGGATTTTACTGATGCACAACAGGATTCTTTTTGAGTACAGTGCTCCTGAGGCACACTTCCCAATGCTTCTATAGGGTGCAGCTAAATGATTCACTTTATTATTGCTCTAGCATGCACTGGCAGTCAGAGATCGTATTCATTTCCCATTTATAGGTCCTGTCTTCTAAAAGCACTCAAGATTTACAGGGATTTACAGGGATTGTTAAACTCACAAAAAGCACAGGATTTTTTGTGGAAAAGCTGCAGTGACTACACAGAGCAGCGCTGCCCAAGGAGTTATGGAGAGCAGCATGGGAGCATCAGTGCAGGATGCTCAGCAGCTCCAGAGGCCAGCTGGGGACTGAAGGCTGCAGCCCTGCTGGGCTCTGGGCTGCTGTGAGAGCAGGGAATTGCAATGTTTGATTCCTGCCCTCCTGTGGCCCTGCCAGGACCCTGCCCTTCCTCCCTGTGCTGCTGCCATGGCCCTGCCAGGACCCTGCCCTTCCTCCCTGTGCTGCTGCCATGGCCCTGCCAGGACCCTGCTCTTCCTCCCTGTGCTGCTGCCCTGCCCCGACAGCTCTGGCAGGATTTGTCTGGGGCTGCTACAGATTTTGCCAGGATTCACCAGGAGCATCCCCAGGGGATTTTCAGCTCCTTGGCTGCTGTGAGAGCTCGGTCAGAGCCGGGCAGGGACAACAGCAGGGAGTTATTTTCCCTAAATATCCCTAAAATCCCCCGTTTTCCCAGCAGAAATGGCCCTGGAGCATCCTGGCAGTGCTGGGGGCACAGCTCTGGATCCGTGACACCACAGCTCCAGCAGTTGAGCACAGAGGGGCAGAAACAGCAGCTGAAAGCCCTGGGTGCCCTGCCAGCCTCCAGCCACTGTCCAGGGTCACTTACACCACTTTCCTGCTCTGCACCGTGCTGAACCCCGTGAAGGAGCAGCTCCTGCTGATCCCAGCGCCATCCCCAGGGGACACAAACGTGAGCTTGACCGACATGGCTCCCAGTCACAGAGTCTGCTGGCTCCTGAAAAACACAAAAACAGATGAGGCCAAACCTTCCTGGCAGCTCTCCTGCTGCTGCTGCTGCAAGCCGTGAGCTGCATGGAAGTGGAAAGTCAAAACAACACACAGCAGAATAAATGGGAAAAAAAGACTTGTCTGCAATTCACGTTTCCTGTGTTGCCATCCACGGTGCAATTAATAAGGGATTGAACAGTCTAAAATGAAATCTCTCATGCCCTCTTCGATTTCTGATGGATTTTACAAACTCACTATGCAAAAGCCAGAATAGCCTCAACTCAGGGGCTCTCTACATTTCTGACTTTTTAAGAACCCTGTAATTGTCCCAGTGCTTCAGGAGCGCAGGCCAACCTGCACATTTCCCAACCAGTGGGGATGCCAGAACAATACTTAAGCTCCAGACTCCATAGGGTCCAAAAAGCAGCTCCTTGCATCTGTGCAGAGCCACTCTGCAGTCACTGGTAGAATTGGCTGTGTGGTGCTTAAGCCCAAGGCAGAAGTCTGCTTTCAACAGTAAATTTCAGGTTCATGCTCCTCCTCTGGCAGGGTTTCTCTTGGATTGCTCTCTTGTTTTCCATCAGTCAAACTCTTTTGCTTTTTGGAGAATTGTGTTCTCTGCCATATGTCCATAGAATCCAAGTCCCAATATAAGTAACAGACATATCCTTCAAAGCAGCTGTAGAAAATCACCCAGACAGTTCATATACAGAAAAATTCCCTTCCTTTCCCCCTCAAGCTGGTGTAATGTAAACACCACAAGTGAGTAAATCTGGGTATAACAAAAAGCTGGAGGATGTGTTTGGAGGGAGAGGTACAAACTCCAAGAAGGATCTATGAATGCTCCATGCAGAAGTTTGTCCCACATTACAGAATGTGCTCTGAAGAACATTTTTAATCCATCAGAGTGGATGCTGGACAGGAGCTCTGTGCTCAGAGCCTGGCATTATCCCTCCAGCATGGCATTACTCAGCCTGCAAGCCCAGAAATGTCTGTGTGAGACTCCTGGCTCTGCCACTAACTTGGAGAGCCACCTCCTCCCTGCCTGCAAAGAGCTGGATGGCTCCATCCATCCCAAGAGGAAGGGGATTTGAGAGTATTTTGCTAATTCTGGGCTAGTCTACGAGCACAGGGAATTACTGCCAGTGGCCAGGCTTTAGGTACCATCACCTACCAAGGCAGGAGCAAAGCTGGCCTGGATTTCCAGGAGCAGAGATCCTGCAGGGATCCTGCCTGCTCAGAAGCCTCTCAGCCATTCCCTGGGCTGGTCTCAGCTCCCATCTCCCTGCCTGTTCTGTGCCAAGCTCAGCAACACACCTGGGAAAACCAGGCAGAACGTGGAGAGCAAGATGTGACAATGATAAATCCAACAGACACCTGCTTTGCAAGGTCTCCAGAGAGGTGCTGGCCATGGCCAGGTACTCCTCTGCTGAGAGAAGCAAAATCCACAGCACTCCACAGCCTCAGGAGGATCCACAGAAACCTGACATGGAAAATTCAGGTGCCTCTTCCCCAGCTCTTAAACCATACAGCACTGACATTGTCTTGCTTTGAAAAGACCCTCCTTAACACCCTTCATTAGAGCTCAGACTTGCATCATATCACAGCTGAAGTTTCAAAATATTTTCCATTCTCCCCTCTAGTTTTCAGATGTTTGTAAGTCTCTGAACTGTCACCCCATCTGAAGGATCATTAGCCTGGAGAAAGCATGCAACTTACTGAAAAATGTAATTGCATAACAGGCTGTCAAAGGAAGAAATAAAAAAAGGAATAGCCTTGTGGTTATTGACCACATCCCTCATCAAGGCTAAGCCAGATTCCCAGGATCTGTATTTCAGCTCTTTAACCTGGGAAACTCAGTTCATGGGTATAAGGAAGGAGGACAGTGCAGGAGCAGCTGCTCTAAAGCTGCCCAATGTGACACTGAAAGCCTTTGGAGGACAAAGATAAGGAACAAACACAACCAGACCCTTGGCAGGGAACAGAAAGTGGAAAATTATGAGAAGACTCCTGAAGTAAAATCTGTGGGACTGAACTCTAGATGTGAAGGACAATGTGGGAAATGTACACACCCCCAGAAGTCCTGAATTGCCCAGATTGCCTGGACCTGACCATGTGTGTTTACAAACCCACTGTAATTCTGGATTTCCAGGGGATGCACTGCTGGAATTCAGTGGAAGCCAGAGATGCCTTGAGGGCATGGCCAAAAGCATTTCAGCCCCTCTGGGGTCATTTGCTTTCTGCTGCTGCCCAAACTCTGTCCCCAAGGCCACTGACCCTGCCCTGCTCTAATGCACTGCTCCTCTCAAAAGTAACTCACAGGCACATCTTCCCAACTCCCTAAGAATGAAGAGAATTGAAATAAAACACCATTCAAGGGCTTATGGCTTCAAAATAATGCCAACAGTCAATGCCCCTCAATACACCCCTGCATATGGATTTTTTGTTGTGACCCAGAAACCTTATGGGTCATTTCACACTCCTGGGCAGAAGAACATAAGTTGGATGTCAATAAAATATTTTATTTGTAAGAAAGACTTACAAATGCAGTTGTTTAAACAGAGGGTTTGCTATCTGGAGTGTCTCTATAAAAGTGCTGAGCTACACAAGTGCCCCTGAGAGAAAGTATCTGGACACATCTCAAATTCTACCCTCCCTTTAGGGTAGAAATAAATCAGATAAAGACCCCAACAAAGCTCAGTTCAAATCTGCCTTCCAACCTGTGATCTCTGCTGTGCAGGCCAGTGTGTCCAGCTCTCACCAAACCAGGGATTATGCCCTGGGGAGCACAGGAGCTTCCCCCCTTTTGCTCTTCCCCAGAAGCAGGAGTGTGAATTCAGCAGGGCTGCACAGGCAGAGCACAAAAACAGCAGGACAAAATAAAGGAGTCCATTGCCAGGGGCAACTGGAACACCAAACTGCTGGAGAAACCACGGAGCCTTTTAAAGCTTGTGGGTCCTGGGCAGAGCTCCCAGCTGCCAGGGACTCGCTGGCTGTGATGCTTTAATAGGGGTGATTTGTCCCCTTGAGACCTCAGGCCTCAGAAGTGCATCCTTAAGTCAAGACACAATTTATTTTTAGATGAAATGAGTAGGTTTGTTTGGCCCTGCTTCAGGGGTCCCTCTGCCATGAGAGATGTTGGAGTCTGAGATACAGACTGTGTGCCCTTGCTTTTAATATTTAGTTCTAGGATTCAAAGAAACACTGAATTTCATATAATATGAAATTCATGTGCATGTTTTCATGGTGATACATGAAAACAAATGTTAAAGTTAGATAGGAAATGTGTAAATGTGTAGATTAGAAAGTTTCTTAAATCACTGGGTGAAAAAGTAGTTTAGAGAACAGGAGACAAGATGGAGGATTTAGGGTGTTGTCTCTTGTCCTTCTTCTTTCTTCTTCATGTTCTTCTCCCAGGGGTGTTTGGGTAGTAGTAAGTGATTGGGTAGAGAATGTCACAGTGCAGCACACAGGTGTTGGGTCATTGGGTCACTAAGAAAAATAACTTAGTTGGCATCTGTTAATTGGGTAAATGGACATATAAAAGACCTTGAAGAAGATCTTTGTTAGCCATTTTACCCCTTTTCTACCATAGTGCACATAGCTCCTTGTACCTTGTAATGCTGATAACAAAAAATAAACAACTGAGACCGAACGAGAGAAAAAACCACCTCCCTCTCATCAACCTTCAGTTCAAAGGGAAAAAGAACCCAAATCAAAAAGTCCATAAAGAGACAAGATTTTGGTGTTTCAGCCCTGGTGTGACCAAGTGTCCAGGTGGGCTGGAGCAGCCAGGACACACAAACTGCACCTTCTGCTCCCTCTCGCTGAGGCTCAGGATGTTCCTCCAGCCAAACGACCTTCACCTTCTACAAACAAAATAATGCTGTCTGTTTGTGTTTATGGCTCAACTTTTCCAGCCCTACTCACATCTTTAATTGTTTCTGGGCACAATGGTTTCAACAATTTTATGGGGAAAATATGACTCACCGACTTGCAAAACGTTTCTGCTCGTGTTTTGTGCTTTAAATTAGTGGCCATGTTTTTGTGTTAGCATCTCTGAGAGGTCCACTGGCTAAACCCCTGCTAGAGGAAAGAATTCATGTTCCCCTAAAGTTTGTAGTGTCCCAGCTGGGAATGGGCAGTGGGTAGGAGACACTTTCTCCTGGCTGTGTTTCTGCACAAACTGCAGCAGCTCCTGCTTCCCCAGCTGTTTGTGGCTCTGGCAGCCTGGAGTGCTCCAGAGCTCACCAGGGCACCCACCAGAGCTGGGCTGGAACTGTCCCTACAGAGAGCAAACACAGTCAGTGCCACACATCACTGCTCACAGCTCCTGTGGCTCTGTGGAAATGTGCTCAGGACAATTTGCCTTCCACTGCCTGCTGCAAACCTTCAGCTTTCAGGCCTTCTTATTTAATACATCATTTCACTCACAAATATCACACCCACTCCACTTGGAAAGACAAGAGAGCCATTTTATCTTCCAGCTCTGGGATCCAAACAGAGTTAATCTCATTTTGCATTATCACAACATAATGTGGCTTAATTCAGTATCTGGGAAGCTCAACAGTTTACTGGAGGGACTGGAGCCTTCCTGCTAAAATCTGGGGCTTAGATTTGTGTCAGGAGACTCCCTGGTGGATTTGTGCACAGCAGAACATGTAAGTTTATTGCAGAGTTGCCACCCAGAATTTGTCTTTCATAGCATGGTTTTATAAAATTCACTTCATGACAGCCAAACAAAGGTGGCATTGGGCTGTGCTGGCTCTGCAGCACTCTGCTGAAACTCAGCTTTCACTGCACAGGACCAAGATCAGCAGAGATTCAGTACATGAACATTTAGGGTCTTCAGAGACCTTCTCTGGACTCTAGGAACGAGCTGTGATTCCAACTACTCGCCAGCTGTTTAAAAAGTAAATCAGCCAAAGCTGCAAGGTTTTCATTCTGCTCCCCTGAATGTATTATGGATTCCACCAGAAAAACTGTTTCACTGCTATGCCTGCATCAGGTCAGGGTTTTAGCTGAAATAAATATATACTGCCAGCACTTCATGGGTGGGAAGACAACCCTAGCATAATTACACCAGAAATCTGTAGCATAAGTTAAATTATGACTGATTTTGCAAACTGGGCTATGTTTGCCTACCATCACTTTGATGGAATGACAATTATTTTTCTTCTTGCCTATTTCAAAGCACAGGGACAGTGGGTTTAGCTGACCCCTCTGGATGTGCTGGGATCCAGAGATGCTCCAGCAGACAATGGCACCTGTCCTTAGTGAGAAAGAAAAGATCAGGTCCCCACCCTGGGTTATAATCCTGCCTGAGCCCCAGGGCTGCTCTAGGCCTGTCCCACTGGGGGTTTTGTGATTTCAGGGCACTGTGGAAAGGGTGGAAACTCCTGGCAGGAGCCCAGGCCATGGGGAAGGAGAGGTGCTGAGGCAGCCTGGTCACCCTGAAGGGGGCTGTGATGAAGCTGACTGTGATGAAGGCTGGCTGTGATGAAGGCTGACTGTGATGATGAAGGCTGGCTGTGATGAAGGCTGGCTGTGATGAAGGCTGACTGTGATGATGAAGGCTGACTGTGATGATGAAGGCTGACTGTGATGATGAAGGCTGGCTGTGTTGAAGGCTGGCTGTGATGAAGGAAGGCTGGCTGTGATGAAGGCTGGCTGTGATGAAGGCTGGCTGTGATGATGAAGGCTGACTGTGATGATGAAGGCTGACTGTGATGATGAAGGCTGGCTGTGATGAAGCTGACTGTGATGAAGCTGACTGTGATGATGAAGGCTGACTGTGATGATGAAGGCTGACTGTGATGAAGCTGACTGTGATGAAGGCTGACTGTGATGATGAAGGCTGACTGTGATGATGAAGGCTGACTGTGATGAAGCTGACTGTGATGAAGGCTGACTGTGATGATGAAGGCTGACTGTGATGATGAAGGCTGACTGTGATGAAGCTGACTGTGATGAAGGCTGACTGTGATGATGAAGGCTGACTGTGATGAAGCTGACTGTGATGAAGGCTGACTGTGATGATGAAGGCTGACTGTGATGATGAAGGCTGACTGTGATGATGAAGGCTGACTGTGATGATGAAGGCTGGCTGTGATGATGAAGGCTGACTGTGATGAAGGAAGGCTGGCTGTGTTGAAGGCTGACTGTGATGAAGCTGACTGTGATGATGAAGGCTGGCTGTGATGAAGCTGACTGTGATGAAGGCTGGCTGTGATGAAGCTGACTGTGATGAAGGCTGGCTGTGATGATGAAGGCTGACTGTGATGAAGCTGACTGTGATGAAGGCTGACTGTGATGAAGGCTGGCTGTGATGATGAAGGCTGACTGTGATGATGAAGGCTGACTGTGATGACGAAGGCTGGCTGTGATGATGAAGGCTGACTGTGATGATGAAGGCTGACTGTGATGATGAAGGCTGGCTGCAGCAGGGGTGAAGTGACCCCCTGGGCACAGCCCTGGGCTGGATCCGCTGGGAAAACACACTCTGAGCTCAATCTCTGCTCTCCAGCATTCCTCAGCAAACCATTGACCTCAGGAGCAATGTCTACTGTGCTACATAAACATTCCACATTTATCATTCAGACCCCTTACATTTTAAGTGGTTTTGTTCAGCTGTTTGACAAACATTCTATTTATACAGTTAGGGGCAGAACTGAGAAAAAAAATTTCTTTTAAAAAAAGAAAAATAATTTGAATTAGGGAGACACACGGTGCCCTTGATCTCAGAATACATCTCAAAATGCGTATTTTAACACAACATCACACCCAAATAGTGATCTTTTCTTCAGGCAGATCCAGCCTGTGGCAAGAACTCCCAGCACAAGGGTTCCCAGCAGGACCTGAGCAGGTTGGGTGGCACTGCCATGGAAGGGGTTTGAGCTGTGGCTGTCGTTGCTGTGGAGCTGGGTGAGCTGGAACTGCCCCCACACTCAGGGGAGAGCCCTGCACACAGACACGGGCAGTTGTGCTCGATATCCAGCTTTTATCAGCTAAAACAGATCTGTGAAAAGGGAGAGAAGGGACACAAACAGCTTCCACCCACTCATCAGACATCTCTGCTGGGTTAAGATTGAGCAATAGGAGCAATTACATCACAGCTTTGCTGTGGATGGAAGCTTTTGCTCCCCTGTGTAGCTGCACATGTTCCACAGAACTTCTTGACCTGAGCCTGTTTAACTCAGATTATGAGATGGGCCCTTTACTCTGCACCAAACTTACATCTGGCAGCTCCTATTCTGAAAATGTCAAACGATTCAGGAATAGGATCCCACTCTCATAGGTACTTTAGGCTCCTAAGAATTACTTCAATCGATTTTTTAAACAAGAATTACATTCAGAGCTTTCATTACTTAGAAAGACAGGACTTCAGTGTGTAACTAGTTTTGGTACTTTTGCAATTTTATCTATGCAGATTCAGCTCTTGAATATATATATTTAAATATTGCACATCTGACATACTTTCCTCCTAGCCATACTTAAGCCATTAAAAGAAAATCAGATAAACAGCTTTGATCCAAGTTATTGCTTTCCTCATTAGGCCCTCCCAGAGCTTCATGCCAGCTTCTGGAAATGGCATTCCGGAGTCCAGGCTTCCTAGGCAGCAAAAAATCTGAATATCACAGGCACTGCTGTCAGACAGCCTGTCCCACGCTGGAGGTCAGGTCTGATGGCCCCATTTCTAGGGGGTTCTTTGAACACAGGACTCAAATTTCAAGTCCAGGGCAAGCTGCTTTTCAAGCCTGCACCCCAAATGTTCCTGTACTTCCAATCACTTTCCATCCCAGCACTCCAAGCTCTGCTCTCAGTGACAGTGCACACATCCAGAGGAAATTAATCAGCCATTTATTCCAGATTCCCAGCAGAATCCAGCAGCAGGAGTCGGCCTGACCGAGCTGATGACCTGGAAATGATTTTCCAAGACACGCTGTGGGCGCTCGGTGCCTCCAGCAGCTGCCAGGGAGCAGCAGGAGAGCTCAGCAGGGATCTCCCCAGGGCTGTGCCCCTTTCCCCAGGGAAATGTGGCAATCAGGGCTGCCTGTAAATGCCACTGTGGCCTTTTGGCAATGCTGGACTCGCAGACACAGCCGCAGTGACTGCCCAGAGCCCGCTCCTGGTTTCCATCCTCTGCCTGCCCACGGCACAGCCCTTGGCACCTTCCCTGTCTCAGCTCTCCCAGCTGCTCCCTCTGGGCTCTGCTTTTCCTCCAGGGGAGGCACAGGACATTCCCCCAGTGCCAGCTGCTCTATGAGCACAGCTCTCGGAGCTCCTCTGCTTTCCACTCCCAGTTTGTGAGCCTGGATCGGGGATTTGGGATGTGGCAGCCCCACGCTGGCACAGCTGCAGGTACAGCTCAGCCTCACTGGCAGAACATCACCCAAATCCCAAGCAGGACAAGCAGATGGGGCTGAGGCAGAGCAGTTTACAAGCGATGCACAGGCTCCTCCATTTGGGACAAAGGAGATCTTGCCTGGCAGCAAGGCACTGCATCCCCCCAGCTCCAGCCTCCAGAGATCCCCACATTAATTACCAGCCCCAAGGATCATTCCCTGTAAGCCTGACCTCATTCTCCCTGTTTCCCCCAAACTGTGCCCCAGTGTGTGCCACAAACACACCTGTCAGGGTGATCATGTCTCCAGCCAGCCTTCTCATGCAGAGCCCATCTCCAGGTCAATTATGACATAAGGAAGGTCCTTCATCTCAGCCTTAGGGCTGTGGAGAGTCCCACGGCTGAGTTTCAATAGCAGCACCATGATGGGCAGATAAATGCTTTGATTACAGCACTGAAAAGGGTATTTAACCAAATCAGATGACAAACTTCCAGCAAGAGGGAAGTTTGATGTCCAGCAGCGTGGGGATGTAATCTGTTATCTTCAAAAACTGAATTCTGTGAATCACAATATCCTGGTGCTTCTGAAGTGGGACAAACCCTGTGTCATTTACCTGTCTGACCAAGAAAAATGTCCCTTTACTAAGAACTGAACCATCCAGCCCACTTCCTATGGTGACCATGGTTTATTCCCATAAATGTTACCAAGATAACCTCGTGCCACAGAAATAAAGAAGTTGCTAAGTTAGGATCAGTATCCCAAAGAACACTGGAAAAAGAGGAAAAAAATATAAAATTTCACAGAAGAGAGAAATAGAAGGGACAAAAGGTTTATGCTTTAAAGCCAAATATTTACTTGTGGAAAAAACCAAGAACTTTGAATGCATGCAGGTATATCCAAACTTTTCCCTTCACTTCTTACCAGTTCCTAACACACACGCTCTGACATTCGTGGCCCACATTTTTTACTCTGTTATTCTCTGCTTTTATTTGCTTTGGGCTTGTTTTTAATGAGGTGAACTTTGCACGGCCCAGCTCTAGCTCCTATAAAACCTTGTCTTAAATGGCCAGATTTAGTGTTTTTTCTGTGGAGAGAAAAAGCCCTCCATCCCAACCACACAGCTGTACTTGGAACCAGATGTCTCACCCCCTTTAAACCGAGCTAATGAGGACAGGAATACTGTCAGGAAAGCTCCTGTCTGGGTCTTGCCTGTGGAATTATGGAAAGAGTGCTGCAAGGCCTGGTGTTTCTCCAGGAGGGACGAGGAGGAGGATGGCAATTCCTGCAGGAGGAAAATCCTCAGTGCTGCTCTTGCTCAGGGGCACTTGCACCCCCAGCCCTGCTCATGCCAACATTCCCACAGCCCTGAACCCACCCAGGTATGGGAACTGTTCTAACTCACCAAACCATCCCAAATCACACAGATATCCACAGCCCTGAACCCACCCAGGGATGGGAACTGCTCAGACTCACCAAACCATCCCAAATCACACACATATCCACAGCCCTGAACCCACCCAGGGATGGGAACTGCTCAAATTCACCAAACCATCCCAAATCACACAGATATCCACAGCCCTGAACCCACCCAGGGATGGGAACTGCTCAAATTCACCAAACCATCCCAAATCACACACATATCCACAGCCCTGAACCCATCCAGGGATGGGAACTGTTCTAACTCACCAAACCAGCCCAAATCACACACATATCCACAGCCCTGAACCCACCCAGGGATGGGAACTGCTCAAACCCATCAAACCATCCCAAATCACACAGATATCCACAGCCCTGAACCCACCCAGGGATGGGAACTGCTCAAATTCACCAAACCATCCCAAATCACACACAACCATTCCCACAGCCCTGAACCCACCCAGGGATGGGAACTGCTCAAATTCACCAAACCAGCCCAAATCACACACAACTGTACCCACAGCCCTGAACCCATCCAGGATCCCCAGGGATGGGAACTGCTCAAACTCATCAAACCAGCCCAAATCACACACACATCCACAGCCCTGAACCCACCCAGGGATGGGAACTGCTCAAACTCATCAAACAATCCCAAATCACACACATATCCACAGCCCTGAACCCATCCAGGATCTCCAGAAATGGGAACTGCTCAAACTCATCAAACCATCCCAAATCACACACAACCATTCCCACAGCCCTGAAGCCATCCAGGGATGGGAACTGTTCAAACTCATAAAACCATCCCAAATCACACACATATCCACAGCCCTGAACCCATCCAGGGATGGGAACTGCTCAAACCCATCAAACAATCCCAAATCACACACATATCCACAGCCCTGAACCCACCCAGGGATGGGAACTGCTCGAATTCACCAAACCAGCCCAAATCACACAGATACCCACAGCCCTGAACCCACCCAGGGATGGGAACTGCTCAAACCCATCAAACCATCCCAAATCACACACAACCATTCCCACAGCCCTGAACCCACCCAGGGATGGGAACTGCTCAAACCCATCAAACCATCCCAAATTACACACATATCCACAGCCCTGAACCCACCCAGGATCCCCAGGGATGGGAACTGTTCTAACTCATCAAACCATCCCAAATCACACACATATCCACAGCCCTGAAGCCATCCAGGGATGGGAACTGCTCAAATTCACCAAACCAGCCCAAATCACACAGATATCCACAGCCCTGAACCCACCCAGGGATGGGAACTGCTCAAATTCACCAAACCAGCCCAAATCACACACATATCCACAGCCCTGAACCCATCCAGGGATGGGAACTGCTCAAATTCACCAAACCAGCCCAAATCACACAGATATCCACAGCCCTGAACCCACCCAGGGATGGGAACTGCTCAAATTCACCAAACCAGCCCAAATCCCACACCCAGGGGCTGCCCCTGGTCACCTTCACAGCTCTGAGGGACTCTCAATTACTCCTCTCAAGACTTCTGTGAAACATGAAGCAGAGCAATGCTTGAGGGTCAGACGCTGTGCAAACCGTAACTTCTGACAGAAATCTGACTAAACAGGAACATTTTTTAAACTGACTTTGCCCATCAGTTGTTTTTAAACTACAAAGGGTCCTGTGCTGCTAGTTCAGAAAGAGATAAGATTTTTAGGAGCATCACTTCTCTTCCCAGTCTTGCTCCCATTCACTGGGAGCTTTGCCATCACTTCAGAGATGATCAACAAGACCTTGGAGATCATGATTTGGCACTCAAACTGGAAAAATACATAAGTGTGGCTTTTTTTTCTTTTTCAGAAAAGATGCATCAGATTCTCCCTCTGGTGCCTAGCTTAAGCTTCTTTAAAACAATGATTCTTGATTTGTTTTTATGTGTTCTTCATCAGTCCTTTCCCTGCAGTGTGGAGCAGGTCCCTTGCACTGAGACACAGCAGCAAAAAGGAATCTTCTACTGAATAAAGTCTTGTGAGACACAGTCATTACATGCAGAGGAAACTGGGTTTAGTGGGGCCCTAGTTCCCCTGGGGACTCCCATAATATAAATTATTAATAATAAAAATAAACATTGGCTAGCTTGAACTTCTCTTCATTCCCTTAGAGCTTATTTTTGTGATGGAATTAGCTAAATAAAGCCCACTTGAAAGAATGTTTAATTGCAACCTATCCAAAGAAAACAAAATGGAACTAATTGGTTCTTAGATATTAAACATTCAAAAGGAGATGGTTTTGGAAACAGCTGAAAGAATAATGTGCATTAGGATACAAATGGTGCAGTGAGCAGCTGAGGAAAATGCAGTCTAAACTGGACTACATTTACTTTTAAACCAGACATTCAAGTTTAGTCAGTCTGGCCCTGCTTAGCAGACAGCTTTGGATTGTTTCAAGCCTAAACAGAATTACAGCAACACTCTCTGCAAAGTTATAAAAGTTATAAAATCAGAGGAGGCAAAGCTGTGCACTGACTCCTGGGCACCGTTTGCCCAGGAAACACAACAAAACCTCCAGTGATTGCTGCTTCCTGGAGAGCCCCTGAAACCTCCTCCAGCCTCAAGGAGACATCCTGGCAGGGGCTGTTTCAAGTGGCTTTTCTGGAGCAGTTGTTTTCCTGCAAGTCTGGTGGGGAGGAATCCCAAAACCAGTTCTGACAGCATCTGCAAAGGAGAATGGCTGTGCTTCCATCAGAGCACCCGAGATCTGCCTTGGCCTCTACAAACTCCCCTCCTTCAGCCCTGCCTTTTGTTATTGCTGTTTAATTCAAGTATTTCACAGGCAGCAAATAGCAAGAATCTGTCTGGCCATGTGAAAACTCCCTTTTCATATTCATTACAAGTTAAATAGTTGCCACACTAATTTCAGAAGTATTTCTGCCAGGCTGGGAAGCGATGGCCCTAACGTGACTGAAATTTGTAAACAAGAAAAAACCCTCTACATTAAAAGGGAACAAGAAGTAGGTAAGTCATAACAAAAGTCATACAGGAAAGACAATTTTAAAAATTAATGAGTGGTAGAAGAATTTTCCTCTGTAGGACCAGAGTGTGCAGTGAAATCATCCTGGTGCTCAGGCACTGAAGGGACACTGTCTCATCAGCAACATGTTTACTTTCCCACTTATCAATGACTTCCAGTGACGAGGCCTCTGCCAGAGATAACAAATTCCTGGAAATGTCAGGGCCCCCAGAACACCCAGCCCAAGCACACGAGAGCTGCTCACTGGAGAAAAAAGGCAGACACAACTGGAAGTGCCAAGCAAAATTGCTCAGCAGGATCAGTTAAGATCAAACCACTTCAACATTTAGGCCAAAAGTTAATGTAGTCTAAGGTCCCTTGAAATGTTATGAATACCATCAACAAACACGGCAAGAGTCACTCATGAAAGTGCATTTCAGCTTTGTGCACATAAAAAATCAATCAGCTCTCTGTCTCAGACTTCTCCAAGACTGTGAACCCAATTGTTTGCTCCCTGAGGACCCAAAGCTTTTACTGCAACTCACACATCTGCTTAGTGTTTCCTATTTTCCAGCATCACAAAGAGTTTTTCTTAGACCTTGGACTGGTGTAGTCAGCATCTCTGGAGCAGTGATCTCCTAACCCCCACTGGTGATCCTCTGCAGAGCTGCCAGGGACAGTGCACACACCACAGACCTTCCTGCCACAAACTCACCCTTGGCTTATCCTCAAAATTCAGAAATGGCCTTCCAGATAGAAAACATTGACAAGTGATTCCAGCAATGCAGAGCCAGGATTCAATCCACACTGACACAATTCCAGCAGCAAGGGCAGGCAGCGCATTCCATGTTCTAACACAAATGTGGAGTTTTGCTCTTGGTTTCCTCAAGAGAGATATTTTACAAGAAGATACAGTTTTACTGTATTGTAAACATAATCTGACAATTGCAGGTCAAAGTATCCTCACTTATTGCTTTGAAAGGAACTAAAAGTCGTCAAATTCATGCATACACACGTGGGGGGAAGATTCATCGTGTGTTACTGGAGCTCGGGGAAAACAGCACAGAAACCATGTCTGAACTGGAGACCTCAGCACAAGATGCAGTGTGTGTTCTCACCCAAAGCCTTCTCCTGCAGAGCATGTTCTCCTTATAATCCTGGTTTTGCTCTTGAAGAACCCAAACTCAAGCAATTTTGAGATACTTTGCATTGCTACTTAAATGTTTTGCACTTCTGCTGTTTGTTTGCAGGCAGCTGGGATGCCCACACTGATTTTCTAAGGTTATTCAAATCCTCCTTTATTTGTTAACAAATTAGGTCGTTGCACAACACATTGGCATGTGAAGCCTTCAGAAAAAGGGAGAGGCACAACTCAGTGGAATTAGGAAGGAGCTCGGTGACCTCAGCAGAGTTACACAAAGGACAGCTCTATGGTCTGGGTGCCTGTGGTGCCTGGCTGAAGGAATATTTCTGTAGTCAGGGCTCTTCAGAGGGGGCCTCACCTTCCAGATCAGTGTCTGGGGCCCCATTTCAGACAGCAGTGACACATTTCCACCCAGCCTGGGCTCCTGGTGCTGCACTAACAGCACCAGCAGATGTCTGGTGCCTTTACATCAGACTTCCAGGCACTGTGTGTTGCTGAAGGACTCAAACCCAGGCATCTCCACACAGATCCATCCACTGGAAATGCTCTTCTCTCGTCTGGCACTGTGAAAAACCAGATCACTGACTTGCTCCAGGCCCTCCCAGCTTTAGAAAAGCCCATGAATGTCCTGTGTGGATCAGGTCTCGGGTACATCCACGCTCTGGACTGCAGAGATTGCTCAAACAGCCGCATTTGGAACATCCCTTTGGAAAACCCTGGGCTTCTATTGCAACTTGACACATCTCACCAAACAAAATCCTTCCTTATCATCTGCAGAAATCTCCTGCACTCTTTGTGTAAAATTTCAGTTATGTAATGGAAACATTTCAGAAATTCAGTGCCCAGGGAAACTGAAGGTTATTGAGGTGGTGTTTCCTCTGCACTAGCAGAAGCACAAACAGATTCACACCAACATTAAAGCAGCAAACATTCAGATTTTAAAGCACACTGAGGCCTTGGAATTGCCTCTCTTTATATCTGTTCAGGCTCAATATTGGAAAATAATATTTCCCTCTTCAAGTCTGTAGCAATTTCAATAATAAAGCAGAGGTTATGTAAGTGCAGAGAATTATGGAAAAAATATAAGTGGAAAGTACATAGTTATAGAATTCATTTGAATAACTCCAATGCAACTGAGCTGACTTTATTCACACTTTCCAGTCTTAGTCAATACTGGATTGAGACCAAGCACAAGACATTTCGGGCCCAAAGGAGGTTTTTAAGAAAATGACAAGTACCTATATTTCCAGTTTCCAGCGCCTGTCTGGGAAAGCTCTGCGGCCTGAGGAAACACCAAGTGCCCTCTCCTGGGATCAAAGAGCAGAGATGTGAACTAATTAAAGGCACCTTTGGATCAGGCTGTAAACACAGGGCTGGCTCCACCGGGATGGAAATGCTGTGGAGTCTCAGGGGTGAGGCTCTGAGCCACCCTCACCCTGCGAGCTCATCCCAAGCCAGGCAGCAGCAGCGCCAGACACAGCTCTGCATTCCTTCCACACCCAGGGCTGCAGCTGGGCCTGAGAAGGAATGCAAGACAGAAAGGAGTTTCTTATCAGCCTGGCAGATCTTGTTGGGTGATGCCTGTGGAGCTGGAGAGCTGCAGAGTGGGACATGGCACCCAGCCCAACTCCACAGCCCCGAGACCTCAACCCACTGCTCCAGCAGGGCTCTGGAAAAAGGCAAAACTGCTTTCTAAAGCACAAGCAACTGCTCCTAACTCGGGGATACATGGATGTATTCCTGTAATAAACTATTTTCATCAAAGGAAAAGTGAAGATCACAGATTTGTATAAGAATGAGTAAAAAAGGGAATAAATGATGTATTTCCAGACTCAGGGGCATTTGGAAGTCTGGCTAAAAGAAAACAGATTTAATAATCACAGATCTCATGAAGGGGAACAATAAACACCCAAAGAAGGACAGGAGGTTTCCCAGGATAACCCTGTGTGTCCATTCCCTCCCAAACCAAGGGCAGCATCCTGCATACAACTGCACATGGCAAAACCTTCCCATCACTCCAAAGAGACCCAAACTCCACCTTGGCTTCTGGTGAGATAAAGCAGTTACAGCTCTTTCAGTTCCACAGCATTTCAAAATGTGCAGGGACAAAGACCTCCCAGATGCATGAAGCACACAAAGGACTGTGGAAACAAGGCTCTTCATGTGGGCATTGTGGCCTTTTCTCAATTTTGCCAGGGCTGGGACCTTCCTGGATGTTCCTCCCATTACTCTCCCCAAAGAGAATGAAAACCTGTAGGATAAAGATGCTGTCAAAAATGTCCAAAGGACATATTGAGGTAATTCACATTGCATTTTGTCCAGAGCTGAGAGAAGAGTGTGTTGAATAGTGCATCTACTGTTTCGAGAAAAATAAATACTAGCTAAAATTAAGGGCTTTGGCTACTTTAGGGCTTCCTAGGCAAGATTAAATCAAAACATTTCCTGTAAACATTCCCTCTTTTCAGCAGCATGTCACTTGTAGTAAAGAGAATGTGATCCTAATTCTCAGCATCAAAATTTGGGATAAGCATAAAGTCAAATGTTTTCTTACTTTCACGGAAAAAACTGTGACTGGAAATATTTTCCAAAGCATGTTGCAAGTGGAGGTAAGTAAATCAGCTAGAGCACAGCACATTTTTAAAGGAAAAAAGTTTCTAAAACTGAATCGGGATTTAATAAAAAATGTCTCTGAGGTACACAAGTCATGCCCATAATAGAATATTTTTCAGTTTTCAACCCTGTATAGAAAATTTTAAACCACTAGCAGATGCAGGAAACAAAAGCAAAATTGTCCCTTATTCTCTGCTGTAACACATAGATAGAAACAGGGAACACAAGGAGAGCCTCTCAAACATTTTCCACAAGACAAGAAATTTGCTCACAATTCCTTCTCCCTTTAAATTGTTTCTGTGGCAACACATCTGGTGCTGTAATTCTGGGCCAGCACATTAACTATCCTGAAAGAAGAAAGTTCTGTTGTTGTTCTGTGTGCAGGAACGTGAAGCAGAGAGATCTGTGAGCACACGTAATCAGGTCACCCCTCCTGCCCCCCCAGGCACACACAACATCAGCTGGGGGTATTTATGCACAGCTTCAAATTGCAACTTTTAAAACATTTCAACAATGGTTAGAGAAAACTCTCATGGTAAACACAGTCTATGAGCCAGGGGTTTTTGAAGATAAAATGATGAGTGCTTTGCTGTTGCTCCTACTGTGTGAAATAAATTATCCAGCTAAGAGGGACAAGGTTCATTTCCTAATCATAAACATAACTCTCCCTGTGTAGTGGAGCAAGGCTGGTGTTGGTTTCTGATCTCCCAGCACTGCACAGACTCTGCTGTGTTATCACCATTTCACACGTGAGATGTGAAAATCCCTCCCAGAATCACAGAATCCCTTGGGTTGGAAAATCCCTCCCAGAATCACAGAATCCCTTGGGTTGGAAAATCCCTCCCAGAACATCAAATCCCAGCTGTGCCCATCCCCACCCTGTCCCCAGAGCACTCAGTGCCACCTCCAGCCCTTCCAGGGACACTCCAGGGATGGGCACTGCAACCCTCCCTGGGCACTTCCAGTGCCTGAGCTCCCTTTCCATGAAAAAATTCTTCCCAAAACCTGCAGCCCTGGGCTCCTCAAACTCTCGAGGACCAACAGATTTTACATGAGGGAAACAATGGAAGTAGATTTTTGCTACTTCATCAAGCAGATCAGGCAGGGCTGGATTCATGGAAAGAACATATCTGATGAGCAATAAAACGTCACAGAGTTACTGTCCCAATAATAATTGCATATGTTCTCCATAAAACAGTTATTATTATTTAATTTGAAACAGCTAAATTCTCATCTAGAGCAGTTACATATAAATCTGTTTGTTAACTACACTTAGGGTATTTCTGTATTAATGACAAGATCATCTTAGTGTTCTGATCTTCTAAATTACTGGTGATTAAATGCCTTGTCTGTCTGAAAACCAACTTTTTGCCCTAAAAAGTTGAATTGAATAAAAATGATAGTTTTCAGGCATTCTATCTTTGAAGACATGCTGGCTTAAAGCAGTCTGTCCTCAGGGAGAATAAACTGGCAGCAGAAATGGAAAAGTTGAAAAAAAAGTGGATAAAACCTGGTATTTCATAAATATGTATGTCCCTTTTGTGCTTCTGGAGGCAGCATCCGAGGATGGGAACTAAAGCCAAGGCCCTGAGCACCTGTAGCCATCACAGGCTGGCTGATGTCCTGTGCACGACTCACTGTCTGTAATTTTGGATTATCACCAGCCAATCACCTTCCAAAATCCAGTGCTGGCCAACAACAGTCTGGATAATTCAACTCTGTCTGTTCCCTCTTTCTCAGCCTTTTGGCTAAGATCAAGTGGGCAGATTTAAATAATATTAAACTTACTATTTTACACAAATTCTCTCCTTCATTTCCAGTCTATTTATTTCATCCAAATGGAACAAATTAATAACCCTTCTGAGACAGTTCCCCCTCCCTTGCTTTATCTTGGATAACCTTCTGTACCCAGAGCCTCTGCTTTGTCCTGGTGCTCTGGAACCCCACATTGTCACTGCTCACGTGAGGATCAGAGCTTTCCCCTCCCCACAGACTCAGCCTGCTTTCCCTCTCTAGCCAGGGTGCCTCTGTTCCACTCCTCAGGCTCTGAGTGAGGACGAGGCAAAGGAGGCTTTGTGGAGGAATTAGCTGTGGAAGGGAATAAAGTGGCACTGGTGGATGTGCTGTTACAGGAGCCAGCTCCCTGCCTGGATTGCTGCTCAGGAGCCCAGGCTGGGGAGAACATTGCAGAACAGTGCAGAACATTGCAGAACATTGCAGAACAGTGCAGAACATTGCAGAACATTGCAGAACGTTGCAGAACATTGCAGAACATTGCAGAACACAGCAGAACATTGCAGAACATTGCAGAACATTGCAGAACATTGCAGAACATTGCAGAACATTGCAGAACAGTGCAGAACATTGCAGAACACAGCAGAACATTGCAGAACAGTGCAGAACAGTGCAGAACAGTGCAGAACAGTGCAGAACAGTGCAGAACATTGCAGAACATTGTAGAACACAGCAGAACATTGCAGAACATTGCAGAACAGTGCAGAACATTGCAGAACACAGCAGAACATTGCAGAACATTGCAGAACACAGCAGAACACAGCAAAACATTGCAGAACAGTGCAGAACATTGCAGAACATTGCAGAACAGTGCAGAACATTGCAGAACACAGCAGAACATTGCAGAACACAGCAGAACATTGCAGAACATTGCAGAACATTGCAGAACATCGCAGAACATTGCAGAACATTGCAGAACATTGTAGAACACAGCAGAACATTGCAGAACATTGCAGAACACTGCAGAACAGTGCAGAACAGTGCAGAACATTGCAGAACATTGCAGAACATTGTAGAACAGAGCAGAATGTTGCAGAACAGTGCAGAACATTGCAGAACGTTGCAGAACATTGCAGAACATTGCAGAACACTGCAGAACACAGCAGAACATTGCAGAACACAGCAGAACATTGCAGAACATTGCAGAACATTGCAGAACAGTGCAGAACATTGCAGAACATTGCAGAACATTGCAGAACATTGCAGAACATTGCAGAACATTGCAGAACAGTGCAGAACATTGCAGAACATTGCAGAACAGTGCAGAACATTGCAGAACACAGCAGAACATTGCAGAACACAGCAGAACATTGCAGAACATTGCAGAACATTGCAGAACAGTGCAGAACAGTGCAGAACAGTGCAGAACAGTGCAGAACAGTGCAGAACACTGCAGAACATTGCAGAACAGTGCAGAACATTGCAGAACAGTGCAGAACAGTGCAGAACACTGCAGAACATTGCAGAACATTGCAGAACATTGCAGAACAGTGCAGAACATTGCAGAACAGTGCAGAACAATGCAGAACAGTGCAGAACATAGCAGAACAGTGCAGAACATTGCAGAACACAGCAGAACATAGCAGAACATTGCAGAGCAGCTGTGCAGCTGCTGTTTGTCCAGCCAGAAGGAAACCATCCCAATCCTCACCCTGTCCCCTGGGGGAACCAATACATAACTCCCTGCTCAGCCTCTCTCTCCAGGCTCGGTGCTGCTGCCAGCACACCCTGCAGCTCCTGACAGCCTCCAGGACGGAGCCCTGGCTCAGGATGCAGGACCCAGAACCTCAGGAGAGCCCTTCCATTGCTCCCAAGGGGCTCCAGGCTCTGACTGGAGGAGAATGCTGCAGGTTAGCTGCTCACACTGTTGTGTCTCACACCTTTCTCTCCACACCCAGGGCATGAAGAGGCTGGACCTGCCTTCCAGGACAGCTCCAGCCCATTTTGGCAGGGGTTGTGCAGCTTTTCCTGCTGTGCTGCCACACGTGCTGTTGTCATCTCTGTGCAGGACCCAGAGCAGCAGCAGGGAAGGGATGAACACCACGACACAGGAATGAACAGAGAGGGAGTTTCTCACTGTGCACTCCTGTATCCACAGCATCTCTCATTGCATTCAATATGCAATATTCCCCCAGACACGTTTTGCACTGTTTGCTACCCTTGCTAATGATCTTCCTCTGCTTTTCTTGTTTTTAATTTAGGGTTTTCCAAAAAAAACAAAACAAACAATGTAAAGCACCTCATCAATAGGTGCAGCTCCCATTTTGCAGCTGTGAAAACACAGGTATGGACAGATTAATTCTTGATCCCAACAAAGGAAATGACTGAATCAAGAGCTTGAGTACTGGTGCTGGTTCAATACTCAAGAAATGGCTCCAGAAATATATAACCTTATTTTTCAAATTCCTTAAAGTTCCTCTGGTTGATGAACAACTCTACTTCCATATGGCCCAACTTATTTAAAACACTTTTTAAAGGGGGAAATTAAACTCTGTCTGAATCAAAATGTAACTGGGCTGTGACCCAAAACCTCAACTTGTATTTACACGAATAAGCAATAAAAAAATAAATTAAAATAAAAAAAAGGCAAATAAAATGTAATCTTTGCACAGACAAAAAGTTAACTAAAATATAACCAGCTCATGCAACACCACCTCCAAAAGGCAAACTCTATGGGATGGCATAAACCTCATCCTGCTGCTCTTACTGTTCCACCTGCTCCAGCCAGGTGCTGTCCTGCCGGGGGGCTCCGGGCTGGTTCCTGCCGGGAGCGCCTTTACCCCGGATAAAAAGCTCCCGAGCCTCTCTGCACGGCTGCAGCCCCGGCAGGAGCCTTGGCATCCTGTGAGCCTTGCCCTCTTACAGATGCTCACCTGCCCCACAGGTGACCGGCTCCCACCTCAGGTGTCCGCATCCCCCAGAGGTGTTCGCATCTCCCCAGAGGTGTTCGCATCCCCCCAGAGGTGTTCGCATCTCCCCAGAGGTGTTCGCATCTCCCCAGAGGTGTTCGCATCTCCCAGAGGTGTTCGCATCTCCCCAGAGGTGTTTGTATCTCCCCAGAGGTGTTTGTATCTCCCCAGAGGTGTCCGCATCCCCCAGAGGTGTCTGTATCTCCCCAGAGGTGTTTGTATCTCCCCAGAGGTGTTCGCATCTCCCCAGAGGTGTTCGCATCTCCCCAGAGGTGTTCGCATCTCCCCAGAGGTGTCCGCATCCCCTAGAGGTGTCCACATCCCCCAGAGGTGTTCGCATCTCCCCAGAGATGTCCGCGTCCCCCCGCAGGTGTCCTCACCCCTCCAGAGGTGTCCGCATCCCCTAGAGGTGTCCTCACCCCTCCAGAAGTGTCGCTATCCCCCCAGAGGTGTCCTCACCCCTCCAGAAGTGTCGCTATCCCCCCAGAGGTGTTTGTATCCCCCCAGGGGTGTCTGTATCCCCCTCAGGTGACCGAGTCCCGGCTCAGGTGGCCGCATCCCCGCTGGGTGGCTGTCCCCTGCCGGCACCGGAGCTCTCCCTGCGGGCGGTGCGGGTGCCCCGCGCTCCCCGTGCCCAGATGTGCCCAGATGTGCCCTACCTGTGCCCAGATGTGCCCAGATGTGCCGTACCTGTGCCCAGACGTGCCCAGATGTGCCGTACCTGTGCCCAGATGTGCCCAGATGTGCCCAGATGTGCCGTACCTGTGCCCAGATGTGCCCAGATGTGCCGTACCTGTGCCCAGATGTGCCCAGATGTGCCGTACCTGTGCCCAGGCCGGCGGGCGCGGAGCGCGGCTCGGCTCCGCTGCCGTGGCGGCTGTCGCGGCTGTCGCGGGTGGCCGGGAGGGCCCCGATAGCCGCCGTTTATCGCCGCTTATCGCCGCTTGTCGCCGCCTGTCGCCGCCTGTCGCCGCCCAGCCGCGCTCCGCTTCCAGGAAGCCGCGGCTCCGGAGCGCTCGTTTGCCGCTGGGTGCCGAGGGCTCCGTCCCGCTCGCTGCTTCCCTTCTCCCTCCCTCCTTCCCTCCTTCCCTCCCTCCCTCCCTCCCTCCCTCCCTCTCTGCTCGCTCCCCCTCCGACCCCCCTGGAGCTGGCAGGGGGCTGGGAAGGCGCAGCTCCAGCACAAGCCGAGCCGGCGGTCACGGCCCGGACCCTCTGCTGTTAATCAGGAGCATCCCAGGCTCCCTCTGGCCCGCCCCGGCTGTTCCCCCGCGGGACACCCGGCCCTGCAGCCCGGTAATCCCCCGCTCCCCTCTCCCGGCTCTTACCCCTTCTGCTCAGACCTTCTTTCTCTGCCGTGCTCAGGGCCCGCCTTTGCCTCCTTCCCCATCCATTGCTCCCTCCTCCTCTGCCCTTACCCCACACTGCCTCTTCACCATCCCTTTAAAAGTCCCCTCCTCTTGCAGCCCTCGGCCATACAACGCTAATCATCATCATCATCATCATCATCATCATCATCATCATCATCATCATCATCATCATCTTTCTCTCTCTGCCTCCTGCCGTTCCCCATCCCTCCCTTCCATGGGTTTGCTGCTGCTCAGGAGATGTAATTTGCTCTCTCTGATTCTCTGTTGCCCAAAGGCTGCTCCGGGTCCTCCCTGCTGCCCCCGCTGCTGACCTCCTCCTCCTCCTCCTCGCTTCCGCAGCTCTCGGGCCCCTTGCAGGTGGCGGTGGCAGGGAGAGGTGAAGCTGTCATTGGAAAGCAGGCTGGGATCTGGCTGTTCCGTGTCTCACTCCGTGCGGCCCCGCACTCACCCCGCTCTGCTGAACCTTCTGCAAACAGCACACACAGCCCAAACCGGGCACAGCACCTGCCTGCCTCATCCATCTTCATCGCCCCCTGGCACTTCCCCGTGCCGACCGAATGACAGCACACGAGGGCAGACACTCCCCGCGGGGAAAACGAGCTGACTGCATGGAATTTGGCCATGCCCTTACCATAACTTCATCTGTCATGGTGTTTTCTCCCTTTTGGACCATGCCCCGCAGCATCCAGCACGCACATCCCGAAAGCCACCCCACTGCAGGAGGCTGGAACACAAAGTGAAGTTCTCAAAGCTCCAGCTGACCAGAGATCCCACACGAGAACCTCTCAGGGCAGGGCTACTGTTTTCTTTCGCAGTTCTTGATGAAGTTGGTCAGGATTTGTATTTTCCTGTGCCCGTGTTTAAAGGAAGGTTTTGAAGGAGGCAGAGGAAGATCTCTTGCACAGCTGAACACGCTGGTGAGGAGAGGCATGAGGGAACTGACACATCAAAGTGAGAGCAATAAGACACAAAAACAGATGGGCAGATGGAGTTGCCTGAGCCAACAATTCAAGCACTCTGGGTTTTAACTGTATTAGGAAGAGCTGTGCTGAGATACAAACAAAAGTGAGTTTCGCACCAGGTCTTCAAAATGGTTGGGGCTTGGAGCACTGCAAATGGCACTGGTGGCACACCAGGGGTGTCCCAGCTCGGGTACCTGGAAAACAGCATGGACATGCAAATCCATGGACTTGTACAGGTAATTACATTCATTCCAGTCATCACAACTCTGCTCTTTGATTTTCCTGGCATTTGGGGCTTTATGATCACATGCACTGGAGAATCCCCCCCAGGGAATGCAGCTGCAGCTGTCCTGCTGCTCTCTGGGCTTTCTGGGCTTCGAGGCAGCAGTGGCTGCGTGCCCCAGCCTCAGGCAGAGCTCCTGCAGCCCAGGACAGCGCTGCATCACTGCTGCATCACTGCTGCATCACTGCTGCCACTGCAGCAGCTCCCTGGCCCCAGCGCTGGCCCCACAGCAGGCTGCGACAAGCTGAAATCAGCTGGATTTGTAGGAGGGCATTTGTCACAACACCAAATCTCTGCAGGAGATCCGTGCAACCAGTTGGCCAAAAAGTCATTACTGTTAATGTCATTTCCTCCTAACCATGAGTCTTTTAACAAAATTTAACAAAATTCACAGAGCAGCCTGTCAGCAAACACCAATGACCACGGTTCCCTCGCTCCTGGTGCAGATGTCCCCACTTACTTCAGCTGGGGAATGGCTCTATGTGTTTTTATTCCAGTTTCCTTTTTATGATCTTCATTTGCTGTGTCTTCATCTGGTGTGTTTATGTGGCTGGTGCTTGGTTTTCATTATTTTTAACTGCATTTCAGATCATTTGCTCTATGGTTTTGTTCACATTCTCCTTTTCCACGAAATTCTAATAAAACACTTGGCTACAGTTTTCCTAAATTGAACACTGATGTTTAGTGCAGCTAATTATGCAGCAGGGTTCAAAGCGAGTTCTATAATGTAACAATTTACATATTCCTGAAAACAATGGACACAAACCTACAAATCATTGCTACAAGCTAGTTTCACATTCTTCTGGAATTTCCTTTAGAAATACATATGTTTAGTATTCTCACGCATATGAAAAGCAGTAAATACTGCATTGCTGGCACCATTATAATATTTACAGTGAAAAAATAAAACACACTCTGATGTGTCTCAGACCTAAAGGGACATGAAAAAATGCCAGTATGTTTCCTCCAAGATCTCAGAGCACTTCCCAAATTCAGCCACTCAACATCCATGGATATAAACCAATGATACACAAAGATCATTTTGCAACAAAGCATTCACCGTGGTTGCAACGACATTACACATTTGGTGCTTCTGCATCACCAGTGCTCTGGCATAATCAGATTAATCATAACTTTATTGTTTAAGCCCTGAATAAAGTCAGTTTTGTTTGTTTTGTAAATGGACCGCATTGCAGGCAGCCAGCCCTGTGAGCAGACCAGCCCAGCCTTCTCAGGAAGATCCAGACTAAACTGACTTTTAGAAAGGCTGCTGTAAACCAGAACTCTGTTTATAAAAGCAAGAGCTAATAACTCAGTAGCTGGGCCTATTACTGTGATCCTTTGCACCAGGCTGACTTGGAGAGACAATAACTCTTGCTGCTCTTAATGCAAGCAATATGTATGCCAGCATTTGCCTGTGGCTCCACCCCACCCTTTCCTCATTTGTATTTTTTTAATTTTAGGATGTTATTTACATCTTCCTAATGTGGAGTAATCTGCATAGAAGTGGATTATCTCTCAGTCTGCCCATATTGACTGTGCACTTCCATTGCTGTAACACAACAAACTGCAGAGAATGTTCCAGCAAACCACCCCTGCACAGAGCATTTGCTCTGAGCCTCTGAGGGGGGTTATAGTGAGATTAAACTGTAAATACACATCCCCAGTTCCAATCAGATGATTATTTTTCCCTCATTGTGCATCTATCTGTGCTGGAGTTTTTAGTTTCTGGTATTGTAACTCAGGAGGGAAGCTACGAGACCTGCCAAAGAGTATCTTCTAAAACCTCAACATGACCGGGACAGTGGCTGAGCTTAAAGGATTCAGTATTTCCAAATGTGACATGCATGGAAAATTTGAATTACTTTTCAAGTCTCCTTGGCTTGTACATTTGTAGCTTTACTTATGACCAGTGCACCAGTCCTATCTGGTTAATATCAGGGGCAGTTCTGCTGTGTTCATGTGTACACACCTGGGGTCTCACAGGGGGTTGGCTTGTTTGTGAATAGACACATAAAACACTGAGAGGAAAAAGCTTTAATTAATCTGATCATCTAATTACAATAAACATTTCATATTTTCCTAGAAAAAAAATGTTCCTTATAATGGTTTTACATTTTCTTAAAATGTTGGTAACTTCACCTTATGATTACAAGAATTCTAAGACAAATCAAAGAAATCAAATGAGTGTGCAGCATCACTGGGAACGTTGTCCCATCCCTGGAAGTGTCCCAGGGCAGCTTGGATGGAGCTTGGAGCAACCTGGGATAGTGGAAGTTGTCTGTGGCAGGAGGTGGAACGGGATGAGCTTTAAGGTCCCTTCCAACCCCAGCCGTTCTGTGATTTTATGAATGACATTTTAAAGGTGTCATTTTTATGAATGACATTTTAAAGAATGCGAGTAACGTGATACAGCCATTACAAACACAGGTAAGGCTGTGGGAGCAGCTGATGGCCTGGGCAGTCCGGTGCAGCCAAGGCCGCTGTTGTGATTAATTAATAGCGTGATTAGCTGGGTAATTAACGGGGTAATTAACGGGGTCATTAATGGGGTAATTAACGGGGTAATTAGCGGACGTCGCTCCGGCCGCAGCGCGGGCACAGCGCCCTCTGGCGGCGGCGGCTCCCGCTGCACCCGCCGGGACGGACAGCGGCGACAATCGCGACAATGGTGACAGTGGTGACAGTGGTGACAATGGCGACAGTGGTGACAATGGCGACAATGGCGACAGTGGTGGCAATGGTGACAATGGCGACAATGGCGACAATGTGACAATGGTGACAATGGTGGCAATGGCGACAATGGCGACAATGGTGACAATGTGACAATGGTGACAATGGTGACAATGGCGACAATGGTGACAGTGGTGACAATGGTGACAATGGTGACAATGGCGACAATGGCGACAATGGCGACAATGGTGACAGTGGTGACAATGGTGACAATGGTGACAGTGGTGACAATGATGACAATGGCGACAATGGTGACAGTGGTGACAATGGTGACAATGGTGACAATGACGACAATGGTGACAATGGTGACAATGGTGACAGTGGTGACAATGGTGACAATGGCGACAATCGTGACAATGGCGACAGCGGCGACAGCGGCGATCCCGCGCCATGGAAAGGGCCAATCCCCAGGGATGCTTTCCCAAGGGTCCCAGCCCCTGTGTGCCTCTCCAGCTCCTGCTCTGAGCCTGTGCTCTGAGCACTCCTGTGTGACTCGTGTGCCATCCAAGGGTAACTCCATCCCAGCAAGCAGCAGCTCGTTATTTTATAAAAGCTGTCGTTATTTGTGCAGCCAGACGAGGAATCATTCGTGAAATGAGTGCATTGTCCCGCTCAGACACAGGAACTGTCCTCTCCCTGCGTTCTGCACAGCGCTTGGTCCCGCAGGTGCAAACCCACTGCAGCAGCTCTGAAAGACATAAAAACACAGACATAAAAACCCTGTCAGCTCAGCAGAAGGGTTCGGTGCAAGGTTTCTGGAACAGCAGCTACGAAAGCGTGGGGCAGGAGGGGTTTGGCCATGAGAGCACGACAGAAAGTCCCCCAGGGAGGTGGGAATAACAGCCCGATAATGTCCCCAGCACACCTGGGGACAGGGGACAGGGGACAGGGGACAGGGGACAGGGGACAGGTGACACAGCACGGGCCGCTCAGAGGGAAAGCCAGGACACTGGAACAGGAGTTTATAAAACATTAAAGCAGGGACTCCACACAGCCTACTCCACTTGGATTTTGAGGTCTATCAACCACCATTACTGTAAAAATGTTCCTTTGTGGTAAAAGGCACAAATGCTCCTTATTCAGTGCTGGCACTCAAAATTCTCACTTATGTCACATTTACTGGGTGACAGTCACTAGCAGAGGGCAGAGTTTTCTTCACAAATAGCCATAACATGTTTTCCAGATAACACCAGAGGTTTTATTCCAAAAGGCTTATTAGGCAGAGCTTTCTATCTAAGAATATGACAGAATTAAGATCCCAACCTGTACCAAAAAAATAAAAGTAAATTTTTTAATTGCATTTAAAGTAAATTTTGCAACAGTTATTCCTTTGATTTGCCCTTTTTTTCCCCAAAAAAAAAATCTGGACCAGGAATACTCAGCAAGTAGTGGAAAACCAAACAAGAAATGTTCAGGAATTCCTTCATGTAAAGAAACCCTGAAGTGTTAGCTATTGAGCTGGACAGCCCAGCAGCAGCACGGGCTCTCTGAGCAGGAGAGTTAAATCATTAAACCCCACACACGAGTGCAAGTGTGAGGTGTCAGATGGGCTCACAACTGCCTGTTTAAACAAGGGGGAACTTCAAAGTCATTCAGAGTCATTGGACACAAATGGATTGCTAGATGAAGGGGAAGAAAAAGCTTGAAAAGCTTTTCATTATTTTAGTTAGAAACCTCAGAGAGAATAAATTAATGTAGCAGTATGGGCTTTTGACTTGCTAGGAAAGTATTTTCAGAAAACTTCATGAGTTTATCACTGGATCTAGTTTATAACTGGATTTATAAAATACCTGAAATAAACATTTCTTTGGCAGGTAGCATGGTATGAAGACAACCTTTCCCATAAAGCCAGACAAAATAAAAGTACAAAATGAAAGAACCCCCCCCAACCCCAGGAAACTATAAATATTTTATTGGAAAAGATCTCATACATGAACTTTAAAAACAATCATGTCACAGGTAAGTAAATATTGCATCAAACAACTAAAAGTTTCTGGAGGTGGAGTGGGGAAGAAAAAAAATGCTGATAGTTTTCCTGACAAGGAAGAAGAAAGCAAAGGAAGAAAGAGAACACAAAAACTCACTACTAATCCAACTCTTGTTCCCCCCTACCCACCAATAAAATAAAGTTTAAGAAACTCAAACAAACAAATAAAATTTCAGAACAACAAACAAAATTTTTATTACATGAGTGCTATTTAAATACTACTGGTTTTATTATTTATTATTATTATTATTATTGTTGTTGTTGTTATTATTATTTTTATGTTATTAATAAAGCAGCTAAGTTGCCACGCACTGGGGTTCACTTGCTGAGCCTTGCTCCTGTGTTTTGTAGAGCTGTTGGTATGGAGAGTTTTCCATGGAGATAAAATATAACAAGCTCCCCTTCTCAGATTCTTCCTCTCTGATGCAGCAGATGTGAATTCACATTTTCTGCCTCAGGATCAGCACTGTCAGCAGAAAGGTATGGAATGTATTTCCCTGGATTCATGGGGACCTGTAAGTAGTGTTCTACAATATTATTTGTATTTAATTTGAACATCACATCTGTGAACATCAGATGCCTTCATGACAGCACTGGTCTGTCTGTACCACTCATCAAGGTGAGGGCAAAAACAATTTGAGGTCACACTGGTCCCTAATACTCTGAAAATGGAGTATCCAAGTGCATACACTGCTGTTGAAAACGACTCTTTGTAGGGAAATGTACACAAGATTAATGTATCAAAATTGCAGAAGCTATCAAAAAGAAAGCCTGTAAGTACAGAATTTATTTTTTAAAGAAACCAGGACCTTCTTATTGTAATTTTGAAAATAAAGCTTCTCTTTTTCCCTTTTAGTTTTCTCTAGCCATCAAAAAAACTCTTCAGTCTCTCATCAACTCCAAGGCAATATCAGATTACAATTTAGTGCATCTAACAATCGCTCCTCTGAGCTGGCACTGACAGTGTAAATAAAGACTACTTTATGATAAATATGAAATCAGCATAAGCCCTGAACTCTGCAATAAAAGATTAGGTGGATCATCAATAACAGTCAACTTATGCTGACAGAATTTTTCTGTGCTTTATTCTTGGAAGTACTCTGTGAACTCCATCACACTTAAAATGTGGGAAATCTGGGCTAGGAAAGCAATGTCACAGCAGATTCTCAGTATTCTGCATGGTGGACCTGAGTGATGGAATTTCTACACCAAAACAAGGAAAAGAAAAAGGCCTCCCAAAAAAACTTCCCCAGCTGCTCAGAGATGAGGAAACCCAACCTGTCTTTCAACTTCACAGAAGCTGAACGTGCCATGAATAGCTTGATCAGGTCTGAATCACAGGTTGTACAGAACTTGGGACTAAAATAGCTCTATAAGCTTGCCTTACAACTGGCACAAAGAGCTTGCCTCACTCCTCACCTTTATCTGAGATCAAATTGTTTATCACATTCCTTCCTCATACGTCAGCTCCTTGTGATGAAAGCTAGCCAGTGATTAATACATTTTATTAGGTTGGTTCCAGTGACTTGAAATGAATTTGCCCTGACTCCTCAGGCTCGCTCCCACACCCACTGCCTGGCACTCCAGCCATGCTAGGAATGCACAATAGAAAACAAATTATCTTGGGCGATACCTCATAAATCTATAGCAATAAAATTAACTGCACAACGGCTCCAAGCAGAAATCAGCTACAGGAGGCTTTTCCTCCCTTTCTCCAGGAGAAAAGAGCTAACCCAACAGCTTTAAAGCCCCAGAGAAATCACTGTTCCCTTGTCTCTTGCACTCTTCTCTGTGCTCAGCTCATTAAACAGAGCTGTAGAAGACAGATATGGAAAGCAGTCCAAACCCTTTTCAATGTTATAATTACAAAGGGACAGAATAAGAGGTTTTATCCTGGTCTTGTTCACATAGCTGTAATCTGCCTTCTACTGCACCAGATCACAGATTCTATCTGAATTTACAGGCTGAATTCTCTGTGTATCCTTCTGCAGGGCAAAACCAAACATGTTGGATAAAGGACGAGAAGACTTGAATCAGCCTAGACACCGTCTGGCAGCAAACTATACTTAACTATTAACAATATCCTCTGTGCTAATTACAGCTTGTCTTGGCTCGAGTGAGAGCTGCAATTCCTTCGCCTTTGGCGTGATGGGAGGCAGATCAACTCTACAAAAATCAGCAGCGACTTAGAAGTGATTCAACACTGGATGCTTTTTATTTAATTACTGATTACCAGCTGAGACTTGAGAACTGACTAGACACCCATGGCTTGTCTCAGTTGCAAGGCATTGTTTGAGTTCCCGTCACAGCCGTCCACACAAGATCTGCATGATGAGACCTCACACCACGTTCTCTTCTAGCAGGTTTGTAGATTATGGAGAGACCTGTAATTCAAAGGTCTGTTGACATAATGAGATTAATGTACGTGCTTTCTTCTTGCCCATACACACGTGAGAAGTCATTTTTATTCAGTTTCCCGTCTCTCCACTCGTGGATTTTGTACTTTTGTCAGGGCAGTTTAACTGGACTTCAATGGAAAATAATTGATCTGTCTCAGAATCAATACAATAAGGAAGGTTAGCACTGACATTACGAGATCCTGCAATCGTATTTGTGAATAAAATGAAAACAAGCTCCATGAACACCTTTACGTTCAGGACAGACACAGAGCCACATCCTGGGAGGGAGACTTCATACTTTTGTCTTGGCCAAGAATTGTTTATGTAACGTGTAAACACCAGCTAACATTGGTGTGGTTTGTGTGTTACATCCGTGGGATGCCGAGATCCCAGAATCCCACAATGGCTGGGGTTGGATCTGTGGAGATGCTTCAGCCCATCCCCGAGCTCGATGTCTGAGGGGTCCGAGCCCTCAGGGCAGCCTGACCCGGCAGCTCCCGGGGCTGTGAGGGCTGAGGGATGGCGGCTCCTGAGGGCTGCGGGAGGGTTCGGGTGAGGGCTGGCTCCTCAGGGCTGTGGGAAGGTTTGGGTAAGGGCTGGCTCCTCAGGGATGTGGGAAGGTTTGGGTGAGGGCTGGCTCCTGAGGGCTGCGGGAAGGTTTGGGTGAGGGCTGGCTCCTGAGGGCTGTGGAGGAGCGGGAGCTCGGCACGGAGGCTCCGGGGGCTGTGGGAGTGTTCGGGTGAGGGCTGGCTCCTCAGGGATGTGGGAGTGTTCGGGTGAGGGCTGGCTCCTCAGGGCTGTGGAGGAGCGGGAGCTCGGCACGGAGGCTCCTGAGGGCCGCGGGAGGATGCGGAGGTGCGGGCCGGGAGGTGCCTGAGGAGGCAGCGGGAGCCGAGCCGCGCTCCAGCCCCGTGCGCGCACATCCCCGGCCGCTGGGGGACACCGGCTGCGGTGGCACAGCCCGCACCTGCTGCGGGACAGCGGCACGGAGCCCCGGCAGCCCGCGCCCCGCCGCCTCCATCTTGCCGAGGCTGCGGCGGCAGGTGCGCGGCCCCGCCCGTGCGCGGCCCCGCGGAGGCGGCGCAGGCGCGGCGGCGGCCCCCCCCCGGGTCCCGGCAGGTGCCGGAGCCGCGCGGCCCCGCCCCGGCCCGGCCGCGCTGAGGGCGGAGGCGGCGGAGCGGCCGCGGGTGCCGGGGGCTCTTGGCTGGGCCGCGCCGCTGCCCGTCCCGCAGCGCTCCGGCGGAGAGAGCAGCGAGAGCAGCGCACGCAGCGACCGCGTGCGGCATGAACCGGGCTCAGCGCGGCGCCGCGGGCAGCCGCGGCCTGGGCACCATGGAGGTGAAGAGCAAGGTGGGAGCTGCCGCCGCCTGAGGGCCGCGGGCGCGGGGGGAAGGAGCGGGCCGGCCCTGCGGGGCCGTCGGGCCGCGGTGTCGCTGCGGGCACGGGGACGGGGACAGCTGCTGACTCACCTGGCCGAGGAGCCGCCGGGGCACGGCCCCGCCGCGGCCTGAGCGCTCCGCAGGCCACCGAGCTCGGCGGGCGGGCCCCGGCGCTCCCTCCACACCTGTGCCGCCGGCCCCCGGCGCCACGGCTGCCGGAGCTGCTGGGGTCGCTCGCTGGGTGCCATGTCTGCGGGGAGGAAATATAGGCGGTTTAAAAAAAACAAACAGGTAATTGGAGTTGGCCCCTAAGTTTCTGGACAGACTAAAAGACGTACGGAGAAATATGTATTATGGGGAAAGTGTAAGATCACTGGGCCAAAAGAGGTGATTACAGACATACTTGACACGATCTCCAGAGGTCCCTTCCAGCCCTAACAGTTCTGTGATAATTCCCCAGCGTCAAAACCCACTCTTGTCCGAATTGCAATGAGTGCGTTTGTTAGTGACTGTTTCTGTAGTTACCTTTTTCTCCTTAATGATTATGTCTTTCTGTAGCTTTTTGTGCGGTGCAGTGTAGGCTTACAGGAGAGATAGAGGCGAGCCCTGGCTACCGTATCCAAAAGTGGAGTTTGCCTTCTCTTCCAGGCCCCGAGAGACTTTTACCCTGGGTGTACCTGTGTGTTCTCGCAGGGATCGCCGGTGTCAGCTGCTCACAGCTTTGTCCAGCTCTGTAAATTCTCCCATACCTGTATCCCCATCTCTTCTGTTTTTAGTTTATATTTACTGGTTAGGTAAAGATTTCTGGTGAAGCTTTGATATTCTGAGGGAGATTGGATTTATTTTTTTTTTGTTCTACTTTATATTTGTAATAATTTCCAATTGTAAAACTGCTGAATGTACAGTTTGAGGTGGAAGGTCTATTAGTTAAAGAAATGTTGAGTTAAAACTCCTTTTTCATTGCCTAGGTGGATTGCACGTGTATCCATGTGGAAATGTGCTTTCCATTGGTGGACACATGGATCTCTTGGGTTGTTTTTTAAAGTGGGGAGCAGCCTGTGTTCTGTCCCCTCCTTTCCTGCTAGTGAAGTGTTAGAGTAGCAGTGCCGGTGAAGCAGTCAGGACTTGAGCTGTGTGGAAGGTTAAGGATAAGGCATCGTAGTGCTGGAACTTCTGGAGAGTGTGTGCTTGGTCTCTACAGCTTGAATGAAGATGATTTCTTTCAAGTGTTCATTTTTCATGTGGCCTAAAGCAGCAAGCACAGGAATATCTGGTAGCTGTTATTTCAAATACCAGTTAAGTTAGTACTGTGATGGTGAAGTCTTTTATTTATGCTTTTATAAGGTTGAAAATAATCAGTATGATGTGCTTACAAACCAAATCACTTGTTTCCTCAGCCCAAAACTCTAAGATTACTGTTTCCCCACTGTGTGTGTTCCTTGATTTAAAATATATCTAGGGAATCAGCCATGTGATGTATTCCAGGTGTTTGTAGAGAGAAGTGCAGCCCTAATGAATAGGGATTGTCCCTCAAGTGCATATTATGGAGCAGGATTCAAGGCATTCCTAGAACTACTTGTTGCTATTGCATTATTGAACAGCTCCTCAATTTAATACCGCAGAGGAGTCATCTTCCTTCTATGAAAATGAGCAATTCTGAAGAGAAGGAAGAAGGGCCTGTGGGGGAGGTGGAGGGAGCCATTCCTGTGGAGTGGCCTGGGCTTTGAAGGCTGCTCGGTGATGTACAGCTCTTTATTTAGATATTCCAAATCAATAATTGTGCCTCAGCTGACAAGGCTGGGCCAGCACAACCCAACTGTGGTTGCAGTTATATGAGCACAATCCTTTTGTTAGTTTAGTTTATTCAGTTTGGGTAACTGCTCTGAGCTCACCCTGGCGATTCCCCATAGTACTTGAATTCCAGTCTGCCCATTTTCTTGTCATGGAAAATAAAACTTTATACCCTGGTCTAGAGTTCCTAGTGATGGTATGGGAACCCCAAAATAAGCTTCTAGTTCTCTATATATTAAAATTCAGGTTTTCTTCCTCTCTCATGATTTGGAATAATATTTTTTTCTGAGTAAAATCTTAGTAACTGGTAAGCCAGAGAAGATCACTGCAGCTCATGCTCTGTCAGCAATGGAGACTTGCATAGAGCAGCTTTATGTTGTGTTTCACAGGACTTAAAAACGTGACCCATAAATGAGTGTTGAATGAGCATCCCGAGTGCCTTCCTGGTGTGCTGCCATGGCTCCCTGGGGAGTTCCAGGGGAACAGCACAGGCTGTAAAGAGCTCAGGTGGCAAGGAGCTTTCTCTGCTTAAGTTACTCTTCCAGTGTCTCATCTCTAGAACACCCAGTGCAAGCCTCTTTCATGGGATGGAGTGCAGCATCTGATAGAAAATGCAGACATTTCAGGGATTCAGATAATGGAATTGTACAGCTGGACTTGTCTTTTACTTGCTTTCTAATAGTATTGAGCAAACCGTGTTAGGAAATACAAGTGGGTTATGAGTCTCTTAGTATTTGCACCAAATATGTCTAAAATAACATGGAAAAAATAAATATCACACATTTGAAAATCTGGCCCTTTGCTTGTTGTAAGATTCAACATTTACTCCAAGCTGAGGGTGAGGTTGTTGGCTTTTTAAACTTTTATTAGTGAATTATGTTTAAACTATGTAGTCCTTGAAAGCCAAACAGTTTCGATTGCTGCCATGCATGGGCAGTTCCTGTGGGGCTCACGCATCCCGCAGCTGGGGAAGGATCTGGGACAGGATGAGGTCCTGCATCCTTGTCGTGATTAAACTGTGCTGCCTCTGACGTGCTGGGAGTTCCTCCTGTGGGCTGGGCTTTTGTTTCTAAGCAGGTATGAATCATCCCTTCTGCCTTATTAGTTAATGTTAGCGAATTGCAGGCTTTTTAGAGCAGGAATGTTCCCAGATAATTCCTTTATTTGAGGCTTTTAGGGGAAGGTGGGGTGTTGAAGGTGTAGCTTGTTTTGAGTTAGCACGGTGTAAACGGGGTCCTTGTCTCCTGATTTTCAGTTCTTTGTTTGTATGTGAGAACTCCCAGGCTTTTATTCTCCAAAAGATTGTAATCAGGTTCGAGATAAAGTGCACCTCCGCATCTCCTGTGTGTAACACACACCAAAGTATGTGATACCGAGGCTCAGACTTGCATTCAGAGCATTTTGTTCCACATGTCCTTCTCCTCTGCTTAAAACTAAACTTGCTGAAGAAATTATATTTGAAGTCTTGATTTTCACTGTAGGTCAGCAATAGAATTCACACAAAAAAACCCAGCCAACTGAGTTTTTTTGAATTATTAGCTTATTATCCTTTTAACTCATACAGTCTGTTCTGGTTTTTGTAACCTGGCTGCTGCTATCTCTGAATTCCTTTTAACATCTCTGGTATGTTGTGTATGTGCCTGATATGGAGGATTTGGAGTAATTTTTATCCAGTATTCTGTTTGCTTTGGGTCCTGCCCTTGTTAGGCAGAACACCAACATTTTACTAGCTATGTGTGGTAAAAATCACAATTTGTCCAGTCTACATCAAATGCTCATCCTTTTCTTGGCACACCGTTGAGTCTCCTGCCTGCCCCCGCTGTATCATTGCCTTAATAAGCAACCTGTTTTTAATAAGTGTTTGCTGTAGAGATGATTTAGGAGACTGAGCTTGAGTGGATCTGTGAGCTGGGTTTTTTGTTGAATGATTATGTTGGCTACAAACAAATCCTACCCCTGAAAGTAGTGTCAGTGAGTCATTTATATTTATTTATTTATTTCGTATTTTCTGAACCTTGCCACGGTCAGAAAATCTAGGTTCGATACCCTGGCTAGAACCCTGATTTGAAAGACTGTTGCAATCAAGATTTGAGCCTTGCCCATGCAAGGGAATCTTCTGAGCACTCTCAGAGGTAGTGGCTGGTTGCCTCTTACATCTCTTCAGGCAGGAGCAGAGTGGACCTGAGATCAGCTCCTCAGAGCTGGGCTGCGCGTGGGTTGGACTGAAAAGCAGCAACAATTCTTTGTGGTCTCCACACCCAAGTGGCATTTTCATTTCCTGCCCAAACTGCTGGGGGTGTGGGGGCTGCTCAGCCTTGCATGGGTGACCCGCGGTTGTGTAACAATCCCTGCCCACTGCTCTCAAGGGCACTGCTAGTTCTTGGAACCAAATTCCAGGTAGTCACATACCACAGGATGCTAATCACAGCCCTGCTTTGAGCTGCCGCAGCATTGCTGCCTCTCAGTTCTGTCCCTTGCCCAGCATGGTTGCTTCAGCAGCCTGTGAGAACCTGCAGGAATCCTGCACCCGTTTGTCGCCTTAGTGCTGATGAGCCCCGTTAAATGGAACAATGAGACAGCCTTGGCATGCTCAAAAGCACTCCTTCTACCAGGTACAAAACTAGCTACAACTTTGGGGAAAAAAAACCTGTTTTAACTGACTGGTTTACACCGTGTCAAAATTGTTTGTTGTAGGTTTTAGTGCACTTTCAATTCTGTAACGTTTCTAGTTTAACATAAAATAATTCTGTTGCTTCCATATTAATGATGTAAGATATATTTTGTTGTAGTTTGGGGCAGAATTTCGACGATTTTCTCTGGAGAGATCCAAACCTGGAAAGTTTGAGGAGTTCTATGGATTGTTGCAGCACGTGCACAAGATCCCAAACGTCGATGTTCTGGTGGGATACACGGACATTCACGGAGACCTGCTGCCTATCAATAATGATGACAATTATCACAAAGCAGTCTCTACAGCCAATCCTCTACTCAGGATTTTCATTCAGAGAAAAGGTAAGAGCGCTTGAAGAATGTGAATCATCTGTTTATCCAGTTACAATGTGATGTATGGAGGAAAAAACCCTTCAGTCCTCTTTCATCATGTCAAATTCCGTAATAATTATGAGTCACGAAAGGTATTCACAACTTGTCTCTCTTGCAAGGGCTTCCTCAGGCAACCTATTTATACTTTGTGATTTTTTGCATGTATTAAGTTGAATTAAAATCAAGTTAAATCTCTAGCAAATGCTTCTTTCTGTTTTTTTGTAAGAAAATGAAAATAAACTTTCAACCACTAAGGTTTTCTGCTCTGTAATTTGGACACTTCTCACTTAAAATTCCAGTCTTGATCAGACAAGAGGAGAGACCATTAAAGGATGGAAAGTAATATTAAAAGTGTTATTACATGAAGTATTAAACGTAATATTAAAGTATAAATTCAAGACTAACTTTGTAATATGCTACTCTTATCACACTTTCCTAATAAAACAAGCTTATATCAGTTAGCGTACTTCAGGAGTGAGGGCAGCTTGCTTTGTTGGTTTGCCTTTGAAAGTAGTGTGTCTGCTCTGGTTGTGTGTTCCTACTGTCTGCTGTTGTTCATGAAGGGCAAAAATCCAGTTAGAAGTTAGTATTTGTTCTTGTGGTGTTGTTCCTGGCTGTTTCTAAGACATCTTTTCCTTGGAAAATGCTTGGGCATCAGAACTTTTTATCAACTCCCACTCCAAAAAGTGAACATCTCCACAGGAGCGTGACACAAACCCAATATTCATAACCAGTGTTGCTGCTTGGCAGCTGCTGGGTGCTGGCAAAATGTCTGTTTTGTGTTGATAGTATAGACTGGTAAGGGCTGTGTTCTCAGTGCTGAAATGCCAAAGGCATGAACCATTTGCTTTAGCAGAACCTGGAGGGAGACAAGGCCTGTGATTCCATCTAATCCCCTACAGTAGCCATATGACAGGAAGGGATAAGCCACTTTGTCAGACTGGGATTATTCAGTTTATATTTTTACACCATATGTTTTTAGATTGTTCCTAGTGTGACAGGTCTGATGTTGCCTGTTCCTGGTGTTACATTTGTAATGCTTTCTTAGTTTCCTACCACCATTTACCTTGATTTGATCAGGTGGATTATTTGTCCTGGCACTTGCCAGGAGGTGCTAGGAGTTGATGTAATGCACAAAAGTAGAAGATGAATCCATTTTAGTTTATCAGAACAAGAATTGACAAGCAGGAAAAGCTGTGTAGAAAGTACCAGGTGTCTGTGCCTTCCCTTGGACACGAGAGCTTTCTGCCTGGGGAGTTTCAGGGAATAAAGAACCCAGGCTGGAACCACAGTCCCCACTGCACTTTGTTGGGGATTAGTTGTGGCCACACTGACCACAGCTGTTGATGAAATTGAGGCATCTTTGCTGTGTAAAGCAGGTGTTTGTTCGATGGAAAATACAGAAATAACTTTATTCTGTATTTTATTTGTGATGCTTTGCCTGTAGCTGAGGCTGGATTGGTGGAGTTAGGGATGGTTGAGATTTTGTGCAACATGATTTAAGTGTGCTTAATTCATAGATTGCAGCAGCCTTACTGGCTCTGGGATGGAGAAGAAATGTCTGAGCAAATACCTGCTATTGATGGGGCTGGTTTGGAGCTACAAGTGGCACAAGTTACTTTTCCACCTGCAAGGGTACCTGTGGCTTTCATGCATTCTCTTAAATCAGCTGAAATTTTTTTGTGGGTTTTGTAATGGAACTTCTTTTGTATTTCCAGCAGCAGTAGATGGGAATTTAGATCTTAGACAAAAAGCCACTGTGGGCAAGAGGGAAAGTGTTTTGATGACTTATAGGATATGAAATTTTTATCACACTGTCTTAATTGTTTAGAAATGACATGTAATTTGTGCCAAGCTAACTTGAGGTATGAGCAGACTGCAGTGAAATCTAATGTAAATAGTAATAACTTCTTAGTATATTGTATCCAAGGAACACCTTGAGGGGCTGAAATGGGAACTGCAAGATTATTAATAAGCGATGGTTGTGATAATGGGACTCCAGAATTTGGGAAATGTTATGCCAGAATAAGAACTCTTCTCTCCTGTTTGATTTAGACTCCTTATTTCTGAAAGCTCTGTTTGTCCTCAACATTTATGTGGCTTGGTTGATGGTGGTAAAAAAGCTAGAGATCTTGTAATGAAATCACATTATTCCCCTTAGACTGCTCTAATTGTATTTCACAAAATTCCTTTAAAATACTTTATAAACTTCTCCAGTGCTAAATCTAAACTGGGGATTGATGTTGCACAAGTCAGGATTGGCTGTCAGCTTGCAGAAAACATTCCTTGCTGGAATTTCATTCTGCAGTTTAACAGATTAACAGGTACTGTTGACATCTGGTATTTAAAGGTTAAACTGATGTTTTGAGATTAAATCCAGATGTATGGGAGTCACTCTGTCTGTGAGAAAAACCCTTCTGAAGAGAAAATGGAGGGGAACAGTCTGCACAGGCTGAAGGGCAGCTTGATGTGGGCAACTTTGCATTGTAAATACAAGAACAATAGAGATAACAGAAGATACCTTTCATTATAATATCCTTAGCAGTCCCTCACAGGATTCTAAATTACAATATCCAGCTCCTGCAAGTTCTGCATGTATGTGGCTGTATTTAGTGGGAAGTGGATTCTTTGGTTAATCCGCTTGTGCCTCTTGAGGAAGCCTTTGTCACTGAGAAGCTTTATTTTGGTGAGAAGTAAGAGCAGTTGGCTTTTTAAACAGCTCTTTGTGGACTGGCCTGGCTATTGAGGCCTCTTCCTAAAATCACAGGTTAGTTTCCTAAAACCATATTTTGTGACTAAATAAGAGGAGATTTGTTGTTTATCCAAAAAATGCTAAATTCCATCTCTTCAAATATACTAACTACTTGGGGGCTTTGAAAATTTAATTCTCGAGGGGTAACTCTACATTGATTTACAAATGGATCAGGAAAATATTTCAAAAATCTGTCTTCAATAACATTAAATTGAAAGCAGATTTGGCATCTGTGGGCTTTTGTTTCCAATTCCATGTAATAAGTCTGTACAGATTGGTGCCACCTTGAGCTTGAAGCTGCTGGGGCAAGAAATCCTTCCTGCACCGCGTGGGCCTTCTCCTTCACACTATCTGTAGTTAACACCTTGTCCTTTGGCTTTAGGCCAAAATATTTTTCGCCTGGGCTTTAAACTGATTAGTGAGGTGCCAGAACAAAGATGCCTTTGTACTTGAGAGTATTGCTTTAGAAAACTTGTTTAGCAGTGGAAGAGAGGTTACCCAGTGCGCGGTTCTGCTGAGATTTGGGGAGATGAGTTTATCAACCTTTCACTATTTTTTTCCTCACAAATTCTCTAACCTTAACTGTCTATCTTAAGATTCCTGCTAGTTCTGAATTATTAAACTATTAAGAGCAGTTATAATGAAAAAAACTTTCCTTCTGGTGTATGAGAGTTTCTTATGTGTTTTGACATCTGGCTTGCAATTTTGGGATGCATTTATTTCAGCCATGTGTTCTGTAACTTAAGAAAAGTACTAAAAACAAAATCACCAGCTCAGTTTAAGATTTCTGATTTGTCTTTTGAAGGAGACTTTTAAAGTTCTTCTCTTTTCCAAGAAATGTTTTTCTGCTCTTAGTTTTTGTTTAAAAAATCCTTTTGAATCTGTTATTTCGTATACAGACATTTACATAATATTTCTTTCAAAGCCAGTCCTGTTGGAGCTGATTTCATGTTTATCTGCTAAGTGGAAAAATTTGATTTGTACAGAAGTTACCAGCTGATAGTTGTGGAAGGCAGGCTGGGAGCTGGTTTCTGTGAAGGAAGCTGGGAACACTTCTAAATCTGACTTGAGTAAAGAGCACAAACTGTCTTTGATCATTTACAGGACATGATAGATCTACTTGGATATAATAAATACGTGTTTGTATATCCAGTCCATGCCAGACTTCCTTCAGGGTGTGTGGCCTGGTGAAGAAGCCTTATAGCCACTGTGGCAAGCTGGGAACATTGAATACTTTACATATTTGATATGGCAGAATGGGTAAAACACCACAGAGTCTGTCTGATTCTCTGAATATGTGCACTTTGAAATTAAGGAGAAAACCCCATCAATTGAACACCTTTTCATGTTGCAATGCACCTGGGAGAACACTTGTGCAAAAATCAAAACAAAGCTTTGCTGTCATGTTTTCTCGTGTGTTTTCCAAAAGCAGCAGGAACTGAGTGCTTGACTGGCACCAGTCTGTTGGGACCTGCAGCTGTCATCAGCAACTCCCACTGCAGCAGGAGTGAGTGCAAGTGTTACCTTGTGTTTAAAGCACCAACAGGTATTTAAAGGTGGACCTGTCTAGGATCTGATTTCACAGTTGACCTTTCCAGGTTGTTTTGTAAACAATTGTAGTTCTAAATAAAAAAAGAGAAGTTATTGCACCTCATTGAATTGCAAAAGTCCTTTCAATGGAACACCAGATGTCTGACTGGAAACTGGTTGGATGGGTTGTCAGGAGAGATAAGGGCAAATCTTCTCTCACTTTTTACTTTGATCATAGATTTTTAGCAAAGATGAAAAGAATTGCTCCATGTTGTCTGAAAAGTCAGCAGGTTAGTTGTCAGCAGTGGAGTACAGGGGCTTAACCAGCTGATCTTAGAAGGCCCTTTGGGATGTCTGACTACAGAGTAAAGGCTGAGTTTGCATTTTTGTAGGTGTTTTACTTCAGACACAGTTCACCTATTACTGTGCTTTGGCTGGCATGGTTGAATTGTTTTTTAAGGTACCAACTCTTCAACACAACTGACCTAACACCCTTAGATTTGTGAAGATCAGATTTTAGGCTATTTCTTCAGCCTTTGTGCTTGATGTTAAGATCTCCTGTAATATTAATTAAAATTTCAGTTACGAAGTAACTGAGATTGCTATGGAAGTGACTTCAGGCTATAATAGGGCTGTGTCAATCAGGTATCTTCAGAAATAACTCCCGATTGTGTCAATTAAATTGTTGAACAACTTTAGCTGTAAACATCAGTGCAAAAGATGCTCTGTGTATAGCAAACAGCTGAGCAAGAGCTTTGCCTTCCTCATGGTGTAATTATTTTTTTTAAACAAAGGAAATAAAAAAGAAATGTAAATGAGGCCATCATCAGAACACATTTTTCTAAAACATGTTGATGAACTATTGTGTACACACAAGCCAGGAGCTGACAATAAATCCCTTTGAGGTTTTTTTGTGGGCTAATTTGAATTTGTTTCTTTTCCTCTTGTCCTTTATCTTATAGAGTACTAGGTCCAAGGCTGCCTTCCTAGAGCAGCTAAAGGACTGTTCTTGTTTTCAGCAGCCCCAAAGGCTGGGAAGGGAGGAGTTGGTGTTCCATGCTGCAGTAGTGCTAGCCTGTTGCTCCAGGAATACTTTCTCTCTTCTGTCTTGCTTAAAGCATCTGAGGAGTCCAAATCTCACTGCTTCATGTCTGTGTATCTCAGCCTCAGAAACAAGTACACTCATTGATCTCCTCAGCAGCTGGCAGCTGTCCTGAAATGCCACCAGGGCAGCATTGCCACAGTCAGCCCAGTCCACAGATTGAAATGTATAGCCATTCTTCCACTTTCTTGGCTGTACCAGTGGCATCTGAATGGGATAATACAAAGAAATCCCAACTTCTCTGGGTCCTAGGGTTACTGCAGTCCAGTTCTGTGTGATTATTGGGGATTTTCCCCTGTGGGACAAAGATGTGTGCAGTAAGTACAAGTGTAATTCTGAGGAAGCTCAGATCTGAATATATTTAGGTTCATTCTTTTTGGTGAATTATCGCATATTAAAAAGAAAAATGGAACCTTTGGTAAACAAGCATTTCAGAAATCAGTATTGCTTCCACAAAACATGTTTTCTCATCCCTTACAAGTAGTTGTAAGACTAATACGTTTTCTTTTGGGTTTTTTTTTTAAGCTCTAAGCCATTTGCCTATTCCTGTATCAAATTGTGGCAGTTACGGCATTGCATGCACAGTTTTGCTTGAAGTATTTGTGTGCGAGGTCTCTTTGTTTCTGCTCCACAGCCATTTTACCTCCATGGCGTGGGGGAGGGAGGAGTGCAGAATGGAATAAGCTTTCTGGAGTTTGAATCCAGGTCACTTGGCTGGCTCCCAGTAACTAGGCAATAATAGGCACACTGGCTGCTTTCCCTTTTTCATTCTTTCTTTTCCAATGATCTGAAACCTGAGGAGAGAAAACTAGCAAGTGGAATTACTCTGAATAAAATTAAAATGTTTCTAGGAATGTACTCACTCTTTCCATTCTGCCCTTTCTCAGGCAGCTGTCGCTCTTTGTGTCTGCTGCTGCTAACTTGCTTCAATTTCTTTTGTGCACGCTTTTTCCTTCGGTAGAAGAAAACCAAAAGTATTCCAAACTTTGAATCTCATAACATTAAAGCTTTTGTTTTGTGAGTGGAGAGAAAGGTTTCTGTGATAGTAAGGCTGACAGTGGATGGGCTGTTGGCCTGTGCTGGGCTAACACACGGCAGCAGTGTGACCTGGCCGTGCCTGCTCTAATCCCCGTGTGCTCTGTCTTACAGAAGACGCAGACTACAGTGCCTTCGGGACGGATACCATGACGAGGAAGAAGAACGTCTTATCCAACGTGCTACGTCCGGATAACCACAAGAAGAAGCCCCACATTGTCATTAGCATGCCCCAGGACTTCAGGCCCGTGTCCTCCATCATAGACGTGGATATTCTGCCCGAGACCCACCGCAGGGTGAGGCTCTACAAGTACGGCACCGACAAACCCCTGGGCTTCTACATCCGCGACGGCTCCAGCGTCAGGGTCACCCCGCACGGGCTGGAGAAGGTGCCGGGCATTTTCATATCCAGGCTGGTCCCCGGGGGGCTGGCTCAGAGCACGGGCCTGCTGGCTGTCAACGATGAGGTGCTGGAGGTGAATGGCATAGAGGTGTCAGGAAAAAGCCTCGATCAAGTTACAGACATGATGATTGCAAACAGCCGCAACCTGATCATCACGGTCAGACCCGCCAACCAGAGGAACAACGTCGTGAGGAACAGTCGGACTTCGGGCAGCTCCGGCCAGTCCACTGAGTCCAGCCTTCCCAGCAGCACTCCAAACATTCTGGGAAATCTGCTGCAAGGAGAAGAGGAGAGCGATGAGGAGGACATTATTATCGAAGACAGTGGTGAACCGCAGCAGATCCCGAAAGCTGCGCCTACCAGCGCAAGCATAGAATCATTATCACAAATTGAACTCCTCCACGAGTCCACACAAAATGGATTCCTTCCTTCCAGCGAGGTGAACTTGAATCACTCAGCAGGCAGCATTAGTATGGAGTATGAAGTACCAGAGCCAGGGCGTAAGTCCTTAGAAGAAGATGGAACTATAATAACGCTATGAAATGATGTTGGTGTACTTTATAGAAGTAAGGATGCCATACATGTTTTAATTGGGCTTAATATGTAACACATTTTATACCTCTCCATCTACCAAGCACTGCAGTTAGATTAAAAGGAGGGAAAAGAGTAAATACAAGAAATTCAAAATTATGTAGGTTGACTAACTTCATTAATTCTGCACTTCAATGTAAATAATGCACAAAGCTGGACGGTAATTGATAAATAGCTGAAATTGAATGAGGAAAATTTAAATTGAAAATGAAGGATAGCTAAGAGATGGCGGTGAGCTTTCTTTTAAAGGTACTTGATTTTTATTATTTTTTTAATGCCGTATACTACTGGTTCTGTAGAAGTAAACTTCCTTACGTGTGAGGCTGAGCGTCTCATGGACTGTGGTTTCACGTTCCTCTGAAGTGCTGCTTACGTGGGATGGAGCTGCTCCAGCCCCCTCACTCCTGTCCTGGCTGCTGCTCCGCTGGCAGAGCTGTGTGTGGGCTCTGGGCAAGAGGAAACTGGGACAGAGCCAGAGGTGGGCTGGGAAGAGATGGGGTGGCTGCTCTGGTCCTGGCTGACACAGGGACAGCAGGGCTCTGTGGGCAGCACCTGCAGTGGGGCTTTGGAGGTCACTCTTCCTTTGTGAGTGAATGTGCAACCACAGGCTCGTTAGTCAGGCACCATTACTAGTTTTAATGGCCAGGCAAGTTTACTTTTAATGACTCTGATTATGAAATTCAAATGTGAAAGTCTTAACACTAATGCATCAAAGACCTGTTCCCATTCTACTTTGCAATATTTAAGAATATCATTGGATTTAGTTACTAATCCCAGGAAGTTACAAGCAAATCAAATATAAACGTAATGCAATGGAAATAGCATAAGGTAATTTCTGTTAAAATTACAGTAGAAACTGTAAAGATTTCTACTAGCAAGATTTGTTGGAATGAGTCTGGATTATATAAAAGTGACTTTCTTCAAACCTGAACGAGTTAGAACAGTCTAAATTAAATCCCTGGATTAAAACAAGTTTTAAATCAGAATGAGGCTTTACTACACCTTGTTTGAGCCATGTGATATTAACTTATTAATTTTTAGGAGCTGCTCTGTAAGTGCAGACCGCTGTGTGCCCTGGCTGGGTGTTGTGGGTATGACAGAGTTGCTGTGTGTGAAAACACCGGTGACAAGTCCTGATGCTGCAAGAGCAAAGGGGAGTGTGTGTAAGCACTGCACTCACTGGGACAACTGCAGGGGAGCCTTCTAGCATTGGTTTTATCTTTCCCCTGTTTGTATCTCCTGCTTTGGCCCTTGGTTCCCAACCTGACCCTCCTCTGGAGCAGACGTTGTGGCAGGGAAATGAGCTGGGGACTAATAGGATTGTGGAGAAGGATCTCCCCAGGGATCCCATGGCCTCTGTCAGCCTGGCAGGAGGGGCAGGGTGCTGCCAGTTCTGTCCTGTGCTCCCCAGAGCAGCAGTCGGGTGCTTGGGAGCGTGTTCCACCCTCTGGGAAGATGTGATGAGTGGGAAGGGAGACTGACCCCTTTCTTTTTTTCCCCTCAGTCTATTTTTGAGGAAAATCTACCTCTGGTAACTTCACTAACAGGAGACCAATGTAAGTTTAATGTAATCTGTAAAAGTTGTCACAGACTGTCAGAGGCTAAACCTGTGTTTGTTTCAGGTTTTTGTGGTGATACAAACACTGCTGCAGAAACAAATCCCTGCTGTTTGGTGTTACAAAGTGCACATTTGGAATTAGTGTCTGATGAGCAGTAGTTTTCTCAAACCTCCAATGCCATTGGAGTCCAGGATGCCAAGAGAGGCATTTATCCCCCTTAGGATTTATGGAGAATGAGCACAGCAGGCAGTGATACTCTGCAAATACAGGTGAGGGGCTCTTTTGTCACACTTATTTGTGGTTTCTTTGTGTGTGTGTGTGGAGAGCCCTGGGATCTTTCACAAGAGCAAGATCTTTCAAGTGTTTCACTTACTTTGCTAATAATTATTAAAAATGAAGTAACTACATCCACTTAGTGTGAAATGAGAAAAAGAAGTGTTCATTCTGCAACATGGAGACTTTACCTGTACGTGTTTTTCTCTCAGTGCTGCTCTACACTTCCTTTCTTTGTGGAAGATTGTTTACTTTGAAAATATCTTTTTTATTTTCCTTTGTCAAAATACTTTCCTTCCTGTATGAAATCACCAGTGGAGGGTGAGACTCATTATTCTGCTAGTTTGCACTTCTGTGCCTTTGGTTTACTTGAATGTATTGTGAATAATCACAGGAATAAAGGCACTTGGATGGGAAGAGAAGAGAGGTCCACAGGTACAGAGAATGAACTGGAAGTGCAGGTGTGATGTTTTCATTCCCTGCAGATCCACGTGGGGCTGGTGGGTCCATGAGGATTTTGCAGCTGGGGTCACAGCTGGGAGGATGGACTTGCCTGGGAGGGCTGAGTCTGGCCAGGAACCTGGCAGGGCCCAGCCCTGAGGCTGCTGTGCTGCCAGGCACGTGCATGGGTACTTGGAGTAATATTTATGCCAGTATTAAGGACTTGTAGAAATTGAACTGGGGTCCTACTCCAAACTGCATGAGACTTCATCTCTTAGGACCTTTCCTGCACACAGAGTAATCTAAGCGGGAGATAATGTTCTTTCTGACATAGATCATGTTCTGTTTCACAGAAATTTGGTGACGTGTAGTAAAACTAAGCATTTGGGACTTGATAAAAACTTTAAAGAATAAATCTAAAAAATGTGTATTTACAGTTACAATGACAGACTGCACAGCATGTAATTGCTTAATGCTGCAGTTACCATAAAGTTTCTAAAGTTCTTCCATATCTTACTAATACCTACACTGTTAATTACAAAAGATTTTTAAATTGCTACTTCAGGATGATCAATGGTTGATTATGTGTGGCTAAATTTAATTTTATATATAAATGATACTGGGGTTCGGTATAAGGTTTTTTAAAATATGCTGATATTGTTAGCCTTTCGTTCACTACCTCCTAAATTTTTAACATCTATACTGTTTTCTCCCTGGAAGACAATACTTAAAGGCTTGACTGTTTTATATAGATTTTATCTATAGCTAAAAAAAGGAGAAAAATATCCAGAAGTGATAGTGAGGATGCTGTGCATGATTGACAATGTTACGCTGCTATTGATGTAATCTGTGTATTAAGTATCCTGTGTGTGTAAATTGTGTTTTCAAGCCAGATTTTATAAATTAATTTATGAAATACCCAAATTATTTCAGAATGGAATGAAAAACTAAAATTCCTTTGACTAGTGTTATATGTTGTGTACATGCACAGAGGGGGGAAAGTGATTCCTCCCTGGTGACTGGGAGATCTAAGTGCACCTTAATAGGAAGAAGAACAAATTCTTAAGAGAATTAAGATGCATTTACTTTAAAGTTCTGCTGTGGTACTGGAGAAGTCAAGCCTAACTGTGAATCATACGGTTTTTTTCCACACCTGAATTAAATTTAGGACAATGTTCTCACAAGCTGTCTTTAACATGTGTATTTTTGTGAATATTATGTATTTTCTAATTAAATTTTACTTGCAATGTGATTTTTACATGAATGAACTTGTTTAAAATGTCAAATATCAGTATTTTTCTTACAACTTTAATGTATAATGTACATTGGTATCTCACCGAATGAAGATTGATTTTACAAAAATCAAGCTAGATGTAGTTGTATATTAGTCTTATATTTTTACAGACCAAAATAATAAATGGATATAGAAATAAAATTGTTTTTTGTCAATTACTTTGTCAGGTAAGTCAAAATGAGTAAGAACGTATCCCTTTTTTCCAGTGTGACAACAGATGGGTTTCATTTTTCCCTGCTGGCCAGGGAATCGGGCTGTTTTCCTGTGGTGCTTCTGTGCCTGGGGCAGCCCTGGCTGGGTGTCCCTTGGTGCTGCAGGTGTGCTGTGCTGCAGGTGTGCTGTGCTGTGCTGCAGGTGTGCTGTGCTGTGCTGCAGGTGTGCTGTGCTGCAGGTGTGCTGTGCTGTGCTGCAGGTGTGCTGTGCTGTGCTGCAGGTGTGCTGTGCTGTGCTGCAGGTGTGCTGTGCTGTGCTGCAGGTGTGCTGTGCTGTGCTGGCTGCAGGTGTGCTGTGCTGTGCTGCAGGTGTGCTATGCTGCAGGTGTGCTGTGCTGCAGGTGTGCAGGTGTGCTGTGCTGCAGGTGTGCTGTGCTGCAGGTGTGCTGTGCTGCAGGTGTGCTGTGCTGTGCTGCAGGTGTGCTGTGCTGTGCTGCAGGTGTGCTGTGCTGCAGGTGTGCTGTGCTGCAGGTGTGCTGTGCTGCAGGTGTGCTGTGCTGTGCTGGCTGCAGGTGTGCTGTGCTGTGCTGCAGGTGTGCTATGCTGCAGGTGTGCTGTGCTGCAGGTGTGCAGGTGTGCTGTGCTGCAGGTGTGCTGTGCTGCAGGTGTGCTGTGCTGCAGGTGTGCTGTGCTGTGCTGCAGGTGTGCTGTGCTGCAGGTGTGCTGTGCTGTGCTGCAGGTGTGCTGTGCTGCAGGTGTGCTGTGCTGCAGGTGTGCTGTGCTGTGCTGCAGGTGTGCTGTGCTGTGCTGCAGGTGTGCTGTGCTGTGCTGCAGGTGTGCTGTGCTGGCTGCAGGTGTGCTGTGCTGGCTGCAGCTGTGGTGTGCTGCAGGTGTGCTGTGCTGTGCTGCAGGTGTGCTGTGCTGGCTGCAGCTGTGCTGTGCTGTGCTGCAGGTGTGCTGTGCTGCAGGTGTGCTGTGCTGTACTGGCTGCAGGTGTGCTGTGCTGGCTGCAGCTGTGCTGTGCTGCAGGTGTGCTGTGCTGCAGGTGTGCTGTGCTGGCTGCAGGTGTGCTGTGCTGTGCTGCAGGTGTGCTGTGCTGCAGGTGTGCTGTGCTGTGCTGCAGGTGTGCTGTGCTGTGCTGCAGGTGTGGTGTGCTGTGCTGTCCTGTGCTGGCTGCTCCCGGGCCAGCTTCACCTCTCTCCTGCTGCCACCTGCTGCAGGTGCTGCTGGTGCTGGGAGTGGCTCCAGAAGTATCCATGGGACAGTTTGAACTCAAACCCTTTCACCTGTAAATGTCTCACCTCTGTGTGGGCTCTGTGCTCAGTCCTCTGCCTGTGGCCTTTGTTTCTGCTGCTTTGAGTTCTGCTCCGCAGCTCTCTGGTGTCTGCAGGACTGGTTTGGTTGTGTGCTCCATGTGCTTTCCATGCCTGGGACAGAGCCCTGGGGAGGGGACAGCAGGGCTGGGCTCAGCACTGCCCCGGGATGCTGCCCTGGGCACCGGAGCCTCAGTGCCTCGGAGCCGTTCTCTCTTTGCACAGGACACTCGGGAGGAGCGCTGGGGTCAGAGTGGCGTTCCTGGGATGCTGGGAGCTCTCTGCAGTGTTCCCTGGCTCGGGAGGGCACTGGTGTCACCCTCTGAGGCAGCAGGAGCCAAAGGCTGTCCTTGGGAGTGTCTGTGTGTGAGCACAGAGCACTGAGAGCTGGCTCTGCAGAGGGGGCACTGCCGGGAATGAGGCTCCAGCACACTCACACAGGTCAGCAATGCTGCTGCTTCCTACCTACAGCAGTTTTCTTAAAGCTCAGAAACTCATTTAAAGGAAGACTCTAACTTTCCCTACTGCTGCCTCCTTGAGGAAGGAATGCAGCTGTTAACTCTCCTTTAAACCCAGCAGCATTTGACTTTTCTCAAGGTGATGAGCTCTTAACAAGGCGTTAGGACTTGGGCTGTTTTATGAAACTGAAAATTCGCGTATGCTTATAGATACAGGATTTTCATGAGTAATCAAGTGAAAATCCTACTCTCCCTAGTATACCGACAAGAGAAAGAATACCCCTTGGAAGTTTTTTTATCTTCAAATTATCTGTGGCACTCCAGTTACAGACTTCCCAAAGTCTTCTGAGCACGTGTTCCTTGCAGTGCAGGTGTCACACTCAGACTCTGGGATGTAGTTGCATGTGGTAGTGCTAGAGAGGAAAAATCAGCTTTAAGGTAGCTTCATAAATGGCTTCCAACACTAACAGGAGGGAAGCTGTGTTGGATGGTAACAATATTCTTGGATGCTGTAAAAGTATGCAATAAATGGCACAGCTGGTCCTTGGGGAGGCAAGACTGCAGCCAAGATGTAGGAATTCAGACTCCTTGTGCAGCTCTGACAGATCACTTGTGTACTTTTCCTCTCACAAACGAGATAAATTTGTCTCTGGGGACTTAATGTCGTGTGCTTGATTTAAAAGTGCTTTAGAGCCATGAAGCACAAAGTGATTAAAGAAGTGCTGTGCTATTAAGCCAGAAGTTCTTATACCGAGTTCAGAAGTGTTGCTAATAAGATATCATTTCCTGTCCTTCCAATTAACATTCCTTTCTACTGAACTGCTGTTTTATTACCTGATAGCATAAGGAAATACCTTGCATTTCATCAGGGAGAGACTTGTTGCAGGCTCTGTGGTGCTGTGTTTAAGGAGTATAAGAGTGTATTTATTGTCCCCACATCAGAACATGGTTCTTGGCCTATGTGGGGCAGTGACTTCTCCAGAGCACTCCCGTGAGCTCTGGCAGTGCCCAGGTACTGATAATGGCTTTTTTGGAATCACACAGGGAATGGCAGCGCTCAGAACTGAGCAGCAGAGGAGAGCAGCTGATGTGGAAGGAGCCAGGGGAGGTAGGGACACCACCCAGGGCAGGGCTGGTGCTTTTAGAAATGCCATTTGCTTGGTGTGTTTACAATACACAAAGCTGCTGTGTATCACACTCTGTCCTGCCTCACTCGGTGCTGAAAGTGGCCCAGCTACCCCCAGCTGCAGGGGAAATGGAGATCAAAGGCAAGAGCAAGAAGCAAATAGGAGATTGACAAACGAAGGAGGTGAAAGTCCCAGCACGCTGCAAAAAGGAACACATAATTCTGCAATGGCCACAGGTTTGTCTATTCCATGAAGCTGTATAAGCTGCTCAAAGAAAAGATCCTATCTCGAACTGCAAGCCTGGTCCCTTTACACCCTCATAGCTGTACCAGTAAATTCGAGGTGTGAGAAAAGTAATCTTCTTGTGAGTCACTTGAATTTCTCAAGACTTTTTGCCTTTTTTTTTTTCTTTTGCTTCCTTGCTATTTTTCTGGATATTGTTTACCCAATTTAAAAAAAAGTGGGATTCTCTTTTCTGTTGGAGGGCACAAATTATTTGAAATTCTTAAAATGCTGAGCAGAATGAGTTGAATATACAAACACAGATTTCTCTGACTTTCTCAATGCTGCATGAGGTGATGCATAAAATGCTTGGTCTTGTAATTCTGAAATTTAAAAACTTAATAGCTTAAATTTTATAAAAGTCTTGTTACTAAATCTGCCATTCATGCTCTTTCTGTCCTGTGCAGCAAAATGAGAACAGCAGATATATTTTTGCAAACTCATGAGTTTAAAAGTGAGCTAAAAGCAAAAATCTCCTTGCAGAAGTCCATTTGGGTTTTATTAAACATGGAAATGCTATTAACTGTCTTTCAGGCATGCTTCAGGTGGTTGATGAGTGGGTTTCTCTAGTGTAGAAGGGAATGCAGGAAGGAGGAAGGGGTGAGGAGCTGGTGTGAGCTGGGCACGTCCCTGCCCTCGCATCCTTTCCATACCCACACTGCGACACAAATTCCGAGCGCCTTCGAGCTGCGTTTTCCTCCGCAGCCCTTTCATTTCCCGGTGATAAACCAGAGCCGGGCCCGCCCCGCTCCAGCCCCGCACCGCCGGGTACCGCGCTCGGGATGCACCGGGAGAGCTCGGGATGCACCGGGAGCGCACCGGGATGCACCGGGAGCGCACCGGGATGCACCAAGAGCGCTCGGGATGCACCGGGAGCGCACCGGGAGAGCTCGAGATGCACCGGGAGAGCTCAGGATGCACCGGGAGCGCACCGGGATGCACCAAGAGAGCTCGGGATGCACCAGGAGCGCTCGGGATGCACCAGGAGCGCTCGGGATGCACCGGGAGCGCACTGGGATGCACCGGGAGAGCTCAGGATGCACCGGGAGAGCTCGAGATGCACCGGGAGAGCTCAGGATGCACCGGGAGAGCTCAGGATGCACCAGGAGCGCTCGGGATGCACCGGGAGCACACCGGAAGCGCTCGAGATGCACTGGGAGAGCTCGGGATGCACCGGGAGCGCTCGGGATGCGCCGGGAACGCACCGGGAGAGCTCGGGATGCACCGGGAGAGCTCGGGATGCTCCGGGAACGCACCGGGAGCGCTCGGGATGCACCGGGAGCGCTCGGGATGCACCGGGAGAGCTCGGGATGCACCGGGAGCGCTCGGGATGCGCAGGGAACGCACCGGGAGCGCACCGGGATGCACCAGGAGCCCTCGGGGTGCACCGGGAGGGCACCGGGAGCGCTTGGGGAACGCTCGGGATACACCGGGAACGCTAGGGATACACAGAGAGAGCTCGGGATGCACCGGGATACACCCGGAGCGCTCGGGATGCTGCGGCCGGAGCAGCCCCGGCCCGGGAGGTGCCCCGAGAGCCGCCGGTGCTGCCCCGGGATGAGCAGAGCCCTGGCTGGGGGACAGTGCCGGGTAAAGCTGAGCTGCTGCTGAATAAGTATTGGCGTGCTTTTGTTTGTTCAGAGTTTTAGTTTCTTGTTAGTTACTGTGCCTAGTACTGGTTCTTTGGTTTGCAGGAGTGGAGCCGGCTGGTGTGTGAGGCTCAGTGAGGATGAGCCGTGTGTAGCCAGCTCCCCTCCGGCTCAGGGCACTCCTGGGATGTGTCTGTCTTTCCATGAAGGCAAAGCCAGAGGTTTGGAAATTGCCCTTTGTGGGCTGAGACACTTCCCCACCGCCAAAAAAGAGAGGAAGGCTCCAAACCCCGAAGTGGGGAGCGCTTGGGAGTGTTCCCTTTGTAACCTGCAGGAAGCTGATATCCCACCGAGCCTGGCGGTGATGTAGAGTTTGTTGTCTTGGGGCAGTTTGTTTAAATTTTTCTCTTGTCACGGCAAAAGGTGCTCCTAAACCAACCTTTTAAATCGCTTCCCCTCACCTTCTTCTTCATTTTGACAGTAAAATGTTGATGTGATTTATTTCTGTCTCCAAGAAAAAAAGGGAAACTTGTTCAGTTTCATTATTCACAGAATTTTTTTCCCATGCCTCCTCCTTGACATTATCTTTTCATACGTGGTTGTCAATGATTTGCAATAAGTGACTTACACATATCCACATGTTGGGATCTTTGTTTTGGTTTTGTGTTTGACATTTTCCAGGTGATGACACAATGCTTGGTCCAGGATACCCACATCATTTCCATGCGGTTTAACCACTAACAGTGCTTGTCTTACTTCTGTCACCTACACATCCGCAGTGGGCAGGACACAAATCTCATTAATGCTGTTTATATTTAGAAAAAATGAATAAAGCTACACTCCTGATGAGCTTTGTAGTGTCCTGTGGAAGATTTGCCCGGGGGAAGCTCTGCAGGACAGGTTGAGTGTCCCTGGGCAGAGCTGGGACAGACAGAAACTGCGCTGTGGAGGCACCGGGCACTTGGGCTCGCTTTGTCCCCTCAGAGCCGCGTCTGGCCGGGCTCGGCTGGGCTCGGGGTTGGGGGCTCAGGGTTCGGGGTTTGGGGCTCGGGGTTCGGGGTTTGGGGCTCAGGGTTCGGGGCTCAGGCCGGGCTCGGGGTTCGGGGTTTGGGGCTCAGGGTTCGGGGCTCGGGCCGGGTTCGGGGCTCGGGCCGGGTTCGGGGCTCGGGGTTTGGGGCTCAGGGTTCGGGGCTCGGGCCGGGTTCGGGGCTCGGGGTTCGGGGCTCGGGCCGGGTTCGGGGCTCGGGGTTTGGGGCTCAGGGTTCGGGGTTTGGGGCTCAGGGTTCGGGGTTCGGTGCTCGGGGCTCGGGCCGGGTTCGGGGCCCAGGGTTCGGTGCTCGGGCCCGGCCCGGCCCTCAGGCGCCATGCTGGCCGCGGGCAGCGCTGCGGGGCCCGCAGCCGCCGCTGGGTGGCGCCGGGGCGCGCGCGGGGCCGCCTGAGGGGCGAGCGGGGAACGGGCAGGGCCCGACACAGCCCCGCAGGTAAATACCTACAAATAACCCTAAAAACACCCTAAAAACACCCTATAGACACCATATACACACCCTAAAAACATCCTATAGACAGCTCCTTCCATCCCGACACAGCCCCGCAGGTAAATACCTACAAATAACCCTAAAAACACCCTATAAACACCCTATAGACAGCCCCTTCCATCCCGACACAGCCCCGCAGGTAAATACCTACAAATAACCCTAAAAACACCCTAAAAACACCCTATAGACACCATATAAACACCCTATAGACAGCCCCTGCCATCCCGACACAGCCCCGCAGGTAAATACCTACAAATAACCCTAAAAACACCCTAAAAACACCCTATAGACAGCTCCTTCCACCCCGACACAGCCCCGCAGGTAAATACCTACAAACAGCCCTATAAACACTTGTGCTTTGTGCTGTCAGTCAGGCACATCACATTTCTAGCTCCGGTGAAGGGAAGGTGGCAGGATTGTTCAGGTGGCTCCCACAAGCTTTTGAACCTCTTGTGAACCTTCTCTTGCCAACCTTTCCTACCCCAGACTCTTGTATCTGCTGTTCTCGTATTGTTTCCATGGCTCAGTGCTGGTTACCCTTCGAGACAGTTTTTTGTGCTGAAGCTCGATTGGAAAAGGTGTCTACTCAGACACGTGCAGCTGTGTGGAAATTCACTGTTCCCATTTCTTTGGCCCCTACTCCTTCAGGGGGATGTACAGATAGCTACAAAATCTCTGCTTGTATTGATAAGCATATACTCTCCAGTTACAACACTTAGTCTTGCTGATTTGAATTACAAGACAAAGCTCGTTTGGGGACACTGCTGGCTTGTTCCCAGGAGGGAGCTTCTACTGTTTGGTCTGTTATTGCTTAAGAACACTTAGAGCACTATAAAAGCACTTGATCTGCATTGATCTACTCCTTCTGGTAATAAAAATACCATAAAATCTTACTAGGAGTAATTATATTTTATATTGTTTTGTTTATACTCAGTTGTTAAAAACACATCTACCTAAAGAAAGCAAAGATGCAAATGTGAAAAATGTGACTCGTTTTTGTCTTTGCTTTTTTAGGAAATAAAACTGTACAAGCACCTGTTGGAGTAAAATGCACAAATACCTGTTGGAGTTTATAAAGCTTGATCCATGGGTTAAATGACCTACAGCAGTCATTTATGCTTTGAGAGTCTAGATTAAATACCTGAAAATGCCAAAAAAATTCCCTGCACTGTTAGTCCAGTGCCAGATTCTCTCTGTTCTGGCTAAAAGATCCTCACTCTTTTCTGTGTGGTTAAAGAGGACTCCCAGCTGCAGGCAGCCCTTCCTGAGCTCAGCCCTCCCATTCCTCACAGGTGCCAGGGAGCCCCAGGTACAGCTGCACAAATTCCCAGCTCTGTCAGGTGCCAGAGCGAGCTCTGGAAGCTTCAGCTGCAGGAAAAATCCCGTTCCTGCAGGTCCAGGGCAAAGAGGAGCCCGAGAGAATAATGGCTGTTCACTGTGGGCAGGGGATGCTGCACACTGATTTCATCCTCAGCTGCTCAACTCCAGTGAATCTTCAGGAAAACACAGTTTATATAAAGAATTCAGTAAAGAATTGTAACTTGGCCAAGTTCGGTCATATTTTCCTGGAAATGGGAAAATATGTCCCAGATGAGGGTAGTTTTCTGCCAATTTAAAATCTCTGCTGTAGCTTATGAAGGCATTGGGGCTTTTCAAAAGAGCTAAATACTACACATACTTTTCCTTAATTTCATTATCTGAATTGATTTGGTTTTATTCCTTAAGACTCTCCAAAGTTGTTAAACCTCCAGCAAATACCCAATCTGGAAAAAAGATCAAAGCTGGAGGTTCTGCAGGGCCAGGCTGCCCGTACAAACACTGTTGTGTAACTGGGACACCAGTAGGAAAACGAAGGCCAGGCTGGAAACACAGAAACTTCCTTGGGTTGGGCTTGAACAAGTACAGTGCTTTTTTTTTTTTAATAAAAATTTTGAAATTTTGCATAATGGTGTTTTCATGCTTGGAATGATGATGTTAGTGAAGAAAAGAGAAAAGGATCTAATCCCTGGGAGAAAATGGGTTATCAGGATTCACTCTTTGTGTTTGGAATATCCAGAGGTGGGCTGAACAGAAAGGACCTTGTACCAAATATGAATTACAAGCATGGCTGGGTAAGTCTGCTGGGTTGTAAGAATAAAACACCTCCAGAGGGAACAGAACAGGGGAAGGAACTTTCTCTTGTGAAGTTTGCAGCTCTGTGGCAGAAAAGCTTTTCTGCTGTAAAGCTTGAACTTCATATGGGAGAAACTGTGATTTCAGGCATTTTTATTCAAAGATGTTATCTGTGCCCTGGCTGAATGGGGTGCAGCAGTCTGAGAGAAAAGACAGGAAATCTATTTTAGAAAACTTCAACAAGTGGAGTTTAAAGAAACCTCTCGTATCTTCTGATGGAAGAAAGCTGGACATTAGCAACTCTTGCTGTTTTCAGCTTGTAATAGCTGTTGTGTTCTTAAAACTGGAAATGTTCTTTCAATGGCATTGGCTGAGAATCTTCTCACAGGTTTAAGAGTAATTTTTAACCCTTGTATAATTGCAGACTTATAAATCATAGCCTCAAAAAAAATGTCATGCTGCTGATATGGAAAAGAAGTGCACATTTATTAGACATTTGTTCTGGAGGCTTTTTACTGTCCTTTCTTTTCTGTACAAATCCTGTAATCTGTGGAGCAGCAGCTGCTCCCCTCAGGTGGGGTTTGCTCTCTTGTCCTGGCTCAGGGGCTGGCTGCTGGTTTTTCCTGACACCTGGAGCTGATTCTCAGAAATGGGAGTGGGAAATTGAGTGGGATATGGAACATTCTCTGTGCTCCTTTAGTGGTTTCCCTGAGCTCAGTAACGAGCAGGAGTTGTTGATGAGTCTGCCTGGAGTGCCTAGGGCAGAGACCTGTGCTTCCCAGTGCTTCCCAGTGCTTCCCAGTGCTTCCCAGTGCTTCCCAGTGCTTCCCAGTGCTTCCCAGTGCTTCCCAGTGGTTGTGGAACCCACACTGCCGGCTGCAGTGTCCACAGACTGAAGGGAGATCTCTTCTCTGGGAGAACAAAGCCCAGGAGAGCCCAGGAGCTCTGTGGAGTTCAGGTTTTGCTCCATGTAGAAAGCTGTGTCTTATCAGAAATAAATCACTGGAGTGGTTTCCTCTTAATATCTTTCAAATATTTCCTATGTGGAGACTTTGCACTTTGTAACTTTTGCAGATCATCCCTCAAATGTAACTCGAGGGAGGTGTCAGCCTCACTCTTTGCTGTATATTAGCAGTTTCTCTTCTTGAAGACTCCAGAGCAGCACATATTGCAATTTCTGTTATTCTTTGCCACTGACAGTGTGTGATCACATGTATGTCACGCTACTTTTTGTGTTCTAATTTACCTCACGAGATAATATTTGGTGTTTTCAAAGTGCTGTGAGATTTTTCTGACAGCCTTGAAGAAAAATATTTGTAAAATTAATACTAAACCATACCAGATGGGAAAGATGAGAGGAGAGAAAATAGAGCAGTGTATTTCAAAACTGGGGGTGTACTATGATCATATCTAAAACTCATTAATTTTCAAGTGCTGAGTACTACAGGCCATTTTTTTTAATCATGGGGAAGATAAAAAAGTCTAGCACATGCTTAAATATTTAATGTGAAGAACTTCAGGGGGATGTTCAGTTTATTTTACCTGCAGCTTGAAGTTCATCCAGTTCCATTGTGACCTGGACTGATGCATTAAATGGTTTGGGAGCCCTGGATGGTTCTGTGTTCAGAAAGAAACCAGTTTCAAATAGGAAAACTCAAAGGAGAGGATGCAGCAGGCCCAGAAGTCAGGATTTCAGCTGTCACAGTGCTGTGACAGTGACACTTCGCAGTTTTCAAGTGGGCAAGAGGAGAAGTCAAAACACAAAAGTACTGCCTGTCCCACCTGAAGTGGCTGAGTTTGTGCTCAGAGCGGTGAAAAAAGGCCTGGCAGCAGATAGATGTGTCCTTGTCACCCTGTGCAGGCAGGACAGCACAGCACAGCACAGCCATCAGGGTTTGTGCAGCACAGGAGTTACACACAGAGCACAGGAGTTACACACAGAGCACAGGAGTTACACACAGAGCACAGGAGTTACACACACACAGCTCAGGAGTTACACACGGAGCACAGGAGTTACACACACACAGCTCAGGAGTTACACACACACAGCTCAGGAGTTACACACACAGCTCAGGAGTTACACACAGAGCACAGGAGTTACACACATAGCTCAGGAGTTACACACAGAGCACAGGAGTTACACACAGAGCACAGGAGTTACACACAGAGCACAGGAGTTACACACACACAGCTCAGGAGTTACACACACACAGCTCAGGAGTTACACACAGAGCACAGGAGTTACACACACACAGCTCAGGAGTTACACACAGAGCACAGGAGTTACACACAGAGCACAGGAGTTACACACACAGCACAGGAGTTACACACACACAGCTCAGGAGTTACACACACAGCACAGGAGTTACACACACACAGCTCAGGAGTTACACACACACAGCTCAGCAGTTACACACACACAGCTCAGGAGTTACACACAGAGCACAGGAGTTACACACAGAGCACAGCAGTTACACACACAGCACAGGAGTTACACACACAGCACAGGAGTTACACACAGAGCACAGGAGTTACACACACACAGCTCAGGAGTTACACACACAGCACAGGAGTTACACACACAGCACAGGAGTTACACACACACAGCTCAGGAGTTACACACACACAGCACAGGAGTTACACACACACAGCTCAGGAGTTACACACACACAGCTCAGGAGTTACACACAGAGCACAGGAGTTACACACACACAGCACAGGAGTTACACACACAGCACAGGAGTTACACACGGAGCACAGGAGTTACACACATAGCTCAGGAGTTACACACATAGCTCAGGAGTTACACACACACAGCTCAGCAGTTACACACACACAGCTCAGCAGTTACACACACACAGCTCAGCAGTTACACACAGCTCAGCAGTTACACACAGCTCAGCAGTTACACACAGAGCACAGGAGTTACACACACACAGCACAGGAGTTACACACACAGCTCAGCAGTTACACACAGAGCACAGGAGTTACACACACAGAGCACAGGAGTTACACACACAGCTCAGCAGTTACACACACACAGCTCAACAGTTACACACAGCTCAGCAGTTACACACACACAGCACAGGAGTTACACACAGCTCAGCAGTTACACACAGCTCAGCAGTTACACACACACAGCTCAGCAGTTACACACACACATCTCAGCAGTTACACACACACAGCTCAGCAGTTACACACACACATCTCAGCAGTTACACACACACAGCTCAGCAGTTACACACACACAGCACAGGAGTTACACACAGCTCAGCAGTTACACACAGCTCAGGAGTTACACACACACAGCTCAGCAGTTACACACACACAGCTCAGCAGTTACACACACACAGCTCAGCAGTTACACACACAGCTCAGCAGTTACACACACACAGCTCAGCAGTTACACACAGCTCAGCAGTTACACACAGCTCAGCAGTTACACACACACAGCTCAGCAGTTACACACACACAGCTCAGCAGTTACACACAGCTCAGCAGTTACACACACACAGCTCAGCAGTTACACACACACAGCTCAGCAGTTACACACAGCAGTTACACACACACAGCTCAGCAGTTACACACACACAGCTCAGCAGTTACACACAGCAGTTACACACACACAGCTCAGCAGTTACACACACACAGCTCAGCAGTTACACACACACAGCTCAGCAGTTACACACAGCACTGGGGACACTGCAGAGCCACCTCTGCTGCTCCAGGGACAGCACCTGGCCCAGCTCCTGTGTAAACAGATGTCACTCACTGGGGAGAATCAGTTTTTAGTTGAGCCATCGTGCTGCAGTGGCACCAGGGGGAAAAATGGTTCCATTTATGTGAAACAAAGAAGTTAAAATAACAATCCAGATTCCTTTTTTTAGTCAGTGCTAAGATTGGCTTCTGACTTCCTGTTCTCTAATGGGAGGGATTAAGCCCTTTATGTTTTGAAAGATACTGTGCCAATTCTTGTTACAAAATTCCAGTTCTGAGATCAAATGAATGAACAAAAACAACTAGAAAAAACTTGATTTGTCAGAGAGGCACCTTCATTAGTGCTCTCGTCTCTTTTCTGTCATAGGAATTGTTTTTAAGCTATAATTGGATCTCACTGACAAAAGCTTCTGGCTACATATGTAAAGATTTGTAAAATGCTGCCTTTCTGTAAGCTGGTGTGATCTGTGCCAGAAAATAGGAAGCAGAGCTCCTCCCCCGTGTCAGTGCCAGGGTCTGTTGGTTAGTTCAGCTTGAAATGCACTCTGCAGCACACGGCTGCTGGCTCTGATGCTTGCTCTTGAAAAGCAGGAAAAATCTTCCTTGGGCAGCGTTTTACATAACACTGCCCTGTGCAGAGTTAAAGGGAATTACTTCCAGCAGGTATTGCTGGTACCAGTCAATAGCAGGAATTGTCCCCTCGCCCCAGTCCCTCTGCTGCTCCTGTCAGGAATGCAGGAGCAGAGCTGCTGCTCTTCCTCACACAGGATGGAAATGTCTGTGTGTCCCTGCAGCAGAGCTGCTGCTCCTCCTCACACAGGATGGAAGTGTCTGTGTGTCCCTGCAGCAGAGCTGCTGCTCACACAGGATGGAAGTGTTTGCATGTTCCACTGCAGCAGAGCTGCTGCTCACATGTGATGGAAGTGTTTGCATGTTCCACTGCAGCTCTGCAGGCCTGGCTGCTGGGGCAGGGGAGTGGCTGCAGCTGCAGCAGCTTTGCTGTCTGTACTTGCATTTCTGTCTGCAGTGCAGGCTCAGTGCCACATTTACACCGTCAGGCAGGGCTGGGTGTGCTCAGTGTTACAAAACGTGTATAAAATACTTCTGGCTCAGGGCTCCTCTTCATAAAGCCGGGCTGTAACTTTGTTCCAGGTGTGCCATTCATACAGCTGCTGCTAAGAGAAAATAACCACATTTCCCAAATATTAGAATTGCCGTACTGGGGAAGGCTGACTCTGTCTCCTGTTCCAGGATTTCTTTGGTTATACTGTTTTTCTCGATCTGTGCTCTACCAGCTACACGCTACATTCCAGCTGAGATGAGGGAACACCCTGCAGGTTGTGTGATTTTGATTTGTTAGGGTTAAAAACTTAAATGGATTTTAGTACACTGAGAATTTCTGTCCTTGCCAGCCATAGTTGTGGTGAGAGTGTTGGGAACTTGGTTTTACCATATTTCTGTGGGTTATTGATTCCAAGCACGTTATGCTCCTCTCCTTACTGCTGTAACCATGTAATAGATACTTTTGGAATGGTGTCCCATCAGAGGAATGTCTGTGGAAATTGTGGTCTCAGTGTGACAAAAGCAAAAATTGCTGTGTTTATTCTGTTCCTATTTTTATTTCTGCACAGAAAAAAAAAAAAAAAAGAAAAGCTATAAAATTATTGTCTGTTTACAAACATTTTACTTTATAAAAACAAGTTCATAATTTATACTCAGGATTCAATTGGGGTTGAAAATCACTGCAGCTGTCTTCATACAAGCTGTTCTGTCTCTGAGCTTCCAGTTTAATATATGCAGTCTGCCACATTAATTCTTGAAGTGGCTCTTAAGTGGGAAGCTGTAAAAGGGGTGATCTTGGACCAAGATACTTTTGAAAATAGGAGACACTCATCTTTGGTTCCTCGTGTCCAAATGTAAATAAGCCATTTTACAGTAGCCTTCAGGATCCTGAAAGGTGTTCATAAAATCTCTGCAGCCTTCTGTAGTACAGGGAAAGCTCCTCATAAAGTGAATTCAAGTCTCTGGAAAAGGGCCTTGAGGAAGACAGGGAGGGCAGTAATATTTAACCATATGGGTTCCATTAATATGGGAATGAGCGAAGTGTTGGAAAGGCAAAGGGAATTCAAGAAACACCTGGGCTGCTCTGTGCAGAGGAAAGAGCTGGACTGGCAGTCAAAGAGCGTGAGTGTGAATGATGAAGGATCTGGGAGCAGGTGAAGGGTTTTCCAGCCTGAGGAATGCCTTGTGCTCAGGTGTTTGTGGTGTCAGCATGTCCTGCTAAAGCTCCTTTTTCCAACTGTGTGTGACTTTTGGGATAATGTATTGATCTTCCTTAGGTTCCCAGGGAGTGAGGCGGGGCTTGTATTGTAAATTAATTTTTGAAAAGAATGAATTTAAGCCATGCCTCTTTCCCAAAAGGGGGCACATTCCATCACTGCCCCCCTGGCCTCGGGCACTCTGGGCTGATGTCCTTGTGTTCTGGAGAAGGGGCTTTGCTGCGCACCAGCGGCAGCTCCGTGTGCGCTCCTGAGCATCCCCGAGCATCTCCTCATCCCCTCATCCCCCCTCTCATCCCTTTATCCCCCCTCTCATCCCCCTGCATCCCCTCATTCCCCCGCATCCCCTCATTCCCCCTCTCATCCCCTCATCCCCTCATCCCCCCTCTCATCCCTTTATCCCCCCTCTCATCCCCCTGCATCCCCTCTCATCCTCGCGCTCCGCCCGCCTCCCGGTCCCGCCTGTCCCATCCCGGTCTCTCCTGTCCTCTCCCGGTCCCTCCTGTCCCATCCCGGCCCCGCCTGTCCCATCCCGGCCCCTCACCTGTCCCCTCCCGGTCTCTCCTGTCCCCTCCCGGTCCCTCACCTGTCCCCTCCCGGTCTCTCCTGTCCCCTCCCGGTCCCTCACCTGTCCCCTCCCGGTCTCTCCTGTCCCCTCCCGGTCCCTCCTGTCCCATCCCGGCCCCTCACCTGTCCCCTCCCGGTCCCTCCTGTCCCATCCCGGCCCCTCACCTGTCCCCTCCCGGCCCCTCACCTGTCCCCTCCCGGTCCCTCCTGTCCCATCCCGGCCCCTCACCTGTCCCCTCCCGGTCCCTCCTGTCCCATCCCGGTCCCTCACCTGTCCCATCCCGGTCCCTCACCTGTCCCCTCCCGGTCCCTCCTGTCCCATCCCGGTCCCGCCTGTCCCCTCCCGGTCTCTCCTGTCCCCTCCCGGTCCCTCCTGTCCCCTCCCGGTCCCTCTCTGTCCTGGCTCCGGTTGTTTTTTCCCGGTTTCCCAGGTCCGCCGTTCCCGGCAAGCAGAGCATCCCGTTTTACACAGGAGTCTCTGCTCTGAGCGGTGAGAGCGAGGGGTGTGCGGCGATGAGGAAAACACAACCAGCTCCCGAGTTCAGGGCTGGGTTTCTCCTCAGCAGTCCCGTTTCTCCTCAGCAGTCCCATTTTTCCTCTCGCAGCCCCGTTTCTCCTCTCTCAGCCCCGTTTCTCCTCTCTCAGCCCCGTTTCTCCTCTCTCAGCCCCGTTTCTCCTCTCTCAGTCCCGTTTCTCCTCTCTCAGTCCCGTTTCTCCTCTCTCAGTCCCGTTTCTCCTCTCTCAGTCCCGTTTCTCCTCTCTCAGCCCCGTTTCTCCTCTCTCAGCCCCGTTTCTCCTCTCTCAGTCCCGTTTCTCCTCTCTCAGTCCCGTTTCTCCTCTCTCAGTCCCGTTTCTCCTCTCTCAGTCCCGTTTCTCCTCTCTCAGTCCCATTTCTCCTCTCTCAGCCCCGTTTCTCCTCTCTCAGCCCCGTTTCTCCTCTCTCAGCCCCGTTTCTCCTCTCTCAGTCCCGTTTTTCTCGGTACAAACACAGCCGGGCCGATGAAGAGTGTGAGCGCACGGAGCGCGGCTCTGCTGGAGCCGGGGCAGGGCTGGGCTGGCGCTGCCTCCCGGATCACAGGAGCCTTTACAGCTTAAAGGACTTGTTCCACTCCAAATAACCCATGCCGTGTGCTGGGTTCAGCGGTCAAGAGATCCTTTAGGAGTAATCGAGGAAAGTGGGATTTTTTTAGACGCTGAGCTTGTGGGATTTTTTTTCCTAAGACTGATTTTAGCACATTTGTCTTTAATAAGAAACTGCGAAGAGAGGTAGAGGGAACAGCAGTGGATAACAGCATGCAGCCTTCACCTGAAAGTGCCGACAAGAAAGGCGGAAAGGGACTGTTTAAAAGGGCCTGGAGTGACAGGACAAGGGCTGAGAGCAATGTTAGATTATGTTAAAATGTAATTTATATATTATGTATTATATTCGATTAGACTAGATTATGTTATAATATATAACGTTAGGGATATTGGGAAGGAATTCTTTGCGGTGAGGCTGGTGATGCCCTGGCACAGGTTGCCCAGAGAAGCCGTGGCTGTCCCATCCCTGGGGGTGTCCAAGGCCAGGCTGGGCAGGGCTCGGAGCAGCCTGGGACAGTGGGATTGTTGGGGTTTGTGTAAAATGTTCCTCAGTTCCGGAGCAGTTTATTCACACAGGGCTGAGGGCCGGGCTCCTGTTGGGAAAGGGGAGGGTACAGTACTTATCTCACCTTTGACTTGAAATGTAAAGGTCACAACTGCTGGGAAACACCGCTCTGAATGTGCGCAAGTGTGTCTTTAATTCCCAAAGGCTGATTTACTGCGCCCTTTGGGAAGGCTCCTCTCCAAGTAGAGCTCTGTCCTGTGCCTGGGGATGTGAGCACAGCGGGACCTGGGGCACAGCGGGTCTGGGGGAAGGTGCGGCTCTGCTGCGGCCGTGGTGGGGTTACAGTGAGCGTGTGGTTACACTGTGGTTACACACGGGTTACACTCGGGTTACACCGCGTTTCTACCCCGTGTGCGCGCTCCCGGTGCCGGCGGCGCTCCGAGCGCGGCGCCTCGCTGTGCTCCGGGGCTGGGTGACATCACTGGCAGCCAATCGGGAAGTGCTTTAGGGCAGACTTTCAGGCTCTTTCATAACATATTTATAGTCAGTGCAGGTATTTTTGGGCTCCAGTAGCGCTCATTTTGTCGCAGAGTCCATGTGTCAATATGGCTGGGGGGAAAGGCGCTGGTTCAGCGCTGGAGCCGGGAGCTGGAGCCGGCTCTGCCCGGAGGGGTTTCACTGCTGGGCTGGGCTGGGCTGGGCTGGGCTGGGCTGGGCTGGGCTGGGCTGGGCCGAGCTGGGCTGGGCTGGGCTGGGCTGGGCTGGGCTGGGCTGGGCTGGGCCGGGCTGGGCTGGGCTCACCTGCCGGGACCGCCCGGTGCTGTGTGAGGAACAGACGGGCAGGACACGTGTCCGTGTGTCCGTCCGTGTGTCTGTCCGTGTGTCCGTGTGTCCGTGTGTCTGTCCGTGTGTCCGTGTGTCTGTCCGTGTGTCTGTCCGTGTGTCCGTGTGTCTGTCCGTGTGTCCGTGTGTCCGTGTGTCCGTGTGCCCGTGTGCCCGTGTGTCCGTGTGCCCGTGTGCCCGTGTGTCCGTGTGTCCGTCTGTCCGTGTGTCCGTGTGTCCGTGTGTCCGTGTGCCCGTGTGTCCGTGTGTCCGTGTGTCCGTGTGTCTGTCCGTGTGTCCGTGTGTCCGTGTGTCCGTGTGTCCGTGTGTCCGTGTGTCTGTCCGTGTGTCCGTCTGTCCGTGTGTCCGTGTGTCCGTGTGTCCGTGTGCCCGTGTGTCCGTGTGTCCGTGTGTCCGTGTGTCTGTCCGTGTGTCCGTGTGTCCGTGTGTCCGTGTGTCCGTGTGCCCGTGTGTCCGTGTGTCCGTGTGTCCGTCCGTGTGTCTGTCCGTGTGTCCGTGTGTCCGTGTGTCTGTCCGTGTGTCCGTGTGTCTGTCCGTGTGTCTGTCCGTGTGTCCGTGTGTCTGTCCGTGTGTCCGTGTGTCCGTGTGTCCGTGTGCCCGTGTGCCCGTGTGTCCGTGTGCCCGTGTGCCCGTGTGTCCGTGTGTCCGTCTGTCCGTGTGTCCGTGTGTCCGTGTGCCCGTGTGTCCGTGTGTCCGTGTGTCCGTGTGTCTGTCCGTGTGTCCGTGTGTCCGTGTGTCCGTGTGTCCGTGTGTCCGTGTGTCTGTCCGTGTGTCCGTGTGTCCGTCTGTCCGTGTGTCCGTGTGCCCGTGTGTCCGTGTGTCCGTGTGTCCGTGTGTCTGTCCGTGTGTCCGTGTGTCCGTGTGTCCGTGTGTCCGTGTGCCCGTGTGTCCGTGTGTCCGTGTGTCTGTCCGTGTGTCTGTCCGTGTGTCCGTGTGTCCGTGTGTCCGTGTGTCTGTCCGTGTGTCCGTGTGTCCGTGTGTCCGTGTGTCCGTGTGTCTGTCCGTGTGTCTGTCCGTGTGTCCGTGTGTCCGTGTGTCCGTCCGTGTGTCCGTGTGTCTGTCCGTGTGTCTGTCCGTGTGTCCGTGTGTCTGTCCGTGTGTCCGTGTGTCCGTCCGTGTGTCCGTGTGTCCGTGTGTCCGTGTGTCCGTGTGTCCGTGTGTCTGTCCATGTGTCCGTGTGTCTGTCCGTGTGTCCGTGTGTCTGTCCGTGTGTCCGTGTGTCCGTGTGTCCGTGTGTCCGTGTGTCCGTGTGTCTGTCCGTGTGTCCGTGTGTCCGTGTGTCCGTGTGTCCGTGTGTCTGTCCGTGTGTCGTGTGTCCGTGTGTCCGTGTGTCCGTGTGTCCGTGTGTCTGTCCGTGTGTCCGTGTGTCCGTGTGTCCGTGTGTCCGTGTGTCCGTGTGTCCGTGTGTCCGTGTGTCTGTCCGTGTGTCCGTGTGTCCGTGTGTCCGTGTGTCCGTGTGTCCGTGTGTCCGTGTCTCACCCCAGGCTGGGCTCCGCTGGCCCCCGGCGGGGCTGGCGTGGCCGGGCCGGGTTTGGGTGCCCTGGGCTCCCCCAGCCCGGCTCTGCCGGCTCGAAGGAGAGCTGGAGCTCCCTGGCAGCGTCTGCTTAATCCGTGCAGAGCCCCCACCATTCCTGCTTAACTCCTCCCTTTCCTGACTGCCCTCTCTAGCAGGACTTGGTGGGATCACAAAACCATTATAATTTCCAGCCCATAAAACAAAGCATTATTTCTTCTTACAGAGAAAGAATCAGAGGCTTCTATCAGGGGAGGGACTATCTGGGCTGTTCTCCTCCCACCTAAGCGCTGTGGTTGTGCTCCTGCTAAAAGTCACATATTCAAATATGTTCCATGAGGGGCCTGCAAAGTGTAAAAGTGCAGTGCTGGCTCCTTCATCCTTTTGGGATCCCAAATATTTCATGTGCTCCTGAGCTAAGGGGCTTGGGAAGAAGCATTTCAGGTGCTGTCTGTATCTCTAGCAGGCTGCTCAGTGTTCACAGAGGATTTAGAAAATAAGGCAAACAATGGGCTGAGAGAGGTTGCTGACATGGTTATTTTGAGATGACAAAAGGGAATGGCAACTGCAGAGAGCTGCAGACAGACCTTGCAACCCTGAGAGAGTGAGAGGAAAACTCTAGCCAAAACAAAGTGTTGGGAAATTATGGTGCAACTGGGGCTGGTGTGAGGGAGCCTCATGTGAGTGCTGGTGGTCTGTGAACCAGCATTTTCATTAAAGAAAGGGATCATGAAGTAATCCAGACAGCCTTGGGAAAACCTTCAGCTCACAGGTCAGTTACTGGGAAGAAAGAATTGAAAGTTAGGAACTATTAGGAAAAGTATGAAGACAGAACATCAAAATTATCTTGTGCTCCTCTCTGCATTTGTGGTTTCATCTTTGACTGAAGTTCTGATCCTGTTGCAGCAGGACCAGAAAAGGCATCTGGAACAGGAGTTGGGAACCACATCCCTTTGGGAAACAGCTAAACAGATTTCAATCTTCTCTTTTCCACACTGAACAAGGAACCAGTAGAGTTTATTAAATATGAAACTGCACGCAGCACTAAGTCAAAATTATCAAGAAATGGTCTCCAAATGAACTAAGGGAAGGTTTTTGACGTGTGATGTATCACTGAAGTTTGGAACTCACTGTTGCAGTTGTAAATGAAAGAAGATTTATGTATGTTAAAATTCATTAAAGTTGTTTAGCAAATTTATCTTTCTATTTCTAGAAACTCTTATGCTGTGAATTCCTACAGGTTAGGGGAGTATTTCAGGCAGGAATTCTGCATGCTTGTCCAGTTTTTGTACTCTGAGCATCAGCTGTTGATCTCAGCTGGAAACAAGTTCCTCAGCTTTGTTGGACAGTGAAGGCATGCTGGCTGTTCTTGTATTTGTGGGCAAATTTCTGCTGTACCTCCACAGAACAGCATCCCAGCTGCTCACTAGAGGTTGACATAGAAGCCAGCCCTCACTGATCTTTATTTCCTGCTGTATTACTCTTGGGAAATGAGTGTAATTTTCCATCTCCTGTGACTTGTGGGTGGGTCAGTCTCTGTTTGTGTGAATGCCTTCCCAATGAGCATTAGAATATTGAGGATTTTGCCAGGCTAAATCCGACACTTGCAGTTTTTCCACACTTGCAGGATCTGCTGGAGTGTCCAAGGTGCTTTCCATCCCCATCCTCGTCCCCAGGCTGGGGGAGCAGCTGGCTCAGCCTCTGCTGATGCTGAGCATGTCCAGCTCTCAGCACGCTGCCTGTCCCTCTCTGGGGCTGCTCCCCGGGCTCAGTCCAGCCAAACCCCCTGGCCTGGCAGCCCCAGCCCCAGCTCCTGGCTCAGTGGTGACCCCTGAGCCTGTGCTCATCCCCATCCCATCCCATCCTATCCCATCCCCATCCCATCCCATCCCATCCCATCCCATCCCCATCCCATCCCATCCCATCCCATCCCATGGATCCCATCCCATCCCATCCCATCTCATCCCATCCCATCCCATCCCATCCCATCCCATCCCATCCCATCCCATCCCATCCCATCCCATCCCATCCCATCCCATCCCATCCCATCCCATCCCATCCCATCCCATCCCATCCCATCCCATCCCATCCCATGGATCCCATCCCATCCCATCCCATCCCATCCCATCCCATCCCATCCCATCCCATCCCATCCCATCCCATCCCATCCCATCCCATCCCATCCCATCCCATCCCATCCCATCCCATCCCATCCCATCCCATCCCATCCCATCCCATCCCATGGATCCCATCCCATCCCATGGATCCCATCCCATCCCATCCCATCCCATCCCAGAGGCTGTGGGATCAGGGCACTGCTGCCCTCCCTGCAGAGCAGCTGGGATCCCCTGAGCACTGCTCACCCTTAGGAGAGCTTTGCTGGCTCTTTCTGGTCACCTCCTTTCCTTTGGACTGCTGCAAATGGATTCCAAAAGGTTTTGCTCCATATTTTTGTTGGGTCTGAGGTTAGGCTGAACACCCCGTAGCTTCTCCTCCTCAGCCCTCTGGAAGCTGAACATGACATTTGGCTTTTTTCCAGTCACCAAGAACCTGCTCTGATTGCCCTGACATTAAAGCTGATTGACAGCAGCCTCACAATGATGTGAACCAGCAGCTTTAGCATCCCCAAATTCATCATCTGCTCCCAAAGGTTTTGTTAGTGTTTGTTGGGTTTTTTTATTATTATTATTATTTTTATTTTTTTTTCCAGCTTGCTGCAGTAGTCCCTCCCTGGATCTGCCTGTCTTAGGCACTTCCTCAGATTGTTCCACTGGGCAGGGACCTGGGAACCTGAGAGCAGAGCTGGCAGTGAAAGCCAGGGCAAAGAGTGCATGGAGTTACCTTATTGCTAAAATGGGAGTATTTGTGGTAGGAGGGTGCTGTGAAGGAGCAGCCTGTGCTGCTCCTGAGGGTTGAAATGCTCAGAAAGTTGTTTTTTATTTATCTTGGTTTGTGTCATTCCTTGTTTCACTCCTGTTCCCTTTTGGCTCTCCTGAAGCTGAGATGAGGCTGCTGGGAGTCTGGGCACGCCACAGGCAGGGCTGGCTGCCCGAGGAAACCTCACAGCCACAGATTGTCACAGCAGCCACAAACGGCAGCAAAACACATCCAGACCTTCTGCTGGGAAGGACTTGCTCCCTCTGGCATCAGCATCTTGGGGAAATGATTCTATTAGTGAGGATCTGAATCCATCACCTGGTGTGTAACAGGCCAAACACCAAGCCTGGGACTCAGAACACGTTTTGTGCTGTTCCTGGAAGCTGTCTCACCTCTGCTGCATCCCACACCCCTGCAGGCATCCTTGCTTTCTGTCTCCTCACCAAGCTGCCAGTGAACTGAGTTCCCAAGCTTCAGCAAGATTATTGATTTGTGCAGATCGTTATTGCAGCTGTTGAACAGATCTGAAGAGACTGAGGGTGGAAAAGTGGAACATGGCTGTTGGTTTCTTCTCTGTGTTCTTTCTATTCTCTTGATTTCATGTATCTCATTATTATTTATGAAATACAAATAACTCTTTGGCAGATTTTTTCTATTTTCATGGTATTGTACTTCACAAGGGAAGCCTGATTTATCCTTGCCTTGAGGAAATTATATGTTACAAGTGAAAGGTTGTCATTAATGACCAGTTTCAGTCAACAGGATCTACGTGATGCTTTCTGGAACTTGCATGGAATTGACTTTGCTCCAAAGTGCTTGCAGAGAAATCTTTAGAACAGGAAGGAAAGGACTTTTGTGTTTGTCCAGGAAGAAAACTCTGCAGCTTGTGCTCCACATTCAATCATTTTGGGCTTCCAGAGCAGTAGTTTGATTCCTTTACCTGTGTGTGATAGTAAAGGTGCTCCATATGGAGAATGGAATCCAACTCCTGCAAGGAATGCTGTGTGAAGGGTATGTGGTGTGGGAGGAAAGCAAAAATTGGGCTCCAAGGCTTGTGCTCTGAAAGTTGGAGTGGTTTGACATTGCTGTGCTTGCCTTAGGACAGAAACTGCTCCTGAAGAGAATTTCCACCTGGATGTGATGCACCCTGGCAGTGATCACCTTTAGACCCAGCTTTGCTGCTCTGATGCTGGGCTGCAGTTGTCACAGTGACCTCTCTGCCCTCAAATTGGTCATTTTCTTCCTGCTGCTTGTGTTTGCTGCATCTTTTGGGTCTTGGGGGCTTCCAGCTGCATTTCTCCAGGGTGCTTTTAGTGCCTTCCACAGTGTGTCACAGTTTGTCTCCCTGGATAACCTGGCTGCCTGTTAAATGCTGGCTGAAGTCTCTAAAGTGCCACCAGAAGTTTTAATCTTCCAGGCATGATTCTACATGCCAGTGCTTTTATTGCTTGCAAGTGCAGATTTGTGTGTACTTGATTTTACAAAAGCTCTCACAAATGTTTTAATCCTTTCATTACTATTATTTGATCAGGCCTCATCTGAACATGCTATGCTGCCTTCCAAATGCTAAATTCCTCTGTAATTCCTTTAATCTTTATTTTGTCAGTTCATTCCCTCATTTTTGGATCTTTAAGTGAATAGAATACAGGGGCGGATCAAGAGAGATCTGTTTCCAGCAGCCAGCGTGATCTGGCCTTTATGATCTGGGGACACAGGAACCGAGTGATCTGGAGGCAAAAAGCTTTTTGCTTCTACTTAAACTGTGGGTGCGGAGGAGCCCGCTGGGCCCGAGATACTGGCCCTCCCCTGGAGAGGAGATACTTCTCTGTAAGAGCGACACAATGTTGCTCCCAGGGGTCTTTGAGTTAGTTATGTTAAACTGTTGTGTTTCATTGGTGTTCCCCCTGCTGTCCCATCCCAATACAGGTATCTCGAGCTTCCCCCCGCCCCTCTCCTTCCCCATAAATATCCCGGGTTTTCCTCTGTTCGGGAGATTCGCTGTTACCAGCACCCTTCGCCGAAGCTTTGCCTGAATAAAGGCTTGTGCCTTGGTGGAACGCTGGACCAGCTGTCTCGTCCCTGCTTCCTGTGTTGCCTGCCCGCCGCTGCTGAGCTGAGCTGAGCTGAAATCACTATACTATTACTGAGCTGAGCTGAAATCACTATACTATTACTGAGCTGAGCTAGAATCACTCGACTGCTCGAAGCTGCTCGCATGCGCTTCGGGCCAGCCTTTTTCAAGGCTGCTTCTGGAGAAGTCGCGGTGCTCCGGGCTTTCCACCGCCGCGGCAAGTGGCGACCAACGTGGGGCTTTGAAGAACCCCTGAAGAAGCGTCTGCCCGCACCTTTAGCTGTGAGGCGAGCCGCCGTTGGAGCCGCCACCCCTCGAGGAAGCTTGCTTGCGTTCTAGCAAGAAGCGATCCAAGAGGCTGCGACCGGGACCCTCGCTGACCATCTGGGGCAAGGGAAAGCCCCTGAGGACCGGTCGTCAGGTGACCACCCACCCAGCAGCTTTGTTTTCGCCCGCGGGCATCTGCCGAAGAGAAATTGTAAGTGTATCCCTTGAAAAGTTTTTTTCTTCGGGCTTTTTTTCTTTTTTTTTGCTGTTTTACTGCTGGGTGGGGAGTGAAAAAGGATGGGGAATGAGTCCTCTGTATTGAGGCTGACCCCACCTGAGAGGGACTTTTATATCCAAGTTGTAACTATCCTAAAAGCGGGAAATTTTAAGTTTTCTAAAGGGGATTTAAAAAGATTTATTCATTGGGTTTTTAAGCATTTTAAGATCAATTCGGACTCTGCTAAATCAGGAATTTTTTGGGATAATGTGGGGAGAAAGTTATATACAGTTCAAGCTAAAGGGGATTTTTCTGTTGCAAAGTTTTTTCCTGTGTTTCAAAATATTATTTTCTCATTGGAAAAAGAGGGAAAAAAAGAAGAGGGAGTTTTGGGTCCCCAGTTTAATCCCCCAACCCCGTCAGCCCCTCCAGGTGTCCCTGAACCCCTTTCCCTATCTGAGAGCCGGTCGGCGGGTGGACATTGCCCCCGGGCACAGGGCTGCTGCCGTCTCCCTGACACCCTCCTACCGTCTCTCTACCCGCACCAGGGTGGCAGTGGCCATGCCGCTCTGGGTCTTTCCCCTACCCTCTCTCCTATGCCCTCACACCCGGTTGTGTCCCTCCCAGTTCCTAGCGTTAGCACAGATGGCGCCGGCAGCGTGGCCAGCCCCGCCATTTTGTCCCACTCCCACCCCGGTTTTCCCGCCCTCGATGCCCAAAATGGCCACTTTCCCGCCTTCACCCCTTCTCTTCCTGCCGCGTCCTGCGGCTCCTCCCCCCCCCACTGCGTCGTTGGGTGTAACCGCGTCGGGCCCTCCCCCATCCATCGGGAAACCCCTCCCCATCGCGGACCCCGCTCCTGTCCCTTCGTGCCGGGGCCCCGTCCCCAGCGGCGCGCCCGCTCCAGGGTCCCAGTGCCCCGGAGGTCGGGACGGCTCCGGCCGGAGCGGGGCCACCCCCGCTTCCCCACGCAGCCACAAAACGGCCAGCTCTAGACACCTGAGCCGGCCCCGCGCTGCCAGCAAGCACCCCCCATCTCCACTAGGAGATGAGAGCAGTGAATCTTCTTATTCAGATTCTGAGTATGAAGATCACTGGGCTGAGGTGCAGAGGGAAGCCACACGGGCAGGGAACTCAGCTCTGTCCCAGAAAATACTTGCCTTTCCGGTAATAATGAGGAGAGACAGGACAGGGGCACAGGTTGCTGCATGGGAGTCCCTTCACTACAGGGAACTGCAGGAACTTTGTAAAGCTGCCGAGGAACATGGCAGGAGTTCACATTTTTTTAAACACTTGTTGGAAGCCTCCTTCTCTGCCCACGTCATGGTCCCTCATGACATCAAAAATATTATGAACTGCCTCCTCTCTCCAGCAGAATACATGTTGTGGGAGAGGCAGTGGAAAAAACATTTAAAGCAATTGGCAGATGTTTATGCAAGAGATGCTAACAGACACAATTTTACTTTAGAGCAATTAGCAGGAGAAGGAGATTTCCAAAAGCCCCGAGATCAGGCCCGAGATCTGCCTGAAGCAGCCTTACAGGATATAGCTAATGCTGCCAAGATATCTCTTTTTACCACCCCTGATGATAAAGTGCCAACGCAGTGCTTCACCAATATTAAGCAGGGGGCAACTGAGTCTTTTATTAAGTATATTGATAAGTTAAAAATAGCCATTGAAAAGCAGATAGAGAGCCCTCAGGCACAAAAGGAATTATTAGTAAAAATAGCAATGGCCAATGCTAATCAGGAGTGCAAAGCAGTTTTGCGAGCCCTCCCTCTGGACCCCGAACCAACCATAGATCAGATGGTTGAAGCCTGCACCAAACACTCCTCTGCCTCAAGTGAGAATACAGTGGCACTTGCAGTGGCTAAAGGAGTGGCAGAGGCGGTATCTGGAGCTTATGCTGCAAACCCCAATGGAAATTATTGTTTTAATTGTGGTGAGCCTGGACACTTTTTCAAAGACTGTCCGGAGAGACATTCTATACAACCGCCAGCCCACCAACGATTCCCCAGACAGAACTGGCATTCGGGAAACTTCAAGCAGAGCGCGGAATGGCCCCGCGCTTCGACATCAAATCAAATGCCGCACCGCTCCACCCCTCCTGCCAAACCCACCATCCTGCCTCCACGGGGGCCCCAATATTAAACCCAGCAGGTGGAGCGCCTCAGATGGGAACTCGGCGTCAACTGGTAACTAGACTCTCTTTACATATGAAAGGTGACTGTGTTTACAAAGTCCCCACAGGGAAACGTGGACCACCAGGCGGTCCCTCTAACATCTTAATACTTGGGGATCCAACTAACTGTCCAGGACAAATTCATACTATTCCTGAAGTCCAGACTATATACCCTGGAGATGAAATTTCCATCTCTTTGGCCTGCATAGACCCTCCTTATTATTTAAAGGAACAGACTCCTGTGGCACAGGCCTTTTTACTTCCTAGTGACTGCCCAGATCATGTTCCCCTCAACCCCAGTGCTATGTGGACACAGGTTGTGGGCTCCTGCAAACCCATTGTGGACTGTAGCATGTTTTGTTATGGGGAAAGGATTCAGCGCCCAGGAATGCTAGACACTGGAGCAGATGTTACCATCATCGCCCGCTCCGAGTGGCCAGACAATTGGGAATTACAACCTGTAGCAGGCATGATTTCAGGAATTGGAGGGATGACAGCCTCCATGAGGAGCAAACGGAATATTGTCATCGAAGGACCTGAGGGACAAATGGCAACCATCAGGCCATTTGTGGTGAGAGCACCAATCACCCTCTGGGGACGGGATCTCCTGTCCCAATGGGGAGCTTCTCTGAGGATTCCCAGCAGGGATTTTTAGTGGGGGTCACTGAGGAGCGCGCTATGCCTACCATCCCCCAACTCACCTGGAAACAGCACCATCCAGTGTGGGTTGATCAGTGGCCCCTATCTGAGACCAAACTGCGCGCACTGGAAGCTCTCGTAGAAGAGCAGCTTGCCAAGGGCCACATTACAGAGACCAATAGCCCTTGGAACTCCCCTGTCTTTGTGCTACGCAAACCAGGCAAAGACAGGTGGAGACTCCTTCAGGACCTCCGGAAGATCAATGATGTCATTGAAGACATGGGCCCCCTCCAGCCTGGCATGCCCTCCCCTTCAATGCTCCCCCGAGATTGGAAGCTGGCTGTCATTGACATCAAGGACTGTTTTTTCAACATACCCCTCCATCCCCGGGACGCCCCCAGATTTGCATTCTCGGTTCCCTCTCCAAACAGACAAGCACCTTTAAAGAGATACCATTGGCTAGTCCTTCCCCAAGGGATGAAAAACTCTCCTACCATCTGCCAATGGTACGTGGCCCGCATCCTGTCACCTGTGAGGACCCTGTTCCCAGATGCCATCATCCTCCACTACATGGATGACATCCTGGTTTGTGCTGCTGACGATGACTATCTGCACCGGACTTTACAAAAAACTATCCAGACGATCGAGGACACTGGATTTGAGATCCGTGAGGACAAGATCCAGCACACCTGCCCGTGGACCTACCTGGGACTCCAGATCCGTGAGCGGACCATCGTGCCCCAGCAGCTGAGCATCAAAGATGACCCCAAGACCCTGCGGGACTTACATCAGCTCTGTGGGTCCATCAACTGGATACGCCCTCTGCTTGGGGTAACAACAGAAGTCCTTGCACCCCTCTTCAACCTGCTCCGTGGCAGTGAGGCCCTCGACTCACCGCGCTCCCTCACGCCGGAGGCTCGAGAATCCATCACCAAGGTCCAGGAGGCCCTGTCTTCACGGCAAGCCCACCACTATGAGCCCAGACTGCCCTTCCAGCTGGTTATCCTGGGTAAGGCCCCGCGCTTACACGCACTCATCTTTCAATGGGACACTGCATTGAAGGATCCTCTCCTTATCATTGAGTGGATCTTTACACATAACCAGCCCACTAAGACCATCACCACTCCACAAGAAATCATGGCTGAGCTCATTAAAAGAGCTAGAGTCCGTCTCCGCACTCTTGCAGCCTGTGAGTTCACCTGCATCTTCCTCCCATTGGCAACTGGAAGTTTGGAGCCTTTGCTCCAAACCAATGAGAGCCTTCAGTTCGCTCTCGATAGCTATTCAGGCCAAATTTCTATACACCCACCTGGCCACAGACTTTTCAAAACCACATTTAATTTGGTCCCCAAATCATTACAGAGCAAAACACCGCTCCAGGCCCTGACGGTTTTCACAGATGGCTCAGGGAAATCCCACAAGTCAGTCATGACTTGGAAGGACCCCAGGACACAGAAATGGGAGTCTGATGTCCAAGTGGTCGAGGGATCACCACAAATTGCTGAATTAGCAGCTGTTGTCAGAGCTTTTGAGAAATTCCAAGAACCTTTCAACCTGGTGACTGATTCGGCTTATGTAGCTGGAATAGCTATGAGAGCAGAACATGCATTTCTGAAAGAAGTCTCTAACCCAAATTTATACAAATTGCTTTCTGAATTAGTATATCTTATCTCTCACAGAAAGCAACCTTACTATGTCATGCATGTGAGGGCACACACCGACCTCCCAGGTGCCATTGCCGAAGGAAACAGGAGGGCAGATGCCTTAGCCATGCCTGCTGGAGCAGCCAATGTCCCTGACATTTTCGCACAAGCGAAATTGTCCCACCAGTTCTTCCACCAAAATGTGCCTGCACTGATGAGAATGTTCAGACTACCCAGAGACCAGGCTAGGGCAATAGTTGCCACCTGTCCTAATTGCCAATCGTTCCAAATACCGGTCGTTAACTCCGGGGTTAACCCCCGAGGACTTAACAGCTGCCAGATATGGCAAACCGATGTCACTCATGTCCCATCCTTCGGGAGAGTCAAATACGTACATGTCTCCGTAGACACCTTCTCTGGTGCAGTGTTTGCCTCAGCCCATGCAGGAGAAAATGCCAAGCACACCATCCGACATTTTCTCCTTGCTTTTGCTACCCTGGGAGTCCCAGAACAAATTAAAACAGACAATGGACCTGCTTACACCTCTCACAAATTAAGAGACTTTTTCAATGAGTGGGGGGTGAAACACACCACGGGCATTCCTCATTCCCCTACAGGGCAATCAATAGTAGAAAGAACCCACCAAAACCTAAAAAGAGTCCTTGATCACCAGCGAGGAGGAACAGAGATCATTCCTCCCATTGAGAGGCTCTGTAAGGCTCTATATGTCATGAACTTTCTAAATTGCTCACCTACAGAGCCTGACCCCCCTGTAATACGGCACTTCTCTAACTCAACTCATGCCAAACTCACGGAGAAGCCCCCAGTGCTGATCAAGGATCCTGAATCACAACAGACATCAGGACCCTTCCCACTGATTACCTGGGGGAGAGGGTATGCGTGTGTGTCCACACCATCAGGACCTAAGTGGCTCCCAGGGAAAAATGTAAAACCTTACTTAGGCCCTACAAACCCTGCACCAGATTCAGAACTTTCAAAGTCTCCTGAGACCCACACAGGTCCAGAAAAACAGCAGCCCACTGCAGCCTGGAAGCGGAGACGTCGTCGGAGTCCACAGAACCGACCTGCCACCAGACCAACAACCAGACAGAGGCCAAACCATCCTGCTACCAGAGCTGCAACGAGACGACTGCCAACGTCACGCCTGACACCGTGACAGTACACAAGTCTTCTTAACTCCCTCCCCCTTCCCCTTCTTGCCCTCGTTGCCTAGCCCAAATTGCCAGCTTACACCCAAGTGCACCTCTGCTGCTGCTGGTGTCGAGTCTTGTGTCCCCAATACACAGAATAACCTTGCTTATAATTGTTTAGTTTTTTGTTTTTGTTTTTTTTTAAAGAGGGGGGAGATGGGAGAGGAAAGGGAGAAAGAAAATAGCTCCCCCCCCCTCCAAAAATTAGAGCTAATCTTCTATGTCCTGTTGTAGAAAATGGAGAGCAAAACCATCCTTGAGTTCCTGATTTCCCTGATTATCTGGATGCTCCTGAAAACATCAGCTGTGGATGCCTGGCTAGTAGCACAGCCCCAGGAGAACGTGTGGATCACCCTCGCAAAGACACTCCAACAAGAACACATGTGCTTGTCCATGGGCAGCGCCACCAACCCTCTGTCATCCTGCCTGGTAGGGATTCCTTTAAAGCTCCATGAATATCCTTTCACAGGGAAAGAACCCAACCCAGTAGACACTTGGGATGAGTGGACAAAGATCTTGCCCCATGCACCAGAGGAACCCCAGGAATTAGAACTTTTGGGATCCTCCAAAACTACCTATTGCATAAATTTTAATTATCACCCAGTAGCCAATGCATGGCCTGCCTCGAAATACCAAAAGGCAATTAAATCAAGGAAAAATGTGACTCCCAACAGTAAAATTTACAGTCAGTCCAAATGGTGCAATTACACCAGCAGCACACGATCCACCTCCTCTCACTATCCCAGAGTGCTGCCCCGGGGAGTGTTCTTGATCTGTGGGGATAGAGTGTGGGCAGGAATCCCTTCCCGACTCCGGGGAGGTCCTTGCACGCTTGGACAGCTTACCATCCTCACTCCAAATTCAACTCTAATAAATGATTGGCTGAAAAAGAATGAATTGGCCCACCAAAAGAAAGATCTCACACAATTAGATGAAAAATGTGATAACCAAATTAAAGATCGGTCCTACACGAAGAAGATAGTGATGTCAGCATTTTTGCCGTGGGCAGCTGCTGCTAAAGCCCTTGGTGAGCCTTCTCACCTGGAGTGTTGGCTTGGTAAGCAGGCCAACCGGACCTCCTCTGTCCTGAGTGACCTCCTGACAGATGAAGAAACTGTTAGGCATGCTACGCTACAAAACCGAGCTGCCATAGACTTTCTGCTCCTGGCCCATGGACACGGCTGTGAAGAATCAGATGGTTTATGCTGCTTTAACCTCTCCAGCCCCAGTGAAGGCATCCACGCCCGCATCCAGAGACTCCAACATGCAGTCCAAAAACTCCAGGCTGAAAAGGAGCCCCAGTGGCTTGAAGACCTTTTTGTGAGCTGGGGACTCGAGAGACGGGTTGCCTCCGTTCTCAAGAACATTTGTTGGGTTTTCTTGATTGTTATTATCTTCCTAAGTATGTTTGCATGTTTTAAGAAGCTATCAGCTAACTCTCTAGGGGATGCCTTTTTAATAAATAAAGAAGTGGGAGTTGTGGGTGCGGAGGAGCCCGCTGGGCCCGAGATACTGGCCCTCCCCTGGAGAGGAGATACTTCTCTGTAAGAGCGACACAATGTTGCTCCCAGGGGTCTTTGAGTTAGCTATGTTAAACTGTTGTGTTTCATTGGTGTTCCCCCCCTGCTGTCCCACCCCGATACAGGTATCTGGGGCTTGCCCCCGCCCCTCTCCTTCCCCATAAATATCCCGGGTTTTCCTCTGTTCGGGAGATTCGCTGTTACCAGCACCCTTCGCCGAAGCTTTGCCTGAATAAAGGCTTGTGCCTTGGTGGAACGCTGGACCAGCTGTCTCGTCCCTGCTTCCTGTGTTGCCTGCCGCCGCCGCTGCCGAGCTGAGCTGAGCTGAAATCACTATACTATTACTGAGCTGAGCTGGAATCACTCGACTGCTCGAAGCTGCTCGCATGCGCTTCGGGCCAGCCTTTTTCAAGGCTGCTTCTGGAGAAGTCGCGGTGCTCCGGGCTTTCCACCGCCGCGGCATAAACCTTTCTCTTTTGATCACTTCAAGAACCTTTGGAATTTCAAGACATTTTCTCCCTTTTCCCCACACCCCCCTCCTGCTTAGCAGGCAACCACCTCAATTCTCCTTTGAGTTCCCCAGCAGCCTGACCACAAAGGAATTATTTTATCTCAGCCTGAGCTGTGAACAGCACAGAGATTCCTCCTGCCCTGGGGGGCATTTGTCCCACTGTGGAAAAGCTTTCCTTGGAAAGTTTTCCTTTTCCTCTTTGGAAAGCCTTGTGTGGACTGGGAGCTTTGCCTCTCGTCTCCCAGCGATGCAGCAGCAGAACTCAGACAGGAGTGAAGCAGCTCCTTTAACTCAGGCTGGGACCAGGAGCTCCTCCGTGAGTTTGGTGGGTGCAGCCGAAGGAGGAGAGGTCTTGGAAGGGGTTATGGCAAAATTCTGGGAAGTCACCCCCAAAAATGCCCCATGGCAAGGGGGTGCAGAGAAAGCACGTGGTACCTGCAGCTCAGAGGGGAAGGTGTGAGCCAGAATAGCTGTAATTAATATTATAGAAGTAGTGAGGTATTAGAGATCAAAGCATCAGATTTACTAACACAGGGACCTAAAAAAAATGAGTAAATTCTCATTGCAGCTGTGGGATCATCTTTGTGGAGGGATTTTGGATAGTAAAGGGCTCTCACCAGCTCTCAAGTGACTGGTTACAGAGCAGAGTGGGACAGTGGTTCCATGAGCTGTGGGAAAGCCAGAGGCTGCTTTTGGGGCAGGTGGGAGAGGCTGCTCTGGGCAGTGATTTCTGTGAACAGACTGGCACCCAGCTCATTAAGTTAATTACCATCACTCACAGCCCTGGTTCTGCCCCTTTGCTCCCGGTGTCACCACTGCCCTAGAAATGAGGGACAGATCGTTTCACTTGGAAAACTGGAATGATCTTAACTTTTCCTTCTCTCTACTTTAATTTTGGGGGAGACAGTGTTCATATTCCACCACGAATTATTACAGCTGGATATCCTCACAGCTTCTTTGCTTCAGGTTTTTGTCCTTTCTGTGTCACAGGGGTGCAGGTCATGACTGGCAGCACTTCCATGATCAGGTCAGATTCTTCAGCTCATCTTACCCAGATTCTTCAGCTCTTCTTATCTGAAGGCTGTGAGCTGGAGAAGAAAAACTTGGCTTTGTGTTACATTAAAAGCTGTGCCCATGGGAAGGAGGTGATGAAACAGAGGGAGGAGAATTGCACACAAATCCATGGGAGGATTTAATCTAAATAGCAAATGGCCTCTGGTAATAGGTGAAGTTTAGAGCCTGGGGAGCATCAGTCTCAGGGGAAACACAGGCTCCTTCTCTCCCATCGAGACTGGCATTTTAGCTAGAGGTTTGGATTGCTGCACTACAGAAATTATTTTATCTCCTCAAGTTGGGATTAATCAATTATTTGAATTCTTAAAAACCCCAGAAGCAAACCCAAATCCCTTTCTGTATTTCTTCCCTAGTCAGTATTTTCAAGTGGTAATAATTCATTTGCATTTCTCTGTGCTTTAAAACTAATTTCCCCCGTGTTCTACTCTATTTTTATCTGTTCAATATTAACCCAGCTAAGATGATTTCAAAGTCTGTAGATTCAGGTGTGAGAGTAAACAACTTCACATTTTCAGCACTGCTTACAAAATCAGTTATTATTATTGGAGAGCAACTTCAGCTCTGATATGATGATTCCACCCCCTTGTCTCTTTCAGCAGACAATTCCCTCAAGTATTATTTCCTGTTCTTGAGGAAGAAGCTGAATTTCTGCCCTGTTTCTGTTTCAGACACCCCCTGCCATCCCCAGCTGAAGACTTTCTCCCTGGGAACTGTGTAGGTACCAAAAATCAAAGCAAGTAATTGTTGATAACCAAGAGGTTTCTAGGAAAGCTGCCTGAGTTTGTTCTTAATGGTTCATTACTTGAGGACATCCTGACTGTCACATCTCAGCTCTAAGGGGAAGCACAATTTCCTACCCTGTTTGTTGTAACTCTGTGGAGAGGGAAGATTTATTCCAGGATTTGATCCCAGGAGTCTGTACTTGGTTGAGCTTCCAAAAATCAGTGAAGATGATGTCTAAAAGCTCACTTTGTTTAGCTTCATGTTTTATATTTGAAATGATCAGGGGGTTGAAGAGGGCTCTAGTGCAGCCTGTCTAACCTGCCAGTCCTGTGCCAACACTGCCAGCCCCACACACACTCAGGTTTTGCAAGAGAATATGAAGTCAATGGCAGAATTTTAAAATGCCACAAACAACACGTGGCTGAAGCTTCCAGCACACTCTCTGCACCAGGAGCAGTGTTTTACAAGCTGTTGTGTGATATAAGCTGAATGATAGAAATAAACTTTCTGTGCAGCTGTTCTGGACCTTTGGATGTGCCATTTTGCAGAGTAGGTGTGGTTTAGGCAGGACCACCAGCACATCCCTGCACCTGTAGCGTTTTTATGGTTTTACTTCAAAATATGCCCAGGAAAACAAAACTCCTTTAATTCTCTGAAGAGGGAACAGAGGAGGGCATTTACCTTTTAGATGATTGGCTTTGCACCAAGTACAATATGGAGAAATGGAAAAAAATGCTTATTTTAAAAATGCCTGCTCAAGATGGAGAACCCACTGCAAAGTCTGTAAAGGGAAAAAAAAGCCAAGCTTATGGTGAAAGTAAAGCTGCATGGCTGTAACCATGGAGACCAAAGCTCTTCTGATGCAGAAATAAATGAACACAACCTTTTCATATTTATTAGTGGGACTGATGATGAAAGATAAAGTCAAATTAAAATATAAAGCAATAGAGACAAGAGTGAGTGGCTGCCTCTGCCCCTGCAATGCAGGTTCTTGTAATGGATCATCACAAATGAGCTGGGGTTACAGAGACAAATCAGTTATAAAAGGAACAAAATACTCCTCGTTTTACCAACCTGCTTATGCAAATATCAGCTTCTTTATTAACAAAACCGGAGAGACAAAGCATGTGACATATTCCTGAAATCTTTTGGTTCTGACTAAGATGGAAATGAATTTTCTTAGCACAGCTGTGTGTGAGATGTGTGTTCTACACAACGGGAAACTCCTGTAACTGCACCAGTGAGCATCTGAAACCTGCTCAATTCTTAGTGGCAAGAATGACAGAATTTTCCTACAAAAATACTGGGTGAATATTCAGGTTTGCCAGAATGAGAACACGTGTCAAAGGGTCCAGTGGTGACAGCTGAGCCGCTGGTAGGGAGCTGGCACTGCGGGACAGGGGGACAGCAGCAGCAGATGGCACTGGAGCTGACTGCAGCGAGCAGGAGCTCGTGCAATGAACCTTCACTGCACACCTGTACAGCAGCAGTGGTGCTTTGGGGAGTGATTTACAGCACAGTGTTCACAAAGCTGCCCGTGGGAAGGAGCACAGCGCTGCCAGCAGCAGGAAAAGCCGGGAAAGCGCCCGTGTGGAACCTCAGCACAGCCTGTGCTGACCAGGGCTTCAACATCACAGCTCTGCCTGACCCCTGCAGCCACAGCACCAAGGCCAGGGGGTCCCCAGGGTGTCCCCAGGGCGTCCCCAGGGTGACCCCAGGGTGTCCCCAGGGTGACCCCAGGGCGTCCTCAGGGTGTCCCTGCAGGTGACAGGCACAGCTTGGCTGGGAACAGTCCGTGCTGCTGGCACTGAGCCCCGGCTGCTGCAGCCACACCACAGAACATCTCGGACACAAACCACTCACCTTCAGCCCAGGGACTGAAACAGGGCTCAAACAAAGTCTGGAGCAGAGAGCTGCTGCTCCTGAAGCCTTGGGAAGATCCCCAAACCCTGGGAGGCTCCCAGAGAAAGCCCCAGCACCCAGCAGAGGGTGAGGTCAGCTGGAGCCGCTCCCTGTGAGCACCGTGGGAGGGCAGGAGCGGCTCCAGGGGCTGGGAAATGCAGGGAGCTCCCAGCCCATCCTGCTCACACATCAAATCCTGAATTACACACACTGCGTTAACGTTCTTCCACTTTTATTGGGCTATTTTCTTCCTCTTTCCAACTTCCTCAAAAGTGTGGTTAGCCTCAAATCTGGAGAGGAATCCGTAACCGGCCTCAAAGCCAGATTTGAAGGGTAACTGGTTTGAAGTATTAGAAAATATAAGCCAGGACTTAAAATAACCACCTCCAACCCTGGTATCCTGGTAAGAGAATGGCTGTGGGCAAGACCTTTCATTTAATCATTGTATAAAATGGTATTTCCTGGAAACTCCTAAAGAGTCTTACTTATTTCAGTCTTACTCTTCACTGACTACAGCAGGAGTTCAGAACACTGAAATCTGATTTTTAACTAGAGTTTGCTAATATTGCCTTGTCAGGTACCGAGACAAACGTGGCACATTGATAGAAGGATACCAAATTGTTCATGCCTTTGCTAAACAGACAAAGGCTGCTGCACTTCCCCGGTGCACTGAGGAACAGTTTATATCTCATCACAGCAGTCAATCCCCTCCTCAGGTCCCTGCACAGGGGCCACACTGCAGGCCTGGCCTGGCCAAACCAAGCACAGCTTTGAACAAACTCAGTTTCAGTTTTTCAGGTGTTCAGTTTTACCTTCCAGGCTGGCCCAGGCCTGTGCTCCTCGCTGGGGAAGGGACAGAGTCCCAAAGCCCTCCTGGCCCCCAGGCCCAGCTCTCTGTGCACGCAGGGAAGGATTTGCTGAGAGCAAATCTCCGTTCATGGAGGAATTCACAGACCTCCCTTCCCCAGGATGCAGAACAAACACACCAGGACAATGCTATTTATAACTGTGTTCTACAGCACTGAACAGCAACAACACGTTCAGCCCAAGTCACTCTGTAGATTCCCAGTAACCTGGAAGGGGAGAAGTATTCAGCAAGTACTGAACAGAGAGGCTCCAGCAGGGCTGGGGAGCACTTGGAAAAACAGAGGCAAAAAAGAAAGAATGAATTCTTTCAAAAAGAAAGAATGAATATAGTGAGGTGGGATTTACCAGCCAGGAATGGAGCACTTGCATGTAATAAAAGCAAATATTTACATTAAGCACAATACAGCAATTTATTTAGATGCTTAAATGAAGAATACAAAGGGAAATAAAGATCACAAAATTATACATACTACAACAGTGTGTCATATATTAGATGGTATAAATGAATACAACACCTTGTTGGTGTTAACTAAAGATAAAACTAAATATCCAAACCCAGCACTTTGTCTCAGTGTGCTGCTTCAACACAATACACTTTTATACAGATCTAAAAGGTGTCAAAATTAGTAGCTGCAAACTTGTTTCTTGCATGTGATTTTTCTTTTTTAGCTTAAAAGATTTCAGAAAATGGCTCTGAAATATGTTTGTCATCAGTTGTCATGTCAAGGATATTCAGAACAAGAAAATTCTATAATACAACAGAGCCCAGATATATTTTTATGTTGCTGGCCTCTGGTTGGAGATTGTACAAGGTTATGTGCAAAAACTAAGTCTGTCAAAATTCGTACTAGAGCAGTCTCAAGCTTTGCTAGGGAAACTAGATACAGCATTTATTACACAGCAGGGCAACACTAAAAAAAGAGAAACAGATCTATGATGGGTACACAAGAACAGTTCCATAAGCTTCACTTGAATAGGTCTAAAAGACTGTACAAATATACATTTCAACTATTCAGAATGATACATGAAAACTCCATTTCCCCAGAGTCTGCTATACAGGGCACCGGGTCACTGGCACGGCGCTGCCGGAGAGGGGCCTCTCGGAAAGACACAACTCAACATGGACGAGGTGAAAGGAGGGTTGAAAATGCAGATAAAATAATCCTCTGCTTTTCTCCGTGTGCACTCTGGAGCCAGCAGCGTGTATCCATTTTCACATTAAGTTACTGTGCTCATCCCAGCAGGAAGCGCCGGCCCCCGGGCCAGCGGCTGCGGCCAGCCCCGGGCAGCGGCGGCCCCCAGGCCCGGCCCGGGGCAGGAGCAGCAGGCAGGGGAGCACAGGCAGGGCAGCACAGGCAGGGCAGCACAGGCAGGGCAGCAGTGCCCATCCTGGCAGAGCCGCTCACGCCTGCTGGCTGCTGAGCTCCACCCCGGGCAGGCTGCCGTGCATGGGCTCGGCCCCCACGGCCCCGAAGCCCTCGCCGTCCTCGCTGTCCATTGTGCTGCTCTGCCACTCCATCTGCTCGCTGGCCAGGCTCTCCTCCAGCTCGGAGGCGTTCTTCCATTGCGACTGGTCCTTGGACCAAAACCCTTCTACTTTTCCATAGGAACGATTCTTCCACTTTGACTGCTCTTCATCACTTTCAGATCCACCCCCCTTGGCCTCCACGGTGGGTTTACTGCTCCCGGCATCTTCGCTTTGGGAAGATTCATCTGTCCACACTTCTGGTTTTACCTCCAAGGCGCTGTCTTCAAAATCCGAAACCTGCTGGGAACCGGGCCCGCTTTCAGACTGGGAGGCTCCATCTTTCCATTCCACTGCATCATCCTGGTCATCCTGATCACCTTCACTATCTGAAACCTCACCTACCAGTTTTGTTGGCTCCTCAGCAGCAATCATCTCTTCGTATTTGGAGCTTTCCTCTTGTTTTTGCTCAGCCTTCTCAGGAGACTGTAAGGTGTTTTCCTCCGTGATTTCCTTGGCTATGCTGTCCTGGGGGTTCTGCACTGTGCTGTCAGATGAGGCTTTCCCACCGAGGTCGGACACGTGCTGGCCAAAGGGACTGCGGCTCTCGTTGTATTCCTCCTCTAGGTTTTCGTAGCTGTCTGAGGAACTGTCATTGTCTTTTTCTAAGTTGATTTTTTTATCAACAGTCTTACTGACATTGACTCTGGAATTCTTCTCGTCGTGGTTTTCAAACAGCCATTCAGCATCAAAATCCATCTCGTGTTTGACTTTGTTCAGCTCTTTCATGTTGAAGCCCAGCAGCACCCCAGGTTTGTATTTTTCACAATCCCTAACACATTTCTTCCTTTTGTTGCTGAAGTGAGATGCGATATCAGATTTCCAGAGCCACAAACTGGCCGCCAGCTTTTCGATCTCTCTCCGAGTGGGGTAGGGCTGCTTATTGAAATATTTTGTAAGAAATGTTTTCCTGGCTTCGTACGAATCGTCTTCGTGACCCTTGGGGTCCAGTGCTAGAACTACAGGTTCTTCAGGCTTCTCCTCAAAGGCCGAGGGGGAGTCATCGTCGTCCATCTTCCTCTTCTTCATCAGGGGGAACTCCATGTGCTCGTAGGCGCGTTTGACCGGCGCGGCCGCCGGCGACTGGCCCAGCCGGGACGATGTCCCTTTGTCCTGCCCGTTCTGGGTCTTGCCCACGCCCCTGCAGTGCACCAGGTGCAGCGTGATGGTGGAGGCCGTCATGTTGCTCGTGTACACGCCCAGGCAGTGGATGCACTTGTAGGTCAGCTTCTTCTCCACGGGGTGAACCGTCTGAATCACCTGGTGCCTCTCCCGCAGGTGATGTGCCAGCGCGTCAGAGATGGGGCCTTTTAGGATTGAAAAGCACAGAGGACACAGAGTTTTCCCCACATCTTTTTTGTAGGGCACCGCTGCTTGTGGAGAACTTTTGACGGGTACGTCAGATTTCTCCTGGATTTTGGGCTGCGGCTTTGGCGGGACCGGGGGCGTGTTCTGAGCGTGGTAAGCTACGGATTCGGCAGGAGCATCCCGCAGGTTGTAGGTGGTGACAAGGAGGTGTATGTTGGTGTGGCTGCCCTGCTGCAATGTCAAATCAAAGGTCAGCGTGGAGTCAGTTTTAGGTCCCATCTCCTCGTCCACGTGCACCATGCGCATGTGGGCAGCCATCTTCTCCACGTCGTTGAAGGTGGAGCGGCAGTAGGGGCAGGACAGCCCGTGGATCAGCATGTGATTGAGCAGCGTGTCCGTGGGCAGGTAGCGGTTACAGTAGAGACATTTGCTCGTGAAGTTGTGGATTTTCATGATGTAGTTGGCCACCGCAGGCACCTTCTCGGCCTTGTGCTCCTTCTCAAAGTGGACGCTGTACACGTTTTCGGGGAACAGCTCGTTGCAGATTGTACAGATTTTCCACTTCTGCGTGGACGAGGTGTTGACAGCGGAAGGACCTGTAGCAGCCACGGGGGATTTGGAGCCAGACTGGCCCAGAGCTCTGGACGCTGCCTGGGACTGCGACAGCGACGTCTGTTTGAGCTGCGCCGACGACAGCGAGGAGGAGTTGGCAGACTGCAGCGAGTACCTGGCTGAGGCCTGGGACCTCTGCTCCCCTCCCAGAGTGTAAGACCTTCCATTGCCACTCGCTGAAAACTGTTTCATGCTTTGTGATTGTTGGGAAAGAGAAACAGGTGAATTGCCACTGAGGCTGAGCCTCCCCCCTGGCTGACCCACGTAACTGGGGGGTACCGATTTAACCCCGTAATTGTTCTGCTGTAGGTGAACATTTGACATCATGTTGACTCCTGCAGAATTTAACGTGGGCTTTGGTATGGTGAGTCTGTTCATCATCTGCTGTGACGAGAGCGAGCGGACGCTGCCGGCTGAGAGGGCACCCATCCTCTGAGGGAGTCCCATAGGCTTTTTATCCTGGGGTTTGGGAGCTATGAGCATCAAAGGTTTCGATCTCGGAACCACTACGTTGGTGTGACCTATCATTGCCGTGACCTGGTATCCGATCCGTTCGTGGTCTTCGATCACGTGCTGGACTAAAGCTTCGTAGGATTTCGGCATGAAAAGGCATCGTTTGCAGTGGATACCCCCCTCCTCTCGGGCACTGGAGCTCAATGGAACTGCACCATTGAGGGACTTTTCACCTCCCTTGGCTATGTAAGGAGCAGCAACGTGCTGAAAATGTTCCCTGTAAATGTGCTTTCGAACGATTTCGTAGAGCGGGTCACGGTAAGTGCACTTCTTACAGTAATAAACAGCTTGTTCCACACTGTCAGCCTGCTTGGGTTTAAGGCTCTCGTGTTTGTTTTTATCTTTGAAAGTGCTGATGCCTCCACTCGGTGTATTGGCATTGGGAGCGTGGAATATTTTAATGTGCGTTTCCAAAGTCTTTTTGTCCGCGTTGAAGGTACAGTAGGGGCAGTTGAGCAGGATCCTGTTCTCAAAGTCTTCGCTGTGAACATTCCGGAAGTGGCTTTTGTAGGCTGAAAAGAACTTCGAGGAGAAGGGACATGCACTGCAGCAAAAGGGCTTTGTCCGATAGTCCTTGAACAGAGAACAGAGCACAGACTAAATATTCAACAGCACTTCTCAGCAAAATAACACCTGTGATATTCTCTACACAACCTTTCTAAACAATACTCACGAGCCCCCCTGCAACTGTCTCAAACCTTCAATTCACTTCTCTCCCATTTCTGGCCTAAAAAGCTGACCACATGAACAAACACACGACGTGGGGAGTGCCAAGGGGTCCCTCAAGGGTTTAACCATGACTTGGCAGGTGAGGCTGAGTCAGTCACAAAAAGTCTCCTCCCTGCAGCTGAGCTCCTAGAAAAGGTCCCTAGGTGCTGAGAGCAGTACCTGAGCTCTGAGGTGCTCACACAGGGACTCCTTTGTTGAGAGGTTTCTGACCTGTCACTGCTGGGGTGACTCTGCCCTGCAGCCCCAGCAGAGGCTGCTGCAGCCCACAACACTTGCTTGAACCAACAGCATCATTTCCTCCCTCCACTGCTGGCTCAACTCAAAATTCCTTTATTACTAGCTCAGAAACACCACAACAGCAGGACTTCCAGTGTCACTGAGCTGCTGAGCAGAACCAGAAATGCCCAAAGCAGATGTAGGACACAGCCTGTGGGACCCAGGGCTGCACTGACAGTGACCCTGCACCAAGCAGCAGAGAGTGTCCAGTGAAACAGCTTTGGAAGGGATGGAAACCAGGAATAAAACATTTAAGGACAGGTGAAAGACTCACTGCCAATTGTATAAAGCTGTTGATCCTTTGGCCAGAGGGTTGATGAAATTGTGCTAGGCTTGGGAGCAGATGGGAATGGGCTCCTAATGTGCATCTGCTTGACTTGAGCAAGGACCCATCAGCTCTGCCACCCAGCTCCTGAGATACACACCAGGAACAACTTCACAAAATTAAGAAAAAGGCACGTAGCTTTCTGCTGTCCCTTGAGCTGCCAACACCTGAAAACCTGTGAGGAAAACTGCAGGAAAAGCTCTTGGCATGTCTGGGAAATGCCCTTCAGCACGACCCATCTCCAGCCTCAGCATCAACTGAAACTCTTACCAACCTGGTTTTTTGTAAGCGATGGGTCCCACAGTCCCACATCCTCCCATGTAGTGTTTTTCAAATAAAAGTCATTAGGTTCAAACTGCTTAAAATCCTGGAGAAGGGAAGATGGGAAGAGAGGACAGAGTCAGAACCAAGGCCCATGGGCTTCCTTAAGCAATCCCTGAGCGCCCCCTTCACCCTCCCAGGTTCTGCTGGCCAAGGCAGAGCCCATCACTCAGGGCAGTGGGGCAGTCTGGGGGAGCTCTGAATATTTTCCTGCAGAACATCTTCACCACTCATCCTCCTGACCAAGCCAACAGCTGTGCTTACAAACTCATCTCATTCTAAAAGCAATCCTGGAGAAGTGTTCCCAAACTGGTGTGTGGGTTTGGGGTTTTTGGCTGCTGTTTCTGGGAGTGGTGGTGTGGTATTTATTTTGTTTGATTGGTTTTGTTTGGCTTTTAATTCATTTCATATAGGAAGCTTTTAAAGTTGGACATGTGTGATGCCCAAGACACCCAATTTTTATTAAAAAAATTATCTTGTGAAGCATTTCTTTGGCATGAAGTCAGCAGCACATAAGGACTCAAAAGTAACACTTCCACTGAAATGAATACTGCAAGTAACATTGTCCCAGGTCAGAATTCTCCCCTTAAACATGGGACTTGCTCCACGAATTCTGCAAGCAGGAAGGACTGGCATTTCTTTTGTACACATCTCACTTAAATGCTCTTTAATGAGAGACTGAAGGAACAGGCAAAGCCACAGTGATAGAGTTTGTCCAGAAGAGCAGCACGAACACCCTTCCCTTGCAGGAACTGACCCAGGCACAGAGGTGATTCTATAACTTCAGGACCTGCTGCAGCACAAACACTTCCTGCAAACCTCAGCCCCATGCCTGCCCCAACATCCCACATCATTCCTGCTTCTTCCAGCATTTCTGGATTTCAGTAGCCACTAATGTTTCTAGAAGTGTTTACAGGTACATTATATTTCAAGTTTCTAAATAATTCCTACTTTGTGTGGAACCCAAACAGGCCTACAAATAAATCATGGCATACACAAACACCTCCCTGTCCCCCTAACTCTGCAGCATTTTAGCTCTAACCCTTGGAGGTTCCATACTTACTTCTATATGTTCTTTACAGTATTCCAAACCAATGTCACTAAGTATTTTTTTCACAGTTTTCCGGGCCTTTCTTAAACTGCCAAGGTTGTTGACAGGAAGTTGGAACATAGTTTCTATTGGAAAAGAAAAGTAAGAGAAAAGATTTAAGTCAAATGTGTTTTGTCTGATAGTGCTGCACTTTTAATTATCAGTAATTGTCTCCCTCATTCCCCCACAGAACTGGTACCAGAGCTGTACCAGTCCCTAACACACTGTCACATTCTCTGGCTTGTTCCCTGCTGAGGCTGCTCATGGGGCCGCACAGGGCACTTCTAACAAAGCAACAAACAAATGGAACAGCTATTGCAGGAGCAATGGGCTGCCTCTGGAAATAACTTTCATTTCTTTAGAGTGTCTGTCTTTACCAGCCTCTACACTGAAGTACTTCAGAACTCAGTTCTCTCCTGTGCAATGTCTCCTAACTGATCTGAAAACTGGCAAGTTGAGCTTCAAGGTTTGTGTCAGTCTTGCAAGACATTTCAGTGTCTCTTCAGTGCTAAAGACGCTTCTCATATCCTGCTGTAGGTAAGAAATTAATGCTGTTTCCTCCCTCTACTGCACTCAGAGCTACAGCTGGCTGAAGTTGTTTACCAAACATTCTCCTAGGAAGAGGGGATCTGAAAGCTTGGTCAGATCTCTCCAGAGAGAGAGAAACCACTGGGAAAAGTACAAGGGATGGCTTAAACCTCTCTGTGTCCCTGGGAATTGTCAGGCTCCCTCCCATCAATGCCCACAGTTCCACTGGGCTTGGCTGGGGCTGCCTAACTGAAAGGAATCCAACTCATGAACTCTGCTCTTTTCCTATGCTCTATCCATCCTCATCTGTACTGTTAAAATTATGTCAAATACAACCTAGAGCAAGCCAGGTGCCTTTTAAAGACATGAAGAGTGATTTCAGTGCTTCAGAATCACCTCCAGTTGCTGCATGATCCCATTTTTCAGAAAAAAATTCAGTGAAACAGCTCAATCAAGTATGGTCAGGATTTGACTTAATATTTTCTAGTGAATTTCAAATCCAAGGAGATCATCAGGAATGTTATTCCTAGTGATTAATATGAACTCCAGAAAGAGCAGTGCATGAACACAGTGCATATTAAAGCTCCTGGCAAGCTGGGCTGCTTTCCTCGAAACCCAAGTCCCCACTTGAAGAATGAACCCCTGTGCTTGCAAAGAAAAGCATTTTTGGTCTCATGACACAGCCAGAGTCAGTGCAGAGCTTGTCTTTAGGCACTGATCACTTGTACAACTGAGTCAGCCACAAGTCTCAAAATACTGCTTGATATGAAACAGCTGATTTCAAAACACCACTGAATTTCTTCACCAAAGAAATCAAATGCTTTCTCTTAGTTCTGGTGTCTAATAGAGCCACAGGTACCATGACAGACAGAAAGTCAAAGAAAGCCAATTATTTACAACTGCCTGAAAATAACATCTCTGGTCTATCTGCAGCATCTTCTTGCCCCTGCCCTTTGCCTGCCTCAGTAAAATTTTAAAGACATGAAAATCCCTGTATCTTCCTATCACCACCCATCCTAACAGAGGACAGAACCAGATCTTCACACCTGAAACCTGAACTTTTAGATGTCAGCTTTTAACATCAACCTTACTTTGCAAGTTCTGCTGGACAGCTGAATCCAACTCACCCAATCATAACAAAACCCCTCATTGTTGGGCAAATTCAGTCCATTTTTATTTAGGTAATGTCTGACTATTTGATCAGTGAGTAGTGAATGGAGAGCCAGATACAGTCTGATATTACTACAGACTGTGACTACAACAAAAGCTTTTAGCATCTCCATTCATTTCTATTTACAACAAGTAACTCCAATTGCAATGTAAACATCACTCTGCTGGCACCTCCTTGATGTCCTTGGATGGGGACATAAAAGTAGCTGGGATTAAGCAGCCTCTCAAATAATCATCTAGGCATTAATGCTGCTCTGGAAATGAGGCATCCTTTATCTGACCAAAAGCTGATGTTTAAGGGAAGACACCTGAACCATTTTTGACCACATCAACCCACATGAAGTGCTGGGTGGAATGAATAAATGACTGCTTAAAACCAACCCAAACAATGCCCTGACTAGAAATATCCAGGCAGCATCTTCAGGTGCCTCAGAAGGCAGATCCCAAAGCTCTTCCTCATGTCCAGAGTGTGTGTACACAAACTGTCTGACTGCACCACTCACAGGGGAATGGAAAGGAAGCACAGTGAGTGTGAGCTGTATCTGGAACCCTGCACTGCACTCTGACCCCAGAGTGTGCCCTTGGAGTCAGAGGGAGAAACACCAAACCCCCACGGCAGTCATATCAGCAGAGGGGATAAAGGACAGAAAGCCTGCACCTCTCTCTATACTGCACAAGCTGTTTCTATTTTAGTACGACTGAAGTCTTAATTCTCCAGTGGGTCTCTTGGACTTTGATTCTGGTCAGGACCCCCCTTTGATGCCCCAGGTAAGAGGTGTTGGGCAGTTCCTGCTCTGACCCAGGAAATGGGGGATCTTCCCACGTGCAGCTTCACACCAACACAGCCTTTTTCCCTCCCTCCACTGGAATCTTCAGCCAATATTCCAGGTGTGCCCTGCTGTGTTACTTTCATGCCTGGACATTATTCAGGGTGCTCCCTGTCCTTGGCTGGTGTCTCAGCTATGGTACAGAACAACCAAGCACAATGGATTTCTACTGTCACAGGCTGCAGAGTAAAACAGCGGCTTTCAACCAGCAATGAAGTCCTAAAGAAATCATCTGCTGGAAGATGCTGCTGTGTAAAGGAACCATGACAGCACCACTCCAGTTTCTAGCAAACCTACTCTAGGTTTTCTTCTCTTTATGCTGAACTGGAAATGCCACCATGTCCTGCCACTGCCAGGGAAGCCTCCCACGAGCAGCAGGCACAGAAGGTGGGGGACCCTGAGCGCTGCACTGAGCAGGAGCCTGCACTCAGCAGGGTCTGGGGACAGCATCACTGGGAAATGGCAAGTGAAAACCAATTAAAGTATCCCCAAGAGCTGTAAACAAACCCTGTAGTGCCCAGTGCCTTTTATCTTGTTCAGGCATCCCAGACTTGTACGAGCTGGCCAGGGGAGAGTTTCACAGAGGCCACTTCAGCTACCCCTCCTGCACTGAGGTAAATCCTTCATAGGATCATCATGGAATAGCCTGGGTGGGAAGGGACATTAAAGCTCATCCAGTTCCACCCCTGCCATGGTAGGGACCCCTTCCACTATCCCAGGGTGCTCCAAGCCCTGTCCAACCCAGCCTCAGACCCTGCCAGGGATCCAGGGGCAGCCACAGCTTCTCTGGGGATACCTCCATCAGGACCTCACAGGGAAGAATTTCTTCTTAAAGTCTTCTCAATTCTTCTTTTTATCCCTTGAGCTGAACGTTTCTTAAAAGCACTCCATGAAATTTACACTTCCATCCAACTTTTGCTAAGTAACTGACCTCAGAATAAAACTGTGGATGTGATTACAACCCTCCTAGGAACATTATTAAAAAGAATGAAATAAAGCATCAGTTTTTTCTTAGGAGCACATGAAGTTGACCCTTCCCTTCCTGATGTTCTGATTTATTCCTATTATGAATACTGAGAAAACTTGAGTTTTTTGGTGATCTGACAACCAGAATTACCAACTGCAGTGTTGAACAAAGCATTAGGTGTGAGCAAGTGTGCAAAACAGACATTTGTATGAGCAAAGTGAAAACCCAGCCTGTTCTGTCCCATCGTGACTGTGAGTTCAGACATCCTTGGGTCAATCTTACCTTAATAAAATAATCAGCAGTGTAGGAACTCTAGCTCATTAAAGCAAAATTTTAATCAATTTTAAACTAAAAGATACTATTTGCTGTTACTTCTGTGCATGCTTATAAAAAAACCCTACTCTTCCTCTCTGTTTTCCCCTCTCCCCCTTGTCATCCTCTACTGCTCCACAAGGTCCATCCTTTTCGTGCTCTTTCCCCCTCTCCTCCTTTCTGTGTTGGTTCTTGGCCTTCTTGGTCCTTACCTCGCTCATTTTCCCTCTTCTCCTCTTCCCTGTGCCAATTCATAGCGTCCACATTCTTTCGTCGTTCTCTCTCATCCTGTCTCCACCGCTTCTTGATATCTTTGTCCTTAACTTGCTCATTTTCTCTCCTCTTCTCATCATCCCTGTGCCATTTTATTGTTTCTGTATTTTTCTGCGGCTCCACGCTTCTTTTGAGATAGTCTTGTCGCCTCCTCCTCTTTTTTAACATATCCCTTTCCCTGGCACGAGCCTGCTTTTCTTTCTGGGAAAGAAAAGCTTTACGGGGCATCATGAGCTGCTGCTGTACCTGCAATAATATCGTATCCATGGAATAATGCACTCTATGCAAGCACTCAGTCAGGCACAACACCTCATTTGGAGCTGCACACTTCACACACTCAGTCAAGGCAATGCCCTGCTCCTCCTCCTCCTCCTCCCTGCTGAGCCTGGGCTGGCTCGGAGCTGGGTCAGGCCAGGCCGGGCCAGCTCCAGGGGCCTGGAGTGGGGCAGTGGCCCCGGCTGAGCAGTGGCATTTCTGTCCCCTCCCTGCAGCTCCTCCTCCCCCAGAGCCTTGGCAGCCCCTTGGCACTGCTGCTCCCGCTGAGGAACAGGCTGTGTGTGGACAGAGGTGTGAAGGGAACTTGGGGACCTTCAAACCTGCCTCCTCTCTTCCTGGAGAGATACTTAATCCAACTTAAAGGTGCTCATTTTTCTTTCCAGACCTCCATCTCCACCCAGTTCGGGTGAAAATGGCTCTCTTGGCTGGGAGGAGGGAGGGGGGGCTCAGGAGACAAGCCACAATCTGAAAAATTGTGTAAGCTTTGTTTCCTGGGGAAACCTGGCCAAAACATTTAACTGCAGTTAATGAAATAAGTCCTGACTCATCTACCCAGACTTCCTCCAGTGTGTTATGTCTTGCTATTCACAGGAACAAAGGGAAAAAGAGGAGACTATTTACTTGGAATTTCTGCTGACAGCATTCCTGAGGGGTGGGGCTTCTTGGGGATGGTGTTTTGAGGCTTGAGGCTTTTTGGTTCTAAAGAGGTGTGAATGGAGACTACATTTAACAAATTGCTTTTACTTTTGGTCATTTCTCTGTAGTCACCCAACACATTCACATTTTCAAATGTAACAGTGTTAGTACCTGCAATTTTGAAATCATGGAAGAATTTATACAATTACTAATAATCTTCAAATATTTTTCTGTACACACTGACCAATGTTTCAGAAATGGCAAACTGCAGGTGTAGGCCAGGTTTGAGTTTTTGCTTGGGTTTTTGTTAAGTTTTGAAGAAAGATTTGCAGAGGTCTAATCAAAATGAAAACTGCAGAAAGGACAAAATTACTAGATTACAATACTTAAGCAAAGCCTAAAACAAAATGAAACAAATGTACTTTTAAAATTTAGCTACCTTATGGAAAGCACTTGTTCCCAGCATGCAAAACTCCATCTTTTTCCTACAGAAAAAGCAATGTTTCAAACCCTTATTCTAAAAGCTGTTCCTTTCCCCTACAATACACCCGACCCCACACACTTAAACCCTCTACTCTGGTCCATTGCCTTTGTTAGGTCTGTATCATGATCCCATGGTTTTCATTCCAATAATTCAACCCCAAATTTCTTAATACCCATAATAATGCTAAAAGGGAAGGGCTGCAGCAGAGTCAAACACCATAATCAAAAAAATTCATGCAGTGTGGTAACACATTAGTACATAAGATTCAGATTATGCTAAAAATTACTTCATTAAAAGGGTAGCTCTCTACCAGGCAGCCTGGGTTTGGGTATTAAATATTTCTCAGTAACAGTTGGCATTAAAATCAAAAAGCAACGGGAACCCAGGATCAGCATCCTCAGTGCAACCCAGACACTGCAAATCTGTACCATAGTTTCAGTTTTCTGTGGGCTGGGTGCCAGGACATTACTGCTGTTTACTAGAGCAAACTTAACTCATTAACTTTGTAAATGTACATTATCATTACAATTTTATCAGTAACCTGGTTCAATTTCAATAACAATAACATGGAGCAAATTGCAAGTGAAACACATCATGCAAATGATTCTCCCTCCCCCCACGAAAGGCAAGTACCAACATTTCAATCTGTCATTGTTATATTTTCTTTCATTTGTTTTTGTTTGGTTTGCTCTTGGGGGTTTTTCCCCCTTTGGTTTTATCTTTTCACAGGATTTTTCCCTCCCTTTATACAGCCCACTCTGACTGATCAGTTCATAGGCAAATGATTGAAAATACCTTAATAAAGAACATTTCAGCTGAATTTCCAAAATTAAACATTTCACTTGAGATTCAAATAAGTCATGTAATGTTCCAAAGAATAACTTAAAGGGACATCCAACTTAAATTGCAGATCTCTGAACTTCCCTGTCCCAAGTCAGAGGGTTCCCAAGTCAGAGGGTTTCCCCCTGTTTGTTTAGCATTCCAGAGTAATCTCTTCTGCAGTCTAAACCAGCTTTCACTTTCACCTCTGATGGTTTTAAACTGCCAGAAGAGTGAAAAATTTAAACCAGGAAACCAATTAATCCGCAGTGAATCTGCCAGTGATTGAATCCAAAGGCCCCCAACCTCTCAATTTTTCAAGATTCCAAGTTGGTGTTCCTTTAAGTTCAAAATGTCCAAACCTCAGAAATGAACAGTCAGAACTATTCTCTCAACGACTTTTTTCCTATACTTTGCCAAACGAAAATCTTTACTCCTCCCCATCTCTGCAGTACTTCTGATGAGGCATTTACCTCCAAAATGAATGGTGCTTGGGCGTCTCAGACTCATTGGACAAGTTTCAAGCACAAGCCTCCAAAGCCAATTCTCCTTGCAGAACGGCCCCCTCAGGGCTGTTACAGCCCCTGGGGGAGCCCAAAGCCCGGCCACAGAGGAAGGCTCATATCCTGCTGGACAAAACAGAGACAAGAGATAAGAGATGAGATAAGGGCAGTCTGGCAGAGATCGGTACCAAGCCCAGCCCCGTGCCTCTGTCGGGGCTGCAGGGCAGCTGTGCTGCAGCAAGTCCGAGCAGGTTTGTGCTCCAACAAGGGACGCTGCAGCGCTCAGATTTCAGCTCAGGTACCCAGCTCAGAAAGCCAGCAGTGCAGAGGCTGGGAATGCTCCTCCTCACACTCCATCCACCCTCTCTGCAGTGCCATGGCTCAGCCCCACATGCACCTCACCTGAGCTTCCAGCAGCACAGCACAGCTGCACCTGGCGTCTCAGGGACGCTGGGACCATCCCTGGACACTTCCTTGGAGGTCCCCACACAAACAGGTCCCACCTTACACGACACGGGACATCAAACAGGTGGCCTTCAGCCACAGCCCTGGGGACACACTTTCCCCTGGGAAGCACTCAGATTACAACTGGCAGAGGATGGGAATTTGGGGGAATGGCAAGTAAACGATCACGCTTTGTTGGAAGACTGAGCCCTCTTCAACTGACATCACCCACGGATACAAAGTCAGTCTTGCACAGACTGGAAATACATGTAACATCAGAACCATGACATGTGAAAATAGCAAATCTAAAGTTTATAAAAAACAAAACTTGTCGAGTCATTAATAATTACTCTGCCAGGGAACAGGGCAATATAAATGGTGAGATTTTAATCTCTTGATTATTCAGAAGAACATCCACAGCCTGAAATACAGAGTGCTTTTCTTTGGCAAGTACACTTTCAACACAAGACACTACAACATTTTAAGAAATTTAAAAAGACAGCATTCTTAAAATACTTCACATGTCAGTAAAACTGAATATTGGAATATTGGATGTGCTTTAACAAGAGCATCACCCATACCTTCAGCCATGGATGGATGGATGGATGATGGGTTATTTTGTTTCACACTGGATCATTTTCTGACTAGAAGGCAGACTGTGTCCCTGTGTGTCTAGCAAGTCCAAATGAACTCTCTCCCAGGGTGTCCTCCCTGCAGCACACACACTTCTGGGTGAGGAGCCATCAGCCTCGAGAGCAGATCAGTGGCAATTACTGCATCAGGCTGATGATACTGAGCTCAGGGAAGTACTTCATCCCATGCTGGGTCTCCCAAACACTGAGGATCATTTCCCTGTGCTGTGCTGCTGACAAGGATCCCCAAGTATCTGGCATGCTTCTTATTTAATGTCATCCAAATTCCTTTGATTTTAGCCAGTATTTTGCCAATATTTCAAGCTGAAGAAGTTACTGGTTTATACCTAACTGCCCAACACAGAATCATACATCAGAGCTGGCAGCAGCTGTGTTCCTAGGCGAGATGAAACAAGACTTGGTTTCTTGATACTTTTTATATCCCCACTCCAACTGCTTTTGAAACAAGGTAACTTTTAACAACTTCCCCAGCAAACTGCCTTTCATAGCACGCTCTAGGAAACCAGCCACAAAACAATTTGCAGAGAAAGCTTGTAGTTCAACACAGAGCGAAATCTCTTAAAATACAGGGGAAATAAGCAAGAAAAGGAACCTGTGGTTCCCACAGCATCAGAAAAGCTGCCTCTCTGTGTAAGCAGGTGAAATGATGCTCTGTGGTGTGATGATGTAGAATATTTTATATTTCACATAAGGACTGTGACTCTGGGACCTGGCAATTCCAGGCCAGCTGAGCAAGGAACAGCAATAGCCAGGAATCACAAGGGTTATCTCAGGGAAGAGTGAGAAAGTGAGACAAAAGAGGAGTAGAAGTATCAGAGAGAAGAGAGAATTTGGGAGAACAGAAACTACTGAGAGCTTCCTTGAAAGTAAGAGTTGCAATTAACTCTCTCTCCTCCCTGTACCGAGTGATTAAAGAGCCTATTCCAACACACCTCACTGGCTGACATGGAGCATTCTCACTTTCTTCCCTTGGACTCTTCCCTCCCTTTCCTCCTTATTTAAGCATTTCTGGCCTAGTTTTGCGAGGGCTGTGCACCCACACTCCTGTGAAGGTAATGAGATTTGCAGTTCAGCAGCACATTTGAAATGCCAGACAAGTGAGGGCTCCTTTTGCAATCCGCTGTAATCCTGGAGGGAGCTGGTTTTGTAACAGCGACATTTCCAGCGGAGAGCATCTCCTCAGCCTGGCCCCTGAGGCACCTGCAGCAGGGAGGAACTGCCCAGGGTGGTCCTTCAGCTGCTCAGTGCTCAGCTCCAGCAGGGATCTGGGCTGCAGAGCCAGCACCTGCCCTCCTGCTTGGAGAAACAGGACTGGGCACGTGAAAGAGGAACCAACACAAACCCCACAATACACCCTCTGAAAACCTCACCTTTAAAACTAAGATTATCAAACTGATGGAGATCTACCTGGACAAAGCACTGTCAGACCTGAGCACGCTGTGCACAGGATACACTCCAGCTCTCTCTCACAGGCAAACAGGCAATTTGTTAACAGCCCCTTTGTCAAAAAGCCAAGGATTTAAAAATATTAAAAACCACTTCAGAGATTAGATCAGCAACTTCCAAAACCAGTTTCAAGCTATGTGTCAAAACAAAAGGACCATTTCACACCACTGCTCAGGGCATCCTACACAAACATGGCCTCAGGAGAGAAGTCCATCTAAAATGTGGTATTAACAAAAACCCACCCTAATCTTGGGAGGAAATTCTTAGAGACTAAAAACTTTTATCATCCTGTTTCTGTGGTTACAGGCCATTTTCAGCCAAGGTTTAGTAAACTCTGGTTTATACCTTTCTGCTTGGGCTTGCTGCCTAGCCTCAGCTTGACTCTTGCACTAAGAACTCCCAACTTCCCATCCGAGGAAGAACTATGGAAGGCAGTGGTAGTGAAAGGGATCAGTAAGGCTGATATGCCTCAGTCTCTATTCTTTCTTTATTTAAAGGCTAAAAAACCACCTTCTGCAGCCCAGCAGACAGGGATCTCCTAAGTCATTTACACACTTCTCATTCTTGCTCAATTTCTGGAATTTTCCACTGGAGCCCGAAGCTCCATCTGGTGGGTGTGGACACTCACTGCAAAACTGAGCGGGAATTAACTGTTTCCTCATCAACTTTGTTCAGCAGGAGGAGTCCTGGGCACTGTGGCATTTCTATGCCTCAATGTGAAATACAAAATGGTCAAATTTTGCTTGCTCTGGGAACCACAACTCCTTATTTCTGTTCCGATGAACAATCACTTCCCTGGGCTCTGCTGGGAACTCCTGGTGGGTTCTCTGATTTTGCTGATGTGGGCTGAGGTATGTTAAAGAATGCTGGTAGCTGCAGTTGAATGTTTTCTGAGGGATCTTTTCAACACACATGATAAAGGCCACATCAACTCTGTCAACCTCTATTGCATTCTGAAAAGCACTTTGAAATTGTGTCCATTCTCTAGGGCACAGGAAATCCTGAATTAGAGGCACTTAGAACTCCAGAATTTGGCTTGCACACCTCCTGTCATCTTAGAGAATATCTTTTATGACTGTTCAAGACCTCCACAGATAAATGTTTATATGCACACAACATGGGTAGCTAAATCAATATTCAATACACATCCTCAGTGTGAGAGCCAGGCTTGTTCAGGGCTATTTCTAAAAGATTTTGGTGTGAAATGCAATAAAGCCTGCACATCTTGCAGAAATTTGAAATTGAGACTGGAGATCATTGAAGCACAAAGGATATTATTTGCTTACACCATGATATCCACACTTCAGTGATCAGGAAAAAAGGCTGCATGAATATGCTCTACAATTCCAAAATAATCCTCATCTAGATTGTAGCTAAGCATGAACAATCCCAGAATAAAAATAATTTTGGAAATAGAAGCACAATTAATGAGCAAGCAGTTACCATTTAAATTAAATCAAGAATCATCTTAGAATTTTCAATCCAAAGCTCACAAAAACATTCGTGTAATTAAACAAAGCAGCACAGTAGTCGCTGTAAAATGTGCAAGAACAAAGCAAATAATCAATATACACGTAATTTATGATTGGATTACACTGACTGGGGAACTGCAGCCAGATTAGACTGCAAGTGAAAACGGTCCCCTGCCCTCTGTGTCATGTTTCCTGACATCAGCACCGTGTCAACAGCCAGAGCAGAGCCCTGATGCAGCCAGAGGAGTGGCTGGGGGCAGAGCAGCTCCTGCCCTCACCCAAACAGCGGTGCTGGGACACGGCCAAGGCCTGGGGCAGCAGGAAACAGCTCCAGCCCTGCCCTGGCAGCTCACACACACACACATACACAGACAGACAGACAGACACACACACACATAAATACACACACACATAAATACACACACACATAAATACACACACACAGACAGACACAGATACAGATACACACACAGACACATACACACACAGATACACTCACACACAGATACACACACACACAGACACACAGATACACAGACAGACACACACACAGATACACACACAGATACAGATACACAGATACACACACACACACACACACACAGATACAGATACACACAGACACACACACACACAGATACACTCACACACAGATACACACGCACTCACACAGACATACACACACAGACAGACATACACACACACAGACACACAAACACACACAGATACACACACTTACACACAGATACACACACACATACACACACAGACACACTCCCACGCACAGGCAGACACACACACACACAGACACACTCCCACAACACAGACACACTCCCACAACACAGACACACTCACGTATTCACACCCAGAGTGCAGGGCAGCCCTGCTGTGCCCTCAGCAGCCACAGGCACGGCTGTGTGTGAGGGGCAGCACAAACCAGCACACAAAAGAGCACACGAATGCTTTCCCCAGCTCATCCAAAGCCCCGCCAATCCACGCTGTCTCAGACAGCAGATCCATCAGATACTGGAGGGATCTCGCCAACTGGCTGCATCTGAGTTTTCCGAGGGTAAAAATAGGCACTGAAGGAGGCTGGTGCCGCTTGTTTTCCCTTGCCTTACACTTCACACACGCGAGGCACAAACGCTGCCATTACAACACAGGGAAAAGGCTGTAAACAAGAGCTTCAGATCAGTCTCACACTGCACATTTCTTACCTCTCTCCCTTTCTGTCTAAGCATAGCTCCCAAGGGCTCCAATCCCTGCCTACATTCCAGCGTTAGTCCACCTCAGCTACTGCTGTCTTCCATCTGCCTCAGGAACCTTCCATAGGCAAAGGGCTTCATAGCAGCAGCAATGGGGAAACAAAACAAAAAAGATGATCACAAACTTGAGTTTGACTACTTAGGTGAAAAAAAAGCATTTTAAGACCACTATATTGCCCACTTATATTTCCAGAGCCATTTTGTCCCCTTGCTGTTGCTGCTATGAAGCTGCATCACCAACAGCTTCCTTGGCCCAGCTGCAGCACGAGCACAAACTGAGATCCAGAGTCCCATCAGAAATCACTGCACATGAGAGGAAGAACAGGGCGAAAGAAAGCATTGGCTGAGACCTGGAGAGGAGCTGGGGCGGGGAAGAAACAGCCAACAGTGAAGGCAGGCTTGAGAACAGGTCCTTTCCTCCATCTGCAGGACTGGAGGAGTTGGAGTGCTCCCTCAGGGAACAGCTGCTCCCAAAGTTGTTTTATTTTTGTTTCTTGTAAATTGTTTTAGACACTACTTGAGAAGTAAATATTAAATGAAAGGTTTTTGCCACATGATCTGCATACATCTGCAGGTGTGATGTGTCCACAGGGCCAACTACACAGGCCTTGGACTCAACAGCCACTGTCAGTTTTCATCTAAATAATCTTTAATGCCACCTTAAAAAAAACCCAACAAAAAACCAGAAAGGATATAAATGGCAGTAACTGAAAGTGACTCACTGCAGAAAAAATGGTATTTACTCCATTCTTACTCCAAACCATGAGCCTTCATTCACTTTCAAGAGCACTACAGGGAAATCAGAGACACTAAATACAAGCTCCTGTTTACCTTTTGACACCAGAGCTGCAGTGAAGCTCTGAACAATGCAGTTCTTGCCTTGAGGCACATGGCCCTCAGGTAGATAAACAGGAGTTACACCCTCTCCAAGAAGCCTTTATTCAAATCTGGAACACACATCTGATTTTTAAAGCACACCTAAGTTCTTCCTGAAAGCTCAAAAGGAACAGGCCAATTTGGCCATCCTGCCCAGGAAAACTAAGGAATTCTTCCCAAATGTGTGAGGTGAGGCAAAATAAACCTCCCACATATACTGAAGGTATAGGATTTATTTTTAATAAAACCAGATTAAACATCAACAAGGGTTCTTCTTCTTCTTCCAACGCAGAGACTCAGAGCAGCACCTTTCATTGCCATCTCCATCTCTTACACTATCAATAAACACCTCTAGCAACAGATTTATTTATATGAGTAGAACTACCTCCACATTAAAAATTATCCTGTTACAGTTATATTCATAGGAACCATACCCTATATATATATATCTATAACTCTGGGCACAGAGCAGCTCTTGACTCAATATAACAAAAAAAATCCTGTGATGCTTGTTTAGATACAGGCCAGCATAGTCAGCTGTTGCCTTTTTAAAAAGCATGTTGCATGCATCTTAAAGAAAAAAGTCCCACTAAATGTAGCATTATTAATATACAAACTCAGCTGAACTAATGACTTCTAAAAATTCCTCAATTTTGCCCATGCAGGTAGAGCAGCTTCAATGGCACCTGTGAAAGAACACACTGAGCAGCTACAGCCCCAGAGCTGTTCCCTGCCTCTCCTGGCACCTCTCCTACAGTCTTTAAACTGCTCCTCCTCGTATCTGATACTGCTTTGTTCATTACCAACTGAATTTTGTCTCCCTTAAACATCTCAAGTACTGGAGCAAAGGTAACTTTCCCTTTCTGAAAACAAAACCCCACAAAAACCACCCCAATACATTTCCTATTAAGGTGCTAAATCTTATTTTCAGCCACCTCATAAGAAACACATTAACCCAGGAGCACTGTCTTTGCTTCCACAAAATCACTTGTTTCAATTTCTTTCTTTGCATCAATCAAATCAGCTGCCATCTTAATAACAAGCTATAAAATATACATTTGGACTGTATAACTTAGGACTACTGATAAGGTTCTGATATGTTTCCGTATTCCAGGAATTCTACTGTAAACTTCAATGTTTACTTTCAGTATTTATGTTATTATAGTGGTAAAGCTGAGCTGGGAATAATCACCCATTATTCACCCTGCAGTGTGTGAGCAGGAGAACTCACCTGCCCCAGAACACGTGGCCTGAATTTCCCTGCAGCTCACAGGGAGCTCAGAACAGCACAGGGACTCTGGGCAGCACCAATAAATGAGTTTACACTTAACCCACACGCTGTGGCAATAGCAGGGACCTCTGTGTCAGTGACAGGGAGCACTTCTGACCACTGGCAACTTCTGCCCTACACACACAGAAAGCCCATCAAGTTCCTCCTCTCAGCCTGAGGAGCACACACACCTTCCTGGGCGCTGTGTTTGTGCTGCTGATGCCTAACACTGCAGGGCATGAACTTTCCAAAACATTGAGGAAGTTCCTCTCCAGTAAAGACTTTTCATTCCCATCTGTGACACTTGTCTGTCTCATCTACAGGCAAAGGAGTATCCTTTCACCTTCCATCTGCTGCACATCCACATCCCCTCCCACAGCCTAACACAAGTGAACTGCAGGCTCCTCAGGACAATACACTCTGAAGCACAAACAGTGGGAACCTAAAGAGATGCCTTCTACAAACCTGTCTGATGGACCAGCACTTCAATTCAAAACAAAACAATTATTTTTAGTAATGGGGCTGTAAAACGGTATCAGTTTTCAATGATCTCACAGATGCCCCCTGGGAGCATCTCATGTCTACTGGATACCAAAAAGTCACTCTTGAATGCTAACTAAGAAATAATACTAAGTTGAGCAAAGGGCAGCTAACCACCTAAAATAGTGCAAAAACATCTAGCTCAGTATCACTTTTGGAGAACAAGTTATTTGTTGTGTGTCAAAAAGGTCATCTCTATTTAGACTGAAGTTGGAAGTACTTGCTGTAATAATCTTAAAGGTAACCATTATGTTACAACCCATCAGCATCTGGTGCAGTTCTCTGAACAACAGGGTGTTTCTCTTCTGTTGTCTCTTAAGATTTCAGCACATATCACGGTACATGTCCATCTACTGATATCAAATTACTGCCCAACATCTGCAACTGCACATCTGCAAAGGAACCAAGCTTTGGTTTGTTATTAAAAGCGGGAAAAAAAGGTTTTTCTGTTTCTTAAGCAGACTGATCCATCTTTCTCACCTAGAAGGATGACAACTCGTGATTATGAGTTCGCAGAGTCCTGAAGCGAAAGTTTTCCCGAGTAGGAGACCCTGCAGGAGGGAGCACTGCTGGGGCACACGGGGCTGAGCTGCACAGCAGCCAGCTAAGGTCGGTCCATGCTACCCTGACAGGCGGGAATCCTCTGCCTCCGTTACCTCACACCTCCAAACAGAAATAGAAAACAGCAGCAAAAATAAATAGAAACGTAGCTAGGAAAAAAACCCCACAACTTAAGAATTAGGGGAATTTCTCTACAAGGAACGCAAACCTCTTTGACACCTACCAAACGGCTCAAATACACCCAACAAACACCGACCAGCAACGGCTGGGAGCGCCCCGTTCCGGGGGCTGTGCCCCGCGGTGCCAGAGGAAGCAGCGGGGGCTGCAGGCAGGTGCGCAGAGCGGGCCCGGCCCCGCGATCCGCGGCCCAGCAGTGCCCCGGCCCCGGCCCGGTGCCCCGGCCCCCCCTCCCGCCGCAGCGGTGCCCGCCGCGCAGGGCGCCCCCTGCCGGCTGCCGCCGCGCAGCGCCCCGGCCGGGCTGCGGTGGATGCGGGGGGGCCGGGGTGTCACGCCCGCGGCCGCTGCCGGGAGGCACCGGGGCTGCGCGGACACCCCGGCTCCGCGCACGCACTGCCGCTTGTTTTGGAACCCCCGCCCGGGCTGCGGCCGCCGGGAGAAGGGGGTGCGTGCCACGGGGGTGTCTGTCCGGCGCGGCTGCGAGGCTCCGGGTTTGGCGTCCCCCGCCTTTGTCTGAGAAACGGGTGCCGGTAACTGTAGCCCGGGGTAGGGATGGGTGAGGTAACGGCGCTCCATCCCCGCATCCCGCGGCTCGGGATGGCAGCGGCGGATCCCGCCTTTTCCCGCGGGCAGGGTCCCCATTGCTGCTCCCATTCATCGCATCCCCGGCGCCGCTTCAGCACCAACTCCGCCGGCGGGGCCCGGTGCAGCTGCACACCGGGATGCCGGACCCGGCCGGCGGCTCGCGGTCCCGGTCCCTCGGGCTGCCGGGACACGTCCGTGTGGGGAAGGGAGGCGGCCGGGGCCGGCGGCGGCGAGGGAGCAGCGCCGCGGTGCCCGCAGCCGCCGGGGCTCCTCAACATGTGTGCGGGCGGGGAGGGGCCGCTGCCAGCTCCGCACGCCCGGTGCGGCGGGCAGGGCGGCGGGCACGGCGCGGGATGCCCGGGGGAGGCAGGGGGCGGTCGGGCGCTGTCCCCGCCCGGGTCGCACCGCGGACCCGCGCTCGCACCTACCTGACCGGGCTCTCCTCGCAGCGAGGGCGGGCTGGGGCGGGGGGGGCCGCCGGACCCTCCCCGGCGCCGCCCGGTCCCGGGGCGGGCGGGCGGAGCGGAGCCGCCGGCGGCGCGGGGGAGACAAAGGGGGAAATGACGGGGGGGGTGCAGTGTGCGGGGCGGGCGGTGCGGAGCGGCCCCGGGGGCGGGGGCGGCGGTGACTGGGCCGGGTGCCCGGGGCGGGGGCGCGGGCGGGGGCAGCGCCCGGGCCCCTCAGACAATACAGCCGGGTCCCGCTGCCCAGAGCCTGCCCGGGCCAAGATGGCGGCCGAGAAAGAGCGGAAGTGACGCCAGACCTTCATTAGCATACGGGACTCATTGTCCGGCGGGAGGGGAGGGGGCCGCGCCCCGGGGGGGCGGGGGAGCCCCGGGGGTCCCGGTGGGACCGGCCCCGCCGCGCCCGCGGCACCGGGCGGTGACACGGCCCCGCCGCGGGGGGGCCCCCGCGGGGCGCACCGGGGCGGCCACGGCCATGGCGGCGGCGGCGGGATCTACCCCGGTCCCGCTAGGAGGCGCCGCGCCCTGCGGCTGGGTCCGGCGCGGGGATCCCTCCGCCGCGCCCCCGGCCGGGACTACATCCCGTCCTGAGGGGCCGCCGCCGCCGCCGGGGCGGGGGCGCGAGCGCGGCGGGACACGTGACCGCGGGGGGCGCGCACGTGACCGCGGGGCGGCCCCGGGAGCGCGCGCGGGCCTCGTGCGGCGGCGGCGGCGCCTCAGGGCCGCGCCCGGCCCGGCCCCGCGGGCCCCGGGGCCGCCCTGCCCTGCTCGGCCCTGCCTGGCCTGGCCCTCCTGCCTGGCTCGGCCCGCCTTGCCACCCCGGCCCGACGGGCCTTCGACCCGGCCTCGAGGCGGCCCGGGCCTGCCGTGCCCTTCCGTCGCAGGTTGTGAGGGTGCTGAAGGGCCTGGAGCATCTCCGTGCCCAGGAAAGGCTGAGGGGAGCTGGGGCTGCTCAGCCTGGAGAGGAGCCCCAGCTGAGAGGGGCCCTCAGCCCTGGCTGTCCCTCGCTGTCCCTGGCTGTCCCTCTGTCCCTCGCTGTCTCTCGCTGTCCCTGGCTGTCCCTGGCTGTCCCTCTGTCCCTCGCTGTCTCTCGCTGTCCCTGGCTGTCCCTCTGTCCCTCGCTGTCTCTCGCTGTCCCTGGCTGTCCCTGGCTGTCCCTCTGTCCCTCGCTGTCTCTCGCTGTCCCTGGGTGTCCCTGGGTGCAGGAGGGGCAGAGCAGTGCCCTGGTTCTGCTCCAGGCCCAGCAGCGGCACAGGAGGAGCAGGCAGGCACTGAGCCCAGCAATTCCCTCTGCACAGGAGACAGAACTTCCCTGAGCAGTGCCCAGCCCTGAGCCGAGACCGGAGAGGGAGTGGAGTCTCGTTCCGGAACACTCTGGACACAGTCCGGTGCCACGTGCTCTGGGCTGCCCCTGGCCCTGCTGGAGCAGGGAGGCAGCACCAGCGGAGCCATTGAGTCCCGACTGGCTCCAGGGCTGTGCCCATCACAGCCTGGACAGGGCTGGCAGGGCCCAAGCCCAGGGAGGGAAGGAGGCGTCGTGTGAGGCAAGGGCCATGTGGGAGCCTCCCTGGGACAGCCACTGCCAGAGCTGCCATGGACTGGGACAGTGGCATTGATCAGGGAATTCCATGAGGCGACACAGGAGCTGTGTGATTCACACACTGCCGCGCTCTGAAATCTGAATTTGTCACAGAGCCGCAGAGTATGCTGAGCTGGAAGGTGTCCACCAGGACCATGGAGTCCAACCCCTGGCACTGCACAGGATAGTCCCAAGAATCCCTCCATGTGCCTTCGCATTTTGGGTGAATACCCTAAAAACAAGCCAGCACCCAAAGGTGGGGCTGTGGTCTTTCTGGTGAGCGCTGTGCAGGTGTGTTCACACCCACCCACCCATGCAGAGACACTGGACGTTCCATTTTGCAGCAGAACACTGGCTCAGGACAAGACCCCACATATGATTCTTCCTGTGTGGATCACTGCTGAAGATGTCTTCAACAAACGGACAAATTCTATAGCACAGTGAGAAAGCCCTCTAGGAGTGAAAAGGATGGATGGCTTTTGTTACTTCAGAAGGACACAAGCACTTAGGGGATGAAGTAAAGTGTAATTCCCTCCATCCTCAGCATTTATACCCCTTCTGGCTCAGTGACACACTGGAATTCAGCCTCACAATGCTAGAAAGGAAAGTCCATTTGATTCCTTGCCTGAAGTATAGAAGCAGAGAAAAGTTATCATCAATCCTTTAGACTTCATGTAACTTAAGGATCTCTTGCATTTTCAAGTGACTGGTGTCCTGACAATCTGTACATGCTGTTTATCACAATTCACTGAAATAGCATTTCTGAAGAGTTTAGTGACATTTTGTTGTGTCTCTGAGGCTGCTTTGAGACTTTCTGGATCGGTGGGACATAGAAATCCCTTGCTCGTCACTGTAAGTCCCACCTAGGTTTCACTGGGTGCTTCCATGGCATTTCACATCAGTGGTCATAAGAGTCAGGAAGTCAGAGTCCTTTTTTCCTACATGGAAACGTAAATTAAAAAAACAGGAAATACATGGAACTTTGAAACCAAAGCTGGTGTTTTGGTGTTAAAGAGCCCCTAGAACTGAGGTTCTTTGAGAGTTCTCAGAGACGCATGTGGAATCTGTCTCAAGGAATGAAAGCAAAGAGAGCTGGTTTGCTTTTCCTATAACAACATTTTGCCATCCAAGAGTAGGTATTTTTTCTCTGATGGCACAATTACTGAAGTATGTTGGGAAACGTTTGAAATGTCGCTAAGCCAGGACCATATCCAGAAACTCTCAATTAACTTCATGGCTGCTTGAGCCAGTTTGCTCCTGCCTAAAATACACAGCCCCAAACCTGAGCACTTTCCTATTTCAACACTATTTTATTTGTGCCATACCACTGACTACTCTTCACTTAATACCAAAAAATACAGCAGCTCCAGAAGAGCAGCCCACAGACCTACACTAAGGGCTGGATTTGAGTAAGCAGGAGAGACTGAAGGTTGGAGGAAATGAGTGTGGTGGGACATGACAATGCAGCTGGAGATAGAAATGATATTTGATAGATATTGAAGGGAATGAACACAGCATGGAGATCTGTGCAAAGGACACAACAGCTCAAACACAGAGACTTGGAATCCATACAGGAGAACTGAAGAGGCTGTTGGGCATCATTCCCTGTCCTGAATTCTGGGAGCAATGAGTAAAATGAGAAAATGAGTAAATTTGTATCTTGCTCCGTATTCTTATCAGAAGACAAGATAAGGTGAGGTTGGGATGGAGATAGAGGCAGACAGAGAGTTCCCCAAGAGCAGCAATATCAAGGAGTTTCCAGCTGGGAACATTCCCAGCCATGATGTTGATACTCAGTCCATGATTACAGTATGGAAAACCATTTGTGAAGAGTTTAGAAAATGGAATTTGGCACGAGAGGGGATAGAAAGAAGAGTGTCAGGAGGCAGAAACACTCAGTGCATGAGAGGGGTGGTGCAGGCAGAGGTTTTTAGGGTAGGGGAAAGAACAGGAGGGAAGGGAGATGTGGCAGCAGAAGCTGGAGCAGAAGGGAGCCACTGCCTGCCTCGGGGTAAAATCTGCAATGACAGGGCTGAGAAAATGGGGGGAAGGATGAGAGTGGGTGTGAAATCAGTCCTGAATGATGGACAAGATCTTGTTCTCATTCAGCTCAGGAGGGTTGTCTTGGTGGTTTGCACAGTGTGACAGCTGTCAACAGAGAGCTGGGGAAGAAAGATGAGAGTTTACAAAGTTTGTGTGAAAAAAATTGATGGTAAAGCTAAAATTCAAGCAGTGAGGAAGAAGGAAAAAAGGAGCCTTGACATTATTTTTCTCCTGTGTGTACAGAGTGAACAAAATGAAACAGAAGTTGATGCTAATAGTCTTAATGTACTTTCTCTATTGCAGAAGTGGGTATTGTATCTCACAACACAGCCACTGGAAAAATCAGTAAAATCACTGCATTGTAAGAGACTAAACACTTCACACCAGAGGGGAGACGATTAGCACTCCCAAGCTGAATAGGTTTAATTGCACATGCTTGTGCTGCTGCTTGAGGTCAAAACTGTGCCCAGATTAATCCTAGCACTAGTTCAGGAACAGTGTCATGCTTGGGTTTTATTCAAATACAAAATAATTAAGACAACTATTGATGGTTTTACACACAACTTAGTAATTTATATAATAAATACAAGTAAATTAATGAGCATTAAGCCCACTGGTCTCACGATGATCTTTAAGACTCACTAAGCCACCCAGCTCCTGTGCTGATCAGGCTCTTCATCACCTGCCAGCCCTGGTGCCAGTTTCTGTTGAACAGTCAGTGCCCCACCTTGCAGGGATAACTTTCCATGTTACACTCTCTGCTTTGTGAAATCCCTCTCAGTGGCTGAGTTTTCACATCTAGTTTTGGATTAAAAGGTGCAATTTGGTTTTCTTTCTCCAATTCCAATGTACTTCCCCCTGAACAGTAGCAACCAGTCTGTAAGAAAGTTTTTAATTGCCACAATGCCTGGAGAGAGAAGGTAAAATGTGGCAGGAACAGAGGAGGAAATGATGCTCAAAGTTTCTGTGCTTGGCACTAGTTACTTTCTTTGCCCATTCCTCCTGCAGCATGGCACAGGGGAGCTAATAAATATGGTCTAAAGCAAGGAAGAGTTTGAGAAGCAGTCCTGTCCCTGCACACCCCCTGTTCCTGCTGATCCTGCTATTAGCTTTTGCCTCAGCTCTGGAATGCCAGCCACTGAAATCTGTCGCTGAAGTCATCCCTGCACTGAACTCAGCAGGCAATCTGTCACTGAATTCATTTCTGCCAAGATTTCAGTCCAGGCATGTACTTGGGATCCTGATAGACCTTCAAATAAATATTATTGATGAGTCATCATTATTTTTTACTGTTGATATGCAGAAGGTTGTGGAGCCTTGCAGTTGGATTTCTACACAGTCCACTGGAAAATCTGTTTGATTATAGTGTTTATACTGGCAGCGAGGTTCATCTTTATTGCAGGCCGAGGTTAAAGTCTCAGATTTTGTCAAAAACCCAAAGCAAAAGTTAAGCTGACTTCCCTGAACCTCAGAGCAGACAAATCCTCACCAAAGAGAGCAGCTAGGGATCTGGGGCTGACTCTGGATTCACATTCCAGAACACAAATAGGCCGATCCTGGGGGTGTGAGTGGTTGTCCCAGCTTCAGCATCCTCTGGGTCAGAAGCACTGAACTGCTGGACCTTGTGCCTGACACCCTAAATCTGCTCAGGGCCAGGGAAGTCACTGGTGCCAAACCTGAGTTTCCTTCTCCCCCCTGCACAAAACGTGCCCGAGCAGCTCCAGCCCTGCTCTGAACTGATGGCAGCCAGGAAGCAATTAAAGCTCCTGCTCCTGCCAGATGATTGAGTGCTTGCAGACACAGATTCCTCAGAAAGTATAATAGAGAAAGTGCATTAGCAGAGTATTTGTGCCTCCATAGGAAATGAATATGGATGTAATTAAGAAAAGCTGATTTATGTGGAACTGTAAAGCCAAGGACATAAAATGAAAAATTCTCAGTAAATGTCAAGTCAGTGTTTTGTGGTGGCCAAAACAAGGCAAGGAGAGTATTGCAATGGTATTAAGGAACTGAGAATTAAAATGCCACTATATAAATCCCTAGTTCATGAATATTTAAGACATTATATGGAGTTCCAAGCACCTGATCTCCAAAGATGATGGAAGTGCTGTTCCACTATAGTCTGTTGCTAACATTTTGAGAACAGCAAGATCACAAGCCTCTTTTGCTAGGAAAAGCCAAACAGTTTCCATGGTGTGTGAAAGGTGTGTTTGTGTATCCCACCAAGGCAGGAAAGCCTGGGTGTTCCTAATGCTTCCCCTGTCTGTGGGATCCACGGATTAGTTCCTTTCAGAGGGGCCTCCTGCAAGCAGGGGGTGCAGATTGAGATCAGTTTTCCTTCTTTCAAGCACTATTGTGGTGTCTGCTCATGTCCTGATGCCATGGAGCTCTGGGGTTTGTTCCTTTACAGCACTTCTTTTCCCTGATAAACCCATCACCTTTAAACATAGGGAGAAATTTCACCTATTTACCTAAAACCTGGCTGTTGCCCTGTCACACTGCAAACTCACACTGCAGCACACAAAATACTCCTCTATTGCGACCCTAATTGATATGTGAAAGCACCTTCCTCCAAACATGATCTCATCAATAAATGAAGGAATTTTACCAGGTAATTTTCATAATTAAAAAAGTAGCCATGGATTTCTAAAAGCTGAACCCTAATTCACAGTGGTCAGATGATAAATAATTCATACACTGGACTACAGTTATATATCTCTGCATAAAAATGGGGAAAAGATGAACTTCATGAGGCTTAATTTGCACTCCAGCAAATGATCAGCATTATGTAAATAAACATCTAAACCCTGATTATTTGGTCATTAAAAACTTTGTAAGTATTTTTAACTTAAAATAATGCTTTTTGCTATGAAACCCCCAAATGAGACATAAATAGATAAAGCCTATCTACTGCAGATTTCACTGGCCCTTAAATCCAGAGATGTATCTCTGTGTATATTATTGCTCTGATTAGTCTGCAACAAATGAAATTATACGTAATTTTCTGAAAAAGTACAGGCAAATGTCACAAAATGTACAGTTCAGTCACTGTGATCCAGTTACATGTGGATTCAAAACCTGCAGCTACACCTTTTATTATTTTAAAGCAAATTCTATCTTTATCTATCTGATTTGGACAGTCAGCAAAGGAGAAACTATCAGAATCTGTACAACCCCACCAGAGAACAGAGGGCTAGCTCTAAAGCAGTCTGCTAGAAAATATTTATTTATCCAAAATAATTGTTGAATTATTTTTATCAATGTGATGGCTCTGAAATATAAATTTATCATTTATCTACAGACTTTCTAATTTTTTATCCTAACATTTCCCACTGCATCTAGTGTGCTAAAGGAATGCAAATATGAGCCAAATGGGCAACATTTTTAAGACACTTGTTGCTTTTCCTGTTACACCATTAATTTTCTGATCCAGGTGTCCACAATCTCCACGGGTATCCATAAAAAAAATAATAAATAAAAGGACATATTTTTAACATAGATATATAAAGCCATTATCAGAAAATCTCATCTTCCTCCCAAATGCATATTTGATTGCAAGAGCTTCATAATTCCTGAGTTCTGGCTCTATCAGGCCATGAAACAAAAACCTGAATTGCTCAGTTTGAACCTCCTTCCTCAGGATCTGGAGCAAATACAGACTTGACCTTGCAAACTGGTACTTGACAGAAGGAAAAAATCTGCAATATCCACCCTGAGGTCTTCTGTTCCCCAAAACCTGGTGAGGTTTCACAGACTCTAAATATGTTTAGTTTCTAAAGAAGGGAAGGACTCATCTGCTTCTGGACAAATGCACAGAATACAAAATTATTCCACACATACGGTTCCCTTCCCCATCCAAAGAATATTCCTTCTTTCCAGTCTAGGCACAAACCACTGCATTCTGATTTCCTCTTAAACTGCCCCAGCCATGAGCAGTTCTTTGGAGCTGCTTCATGACAATGTGTGCATGTGCTGAGGGAAAGAAAGGGCACTAATTAGTATCTGTTTAAATTAATATCTACAAACCACAGCACAAAGACAGGACACATTCCAGGGTTTTTTTGGTCCTTGCTCATCTTTATTTCAAAATGACCCTTAGCTTCTGCTGAATAATAATTCATTTCCAAATGCAAAAGATCATTTGGCTTTGTGTTCTTTATTGACTTAATTATTTTTACAAAAATAGAAAAGCATTAGCCTTTATTAATTTTTGGTTGAACATAGAGTCCATTTCTGTAGGAAGGAACATTCTGGGCTGCAGGATGTTTGATTTATTGTTGACAGTTGTTTAATTATTAGGTCATAGCAGGTCTTCTGGCCACCACACAAATTACCCAGCTTCTGCTATTGTATGTTTAAATCTACACAGGTGTCAGAAAATGTTTGTCTAGAAAAATTACTTTAGGATGAACTCTCAGGTTGTAGCAAACAAGGTCAAGAGCCCCTTTAGGAAGGAGACAATTTCATTGCCTCCCAGTTTGGATTCTCCATAGACACGGTCCACAAACGAGATGGGAACCTGTTGAAACAAGCAAAATCATTTTTGAGGTTCAAAACCGAAACCATGAGAAATTCTGTAAACAAAAGAACAGCCTTTGAGCTGGAGCTTGTTCAGGCATGGGGAGGAGGCAAGCACCAGGCTGGCTCCTTTGTGTCAGCTCCCACCAGGGCCCTGAATGGTGCCCCATAGCTGGGGAGCACGGAATCACTTGGTTTATCACCTTTAAAGCTGATCCAAAGATATTACTCATGGCTGCATGATCCACCCAGGCAGAGCAAACTAACAGCTCACAAAGCCTCCAGCATTTCCTTGTCAGCCAAACTCGGAGCCTTTGAGTCAGTGCCTCAGGAAGCACAGAACAGCTCAACCTCACCCTGCCTGGGAGGTGACTTCAGAACATGGCAGTGCCTATTGTACAAGACCTGTTTTTATCAGTTTTTGGCCATTTTATAGATCATCTGCAGGATTTACGGGCATTTAACACATAAATTGTGGTCTCCTTCACAAAGTGACACTGTCCAAATGAACTCCTGAGATGTTGGGAACGTTCTGCTTTCACTCCTCTGGGCACACACAAGGGACACGTGACAGGACATTCTGTCAACCCTGTGTTGGAATATTCAACCATTTCCATCATGTCTGTCTGCAAAACTGAAATACTTCAGGAACTAAAAGAAAGAACTGCAATTGCAAAAGGCACTAAAAAAATTGGCTTGGTGTTTTGCTGGCAGTGTCAAGCAGGAATCACCTGGTGAGAGGAACACACCAAATCCCCAGCCCCCATGTGCCAGAGGGTCTCACAATTCCAGCAGGTCAGGCCAGGACAAGAAGATGGGAAGAAGATGCCCAGAAAGGCAGGCAGAGAGACTCAGCAGTGACTCTGCTGTCTTAGCAGTGTCACCTCGATGATCCCAGTGACAATCCTGGAAAGAGGCAGGAATCACCGAGTATGGAGCCAGGGCAGGATGGCACAAGTGGCATTTCCTGACCAGGATGAAGAATAGTTATTATCTCATCTAATGGGGGGCTCCAGCTGGGGGCTCCAGCACTGCAATTAAGCACTGAATTGATTCTGGACTTCTGCCTTCCTTGCACAAGAGGTTCTATCATTGGTCTCACAGGCAACATTTCCCAAGTGCTGGAGGACACTGCACACCTGGTGAAGGCCAGCAAAACAGGAGAGATGTGCGTGCAACTCTTCAGGTACAGCCTGTGTCAGCTCTCAACAGCCATTTATTCTTTTAAACTGGCAGAGTTCAATCTCAATACTCAACTTTGCTAAAGAAATATTTTTCCCTGGGATGCTGCTCCACACGTAAAAAAGGTGGAAGGAAAGAGCTGCTTTGTTGTGAGGAAATGCTCTACTCTGTGTCGATGGAGAAATGCCACACATGAAGTTTAGAGAGAGAAGTACAAGCACCAGAATTCTCTGACAATTCATAGTCCTGGAAACGAGGATGAAGAACTGGCTCTGAGATTCTCCTGCAGAGAGATTCCCAGTGAATCATCTTTAAAGAGACCAGCAAGAGCAATTCAATGAAATAAAAAAGGCAGCAGACTGCTGGAGATAGAGAATCTAACAATTGCATGGAGTTTTTTCATTGACTGTAGACAGCACATTCAAAGGGTTTAGAAGCAGAAAGTTGTGAGAGCTGAAAAGTTGGAAAATAACAAGGCAATAATTGACAGAGAACGAATCTGAAATAGAATCAGGCTGCTGGAGAAAATGAAATGGTTTGTAAAGACTTGAGTAGAGATGTCAGTACAATAGGAAGCAGGGAAGAAAAGGCTCGGAGCAGCTTTGTGGTGTATTTTGACTTCTTTCCCTCCTTTGAAGAACCTTGTAAAATTGTGTGCTGCTGAAGGAATGGCAAGAGGAAGAGGGGAAGGATCTGAGAAGCCAGGGGAATAAACAACTGCAACTTCAGGTTTGGCATTCACCTGACAAAGCTGGGAAAATAGAAATCTACACATGTAATTTCTTTGTATTAATTTGAAAATCCTGGCTGCTTCTTGGAGGTACCCAGAAGTCAGCAACCTGTGTGTCCCTTGCCAGGGAGGCACAGGGTGCCTCTCCCAGCTTGCCCATACCTCTCCAATGGTGAATCCCAACTGCCTAGCCCGGACAATCATCTCCATCTGGAAGACGTATCCTTTGGAAACACACTTCTCCATCAGCTTCTCTAAGACTTCTTTTCTGTACAACCTGTAAACAATTCCAAAGGAAATAGAATCTGAAGCCCAGTTTCTGGAATTTAGAAATCCAGACACTGTGTAGGAATCTGAACTGCAATCACCCAGCTCATTACTATTTATAAAACTCTCTACCGAGGTCATGGGAGCAGCAGCTCTTGCAATCTAATCCAGTGTTTCTTCCACCCTTTCCAAACAGATTTCACAGTCCACAGTAAAGGTCTGTTCTTACTCCACTTCCTTGTCCAGCAGTTTCTTAATTTCCAATAAACATTAGGAATTGCAAACCAGATTCCTACCTGAAACTCCCTGTCAGATCTGATGCCCCCGGTCTCAGCAAGACCTGAGTCAGAAAATTGGCTCCACGACTGTGAAAGAGAACATCAGAGTTGTTTAGTACGAAAAGATGGGCACTTACTCCAGCCATTAAAAAGCAGGAACAATCCAAATCCAGTCCCTGTGATACCACCTGCAGTTCAGACTGTAACACAGCTTGTGCTCCAGCTTCTTTGCAGGATAAATAAAACTTCTGCCTGTTCTCTGGGAGGGACAGGAGCATTCCAGCTGTGAGGCTGAGCTGTCCCTCACACCTGCCAGCTCTGAGTCTCAGCTTGTTCCCTGGATGAGGAACTGGATGATGGATGATGGAACTGAGGCCACTGTTCCAGCCCATTTCCCAAGCCCACCCATGCCATTCCAATCCTTCTTGGGGGATTTGAACCAAAGAACCCACCAGTGGTGGGTGCTTCTGCTCTTCAGGGTGAGTCTGCAATGCCCAGCAGGTACAGCAGCTCTGGGGACTAAAGAGTTCAGCTTACAGGGATGGACTACTTGGAATTATTATTCACAAGTAACAAATTTCTGTGTAAAGAGCTGAAAAGTACTGACCTGATTAACTTTCTTTTCAAATCCCAGCCATACACTCCTCCATTTCCTTTATATCTTGTTCCAGATACAATATCAAAATTGCCTTCTTTCTGCTTTCTGTGAACAATTGGTTTTATCAGAAAAACAGGAGGAATGTTTCACAGTACAAATTTCAAAGTAAGAACAATGATTCTTTCAGTACAAAATCTGTACTTTACAAACTTCTGAACAAATAAGAAGAGAGGAAAGCAATAGTTAGGGCAGCTATGAACATTATTCAAACACCTGTTAATTGTCTTATAAAGAGCTACTTCAGGGAATCTTATAATTATCTTTTACTCATTATGGCACAGAATTTCATAGGCTGCCTCATAAATAATTTATAAAGATCAACTTTCATACTATAACCAGCACCTACCTGATAAACTCTGGAATAAATTTTGGCTGAAATGAAAAGAAGACAGATGAGAAAAAAGGGTGGGGGTAAAACAAGAGCAGCCACTGCAAACTGAGCTGTAACAGAGTGTACCCAGAGTACACAAAACACAGCCTTACGTGGTGGGAGAGGTCAGCATCCATAATAACGATGAAATTCCCAGTGGCATACTTCATTCCATGGATGTAAGCAGTGCCTGATGGAAACAGAAATAATTGCCCTCACTCTTTTAACATGGAAATGCACAGAGAAACTTCACTTGAGGATGGGTCACTAGTTGAAATGTCATTTCCAAAGCAGCAGGCACACTCAGAGCCACAGGAAACAGGATGGGCTCCAAACCAGCAGCAATGGTTCCCTGCCCATTGTGTGCCCAGCGTGCAGGGCAGGACGGAGGATCTGCCCTCAGCTCCTGGGGGACGTTTTAGAAACACACTGGGAGATTTATGTGCATTTTAAAGGCTTGTTTGTTCACAGCAACTTGATGAAAATGTGTTTCTGCTTTTGGGCTTTGCTGTGATTTTTTTCTGGACTTTTATACACTTTATCAGTCAAAGTATCCAGCAGATTCTTTTATTAGTTTTTACTAATCAGAGTTAATAAGGACTTACCCAGTCCCAACTTCCTTGCTCTGGGTCTCAGAAGCTACAGGAGATATAGAAAACACATAAATTATTTGACATACAGTTTTAAAGAAAACTCTAAAACTTCCTATATATTTTTTTTCTTAAAACAATCTTCATAAATGCAACTTAATCCAGAAATACTTTTAAAAACTTGGCATTTATGCAGTAACAGACTGGAAAAGTATCTGACTGCCACTAAGTAGATGACAGCATCTGGTATATAACTGAGAGTTATGCAGTAATACATTACATACATTAAAAAAATAAATAAAAAAAAAATCTCCCGTTCTTGAGGAATGCAATGAGACAGATTAAAAATAAATCATAAGCCCAGCCCAGCTCTCATCTTTCCGATTTCCTTACTCCTGCAGTCAATTAAAATTAAATTAAATCTTATCCAAACCCCATCTTTCCCTCGGGCCTGCAGCAAGTAGAGGAACACTCACCAGTCATTGCTCAGGAGCACACAGCAATGCACCAAGGATTGACAGCATTTGGCAAACAATTCATCATTTTGCATTTTTGGTCAGAATGCACATTGTGACCTATCATGATCTTACACTTGTCTGGTGTACAACAGCTTGTTTAAGGATGTAAAGAAAGTACAGAATCCAGGGAATCCACCCCAGTCCTCAAGAACTTATAGTACTTTCCAATACAAAAAAAAAATAGGAAAAAATTTTACCGAATACACAACTCACTATTTTATCTGATCCATATATTTTTTCCAGTTGCCGAGCAACTTCCTGTGTGCCATCCGGGCTTCCATCATCTACGATGATAATTTCAAAATCGATGCCACTGAAACGAGAATGATTTCGCGATGGACGGGCGGGGGCTGCCCAGGGAGGTTCGGAGCATCCCCGGAGGTGTCCCAGGAAGGGCTGGAGGGGCACTCGGTGCTGGGGACAGGGCGGGGATGGGGCCCGGCTGGGATCTGATGGGCCGGGAGGGATTTTCCAGCGTTTCCGTGACTCACGGCGGCTTGGGGACACGGACGGCGTCACCGCCGTGTGTCTGGGGAGGCGGGCATCCCGCAGCCCTGCGGCCACAGCCGGCCCTGCCCGCGGCGCGCCGTGTGCCGTACCTGTCGGTGAAGGTGCGCTGCAGCAGCCACACGACGAGGGGCAGGTTGTCGCGCTCGTTGTAGGTGGGCAGCAGCACGGAGACGCGCTCGGGGCCCCGCGCCATGGCGGCAGTGACGCGGCGGAAGCGGCGGGGCCGGGGCGGGCGCGGCCATGGCGGGCGCGGCGGCAGCGCGGCTCCGGGCCGAGATCCGCCGGCGGGAGCGGGAGCTGCGCGGGCTGCGGGAGCGGCTGGCGGCCGAGCTGGCGCGGGGGGACGCGGCCGAGCAGGAGGAGGACGGAGAGCGGGAGCAGGAGGAGGGAGCCCGCGGGCCGCGGCAGCTCCCGGCGGCCGAGCCGGCGCGGGGGGACGCGGGGGATGCCGAGGATGAGGACGGAGCCCGCGGGCCGCGGCATCCCCCGGCGGCCGAGCCGGAGCGGGGGGACTCGGGGGATGCCGACGAGGAGGATGAGGATGATGACGCCAAGGATGGGGAGGGAGCCCTGGGCTTCCCCGCGGAGCTGCCGCCGCTGCCGGCGCGCTCGGCGCTGAGCGCGGCCGAGATCCTGCGCTACAGCCGGCAGCTGGTGCTGCCCGAGCTGGGCGTGCGGGGACAGCTGCGCCTGGCGCGGAGCTCCGTGCTCGTGGTGGGCTGCGGCGGGCTGGGCTGCCCGCTCGCTCAGTACCTGGCGGCGGCCGGCGTGGGCCGCCTGGGGCTGGTGGATCACGACGTGGTGGAGACGAGTAACCTGCAGCGGCAGGTGCTGCACGGCGAGGCGCGGCGCGGCCGGCCCAAGGCGCGCTCGGCGGCCGCGGCGCTGCGGCGGCTGAACTCGGCCGTGCAGTACGTGCCGTACCGGGGAACGCTGCGGCCGCGCTCCGCGCTCAGCCTCGTGCGCCAGTACGACATCGTGGCCGACTGCTCCGACAACGTCCCCACCCGCTACCTGGTGAGCGATGCCTGCGTGCTGGCCGGCAAGCCGCTGGTGTCCGGCAGCGCCCTGCGCCTCGAGGGGCAGCTCGTGGTGTACAACCACGGCGGAGGGCCCTGCTACCGCTGCCTGTTCCCCGAGCCGCCCCCGCCAGACGCCGTCACCAACTGCGCCGATGGCGGAGTGCTGGGCGTCGTCACCGGCATCATCGGCTGCATGCAGGCGCTGGAGGTGCTGAAGATCGCCTCGGGAATGGGCTCCTCCTTCAGCCGCTGCATGCTGATGTTCGACGCCCTGGAGGGGAGGTTCCGCAACATCAAGCTGCGGCCGAGGAGAGCGGACTGTGCGGCGTGCGGGGACAGCCCCAGCATCACCTGCCTGCAGGACTACGAGGCGTTCTGCGGCTCCTTCGCCACCGACAAGTGCCGGAGCTTGCGGCTGCTGCCCAGCGGGGACAGGATCTCCGTGCAGCGCTACAAGGAGCTGCTGGATGCGCGGCTCCCGCATCTGCTGCTGGATGTGCGGCCGCAGGTGGAGGTGGAGATCTGCCGCCTGGAACACGCTCTGCACATCCCGCTCAGGAAACTGCAGGAGAAAGATGAGGAATCTCTGCGGCGTTTGCAAAAAAGAATTAGCGAAGAGAAGCAGAGAACTGATGACCAGACCTCTCTCCCTGTATATGTTGTTTGCAAGTTAGGAAACGATTCCCAGAAGGCTGTAAAAATTCTGCAGGAGTTACCTGCCAAAGAATTCGGTTCTGTGTTGGTTAAGGATATTAAAGGGGGGCTCATGGCTTGGGCCACTAAAATTGACTCGACCTTTCCTCAGTACTAGAATTTTAAATGGTGAAAAAACCACACGTTTTCAGAGTAAGTTCTGGAGGGTTCCATCTCCTCTGTGTGATGGCTGTATGACGTGGAAAAACCAAACACAAATACCATACTGCTTTTTTATGTTGCCTTTTTTTTTTTTCCCCAAGAAAAATGTGTATTTTTGTAGCTGATTATTTTTATAAAAATGTAAATCTATCCATTCAAGTGGAAAGAAATATGTTCCTTGGTTATGATTTAATAGTAAAAACTTGGCATAACTACTTGTGCATGTGATGATCGAGAATATCCTAATTAGCAATTGTAACCTGGAAAACAACAAAACACAGGAATCACGATTTTACTCGGTCTCCAAACTGCTTAACAAATTGAAACAGTGCATGAAATGAATAAAAAAAGAATTACTGTTAATCTCTAGCTGGTCTGTAGCACTATTAATCTGTCACAGGGAATTGCCAGGACAGCACTCATGAGACCATGGTGGTCAACACCTTTCATTTCTCTGTAGAAGCTGTGTGTATTTATGGACAAGAACAGCACCAGGGTGCTACGAACCTCCAGAGCCAGCCATCCTCGTTTGTTGGATGGCAGAACAGTGGATTCCCCAGCTTGAATAGAGAAAATGAGCTCAACTGTTAATAAGACAGAAGTCTGACCCTGGAAAATCTGTAAAGCAGACAGAAAATGCTTTTATGAGTGCTTAGAAGATTTCAGAGACTGAGAGATAATGAGGAGGTGAGAGAGGGAAAACCAGATATTTATTCTCCCTCCTGAAAGCACAAAGACCTGTTTCCTGAGCTGCTCCCTGCTGCTGTGGCATTTGCAGCTCCCCAGATGAATTTGCTCTGGCCAATTGGTGCTGGCACAAAGAGCTCTGCACATCTGAGGAGTGGCTGTACTTAACTGAATGAAAAGAAATAGAAATAAATAGCTTCTCAACAGAGTTGCCTGAGGCCTCATCACCTCAGTGTAGTAATTATCTCCTTATATTAATTGAGGTATGGATTTCTTTACTTCCTGAGTGGGAAAAGAACACCTGTCATGACTAATCTTCACATTGTATCAGGGAAAAAAAATAAAAATGCCATTATAATTAGTAGTTGAAAAGGTGTATTTTGGTAAAATAAGTTTGAGAACAGCCACACTCCCAGCTGTATTATAACATGCCATGGTTGTAGCAATGGCAGTCTCCAGGGAACAGTAGTGAGTTTGTAAACAGAGCCAGATCTTGCAGTTCAGAGGACAATGAGAACACGAAAGGCCAGGACTTAGAGTAAACATCAGTGTTTGTGGTGCGTGCCCAGGAGTCACTGGGTTGTGGGGGCACAGCTCAGTCACAGTGTCAGGATTCTGGGGCTTTCCTCTCTTGGGAATTAGAAACCAGGGGGGCTTGTTTGAAGTGCCTGACCTGGGATTAAATTTTTCTGTCTTTGCTGTGATTTCTCCACTGTGATGTCAAGAAGAGACTGAAATGTAAACGGCAGCAGTAATTCTGTTATACCCACAGTGGGTGCTGTGTCACACATCCCTCTGACCTGACAAAGGGATCCTTTTCAGTCATTCCAGGCAAGGTGAACCCAAGGATTTGGGGACAAGGGAAAAACTCCTTGATTCTAAATCTGACTGTGTAGAAATTGTGTGTGAAGTCTTTTCCCTTGTTCCAAGATTGTCTTGCCTATGTGTTCTGTAAGTGCAGCCCTTGGCAGTGCTGGACTCTTTGAAATAGGCTGAACAATCAAGGGTCATAAAATCATAATCAAACCCAAACCATTCTTATTTTTGCAGGCTTATCTTTTGTTTTGACATGCTTTAATTCTTGAACTCCAAACCTGTAGTGGTTTCTCTGTTCACTGGGAGAAATTCTATTTAGAATTTTGAAGAGAAGCACTAAAACTTAACGATTTGTATTGCTGCCAAAGCCCTGTTGCAATGTTGGGGTGTGTTGACATTGTGAATCAGGAGGAGCTGCTCTGGCCAAGGAGCTCTGAGTGGCTGGGCTGGGTTATCAGCAGAGAAGAGGTCAGGACAAGATCTTGTCCTTCACCCTCAGTGTCACAGGGTTGCATTTTCTAATAAAAACTTAACTGTTCAAAACAAAACTTTGCATTAGGTCCTTAAAATACTCCAAGCATAAGTTTGTCCTTTTATTTTAATGCAAAAGCTTTGAGCTGTCCTTTGTGAAGCTACAGAAAGAATAATGTGAGGGCTGTGTGCTAGGTGGCACTGCAAGTTAATAAACCACAGCTCTGCTGAGCTTGAGAGATTCAATTCAAGCTTAGCAAGACCTGAAACCCCTTGTACAAATCCATCATTGTGCAGATCTTTTGGAAAAAAGACCAGGGAAAGAAAATAAAATGGAGATGAATATTTTCTTCTGGGTTTTAAGAAGAGTTTCCCCGAATATTTGCCCCTTTTCCAGCGGGCTGGTGCAGGTGGGTGCTGCAGGACAGGGATGTGCAGGGAGCAGCCCGTAGGTGGCAATGCAGGATCCCTGCACCTTCCCTTCCCTTCCCCAGCCCGGATTTGTGGCGTTTCTCAGCCATCCCTGGAGCCACCTCTGGGCCAGGCGCCTTTGGGGCACTGTCCCTCTCCTGGTGATAAATGGAATTATAATGGAATTATACACAGTGCAGGAAATAACCACAGCTGTGTTTACAGGGAGCACTTGGCCTTTGGCTTTGCTCGTCAGGAATGTGCAGAAATGTAACTGGATCTCATCACAGCATCCCAGCATCCCAGAATCCCTGAATCCCTGAATCCCAGAATCCCTGAATCCCAGAATCCCAGAACCCCAGCATCCCAGAATCCCAGAATCCCAGCATCCCAGCATCCCAGCATCCCAGAATCCCAGAGTCCCAGAATCCCTGAATTCCAGAATCCCTGAATCCCAGAATCCCAGCATCCCGGAATCCCAGAATCCCAGAGTCCCAGAGTCCCAGCATCCCAGAATCCCAGCATCCCAGAGTCCCAGCATCCCAGAATCCCAGAACCCCAGAATCCCAGCATCCCAGAATCCCAGCATCCCAGAATCCCAGAACCCCAGAATCCCAGAACCCCAGAATCCCAGCATCCCAGAATCCCAGCATCCCAGAATCCCAGAATCCCAGAGTCCCAGCATCCCAGAATCTCAGCATCCCGGAATCCCAGAGTCCCAAAACCCCAGAATCCCAGAATCCCAGAATCCCTGAATCCCAGAATCCCTGAATCCCAGAATCCCTGAATCCCAGAATCCCAGAATCCCAGCATCCCAGAGTCCCAGCATCCCAGAATGTCAGCATCCCGGAATCCCAGAGTCCCCAAACCCCAGAATCCCAGAATCCCAGAATCCCAGAACCCCAGAATCCCAGCATCCCGGAATCCCAGAATCCCTGAATCCCAGCATCCCAGAATCCCAGAGTCACTGAGGTTGGCAAAGACCTCCAGGAACATCCAGTCCACTCTGTGCCCATCCCCACCTTGTCCCCAGCCCTGAGCACTCAGTGGCACCTCCAGGAATTCCTGGGACAGCTCCAGGGATGGGCACTGCAAACCCCCCTGGGCAGCCCCTGCCAAGGCCTGAGCTCCCTTTCCATGGGGAAATCCCTCTGGAATTCTCAGGGTGCTGTGCAGGTGCTTGCAGCTCTGTGCTGGAGCTCCTGCTGCCAGTGCAGACCCAGGAGGCAGCAGGGACAAGAGGCACCTGCAGCTTTCCCCAGCTCCCTCTCAAAGGAAAGTTTTCTCAAACCAGTTTCAGGGTTTCTGGAAACCGCCCCTCACTCTGCCATGTGATGCTGTACAGCCTTAACTTTGCCATGGACGTTGTCCCCAGAAATATTCTTCTCCAAAATTAAATTCACCTGCAATTGCACTGCTTGGTTTGGTTTGGTTTGCATGAGGATAATATTTATTGATTTCCCAAAATGTGCTTTTCTTTATGAGTGAAAGAAACTGAGTCATCTCTTCTTTGGCTGACCTGGGAGCTGCCAGCAGTGTGAAAGGTACAGATGATTTCTCTCAGCTGCTTTGTGACATGAGGTGCATCACTAATGAGAATGAGAGCAGCATTTCAATTTATCATTCAGCAATTCTGTGTCAAAACTTCATTTCTCTATAGAATTAACTCTAGAAATTTATGCTGGTGCCTGCTTTGTCCCTGGTAGGCACCATTTAAATTACATTGTTATTTTTAACAGAAAGATAAACATTATTATCTTGCTGACCACTTCACTTGCATGACTGAGGGCTGTCAAATGAACTATAAAGTTTTTTAAAAAATCCCAATCTCCAGATGATGGCTGGGAAATTCTTATACTCCAGGTCAGTCCCTGGAGCAGGCTAATTATTGTGTTTTACAGCCCAGTTTTTCCAGACCCATGCTGAATGTAGGTGTTAAATTATGACCATAATTAAGGATGGCTACAAAGCTGCTGTCATTAACAAGGGGACCTGAGAAAGGAGGAGTTGAGACCTCAGCCTGATGCAGTCACACAGGTTTCTGTGCCCTGCTGCTGCACAAGGCTCCAGCTCCTGTCACAAGGGCTACAGGGATAATGGATGAATATTTATAAAGAGTTGCAAATATGCTCTAATTACCCTAATTGGCCTGCTGTGGTTCCAGTTATGGCAGAACTTTATTTCTGTTCAAGTGACATTTGCTTCTGGAGTAGTTCCTGCAGGCAAAGGAAAAGTGAAAGCCCTGCTGAAGAGGGCAGAAGATCCCCTGATATCCTGGTCCTGCACTTTCCTCACCGTGCTCCTGGCAGGCTCGTGGCAAATAACATTCCTCGTCTCGTTAGGGAGCATTTCAGAGGATGTGAGACACTGGGAAATGAGAGAGAAAAACAATGAGCAAAAAGAGAGGGAGGACTAGTTTTATTGTTAATAATTAATAGGCCAAACTCTGAACATTTTCAGGGTGGCAGCGCACAAAATTCTCCTCGACTTTATTTGTGGTGTAGAAATGTGTCTTTATTTGTGGTGTAGAAATGTATCTTTATTTGTGGTGTAGAAATGTATCTTTATTTATTTGTGGTGTAGAAATGTATCTTTATTTATTTGTGGTGTAGAAATGTATCTTTATTTGTGGTGTAGAAATGTATCTTTATTTATTTGTGGTGTAGAAATGTATCTTTATTTGTGGTGTATAGTTTTGCAGAGTCACTGACAGCCAGACAAGGAATCCTGTCCTGAGGATTCGAGCAGAGCTGTTTCCATCCAGGGAACACACCTGGAATCTAACCTGGCCTTCACCTTCCTGCTTGGGATCTGACCATTTCTGTCAGGAGTGCTGAGGTCATTAGGGATGCTGAGGGATGGTTAAGATGCCACAGAGGACGTGGCAGAGCAGTGAGTGGGTAAATCCAGTGGTTTGCAATTTCTGCCATAACAACAGAACTTTTGAGGTGCATTTTTGTTGACAGGGGTGACATCCATCTGCTGTCAGATGAATGACTCTACTTCCATGCCTTCAGATCTTTTGGGATTCTCTAGGCAGCACTCTCTGTGTCTGGGATACTCCAGTTCCACCAGCTCACTGGACCTGGGATCTTTTCCTCCCTTTGTTTTGGTACTGCTGTTATCTTCTGGGTAAATAGATACTAAATCCACTGCCAAATCTCACATGAGGTAGCCTACAGAACTATTAACACAGAAAAAAAGGGCCATGCAGTATTGTACCAAATCCTTGTAGTAAATGGTGAGTAATGACAGTGAGAATGGTGAAATGTCTGATACCTCAGCCAGAGTCAGCTGCTCAGGGCAGAGCTTGATGGCACTGACTGAGGTGAGCAGGGATTGATTGATGTCATGGTCTTCAAAGTCACATTTGACACTTCTTTTACTGTTTAATTTCTTATTAAACAGTCAATTCACTCTATGTAGGTTTAGAATTATCTACTCCACTTTAAAGCCTGTTGCAAACCCAAAAGAGGGATGTGAAATTTTGCAGCAAAAGTTGTTGCTTTTGCATCAGGCTGAACCCCCAGTGAAACTCTTCCCACACAAGAACGTATGGAGCACACCAGGTTTCCTTCCCAGACGTGCATCTGACGATGTGGGAATCTGTGATTCAGCCCTGCATGAGCTTTTTGTTTAATTAGACATTGCTAAAGCCTCTGACTGCTCAGTGACTCCTGAAGCCTCTGACTGTGGAGATCTGAATTACAGTGGGAACATTGTCAAGGGTCAAACACAGACAAGCTCTAAATATTCCCTAGAGAGAATTTTTAAAGACCTTGACCTGTGGTGAATGTGTGCATAATATGAATGGTTTCAGCTCACCTTCTCTGAAGTGCTGTTACAGAAACCACGTGGCTCTGCCTTCATTTCTCTCTTGCACCCACCAAGGGGTTTGTGTTGGTTTTGAGGGAGGAGGAGGCTGGGAAGGATTTTGGAGAAAGTAATTTAATGTATCACCTTACCTGGAAATTCTGCTTTCAACAGGGACTTTTTTTCCCTCAGTGTTTACAGATCCTTCCTGTTGTCCTCTGAACAGGACAGATTCTTTGTTAAAATATTTTCAAGCTCTGTCCCAAAGAGCTGTGATTGTGATTCCTGGGACAACATGCAAGGAAGAGGTGTCCCTATACAGTCTTGTACCTGGATTTTCCTGCAGAGGGATAATTTCCTTTGCTGGTGCTTTCTGGCACAGCCTGGCCCTGCTCAGAGCCGAGCTGTGCCCCAGCCCCACTCCCTGTGCCACCCTCACCCCTCTGTTCCTGAAGGAGCACAGGGACATAAAGAGAGCCCATCACTTTATTAGTGCAAGGAATGCAGCTCCTGCTGTGGGATTCCAGCTGGGAAAGCACCCAGAGCAGGAATCAGAGCGATGCCAGCCCTGGTGCTGCAGCCATGCATCGCTGTGGGGCAGCTCACACTGCTCCTCTGCCTTCATCACAGCATCCAGACCTTGGACTGCAGCTGTCCTGGGGACTGCACACGCTGGGAAAGGGCCAAAAAGGGGTGACAGCCCCCAGCTGTATCACAGCAAACAGCCAGCTTTTGAGCCAAGCCATAATTCTCACAGATTTGACTAAAAATACAGATAATAGACTGCAGAGAGAGAGAGAGAGGCACCAGCAGGATCACCTGAGACCCCCAGGGAAGCTGGAACGCAGCAGGTGGGGTCCCCCAGAAGCTGAGCTCTGAAGCCTGGATTTATTTAGCACCAGGACTGCTGCAGTATTCCCCCTGCAGCTGCTTCCACCTGTGGAGCTGGTTCCAAAAACAACACCACACACGGTGGGGACCTCCCGACAGCTCCTCTGCCCCTGCCTTGGCAGAACTCGCAAGATGCTTTCACAGTTTTGCTCAACCAACACCCAACTCCAGGGTGATATTTTTATTTTATTTTTATTGGACAAGGGCTTTAGAATCAAGCTCTAGTTGTGGGATAAAAAAATTAAGTGATACATGAAATAAATGAGCATTAATGTAAAGACAATGAGAAGATGGATGGCCCTACAGCATTTATTAGCTAGCAGAACATGGAAATGAGCTTAGGTTTTATTTGGTAAGTCTTGATTTCTCCTTATATTCACGTACAGCTCCTTATTTATGGCTCAGCCTGTCAAACACATTCTTAGATAAGCAACTGTTGCTCACAGGACTAATCTAATTACCAGTTCTTTTTATAACGAACGCTGACACAAAGGTAGAAGATGCATAGCACTTGTGCTGGAGCCAATGCTCCAGATGATCAAACAGTTTTGAAATTTAAAAAAAATGGGGAGAAGAATTTTTTGTCACGATGTTCCTGTTTTTTGTCCAACTCTAATTAAAGATGAAGAACAAGAGTGAAAAGCTGGTTCATTTGCAGCTTTGGCACAGAATTAATTGCCAAGAGTTTAGACTGGATATTTTAGCACTCTGCAGTAATGTTCCATAGGCACATTTCCCTATCACAGGCTGGAGAATGTTACAGCCCTAATTATTTGTAAAGTGCATTTTAAAAAGTTTTGGAATTTTCCTTCAGGAACAAGCGTATCAGAACAGCTTCAAATTGTATTTTAAAGACATTTCAACAGAAAATCAGCATGCTGTGGGTTTGGCCAAACATCACAGACTGAGAAACTGATTTTACTTTCTTTTGAAGGACAATGTCGTGTCCTTGGCCTTCATTTAAAACCATTATGCATTCTGACATTGCTCACAACCTGCTCCAGATATGCCAATAAGAAATAGTATTTCTGAATATTAAGACAAAGAAGCATTGGCCAGTGTGATGGGGACTTCTACATTCCCCAAGCTCTTTACTGCTAGTAAACCATTTTTATCAAAAAAGGGTAGAAAATAAGGGAAACTCTTTTAATCAGCTTTTCTTTACCTCTAAGCACACATGAAATCAAACGAGTGGATTTAATTATCTTCTGAGTTCTGGAGTTTTTCTCCTGTGCTGTTGTGCAGGTCAGGGTCACTCTCTAGAAGAAACAGGCTGTGTGATGAAGCTGCAGAGAGCCCTGTGCCAAACCCGAGTGTCCCTGTGCTCCCCTGGCCTCAGCACAGAGCCTGGGCCAAGGTGGCCAACACCTGATTGTCCTTCACGGTGTCACTGCTCTGTCCTGTCCTGTTGAAACCCCTCTCCGTTACCAGCACGTGTGTAACGATGGCAGAGGTAAAGTCAACCTGTCCCGAGTCCCTCCTGATGGGGACAGTGAGGCACAGAGCTGTCACTGCTCCCCTCCATGACTCCAATCTGATTTTCTTTTCCCCTCACTGGAACAGATTTCCTGCTCCTGCCAGGAGCTGGGTGGGAAGGGGTGGTCCCAGTTTGCCCAGCAGTGCTGGGGTCCCTGGAAACTGCCCTCTCCCAGTTCCCTCTCAGAGCTGAGGGCGAGCGGAGCTGGGAACAGATGGTGGGGAAGGCTGGCATCTCCTCATGCATATTTCACTGGATTTGCAGCTAAGTCACCTCTTGATAATAACATTAAGTGCTACAAAACTCCGAGGCTTTGTTCCTCGGAATGTTGCATTCGATGGCATCGGATCAATGCTGTAACATCAATTAAATTTTGAAGCTGGTGAGCTCTGAGTATTTACATCTTTAGCGAGGTTATGCTATAAACAGCTCAATTCTTCTGTGTTCTGCTGTGGGTAGGGCTGACTTGCAAGGAAAGAGCTGGTTCTGTGGCGAGTGACGAATCTTACTTGACGCTTTTTAAAAGCACAATGGGACAAACATCTGTGGTTATTTCCATTACGCTCTAAGGCGTGTTACTGGGAGAGAATTCAGCCATTAATTCTGATGTATTTACATTATTTATATACAAGAACAAGAAAAATGGTAGCCTGTTTAATGATTATGTACATTGTGATTCGGTTGGAAAAATGTGTATTACAAATGGCAAAACAGCCTGTCAAGTGCATAATTATATGTTGCTCTATTTTTTTGTTGTTGCCAGAGAAGTTTTAAATCCTTAAATCCCACTGCATGATCTCGGTGAAAGTTCTGCCCTATACGTTACATGGGGGGGAGGAAGGAACAGCATAATAACAGACTGGTTAAACCACATCAGGTCCTGCTTAGAGCTCCTTCTCTTCGTTTTAATGCCAGGATTACCTTTGTAAGGTGCTTCCAGAGGGAATTAAAAGATGGAGTCTGATACAATGACAGCAAGGGAAACAGTAATGTAAATTTCATTCGTTGTCCCTAGCCTCGGAAGAGAGAGTGGTGAACAAAACCTCGCTGCCTTGTGACTCATTGCTCATCTGAGACTTGGCTTTCAGCAGGAACTGTGCTCTCCTGTACATGATCCTCTCCTGCTCTTGCTTCAGCTCCAGGTAGGAGCGGGAGAAGGTGTGGAAGATGGAGGTGACCGGGAAGGCCATGAGGAGGATGCCGCTCAGGATGCTGCTCAGGGCCACCACCTGCCCGGGGATGCTCCTGGGCACCATGTCCCCGTAGCCCACGGTGGTCATGGTGATGACGGCCCACCAGTAGCAGGCGGGGATGCTGGTGAACTCCTGCGAGTCGGCCATCTCGTTCTCGATGACGTAGAGCAGGGGCGCGAAGAGCGCGATGGCCACGCAGAGGAAGAGCAGCAGCAGCCCGAACTCGCGCGTGCAGCGCCGCGCCGTCAGCCCCAGCGTCTGCAGCCCCAGCGAGTGCCGCGCCAGCCGCATCACGTACAGGATGCGCAGCGCCCGCAGGATCCGCAGCACCAGCCCCACCTTGTCCAGGTAGATGTTGCCCGAGCTGGGCTTCTTGGAGCCCTCGGAGCCCGTGTCCACCAGCAGGGTGATGTAGTAGGGCAGGATGGCGATTATGTCTATCAGCGTCAGGGGCCTCCGCAGGAAGGAGAACTTGCTCTTGGCCTGGATGAATCTGAGCAGGAACTCCAGGGAGAACCATGCCACACACACAGACTCCACAATGAAAATATTGTAGCACATCTGGGAACACTCACCCTGCAGGAAAGAGGAGGAGTTTGTAATCGGCTCTGGATAATAACTGTTTTACTTGGTGCGGTGACAGGAGGAGAGGCTTCTGTGTTGGTTTTTTTAAACCCAAAATATTAAAGGAATTGAAGCTGTTGCTATGGGGAAACACGTTGGCAGTTTGGAACATGCTAAGTGCAAAACTTAGAAAGGCACTGCTTATTCCACAGAAGATACTGCTCGGGAGTTTCAGGCTTTCTAAATAGCAAATACAAAGTCTAACAAGGGAATATACAGAAGAGTGCACGCTAACAGAATTTTCTTTGGACATAAGACCGGCTATGATTAATTCTCTTACAAGTTAATTGAACGGCCATGTAACATTTCAAATGTTCCTCACAATATTTCCCCCCCTCTGAAGACAGCTGCAAAATCCCCATTGAAGTCAATAACCTCAGACCTTGCACTCGCTCTGCTCTTCCCAGCACATACCACTTGCCATCCTAAAAGCTAACTTACCTTTTCCTCCTCCTCCCTCAGGTCAGGCATGGTGCTGATGGATAAGTTCACTGCTGTAATAGTTACAAACAAAACAGACAAACACGCAAACACCTTTCCAGGAAGGCCAGACTGGGGCCTTTCCACCATGTCTTGCAACTTTCTCATGCACAAACCAATTTTTGTCTCCTCTACTGTTTCACCTGTTGTTTCATTTTCTAGGAGGTCATCCTCCCGTTCATTAATCTCTGTGAGCTCCTCCATTTTTTGCAGGTATCTCCTTTTACAACACCAGTCCAAGTTGTCTTCCTCAATGCCCCAGTAGAGCAGCTCCTCTTGGAAGGACAGCGCACACATCTCCCGCAAGAGCCGGAGTTTGCCCACCCGCAGGAAGGTCAGGATGGTCCTGAACGCCCCCGGGTTGCGGTCGAAGAAGAATTCATTGCACGTCACATCGTAATCGTCACAGATGTTCAGAATGTCGTCAAAATTAGTGCAGAACTTGAGCTGTCCCAGACGTGTCAGGGGGAACTCATCCAGCGTGGTCCAGGGGAGCAGGTACTTGATGCCCCCCACGTTGATAATTATGTGACGCTTGCGGTCGTCGGGGTGGAAGCCTTTGAGGAGATCCTCCTGAGGGTGGATTAGCCTGGCTCTTTGGTAAAACACTCCCTTGAGGGTTTCAGATTCTGGAAAGAAAGTGTGGTTGAAGGAAGCATCTGAAGTACAGCTCAGGGCACTATAGTCATAGTCGGAATTTTCTCCAGGCATAAGAGTCATCTTGGAAGACAACTTTGCATCCCTTCGCTGCTCCTGCAAGTGTCTTCTGGAACAGAAAACAGACACGGGGGGTGAGGAAACGGCAGCCTGCTTTCAGGTTCTGAACAAATGCAGTGGTTGGAGCTCAAAAGCATTTATGGTTGATAAGAGCCATTGTAAAGAAAAACAGCAGTGGCTGGGCACGGTCAGTGGCTGGGATTGTCCAGCACTGACCCCATAGCAAGGGCTGAGCCCTGCTCAGGAGCTCTGCCTGGCAGATTCAGCACACTGGAGGCTTCTCCTCTCTCACATACAGAGCTCTCAGTTCCCAGCAGATAAAGAGGGAAGCCAGGAATAATTCCTCCATGTGGCAGGATGTTTCTGGTTCAGAGTAGAGGTATAAAAATGATGACAGTATCACATTAGGACACAGAATTCAAGTGTGTTTTGTAGAAAATGAAGTTGTACAGTTTTTTAAAGTATTACTCACCAAACTTTGGAGTATTTTAGTACCCATGAAATATACAGAAAGAATCAGAAGTCAATTATGTTGTAATTCAGTAAATACACACTTCTAAAAACCAGTTAGTACAAGAGTAATTTCTAAAAGGCCATCTGGAAACAATTTGGGGGAAAAAAGCTCACTTGTATTGGTGATCACATAAACATTTGTATAGAGTTTATACACAATTAATGACATGGCAACTCCCTTTTTATGGCCTGATTCACAAAAGATTGCAAAGAAATACAGGATTTCCATGCAAACCTTGGATTGTTGTTTGTTATCACTCACACCCTACGTGCAGCAGGCTTTGTCCTTGCAGTACACTGAGCCAAGCTGCCCTTGCCTCTGACTTTAAGAACCCAAAAATTTCTAGTGACAGCTTGGAAAATCCTGTTCAAATTCAGCTCATGCAACACTGGCGTAAAGTCCAGGGAGTGAAGGGAACAGAGTTCAGCTGGGTATCAAACCCAGGAGCTGGGAATGTTCGACCTCCTGGCCTCCCTAATTCACTGCACTTTAAGAGTCAGCCTGGAATCTGCTCCTCCACAGGAGGTTGTGCAGCACTGCTCCAAGACCTTTCATCTGCACACTCAGCCTCAGCCTAGTGCTTGGAGCCCCTGAGTCTCACTTGGTGAGAGTATTTATTTATTAAGGAGATTGTACAATAGAGAGACATTAAATATCCACCAGTATTTTGGCTTTCTAGCCTCATGTTCACGGGAAAAGAATAAATATTCCAGTTGATTGGCTTCAGTAGCAGTAGAGTTTTGTTCTTCTGCTGGCTGCACTTACCTCCCCTTGGATGGGACTCCAGGGATACACCCCCTGCTAGGGCCACTTGCTGAGCCACAGAATCCTCCTTTTCAGAAGCTGGGTTTATAAACCACACCAGGAGTGGTACATACCTGTCAGAGGAGAAAAACTCATGATTACACAACAGCAAAGGACTCACACCACAGCTGCACATCAGCTTAAGAGCTCTCCTTAAGTGCTGCAAGGGCACTTACAACGCTTCAATTAAAAACTCCCTCAGTCCTGCTCCTAAACTTCCCGGAGGGTTTGGGCTGAACAGAGCAGCTCTGGGCACATTACAAACAGGTCAGCTTTGGATGGAGTGTTATTTCCTGACTCCTCACTCGTACAGAAGCACAGAATGGTTTGGGCTGGAAGGAACCTTAAAGCTCATCTTGTCGCAGCCCCTGCCATGGATGGGCAGAAGAAAAGCCCCTGGAGTGCGACAGGTTTGATATGGAAACCAGGGCTGCCTGATGGATGTTTGTGTAGGGCTTCATCTCTCAGACCAACTGCTGTTTTATTTAAAAATGCCTTTTCCCTTCTGCCTCAGCCACGTCTAAGGCAGGGCTGTTGCAAACAGAACCAAGACTGACTGATATAAGATATGGATAAGTGGGAGCTGTTAACCATTTTCCCTTCTGTAATACCAGATGATGTTGGTTAGCAACAACTTATCCTCTGAATCTCAGCCAGGAAAAATGAGGAGGCAGCTCATCTCTGTCACTGGTTTGATCTCCCAGCACATCCACTGTTGACACAATGGGAAGAAATGGAGAGAGGGAAATGTAAATGTTCTGCGTGTGTCAGACACACGCTGTAACCCTGAGGCAGCAACTGTGAAAGAGCAGAGCAAAGAGAAAGGGATTTCTTTCTTCGCTGCCGGCTCCTCGACCTGTGTGAGACAATAAATTGGACAAATGAATCCCCTGTGTGCCACACTGAGTGGCTGCACTTAGGAAAGGTTGCTCCTTGGTTTGCCATAATCAGAGCTGGCAAGCCTACAAATCCCACGTAGGAGCTGATGCTCCACATGGGCTATTTTCATGTTCTTTGCCTCAGATACACGCAGCATCATATCTACAGGGGAAGAGTAGGAGGAGATAAAGGACAATAATAAACGTGGCCTGACTTGAAGGGAGAAAGGAGAAAAATAAACCAATGCGTTTCTCCGTGTGTTTCTTGCTTTCCTTCTGAGGGTGCCTCAACAGAATGATGGTCAGTATTGCTTTAGGATGAGATCTAATTAATGAAGGACTCCTTGCTGTTGAACTCAAAGCCCAAGCAAGCTGCTTTATTCCTCCCTTGAAGCTTGATGACTCTTGGGGCAGCTGATAAGAAATGCCTCCAGGAGTAAAGACAACACACTGCAGTCTAAGGTCAGACAAACACATTAGTCTAGAGCCCCAACCTTCCCAGCAATTAAACCAGATGAACTTTCAGCATCTGCTCTAACAGGAAAATCCTCTGCTCTGCTCTGGCGTGGCCAGGCCCAGTGGTAAAAGCCCTGCTGGCCAGAGGGCTGAGCAGCATTCTGCCCTTGCAATGCCTGGGACTCACTGGAGCCCAGTTCATCTTCCTGCTGCCCCTGCTGACAGAGCACCCTCCTCTTGGGCAAATCCCTTCTCTCTGAGCATCACTGCACTCATTCTCTGTAAACTCACTGGGGCAGCAACTGCCTCCTGTGTTCTCCACGCTGGGACTTGCTCTGGCTCTTAGAACCTGCCGTAACACAGAGCAGAGCTGGCCTGGGGCAAGGGCTCTGGGTGACTCCAAGGGCTGGATTGCTCATGGGAACTAAGAGAGGACACATTCTCAAAAATCTGTCCTGCACAAGATGATATCCATTATGTCTGGTGAAGAAATCAAATTAGAAATCCGTACTGCCCTTACTTGCAGCCAAAATTCAGGAAGGATGCCAGACTCCGAGGCAATGGGAAAAGAATTATTAAAGATGCCCTTCTGGGGGAAGAAATAGAACTCATGAGAAACATGATAAAATTCCACTGCAAGTGCCGTTCCCCCCCCAGTGTCCTCTGCAGTATTTTGAATTCTGCAGTGCATCTCTGATGTAATCAGAGCTCCTGCAAGGAGTCCTGCTCTGCTCCGTGGTGCAGACAATTCAAAGTTGTGCCTGGATGACAACAAGCCTGCAAAGAAGAGGCAGAACTCCCCCCTAGTATCTTCTGCCAATTCCAGTGCCTTCAACTCATCTCTGCTGCTTTTCACCATTTGTAAATGAACTTTAAAAAAAACATTTAAAAAAGTTTCAGATTTCAGTGCAGGTTGAATATGAATACAGAGATTTTTTGGAAAGAATTCTGTAAGGAACGTTTTCATGGTCCCTCCTCCTTTAGTCTTTCCTTAGTTAAGCAGGCAGCATTTCCAAGCAGTGCCCACTCAGCTCTCTCCTGGCACGGGATTTCCGTGCTGTACCTCATGGCCAGGTGCCTCCTGCCACACTGCAAGCTCCTTACAGCCTAAGAACACATCTCAAACTTCAGCTTTGCTTGCAAAAGTGCACTTCCAGCCAAATCAGAGTAAAACTTAGAAAGGTCAATGTATAACATGAAATAAAACTCTCCTGAAAAGCAGATAAACTGAAAATAATAAGCTCTATCTCTATCTTGCTCTGCCTGAGCTGGACAGTTGTAGCATCTTATGACAACCTACGAACAGAATTATGCCAAATATGTTACTGGTTGGTTTTATAAAGCTGAGCCTTATTCTACTGATAATAATCAGAAGTGAAATAACTTTGCAGATAACTTATAACCCCAGGAGAACATTCTGAAATACATTAGGATTAATAACTGCAGTTACTCTCCTGCTGTGAAACATATTTATGTCAACGAATTTTAGCAAGTCACATTCATAGAAATATCTTAAACGTAATTTTAAAAAGTAAAGGATTTGACATTTACTTGTATCGATAAATATTTTGCTACCGAAATGAAGATATGTAGTCACATAAGTCACGGAAGAGTTCTTTCATGCTTGTCCTGTCCTCACCCCCTCCCCAAGTCTTTTCCAATGAACAAATCTACCGGAAAGACATTTCCTATCCAGAGCAGTTCGCTCCGTGTGTCTGTCAGTCACCAGCGAGCAGAAGTCAGTAAACACACCAACATAAAAGACATCCCTCAATTATTTAAAAATGAAAGCTATAAAGGACCTTCAGATTAGGCAAGGCGGAAGAACCTGGCAAGGCGATGCTCCATGGTGCGCTGCGCAGCCCCAGGACGCGCGGAGCGGCAGAGCCGGCCGGGGGAAGCCGGAGCAGCAGGGAGCGAGCCCGCAGGATGAGCCCGGAGCGCCTTCAGCCTCCTCGGCGGCGGGGCCGGGGCAGGGCAGGAACGAGAGCGGTGCCGGGGAGCAGCCGAGCCCCTCCCGCTGCTGGCGGCGCGGCCGGCCCGGCTCCGGCAGGGAATGACGGCCGCTCCCTCTCTTCCATCCCTGCGGAGGGACAGAACCTGTTGCTGCAGCCCGGGGGGGCCCCGCCCGCTCCGGGGGCTCGGCGGCTCCGGCCACCCCCGGCCGGGCGCTGCCCCCGCCGCTCCCCCGGCGCCGCCGAAGTTGCCCCAACTTGCCCGCAAGTTGCCCGCGGGCGGCGGCGAGCGCGGAGCCTCCGGGCTGGGGCGGCTCCGGGCGCTACCGCGCCGAGCCCCGGCCGCGGGGAGCTGCGGGGCCGCGGGCGGCACGGGAGAGCTCCGGCCGAGCCCCGGCCCCGCCGCACATGCTGCGGCACCGCCACCGCCCCGCCACCGCCACCGCCACCGCCACCGCCACCGCCACCGCGCCCGGCCGCGCTGCCCCGCGCCGGCCGAGCAGCAGCGGCAGCGGCAGCGGCAGGAGCAGCAACGGGAGCAGGAACGGGAGGAGGAGCTCCCGAGCCGAGGAGGGGCGCAGACCGGCCGGGGCCGCCCGCAGCCCTGCCCCGCGCCCGCAGCGCACAGGTGGCATCCCGGCCATCCCGGGAAAAACGAGTATCCCGAGCATCCCTGACAAACCGAGCATCCCGAGCATCCCTGACAAACCGAGCGTCCCGAGCATCCCGAGCATCCCGAGCATCCCTGACAAACCGAGTATCCCGAGCATCCCTGACAAACCGAGCATCCCGAGCATCCCTGACAAACCGAGTATCCCGAGCATCCCTGACAAACCGAGTATCCCGAGCATCCCGGCCGCGGGGAACCCCTGCCGCTGTGTCCCTGCCGTGCGGAGCGGGGGTTCTGTGCTTGGACAAGGGGGATTACGAGTGTCCATGAAAGCACAAATCCCATCCCAGCTCACTCCCCGATCGGCTCCGAGGCTCCAGGAGAGCCGAGCCCGTGCTCTGTTCCCGGGGCACCCTTGCCCGCAATCAGCACCCCGGGCTTGTCACAGACTTGGAGAATATTGCCCAGCTTTACTTTTAAATGACATTAGTTTGACATCGGGGTGGAAGTTCCTCTGTGTGGGTGTGATCTCCGTTTGAAAGCAGCGAGCTGAAGCTCATTGCCGGGTTCGGGAGTCCCGGCAGCTCGGGCTGTGTCCCAGTCCCGAGCGAGCCGCTCCCATCCCGTGTGCTGTGTCCCCCCGCGGGGACAGACACCGCGGTACCCCTGACTCTGAGCTCCCTTCCCTGCCGGACACTGCTCCTGGAGGGAATGTCCTGCAGGCGATGTCCCGCAGCTCCCTGCGGGATGGGGACAGTCCCCACAAAGGGACAAGGGCTGGCTGCTCCTGCGGGCACCTTGCCCTTCACCCGGAGCACTGCGGGGTCTCGCTCCCAACCAAGTCCTTTGTTGCTATGGTAATACAAATGAAAAATCTATACTATGGTAATTTTAGCAAAACACCTTTTTTTTTCCCCCCCGAAACTAAATTGGACCGTGGCTCAGGATTGTGTGGGCACACAGAAATAGTCGTGCTGATATTCCTCAGCCGGAGCTGTTGAACAGAAGTTCTGGAGAGGGCTGTCAGCTTGGGCTGCTGTTCCCTGATATTGCACAGGGTTTTTATTTGACTTTGGAGAGGTTTCTGAGCAGGCTCTCAGCCTTTGTCTGTAGCAGGGAGGTGACAGGTTTTACTGGCCACAGTGACAGTGGGAGAGTTTTGGATTTTGTACAATAGTCTGTGAGGATCTCGCTAACAAAATCCTGTTTTTAAAGTCTTTGCTGCTGAAGAGGAAGGACATATTTAGTAGGGACTCCCAGGGAGGAATCTGGGATCAGTTTTGGTCAGTGTTTGCTGTAATAATTTGGGGGACAGAAAGGAAGGCATTTTTATAACGTGTGCAGCAATTCCAGCACAGAGTGCAAGGCTGACACTTCAAATGACCCTGAGATGCTGCAGAGCCTGCCTGAACTCAACACATTGAAACTGTAGGAGAAAAAGCCGGTGTGGTGTGCCACAAAGGAGGAAAATCCCACTCCAGATGAACCCTGAGAGGGGCAAACCCTGCAGAGGAGACTCAGGACGGTGATGCTCGCAGGCTGGGCAGTGGTGCAGAGCAGGAGGAGCAGCTGGAGACATCAGAGGGCGTTATTTCTGTTCCATTTAGTGCTGGCCAGGCTCGGCTGGAGCTCTCTGGCTACTCTCAGCCGTGGCACTCACCCTTCCAGAGAGATGCAGGCAAAGCAGAGAGGAGAACAGCAACCACAACTAGAGGCTCGGAAATGTAAGCTGTGTGGAAGACTGGAATTCATTATTTGAGCTGGAAAAGAAAACACAATGTAAGGACTCAGCAACTGTCTTCAAATGTATAAACACATCTGCAAGGATGACAGTAAACACTCGTCCTGTGACCACAAATGGTGGGACAAAAAGCAATTTGCTGAAGTGCAATTAGGGAGATTACTTCAGATATCAGGGAGAAAAAGCAAACCAGACAAAACTATTTCCCTGTGAGTAGCTGGGGAGTAGCTGGAATCTCAGGAGACTGTAAATCTGTTCAGGGGTGATTTAAAGAAAAGATTGGATAAAAGTCCCTCAGGGCTGGCTGTGACCATGGCTGGGGCAGGGGGGGTTTCCAGCAGCCTTCACTTGCCAGCCCTTATTTCTGTGAGTTCTGGTTGCCCTCCAGCTTAGAGTGATCCTAAAGGAGAAGGCACAAAAGGACAGCTCACTACCACCCCATGTGATTAATGCAGAGTTTTTCTACTATTGAATCAATCATTCCTGTGTTGTTTGGATCAGGATCCCATTTCCATCTGCAGTCAGACAGGAGCAGAACTCTCCAGTGCATGTAAGCAATTTCAAGTCCAGTTTTGAGCACTAATGACTGCAAATGGTTATTATGGTGGTCAGTGTTAATAGGAATGTCCTGGTCCCCTCTGCACCACTCTCCCCTCATTTTGGACTCTGGCTTGGCAGGTTCAGGTGGGCTCAAGGACTTTGTGGACATCAGTGTGAGGAGTGGCTGTGAGACCACTGGCTGTGGCCAACATTAAATCTGCTCTGGCAAATGGGGGTCTTCCCTCTTCTGTCTCACCCTCATCCTTTGTGAGGATTCCTGGGGGAGCCAGAGGTGGTCCCTGTCCCTGAGGGTGGCCAGGAGTGCCCCAGCAGTTTTCCTGCAGTGCTCAGCTGTGCGTGGAGGGCTGGCCAAGGATTCCCAGAGTCAATCAACTACTTTGTCCTCCTTGAGGAACTGGCAGTGCTGCAGAGAAAAATTTTAATCCCACTTTCATTACTTTTATAGCCTGTGGCTGCTTTTCCCTCTGTTCCTTTGACTGCTGACATTGAGATCCTGTTCTATCAGTTTCCCTGGCTTTTAAAGGCAATTCCAGCATCACTCTGCACTCAGGAGCAGTGCTGCCAAAAAAAGAAGGAATTTCAACTTCACAGCACCTTTCACCTCTCACCTCCCAAACAAATCAGGAGGCTAAATTCCTTTCTTCTAAAGGGCTGCATTCATTTGGGGCTCTCAGGGCAGGAAAGCATCCCCAGGCTGGAGTGTGTTCAGAGGGCCACAGGATGGTCAGTGCATGGAGCACCTGCTCTGCTGGGACTCTGGCATTTGGCCTGTGCAGCCTGCAGAAGAGAACAGCTTTGGGGGCTCCTGATGGCTCCCAGTGGCAGCAAAAGCTTTTCAGAGAGACAGAAAACTTCCAAAAGCCCATTGGATTGAGCCCTGAGCCCTCCCAACCACCCCAGCCCTGTGCAGGAGGCTGGGCTAGAGCCCCCAGAGGGCTGTGCCAGCCTGGATGATTTGGGGGGGAGGTAATTGCTGTTTGCAATATTGCTGCCATCCCCAGCTCCCCTCAGATCAAGGAGACTCACCTCAAGGTGAGCAGATTTCCTAAGTGGACCCAATTCTCCTGTCACCTCATGGTGATACATTTCTGTGCTGATTTATGACCTATGCAGGCATTTTTGTTGCTTGCTTCTCTTGTCTTTCCTCATGAGCAGCTCCATTACTCTTGGTGCAGTGCCTCTGGAGTGCACCTCCTGTGGGTAGAGCTTCCAAACCTGTCCCTGAGCTTTGCTACAAATAACCCAGTTAAACCAGCAATCCATCATGTGCTGCAACTCAGAGATGCTCAGATCCAAAGGGATTATCCTACAGGGGGCTCAGCAAGCCACATTCCCGTGCTCCCCTCATCCTGCATGCCCTCCTGCCGCTGGAAGCAGAGCCCTTCATGGCCACAGAAGGAGCCACAGCAGCTCTGCCAGCCCTGCCTGAGCCCTGCAGCTCTGCCCCTGCAGTGCCAGGGAAGGGAGAGCTCTGCCAGCCACAGGGAACTGCCCCAGAGCCTCAGGGCTTTGGGTCCCAAAGCTCCCAGTGCAGCTCCCCTCGAGCACATGGAGCAGCTCCTGGTGTGTTTGGGTTTGGTGCCTTTTGCCAAGGAATGCTGAAGGTTTCCTCACCTGCCCTGCTTGAGGTAAACATGAATTTAATCCCTTTATGGTCCCTTTATTGCCAGCTGAGGTGCTGTGGAGCAGATGTGGCTCAGGAATAAACTGTGACTGTCCCAATGGGTCACTCAGGCCCATCACTGCAGGGCATGGTGCAGGATTCTGGCTCTGATCCACCCCTGGTCAGCAGGATCCCACCTGCAATCACCTGCCCTGGGTCACAGGAGCTCTGCAGCAGAGAGGGGATTCCATTTACATCTCTCACCTTTCATCACTAAACAGCTCCTTGGGTGTTGGTATTTGCAGAAAAGCTTTCCTTCAGCCTCATTCCTTGTGCAGCTTGTGTTTGTGCACGGGCAGCACCAGGCTCCTCTCCCATTCTGCTTCTGTTTGTCCTTGCTGCAAATCATCCAGGAGAGCTCCTGAGGAGCTCCTGCACGTCTGTGTCGTGTGAGTGGCACCGGAGGAGCGAGGAGTAACACATCCCTCCTCCATCCACAGCTCTGGGGATGTTGTGTTTGTGTTTGCAAGGTGCCCAATGCGACTCCAATTCATTTACAAACCCTTGAGATTTTACTCCAGCGCCTCGTGCTGCCAACCTCCCCCATATTCCCTCTGCAGATCCACGTTCTGCATCCTCCCCTGGTGTGTGCTGGCACCTGGGGCTGCTGGAGCCTGAGCAGCCAGGCTGGATGTGACACCAGAAACAACAGAAACTCTGACTCTGCAAGGAAATGAAACCAGCAGGAAGTGAGCTGGAAAACAGAAAGGAGTCAGCTGTTCAATTGGGCAGAAAACTCTTTAATTTGAAAAAGTAGAGAGGTGTGGATGTGCTCAGCCAGCCTCACTGGGGCTTGGTTTGAGCTGTGCAGCTTCTCCTCCTCAGGGATATCTCAAGTGCTTGGCTGTGCAGCCTCTGCTCCAATCCAGGGAAAATCCAGCCTGGAAAAGCCTGGGATTGCTGAGTGAGGAGAGGAACCTCTGCCTGCACGTATTTGTGTGCTTAGCAGAGCTCCTGCCTCATCTGAAGGTGTGCTTTACTCCCTAGCAAAGGACAAACAGGAGAATTTCTGTCTGCAGGTGATTCTTGTCCCTTTGGATTCCTTTGCAGCCAAGGAGTGCAATTCCAACTGTGGCACAAAACCAGGAACCAGCTTTAAAAATATTTATATTCCAAAGGTTTGGTAAAATGCAGAACTCCAAGTATGTTTAAATAACTGATTTATGTCGTGTACCAACAAGAGCAGTGGGAAGTGTTTACAGGAGAGGGAGGTTCTTGGGCTGAAATGAGTTTCAGGGAACTGCTGTATTGAAACTATCAGGACCAGTGGATTATTTATCATGGCTCTGGCAGCCTTCCAAAAACATATCACATTTTTTTTCAGATTACCAAACTGAAAGAGCCTTGCAAGGATCTGAGAAATGCCTTCCCAAGCATGTGCTTAAGCAGCAGCATTGTTCAGCTTTATGAGTGAGAATGGATAATGCTCCTAAATACTTCATTACAGCATCTGCCTCAGGTTAAAACCTGAACAGACCCTGAGCTCTGAAACACTTCAAGGGCAAGAGGGTCCTTAATTCCAAACTAAATCTGCAGGTTCTCTGGTGATAGATCACTCAAACTGTCAAATGTCACCTGGCATATAAATTTCAGTCAGTTATTTCTGCTCAGAAATATAGGTAAGAGGAGATCAACTTCCATTACATCTCTTTTTCTAGCTCAGTCAATTTTTAATACTGGTGATACATTCAGTGGATAAGAAATAATTATCTTAGTCATAATACTTTTGATTCATACGAAAATATACTTCGTGTTGCAGCTTTTAAAATGATTTTGACAATATAAAGGAAAAAATTTATTAAGCAAAAGCCATCATGCATGACTCCTGTAACTGCTGTTACCAAGAGCTGGGGGGATGCAGTAGGATTGGAACAATTTCTGTCTCAGTATTTCTGCAGCTAAGGCAGGGGATGGGACACGGGGAGATGGGACAGAGAGATCTGAGCTCCTCTGGGGAAATCCCTCCTCAGCCTGGGCTGATTTTCCCTCTGTCATTTGTTGTGTCTGCAAAGCAGAACATTTTCAACAGCAAGAGCTGCACATGTTCCGTGCTGGAGAGCTTCCCTTTGGAATGGAATCATCTGGAGAAGAGCTGGTGGAGAGGCCCTGGGAGAGCTCTCAGGCTCGGTGGGAGGTGTGGAAAATCCAGTGAGGAGCAGAGTCCTTGCTGTAATTACAGTCCCAAATCCCAGGGGATGTCTCTGGGGCCCTTGGCACAGGAATTGCCCAGCTCTGTGCCCGAGATGAGTCTGGGCACAGCAGACAGCAGCTCCCAGCCTGTCCAGGGCTGTTTGTGGCAGGTGGGCACAGGGAATTCCTGCTGCTGGCTGTTCCCATGGCACCGTGCCTCCAGCCCCTTTTCTGCTTGTTTTGCCATTGAAATTCCTGCCAGAAGTGCCTTGGGGTCAGTGAGAGCTGAGTGGGGTCCCAGCTCCATCCTGGGCAAGGCTCAGACACATCTGAGCCTCTTTTGTCCCTCTTGCTGTGTTGGTCTGGTGGCACCCAGAGCTTTTGCTGCTCTGCTGCACAGTGTGGACAGAAGGGAAGTTCACAGAGGATCACAGTTCTTTTAACTTGGTGTCTTTTTTGGCTCAGATTCTGAGCAAATTGAGGTTTAATTAGCACTGTGGATTGTTTGTCCTCGTGCAGCAGGGATGGGCTCTGCTGCTGTGGCTCCTCAAGCTGCCACAATACAAATAAAGAAGAGTAATTTTCCAGCATGACCCCAATAAATGTGTGCTTTTTGCCACTTCTGTGTTTAAACTGGCAAAGGAGGGGATCTGAGGGGGTGCACTGAACAACTGAGTTCGCTGTTGGATCTCATGGCTGTTGGGAATTGGAGAACAATGTCAGCATTTGCTGTTCCTCTCATAAAACAGAGAAACCAGGGCTGTCTTGACAAATACATTGAAATAACTCACAAATGGATGGTTCCTCTGCAGGAACAAATACACTCTAAGGTCACTCTGCTCCTCTGCATCTGCAGGCATTCTAGGACAGCAAAAGGTAAAGATTTATATTATTTTATACAAATGTAAGAAAAATCTCCATATTTTCAGTCTCTGAATAAACTCTGCAATGCCGTGTCATAGCTCTAACAAGGTCTGATAGCTTTGCTGATCAAATCTTAGCTTAGCAGCGCTCTGATAAAAAGATATTAATGAGTTCTTGGCTGCTACTCTTGTGTCAGACAGGAAGATAAAGTGATCAGTTTAATTGGAAAATGGGCACTGGAGCACCAGCACAGTGTGTGGGGGAGAGATCCCATTCCTGTCTTTCAGCAAGTGACTGAGCTGGCCTCTCGTGTTTTGTGTCCAGGGATGCAGAACAGAACATTTTCAGAATTTCAGAATTTTCAGAATATTTTCAGAAGCTCTTCACTGGGGATATCTGGGAGTCACTCAGGTAGTTTTGCAATTTGTAGTGTAGAGTGTATAAAATTACTTTAATAATTAATTCAGGCAGTGGTGTTTATGGATATGCACTGGGGTGTTTTGTACTCAGTTCTGTCTGTGTTTGTTTTTCAGTCTCCTTCCTCCTGCTTTATGGTTTTACAGCCACTGGTACCTCAGAAAATGGGAGCAGTCATGTTCTCGTTGTGCAAGCTCTCTCCACCACCCCAGACAGAGAATGAGGAAATGGAATAAATCAGCTCAGGCTGCTCTGGCATTTCGGTACGAGCTCCATGGGCTAGCACAGCTCTGGCAGGATGAGCAGCATGTGGAGAGTCCCTTTCTGGAGCTGCTTGCTTTTGAGAGACAGTGGAGGTGACACTGCAGCTGATTATCCCCAGCCAAGGGAAGCCTGGGTTTATTTCTCATCTCTGGCATTTTGTTAAACTCACCTGCCAAGGAAAACACAAGAACAAAGTTCCAGGGTGTCCATGGCTCTCTGGACACCCAGGGCTGATGGATCCCGTTCTCCTGCAGGCTCTGGTAAATCCTGTTTCTGTTTCTGTAGGAAGACAAGCCCTGCAGGGCAGCCTTAGGGCTCTGTTTGTGCTCTGACCCTCCCTGGAGCAGAGCTGTGCTCAGGGCCAAGAGCACCCAGGGGTGTTTGCAGCTCCCTGGGGCTGCTCTGGCTGACGGGGATCTGCTAATTAATAAATCACCAGCGTTCCAGAGGGGCTGCAGCAGCTGCTCTGACATCCTGAGATGTTCCCTTGGTCCAGCTGAGATCCCCTTCCCCTCCTGCCCAGCCCGCTCTGCCCGGGGCCACAGCGGGGTTTGACTGTGCTGGGTCTGGGGGAGTGTGCTGGGAGCTCGGCAGGATGGGGACAGGGATGGGACAGGGATGGGACAGGGATGGGACAGGGATGGGACAGGGATGGGACAGGGACAGGGACAGGGATGGGACAGGGATGGGACAGGGACAGGGATGGGACAGGGACAGGGACAGGGACAGGGACAGGGATGGGACAGGGATGGGACAGGGACAGGGGCAGGGACAGGGACAGGGATGGGACAGGGACAGGGACAGGGATGGGACAGGGACAGGGATGGGACAGGGACAGGGACAGGGACAGGGATGGGACAGGGATGGGACAGGGACAGGGATGGGGACAGGGACAGGGATGGGGACAGGGACAGGGACAGGGACAGGGACAGGGACAGGGATGGGACAGGGATGGGACAGGGACAGGGACAGGGATGGGACAGGGACAGGGACAGGGACAGGGACAGGGATGGGACAGGGACAGGGACAGGGACAGGGACAGGGATGGGACAGGGCCAGGGACAGGGATGGGGACAGGAACAGGAATGGGGACAGGGACAGGGACAGGGACAGGGATGGGACAGGGACAGGGATGGGACAGGGACAGGGACAGGGACAGGGATGGGACAGGGATGGGACAGGGACAGGGATGGGACAGGGGACAGGGATGGGACAGGGACAGGGACAGGGATGGGACAGGGACAGGGACAGGGACAGGGACAGGGGACAGGGACAGGGACAGGGACAGGGACAGGGATGGGACAGGGATGGGACAGGGTCAGGGACAGGGACAGGGACACAGGCAGGGCTGTTCTGCCTGCAGGGCTGGGGCTGGGCTGAGCAGAGGCTCTGACTCCCTGGCCTGGCCTTGTCCTGCAGATCCATTCCAGCAGTGCAATTGCAGAGCTCGCTGGGCTGGGGGCTGGCAGGGGGGTGTTTTAATTACAGAAATTACAGCTGCTCTTTTCCACTCTAGCTGGAAGTAGAAGTCCTTAGGCACTGACCTGGAGACATCCAATTAGCTCCCTCTGAAAGCCACCACATAATGACTGGTTAAAAACTTCCCTGATGCCGCATTGTGGGCAGGGATAATTATTTGCTGCACTCAAGGGTATGACTTGTTCTGAGTCAATGGATAACTTTTCTAATTCCTGGAAAATGCTTCTGTGTCCTGCTGTGAGCCACAGTTATTCCTTAAGAGCTGATGCCATGGTTTTGTCTGCTTGGGAAGCTGCAGCCCTAAAGCCCTGTGTGAGAGCAGAATTCCTTCCTTGTCCATCCCAGAGATTTCCCACCTGTCCATCCCACAGGATTCCCACCTGTCCATCCCAGAGAATTCCCACCTGTCCATCCCACAGGATTCCCACCTGTCCATCCCACAGCCCATTCCCACCTGCTCTGTTGCTCCCAGGCTTTGAGATGAACCCTCCAGTGATGCTCAAATCTTGCAGCCTTCTACCACGAGTGCTAATTCTTGTTATTTTGGGCAGCAAAAGCTTCCCAAGTTTTTCTGTGCTGCCTGCATAGTTCCACTCCTGCTGATATTCCAGAGGAAGCTGTGTTGTGCTCCCTGTGAGTGCTCCTATGGCAGATTTCTTACTGCTCTCCTCTAGCCCAGCTTCCCAGTGTGCTGCCCTGAGCAGAGTTTATTGCATTTTTAGCCAATTCCTAATCCCTCCTGAAAATCCCTTCCAGTAAATAAAGCTTATTTCAACAGCCTCATCACATCCATCCCGGAGTTACCTGCACTCCTCCTGAATGCAAGATCTTCTCACTGTTTACAGTTTTACACAATAAAAGGAAGCTGTCCTGGCACTGCAGTCGCAGCAGGGGAGGTTGGTTTGTCTCTCCCCAGCCCCAAGGCTGGCAGGTAGAAATGGAACCTCTAGAACCAAACAGCTCCTCCCTGCCATGACTCACAGGCAGCTTCTCATCAAGCTGAAATGATAATCAGTGATGCCAGAGGAGGCAGGATGCCAGGGGGATGATCCATGGAGCGAGGAGGAGACAGGGAACACCACCTGGAGCGTGGAGCTGAGCGAATCCAGGGCCAGGCAGCACCAGGGGTGTTCCTGTCCTGCTGTGCCAGGAGAGGGTGGCCAGAGCACGATTCCACTGTCCTTAGCAGCTCCAAGAGTGCTTCCCTGGGCAGAGCTCCCTGGGGAGGGATTCCTCAGAACTTTGGTCCTCTCGGGATCTTCTCGGGGTTCCAGACTCTCCAGTCCCAGGCATCAGCCCCACCACGAGAGCTGCTCTGGAAAAGGTGATTTCTGGGGCAGGAGGAGCCCCAGCTGTGCTGTACAAAACCAAAACTCTGCAACCCAAACTGCAAAACGTTGCCTTCCAGCTTAGGGCTAAGGCAGGTAAGTCACAAACTCACCTGCAGGGATGAATGTTGGGCCACAGAACAAGCTCAGAACAGCTGGGGCTGACTCTGGCCTTACTGGCCCACAGATCTGGTTTTTCTTACACCTGTAACACTTTCTGGTTAAAGACAATAATAATAACAACAGACTTAGGTGTGCTTTCATTTTTCTGAATCCAATATTTTCCTCTCTAAGCTTCTTGTGCGATGCTCAGTCCAGGGTGAACGTGACCCACGAGAGGCAGAGTCTGGGATGAGAGTTGCTATCTGAAGAGGAAAAAGTAAATTTACCTACAGAAGGAAAGGAAACAAAGGCAATAGTTACCCACAGTGGTGCTGCTATAGAGACCAGGCCATTTCAAACAGCAAGAATAAAGAGAGATGTGTGCTAAATTATCTCTGCTTGCTTCTGTCACTGGCAGCTCGTTACCATCACTGCCTGCTGCACTGGCTCTCAACAACAGCTCCACCACTATTGCTTTAGAGGTTTATACTCACAAAAAACTCTGGATTTGTGGGACTGGATGATTTCATTTTACTTTGACAATGAGGTTTCAGCTTTTAGAAAAATAGCTTTTCAGTCTCTTTCCCAGACTCCAAATTAAAAGAATAATTTGTCATGGAAAAGTACAAAAATGGGCTTAAGGAGAATGAAAGTAACCTTGATTTTTTTTTTTTTTTCTCTGCATAAAAATGTACCTCAGAAGTTGAAAGGAAAAGATACAAATGAAGAAGGCTGATTTAGGCATCACTGCAGATTACACACATTCCATGGATCTTTGTTTATTTAGGGATGAAACTGAAAATAAAACAAACACGGTTCAGATTTTTAAGTGGGTTTCCAGAAATCTTTCTGTTTTATCCTATTTATAGCCTGGCAGCACCAGTAGGTGTAGAGCAGCAAAGCTGCATCCCATGGCACCTCTGTGTTTGTGTGGAGGGGGGAGCTGAGGGACTGCACCCCTGGGAGAGATTCCAGCAGTGCCTCCCTTGGGTGTCCCAAACCTCCCTGGCCAAGCTGCAATGGCCAAGCTGCTCCTTGGGGTGTCCCAAACCCTCCCTGGCCAAGCTGCAATGGCCAAGCTGCTCCTTGGGGTGTCCCAAACCTCCCTGGCCAAGCTGCAATGGCCAAGCTGATCCTTGGGGTGTCCCAAACCTCCCTGGCCAAGCTGCAATGGCCAAGCTGCTCCCCTGGCATCTCCCTGAGCTCCACAGGTCACAGGGGACAGCCTGTGCCAGCCACCAGAAGTAACAGGATTGGAAGTGGGATCCACCCCTTGAGATCCACCTCTCTGGATCCACCTCTTAGGATCCATCCCTCTGGATCCATCCCTCTGGATCCATCCCTGGGGATCCATCCCTGGGGATCCATCCCTGAGGATCCATCCCTGGGGATCCATCCCTCTGGATCCATCCCTGGGGATCCACCCCTGGGGATCCATCCCTGGGGATCCATCCCTGGGGATCCATCCCTCTGGATCCAATTGTCTTTAGGGGCAAGGATCTGCCCCAGGCATCTGGATTTCAGTCACCTGCACCAGCAGCAAAAGTGATGCCCAATATACAGATGTTGTGTTTTATTCTGATCATGCACTGGTGAAAAAAAAAGGTAAATAAATAAATGAAAGGCTTTCTGTGGTGTATTTCCCATATCTGTGTAGCCAGAGCAGGTCGGGCTCATGTTCTGGAGCATCTGCTGTGTGGTTCTGTGGGGGGCTCATGAAGACTCAGCCGATGAAGGGTGCATCTGTTATCCTGGTAGGATGTGGCAAAAACGATTGAGTCTCTTTTTAGTCATCACACATTGGTGCTCTCAGTGAGACACTTCATTTAACAGCTCCTGTTTGACACTGCTGCTAGCTGATCCAGCCAGGAGTGCTTTGGTGTGCTCCAGGCACGTTTCACTGAGATGGAAGCAGAGAGGATTTGTGGTGGCCCTTGTCCAGAGGACACAGGAGAGGGCCAGGGAGAGCCCCCAGCTGCAGGGATTTGTGCTGAACAGTTATCATGTGTCAGAAGCCAAATTTCCTCCTCTTTCCTTGCTTTTTGCTTGAGATCCCCTGTGTAAAAGTGAGGGAGCCCAGGTGGCTGCCACTGAAATGCTTTATGGAAGGAAATGGATGTGCCCAGCCTTTCCTGCTGCTCTCCAAGTCACCGAGGCTGGGTGGGACTGGGGAGCTGTTAGCTCGAGAAATGATCTGGGAAGGATTAATAACGAATAGAAAACTGGGATATGGAAAGGCATGGAGTGTTCCCCAGGGGAGAGAACACACTCCAGGTTTTAATTCAGTGATCCTGGAGGCAGGGGGGTAATTCCAGGCTGGGAATCAGGCGGGAGTGTCACCCGTGGGAGCGGTTTCCATGTCAGAGGTGATGATGAAAATGTTCTCAGTATTTTTATAGGCACCTGTGAATTATTAATTGGGCTAATACTGTCATCATGTCAGCTGAATTCTTGCTCCAGGCTGAGTTCAGGAGCTCTGTGAATGCACATTCCCATGGGTGCCAATCCAAGGGGGCACCTGGGGAGTGGAGCCCAAGCCATGGTTATCCACATCCACCTGCAAATTCCTGCTGCACCTCCCTCACCCTGAGCAGCTCTCACAGAGCCTTCCTCTCCCTCACTGCTGAGGCCTGGAGGTCTTCATCAAGGCTTTTCCTTATTACTTTGCTTTTCCCAGCTTTTCCTGAAATGTGCTTTAATAATGATGATGAAATCACTGTTAAATTATGTGCCACATTTTTGGCCAGCATCAGAATTAAAGATACTTCATCAGCCATTCTGAAATCCAGATTTGGAGAACAGAACAACAGCAGCTCCAGTCAGCTTTCCTCTTAGCATTAGGGTAATTACTTGCTGGAATTTTGTATAAGATGGAATTGTAGGTACCTCAGAAAATTCCAGTATCTGCATCTTCCAGGGTCTAACACCTCCACAATACTGATTCACTCCTGAACTGGAATTTGTACTCCTGCATTAACTGGGGATGCTGGAAATCTTCACAGGTGACTGGCTGGTTTACACCGAGAGTATTGGTGGCTGTAGCTCGTGAAAATACACAGGACATTCTTCATTCCCAGGACTTTTTCCTCTTCAAAGCATGATGTCATATCAGGGTTAGAAAATCCAGACAAAAACAACCCCCAGGCTGGGAAATACCACAATGTTTGATCCATACTGAGCTGAGCTGCAGCTTTCCCAGTTCTTTTCAGCCTTACTCTCTTTGCAGCCTTTAAACTGGATGAAAAACAGCAAAGAAAGGACGAGGCAGTTATTCAATCTTAAACAAAACCAGTTAATTGTATTTTCTTGTCATTCTCTTTTATACTTTTAAGGCCTTGAAGCATATTTCCTGTCACCAGGTACGAGTCAGCCTCAGTGGCCAGGATGGGGTTTCCATCCAGGAGTTTTCCACAATCCATCCCATCCCTGCTGGGCTCACAGGGCTCACTGCCCAGGACTGGGCACAGGCTGCTGCTCCCAGGCTGCTCCTCAGCTCCTCCCTGCTGACAATTCTCTTTGCCCAGGGGTTCTGATACTTTATTCTGCTTTCTCTTCATGTTTCTTGTCCTTTGACCTGCGACAGAGGGAGCAAAGTTAAGTACAGGGTAATTTCTTCCTGCCATACATGGACATACATGGAAAATTTGGGATGTTTTATTATCCAGTTGCAGCTGGTGTTTTCTTTGGTTTGCTCTGGCTTCTTGGCATGTTTTATAGCAGTGTCTGGAAAATCAATTTTTCTTCTCCCAGCTACAAAGCAGTACACGTGTTCTTAAACAAAACCCTGTCATTCTGACCAACATCTTTAGCTTCTCTTCCCTGCTGCTGTCATGAAATCTACTTCAGTCCCATATATTTACTCTTTAATTTTACTCTTGCTTTTAGTGGTCTTACTTAGTTTAAGAATGCTGTCAAACAACAGATTATGCAAAAGGGCTGCATGTGTGTCTAGTGTTTCTCCAAAAGGGATTGCTTTATTTGAATTATTCTTTCTAAACTGTAAAACTTCACTGGTTTCTTTCTTCTCTCTTCTTTGTTTACTACAGATCTTCTTGTTTAAGGAAGTTTGATGGGTCAGTGGTGAGAGTCACAATTGAGCTGCTCCTCAGGTGGGGATTTGGGGAGAAAAAGGAGCAAGAATGTTCCAGTGATGCTCTGATGGGCTCCAGAGGTGCAGCTCTGTCCCCATGGCAGGATGTGGCACCGTGTCTGGGAGAGGATCCAGGGCAATCCAAACCCAAAGCACATTCAGCTGATCTAAGCAGGAATTTGAAAAGGTATTTTTGCAGTAGCAGCCTCTTAGATTTTTCTTTAGACCTTTAAGGCAAGCTTAAAAAACAAATTCTGGAAGAGAGCAGGATATTGCTCCATGAACCCCCAGCAGCAGGGCTGTGCCACGTGCTGGCTCAACAGTCCTCACATTATTTTGGGGGCTAGTTAAAGATATTCCCTTTAAAAAGGGCTTAAAGTTGTTTTGCTTTTCTGAAGAATATGTTGATTTCTTTTTAAAAATCAGCATTTTACTTCTGCATTTTTTTTGGTCACACCTGTAGCCGTTCAGGGGTATTTAACCCTCGTTACTGAACAGCTGAAAGCAAAATCTTGTGTCTGGGGTGAGGTGTTCTTCCTGCTTTCCTTCATTCCCAGAAAAGCTGCCCCTGCTGCTTTCCTCCCTGCCATGTGCTGGTCTCACTTTCCTGGCTTTTTATTTTATATTTTTTTAAAACTCCAGTAGCACTTGAATTTCAGGCCAAGCTGGAGCTCTGGAATGGAGCACGTTCAGCCATCAATTTTCAGTTCCTCATGTAAGAAGAGACTGAATCACAAACTGCTGCTGAGTTTGAGATGAAATGGGAAGGATCCAGAGCAGGTAAGGGGGTTCAGGGCTCAGCTCTGAGCTGCTGCTGAGTTTGAGATGAGATGGGAAGGATCCAGAGCAGGTAAGGGGGTTTAGGGCTCAGCTCTGAGCTGCTGCTGAGTTTGAGATCAGATGGGAAGGATCCAGAGCAGGTAAGGGGGTTTAGGGCTCAGCTCTGAGCTGCTGCTGTTTCCTGTGATGCCAAACTCTCCTTGGGCACAGCCTTGGTCCCTGAGCACAGAGAGGCTCTGCAGGGCGGCTGCTGCTGGGAAGGGAGGATGGATGGATGGATGGAAGGATGGAAGGACAGACTGAGTGTTGGGAGGGATGTGTGGGTGCACAGAAACCTGCCCTGGGAGCTTTCCTTGCTGAGCTCTGTGTCTGGCCCTGTGTGAACTCAATCCTGCAGCTGCCCTGGCCCCACTGGAGGCACAAACCCTGCGTGGATCCCTCTGGTGCAGGAGGCAGAGCCGTGGTTGATGATAGCAGAGCTTTTAACTCCCTTTCTCTGTGCAGCCCTCAGTCCTGCAGATAAGTGCTGTCAGTAAGGGGGGTATTAGTACATAATACAATTTCTTGCTGCTTGTCTCTTTTTATAAGAGCTCTTCATCTTGTTACCAGGCAGTCAATGCTATTAGAACCAAGCATGCAAGCCCAGGGAGGCTGATCTTTTCTGTCCAGGCTCATTTGAAATTATACTGGCATGAGAGTTTTGGTGATTTGGGGTTTATTTATAGCTCCTGTGATGGTGACAGCACACTTGCAGCTGGGTTTAGGGGTTTGAGGCTTTTTGGCTTGCAGGAACACCACCCCTGTGCTGCAGCCACCCCCAGAGGGGATGCCAGCAGTGCCCATCTGGCACCAGCAGTGCAGATGGGCACTGCTGGTGCCAGAGCAGCTCCTCACACAGGGGGATGGAGGGCAGCCAGTTGGAGTTTGTGGAGAGGTCTTGTCTGGTTTTCTCTTTGAAAGAGTAAAATTGGCTTTCTTTAGTGCTTTGTTTCCCCCTCTCTGTTCACACCCTGAACATCAACCATCCCAAGGGGTTTCCAGAGGTCCTGTGCCTGCTGGGACAAAATGACCATGGGAAAAGGCAGTGGCAGAGCTGGGGATAATCCATTTTCCTGGCACAAAACCTGTGCAGGGCATGCATGTGCTCACACACCTGCAGGCTGGGAGGGTGAATCCACCTGGAGATGCCAGGCTGCTGATCACTGGGATCATCCAGGTGCAGGGGAAAACGCCATGGAGCTAAAAGAGCAAAAACGAGGAGGGGAGGAAGCATCCAGAGCAACTTGGGAAGCCCAACTCTGAATGAATATTTCATATTTGGGTTCTGAGCCCAGTGGCACAGTGAGCTCAGACCTGTTTCAGTCATGAAGCTGATTCTGGGAGACTTCACACGAGCAGGAGGGCATTTTACAAGATGGGCTTTGTATTCAGGTCTCACAGGATCAGACTGAAAAGGCTTTAACCTCCTTCTCTCAAGACATTCACATCTAGGCAAATATTTAAGAAGCAATCAGGGCTTAACAAGCATCCAATTTATTCACCATCTTAACAAAACAGGCTTGGTATTTTTGCTAGTTTGCTTCTCAAGAGTTGCAAACACAACCAGTGGAGATTGCTAATAGGAAATGTCACCTGCTTTATTATTCTATTTGTTTGTGTGATTGGACTGCAGGGTAGTAGTTTTCCTCTGTATTAAGAATGTAACTATTTTCCAGCCTGTGTGCTTGAAGTTTTCCTAAGAATAATTAAAAAAAAAAATGCTTGCAGGAGGTTTTGTTAGTGTATGAGCCTGGGAACAGGTCACAGTTTGCCACCTTCTGGTTCTGCCATTTGGAAAAGCTAATTTTGTGGCAGGAATTGCTTCTGGCCACTGAGAGCAGCAGCTGCAGCGAGGGGGCCCCTTCTGAGGCATTTCTGTGCCTTTGAGAGACTGGATTTTTATTTTTTTTTTCCTGTGTTCATTACTGCTTCTCTTTGCTTAGGGGAATGAGCTTACCCAGCACCAAACTCCACTCTTCTCCTAAGGGCACCTTCTGTGCATTTAAAGGAGTTCTGTAAGCCCCTGATTGTTCCTAGTTAAGCAGAGCTCTAATGACCCCATCTCATTTCCCTGATTTAATGAGCAGAGCGAATCAGGGGCAGCTCAGGCTCTGCCAGCTTCTGGAACACAATTCATCACCAAACCCTCCACCAGCCTGGATAACTCCAACACTGACATTATCCCAGAGACCTGGCGGATGGGGAGTGGTGACAGAGCAGAGAATTGGGCTGGGCTGGATCTGGGGATCCTCTGTGAGTGCAAACAGGGAGAGTTTGAGGTGTCTGTGCAAGGGGTGAGAACCTGGTGCTCTGCTGGGAGAAGGGTTTGAGGGCAGGGCAGTGTTCCTTCCAGCCAGAGCACGAGAATGGCAGCACGGTTTGGGTCACTGGTGCCACCCCCCAAGGAGGGGCTGGGGAGGGTGGAACCTGTTTGGGGTGGAAGTTAGGAGGAAACTTGAAGTATTTGGAATTTTGCTTGTTTGGAATAAAGAGAACTAAAAGTAGGATCAGCCTGTCCTCAGAAGAAACACGGACACAGGACCTGACACCTTCACCTGTGGCAGCCAGAGGTGGGAGCAGCTGAAATCTCTGGCTGGAATGTTGGATCTCAAGGGACTGAATGTGGATTTCACAGCCTGCAACTGAGAGCTGCACTACTGAGATAAATCTAATCTGAGGGACAGCCCCAAGCTCTGGTCCTTGGTGATTAAACTTCAACATCTCTGCTGGGAGGTGCTCGGGCACACTCGGTGCTTGGCACACTCAAATGTTCACCCAAATCTTGGGGCATGACCTCGAGTGCCAAGAAAATAACCCTTGGAGAGGTGAAAGCTCCTGCACAGTGTGATCCAGGTGTAAAGGTGCATTTCAGAGTGATTCTGCTGCTCTGCTCTCACTTTGGGGAGCGGATCCTTGCCCTCAGGCAGCGTGTTCGGGTATTGCTCCCTTTGAGACACAGCTGGGAAGGAGGAGGCAAACAGGCCCTAGCTGTAATTAATAATTTTATTAATAATCCCAGGGAGTTCTTATTTTGGGAGGTTAGATTCAGCTGGGGACAGAATGAGAAGACCAGAATCAGAAATAACTGAGTAGCTAGGAAATGTTGGATGACACTGGAATGTGAGCAGTCTGTTAGTGTGGACCCTTTTTGGTCTTGAACTTAATTTCTTGGCTCTTTTGACCCAAAGCCTGTCCAATGAATGAAAAGATTATGGTGAAATGATCTCATTGCAAATCCTGATTTACAGATTCTTCCCCTACTCATGAAATAATCTAAAGTGTTTGAAGGACATGTAGGGAATGGTCTTCATCAAGAGGCAGTGCCCTTGAAAATCTGCTTTTAAAACTGTGCTAAAAGGAGAGATTTAGAGCTATGGGGCAATATGATGCAAGCAGTGATTAATTCTAGTGAGACTTATTTTCTGTCTTCATTAGAGAGGAAATTAACTGGTTTTTCAGTGCTACAGAGTTAGGATGTTTTGGGTTAGTGAGGCTTCTTGTGCTGTTTGAGCTGCAGTAGTGTTCCAGGACTTGTACCTGGGACAGGTGTTCACTGTCCCCTTGGTCCTTTGTAGGTGCAAACAAAGACCTGGGCCTTGACCTAAAACGTTCATTAAAATGATTTATCTGCACATTGTCCAGTTTATATTTAGCATTTCCTGGGCATGTGCAAGCAGCTCCTGGCTTGAGCAGATTCCAGCCTAAGGCTTTGCAGGCAAACCGAGGCCAGGCTGAGCAGGACCTGTGTATATGAATTAGTAAAATTCACTGTAACTCACAGTCTGTCAGCACAGGAGTTTTAAGGTCACTCTCCAATTGTTGCCCAGGCCCATCTAATGCTATTTTGCAATTCTGGTGGCATTTTTCAAAGCTCAGATATTTCCTTTCCATCACTCCTGGTACGTGGCTCCTTCAAAATTCCCATTATGGGGCACCCCAGGTACATTTTATTAATTTGTTTTAGGTTATTCTGTTGAGTCTTTAGTGGGAACAAGGATACCATCGCTCTGCTCCTGAAAATTATTCCTTAAAGACATTTGAATCTGGACTGTCTTGTTGTAACACCTCAGAATGAAGCACCAGGAGCTGTGTTGCTGCTCCTTCTGTTCGTAGCAGGTAGGAGGGGGCAGAGTGTGAAATAGGGAGGGTGTCATATTCAGTGTTATTCCACTGCATACTTACAGAAATACGAAATAATTTAAAATACTCGAACCAGTGCTGCCGCAGGTTGGAGGATGAGCTTGAAAAACCAGATTTTATCACACACCCCAGCATGATATTTTCATGTAGCTCTCTCTGGAGAATGGAGCAGAAATGACCCTTCCATTAGGGACACCAGGTCCATCTGCACTGGACCTCTACAGCCCACTGACACTGATTTTTTTCCCTGGATCAAGTGACACTGATTTTTTTCCCTGGATCAAGTGACACTGATTTTTTTCCCTGGATCAAGTGACACTGATTTTTCCCTGGATTAAGTGACACTGATTTTTTTCCCTGGATCAAGTGACACTGATTTTTCCCTGGATTAAGTGACACTGATTTTTTTCCCTGGATTAAGTGACACTGATTTTTCCCTGGATTAAGTGCAGTTCCATGTGGCAGCCCCAAGCCCAGCATCTCAACCTCCCGAGCACAGGGAACACGCTGGGAATGCAAAGCAGCACTGGAGGCACTCGTGGCAATGGGAATTGTGCAGGGCTTGTCCTTAGAGCCTGTTCAGCAGGGGAATTTCAGTCTCTCCCCCCTCAGGTCTCAGCATCGTGGAGGTTTTGTCCTTTTTTGGAGCAGGTTTTGACTTGGAGCCTAAATACAAGGGCACTTGAGCAAATTGTTCCTTTGCTGCCATGTGAAATGCTTCAAGCTGTTTGAGCAGGTTCTGTCTGAAGGACAGTCCTGGGAGGGCACAGAGCTGTGAGCCACTGCTGATAAATCTGGAGCTGATTGAGGGGTCACTTGCAGCTTCTCCCCCTTCAGGTGGCATCTCTGGATGGGGGATTTGGGTTCCTTGTGTTTGAGCCAACAAGGAGGTGCCAAGAGCTGCCTGGAGGAGCAAAGGTTCCTCCTAAGAGAAGGTGAGGCAGAGAGCAGCCTGCAAGGGCTCTGCTGTAATGGATATCAGCATCTGCTGCTGGGGCTGGTGGGAGCTGGGAGGGAAAACCAGGGAAGAGAAGTGGGAAAGCAAAGGTCAGGAGCAGTGCCAGTGCTGCAGGTGCACAAATGGCTGCTGCTGAATGAATGGTGAGGTGCTGAACAAATAGTAATTAAAATCCCAGCTACTATGTAAATGCCAGATTAGAGCTGTGATCTTTTTGCAGACTTTCCTTGGAGGTGAGTGGGAGTCTGTACGTTACCCTTGGGAATGCTTCATCCTAAATATATTCTCAAAGCCAGGGAGGTCCAGACTGCTCCCTGGCGTGAGCTGATGTCCCCCTGACCTGTCCCAGCAGCACCCCGAGGTCCCTGTGAGGTTTGAGTGCTCAGGTTTTCCAGCAGGGTAATTCCACCGCTCTCCTGCAGATGAAGGTGTTTCACTGATGCTCTCCTTTCAGCAGGACTGAGCTCTCTGGGTTTCTAACCTGCCCCAGGACCATTTCACTTGCTCTGAGAAGCGTGGCATGGGGGAAATGATGCTGTGGTTCACGGGCAGGGAGGATTCCACACTCCCATGGGAACTGGAGTCTCCCCAGGGTGCTGTGCTCAGGCTGACAGGGGCAGAGTGCAGGGCCTGCAGAAAAAGCTATTGACAACTTATTTGCTGAACACATCTCTATAGTTCTGTTTCCAGGGCAACCCTGATGTGAAATGTGTGGCTAGAAAAACATGAGTTACTATAGAAACATCTTCCCTGTGAAAAGTTTACTTTGTAACACATGATACCTAATATTAGTTTTTTTAAGCTGAACCGCCCACGTGTGTGTTGGGCTCCATAAACAGATCATTGTGCTGGGGGTGAAGAGCTGGGAAGGGACAGGACCTGCCTGTCCTCCCCTCAAACCCTCTGCTGGCCTCGCTACCCCCAGCCTGAGCAGCAGTGAGGGCAACAGAAATGTTGTATTATGCAGGAGGAGATGGACTCAAGACATATCTAAAGTATTAGTTGAGACCGCTAATTTTGTGGAAAATCAGTAATTTGTGTTTTCAGTGGATTTAATTTTTTCATATTTAAGAAAAAACTCACAACTACTATCCTGAGTTCCTGGGCTGCAGCACTCAGACTGTCCCTGATGGGCAGCAGCCCCAGAAAACTGGGGAAAGGTTTGGTTGGCTTTGTCAGGGTGATGTTCTAGAAACAGCTTCCTGGAAGTGAGGCTTGCATCTGCTCCTTCACAGAATCACTTGGGTTGGAAAAGACCTTGAAGGTGTTTTTGGTGTCACCAAGGTCACACCCATCACTCACAGGTGTTTGTTCTTGGCTGGCTCAGAAAGGGGCAGGACAGGCTCAGCTCTGGCTGGGCAGGGTGGAGCTGCCCTGGGGGTCAGTGGCAGGGGTTGATCTCCTGTCCCCTGGGGATCGGTCTCCTGTCCCCTGGGGATCTCCTGTCCTGTCCCCTGGGGGATCTCCTGTCCTGTCCCCTGGGGGATCTCCTGTCCTGTCCCCTGGGGGATCTCCTGTCCTGTCCCCTGGGGATCTCCTGTCCTGTCCCCTGGGGGATCTCCTGTCCTGTCCCCTGGGGGATCTCCTGTCCTGTCCCCTGGGGGATCTCCTGTCCTGTCCCCTGGGCATCTCCTGTCCTGTCCCCTGGGGGATCTCCTGTCCTGTCCCCTGGGAGATCTCCTGTCCTGTCCCCTGGGCATCTCCTGTCCTGTCCCCTGGGGGATCTCCTCTCCTGTCCCCTGGGGGATCTCCTCTCCTGTCCCCTGGGGGATCTCCTCTCCTGTCCCCTGGGGATCTCCTGTCCTGTCCTGGGGGATCTCCTGTCCTGTCCCCTGGGGGATCTCCTGTCCTGTCCCCTGGGGGACCTCCTCTCCTGTCCCCTGGGGGACCTCCTCTCCTGTCCCCTGGGGGATCTCCTGTCCTGTCCTGGGGGATCTCCTGTCCTGTCCCCTGGGGATCTCCTGTCCTGTCCCCTGGGGGATCTCCTGTCCTGTCCCCTGGGCATCTCCTGTCCTGTCCCCTGGGCATCTCCTGTCCTGTCCCCTGGGGGATCTCCTGTCCTGTCCCCTGGGGATCTCCTGTCCTGTCCCCTGGGGGATCTCCTGTCCTGTCCCCTGGGGATCTCCTCTCCTGTCCCCTGGGGGATCTCCTGTCCTGGGGGATCTCCTGTCCCCTGGGGGTCAGTGGCAGGGGTTGATCTCCTCTCCTGTCCCCTGGGGGATCTCCTCTCCTGTCCCCTGGGCATCTCCTGTCCTGTCCCCTGGGGATCTCCTCTCCTGTCCCCTGGGGGATCTCCTGTCCTGTCCCCTGGGGATCTCCTCCCCTGGGAACCATTTCTGCCCAGTTCTGAGTGCTGCATCACCCAGGCCATGAGAAAACTGCAGGAATGCTTTAGCAAATGGAAAAGAACAATTCCCCCTTGTCTCTGTGCTCACAAGGTGTTCCCACACCTCCTCCCAGGTAACAGGGTCAGAATTGTCACCTCATGGTGAGCACATCAAGCTGCAGCCACAGGAAACTGCTGCAACCCCGAGCTCTGAGGCTTGGAGAAGGACCCAGCCCCTCCAGGTGCCATGGACAACAAGTGGGGTGGCAGGAAATCCATCACCTTTTCTCCCTGAATTAGCTGAAAGGTGGAAAAGCTTCTTAATTTTTCTAATCGTACTTATCAGCCCAGGCTGAAATCTTCTAGGAAACAAGTTTGGTTGGGAAATTTCTCAACTTTTTTTTTTTTCCCTCCAGTTTTGTCATCCAATTTCTAGCCTGGAGGCTTCCCTCTGGCAGGATGCTGAAGGGCCATATGTTGCTTGGCTGGAGGGGGGAGCTGTTCCTGGAATAGTGGTGGATTAAGCAGTGAAGGTGCATTGTTTTACAGGATGTGTAACTGGGGAGATGCCACAGGGATGTGGGCTCTGGCACAAATGGAAATGATGCAAAGGGAAGGGCTCTGCTGTTGCCTCCCTGGGGACAGAAAGTCCCTGTCCATGGCCTGGATGTGCTGACTGCTCTGGAAATGTGCTGGGCTAAGCCCTCTGGTCAATTCTTTATTTAGAGGGAGGTTGGAGGGACTTTGTAAATCCTGATCCTTGGATGAACAGAATTCCCAAGGAAAACTGGATCCCCTAAATGGACCTTTGGAGCAAGGATGTGTTTTTTCCATGGTGGAGCTGGGGAGGTTGCAAAGGTGGCTTCAGTGGGCAGAGGGCCCAGTGCTGGAAGATACAAAGGAAAGAACAGGGAAACTGGGAGATGTTGTTCCAGAAATGGTGTTTCTTAGGCCAGTGCCCCTTCTGAAGGTTGGTACCTTCTCCCCACTGCTGCTGGGGGTCTCTGTGCACAAAATCTCAGATTACCTGATGTGCTTGACTGAAGGGAAGGGATGACATCTCTCAGGGGGTCCAGGGGGATTGTGTTCAGGTGAGCTTTAGGCCATTTTGGACTCTTATGTTTAAGAACTTGTACAAAACTTGAGTTTATGTAATTCTACCAGCCTGATTATTTTTAACTTAAATGCTGCAATTGCAAAACTCGGGGCTGTTTTTTGGTTTTTATCTTTTGCAGGATGTGCCAGCTCTGTTTAATCACTGAATTTCATGCTGTCTGATCACCTGCAAAGGCATCTCTTATAAAGTCCCTTAGACCTGCAGGGTCTGGGGATGTGGAGTGGACCTGGCACGAGCTGGTTTGAGGGGGACAAGGTCTGTGTGTCCTTGTCAGCCTGACAAGCACGTTAGGCACCTTTCCTCAGGGATTCAAAGTCAGAAGGATTAGACTGCCCTCCTGTTTTCTGAAGGAATCTGAAACTTGGACATGTGAACACACAAGCTGTTGTTCCTGGACTCGTGTGACAGCCCCGTTCTTGGTGCTGCAGGAGTTTTCCTCCGAGCACATTCGTGTGGCACGGAGCGATTGCTGGGACCCATCTGCCCCATCTGGGCCCAGGGGACCGAGGAAAACCAGGATCTGTTCACTGAGAGGAAGGAGAAGATCCCCTTCCCACTGTCCCTGGTGCTCTCCCAGCCCCAGAGAACCGTTCCTCATCCAGCTGTGAGGGTGGTGCTGCTCTGGCTGCCGGGAGATGCACAGCCCTGTTCTGCACAGCCCTGGAGAGGTTCTGCTCAGCCCTGCAGGAAAAAGGACTCTGCTCACTCAGATGCTGCTGAGCAGAGCCCATGGGGCTGTCCCCAGCACTGGGGAGCCTCCCTGGCAGGAGGAAGCCCGGGGAGCTGTGGCTGTGAGCAGAAGGCAGTGCTGGACACGCTGCTGGCCCTGGCTGAGCCCTGCTGTGAGGGACACGGCCACAGAGCCTCCCTGCAGGGCTGGAGAGACAGGATGCAGCTCTGGGATCCTGGGACCTGGCAGTGCCAAAGCTCTCAGCATCCTGGGATAACCAGGGCTGGCTCCTCACAGCCCTGGCATTCAGCACTGGGGGAAGCTGGAGGTGAGCTCACCTCAACCTGGCACAGATCCCAGGGGCTCTCAGCACCGCTGGGCTGGGCTTTGATTTCCACCTGTGCTCTGAGGAAACAAAAAATCTGTGATTGGGTTTTCACTGCCAGCCTTGACCAGCCAAAGCTGTGACATCCTGAGGGAAGGACTGGAGGCACCCTCAAGAAGGAAGGCTCTGTGCAAAGGACACATAAAGAGGGATTGGTGAATAGTGGAGAAAACAGCCACGAGGCTGAGCAGAGCTTCCAGGACAGTGGATTTCCTACTCATTTGCTTTCTGCTTTGGCTTTCCTCTTGTCCTTGCCAGGTGATGGCTGCTCTTGGTGCATAACTGGGGCTGTACATGAGCATCTCTGGCAGTCATTCCTTTCCAACACCTCATGGATGTAAGAGCTCAGGTAGAGAGGTGTCTCTTTAGGGACTTTTTGATTTGGGTTCTTTTTCCCTTTGAACTGAAGATTGATGAGGGGGAGGCGGTTTTTTCTCTCGTTCGGTCTCAGTTGTTTATTTTTTGTTATCAGCATTACAAGGTACAAGGAGCTATGTGCACTATGATAGAAAAGGGGTAAAATGGCCAACAAAGATCTTCTTCAAGGTCTTTTATATGTCCATTTACCCAATTAACAGATGCCAACCAAGCTATTTTTCTTAGTGACCCAATGACCCAACACCTGTGTGCTGCACTCTGACATTTTCTACCCAATCACCTACTACTACCCAAACACCCCTAGGAGAGGAACATGAAGAAGAAAGAAGGACAAGAGACAACACCCTAAATCCTCCATCTTGTCTCCTGTTCTCTAAACTACTTTTTCACCCAGTGATTTAAGAAACTTTCTAATCTACACATTTACACATTTCCTATCTAACTTTAACATTTGTTTTCATGTGTCACCATGAAAACATGCACATGAATTTCATATTATATGAAATTCAGTGTTTCTTTGAATCCTGGAACTAAATATTAAAAGCAAGGGCACACAGTCTGTATCTCAGACTCCAACAGAGAGGGATACTGCCTGGAGCCACTGTGACCTGCTGGGTGGGCAGAAGAGCTCTCCAGAGCCAGGAGTTGAGGAGTTTGTGGTGCTTGTTTCAAGTGTGAGCAGTCCTGGGCAATCACTGAAGAGCTGGGGGTAAATGTCAGCGTTGCTGCACTAATGTCCACGCAGAAGGGGAAGGAGCTCTGCACAGAACTTAAGGACAGAATATTCTAATTTGGGTACCATAAATTTTATACCCATGAATAAGCATGTCCTGGTTTTTCAGAGGTGCTGAACACTTATAATTCTATTGACTCCAGTGGAAACTGGAATGAGAGCGGTGCATGCTTTGGATAAATCATGTTATGTAACAGAAAAATGATGGAAATTTATGGTTGAGAATTTTTCATCACGCCACTGAGCTCTGTTGTTTGCAGTTGGAAAGAATGGAAAGTTTGAGGAGTTATGCTGAGACTCTCAATTCCCCTGCCCTCTGCCTGCCCAGCATTTCTGGTGCAGGAGCTGCCCTGACTCCAGGGGAGCCTGGGGGGGTTGGGATGGAGAAGATCTTTGGTGCTGGTGTTCAGCAGGTGTGGGAGCACAGGGGGCTGTGCTGCCCATCCCATCCCAGCCCCAGGGGTGAGCACAGAGCAAACCCAGGGCTGGCAGCACCGTTCTTCTCTCCCTGGAGTGGAGATCAGGGCTGCTCCAAACCATCCCTCCTGCCCTGGCAGGACAACGTGAGCAGGACTTTGGTGCCCTCCCAGCACTGCTGGCTGCTTTCAGTGCACGGAACATCAAGTGCAAATTAAAAATAGCAATAAAAATGAAGTGAGGAAAGCAATCAGAACACCTAAAATCCAGCACTATCTTTAATCACAAGTGGAAAAAAAATGTATCAAGTGTTGTTTGATCACAATCTAAACACAGCCTAAACAACCCTTTGAATTTGTAAATGACATGCAATAGAGGTATTTTTAGCTCATGTTGCTCAGATCTTGAGGAGGATTTTTTGTATGTTTTAGCTTATCACATTTCTTGCATAATAAGCTCTGGTTTTGCACAGCAGTTTAATTTTCTGTGAGCCTATTCTGTATGCAAATAACTTTTCTTTTGTGGTCTCCAGTGGCAAGATTATCTCCACACTGAGTGGATTTCAGGTGAAAAGAACTTTACTGAAGGGCAAGATTATAATCTCTTGGTTTACCTGGTTTGCCTTTCTCAGGCCTGTTGTTATTATCAGTCTGCTCGTGTTTGTTCCCTCTGTTTGAAATTCCAATGAAACTTCTCGCATCTTTAGGGAGTGCCAAAGAGCCACGGTTTTTGTTGCATTTTCTGATTGAGATGTGCCCTTTTAACTTCTCATATACCTGCCTGAGTGTGTTTAGCAGGGTCTGTGCTTTTGTGTGGGTACAAAATGCTCTTTAATGAAATGAATAACGTGGGTTTCTGATGGACTCCTCTGCTGATAGAGCCAGAGCAGCTGAAAAGCTCAGCCTTATCTTCAGGGCAGGCTGGGTTTTGTCTCCTGGAAATGGATCGAGGACTTTGAGTGTAGACATGGGACAGCTACAGAGGACGTGCACAGCTTTGCCAAGGGCTGGGGAGAGCCCATGGACAGCTGGGTTTGGAGCCTTTTCCAAATAAACCAGTGCTCAGATTTAGTTTTACAGCAGGACAGAATGAATTCTGTGCTCCAGGGGCTGATGAGCCAGATGTTCCTGTGCTGTGAGCCCAGAGGAGCAGGGATGGAGTCCCAGGGCTGTGCTGGGGAGGAGATTGCTGCCCCAGGAAACTGGAAGGAAGAGAAAGGGAAAGGCAAGAACACAGGAGGAAGAGGTGGAGTTGGGCAGTGGGGCCTTTCCTCAGCAATGCTGAGCCTCAGCCAAGCTCCTCTCCCTGCTTCTCCTGGAGAGATGGGGCTGTGAAACAAATCTGCCTCTGGTGAACGATAAACCTGGAAAAAAACCACAGGGGGAGTGAGAACCCAGTGCCCTCTGTCCCAGGATCTCACAGGATGTGCTGCCATAAGCAGAATGGGAATCCTGGTTTTGTCAATAATTCAATTTCCCACTTGTATTTAACACTTGAAGTACAACAAACAACATTCACAGCAAGTGTGGCTCTCCCTCCCTGGCAATGATCAGTCCCAGCAGAGGCCTGCTGGAATCATTTGGACTGACTGCCTGATAAATGTCAGGGTTCTGGGCAATTTCAGTGAAAATAGTTGTACCTGGAGAAGTGTTTTGTTTAATTTCAGAGATGGCTGGAGCTGGGCTGAAGCTGCATTCAGCAGAGCTTTAGGAGAGCACTGACTTCAGCCTGGACTTTCTCTGGCTGTGCTGCTGTCCTTTGGACACTGGGGATCTCTGCCATCCCCTTGATCCATGGAGTTGTCATAGGAACTATTCCCTAAGCTGTGTTCTGACTTTCTCCACGAGGCACTTTATTGTGTTATAAAGTGTTGACAGCAAAGCACAGGGATAGATTTTTAAATGTCACCAAGGTAACTACTGGCATTCAATTACAGTTTCAGATAAAGATGAATCCCTTCTGCAAATGGGACTGTGTGAAAGTCAGAAACTCTGCTGAGGATGGAGGTGATTTGTGGTACAGCAAAGGATTCTCTTGTCACTTTGCAAGGTTAATTGTGCCCCTCCTGGGTTTTGGCAACACAAATGTAGCTCCATTCTCCAGCTGGTGCCTTGAGAGACGCTGAGCACTTGGGATGCAGCTGCCTGGGGTTTATCCTGCTCCCCAAACGTCTCTGGCAGGGCCAGGGGTGCTCTGAGCCACCCACAGTGACCCTGCTGTGATGGACACTTCTCTGTGCTGACACAAACAGCCCAGAGAGCAGCACCTGCCTGCAAAGCTCTCCAAACCTCAGACTGTCCCATTCATCTCAAATCTGAGGAGATGAAAGTGCCAGGGCTTGTGGGGATCAGGGAGAGTGGGCAGCTCAAGGAACACTTGTGCTTTGGAAAAGGCTTTTAGAGCCTGGAAAGGAGTGAAATTTGTGTGTGGGGTCTGAGGGGTCAGAGGGGAGAAGGGAAAGGTGCCAGCAGGGTGGGAGCCTGGCAGAGGAATCACAAGGGTGGTTTGGTGTTGGGAATTGTGTTGGAGCTGGGATTTGGGTGTGAGCTCCCCCAGGCTGGGACAGTCCTTTGAGCCCCCTGGGAGCTCTGCAGGCTCTGAAGAAATCACCTTTAAAAGCCCTGAGGCTCTCAGGGATGAGGCTGTGGCCACGGAAAGGCTCCTTCAAGCTTCAAACTCCTGCTCCAAGTGCCTGTGACAGGCACTGCTGCTCCTTCCCTCGCTTCTCCCCAGTTTGCCAACCCCTTATCTCATGTCCATTACATCTCAGCATCTTTTCCCAGCAATAATCACTAACATTTAGCCTATTATGCATTCATTTTTCTCTCCCATTAAGAACAGTCTTTCCTTTCTCAACAAACCTTATCTTTTATTTGAGGCTTCGCATTAAAAGCGAAAATAACAAAACCTGACAACATCATTTGAGGAGAGCAATTTTATTTTAAGGTGAAGTGTTTTGTGAACAGCATCCTGATTGCCTGGCAGAGCTAAAAATAGGTGACTGGTTAAGTAGCTGATCCACAGGTGGAGACCTGGGAGTGATGCATTTTTCCTGCTGCCCAGTAATTCCATGCCAAGCCTTGAGCTGGAGCTGTGATGGAGGGGGAGCAGCAGCTTCCTCAGGAGGCACCCAGGACAGGCTAAAGTAAAACATTTCTGTTTAAAGCAGCATGAACAGCAGCAATTTGATTTATCAGCACAACTCGAGGTGTCCCGTTTCAGATGGTTTGTGGTGGTGCTTGGAGGTGTTTTGTGTCTGCACAAACCCACAGTGCCCTGCTGAGAGTGGAGCAGGGAAGCTGGCAAGGAGCAGCTGGCTGAGAGAAATGCAGCAGCAGCACATTTCATGTCAGAGAAGAGGTTTTAGCCCCTGAATGGTGATTCCTGCCTGTCCCTGCTCCTCCCTGTGCTGCCAGACCTGATCCCTGGGAGGACTGGCTGCTGCTGCTGCCTGTGTCCACACTTGTGACACAGCCAGGCTGTGCTTCCCCTCCCAAAAAAGGCCTTAAAAATAAACCTGAAACTCCCCAAGATCAAGGGAAATGTGAGCAAACCCCGGAGATGTACAGAGCACTCGTGCTCCCTTGACAGGCAACATGAAATCCAAACAAAGCTGGGATTCCTCGGGGATTTGCCATGTAAGGGGCCCTGGAGATGCAGCCTCCTCTGCCAGGACAGCTCTGTTTGGGTTTGGGTCTTGTAACTTGGGCAGTTCTTCTCTTTGTTTTAAAGTTGTCTTCTTGAGGTTTCTTTAATCATAATCCCCCTTCCATCATGAGCCTGCCTACCAACAGAATATTTGTCCTTGTTAATGCCTCTATTTCTATCCTTCCCCCTCCATTCTCCCTCCCAGGCACTCTCTTATTTGGATTTCAGCCCTTCAAGGAACACCAGCCAGGGAGGGATTGCAGTCCTGGGGTGTCTCCATCACTGCATCATTCCCCTGGAAAGAAAATGTAATGGCTGGAGACTTTTTGCTCTTTTCTTTTTAGAAGATGAAGTGGGGCAGGTTCTAGAGAGCCCCTTTGGGGAGAATTTCTCTTTCTCTGGGAATTGTTTTGGGAAGGGGGTACTGGGATGTGAGTGGGTCCAGCTCTGGCACAAGCCCCAGTGCCCACAGGGCAATTCCCTCTCACTCTGCCCCCTTGCTGGGGGAAATGAGCTCTGAGTGTTGTTTTTGAGATAATTGAAGGCAGGTTTGAGATGGGAATCCTGAGCACAGTGCTGCAAATGGCAAAGAGCAGCCAGGCTCCTGTGGCTGTGGGCTGGGCTGAGCTCCATCCCTGGGGAGAGGAGCAGTGGATGTTTGATCCCCCAGTGAGGAGGGGCTCAGCCACCAGCACTCTGTGACAGACACAGGCCATGGGCTGATCCCAGCAATTGGGGATTTTGTGCCTTTGGTCCACGGGAAGGATTCACTGCAAGCTCCTGGCAGAAGTTCTCAGATGCAGCTCCCTTCTGTTCCCTGGAAATCTCTTGTTCCTGGAAATGTTCAGTCTCGAGGGGAACCAGTATTGTAGAGAGGGAATTAAAGTGGGAATGGGATTATGATTTAAGGATTGATAAACTGCTCTGTAACTCCATGAAACTGAAGTTTCTGTGCAATTTAAAGGCATTTCCCTGTTCAGGTTTAATATATGTAAACCACTTAGATATTTTTCTAATGTTTTGAAATATTTCTAGCGAGGGAAAATGGAAATAGTTTTGTTTCTCATCTCCTTCTTCTGCCTGTAGGAAAATTCTCTGGAGGTTCTATCTGACACTTTCTGAATCTCAATTCAACAGCTCTTCAGGGTATTTGTGTTAAACACAACTTGCTCAGAAGCTCAGTTAGGTTTGAAGTGATTCAAGTGCAGAAGAAAGCAGATGGGAGGATACACTGAGTGCTTTTTGTTTTTAAAAAATGCAGTAGAAATAGTTCTCATTTTGCCTTTGGAGATAGACATTTAAACCAGTGATTCACTGATTCAGTCTGGAACTTGCACTTCATGAGACAGGAGGCTGAAGGAGTCCTGTCCCCCAAGGATTTGCTCTCCAGATCTGTAATTGTGGAGACAAAGCTCTGTGGATGTCAGTGAATGTCAGTCTCTGGCTCCAGAGGCACCAAGTGACACAGGAATCTTTGGTTCTCCTGGTTCTGGTGCCCCTGTGTCACCTCTAGAGCTCCTTTCCCATCCCAAGGGAGCTCAGAGTGTGAGTGTGCACACATTCCCAAGTGTTCCCTTTGGGCTTCTCTCACGTTCCCATCCTGGTCTGGGAGCTGGAATGAGCTGGGAGCTAAAATGCTGAATTTATCCCCACAAACAAAGCTCATTTTGCCTTTTGTACAGTCTTTGCCTGGTACATGTTCTGAATTGGAAAAGCGAGAGCTTTTCAATTAAATCTTAAGCAAGCCAATATATTAATTAAAAGGAGTGCTGATGGTCTTAATTAGCAACGTATTAACATGCTGTGAGCACCAGAAGTTCTACTGAGTTGGCTGTTCTGCCTGATTCACCTGTATTTACCACTAATTAATGAGACATTGCAATCATTAATGCTTTTTGTGATTTCTGGGTAGGGAAGTTGACTGTGTAAAGACTTGGAGCTGCACTGAGCAGTGTCAGGACTGGTCTGGTGCACGTGGGGCTGCTGAAATGATTTCCCTGGTGACAAAGAGCTTTTTGCCTCTGGTAGCATGAGGTGACTGTACCACATGATTTTTTTAATAAACATTTTAATGTTTATGTAAAGATGTTTGGAAAGCATCTGCTAAACACATTTTCTTCTGTCGTGGCAGAAGAAAAGCAGTTTGTCAACACTGGCTATAAAATTGTTAATTTTGATCTTGGGTGTATTAGAAGATGGATTTCATGACAATTAAGAACTTCCATCCTCAAACACTTTAATAGAATGGGGAAGCCACTTGAGCATTCTCAAGAGCACCTTTTGATTTGTACCAAATTATGCATTTAATAACCTGTAGTGAAGCGGATGCTGAGCTCCAGTTTAGGTGAAGATGGTCCAGATCTCATCCCTTGGGCTGTGTTGTACTTTTGTTTTCATGACATGAGAGTTCAAGACTGATGTTGGGGCTTGTTGGGTCTGGTTTTACTGTGCCTCACTCTTAGGTTAACTCACCTTCCTGTGTAGCTGCTGCTGAAAGCAGGATTGCTGTGGGTAATGCTGGCTCCAAAGGCCAGGCTTAGCTCTGTGTTCTGTTTTTAAACCACAATAATGTGTTGGAGGCCTCGTGTGCTCCTTGCATCTCCAGGAATGTTCTCCTTGCTCCCTCCTCCCCTGCCAGGAGGGGCTGGGTGGGCTGGGGAGGGGTTCCTGCCCCTCTCCTGAGCTGCCAGAGCTCCTCCTGGCAAAGGAGCTGTTCCAGAGGAGCTGCTGGGGAGGACAATGTTCTGCAGCTCAGCCAAACCTGTGGGAGCTTCCAGGCAGGAGAAATTACAGCTCTGCTCACTCTGGGATTCAGAGGAGGATGGAGAGAGCAGAGCCTGGTACGAGGGCTGTGAAGGGAGCCCTTTACCCATTGCCATGGGGGGGTTTCCTTGGGCAGTAATGAACAGCAGCACTCTGCAATGCTCCTCACTTCTGACAGCTTACATGGCTCTAAGGGCTCAGCACCTCCTGGAGCTGCCTCTGGACTCCTCCAGCACCTCTGCCTGAGGTGACAGAACATTTGGGAATTCGTGAGCCCACCCAGCACCCAGTTCTGGCTTCCATCCTCCTGCAAAAGCTGATGTTATTGCACCTTTACTGCCTGCTGATACACACTTCAGATCTGTGCTCACACTGGCAGTGTAAAGTTCTTGTTCCTCCCTCACAGAATTTCCCAAGCTTTATAGAAAACCCCTGAAGTCTTTGCTACAATGGCTGTCTGATCCTCACATCTTCAATATTAGTAATGAAAATCGTTCAGAAATGGGTTAGAAACAAATATTCTGTTTTCAAGCTGCACTGTGTTATTGGATCTGACTTGATTCTGGGAATTCAGTAGCACTGAAGAGATCAAACCATTCCCACAGAGAATTCTGGCTGGAAAACACTTACAAACCTCAAAACCGATAACATGAGTAGCAGTTTGTCTTCAGCACGGAGTGTATTTGCAAGCACAGAGTAAATGCTGTGTTTCAGGGCTCTTCCAGCAGCATTTGTGTTTAATTTCACACTCTCACTGTGTCAGAGCCTCCATCACTTCAGGGTCCCCAAGTCCTTCCTGCCATCAGAAGAAGCTGAACCTCGCTGTGAGCTCTTTAAGGTGTGTTCCAAACACTCAGCACAATGTGCTGCTGGTCCCCCTGGGGCAGAGCAGGGTTCTGTGGCATCTCCAGCACGGATGGGGCCCTTGGGCTGCAGCTCTGTGCTGAACCCCACTGCTGGGCAGTGACTCTGAGTGCCCCCCTGGATGAAAATGAGAAATAAAGAACCTCAGGTAGGCTCTGCCTGGGGGCTCACAGTGCTGGCCTGTGCTTTCCAAGGTGGACATGAAGGCACAGCAGTTTAACTGGTGGTTTTCATTTTGCAGAGGGAGTTTCCAGCCGAGCTGGCAGGAGCTGGATGTTGTGTTGGAGCTCACATCTGAGTTTGGTCAGTGCCACTGCGAGTGGCTGCTCGTGAGCCTTGAGTGGAGCTCTGGGTGTGAACCCAGCAGTGGCAGCAGCTCTGAGCCCCTCTGGGGGTGCTGGGAGGGCTCTGGGGGTGCTGGGTGGGGGCTCTGGGGGAGCTGGGAGGGCTCTGGGGGTGCTGGGTGGGGGCTCTGGGGGTGCTGGGAGGGCTCTGGGGGTGCTGGGTGGGCTCTGGGGGTGCTGGGTGGGCTCTGGGGGTGCTGGGAGGGCTCTGGGGGTGCTGGGAGGGGGCTCTGGGGGTGCTGGGAGGGCTCTGGGGGTGCTGGGTGGGCGCTCTGGGGGTGCTGGGTGGGGGTGCTGGGAGGGCTCTGGGGGTGCTGGGTGGGGGCTCTGGGGGTGCCGGGAGGGCTCTGGGGGTGCTGGGAGGGCTCTGGGGGTGCTGGGTGGGGGCTCTGGGGGTGCTGGGTGGGGGCTCTGGGGGTGCTGTGGGGGCTCTGGGGGTGCTGGGAGGGCTCTGGGGGTGCTGGGTGGGGGCTCTGGGGGTGCTGGGTGGGCTCTGGGGGTGCTGGGAGGGCTCTGGGGGTGCTGGGTGGGGGCTCTGGGGGTGCTGGGAGGGCTCTGGGGGTGCTGGGAGGGCTCTGGGGGTGCTGGGAGGGCTCTGGGGGTGCTGGGAGGGCTCTGGGGGTGCTGGGTGGGGGCTCTGGGGGTGCTGGGAGGGCTCTGGGGGTGCTGGGTGGGGGCTCTGGGGGTGCTGGGAGGGCTCTGGGGGTGCTGGGTGGGGGCTCTGGGGGTGCCGGGAGGGCTCTGGGGGTGCTGGGTGGGGGCTCTGGGGGTGCTGGGTGGGGGTGCTGGGTGGGGGCTCTGGGGGTGCTGGGTGGGGGCTCTGGGGGTGCTGGGTGGGCTCTGGGGGTGCTGGGTGGGGGCTCTGGGGGTGCTGGGAGGGCTCTGGGGGTGCTGGGTGGGGGCTCTGGGGGTGCTGGGAGGGCTCTGGGGGTGCTGGGTGGGGGCTCTGGGGGTGCTGGGAGGGCTCTGGGGGTGCTGGGTGGGCTCTGGGGGTGCTGGGTGGGGGCTCTGGGGGTGCTGGGTGGGGGTGCTGGGTGGGGGCTCTGGGGGTGCTGGGTGGGGGCTCTGGGGGTGCTGGGTGGGCTCTGGGGGTGCTGGGTGGGGGCTCTGGGGGTGCTGGGAGGGCTCTGGGGGTGCTGGGTGGGGGCTCTGGGGGTGCTGGGAGGGCTCTGGGGGTGCTGGGTGGGCTCTGGGGGTGCTGGGTGGGGGCTCTGGGGGTGCTGGGGGGGCTCTGGGGGTGCTGGGAGGGCTCTGGGGGTGCTGGGTGGGCTCTGGGGGTGCTGGGAGGGCTCTGGGGGTGCTGGGTGGGCTCTGGGGGTGCTGGGAGGGGGCTCTGGGGGTGCTGGGTGGGCTCTGGGGGTGCTGGGTGGGGGCTCTGGGGGTGCTGGGTGGGCTCTGGGGGTGCTGGGGGGGCTCTGGGGGTCCTGGGTGGGCTCTGGGGGTGCTGGGTGGGCTCTGGGGGTGCTGGGTGGGGGCTCTGGGGGTGCTGGGAGGGCTCTGGGGGTGCTGGGAGGGCTCTGGGGGTGCTGGGTGGGGGCTCTGGGGGTGCTGGGAGGGCTCTGGGGGTGCTGGGAGGGCTCTGGGGGTGCTGGGTGGGTGTCCAGAGCAGCCCCCTGTGCTGCCTGCAGGGTCCTGAGCAGGGGGCAGCCAGGTCCCCAGACATGAGAAGGAAAACCAAATGGTTTCTGCTTGGCAAAATCCTCTGATGAGTCTAACGAGGAGAACTCGGGGTATCTGGAAGCTTGTAATGAGATCTGTCTTCCTGGGTGTGACACCTCAGTGGGGCTGAGCCAAGTGACAGCACAGAGAGGCTCTGTGTGAGTCTGAGTGGGGAAAACTGCAGAAATCCACAGCACGACCTAAACAACAGCTCTGAAACCAGCCCAGAGCTGTGCCAGGGGACCAGGCACCAGCCCAACCCTGGGATTAGGGTCCCAGCAAGCCAGACTAACTCCAGTGCCTCAGCACTGACCATTTCCAGATGGAAACCTGGGTCTCTGCAGCTCTGCAGTGCTTGTGTGAGGTCCGTGGGTGTCAGGCTCTGCAGAAGAGGAGGGAGAACTTCTCACCTTGAAGTTCTCCTTGTGGCAAGTTCAGCTTGGAGTCTGGAGATGCTGAAGGTATCATGTGGAGCACTGAGAACACAGGCAGTGTCCCTTGGAGCACCCAGCACTTGTTCATGATCAGAATTGTCACATCTCCTGTCTTTCAGCAATAACAAAGGCGTGTGCTCAGTAACAACTTGTCTGGGCCAAGCGCCAGCAGAGAACTTCTAGGAACTGTGACAACAAAGTGCTGGGGCTCCTCGGGGGAAAAAATATCTCCTGCAAATGAACAAGCTGTATCAAACTTTAAATGGGGAAGAAATGCAGCTTAATACTGAGGAATCCATTATTGATGAGCTTGGTGCCTCCGAGACAGAACTTGGTGTTTCTTGAGCACCTGCTCTGGCTCCAGATCCCTGCTCCCATCTGAAAGACTTTCACATCTCTGGTGCTTGATGCATTTTGCTCTTTCACCATTCAACTGCAAAATTCTCCAAGCACGTTTGTGAGCCTGATGCCATAAAAAAAATGGGCAGCTTCTGTTGTGTAAATAACATCTGATTTGTTTTTTAAAGGAAATCTTCAGCTAGATACATGTTTTCAAAACCAGATTTATTAAAACAGACACTCTGCACACAAACTGAGCAGAGAGAAGGTTTGTAGTAAACTTCTTAGTGCCGTGCCGTGAGTTGTTTGCTGAGTTTTGTCAGGGCTTCAATCACTGCAATGTAAAATACAGTGAGTATTGCACACAGTGCAAGGCAGGGAATAGTTTTGGATCCTGTGAACAGCTGGAATCAGGAGCCATCCACACAGCTCTTGGACATGCAGGAAAAAGTGCCAGCAGATGATTTCTGGTGTGGTTTGTGCATGAGTGAAGCTGCCTGCCCCTGGCTTTGGCTGAGGGTTTCTCAGCTCCCTCTCTGGGTTTGGCAGTGTTGGGATTTTTGGGAAGAGTCCCAGGGGTCCTGGCATTGCAGAACACCCCTGGGACCTCTGAGCTGCCCCTGGGCCAGGACAGATCTGTCCCTGCCACAGGAACCCAGAGCAGCCGGGGGGATTCAGGTGCTGCCCACAGACATTTCTGGGCAGGGCTCTGAGAACCTGTCCTGGACCTGCTGTCTGTGAGCAAACCCTGCTCTTTAATCTGGAAAGGAGGATTTTAAACCTTGATTGCAGGTGAGGCAGAATCAAGCCCAGCTGAATGTTTTAAACAGACACTTCTGACAGACCCAACTTCAGGTGAGCTTCTGCTGGGGAGCATTTCAGTGCCCAGGTACACCGTGCAGCATTTGAAAAGTTAATAAATCCTACTGCAAATCAGTGCTGCTAAAGCCTAAGTAAATATTAAGACTCCACTTTCATGAATAACTGCTGGCTAGGATATTATTTCTAATTCAAGAAACCACCCCTTTCATCTCCTACCTAAACACTTTTTATATTTGGATCAAGGTTATGTTTTACTACACACTGCACAAATGTTTGAGAAGATATAGTTTCTTCACTGGGAAGCTGACAGTTTTCTCCATAAATCCGGTGTTGCTAGGTTTATAGGAAAATATTTATCTGCTGAGGAGAACTTGAGCTGATCACAACCACTGACATGTTCAGCTGTGGCACCATTAATAATCATTGCTTTAATATGCCAGAAAATGAATTGTCAGATACAGGAGGGGTGGGAGGGGAGAGCAGCGTGACAGGAGTCACTGGAGGCAATAACTCCAGGTTGTGGCACCTGTAAGGCTGTGTCCACTGAGCCTTTTCCCTCTTTTGTGCATCCAGAATTTCCTCTGGATCCATGGGAGAGCAGAGCCGGCAGCCAGAGCTGTCTGGGGTTATCAGGCAGTGCACAAGTACAGCAAATGTAATTCTTCTCCCCTTAACACCTGTATTGACTATATTGATCCCCAAGAAAATTAGGTTTTTGAAAGTTCAAGTGTGGTTCAATGTCCCAGAGTGAAATGGATCTTTTCCTGCAGCCCCAGCTGCTCAGTGACCGTTTTGTGCAGACTTTCCCTGCAGCAAGAACAATCTGTGCTTCAGCCAGGGCAGGATGACCCCTGGGGTAAGTGTCAGCTGCACAAATCCTATTTAGTACTGCTGCCTCCCTTGTCTCAAAGCCCATAAAGGTCCTTGCAGGGAAAGGAAGCTGTAAAGAACATGGATGGGTGGTTGAAAACAGGATCTAAGACAAGTGGGCAGTCTGGAAATGTTTGGAGTGCAATTTATTCATTGCAGTCACTTCTCTGCTGTGTTTGCTCACCCCTGTGCTGTGTTTGAGGACTCACCCTCATCAGGCTGGGGACAGTTTAGCTGTAATTAAAAACTTGAGTTCAATTCCCTCTTAAAACTGAAGGTATTTGACTGCCATTGTTGTGACACAAGGCTTTGGGTTGGGAAATGCAGTGTTCAGCCCCTTGCCTGTGCTGCAGAAAGGCCTGGAGGGATTGGAGAATAACCTGAATAAACTACTCTGCATAAGCAGAAAACTTTGTGCTCCAAAATGTCCTGATTTCCTCTGAAAACACTGCCACATCTGGATCATCCCCCCAAACCCTCTGGGCTGCTCTGCAGAGGGCAGGAGCCAGGACATTTCCCTGCCCACCTGTGAGCAAGAGCTCAGTGAAGAGCATCTGTTGAGTCTGAAAGAACCACTCCCAGTGTCTGTAAAATAAAAAAGTCTTGCTCTCCTCTGAAATGGAGAAATAGGCCTGCATTACTCTTTCCTGAGGGGGCTGGAGTTCACATTTGTGTTTATTATAATTTCCAATTCTCTTGAAAAACTGCTTCTTCCTGTAAACCCTCCCCTTGGCAGGAAAAGCAGATGTCCACTGCATGGCACAGCCTGAAAATTCTCTCTATCTGCTCCTTGGCATCCATTCCTCTGCACATGTGTCCTCCCAGCTCTGAACTTTCAGCTTTGTGCCTGTTGTAAAACCTGGGTTTCTCCCCCTTGAGAAGAGAACCTGGAGTTTCCAAGACAGTTGTGATTTGGATGAGTCACATTTAATTAAAGCCCTGAAGAGATGTGTTCTTACATGGTTAATTGCCCACTTTTTTGGGCACTTAAGTCCCTAAAGAATCATGAGAAACTTGTTTTAGTTTTTTTCCTTCAAAGCTTTGTAATGACTGTGACTTGGGACTTCTTGTTCTTGTTTCTTCTTTTAATTAAGGACTGAAAATACCCATGGTCGTGAACATCTGGCATAGCCTGGCTCTCTGTAATTTGGTCTGGTATTTTGTACTTTTTCAGCCATAAATAATTTAATGTCTCTCTAAGCTCTGAAGGTTTGTGCACCAAATTTTATCACCGACACTCAGAACAGAAACTTCAATAAAACTTTAACATTAATGCCCAGAAAACTTCTGTCCCTCATTCACTGCAAGTTTCAAATAACAGTGCTTAGGGACTTGAGCCTTTCTCTTGAATTCTCCATTTATTCACAACATTATTTCATATTCTGTGGCTTTTTTACTACCTTCACTTCTCCACAGCAGATGTTAAATCTCAGCATTGAGGTCCCTGCTCTCTTCCCTCTTAGGGAGATGTTGTTTCAGGCTCGAGATTAATCAGCCATAGAACGTTTGTGACCCTTGGGGAAGTTTTCCTTTTCTTTTGGGTGCAGCCTCGTGAATTCTCAGCCTCCAAAGGAAAGGATTTGGTGTGTTCAGGAGTTTGTAGAGGTGTGAAATATGTGCTGGTGTCAGTTAAAAGGTGACCTAGAGGAAAATGTTGGAATCTGTTCACCACTGGGACATTCAATCCAAATCTGCGCTTAGTATCTGAATTTCCACAGAAATTCAGAAAGCAGCAGCTCCACAGCAATGAAGGGATGAAATGAAGCTTGGAGAAGATGCTGCTGCTGGTTCTGTTACATGAACATCTGGGGTTAAATCAAACACAGCCCTCTAAGCCTGCATGCAGTGCTGGAACCAGCAGTGCAGCTTTAGGAGCTTGCAGAGCCTGGTTTGCAGGCAGCAGATTTTTTTCCTTGTAGCTGTCACTAGGAAGCTGAATGTTCATGGAAATAATACAGATCTGCACCTAACTAATATTTGCCTGTGGAAATGGAAATGTGCTCAGTTTCCAGACTGGAAAAGGGAATTAAATTCTAGTGCTTGATACATTATTCTGGCCTCAGAAAAGCTGTGTCTGTAAATAACTATTTGTAGTTCTGTGATGGGTGGGCTTGTTTGTGAGAACGTGGCTGGTGTTTGATTGAAATTGATTTCAAGTGTGAGACTTCTGCCTGTTTTAATGCTCCCTTTATGTTCTCATTCTTTATAAATTGGCTGAATAAATGAAGCCAACAGGAACAATTCTATCAGGAACCAGGGATATCCCAGTCCTTGTGTGCTTCTCTGTCTGCAGCAGCATTTGTAGAGCAAAGGGTGACCAGGGAATCAGGCACGAGGAATGTCACAATAAATTGGTTTAGCAGGAGTTACAAAGGGGTGGGTCCAGGACAGGGAGAGCCCTGGCAGCTCCCTGGGGATGCTCTCAGCTCCCTCCTTCAGCTGGATCAGGCGTGGCTGGTTTCCCCTGTACAAACACAGAAACAAACACGAGGGCCTCCCATAGCTTCATGTGGCTGTAAAATCATTTTAATCCCAGCAAAGAGGGGTTTGCAAGTCAGAGGAAAGGGAACTGCCCCGTTAGTGGGGCTGCAGCACCTCTGGCTTTGTGTTCATTTGTTGTCTGAATTGGGGGCTTTTTTTAGGTAACACTTCCCAGCTCACTTCACCAGAGCTGCCAGCAAGAGGAGTGAGGTTTTTCCCTCTCTGTTCCTTTCATTTACCATCAGCCCATCCTCGCTGGTGCAGCAGAGATGGGATTATCCAGACACAGGGCTCTGATGTCTGCAGTGAGCTGAGCAGCCTGGCCAGGGTCAGCATCACCGTGCTCACAATCACAGCCATGCCACAGGACAGGGCAGCAAAGCCAGGCCTCTGAGTTAAAAATAAAGCAAACACCAGCTCCAAACCTGAATAAATGGCAAAGCCAGCAGAGTGAGTGCTGGCTGTGATGTGCTGGCTGCTTTTCAGAGGTGTTCCCTGAGCAGCTCCTGCTGCAGCTGCAGGGGGAAGGCTGCGCTTGGCTCCTCGCTGGCACCGCTTTGGCTGCTTTGTTCTCACCAGCTTGGCCTTTTTGGGGGTGATGCTTTGGCAGGTCTGCACACAGAGCTGGCAGGGTCCTGGCTGAGTCCTGTGACAGCACCAGACAAGGTGCAGCAGAGGCTGGCAATTCTTTCTCCTTGTTAAGGTGATTAAATTATGTTCCAAAGGAATCTGTCCATGCCTGCACAGCTCTGTGTAGGTGGGAACAACGTTGGACTGGTGATTTGTGTAGTCATGAATTTCTGCAGTGTGATAGGCCATAACATCAGCTTTTAACTTCAGCTGGGGAGTGCCAGGCCAGAAAATAAACAGAACTGAAATTAACACAGAAATGCGAAATTCCTCATCCTCAACAAATACTACTCTTTGCTTATCACAGTAACGAGGTTGGTTTTACTCTCCACGCTTCCACACCACCCCTTCTGCTGAGCAGGTGTGAGCAGGGAGCCTGGAGACATCAAAACTGGAGGACAAATTAGAGGAGAAAAGAAAGGACAGGGGGAGGCACCCTGGAGAGCTCTACCCCTGCAGCTCCCAGGCAATCCTTCTCTCTTGGGATGGAAAGAGCTGCTGAAAAAACCTCCTATCTTTTGAGTATTTATCAGTTTAATGAGATCTTTTGGTGTCCAGAGCTATAATTTATTCAAAAGTGTTGAAGGAAATAAGCTACAGGACTCCAAACAGCTTCATCCAGGAATTGTGAGGTTACACGACACCGGTGGTGTTCAGCTGATTGGAATAACACCCGAAAATGGGAAAGAAGCTTGGCCAGAGCTCCAGACAAATTGCAGGAGAGCTGCAGTCCCCTGGGAATTGCAGCTCAGTGTTAGAGTAACTGCTGCTTAGATGGCAAAATAATTGAAACTTGTGGGGAGGAGGGGAGAGCTCTGCAGATGGCTGCTGGGCTGTGCCTGGGATCCTGGGAGATGTAAAAAGCAAGAGCATTTGGCATCAAAGAGGAGGCAAATGATGCTGGCTTTGTGCCAGGCAACTCCTCAATACAAGCCCATATAGATGTGGGACTGCAGAAAGGAGCAAAAGCAGGCAGCCTGAATTATGAGGGGTAAAGCAAAATAAGTCCTTTAGTGTGAGGGGTGACTTTCTCCTCCTCATAAACCATTTCTGCCAGTGTGAAACACCCCAGTGTCTGCTGGGGCCGGGAGGGCAGGGAGCAAACTGATCCATCAGCTGCCTGATTTGCTCCCTGTGCTTCTCTCAGGGATTTAGGCAGGGTCAGTGAGCAATTTGTATTTCTTTATTTGGCTTCGCCTGTGGGAGCCATTCAGAGCAGAGCCCACCCTGCCAGGAGCTCCCCTGCAAAACCTGCAACTGCTCCCAGCTTTTCTGATCTTCTCCTTTCCACGGGTGAAATCTCTGCTCTGGCTGCACAGTTTTGTTTCATGGGCTGGAATCCTTGGCTGTTCCATCACCTGATTCTGAACCAGGAGCTGCTCCCGTGCTGCGGATCCATCACCCCATGGACCAAACCTGGAGTGGCTGTGGGGCACTGTGCAGAGCTGGGGCTCTGGAGGAGCACAGGCTGCACTGGGACAGGAACCAGGAGTGATGATGTGCTCTGCTCATGGCTTTACTGGCTTTTATCTGACAGAATATCTGATATTTACTGGCTTTTATCTGACAGAATATCTGATATTTACTGGCTTTTATCTGACAGAATATCTGATATTTACTGGCTTTTATCTGACAGAATATGTGCAGTGCTGCTGGCTGAACGGAGCCTGTCCAGCAGCAATTTGTCTGGGTCCTCCTGACGGTTGCAGCCCTGGGATTTGCAGCATTGAAGGCCTGGAAATCCCCAAACCATCAGATTCCTCTCTTCCTGCATGGACAAATCTGTCAGTTGGAAAAGAGGAAATCAGTCAAAATGTATTGGATGCCTTTTTAAGAAAAATGGCTCGGTCCACACATTCTGAAAAAACTGTGGAAAATTCCATTGTGTGGTTTATTTGCTCCCGAGATATCGAAGTGATGAGCAGTCTGGGTGGGACAGACCTGGCTGTTCATTTTCTAGTGGAGTGGCACAAACAGTTGTAAAAACCAGGAAAATGAGCACCCTGCTGAAATTCTGAATTTTCTGGGAGAAGAGGAGGTCTCCTGTGTGGTGAGAAGTGTTTCTGAGCCATTCTGGTTGCTCCAGCAGGACCTGAGGTTTTTGGGGGCCAGAATAACACACTGGGAAGGACAAATGATATTCCATCTTCTTTAGACTGAATTACTTTTCTAAAAGTGGTTGCTAATGCTCTCTTGCTGTGGTATTTTAAGACCTACTCAGATGAATAACTGCTATACTGAAGAGACTTAATTACTGGAAGATAATCCAATAATGATTCAATGAATGACCTGTTCTATGAGATGGTGAAGTTCAATATGGTGAAAGATCTTGGGTTTTTTTTTTTGTTTTTTTCTCCTAAACACAATTTACTTAAGGTTGGTTTCATGCAAATGAAAAAGCACCAACAAATTAATGCCAGAGAGACCTAATTTATGGATTTTTCCCATCTGTTAAGAAGCTATAGCTTATATATATATAAATATATATATATAATTACACATAAGCAGAGAGCTGAAAGCACAAAGTTATTTGTGAGGTGCAGCTCCTCTCGCTGAAACCTCAGCCCATGGATTTTCTCTTGGACATGTTTTGCCAGACATTGTGTCCTGGATTTGCAGAGCTTTGTGTCCCCAGGTGCTGGGATGATTAATGCCCATGGATTATCATCTTTCTCAGGCTTTGACACCTGCACTTTTAACTGTAATAGAAAAGGTAATTGTGGGCCTCACAGGGCCTGTGTTAGTTACACTAAAACCCAATATTGTAACTAAGCTGGGACAAATCCTTTTAGATAATAAATCATTTTCCTGCCTCAGCACACGGGTCTGAAGCTGTTGTCCCCTGTCCTGGGGGAGGTTGTGCTGGGCTGGGGCTGCCCTGGCTGTGCTTCAGTGCCAGCTCTGCTCAGCCAGAGGCAAGGTTTGCTGTCCAGGACACTGTTTGTGACAATAAAAACTGCAACTCTCCCAGTCCCTCGTGGCAGGGAACAGGTCTGACAAGGAATAAAGCTGGGCCTTTCCCGTCTCAGCTCAGAAGGAATCTCTGCTTTGGGGCATTCTCAACATCCCCTCTGTGCCATCACAAATTGCTGCTGCAGTCCTTTGTGCATTTCCATTTCAGTCATTCATAGCTGCATCTTCTCTCACTTTCAGCTGTCTGTTATTCACCAGTTTGAGTGCATTTAACATTCTCCATCCTCACTCTGGAGAATGAACCTTTTCAAAATAATTACTCCCACTCATCTCCAGAGCGATCGATAGAGTGAATAAACCTGGAGGCTGCCAGAGGTTTAATTCAGTCCCATTTGCTAGAAAATATTTTGAAAGTGAAAGAAATGGACTTAAATGTAGGGCTAAGTTAATGATGTGCTGGTGTGGCAGCAGGGACTTTGCTTTTGAAGCTGTTTGTGCCTTGTCTCAACACAAATAATGGGATGTGTCACGTGTGAGCCGCGTCTCAGCTTTGCTCATTTTTAAGGCTGAGTGGAAAAAGGAGGGATGGCACCAGAGGTCTTTGCCAGGATAACTTCTCAAAAGGACTATCAAAGAGCACAGAGTCATCAGAAGTAACTTGGATTGGTGGGTCATGGTTGATATGGAAAATTTCACCCTTCTGATGTCTCTTCTTTTCCTGCCCTGGTGCGACGTGAGCGCCTTGGGCTGCCCGAGGCATCTTTTCATCACCAATAAACACATGGAGCAGAAAAACTTACAGGAGCCTGCCCAAAGCAGGAAATATCCTTCTGCAACAGCTCCTCTCTCCTTCCTCACAGGAGAGTTTGGTGCAGTTTGGTTGCTGAATGTGCCAGCTAAACTCAATCAGATGAATTATTAATGCTCTGCAGGCTGCTTCTTTCAAGTGGCTGAGCCGAGGCAGCTTCGGTGGGGCGTGTGTAACTTCAGCTCTCAGCAGCAAAAATAGACTGCAGGCCTCAGAGGAATGGGAAGCTTAACAGACTATTTTTGTCAGCACAGTTTTAGTTCTATTATGTGTTATTTTGTCAGAGTGGATAGGGTGGATTGTTATTTTGGACGTAGTGGGTGCTCTGACTGAAAAACCACTTCTGTTTCCTTTCTATATGTCACAAGCTGCTTGGAGCTAGGAGCCCCATATTTCCCATATTCCCGGATTGTATCCCTGGCCAGAAGGAGATAAACAGGATGCTGTGCCTGCTCTGCAGCTTCTCCTGCAGACTCTCTCGCTTCCACCAAGCAACCACAGCTCCTAGGGAGAGGATTTCCACTTCATTAACAACTCAAGGTCAGAGAGGTTGAAAATCTGTCCTTCTCTTTATTAACCTCTCTTACTGCTGATATTTAATTGGATTAATTAATTGGAGCACTCTCCTAACATTCTGCAGTCCCTCTGCTGCCAAAGGCTCGTCCCTGCCCTGGTTTGGGGGTGAAGCTTTGCCAGAGCTCCTCATCCCTGCGATGCCAGGGAATAAATCCAGAGTCAGGAGCAGTAATGTTCCTGCAGGGCCTTCAGAGGTGTTCAAGGCTCTCCAGACAGAGTTTCTGTGTTGGGGCTCTTTCCTGCCCAGGATAAAAGCACACTCTGCTGCCTCACTGCTGGCTGAGTTGGGTCAGGTTTTGTCCAGTTCTTTACTGAGCATCACTTCTTAGGCTGAGCATTTTGCTGTCAGCATCAAGCTGGGATAGAAATGAATTCACACTCATTTCCTGTGTTCCTTGAGTACATGGAAATGCATTTGGCAGAACCATGGGGAAAGTACTTTCTAGTTGTTCTGAATGGTGCCTTTCACATGGGATTGGTTGCATTTTGTGTGTGAATAAAAATCGATATTTGGGAATTTGTTCTGCTGACAGTCCAAGTAACTGCTCGGTCTGTAGTGTCAGGGGGTGATGCTGAGCACGCTGACCTTGTCACACTTAGGCAAGGTCAGACTGGCCCTAGAGATTTTTGAATGCTCTTTTTTAGTTCATGGCAGCTTTTATTTTCTGCCATGCTCAAGATGCTGGTCTTGAACGCTCCATTTCTCCTTTGAGGTAGATGGTGGCAGAGAAAATCTCAATTTGTTTTGTCTTTGGTGTGTTTTATTCCTTTCCTTCCCGGGCCCTGAGATTTATGGGGACTGGTAGGATAATTTCCTGCCATGCTGTGCTTTGCCAGAGCCTTGCCCTTCTCTTGGTGCAGTGCATCATCCCCTGCAGGTTTTGTGACATCTGCTGGCTGACATATTTTGAGATATTTCAAAATTCCACATGAATCATTTTATTTGCTTCCTTATAATTTTGGATGTGCCATCTTGTCACTGGTGCTAACATTTAAGCTCTCTTTTAATTTACACTATTAAGCCACAAGGAAAACAATCAAATACAGCAACTAAACGTGGATTGTCTTTATCTTCAGCTTCTGTGTTTTGCTGATAAATTCACTTACAAGCCACTCCAGTCAAGACATGACCTTTTTCTTTCCCTGCTCTTATTAAATGCAACAAATAATAAAAGTTCACGAACCCCCAAAATACTGCTACGGGTAATTTATTTTTTTTAATAAATAAATAACTTTGAACAGAGGGGCATGGAGAGCAGGAATTCCACCACTGCACCACTTCCAGTCATTTGCTCTGCCTGTCCCAGTAACCTGGCTCCCCCCAAGCAAGGACAACTATGATAAAAATTAGAAAACAACTTATTTGTTTCCTCTTCCTGCGTTTTTATTGTCAACTCCACCTCCCACTTTTGTTCTCTCTGAATTTCAAGGCTTCACATCTGGTCTTGTGTTAATTGCCCCTAAAAAAATAAATCTGTCTTTATTGGAGGAATCACAAATCTTGTAATCTGCCATAGCTGCTAATTAAATTACAGCTGACTTTTGATGTTACAGAAATAAACATTTCCTTTGCATTTTATTCTCTCTCTTCAAAATGAACTAGTGAGTAGTCCTTGCAGAGGCAGATTTCAACTGCAAATGCTATGGAATAATTTTACATTAAAATTACTTCTTTCAAGGCAGAAATATCTTCAAAGTAGAGTTGTAGAGAGAATTTGGAAAGGGATGTAACGACTGAGCTGGGTTGGGTTTGTTTGTTGAGGGTTTTTGGTGTATTTTGTTGGTTGGTTGGGTTTTTCTCTTCTTTTTGGTAAGAATTAAAACTTTCTCTTTAAAGATTTTCCTTTATTTTCATTATTTCATGTGCCTGGCTTTCTTCTCTTGGGCTTGCTGTTCCAAGGGAGGTGTTTAGAGCCAAATCAATATTAGAATATTCCTCTGAACTTTGGGGTCTGAGATGAGAAGAGCTCCTGGTCTGATTTCCAGTGGCTTTGCAAAATCCAAACCTGCCATGGGTTTTCCTGGTTGCTGATATTGATCTGAGGGAGTTTTTGTTTCTCTCCAGGCTGTGACCTGAGGCTTCTGAGCTGTTTCTGCTCCACACCATATTCTGTGCACAGATCTCTAATTATTATTATTATTATTCAGGGGAAAGGTATCCCACAGTTATAACAACATTTGACCATGATTTTCTTCCCTCTCTCTACAAGGATGTTCGCTGATAAATATTGTTTATAATACATTTATAATTATTTTCCCTGCTCACTCGGTGTATAGAACAGTTTGAACAAGGTTTGAAATGAGCTTTTCACCTCGATTGATTGATGAAAGGAGGTGGGAGCTTCCAGGGGTGTTTGAAGGAGGTGAAGGGACCCTGCAGGGATTCAGGAATTCCCTTCTGCAGGGAAAGGTCCTGCCAGGGTGGGTGAGAGGAGAGTTTGTTGTGGCACATTAACTGCAGAGGGAAAGTTTGGAGCGTGCTGCTCTGAGCAGGGCTCTCCACAGAGCTGATTATTCCTCAGGATCCCTGAGGAATGTCCTTGGGACAGGGCTGGGGGAAGGTTCCTTTGGCTCTCCACAGAGCTGATTATTCCTCAGGATCCGTGAGGAATGTCCTTGGGACAGGGCTGGGGGAAGGTTCCTTTGGCTCTCCACAGAGCTGATTATTCCTCAGGATCCGTGAGGAATGTCCTTGGGACAGGGCTGGGGGAAGGTTCCTTTGGCTCTCCACAGAGCTGATTATTCCTCAGGATCCGTGAGGAATGTCCTTGGGACAGGGCTGGGGGAAGGTTCCTTTGGCTCTCCACAGAGCTGATTATTCCTCAGGATCCGTGAGGAATGTCCTTGGGACAGGGCTGGGGGAAGGTTCCTTTGGCCAGGTGCTCCCTGGAGCTGCTGCACTGGAATTTGCTGCTTGTCCCAGGGACCTGCTGGGCCCTCAAGGCAGCTTCCACCTTGAAGGATGTAGGGATCACCCAGTAACAAAAACCTCATTGTGGGAAGGGGGATAACACTGCTGGCCATTATTTACCCATTTTCCAGCCAGGAGCCAGCTCCCAGCTCAGGTTTTCCTCTGCCCTGTGCCCCAGGTGAGGATTTCTGTTGGGGAGGAGAGCAGGGATGGAGGCTGTGCCCTCATTCATGGCTGTCCCCAGCAACCAGGGAGTGTGGGGCTCTGCTAATGAGCTCTTTTAGCTGTTTAAAGATGATGTTTTATTTTTATCTGGACCTTAGCAGGATCTTGTGGCAATGCAAGTGCCTTTTGAAAGTCCTGTGATGTCACCCCTGTGTCCCAGCTCTGTATTTAATTGCAATTTTAATGCACATCATATTCTGCCCATCCTTTCTAAGTTTCTTTTACAGAAATGTATCAAATTCCAGCCCAGAAGCAGTCTCTCTCTCTCTCTCTCTTGAGATCCATTGATTTATCTCTCATTATGTATCTTGGAAAAGCTCTTCAGCAACCCTTGGGATGAAAATCTCTTGAATATATAGAGAAATGATTTTGCTGTTGCTTCACATGCTTGACTTCAGTTGGATTTAAGCATCAATGAAAGTTGCAGCTGCTTGAGAAATGAGGGTTCAGGTTGTTCAGATCAGTCTTCCTTGCTCACATACCTATACTCTGATTTTTCCCTGCTGTTTTTCAGTAAAACATTCACATAACCCCTTGCCTAATGGACAGGAGGAGTCAATGGCTCTGAATGCACAAACAGAGTTGCTGTGGGTAGAAAATAAAAAGCTGTTTGTAGGCATGCAGGGCCCACAAATGAGGAGCCTCATCCTGTGCCAATATTGTACCCTCATGTGGGGGCCTGAGAGGTCCCAAATCAGACACACAAATCTGGGAATCAGCACTTTGCAGGTACAATTTGGGTATTTATTATTTACATGATACACGTTTATTTAGGCTCAGAATAAAGGAAACCAGATGAGTGAGAGTGCTGAAAACAGAATTTGAAAAAATATTTAAATGAAAAATGGGATTATAAATAGATGGTTTTGTTAACTTCCCAGGCAACTGGAATATGAAATGGTCTAACATCTATATGTATTAAATGAGATTAAGAGCAGAGTTTGAAATGGAATCAATATAGATTTCAGGGGATAAAAGGATTATGATGAATAAAAAACAAAGCCAAAGGTGCCAAATAAATAAAATACTTCCAAAAACCAGACTCAAATGTACATTGCTATGGACTTTCTGCCAGAGGATTTTATCTTTGGCTGACCAATTGTATCCATTAATTACATTTAATGGTGGTGGGAACGCACCGTGTTGTTTATTTTGAAGAATCCCAGCATTGGGAGGATTAAAGCAGCTGCAGGAGTGCAGGAATGTTGGGGACATAATCAGGTCCTTGGGAAGCTTTGTTATTACCTGCACTCTGTATTACCTGCTGCAGGTGAGAGTTCTGGGGCGGGGCAGAGATCATCCCAGTCCTGGTATCAGTCCCAGTTCCTGTCCCAGTCCCAGTTCCTGTCCCGGTTCCAGTCCCAGTTCCTGTCCCAGTCCTGGTATCAGTCCCGGTTCCTGTCCCAGTCCCAGTCCCAGTTCCTGTCCCGGTTCCAGTCCCAGCTCCAGTCCCAGTCCCAGTTCCTGTCCCAGTCCCAGTTCCTGTCCCAGTCCCAGTCCCTTTCCTGGTCCCAGTCCCGGTTCCAGTCCCAGTCCCAGTCCCAGTCCCAGTCTGAGTCCCAGTCCCAGTCTCAGTCCCAGTTCCAGCTCCCAGTCCCAGTCCCAGTCCCAGTCCCAGTCCCAGTCCCAGTCCCAGTCCCAGTCCCAGTCCCAGTTCCTGTCCCGGTTCCAGTCCCAGTCCCAGTTCCAGTCCCAGTTCCTGTCCCAGTCCCAGTCCCAGTCCCAGTCCCAGTTCCAGTCCCAGTCCCCTTCCTGTGGTCCCACAAGGACAAAGGGGACTGGGGAGCCTTTTCCATGTCTCTTTTATGGAATGAAGCAGCCCTGGAAAGGCTGAGGGCTCCTGGTCCCTGGTCCCAATGAAGCAAGAGCTGAACATGAGCAGTAGCTCTGGCATTAAGAAAAAACGTGTTTCAAGCCCTTGAAGGGTTTTGTAAAGGGCCTGGTTGGCATCCAGGCAGGCAGGGGGGAGTGAGAGGTGGGGATGACACCAGAGCCAAACTCCAAAGCTTTGCTGTGTTTTCCTGCCGTTCCCTCAGTGCAGATCCCCAGGGAGATGAGTGCAGAGCCCTGTGCCTGCTGTGGGTTTGCAGGGAGCACACTCCGTGTTCCACGGCTGCCTTCCTGTGGGGATGCATGGATTCTCAGTTCCAGGTGTTATTTGTGCTCATGTGCTTATTCTGGCTATTTTCTGCTTCATTTCTCTCTCTGATAGTTGCCAGGCTCCAGGCAGCCCGAGATCCAGCTCACAGCAGTCCCAGGCTTTGATGCTGAGGGGCTGCAGAGCTGGGCACCGAGATTTCCTTCTACAAATGACTCGGAGGGAGGGAGGGAGGGAGGATTTACTCTTGTACTGTGCTCAGAGGGGGAGAGGAAAGAGCAAATGATCAAATAAGGACTGCAAAGTCTCTTCTGTTTGATCCTGACACAGGCTGGGGTGTCCTTGGTGTGGAATTTTCCCCTTTAGATGGTTTCCTGTGCCATTTGCCAGGATTTCTGATCATCCCCTTCATGGCTGGTGGTTGTGGGTGCACCAAAAACATCTTTAGTGTAATTCCCCACTGCTTCTGCATCCGTGCCAGTGGAATGCTGTGCCTCTTCCTTCTGCTCCACTCTGATCCCAAGGCCCAGGAGAGTCTTGAATTCATGGGGAAGAAAAGATCAACAGTGGAATACTACTTCTGCTTGGGATTCAGGGACATCCGAGCTTCCTTTTGCTCCTCTTTCTAAAAACAGATCAGCTGCCTGCTCCTCCCTTTCCTACTCCTCCTCTCCTCAGCTTGGCCGCTTTCCTCTTCCCTATTTTGGAATGGAGATCAGGCTGAGTCAGAGCGAAGTTTGTCAGATTCTGAGCAAAATAACTCCCAGCAGCCTGGGCCTGCTGCTGATTGCTGCTGGGTGATGGCTCAGGGAGGAGCTGGGACAGCAGGAGAGCAGATTTATTGTGTGGAGAGCTGCTGGCACTCAGATGAACATCAGTTTCACCTCTGAGTTCAAATTAAATGGCACTAAAACCTCATCAATCCTCTTGCACAATTCCAGCGTGAGCTGCTCTGATATCTTTTAGCCACAAGATCCTTTTGGCTGTGCAGGTTGAGAAGATGAAAGTCGTGGGGTTTGGGTGGATGGTGGTGTGAGATCAGGAGTGATGTGGGTATCAAAGGCTGTGAGTCAAAACATCCCCAGAAATCCAGCAGGGCTTGGCTTTGGCCCCTGCCTGGAGCAGAAAGGCTTTGAGGATTCTGACAGGAGCCAGGATAGGGAAGTGCCCTGTGACCTCCAACCTGCTACAGGAGATCTGTGATGATTCTTAAAATATGAAAAAAATTATGGCTTATACAGACCTGTGGAACTGGCAGAGGCTGTAGTGAGAAATAAAATTTGGTTTTCAGTCTGCAATCACATGCAATTGCTTGTCTTTGGTTTGAGCACAATGTATAGCTTGTTGTCATGGCACTCATTAAATGCTGCTTGTCTTTTGGCTTTGCTCCATTTTTTCCCAGAGCTGTATTTTATTCCTTCATTATCATTCTTTATTGGTAAGTGCAGTCTAAAATGTCAGTTGTGGTTCCCACTGCCCCTCATTTTACCAAGACATCCCAAATCGTGTGTGGTTGTTCAATGAACTATAACCAAGTCCTGTATTAAAACAACATGAAATTCTCTGGTTAAAACCTGCTGAGTGTGGTGGAGTTACCCAGCATGTCCAACAAAACCCAGCATGGACATCCCTGTCTTCCTCATCTTTACTGGAAGTTTAAAGCCCTGAGCTGCAGGGAGTGCTGAGGATGAGGATGAGGATGTTCATTGAGGATGAAGAAACTCTCTGTGCTGTGTTTGGGGGGTTTGGGAGCAGCAGGGGAGGTGCCACAGCAGCTCTGCTCCCACCCCAGGCTGGGCACTGTCCTCCAGCACCAGCCCCGGCTGCTCCAGCCCCGGCAGCGCCTCCAAAACCTGCTGGGGCTGCTGCTGCTCTCCAGAGCGAGTAACCTGCGTGTAAACCTACTTCTGTGTGGTACAGGGGGAGTAACCTGCGTGTAAACCTACTTCTGTGTGGTACAGGGGGAGTAACCTGCGTGTAAACCTACTTCTGTGTGGTACAGGGGGAGTAACCTGCGTGTAAACCCAGCTCTGTGTGGTACAGGGGGAGTAACCTGCGTGTAAACCTACTTCTGTGTGGTACAGGGGGAGTAACCTGCGTGTAAACCCAGCTCTGTGTGGTACAGGGGGAGTAACCTGCATGTAAACCCAGCTCTGTGTGTTACAGGGGGAGTAACCTGCATGTAAACCCAGCTCTGTGTGGTACAGGGGGAGTAACCTGTGTGTAAACCTACTTCTGTGTGGTACAGGGGGAGTAACCTGCGTGTAAACCCACTTCTGTGTGGTACAGGGGGAGTAACCTGTCTGTAGAGCTGACTCTGAGTTACACAGTGTGAGTAACCTGTGTGTAGAACTAACTCTGAGTTGCACAGGGTGAGTAACCTGTGTGCAGAGCTAACTCAGAGTTACACAGGGTGAGTAACCTGTGTGCAGAGCTAACTCCAGAGTTACACAGTGTGAGTAACCTGTGTGCAGAGCTAACTCAGAGTTACACAGGGTGAGTAACCTGTGTGCAGAGCTGACTCAGAGTTACACAGTGTGAGTAACCTGTGTGCAGAGCTAACTCTGAGTTACACAGTGTGAGTAACCTGTGTGTAGACCTAACTCAGAGTTACACAGGGTGAGTAACCTGTGTGCAGAGCTAACTCAGAGTTACACAGGGTGAGTAACCTGTGTGTAGAGCTAACTCAGAGTTACACAGGGTGAGTAACCTGTGTGCAGAGCTAACTCAGAGTTACACAGGGTGAGTAACCTGTGTGCAGAGCTAACTCTGGAGTTACACAGGGTGAGTAACCTGTGTGCAGAGCTAACTCAGAGTTACACAGGGTGAATAACCTGTGTGCAGAGCTAACTCCAGAGTTACACAGTGTGAGTAACCTGTGTGCAGAGCTAACTCAGAGTTACACAGGGTGAGTAGCACACGTGCAGCTGCCCTGCAGGACCCTGCCATCCCCAGCCGTGGTGTGAGTACCGAGATGTGGCCCCAGCCTGGGATCTCAAAGAGCAGCTGTGGCTGCAGCCACGCTGAGGCTCTCTGCGTTCATGGAAAGAAAAATCTCTTCATAAATCTTGGATTGAGCTGCTACCTGCAGCACACTTGGTGTGTGATGGTGATCTAGAAATAAATCGGTAGAAATTAGGTGATTATCACTGGTGGTATTCATGAAAATTTCCAGGCAAATAAATAATGGATAGAAATGTCACTTACTCAGCTTTAAACCTAAGAACAGCATCCTCATTATTCTATTGACTCAGGAAGAGGGAAGAGCTGCATGGGGGAAGGAAATGGAAAACTAAAGACAATCAAAGCATTTCAGAAGCATCTTAAACTCCCCAGTCATACCAATTTAGGGATGGAGAGCCCAGGAGGGGATTAGTGGTGGGTAAGAGGTTATTTAGCAGTGTTAGCACAGCACTCACATTGATCTGGTTTAAGAATAGAAAATATTGTTTCTCACATGGTAAACTTGCCCTCCTGGCCCAAAGCTGCCTTGTGCTGCCTCTGTCAGTGGTACCCAGGCTCCTGGGGAGGTGCCCCATCACTGCATCCCCTGGGACTGCATCCTCTGGGATATCCCATCCCTGCATCCCCTGGGATTGAATCCCCTGGGATATCCCATCATTGCATCCCCTGGGATATCCCATCCCTGCATCCCCTGGGATTGCATCTCCTGTGATATCCCATCACTGCATCCCCTGGGATTGCATCCCCTGGGATTGAATCCCCTGGGATATCCCATCCCTGCATCCCCTGGGATATCCCCTCACTGCATCCCCTGGGATATCCCATCCCTGCATCCCCTGGGATATCCCATCCCTGCATCCCCTGGGATATCCCCTCACTGCATCCCCTGGGACTGCATCCTCTGGGATATCCCATCCCTGCATCCCCTGGGATATCCCCTCACTGCATCCCCTGGGACTGCATCCTCTGGGATATCCCATCCCTGCATCCCCTGGGATATCCCATCCCTGCATCCCCTGGGATTGCATCCCCTGGGATATCCCATCCCTGCATCCCCTGGGACTGCATCCTCTGGGATATCCCATCCCTGCATCCCCTGGGATTGAATCCTCTGGGATATCCCATCACTGCATCCCCTGGGATTGCATCTCCTGTGATATCCCACCCCTGCATCCCCTGGGATTGCATCTCCTGTGATATCCCATCACTGCATCCCCTGGGACTGCATCCTCTGGGATATCCCATCCCTGCATCCCCTGGGATATCCCATCCCTGCATCCCCTGGGATTGCATCCCCTGGGATATCCCATCCCTGCATCCCCTGGGATTGCATCCCCTGGGATTGAATCCCCTGGGATATCCCATCCCTGCATCCCCTGGGATATCCCCTCACTGCATCCCCTGGGACTGCATCCTCTGGGATATCCCATCCCTGCATCCCCTGGGATATCCCCTCACTGCATCCACTGTGATATCCCATCCCTGCATCCCCTGGGATTGCATCCCCTGGGATATCCCATCATTGCATCCCCTGGGATTGAATCCCCTGGGATATCCCATCACTGCATCCCCTGGGATATCCCATCCCTGCATCCCCTGGGATTGCATCCCCTGGGATATCCCATCATTGCATCCCCTGGGATATCCCATCCCTGCATCCCCTGGGATATCCCATCCCTGCATCCCCTGGGATATCCCATCACTGCATCCCCTGGGATTGAATCCCCTGGGATATCCCCTCACTGCATCCCCTGGGATTGAATCCCCTGGGATATCCCATCACTGCATCCCCTGGGATTGAATCACCTGGGACTGCATCCCCTGGGATATCCCATCACTGCATCCCCTGGGATTGAATCCCCTGGGATATCCCATCCCTGCCACCCTGGGCTTGCTCCTCTGATGGCCAGGGTTGAGGTGCTGGATAAAACCAAGCAGACACTTCCTGACCATCAGTGTTGCTGGTTCTTGGAGAGGGGACTGAACCCGGGGGTGTGTTTTGTGTAGCAAACACAGGTGAGCTCAGGGGTGTTTTCTGTGGGTCGTGCCCAGGTGACACCGAGAGCAGCACTGCCTCAGCCAGGCGTGTCTGGGGGCCACCAGTGGGCTCTGGCAGCTCTGTGGTTTGTCACAGAATCCTTTTCAGTGTCAGAGCCTGGCCTTGACCTGCTTCCCTCCCTGCTGTGCCTGGTTTGGAAGTTCCATTACTCAAACATTGATAAAAATGCTGAGCTCTGTAGCTATCTGCTGTCAGGTAATAGTTTTTTCCTATCTCCCTTTCCTTCCACTGCTGATTTGTGACTCGTTTCTCCAGCTATTTATTTTCTGAGCCCAAGCATCAGTGGGAGAACCTCTAGGAGAAAATGAGGACAGGAATTGTGCAGTTGCCATTATTTGTCTAAAAATCCATTTTAATACTTAAAAAAAAAAAAAAAAAGTGGCACTAGATATTTTCCTTTGAAGTCTGTTTGTCCTTGGGAAACCCCCCACCATTTCCAAAAGCATGTTCTCCCTCTGACAGAGTGTGCTGAGTTAAAGTGAGGACAGGAACATCTGAGCATCTCTATTTGTGTTGTTTATGCTCAGTTACTTCCACTGGGCTGGAGGTAAAAGGCTCTGCCTGATGCTCTAAATCCCACTGAGGTCTTGCTGCAGCTGCATGGGGTCATTTGGGGTCAAACAAAATTAATAATTTTCTCCTATTCTTTCATATAAAATGACTTGTCCTTATTAAGAAACAAATTTCTCCTTTTCAATAAAACCAAACCTGTCCTTTGTTTCTTGTGGTCAGTGGCTTTTCTCCTGCAGTCTGTGCTGGGATGTGTCACTGCTGTCACAGGCTGGCTGAGTTTTAATGCTGGAGTTCAGTTGCTGGCTTGTGTTGCTTTCTGAAACAGAGAAAAACAACCCCTGACCCTGTGGCTTACAGCAAATCACAGAAAAACTGGGAATTCAAGGGGTGGAAGTGGCTCTTCTGGCTTTCATCACAAATTAAATATGAGTATAATAGCACAGTCCTTTCAGTGCAGCCACATTGTCAGAAAGTTGCTGGACTTGTGAATAAAGGGTGAATTAAAGTTTTTGTCATACTGGAAACGTAACATCCAAAAGGTGCCATTCCATGAGTGTGTCCCTGGTGTCTGTAGAGGAGATCCAGTGTGGTCCTTGCAGGTGAAATCTCTGGGAGGGGAGGGATGGTTGTTTGTGCACAGAGTGTCAATCTTCTCCTGGTAAAATTCCAGAATGAACCAATTCTGTCTAGTTAATATTCCTCTGTGTTTTCCTGCAGGAAAAGGATATGGTGTCCCAGCATTTAGCCTTTAATGGTGATGCTATTTTAGCAGCTGGGAATGGAGCAGTGGGACTTTAAATACCCCTGAGAATGGGATCAGTCCTGGCTGCAGCCTCTGGAACCTCCCAGCTGCTGCAGAGCAGCCCCAGCCCTGTGTCCCTGGCACATGTGAGGGGTGCTGGGGACCACAGCTGAGCTCTGGGGTGACATCTGCCTCACCTGAACCCCACAGTGGAGGGGAGCTGGGGGGTCAGGGACAAACTGCAGCCCATGGCAGCGTTTCCAGGCCAGGTGTCCCCTGTCCTGCAGCTCTTGCAGTGGAGAGCAGCAGCACAGGACCCAGCAGCACAGGACTCAGCAGCACAGGACTCACTCAGCAGCACAGGACTCACTCAGCAGCACAGGACTCACTCAGCAGCACAGGACTCAGCAGCACAGGACTCAACAGCACAGGACTCACTCAGCAGCACAGGACTCACTCAGCAGCACAGGACCCAGCAGCACAGGACTCAGCAGAACAGGACTCACTCAGCAGCACAGGACTCACTCAGCAGCACAGGACCCAGCAGCACAGGACTCAGCAGAACAGGACTCAGCAGCACAGGACTCAGCAGCACAGGACTCAGCAGCACAGGACTCACTCAGCAGCACAGGACCCAGCAGCACAGCATCCAGCAGCACAGGACTCAGCAGCACAGGACTCAGCAGCACAGCACTCAGCAGCACAGGACTCACTCAGCAGCACAGCACTCAGCAGCACAGGACTCACTCAGCAGCACAGGACTCACTCAGCAGCACAGGACTCACTCAGCAGCACAGGACTCAGCAGCACAGCACTCAGCAGCACAGGACTCAGCAGCACAGGACTCAGCAGCACAGGACTCAGCAGCACAGGACTCAGCAGCACAGGACTCAGCAGCACAGGACCCAGCAGCACAGGACTCAGCAGCACAGGACTCAGCAGCACAGGACTCAGCAGCACAGGACTCACTCAGCAGCACAGGACCCAGCAGCACAGGACTCACTCAGCAGCACAGGACCCAGCAGCACAGGACCCAGCAGCACAGGACTCAGCAGCACAGGACTCACTCAGCAGCACAGGACCCAGCAGCACAGGACTCAGCAGCACAGGACTCACTCAGCAGCACAGCACTCAGCAGCACAGGACTCAGCAGCACAGCACTCAGCACAGGTTCCCTGGCTGGCTGATGCTGAGTCCCAGCTCAGACATTGGAGCCTGAAGGGTTTTTCCCCAGGGCTGTTGTGTTTGCAGAGCTGGAGTTACCAGGAGGCACAGGAGCAGAAGAAACCTGGCCTCACAAACTCCTACTACAGCTCATTCTCACACTGAAACCTCTCAAGCTTCACCCCTTTCATTTCTGAGAATTCTCTCAGTTTGGCCTTTCCTGCTTGCCTGGGTAGGACATTAATGTAAATATCACTGCACAGCCAGGACTGCTGGGTGCTGTGTGTGCTCCCCTCTGCAAGGACTCGCCTTTCAGCTCAGATGTCACTCCCAAACTGTGCCACGGAGATGATTTCCCTACAGTCAGACAGATACAAAAAGGAAATACTTATTTTCCTCTTTGTTTTTGGGCCCAAGGTACACTGGGCTCAGCCATCCTTTTTCCCCCCACAACAACAACAGTTGTTCTGACAATCGAGAATTTTCTCCCTCTCTCATCCTATTAAACAGCACAGATTTAGTTGTTGTTTTGGTTTGGTTCATTTCATGGTGGTTTTTTTTCCCTCTGTCTTGAAAATTCCATTTATAGAGTGGCTGGCACAATTCTGCTGCCACTTATCACGATCTAGCTGAGCTGATGGCAAATTCACAGATCTCAAATGCACGCTGAGAGGATGGAGAAAAAAATGCTTGTAATGGGTTCTTGGTATCTCTTAACCCAGAAGAGCCTTTGTTGATAAACTGTGATTTTGTGAGAGTTAGGGGAAGCACCTTGCTGGTCAGGGAAAGTGGCAGAAAATCAAAGCTGCAGTTCAGAGCCAACATCCTAATGTGGAATCTCAGATTGCAATTTCTACTCACACACGTGGTCATTTCTATCCCCATGGAGCATCTGATGGAAGCAAGAGTTGCTGTAATTGGATTCTCTTACCCTTCCTGTTACTGGTCATGACTTTAATTGAAATTCTGGTCTTTTTAATAATTATTGAGAAATCATCCTTTTTTTTTTCTTTCTGCCCCTGTTATTGATGCTTCTAATGTGAACACGATGTTCATGAAAAAATTGAATTAAAAAACCCTCTTTCTGGAGCATGTCTGAGCTAATCAGTTAAAACTATCCTTTCAAGCTGAGCAGAAGAAAATATCTGCTGTTTATGGGTAAAGCTCTGTCCAGCACTGAAGAATTAAACAGCTTAGAGGCTCTCAGTCAAGTGGAAGATTGAAGGGAAAGAAGGTATTTAAGGGCTGGATCCAGATGATCCTTAAGGTCCCTTTGAATCCAAATCGTTCTGTGATTCTGTGACCTCGAAAATAGTGACAAGGGCCTTTTAATATTAAAATGAATTCCTGTTTTATTGTGCTGCTGATTTTGAGCTGCAGAGGCAGAGTGTCTGTCCTGCTGGGAGGGCAGAGTGATTTCTGTGGGGAGGGATGGAGGAGGTCCTGGGGCAGCCCCTGGTCCCTCCAGGTGAGGATCCCATCCCTGATCCCTCCAGGTGAGGATCCCTCAAGGTGAGGATCCCTCCAGGTCAGGATCCCACCCCTGATCCCTCCAGGTGAGGATCCCATCCCTGATCCCTCCAGGTGAGGATCCCTCAAGGTGAGGATCCCTCCAGGTCAGGATCCCACCCCTGATCCCTCCAGGTCAGGATCCCATCCCTGATCCCTCCAGGTGAGGATCCCATCCCTGGTCTCTCCAGGTCAGGATCCCATCCCTGATCCCTCCAGGTCAGGATCCCATCCCTGGTCTCTCCAGGTCAGGATCCCATCCCTGATCCCTCCAGGTCAGGATCCCATCCCTGGTCTCTCCAGGTGAGGATCCCTCCAGGTGAGGATCCCATCCCTGGTCCCTCCAGGTGAGGATCCCTCCAGGTCAGGATCCCATCCCTGGTCCCTCCAGGTGAGGATCCCATCCCTGGTCTCTCCAGGTCAGGATCCCATCCCTGGTCTCTCCAGGTCAGGATCCCATCCCTGATCCCTCCAGGTCAGGATCCCATCCCTGGTCTCTCCAGGTGAGGATCCCATCCCTGGTCTCTCCAGGTCAGGTTCCCATCCCTGCTCTCTCCAGGTCAGGATCCCATCCCTGCTCTCTCCAGGTCAGGATCCCATCCCTGATCTCTCCAGGTCAGGATCCCATCCCTGGTCTCTCCAGGTGAGGATCCCATCCCTGGTCTCTCCAGGTGAGGATCCCATCCCTGGTCTCTCCAGGTGAGGATCCCATCCCTGGTCTCTCCAGGTCAGGTTCCCATCCCTGCTCTCTCCAGGTCAGGATCCCATCCCTGCTCCCTCCAGGTGAGGATCCCATCCCTGATCCCTCCAGGTCAGGATCCCATCCCTGCTCCCTGGCCATGCCCTGGCCCGGTGGCAGTGAGCCTTGCCCCAGCAGTGGGAAGGCAGAGGTGTTGCTGAGGTGGGTGTGCAATGTTTCCAAGGCTTTTCCCGTTGTCTGCAGCTGTGGAATTGCCAGCTTGCACGTGGGATGAGAGGGCTGTACTTCTGCGAGGGATTATTTAGAATTCTTACTCAACAGAAGCTTCAGAAGATGCAGGAACACAACAGGGAGCACCAGTCCTCACCAAAAGCCAGCACAAATCACCCCTCCAAGTGGTTAGTTTCTTGTAATTAGTAGAACCATCCCCAGAGCTTTGTTTTAGAAGGCATTTTGGAGTGTCCTGGATGGGAAGAACACTGCTGCAGGGTCAGCTCTGGGCTTCTGGAGCACTGGGAAGAGCTGGAGCCCAGCTGTGGCTGTGGATTGATGCTCTGGGCTGTCTGTGCTGAGGGAGGGGAGGATGAGGAGGCACTGCTGGGATTCCCTCACAGCCTGGTGACGTTGTCTGTACCAAAGCACACACAAACCAGCTGCTTTGCTGCTTTCTGAGCTGACAAAGCCACAAGCAAGGTCTGAGTGTTTGGGGTTTATTTTATATGTCTTTGTTCTTCCTCAGCCTCTTGTTTTTTTGTTGTTCTTCTGCTTCCCCTAACTTGGTTAAATGACTGGACTAAAGAGGCCATGATTTCTGAGCCTTTATTTTATTGTGAAGATGGAATGACAAGGCACTGAGTCAGACCTTTCCTTTTTTAACCAAAGTTGGATACAAATCAAGTGTGGAGTCTATGCCACGTATAATTTTAATTACTGAAACATAAGGAATAAAGGCTCTGGAAGTCTGAAGAGGTCAGAGGGGTGGAAGGTCTCATGCTACCATCACAGGGGTGTTTGCTGAGGTTTAAAAGCAGTGAAACCAGTGTCACATACTTAAAGGATCGTCACAAGCTCCAGCAGGAGTATAAAAGGTACTGTAAGTGGGGATTTGGGCTTTGTTTTCCTGTTTTCTGAGCCCAGGCTGCACTGCATTTTAAAAGCCATCCTTTGAAGGAGCATGTGAAAGGAAAAGAGGTGAGGCTTGCAGGAGTGTCTGCTCAGGAGCAGAGCCCATCCCTGTTCCCAGCACTGGGAATGGCTCTGCTGCAGCTGCTGGGGAAGGACCAATGTCCCTGAGCAGAACCTTCAGACACAGCCCAGCCCCTGCTCCTTCACCAGTGCTGCTGTCAGAGAACCGGGGGTTTTAGGAAAGGTCACTCTCTGAACTCAGCAGCTGTGGTTAATCTGGTGCAATTAATTAATTAATGAATTAATGATTAATCATCCAGCAGGTTTCTCCTTCCTGCTGCCCTTTCTTTCCCCATCAGGTGTTGCTGGAAGTGCTTCCCCCAGGTCGTGCCAAGCAATAACCCCAAAGGCTGGGCTGTGTGAGCAGCCCTGGGTGTCCCAGGAGGAGCTGGGAGCCTCTGGAGCCCGTCCTTGGGCAGGGTGTGATGAGTGTGCCACAACCTCTGCTCGGGACTGCTGCATTTGGGGCTAAATCTCCAAGAAAAGGGTCAGGAAAATGGCAGCCAGTGTCCCAGAGTGGTTCTTGGCAGAGCACAGGCTGGAGCTCCGTGTAATCCAACGCTCTCCAGGGGCTGGGTCTGAGTAAAATAAGAACTGGTGACTCATCCCTTCATCTTAAACTCTGAATGAACCTAAGCATGAAATTAAAACATGAGTAGCTTTTCCCCCTACTTTAATTATTTCCACATTTCTCTGTAAATTTTGATTCCTACCCAGGCTGGAAGTAGAGATCCTCTTACCAAAGAAAAACCTGTGCTCCCAACACATCTGGAAGCAGAAAATGCAAAGAACTCTGTAAGAAAGTTTGTCCTCAGGAGAGTTCTGCTCCATGTAGGGCCAGTGTCCATTTTCTTCTTCCATGGGATGAAATATTGAATCCTACAAGTGCTGAAAAGTTGTTTTTTGTAAGGACTAAAACCATGTGTGTTATTATACCTGATATTATTAGTAGCAGATCATGCCCATCGTTTTTAATAACACTGCAAAAATCTCTGAGCCCTTCTCAAGAGTTCTTCAGGAAATATTTCTTTTGATTTCATCAACTCTTCTTGATGAGTTTTGCTGAAGGGGCTCAGGGATAACTGCAGTGATTGCAGGAGTGTTGCAGAAGTGCCATCTTTTCCCTGGGCTCCCCCCTGCCTGTGTTGAGGCTGCAGCTGGGGTTTATCTTCTGGAATTATTTGGAATGAAATGAGCTTTGGAATTATTTGGAATGAAATGAGCTTTGGAATTATTTGGAATGAAATGAGCTTTGGAATTATTTGGAATGAAATGAGCTTTGGAATTATTTGGAATGAAATGAGCTTTGCTGTGCCCTGCAATTGCTGAGGGTAACCTCCTTCCCAGGCTGGTTAGACCACAAGCACAGGTTTTGTGCCTGCCCATTTCTTGCTGCCATCCTTGACTTTCCTTCCCTTGGCCAGCAGTGCTCAGGGTCTGAGCATCCCCCATCCTAAATTTCCATCTCCATAATGTCCTGGATGGAGATTTAGTTCTATCCAAGGTCACTGCCCATGAGTTTTGGTGCCTGAGAGCTCCAGCTTTCCTCCACACATTCCCCTTCCATTATGGACATTCCACAGGGATGCAGCCACAGCCTTCTCTGGGCACTTCTTTCATCCCCAAACTGCTCTGGCCCTGCTGCTTTTCTCTAGAGCCTGTGATTCTCTAGAGCCTGTGATTCTCTAGAGCCTGTGATTCTCTAGAGCCTGTGATTCTCCAGAGCCTGTGATTCTCTAGAGCCTGTGATTCTCCAGAGCCTGTGATTCTCTAGAGCCTGTGATTCTCTAGAGCCTGTGATTCTCTAGAGCCTGCACACCTCAGCTCTGCTGGAAGATTTCTACCAGAGCCTTCTCCTCTGCAGAGCCAAATGCATGGCTTAGTTCCACTGAAATGCCTTCCTGGCACTGCTTTGGACTGCAAATCTCACCTGAAAATCTCTTTTATTACCTGTTTAATTTCCTTTTCCTTCTTCCCCCCTCTCACCCTCTTTTGCTACCATTCTGCTGAATTTGTAACTCTGTTGTTTAAGTATGAAGAACATTTTAGGCAGAATTTTATGAAAGCCATGCCTGGGCATGCTCATTAAAAAAAAAAAAAAAAAGCAACTCCCAAACAAGATTTGTATGTGATAGGATATAACAAAGATTACACTGCATCTAGATTTAAATTAAGACTAAGAACATCAAAATGAACAGGAGCCAGCAAGTGCCAGAGGGGCAGAATGAAAACCCAGCATTGAGAGGAGAGTGTGAAGTTTATAATGAGAGCACAAATTTATCCTTGTGAACATTATTTGTTATTTCTCCTCTGGCGTTGCCCAATTTAATAAAATCTTGGAGAACTTGCAACCCTGCACAACCACTGATTTTTAATGAAAAAAGATGAAAGAGATCAGAGATCTCTGTACTCACAAGCTCCTAAAGTGAACCTCAGTACATCAGAAACTCTGCCTGTGAAAGGCATAAAAATTCCTGTGAAAGGTGATTTTTAAAGAAATCCCTATAAAATTTATTCTTGTTTTATTGGCTACTAAACCTAATACTCCCTGTATGCTCTTGGCCTCGTGTTTACACTGGAAAACAGAGTTTTTCAAGGCACCTGTCTTCATTTCTGAGTGTCAGTGGCTGCTGTGGGCAGGTCAGGGTCCTGTTCCCTGTGTCCTGCTGGAGATGGGGATTTGTGTCTGATTTGTGTCTGAGCTCTGATGCTGCTCAGGGCTCCCAGGGAGCTGGAATTGTCCAGGTCCCAGCTGTGCCCAGAGCTGCTGGTGCTCCTTGAAAGCCCTGCTGGTCTGGAGGAGCAGAGGAGCCAGACTGGGGCAGAGAAATACCTGCAGGTGTCTTTTCCTCCCTGGAGGCTGGGAAAAGCTGTGTTTGTTGGGTGCTCTCTGCCCCATCACTGGTGCTGCTGATGCCCCAGGGAAGAGCCCTGGCCCTGCCTCTTCCTCATGGAGCTTCCCTGGGCTCCAGGGTGGTGCCAACACCTCCCTCCCTGCCAGCTCTCCAGGCTGGGGAGCTCCAGGCTCCTGCCCTTTTCCTGCTGTCCCTGGGCACCAAATCCAGGCTCCTGTGCTGGGCACCCCAGAGCCCAGGCCTGGGAATCGTCAGGAATGGTCAGGAACAGTGGGAATGGTCAGGAATGGTTTTGGAATGGTCAGGAATGGTGGGAATGGTCAGGAATGGTTGGGAATGGTCAGGAACAGTGGGAATGGTCAGGAATGGTTGGGAATGGTCAGGAATGGTGGGAATGGTCAGGAATGGTTGGGAATGGTGGGAATGGTGGGAATGGTCAGGAATGGTTGGGAATGGTCAGGAATGGTCAGGAATGGTTGGAGATGGTCAGGAATGGTCAGGAATGGTCAGGAACGGTGGGAATGGTCAGGAATGGTTGGGAATGGTTGGGAATGGTCAGGAACAGTGGGAATGGTCAGGAATGGTTTTGGAAGGGTCAGGAATGGTGGGAATGGTCAGGAATGGTTGGGAATGGTGGGAATGGTCAGGAATGGTCAGGAATGGTTGGAGATGGTCAGGAATGGTCAGGAATGGTTGGAGATGGTCAGGAATGGTCAGGAATGGTCAGGAATGGTGGGAATGGTCAGGAATAGTCAGGAATGGTCAGGAATAGTCAGGAATAGTCAGGAATGGTGGGAATGGTCAGGAATGGTCAGGAATGGTCAGGAATGGTTTTGGAATGGTCAGGAATGGTCAGGAATGGTCAGGAATGGTCAGGAATAGTCAGGAATGGTGGGAATGGTCAGGAATGGTCAGGAATGGTCAGGAATGGTCAGGAATGGTGGGAATGGTCAGGAATAGTCAGGAATGGTCAGGAATAGTCAGAAATGGTCAGGAATGGTCAGGAATGGTCAGGAATGGTGGGAATGGTCAGGAATAGTCAGGAATGGTCAGGAATGGTGGGAATGGTCAGGAATAGTCAGGAATGGTCAGGAATGGTCAGGAATGGTCAGGAATGGTTTTGGAATGGTCAGGAATGGTGGGAATGGTCAGGAATGGTCAGGAATGGTGGGAATGGTCAGGAATAGTCAGGAATGGTCAGGAATGGTCATGGCATTTCCATGCTCCCTGCTCCCAGCTCTGTCACTTCTGCAGCCCCAGCAGCCCAAAGGACAGCTGCCGTGTGAAGGTGGCTGTTCCTTGACAGCTCCCTAATATGTACAGCAAATTCCTGTCTTGCGAAATCCTCCCTGGTTGTAGACTTAAAAATACACAGTGAGTCAAGAGAGCTGAGCGTGGGCTGAGCTGCTGCTGCTCTCCAGGAGGAGCTGCTCTGCTGGACACTGCTCTGTGGCTCTTTGGGGTTTGCTCAGCCCTACAGATCCTCCTGCCCGGAGGAAGGGTTCCCTGCAACCCAAACCTCCAGCTCAGCCATCTCTGCTCTTTGCTCAGATCCTCACAGAGCTGGGGGTGATTCCCAGCTCTGCTGGAGGCTTTGACTTCGTTATCTTTAGAGATGAGCATGTTTTGCACTAAAACTTGGATGTTTTAGTGACCACAAGGCCAGTGCCAGAGCCCCTGGGACCTCCCCTGCACGATGGCTCCTGGGTCCAGGGGGAGCCTGAAACCCCCCAGCAGTTGCCACTCTGCTCTCCTGCCTGCCCATTCCCACTGAAGCCCTTGGCACACTCCTAAATACAATCCTAACTCTGTAGGCTGAGGGGCAGAAGCCTGGAAGGGATGTTTGGAAATGCAGATTGCCAATTTCCCTGTTCCAGGTGTGATTCATGGGGATGCTGCCTGGGAAATGTTTACATCCAGCTGTAACAAACCTAAACAGAATGGCACAGTTTATTAAGCCAGAGGCAAATGTAAATGATGAAAGGCTGCTGTGTAAAACTGCATTAAACACATCCCATTACATGGTGCCAACCACATTATGTAGCTGCTTAAACATAGTGCTCCTTTCATTCCTCTAATTCCTTGGTGATTTAAATTTCTATATTTTATGAGATAGGAAAATAATGAAATATTAATTGCACTTGTGCATGCTAATGTTCTGTTATCAATATAAAAATCAGAGATAAAATAATGTCTCCAGGAGGGATGTAGATCTGTAAATATCTGTTGTCAGGAGGGGAGCATCCCCTTGCACCCTGGGCTGACCGAGGGGGTGATCCCACCTTCGTGTTTGCAGGTTTTGCAAAATGTGCTGCCCAGCTCTGGGTGCAGAGCTCAGCCCTGAGGGGCTCAGGGGGCACTGCCAGGCCCCCATGGAGTGTCCCTGGGTTTGGGTTTGGGGTTGGGGTTGGGGTTGGGTTTGGGGTTGGGTTTGGGTTTGGGTTTGGGTTTGGGGTTGGGTTTGGGTTGGGGTTGGGTTTGGGGTTGGGGTTGGGTTTGGGTTTGGGTTTGGGTTTGGGTTTGGGGTTGGGTTTGGGTTGGGTTTGGGGTTGGGTTTGGGGTTGGGGTTTGGGTTGGGTTTGGGGTTGGGGTTTGGGTTGGGTTTGGGGTTGGGTTTGGGTTTGGGGTTGGGTTTGGGTTGGGTTTGGGGTTGGGTTTGGGGTTGGGGTTGGGGTTGGGTTTGGGGTTGGGTTTGGGTTTGGGGTTGGGTTTGGGTTGGGTTTGGGGTTGGGTTTGGGGTTGGGGTTTGGGTTTGGGGTTGGGGTTGGGGTTGGGTTTGGGTTGGGTTTGGGTTTGGGTTTGGGTTTGGGTTTGGGTTTGGGTTTGGGTTTGGGTTTGGGGTTGGGCTGGGGTTTGGGGTTGGGGTTGGGTTTGGGTTTGGGGTTGGGGTTGGGTTTGGGTTTCGGGTTGGGTTTGGGTTTGGGTTTGGGTTTGGGTTTGGGTTTGGGTTTCGGGTTGGGTTTGGGTTTGGGTTTGGGGTTGGGAGGGGTTAATGCTGCTGGGGGCTCTCTGTGAGGGGCTGGGGTGGTTTTGCTCTCCCTGCTGCCTTCTTCTCCCCGTGCAGGCACAGCTGAGAGAGCAGAGCAGGGCTGTGCCACTCCTTGGTGTGTCTCACTTCTTGCTCAGCTCTGAATTGCAGCCTTTACACGATGCAGGGGAAGAGAAGTCTCTGAGAGCATGGAGGAAACAGTAGGTGGGTTTGTTCTGACTTGCTGTTTAAAAATGGAGTTGGGAAGGAAATTGATTTCCCATCCCAAAGAAATATTTTTGCTGTGGCATAGGAAGTGTTTGAGCTGTGCTGGAGGTGAGGCTGGAGCCTTGCAAAGCCTTGAGGGAGACCCAGCTGCCCTGCAAAAGGCTTTTCCCAGGGTGTGGGCACCCCTGCAGGCTGCTCCAGAGGGAAAAGGGGTCTGGGTGTGTGTCCACACACCCCTGGGCAGCAGAGCAGACATGGCACAAGCCCTTAATTCTCTGAAAGTCCTCCCGGGGTCTAAAATGTTTCCAGATGATCCCTTTTCAAAAACTGATCTGTTACTCTGGTTTTGAGGAATTGGCATTTTCTGAGAGTTGGGGTTTTTTTCCCAAATAGACCAAAGGCAATCCAATTCTGTTGTCATGCCAGAGCAGAGAGACTCATTTTGAAGAAAGATATATTATTTGTGGAGAGAAAAGTATTCCCATTTATTCTCCACTATTTATGGTGCTCTCATATCCTGGTCCTTGTTAGTGTGAGTTCAGTGGGAAGCAGCAGCCAGCTCCAGTGATAAAATACTGATCACCAGCTATAGCAGGACACAGCCAAAGCAGCATAAAGCATAACTCACAGCACCAATTAAAAATATTTACTGCACTGCACTTCCTATATGAAGTTTAAACACAGCTTTTTCATCTTCTCAGGGTTCTGTTTTGCATAAATTTGATTACAATTTGCAAAGGCAGGGAGCAGCAGTGATGGCTGGAATGTGCTGGGGGGGATTTGGAGGCATCACAGGTCTGTCCATTTGTGTGCTCTCACCCCACACTCTCATTTTCCAGGCATGGAGGGCTCTGGTAAATACCCAGATTCCCAGAATCCGCTGGCTGGAAGGGATCCAGGGGGTCACTGATCCCAGCCTGGCCCTGCACAGACCCCAGCAATCCCTCCCTGAGGGTGTTGGAGTTCTGAGCCCAGGAATGGCAGAGGAGAGCACAGAGCATCCACCTCCCCCTCCTGGGGCAAGCCCTCCTGCATCTCCTGAGGAACTGCCTTTCCAAGAGAAATGAAGAATTCATTCTGTCCCAGCACAGCTCCACAGCCCGAGTGACCACGGCATCCGTGGCAGCTCCCGATGGGAACGAGCCCATTTCCTCCAGGCTGGACAGGAGAAGGGCTCTTGTCTTTCCTCTGGAATGTTCTCTCTGCTGAGGAGCTGCTGGGACCCCTGCACAGCCCTGACCTGAGCAGCAGGGTTTAGCACCAGGCCTGGCAAAGACATTCTGGATTCACGCCCCCCTGCATTTGGAGAGCTCTTTAAGATTCTGTCCCAAATGTCAGAAACATTTCCAAGAACTGTTAACCTGAAGGCGTTTTTTAACCTTGGATGGCACAAATCATAGCAGAAACTTCCTAGAAGTTTTAGCAACAGCTGAAGGAGGCTGAGGGCAGTGCTGCTTACAGCCTTTGGCTTCATCTAGATTAGACTTGGAAAACAAATTTCCCTTTGTTTAATCCCTTTATGTTTTATGGATGCAAATCCCTTTTAGGTCCTTGTTCTCAGGCACTTTAACCTGGTGCAGACCCTTGGCTTGTCCTTTTCTCAGCTGGTCCCTGTCACCCCGAGGGTCACGCAGGGATCCTGGCTCCTCTCCTGCTCTGTGGCACTGGGAACACCCAGCAGAGAGACAGGGGCACCGTGGGCACACGGGGAATTTGGCTGCCCCGGGGACATCTCTGCTCTCTTTGCTTGTGAGATGCCCAGAGGGGTCCAGGAGGAAATTTTCAGAGTGTGATTTTGCTCAGCTCCTGTCTCAGTATTTTTGTGCACCTCCCATTATAGTCATTAGGCTTGTGTGGCTGTTCAACCCCTACATGCTCCACATTTGTGTTCTCCTCCTACCTTTTCAAAAATAGACATCTCAGCGATCTGCAGCATCACATTTGTTGCTGTGGAGACGATTGTGATGTTGCCAATGGAGATGTGACTTCACTGCCAAGCTCTGAAGGACAGGAACGTGGAGTGGGGCTCTGTTTCTCTCCTGGCCCATCCCTGCTCTTCCCTCTTCCCCCTGCAGAACCTTGAAGTGATGCTCACATCTGTCCCCTCTCAACCTGAGCTGTGTTCTGGCACCACTGTGCACATGTAGCAGATGCAAATTGCCTCTAATTAGAGGTGGAACACAGGAGTGGTGTAAGGATTTGTGGATTCTTGCCACACTCTTTTTACAACTTTACCAGCACCCTTTGGGCTGTAATTGTGTAGGAAGAATCCATCAAAGGTACAAGCAGGGATGAATCGGCTAATATTCGGGGGAATGGCAGTCATTTCCTGGCTCTTTGCGTGGGCAATCCCAAAGCAAAGTGACAGGTTGGAGGGAGGGAAGGAAGGGAAGAGGGATGGGCAGAGTGACGAGCCATTATTGCTCCTGCTGCTGCTGCTGAACGTCTGGCAAAAACACAGAGCTTGTTCCCACCCTGCTGATACCCCTCGGTGTTTTAATGAGAATTGGTGAGCTCCTGAGAGCAGGTTTGGCTTGAGAGAGGAGGGGAAAGCAGGAGAGGGCAGGATTTGGCCCAGTGGGAGCAGCAGGGCCGTGGGAGGCTCTGCAGGAGCCCAGCAAAGGCTGCTCCGGCCAGGGAAGGACCAGGCTCTGGTGATGCTGGGATGCAGGGCTGTGCTCGGGGGCCAGCTCCTCTGGGAAGGAAAAATCCAGCTCTGGGAAGGAAAAATCCAGCTCTGGGAAGGAAAAATCCAACTCCTTGGAGCAGCCCAGGCAAGGCAGATTTTCCCCTGTAGAAAATTCCCAGCCAAATGAGCTCTTTGCCCCTGGGGAGAGGGAGTGCTCTGGGAATTCGGTGGTGGCTCTCTCTCCCTGGCAGCCTCTCAGGCTGCCTCAGAAGTGGTTTGTGCTGTGATGGTAATTGGGTTTCAGCTGATTGCAGCAAAACTATGAATCAACTGCAGCCCATTTTTAATAATGAAAAACTGAAACATAATCAGAAATATATTCACAGTGCTACAGCTTTCAGTGATTATATGCAGCAACTGGTGCCTGCAGCCTCTTTTTGGACTCATATTCTCTATCTTGCCTTTTTTTTTTTTTTTTTTAAAGTTTAAGCATCAGAAAAGAACCCAATATCCAGAGCAGTTGATTTGGCATGAGATGGAACTGAATGCAAGGATTAATAATGCTCTTTCTGTGCTCCAGTGCAGCCTCATTTCTGATGCTGTGCTGGGGGAGAGCTGCCTCTCGCTGCCCCAGGCCCAGGCCATCAGCAGGCAGCACGGAACCCTGGATGTGCTCCCAAAATCCCTGGTGAAAACGGGGCACTAACCTTAGTGCTGATAAGGGAAAGTGGATTTTAGCTCTCCTGAGGAAGATACCGTGCAGCACTGACGGGAGGAGAAGTTACTATGGTGATGAAGGCTATAAAACAGATGGAAATAAATATATGTATAATGCCTTTTAGGTATGATCTGACAAGAAGTGGTGACCTGTTTCCGTGGGACTCTGTGGAGACTGGGGTGTGCTCGCTGACACTTTGTGGGAGTGGGAAGGGAGGGATGAGGGACGGTGTTTGTGTCACACAGCACTGCCAGGGCTCTGTGCTGCCCCAGCAGCTCCTCAATCCCACATTTCTCCCCTCCCCACTGCAGGCCCTGCACCCCCTCAGCTCCAGCTCTGGGGCCAGGTTAACTCCCCATCCTTTCCTCGCCTCCTGCCTGCACAACCTGGCTTTGCTTACACAAAGGACAGGAAAATGTCAGGGGCAGAGCTCTGGGTTCCTCCAGCCTCACCTCCTGCAGACCCAGGTCTGGGTGCTTCAGCTTCAAACATTTCCTGGAGGGAAAAAAGGGATTCCATTCCCCCTGGCTCCTCCACCTCTCCCTGCCCTGCTGGAGCCTTTCCAGCTGACCCTCAGTAATGGTTTGTTTTTCTCCTTCCATCATCTGCCCACAGCCCGAGGCAGCTTGGCCACTTGCACTCTTTATGTCCCTTATCTTCATCAGTAAAATGCCAAAGTGAGTTACAGGAAGGATTTAGACAGCGCTGAGGGTAATGTGATGATTACGTAGATTAATTCTGAATCCTTTTTTGCTTTCAGAATTTTCTTCATGACTCATGTTTGTTCACAAGATGCGATTATGGAAGATTTTCGAGCAATGGCATGCGTGCATTTGGGAAGGGCTGGTGTTGATTTAGAGGGGACCTGTCCAATGAGAAGCTACAGGTCGAGTCTCAGGTGGGGAATGAGGAGTTTATTTTCCTCCCAGCTGGTTCTCAGCAGCACCTGCAGCTCCCCAGAGCGAGCAGGGGCTGGGGGGGCTCAGGAAATACAGAGAGATGGCTCAGGGTGCAAAGCAGGGGCTGGGTGAGGCTGTTCTGCTCTCCCTGCCAGGGCTCCAGGTGGGCTGGGAGGGAGCAGAGCCTGCTGTGCCTCCACAGCAGCCTCACACCAGCCCTGCCACTCATCCCCACAGCCTGTCAGCTTCCCACGCTCTTCCACGTGAGAAAACACCCAGGGGTCACTTCTTGGAGAAGAGGATGGCTCAAGGGGACACATCAGCTCCAGCCCTGCTGTTCTGAGCCCAACACACAAAAAGGCAAATATCTATCTGTTCATATTAACTTTTTATGGGGGGTTTTATTTCCTCATTCAGAATTTTGTTCTCCCAGAAGAGCTCCAGGTGAGCTGTGCAACCAACATTTTATGGGGGTGCTTCAGCCTCCCTGCAGGTGCCCTGTGCCTTACCTGGGCACTGTCCTGCTGTCCCCAGGCCCCCTGTGTCCCCCTGGCTCCTGACACACAGAGCTCCCAGCCCTGGGGAGCCTTCAGAGGGTGCCAGAGCCCAGGGAAGAGCCCTGGGGAGCCTTCAGAGGGTGCCAGAGCCCAGGGAAGAGCCCTGGGGAGCCTTCAGAGGGTGCCAGAGGCCAGGGAAGAGCCTGGCTGAGCACAGAACACAGCAGGAATTGAGCTCTGCCCCAAGAGAACAGAGCCTGGCTGGATCAGGGCGCTCATTCAGCTGGGCACGGGCGGTGTTTGGGCTAACCCAGAGCTGCTGTGGCCTGAGCCAATTCTCTGATTTATCCCTGCACTGCCACTCCTCGGGCAGATGAATCAGAGGAGTATTTGCATTCCCTAAATTTAGCGTGCATCTCTGTATCCAGCCTGTGTGCATGTTTGCATTTGCATTTTGTCACATTGAGCTGAGGGAGGTGCAGAACATTTTGGGTTGAGCAGGACCCCTCGTGGCCACTCCATCAGAATCTGGCATTCCCAAACCCCACTCAGCCTCCCTTGGGGGTTGCTTGCAAGGGAAGACTTCTCCAGTTATGCCAACAAAGTTTAAGAAGTGCATGAAAATATCCCAATTACACCGAGTTTATACCTCAGTTACCCCCATGAAAAGCTGCTCTGGTGTAATTGCATCAGCTTGAATCCACAAACCAACTCAACCAGTGGAATTTCCTCTGTGAGCAGCCTTTAAATCTCTCTAATGCTTTGTGTCCAAACTGTCCATTAGTGTTTGTTCCATATCTTCCATTAAATGTAATTTACCATCACGATATTAAACACTGCACAGCCAGCAGGGTCCTGCCATGGGGTCACCTGTGTGCTCTGAGGGGGCTGGGGCTGTGACCCTGCCCTGGTCACAGCTTATTCCTGCCATGAAATTGGGTGTTGCACCCTCCCCGTTCCCTGCTGCTCTCCCACGGGATGGGGCAGGATTTGGGTTCTGCTGGAAGCACCAGGAGGAACCACAAGAGCCAAATCCTGGGGCTCTTATCTCACATCTCCCTTTGTAGGAAGGTTTTATCTCACATCTCCCTTTGTAGGAAGGTTTTATCTCACAATCTGATTTCATTTTCGGTCCTGAGAGTAAAAGGAAGCTCACAGGGGTCTGGGTTGTTTTTGAGGAAATTAATTCCCATTTTCATCCCTGCTGTGATCTGAAGTTATTTAAGCCAAGGCAGAAGAAATGGCAATGTTTGGGTACACCAGGAATTTACTCCACTAAAATGAAAGTTAACCTCCCAAACTGGAGCAGAGCAAGTTCTGTTCCTGCTGTGGCTTTTGGTGCTTGTTGTGTTCCTGTTTCCTCCCCCAGCAGAAGGAGCTGAGGGGTGGCAGGGTGCTTGGCACATGTCTGGGAGCTGGGGAAGCATCACTGTCCTGCTACTCAGGCACCAGGCCCTAAAGAAGATGTTAATGAAGCTTGAAATCACATTTGCATTGCAAATGATACAATTTGTTCTGGCTTTATACGGAATTATTTCGAACTGTTGGCTGCTTTGTTCCAATTGTGCATGTGAATAATGCTGCAGTTAGGTGGCTCAGCATGGTAAAGATCTTAGTCACAAACAAGGCAGGGGAAATTAAAAATATGCTGTGTTGAACAGATCAGCTATTCAACTTCCTGACTTCTTTTTTATCAGCCACCTTCAGATTATTAGGAGTCAGAAAAATTAGGAGTCCTGTTCTCCCTCAGAGTCTGGAGGATTGATGCTGATTTGCTCAGTTCTGGGCAGGTTTTTAATTCCAGCTAGGTTAGAGATTCCCTGGGGGTCAATCCAGGCTCCTGCAGCGGTCCATGAGCTCTCTTGAGCAGACTGAGCAGGGGAACAGGTGAGGTTTTGCCAGGCTGGGGCTGTGAGCAGCTTCTCCCTCGTGCAGTGCATGGACAAAGCTCCTGTCTGCTCCTTCTCAAGAGTTGTGATCTCATGTCAGATTTCTTCCTGGGCACATGAAGAGCTAAGGGTGATTGCTGGGTGGTTTCACTGGCTGGACAGGCAGTGAGCCTTGGAAACAGAACCCATCTGTGGGGCCAGACCTCAGGTGAGCGGGGACAAAAGCCAGGATGGACAGCCAGGATCAAATCCTGCTTGCTTTTACTTCAGAACATGTTGGAGATGTGCAGATGGCATTTCCTGGGCGTTTGTGGGTCTGTCTGTGCAGTGTTGCTGTGGCAGTGGCGAGGTCTGGAGCAGAAACCCTTTTTGGGGGGTTTCTTGCCCAAAGCAGTGGTGGGTGTGAGCTGCCAGGTCCCTGTGAGTGCTGGGGGGATGCTTCTCCCCAGGGCAGGTCTGGGAGGCACTCTGTGCTCAGACTGTGCTCCTCACAGCAGCAGACATGCCCTGGGCATCCCCTGGCTCCTTTGACAGAGCCAGGTGAGCTCCAGGATGCAGGACATCTTCTAACAGATGTCCTGCAGTGCCAGGCTCAGATCCAGGCTGAGCTCCAGAGCCCTGAGCTGTGTTCAGCAGCTGGGGAACCCCTGAGAGCCCAGCAGGACCTGGGGCACTTCTGCCTTAGTCTGAGACTTGAATTTGAAAAGGTTTCCGAGGGTTCAGGAGCCAGTTCCCACTTTTCCTGATAAGGACTGTTATATTCAGGGCATATCTCACCAACTTCTGCAAGAGGGACGTGGGTTTAGGTGCTGCAGTGGTGACAGCTCTGCCTTCACCTGCTGGGATGGGCAGAAAGGTTTCCAGAGGGGGAAAGGCACAGCTGGAACTCTCTTGGTGGCCCTCAGCACCGGGGGTTGTTCCCCTCTCCAGCAGAGGAGGGGATCCTCAGTCCAGACAGAAGAACATCAGCCCAGGTGCTCTCACAAATCAGCACCCAACCTGCTGAAATGTTGCCTTCTTTTTTTTTTCCCCTGCTAGTGGAGTGTGTTTTTTCCTTTTAATGCTATTACTTACAATTTTGATTTAAAGTGGGAGCTCTGTGCTGCCTCAGCCTGACAGGAGAAACACCTCAAGGCTTTACTGTGATTCAGCTGAACAACAGTGAGATAAATGTTTGAAAAGTTGTTTTCCAAAGGGTGCAAAGAAAATCCATTTCATCTGCTTGTGCAGGAGGGAGCTGGTATCAGTTGATTTCAGATATCTCCATCCTTTAGCAGCTGTAACAAGAACACGTCCTGAGTCTGTGGCCTTCCCAAACTGGTGCCTGTCTGGCTCAATTGGCATTTCCAGAACTTTCTGAAAAGATTTTTGGGAAGTGTAGAGAGGTTCAACTTCCTCTGCAAACAGAGACATTGCTTTTTCAGCTCTCTGCAAACAGGCTTCAGAACAGTCACATCTACAAATTATTCAGCTTCCAAAGGCTCATTAAATCCCTGGCTCCTTCTGCAGACTCTGCAAGTGCCACGTACAGAATTCTGGCAGGAGGAGGAACAGGATGAAAATGGGTTTTCCTCTGTGTGTGCAGCCTGGGATGTGGGGCTGTCAGGGCAGGCTCCCTCAGCTCTGGGGTCCTGTGCAGTGCCCAGCAGAGCTGGGGCAGCTCCAGCAGCCCAAAGTGAGTCCAGAACAAATCCTGATTAGCAGAAGGGCTGGCCAACACTAACGAGGAATTCTCCTCATCTCCACGAGTTCAGTTTGCATCAGAGCGCTCTGAAAGGAGGCTGGTGCTTTATTGCACTGGTGTGCCTCACTTGGCTAAAGGCAGAATTATTGTCATGTCTGATCTAAACCACACTTCTCACCATCTAAATCTTTCTTTATTCCCGCTGCATAGTTTTAGCAGGAAAAATGAAAGAAAAATTGCTGTCATAAAAGACTCATCTGCTTCCCATTACACTGACATTTAAGGATTGCACACATTAAAACGCTCCTGTGCACAACAGAGAGGCACAGGGAAACCAGGAGGCAGAAATTTATCACAAATGGGACATTTTGTAATTCAGCTGCCCTGGGGTGGGCGTGAGGCAGGCCTGGGAAGGAGAATGATCTCCCTGCATCCTTCCCTGCCAGGGAAGTGAACTGCCAGTGCAGAGGAGGTGTTTTCTCAGAGCACCTTTGACAAGGAGAGGTGTTTGTATTTCCAGCCCTGGCTCGGGGTGCTGTGCTCCCTGCAGGGATAGCTCCAAAGGCAGCGAGCTCGTGTGGGCCAGGTGAGCAGTGGCTTCTGCTCTGCCCTGGAGTAAAATTATTGAGAAGATTTTTCTTTGAATTAGGAAATCAAATTCCTCCCATCCTCCTGGGCACCTTCCAGCCTCTGGAATCTTTGAGGAGCAGCATTTTTTGGGAGTGAGATTTCCCCAGGTGGTTGGGTAAGCAGGAGGCAGCTGGAGAGCTCCGTGTCCTGTCCTGGGGATGCTGAGGGATTCCCGTGGCTGCAGGAGCATTGGCACAGGAGAAAACCTGTTCCTCAGGTGTGACACACCTGCCTTGCCTGCCCAGGGACCTCCAGCACAGGACAAAACCTGTTCCTCAGGTGTGACACACCTGCCTTGCCTGCCCAGGTACCCCTAGCACAGGACAAAACGTGTTCCTCAGGTGTGACACACCTGCCTTGCCTTCCCAGGTACCTCCAGCACAGGACAAAACCTGTTCCTCAGGTGTGACACACCTGCCTTGCCTGCCCAGATACCTCCAGCACAGGATAAAACCTGTTCCTCAGGTGTGACACACCTGCCTTGCCTGCCCAGGTACCTCCAGCACAGGACAAAACCTGTTCCTCAGGTGTGACACACCTGCCTTGCCTGCCCAGGGACCTCTAGCACAGGATAAAACGTGTTCCTCAGGTGTGACACACCTGCCTTGCCTGCCCAGGTACCTCCAGCACAGGACAAAACGTGTTCCTCAGGTGTGACACACCTGCCTTGCCTGCCCAGGTACCTCCAGCACAGGACAAAACCTGTTCTTCAGGTGTGACACACCTGCCTTGCCTGCCCAGGGACCTTTAGCACAGGACAAAACCTGTTCCTCAGGTGTGACACACCTGCCTTGCCTGCCCAGGTCCCTCCAGCCCGGAGCAGAGCTCCTGCAGTGCCAGCCTGCTGTGGGATGGGAGGCTGCAATGTCAATTCTTTTGTGCTGTACTGAAGGAAGTGCCCCTGGAGCTGTTTGACAGGCCGTACTGGCAGGTTTTCTGCAGGTTTAATGACTTTGGCCAACAAGAATGTTCTCAAAACCAATTTTTCTGCACCCTGACTTGGCCTGTTTAGAAGCCTTTCCTCTGAGGAGTGTCAGGGGCAGGACGAGGAGCTGTCCTGGCATTCAGTGCAGAAACACTGCAGCACTCTGAGTTTGCAGTGCCCCTGTTTTACAGGTGGCATTTGCTGCCTAGAACATCATTTTCTGAGCTCTGAATGGGTTTGCTTGTTTTGGAAATTGTTTATCTCCCCAGGACTGTGGCCCTTTCCCTGCCAGCAGTGTTTGCCTGGCTGGAGGCAGGACAGGCTCTCTCCTGGTCTTTTCTCTATATCAGAGTCATCTCAGATCCCTGTCATCCCAGCAATCTCCTGTAGCCTGCATATCAATTTGAATATAGATGGAAAATGTCTAACTCTGAAGCACATGGGCATCAGGTGGTTTGGGATAAATAACATTTATGTTCTCTATAGGAAGGTATTTTTAGTATTTTATTAATGTCTTTGTCCATCAAAGTTTAAAAGTTATTTTTATCAGAAAACTGTCCTATGCTAAATGTCTGAAGCTTTCACAGTAAGCAATAGTGTGCATATTGCTACTGCTATTTAAAAACTAATTGCTAATGTTTATTGGAGAACTGTAAATATTAAAGGCCAGATTTGTCCTGTGTCATTCCATGCAATTCTCATTAAATCTGTGATCAGAATCTGATCCAATAAAGAAACTTTTCTCTGCTGATCCTAAGCACACTTTTTAAGACAATTAACTTGGCTGAGTGTTCTGATTTGATCTTAAACAGGAACATGTTCTTTGAAAACGATTTATTGCATCCATTTGAATCAATAGTGCTGTTAAAAGAAAACTGGGGAAGAAAAGCACAAATGTCATATGAGGTAAAGCAGTGAAACAAGACAGTAAATTGAATAGAGAAATGCAGGAATTGTCAGCCCTGGTCTCAGCCAAGGCCTGTGCTCTGGTGCAGACATGGAGAGTTTGAGTGTTTGATCAGCACAGCTGAAAACCTGCAGGACACAGGACACAGATCCCAGCGGGCTCTGAGAGGAGGCAGCCAGGGGAAGGGAACCTGCAGCTCCTTGCAGAGCTCTGTGTCCTGCTCTCTGCTCAAAATATTGCCCAGCTGTGGTGCTGAGGTGTGAGCACAGAGTTCACGTGGCAGCTGGGCACATCTGCCCTGGGATCACTGCAAGAGCCCTGTCCCTGTCCCTGTCCCTGTCCCTGTCCCTGTCCCTGTCCCTGTCCCATCCCTGTCCCTGTCCCTGTCCCTGTCCCATCCCTGTCCCTGTCCCATCCCTGTCCCTGTCCCTGTCCCATCCCTGTCCCATCCCTGTCCCTGTCCCTGTCCCATCCCTGTCCCTGTCCCTGTCCCTGTCCCTGTCCCTGTCCCTGTCCCTGTCCCTGTCCCATCCCTGTCCCTGTCCCTGTCCCATCCCTGTCCCATCCCTGTCCCTGTCCCTGTCCCATCCCTGTCCCTGTCCCATCCCTGTCCCTGTCCCTGTCCCTGTCCCATCCCTGTCCCTGTCCCATCCCTGTCCCTGTCCCATCCCTGTCCCTGTCCCTGTCCCTGTCCCTGTCCCATCCCTGTCCCTGTCCCATCCCTGTCCCTGTCCCTGTCCCTGTCCCATCCCTGTCCCTGTCCCTGTCCCATCCCTGTCCCTGTCCCATCCCTGTCCCTGTCCCATCCCTGTCCCTGTCCCTGTCCCCATCCCTGTCCCATCCCTGTCCCTGTCCCATCCCTGTCCCTGTCCCTGTCCCTGTCCCTGTCCCTGTCCCTGTCCCTGTCCCTGTCCCATCCCTGTCCCATCCCTGTCCCTGTCCCTGTCCCACCCCTGTCCCTGTCCCTGTCCCATCCCTGTCCCTGTCCCATCCCTGTCCCTGTCCCATCCCTGTCCCTGTCCTGTCCCTGTCCCCTGGGCAGCTCCTGCCTCCCCCAGGCAGGTGTGGTCTCACCTGGCTGCCCCACCCCAAACCCGCTGATGCCTTCACACCATGGACTGCAGAGGACCTTGGAGATCATTGAGTCCAACCTATAGCAGCGAGAGGGGGAGGTGAAAAGGGAGGGAGAGGAGGGAAATCCCACGGCACACCAGGGGAGACTGAGCCATCCCCAGTGCCACAGTGAGGGAAACTGAGCCATCCCCAGTGCCACAGTGAGGGAAACTGAGTTATCCCCAGTGCCACAGTGAGGGAAACTGAGCCATCCCCTGTGCCACACCGAGGGAAACTGAGCCATCCCCTGTGCCACACCGAGGGAAACTGAGCCATCCCCTGTGCCACAGTGAGGGAAACTGAGCCATCCCCTGTGCCACAGTGAGGGAAACTGAGCCATCCCCAGTGCCACACCGAGGGAAACTGAGCCATCCCCAGTGCCACAGTGAGGGAAACTGAGCCATCCCCAGTGCCACAGTGAGGGAAACTGAGTTATCCCCAGTGCCACAGTGAGGGAAACTGAGTCATCCCCTGTGCCACAGTGAGGGAAACTGAGTTATCTCAGCCATCCCCAGTGCCACACCAGGGGAGACTGAGCCATCCCCAGTGCCACAGTGAGGGAAACTGAGTTATCTCAGCCATCCCCAGTGCCACAGTGAGGGAAACTGAGCCATCCCCAGTGCCACAGTGAGGGAAACTGAGCCATTCCCACTGCCACAGTGAGGGAAACTGAGCCATCTGAGCCATCCCCAGTGCCACACCAGGGGAGACTGAGCCATCCCTGGTGCCACAGTGAGGGAAACTGAGTTATCTCAGCCATTCCCAGTGCCACACCGGGGGAGACTGAGCCATTCCCAGTGCCACAGTGAGGGAAACTGAGCCATCCCTGGTGCCACAGTGAGGGAAACTGAGCCATCCCAGTGCCACACCTAAGGGAACTGAGCCATCTCACCATCCCCAGTGCCACAGTGAGGGAAACTGAGCCATCCCCAGTGCCACAGTGAGGGAAACTGAGTTATCTCAGCCATCCCCAGTGCCACAGTGAGGGAAACTGAGCCATCCCCAGTGCCACAGTGAGGGAAACTGAGCCATCCCCAGTGCCACAGTGAGGGAAACTGAGTCATCCCCAGTGCCACAGTGAGAGAAACTGAGCCACCCCCAGTGCCACACCAAAGGGAACTCAGCCATCCCCAGTGCCACACTGAAAGGAAAGCCCAGCCAGTCTCTGGATTCCAAACAGAGACAGCTGGCAGTCTTTGACTTCCAGACATCAAACAGCCTTGTGTTTGCTTGGCTTTTACCTCCAGCTAATCAGTTAATTGGAGTTAAGTACTCTGAGACGTTTCACATCCCTCTTCTCCTAATGAAGAGGCCTCAGTGGCAGCCGGGCTCCAGAGTCCACCTGCAGCTCCCGTTCCTCCGACACGCTGGGAATCACTGAGGAGAGCCAGGACAAGGGGAACGGCTTCAGTCTGACAGACAGGAGGTTAATTCAGAGATTAGGGAGGAATTGTTCCCTGGCAGGGTGGGCAGGGGCTGGGATGGGATTCCCAGAGCAGCTGGGGCTGTCCCTGGATCCCTGCAGTGTCCCAGGCCAGGCTGGACATTGGGAGCCCCTGGGACAGTGGAGCTGTCCCTGCCAGGCTGGGGGACACTGGGTGATGTTTAATGTTCCCTCCAGCCCAAACCATTGTGTGATTCTACTCTGTGCCATGACCTGAAATGCTCTGCATTCAGAGCATTTCTCCCTCTGAGGCTGCCATTATTTTTTTTTTATGAAGACCAAAATAATTCAGAAATATGAAAAGAATGGAAATAGGCACAAACATGCCAATTTATGCATTTAGTTCTCCCCCCAGCATTTTTGATTTTCCTCTTTTTCTTCTTTCTCCCCATCCCCTTGAGCAGCTCAGGATTGTTGCATTTCAGTAACAGCTCAAACACCTGGTAAATTCTTCCAGAGCAGCCCCATAATTTCTCATCCAGCTCTTCCCAGAGGTACAACTGGTTTTTAAGTGCAGTAGAGAGGTTTATCCTCATTTAACCACTCATCTCACCATTTGAGATCTCTGAAGGCCGAGATTTCAATATTAAATAAGTTTAGAAATCTTTGTTTTTATGACCTTTCACATTTGCTGCCTTATGGTGTGAAGGCAAGGAGAAGAGCAAGGAGATGCTGGATTTCAAGGAGATGTCCAAGGTGTCCAAAGAGATGTTTGGACATTGCAATAGGAGGCAGATCTGGCTTTCCTAGCTAGTTTTCTAGAAGATCCTACACCTTGCTGAAGATCAGCTCCTAAAAGCCAAGAAAATTGCTCAACCAGTTCTTTCAGAGCGGGTCCTTTCATAAAACTTTATTTCTAGAATTCTGGGGAATTTTTTTCTGCTTGACTCCTGGTAGGATGTTTTAGGCAGCTGCATTTTAATTTTTAGCATTAATTAACTTGGTAAAGTATAAAGTAGCAGAAGCATGGATGACAATACTAATGAAAGTAATAAAACCAGATTAATGATTAAATCCAAAGAAACAGAACCCTCTGCCTCCCTCCAGACATGGATATTAATGAGATTTCCTTTGTTTCTCTCCGAGGGTGGGCAGTTTCTCCCACCCCACAAATCTCTGCAAGTGCCAAAGTGTTTTGATATTTTGTGCCTGGTTCCAGTTAGAGCTGTAGGCAGAAACTGGTAAATACAGTGAAATACTGTTAGAAACAGGCATTTCTGAGCTGATAGTAAAAGTGACAAACCAAGAGCATTAATGGGGTTTTCCTTTCTTGAGGTGACCAAAGAAGAAGAGGTGCTTTGCTGGTTGGTATTTATTATTACAAAGTAATATTACATTAGTTATTACATAACTAATATACATTAATTATTACATAGTATTATTACAAAGTGAAGTGCTGAGATTGCTTTGCTTGGGTAGGAGAGCCAAAGTTTTCAGTATCTACCCAACTTATTCTGGAAATTTAAATACAGAGAAATGGACCAAAAGAGGTGAATTAGGGAGATTCTGCCACTCTATCTGCTCAGATAAATAGTACCGAGTGTCTTGAGGAAAAATGGAACAGCCTCGGGATAGCTCAGTGCATGTGGAGCTGCTGGGCATTCCCCTCTCTGCTTTTCCCTGAAATCGCTCCCAGCTTGTGCTGAGCTGTGCTCCCCTCCCTGCATTTCCGAAGGTAAAACAGGGATAAATCACTAATAAGAAATAATAAATAAATAGTGACTCTGACAGTGTGGGGCAGAACAACACCTGGGCCTTTGGCTGGGGAAAAGGTGTGAAGGGCTGAGAAAAGGAGAGCTTCAGTCATTCCACCAAAGCCATTTCTCTTGATGAGAGGAACTCCACAAGGTGTGAAAAGCGTGGGACATTTTTTATGTCATTAGTACTTCATGATGCTTGTTTAAAGAAGCCTCAAACATTTTAACTTACTGAATTACTTCATTTTCTGTTTTATCAAGTCCTTTCTGCCAGGAGGACTGGGGAACCTGTGGGTAACGAGGCGAGAAATCCTGTGAAAATGAGGGCTGATCAATGGTGAGGGTGAGAACTTTTTAACAAACATTTGAAGCTCTTTGGGTTTTCTTAGTGCTACTTTAACTCGGACTTCTGAGAATCACTGAGGCATAAGAAGTCTTCGTTAAAATTCATTACTTCTTTCCCTTTATTTAAAGAAGGAGAAATAAGAGACTGCTGATGAGTTACATGGAAAGGTCAAAATTGACAGCAACTGTAAAGAAGAACAAAACAGCTTTAAAACCTCCTCCCTTTCTGGTGATAAATAAAGAGCACAATCTCAATTATTTTGCTCTTCCAAGGACCTGTTTCAAGGGAAGATTTTTCATTAGGTGCAGTTTCTTCTCTGAAAACAAATTAGGTTGACGGTGAGAAGTGCTCCTTCCCTGGGGAGAGCTTTAACCTGTGAATTGTGAGAAGCCAGGACATGGTGAGGGTCGGGATGTGCCTGTTTGTGTCCCCTGGTGCTGAGGGGACAGCAACAGGAATGATGGATTTGTCTTTACAAACCAGCTGGGAGGTAAAACCAGCGCTGGGAGATGAAAGAAACAGTGGGAAGGATTCTGCTGATTGATGAATGGAAAAAAAGATATTTGCCTTTAGAAACAAACTGTGGGTTTGCTGGTAAATGAAATTGGGAGTTGAAAGATGAAAGAAACAATGGGGAAACACCATAAATTCCATAAGAATTAGAAATTAAGAGGGAGGGTTATACATTAGAGGGGAATGTTAGGTATCAGGCACTCTGGGAATTCTGTACCTCTCAAGTACCTCAGGCAGTGGGGAAAGAGACAGGGACATGGCTGGGAAATTGGGATAAAAAGGAGGCTGAGTCCTCCAAAAATTAGAGAGATCCCAGGGGAATGGCCCGTGGCCTCTCCCTTTATTCACATAAAGCAAAAGGACTCCTCTGTCTCCTTTTTGGACTCCTCTGGTGTCTGTGGATTCATTTTCCTGACACCAGCAGGGGCTGGAAAGGTGATGGAGCAGCTGAGTCACTCCAGGATTTGTGCTCCCGAACTTGCAGTGAGAACTGGAGGTGGCAGCGGCTCCAGCAGCAGCGCCAGGGCTCCCAGCAAGGCTGAGAGCAGGGAATGGGCTCTGGATCATTCCTGGATCATTCCTGGGAGCTCAGGGAGCTGCCTCCAGCTCTGCTGGAGACCCTGCTGTGGGTCTGTGCTCGGGGACAGCGGAGCAGAGCCAGACACGGAGATCCTGCTCTGTCCCTGCAGGGGTTTGCTGCTGAGCTGATCAAATGTTCTGCTGAGATCTGCTGGATCCACAGCCCCAGGAGAGAGGGGAGCAGAGAGGAGAGAGCCGTGTGCTTGGGCTGGGACATCAGCCAGCCTTGGCTGCCCATCTCAGCACCTTCCTGGGCCCAGCACAGGCCTTTGCTGGTCACTGCACAAACAGCCACAGGGCCACCTCCTGGGGCTGCTGGCCAGCCCAGGTGTGCTCCAGGCTCCCCTCACCAGCCCAGGTGTGCTCCAGGCTGTCATGGCCAGCCCAGGTGAGCTCCAGGCTCCCATGGCCACCCCAGGTGAGCTCCAGGCTCCCATGGCCACCCCAGGTGAGCTCCAGGCTCCCCTCACCACCCCAGGTGTGCTCCAGGCTCCCCTCACCAGCCCAGGTGTGCTCCAGGCCCCCATGGCCAGCCCAGGTGTGCTCCAGGCTCCCATGGCCAGCCCAGGTGAGCTCCAGGCTCCCATGGCCACCCCAGGTGAGCTCCAGGCTCCCATGGCCACCCCAGCTGTGCTCCAGGCTCCCATGGCCAGCCCAGGTGTGCTCCAGGCTCCCATGGCCAGCCCAGGTGAGCTCCAGGCTCCCATGGCCAGCCCAGCTGTGCTCCAGGCTCCCATGGCCACCCCAGGTGAGCTCCAGGCTCCCATGGCCACCCCAGGTGAGCTCCAGGCTCCCATGGCCACCCCAGGTGTTTCTGTCACCTGCTGGGAGCAGACCTCACCCTTTAACCCCCAGCAGCTGCTGGTCCTGCAGGTGCAGATCTCATCCCTGGATAACAAACCACAGAAATGAGAACAGGCAGAAACTGATGAGCTTTAATTGTAGATGTGACATTTGAGGCCACAATTAATGAGCTCCCAGCCTGCAGCAAGCCCGTCCTTTGTCACTGGAGCTTTCACCTGGGACTCCGTGGCCTTTCAGCAGCATCCCCGGGATTCCCCAGGGAACCCATCCCGTGTGAGGGAGGAGAAGCACCGAGGCCTCCTATAGAAATTCAATTTTCATGTCAAGGAGTCTCCAGCACATAAATAATGAGTGTGGCTGTAAGCTGGCAGGATTGTTTTTAGCTGAGTGGATGTATGCATTTGCTGACTTTGAGAAGGATGCCACACTTCCCTGCCGAGGATCTTGGTTTTCCTCCTGCTCCCCATGTGCTGGGCAGCTCCGGAGCCTTTCCCTGAGCTCCAGAAGGAGAAGGCTCCCCTCTCGTGGCTTCCAGGGAAAATGGCATTTTCTGCACTGCCTTCCCCGCCTCCCGAGCTGTGCAGAAACACAAGTGAGTTATAGAATGATAATTTATCCCACAGACATCCTCCAGCCCAGCACACAGCCCTGCAGCAGGGCTTTAGCAGCCTCTGCCCTTGTTTGCTTCGGGGAAAGGGAAATATTTGAAGGGAATTGACTGAAGTTATTTAAATGACAACTAAAAGTCATGATCTGTATCAACAGCCAGAAACATTAGATGTGAGGAACAGATTTAAAGCTGCTTTGCATTTGCTCTTTTAAAATGCTTTCTTAGTAAATGTTGACTTTTATGTGTTGGATTTATTTTGCTCTATAAAGTCTGCTCTCGGAGAGGAGACCTGATAGATAAATGTTCAATCCATTCTGTAAGTCAGGAGGCATCCATTCAGAGCAGCAGGTTTTCTGTTTTTATTAGGTTAGGAGTGCTGGAAAGCATCTGTTGTTTACAGGACACCTGGTTTCACTTCCAGTTGGTGTAAAACTGCTTTTGAATAAAACCTGAAATTCAATTTAAAAGCTTTAAAAACAGCAGCTTAAAATTATTAGTTAAAAGCTGTTTTGAAATACTTTGGATGCATCAGGAAGAGAAGCCATAAGCTCACACAGGCACGAGTTACAATTAAAATTCGGATTTTATGGGCCAGGGGAAGTTTTCCCCAGAGTCAGTAAAGCCAAGTGCTTGTTTCTCATCTCTGTGGCTGTCAGGGGTTTGGAGCTCACGGGACTCAGCCTCTCACACCTCATTTGTGCGGATAAATGGCAAGAAGAAAAGAAGTTTTCTTGCTTTTTCGGTTTCTTTTTGGTTTCTCAGTGTTGAAGGACCTCTCATTGAGCACAGATGTACTGAAACTCAAATACACTGAATTTCCTTTTCTCCCTGCTCCCACCCCAGGTAAAGCTCATTTACTCATTTAACTGTCCAGCTTCTTGGAGAATTGCTCCCTCAACTTCCTTTAAAATATCAGCAGCAGTGATGCACTATTTGAGAATATATAAATAGTTTATATAAAATTAAAAATAGCTGCTGTTTAATTTATGCCTCACCCTAAGCTGTTATTCTTTCATATTTCCTCTTTAAATTTGCATATTCTTAAAACACACACACACATATTAAATAATCTGAAGGGTTTTTTCTTAGATATGTATTTGATCTATTGCAGAGACACCTAAATTCCAGGAAATCATTTGATCCTTGGGATTTGAAGCTGGACCTACAAGGAAAAGGTAAAAGTTTTGGATTCAAGGCTACGATCTCGGACAACTCTCAAAAGGAAATATAGAAAAAGGTAGTGCAGGAAAGAGGCAGCGTGAAATTAGAGCTGTTATTAACACAAATAGAACAGATTTAGATTTCAGTTCTTACCCTGCTGCTATTTTTATATTAAAAACAGTCTAAAAAGGGGACTTATTTTATCTAATGAAAATCCAAATATAAATAATATCTTTCTGATTTCTAGATTTTTCTGTTGAGGAAAACATTTGATTTGCAAATTACTAAAATAATAATAACAATAATTATTATTATTATTACTACTACTACCATTATTACTGTTGTTTAAAATGGGATGTAATAGGCCCAATGCTTTGACACACACAGTAGAACTGTTCCTTTTTAATTATCACTTTGTGGAACTAAACCCTGTCATTTTTCCTTATGTTGAAAAGACCTGAAAATGGGATGGAAGTGGGATGGATGTCAGAGGAGAGCAGGAGCAGGGGAGCTCCCAGCACTCGAGTATCATTTCCCAGAGCTGCTGGGAGTCTGGCTTTTCTCTGCTCTGGTGTCCTGTCTCTGGCCATGCTCTGCCCATCAATTTCAGATGGATTTTCACTGGGGCCGAGGGACCGTCCCAGGGCAGCCCCACCAGGGAAATGAGCGTTCCTCTTTATTTGCCAAACGGGAAAATCAGCGTCTTTTGGAGCTGGAAACGTCTCCAGATGTGTTTGGTGTGCTCAGGCCTCGTGCACTGGGCACATCCTCAGCTCTGGGGCTGCAGAGCAGCCGGGGCTCCTTCTCCCTGTGCCAACAAACCCTTCCAGAGAGGCACCTGAAGAGGCTCAGCAAACATCCCACCCCAGGGAAGGGCACCACCGAGAGCTGCAGAGCTCCTGTGCTCATCCCTGCCAGCCTGAATAGGATTTCAGTGGGAATTTCCCCATGGAAAGGGAGCTCAGGCACTGGAAGTGCCCAGGGAGGTTTGCAGTGCCCATCCCTGGAGTGTCCCAGGAATTCCTGGAGGTGGCACTGAGTGCTCTGGGACAAGGTGTGCACGGCTGGGACTCCATGGGCTGGGAGGGCTTTTCCAACCCAAGTGATTCTGTGATTCTGAGAGCTTTATTTATTTCAGAAACAACTTGCAGAGGTCTCAGATCCTCGCTGAAAGGGAAACCAGCAGCCTTTGGGCATGTGAGAGGTTACAGAGGGCTGGCTTCTTCCCTTCTGCCACAAACACCCTCCCCACCCACTCCTGCTGCCCAGCATCCTCTTCAAAAGCCTTTTGGGGATAAAAGATGCGTTTAAGCCATCCAGCTTGGAAATTTGGGGCTGTCCCTTAACAATTTGTACAAGGTAAAGCCTGTGTTGTGCTTGGTGCCTCGTTGCTGTGCACTCGAGGTGTAACTGGGGCTCCTCGGGGTGAAATGAGCTACAGAACACAAACTGCGGCTCTGCTCTACACTGAAGCAATAATTTATGATTCTAATTAGGCTCTGGTTTGCAAGAATGATGAATATTCACATTTTAAATAGCCGAGAAATATTACAAATATCTGGCAGCTTTATTTGTGCCAGCTCTGGGGGTTATGGGGGAATGTTTTCCTCAAGGTGCTGAGCTTTCTCAGCATCATTTCTGCCCCATCCCTGCAAGTGTCCAAGGCCAGGCTGGACAGGGCTTGGAGCAACCTGATCTAGTGCATCTGTCCATGGCAGGGGGTTGGAATGTCCCTTCCACAGTCTGAGCTCCTTCAAAAGGGTTGAACCATCTCTGGAAAACATTTTCTGTTGGCCAAATCCTGCTGACTCCGAGGCCCAAGCTGGCTGTCCAGCGGCTGTGGAAGGACAGGCTCTGAGCTGATTCATTCTTCACCTAAGTGGATGGGACAGACCAAAGGGGAGCGTGAGGAAGTGTCATTATCCCTGCTCCAGGGGCTGGGAATGGCAGGCAGTTGCTCATTCAAAGTCACACAATGGATGTGTGGGTGCCAGATGCTGGGGATGCCAGAGATGGGATTTAAACCCAGATGTCCTGAGTGCCAGCTCAGCACTAAATTGGTGGTTATCCATCCTGTCAAAAATCCAAGAACCTTTGTGATTCATTCAGTGTTAAGAGCTCTTTGCCTGCCGTAGAGATACCTCAGAGAACTCTGTGAGTTACTAATGTAAAAGATGCCTTTTGCTGTCCTGTTTATCTCCTTTAGGAATGGAGGAGTTCATCCATCTATGAGGTAAGAGAACAGCAAAATAACTACAGAGACTTTTCAGAAGTTGCTGCTCCACTGTGTCTAAAATCACTTGCCAGTAACAGCTGAGAGCTCTTTGTTAGGAGAAATAAATCTGGTCCCACTCGATCCTGCAGCTATTTCAGGTACTCCTCTGTAATATTCTGTTCCTAGTTTGTCCCCTTCATTCTTTGATGCATTTTTAAATGTTGCAGATCATGAAAACTGTATTGTTTTCAGATTGATAAAACCCTTGCTTACATCAGAATAAATGGAGCCTCTCTGGTGGATACAATTGATCTGATGTGCAGCAAAGGAACACAACTTAGAAAGGAAGCCACTACCTCCAAAAAAACACAGAAAGAAAGGAAAGGAAGGGGAATCTGAGTTCTGAAAACTGTAAGCTTGGAGCATAAATTACAATGGAAGTTTATGGAGTCTTTTGGATTACACCAAAAGCCAGCCCCATTAAACCCAATGGAGCATTCCTAATCTGACATGTTGACAAGGACAACCCTGCCTCTTCCAAAAGGGAGTTTCAAACGAATCCAGATTTATCTGATGTTCCCAACAGGGGCTGGGCTGGCTCCAAAGGAAGTGATCCAGGCCAAAAGTAAACAAGATGCACATGAAGCAGTTTGTGCCACAAGGAAAACTTCCAGGGAATATGCAGAGAGGAGAAGGGGAGCCAGCAGAATCACAGCCCAAGATGTCTCTCCTGTCTCCTCGTTAAGTCCTGTTCCCATTCCTTTGGACAATGTAAATCAGAGCTTCTCCCCCGTGAGATCCTGGTCCTTCTGTTCATCTCCTCATCTTTGCTTCCCCCAGGGAGGCTCCATGTGCTGCCTGTCCCAGCACTCAGCTCCCCCCTGTCCAAGGAGCAGCCAGAGGTGCTCAGTGCTGCTCCTGCATCTGCCGAGACCCAGCCCCAGCTCTGAGCTCCGAGCTCCCGGGGTGTCAACAGTGGGAATTAGGTCATGCTAAAAGCAAATCCAGCCTTTTCCAGCTGCTCTTTCTGTGGCAGACACGTGTCACAGTCACTGCAAAGAGCAGGACAAGCACCTTCTGCATTTGCATTTTGTCAAACTGGGACCAAGCTTTTCATTTCCAGCAAGACCCTGGGAGAGCTGTCCTGGAGAATTGGGATTGTTCAGCCTGGAGAGGAGAAGCTCTGGGGTGACCCAGTTGTGACCTTCCAGTACCCACAAAAAAGATGGGCAGAGACTATTTACAAGGGCCCAGAGTGACAGGAGAGTATTTGGAGCTCAGAAATCTGTTCCAGAGATGTGTGTTGCCTTCCATGCCTTTAACATTTAAATTTTGTGTCTGAGTGTCTCACATCAAACGACAGCAGTGCTGTTTGTCCCCAAACTGTGTCATTTGCTGTCCCCAGTGATAACTGGATGATAATGGCCATATTCTGGTGGAGTGTGACACTTGAAAGAAATACTCTAGCAGAATTAAATGTGAGAAATAGATTTTTGGTGCCCCTTGCAGCAGGGAGAACGCTTGCAAAGAGAGAGCACAGGATATGGCTACAGAACAGAAAGTATGGAGACACTGCTCATAAAGCAGCAAAGTGACAATCAGTGGTTTCATGTGTGTATTCCTCACAGTCACGTTGACTTTAATGGCAGTTTTAGGTACTGCAAAGGAAGATTTTATATCATATATACACAAATAGCTGTGTTTGTAGATCTCCACGTACAGGAGTAGATAAACGTGTGTGCATTTGTGTATCCAACCCCACAAAACCACAGCTGCTCGCTCTGCCTGGTGGAGATTTACTCTGATAACATTACAGTGTATTTGCTACATGTTCCAAGGGATTTTTGTTTGTCTGTGCTTTTTGTAGGTACTACAAAAGTAGCTGGACTTGGGGATTTGAGCAGATGCAAAAATCCGAGGTTGGCCAGATCAAGACTTTGGCTTGAGAGGTGTGAAATCCAGAGCTGGACCCCTGCAGCAGCTCTGGGCCAGTGGCTCTGCTCGTCTGCCTGGGAGATGCCTTTTGACTCAGCCTTGGCAGGAAACTCCCATTTGAGGCTTTGGCTTTCCCTCCAAGGGGGAATATCGAGGCCAGGACAGACACTGGAATCTCCCGGTCCTTGAGGAACCACTGGAGCCACGGGCAAGTTCCACTGAGCGTTGCTGGAGAGGCTGTTCTTGGCTGGTTTGTGCAGGTGGGATTGGGGTGGGATTGGGGTGGCATTGGGGTGGGATTTGGGGTGGGATTTGGGGTGGGATTGGGGTGGGATTTGGGGTGGGATTTGGGGTGGGATTGGGGTGGGATTTGGGCTGGGATTGGGGTGGGATTGGGGTGGGATTTGGGGTGGGATTTGGGGTGGGATTTGGGGTGGGATTTGGGGTGGGATTTGGGGTGGGATTGGGGTGGGATTTGGGGTGGGATTTGGGTGGGATTGGGGTGGGATTGGGGTGGGATTGGGGTGGCATTGGGGTGGGATTTGGGTGGGATTTGGGGTGGCATTGGGGTGGGATTTGGGGTGGCATTGGGGTGGGATTTGGGGTGGCATTGGGGTGGGATTTGGGGTGGCATTGGGGTGGGATTTGGGGTGGGATTGGGGTGGGATTTGGGCTGGGATTAGGGTGGGATTTGGGGTGAGTGTCCCAGGGACAGCAGGATCCCATGTGCCAGGCTGGGGACCCTGCACAGCCCAAACAGTGCTGGCCTTGGTCTGCAGCTCATCAGCCTCTCCTCGGGGAGAGGGAGGGAGGCAGGGAAGAAGGGAGGCAGGGAAGAAGGGATGGAGGGAGGGAAGGACGGAGGGAGGGAAGGATGGAGGGAGGGAGGGATGGAGGGATAGAGGGATGGAGGGATGGAGGGAAGAAGGATGAAGGGATGGAGGGACAGAGGGATGGAGGGATGGAGGGATGGATGGAGGGTGACTCACAGGGGTGTCTGAATCATCGGGGTTTCCCCGGGCAGGGCGGGGCTGGGCTCAGGCTGGGCAGGGATGGAGGGATCAGTTCCAGTTCCCCAGAGCTCAGGAGCAGGGTCCCTGGCGTGGGCCTGGGGGCACCCCCAGGTGACACACAGGGGAGGGATGCCACGTCCTGTGTGACACCTGGGCCAGTGGCTCCTGTGAGCTGTGTTTGCTCCCCAGTTCCAGCTCAGGGGCAGGATCCCTGCAGGGTCTGGGAGCGGCTCTGCTCTCCTGGCATCACACCCTGCTTCCACCCACCCCTGAAAATCATCTCTGGCCCAAATTGGAGCTGTGAGCTGTACCACATGCTCTAAATGAAGTGCTAATTAAATACTTGTACTTAATGTAGACAACATTTCTTTGAGCAGGCTGTAATGCGCTGCAGATGTCCCGAATCCCTCGGAGAGCAGCACGGGGAACAACGTGCGCGTTGTGTCCCTCTCCGAGGCAGGGCTGGAAGCCAGGTGCTTGTGGCTGATAAGGTCTGATGCTGAAGCAGCCCCTGCCTGGTCCAAATTCCCACCCACGTCCTCCCACAGTGACCCTGGCATGGGGAGTGCTGCAGGTGCTTCCCTCTGGGTGGACACTGTGACACGTGAGAGAGAAATGCTGAGCGAGGTGGGCTCTGAGAGCCCTGAAGAAAACAGGTGAGAGCTGCTGGGTGCTGCAGGAAGGGACCCTGGTGTCCCCTGGGGACCCAGCCCTGCTGGCTGGGACAGCCCCAGTGCAGACAGAACTGCACAACAAAGGGACTGGGAGGCTTTGGATGAGCACTAAAACCCCTCTGGCAATGGGAGAAAGGCTGAAAACCCAGCTCTGGAGCAGCTGGATGGCTGTGCTGAAGTTCTTGCCACTGAAATCACGGCTCTTCCTTGGGTTTCAGGGTCAGTGGCCACCAGGCTGGGGAGGGCCACGTTCCCCAGGTTTGGGGATGTGCTGAGCCATTCGTGAATGTGTGTCCAGGTCCTTTTCCAGCCCACACTGCCCGTGAGCAGCCGGGTCCTGAGGGCTCTGCAGGGCTGGAGCCCAGCTCTGTCCTCAGGGGAGGGCTGGAGCAGAATGGGAGTGTTTGTGCACAGCCAGGCTCAGGCAGACAAACACAGGGCTGTGCGTGCAGGGCTTCCACTCCAGCATGGCTTATTGTGCAATGTTAGAGCAGTTTTTGTTGTTATTAATTTATTTATTATTATTTATTGTTCTGCTGAGTGAAGCCAGCGTGTTTTCTTGCTGGAAGAAGGACCAGCATGGGCTGTACCCCACTGAGATCCTGCCTCCAGTGCCCAAAGTCTGCAGGTGAAAGGGTGTAAAGAGTATGAAAGCTGTTCCTGTAAAGATTCGTGGACTATTTCCTCATTTCTTTCAAGATGGTTGTTGGGAGTGCTCTTCAGGGTTCTGTGCTCTCTTGGGAGAAAAAGGAGGTAGAAATCCAAGATGCTGCAGGAATAAGAGAAGGGGGGAAGAGAGAGCAGATGGTGGAGAGCATCCCTTAACCAAGTATTGCACACTGAGGATGTGAATTCAATTGCCTGTTGCTATTTATTGTGACCACATAAAATTCAAAGTACTTGAGTATTTAAAACGCTATAGATTCAGAGATGAGTCATGAAGCAGAGCTGATCTTTTATCTGTGGCCATGCTGGTGAATGGTTTCTTAGCAAAGATCTTATTTCCACCTTCTCTGTTTTAATGGCATTGCCATTCTCAGATTATTTTGTTACAGAGAAAAGGACCAAATGAGTAAAATGAATGCTCCTGAGGTTGGCTGTTATTGCAGGCTCACACACTGCTGCCCAATATTGCAGAGATATTCCAGGATTTCACTATCCAGAGAGAGCTAATTGAGGAGAGGGTTACCTCCTCTCCCTGCTTTTGTGGGACACTTCAAGGGGAATTTTTTCTGCTGCTGCTGAGCAGCTCTCTGAGTCAGGTCTCATCTTGCACATCTTTTGCCAAGAGCCCAAGTGTCCCTGGTGTGCTGGCACTGTGGGCCTCCTGCAGCAGGGAGTGCTGGGGAGTGCAGGGGAGCGTTCCCAGTGGGAAGAACTTCCAAAAAACAAAAAAATCCTGCAAAGTTCAGATTTTCAAGTCCAGTTCTCCCAGTATTTGTGGGTAGGGCAGGCTGGAAGGGGCTGGAATTAGGGCTGTGAATAGGATCATTCAGATGGGATGTGTTGTGACCCAGAATGTTCTCCCTGCCCACAGGCAGCTCTCCGGCAGCCCCTCGGCCCTGGAACCTTTTGTCGTGGCGCTCTGGTGGTTTGCTCTTCCCCCAGAAGAAGAGTTGAGTTTGAGAGAAGACAGATCCCTGTCCCAAGGATGATGTTGGAGCCAGGGACCTCGAACAGAGGCTGCTTTTGGAAGAGAGGGATGCTGAGGGTTGTTAATGCTGGAGAGGGAACTGACTCATCCCATCATCAATTCTGCTCCTCTGCCAGCACAGCACAAAACCTCTTTTATCATCACACTGTCTCTTTCCTCTTCAGCTCTCTTTTGGAGGAGTTTAAAGCTGCCCAGTGCTCCTCTTGCTCAGCCTGCTGCATTCCCTGCCCTCTCTGCCCATCCTGGAGGACGGGATGAATCCCAGCTCCTCTGGCTGGGCTGCACACTGATGTGAGTGAGGAAACTCAGCTTTCCCTCGTGATTCCTCTGCCTCAGTCCTGCTCTGGGTGTGTGGGCAGGGACAGCAGGAGGGCTCTGGCCATGGAATGGCCACGCTGGCCATGGGGCCCAGCCTGTACCAGTTTGCTGGGAGATTTTGGGGAGCGTGCCAGCGACAGGCGCTGCTGGGAGAGCTGGAACTGCTGCTCTTCCCCTCACATCTGCCTTTGATTTTCAATCAGAGCTGCTTGGTGAAAAGCCAACTAATCTACAGTGCTCAGGGAGGGTTTTTTTTGTTTGTTTTAAGGGGGCTGGTTTGAGCCAACTTCAGTACCACAGAATTAGTTTTTAATACATTTTTTTTTCCTCCTGAATAATAAGTACTTTTGGATATAGAGTATTTCACATGGATCTTATGGGGAAATTGTTATTCACCATGGTTTGTTTTTAGTAGTATCTGTTTGTTGAGAAGGGCCAAGACCTTTCTGGACCAGGGGCACAGCAAAATGGGAAATCCAGTGGTGCTTATGGTACCAGGGATGCTCCAGGGGAGGTGCTGCCTCTGCTCCATCCTCTGGAGCCAGGGAACCTGAAAAGTCTGACTTCTGTCAGAACCAGAGGAGCAATTGTCACAGGTTTTATATGAAACTTCTGGCACTTTGTTTGGGCTGGTGTCACATCCTCTTCCATTTGTGCTGTTGTGGCAGATGAGGAATTGGCTTTGTACTGAAGATCCATGAAAAGTCACTGTTTAATCAGGAACTTCAAAGGAGCTGGAAAAGGATCCATCTGTGATTTAGCCATCTTAAGCTTCAGGGGACAAATCTGGTACCAAAAAGAAAAACAACAGAAGGTCTTGGATCACAGAGTTTTCAGTCTTTTATGGCAATTTCTCTGTGAATTGCAGTAACAGAAACACTGGCCTGGAACTAACACGGGCTGCAGAAGGGTTTCTGCTGCTGCTTGCTGGCCTTGATTGATCCAGGGCTTCATTTGATACTTAACACAACTTGAAAATAATTCTTTAAGTGGAGCATGCAGTTGGTGTTGGAAAACCCCCTGGAAGGAGAGTTTCCCCCAGGTGGGGAGCACATCAATCACACTGACAAAGAAATTCCAGAGCAGGTAAATCCCCTCTGTGGAGCACAGCAGAGGTTCTGTGAGCCGTTCACACTCACACCTCCCTGCTTTGTACCTGTGTTTTCATGGGAGCTGCTGCAAAATCAGTGGGAAAATCCCCCTTGGTCACCTGGCCTGTGTATTGCACACCCTGACCCACACAGCCCAGGGCAATTCCTGCCATCCCACACACCATTTTACCCTGGATAAATGTGACCTTTCAGTCTGCTGAACTTACACTCCTATTATTATTATTATTATTATTATTATTATTATTATTATTATTATTATTATTCTATAGCTGGTGATTTATATTTTCTATAGCTGGTGATTTTTTGGCTAAAGGTGCATTTTTAGTGATGAAAATCCACGAGCCCCAGCCTTGCTCTGCCAGCAGGTGTGACAGGCAACAGTTTGGCCTGTCAGAACTGCTTTAAATATCTGAAAATAATGACTGTGTGCTTGTAGAGCAAAGCCCAGGGGCCCACACTTCTTTCTGCTGCATGGCAAAAGCTTAGAAGGGTCCTTGGTATTGGACAAGCTAAAATCCATCATTCCTTTCTGGTTCATTGTCCTTTTTGCCATCAAAGATTCTAACTGCAGGGACAGGCTCCTCTCTGCCTTATGTGGAAAGTGGAATTTTACACAGAATTTTACACCTCTACTTGTTTCAGTCTTTGTGGGACATTTTTAGGGAGCTGGGACAGCTTGGTCTGTGTCCTCTGCTGTATGTGGTGGCATTACCAATATAAGATGAGCAATTGTAGCTATTTAAGGTTCTTAATTGAAATTTAAGGTTTTTAATTGAAATTTCTTTCCTTCCTCCATGCTTGGCCTTCCAGAAAACGGGCTCCTTTTTAAAAATTCTTTTTTAAGGAAGGAAGGAAAAGCGTTGAGCTGGTGTCTGGCCCGTTCTGTTTGAACAGAGCCCTGTGTGTTACCCCCAGCACACAAAGGGGCTCTGTCCCCATCTCTGGCTGAGATCCTTGCTCAGGATCCTTCACCCCTCGTGCTGCTGGGGCAGATTTGATCAGGGGAGCTGGGGAAGGGAGCAGCAGGCTCACAGTGAGGGCTGGGGGTGTTTTTGGAGCAGAGGAAGGTGCCAGGCTGGTGGCAGTGGCAATGTCACAGACACAGCTCTGGGCTCCTCAGGGGCTCTGGACACCCGAGGAGATGGGACACTTTGGGAGATGGGACTTGGGAAGTGAATCCAGTGGGGAGACATTTCAGCTGAAGGAAATGATGCTCCTGCTGCCTCAGGACCCTCAGCAGGCTGGGAAGCCGTGGGAACAGTTTCATTTCCCACTCGGCTCATTCTGCCCGTGCAAAAGGAGTGCCAAACACAGGCAGGGGTGAATGGGGAACGTCCTTGGTGGAGCCAGCAATTCCTCCTCCTCCAGGGTCTCGTGTCTCCCCCTTCCCTGGTGACTCTGCTGGTTTCAGTGAGGGGCCAGTGCTGTGACCAGAGCCCAGAGCCAGCCCAGGCTCTGCTGAGCTGAGCAGGAGCATCCTGGGGCTGTGCTGAGCTGGGCTCAGGGCCTGCAGCATCCCCTGCTCCTGCAGGGACCTGCACTTTTCATGGCAGGATTTGCTCAGCAGCCAACTGCCAGGTCAGGAGGAATCCTTCTCGCACTCCCTGTGTCCTGGTGGTTTGTGTTAGAGCAGAAATTGCATCTCTTGGCAGCGTGGAGAGGAGAGCTGCTCTGCTTTCCGAGGCGTTGCTCCTCAGTGAGTGTCTCCAGCTGCTGCTCTCCCCTCACCCAGGGCACTGACTCATGCTTTCTGCCATCACAAGAAGTCTGTTTTCATAAACAAAATTAAGTGTGCTGTGTTTATTCATTAGGGAGATTTGAAGTCTCTCAGCAACCAAGAAATACACTTTGTGTGATGAACTCCTCTCCCTATCACTCCTTTCTTCTTTTAACAGCTCAGTTGGAAGAAAAAGGTTTGGGCAAACACTGGCCTGACCCTCTCAGCGGGTCACTGTGTGTCTGCTGATGTGCAGAGTGAGGAACATTCGCTTTGTACAGCTCAGGGACCCGAGAGGGAGAGCTGGAATTGCACAGAGATCAGGCAGTGAAGGGAGCAGCTTTGAGCAGGGCACAGCGAGGGTCCCTGCCAGTGCCAGCCCCTGTCCCCAGGCTTTGCCATGGCCAGGCCACCCCTGCTGTCCCCTGGGCTCTCTCAGGTGGGAACCAGCAGAGCTCAGCTCCCTGCAGATGGCACTGCCACCCTGTGCTGCAGGAACCCAGGGAAATCCATCCTTGTGAGTGTGTGAGCAGCAGGTAATGGCTTTATTTTAGTGCCTGCACTTTGGTCTGTGAACAGAGAGGTGCCTTTGTGCTGCAGTCACCTCTGGTGCCTGCCTGTGACCTGCTCGTGTCAGCCTCTCCCACCTCCCTCTCCCAGGATTTTAGGGTAAGTGATCCCTCACAACCTCAGCAATTTTCTGTGCAGTTTTATCCTTTGGGTCTGTAGGAGCTCAAATCCTCTGCTATGGCTTTACCTTCCCTGAATAAACTTAATTCAGGCCTCTCCACACCAGGAGATGCTGAGCTCAGAGGAGCAGCCGGTCCAAATAATGCACAGGGAAGGTGAGGATGGTGATGGGTGGGAGCTCCTCTTCCCTAGGAAGCTCCCTTGGAGCAGCCCAGTTGAGCCTGGCCACCTGAGCAAGCCAGTGATGATGTATTGAGAAAAGAATCTGCCCTGAAGCTGAAAGGCAGCTCCTTAAATTGACTAAATTACATTTGTATTTCAAAAAAGAAAAAGAAGCTGTAAATCGCGTATTTACACGGCGGAGCACGCGAGTGCTCATACGAGACCCAGATGTTCATTACAAACATGGATTTTTCTTCCTTGCTGCTACCCTGAAAACTGGGATAGAAGTCAGCTATGTTGAAGAGTTACAAAAGAGCGAGTTAAGTCTACAAAATCCAGGAAATTTCCCGTTAAGACGAAAAATCTGGGGTACTGTTGTAGTCCTTTAATTCAGCCCCAAGACGTAAATTAAAGCCAGAGGATCAGGTCAGGTGCTCAAGTTCTCAGACCATAGCTGTGGAATTTCCAGGTTAAGTTACTTAAATTTTCCTGTTGCTGAATAAAGCTAAAATCCTGTGTGCCATATATTTGCTCATCATAAAATGTTCTCTCCTAGCCAGTAACAGCTTCTTTGTTGGCGAAGCCTGTCTGGTTCAGGAGGCTCCCAGCCTTTGTGCAGGGTTTGGGAGTTAAGAACTTCCACATGGCCCCTGCTCTGAGGCTTTTGTGAATAAGCAAGGCAAAACACTTGCTCCATGGCCAACAAATGCATGGGATATGGTTTGAATTCTCTGGGTTTAAGTGCAAAGGATAATATTGATTTTGTTAAGGTAAATGTCTTTAATTGAACTGTATAAACTCGGCTCTCACTGGGCCATAATGGGCTCTGGGCATCCCTCCAGCACAGCAGTATGAAAATGTCTCTTTTAGTGTCTCCAGCAGAGAAATGCAGAATATGAAGATTTAGATGAAAAAAAAGTGAAATGGAGTCCATGCCCAGTCTCTAAAGCAGCAGATGCAGAAGGACATTTACAGAGCTGGGAATGACTGCTTTGTTAAGGTCAAGGCTCTGCAGTACCTGCTGGGCTGTCTGGGGCTCTTTACTGGGGAGGGGGAATAGAAAATGAAAAGAGGGAAAACAGCAAGAGGAAATGAAGAAGTCTCAGTGTGACTCAGTCTCATCCACAGGGCCTGGGTGGGATCCTGACCCAAAGGGGAGCTGGGCAGCTCTTTAATGATGAACATTTAATGATGAACATTTAATGATGAACACACTCTGCAGTCCTTTCACACAACCCATTCCTGAGCATCTGACTGCCATCCTGAGGGTGACAAGGACAACAAGGGGTGACTCAGCCCCCTGATATCCATTTACCAAAGGCACTAAAGGTATTTAAAGGCACTAAAGTGTTCAGTAATTATTTATATATTTATATATATATTTATTTATAATACATATTTATATATTTAGTATTTATTTTAAAAGTATTTACCAAAGGGTATTTAAGAACAGACCAAACACTCTTGCAGCAGATGATGCCCTTTCATTTATTGCTAATCTACCATAGTACAGGCAATATATAAAAATACTTTACAGATAGCAAAAAATCATTACATTGGAGGTTAACAACGTTGTTGTAGGAATGTGAATTATATAAAAACCCCTTTTCAATGATGAGAAGTTTGGTTTTTGAACAAACAATTTGATTCAAAAGACATCTGTTAGGATGATGTGAGTGACAAGGGCTCACTCGTGTGTCTGGTAAAATATGGCTTTACTGGAACATCCAGGGCAGGGAGGGCTGGACTTTGGGGGGAATCATTTCACAATTACACACTCAGACAAAAATGTGAGTGCCAGGCAGGCCAGCACTGGCCAGATCCTCTGTGCCCAGGTGGCACCAGCACGCCAGGGCAGTCCCTGCTCAGAGCAGGGGCCGTCCTGCAGGAACTGCTGGATCCAAGAGCACATCCTGGCTTTTACAGACTTCATTCATTTCTGAGACTCAGTCCTTCTGGAGCTTTCTACTCAATGTTGCTATTTTAGGAGTTAAAGAAAGAAACTCAACCTCCCCCAGGTAACTCTGCATTCGAGATCATCTTTTACAGCATCAGCACCTTTAGGCAAAGTTTACTGCAATGTGCAGGTTGTAATTTATATTTTTGTACCCCTGAAAGAATGAGAATGGCTAAACAAACCTTAAACAGAGCAGAGTGGGTTGGACACTGGCTGGAAGTTAGGTTGGTATCAGCTGTGAGCCCTGCATTGTAATGCAGCAGGTATTAAAGATACAGGTGCCAATCTGGTGCCAAACGTTGTAAAAGGTGGATTATTTATATGAATAAAGAATTACAACCTTCCACGTGTGATGGCAGAGTTAAGAAACCACTGCAATGTAAATGATGAGGAAAAGAGTTGATTTCTGGAGAATTTTACAATTCACCCCACTGAGACCCAGCAGTGGCATCTCTTCCTATTTCACAGGAATATGGAACATAAATAACAAACACTCAGAATTGCAGCTAAACTGGAATGGCAGATGATTTTAAGTGGTGCAAAAATTATGAGGATCTGAATCAGTTTAAGATTTGAAATGAAGACAGTCGTTTTCTTGAGTCCCATCTGGCAGATCATTGTTCCCTATTAAGTAGCAATTTGGAAAGAAATGCAGGGGGAAAAGTCAGATTGAAATATTTAGAAACATATTTCTTAAGCGTTTAAAGCTGTCTTTGAAGTCTTTGGGAAATTTATCAAATACATCTTTTTTTAGGACAACAACAATTCAACAACAATTGCATAGAAAAGTAAGGCATTCAGAAAATGAAAACTGATCCTTTATAAATACAAACCTTAATCCAAAAGTTGTTGCATATTTGGTCAGACCAAAAGCACAGTCACTTTTGTTGTAAGGATATGGACTAGAAAATACACTTTAAAAACATGCTAGCTACTTTGAGAACTGGTTTAGATATGTTATGAAGCAGCAGCTTTTTATACAATAGAGAATAACATAGTGCTGGTTTTGGGACTCCTCTACATTCAGGAAACGCTGTATTCCTACGGGGAATGGGAATACATATTTACATGGATACAAATAAAGCAAGTGCAAAACCCATGACTCTTCTACATTCTTTCTCCCAATAAAAACAACATACACGAGACACTTTCACTCCACTGCTCTTGCTCAGATCTTACATTTTGCTCATTCTCATGGAGAAAAACCAAACCAGGACTTTGTATTTCATTGCAAGTATCTTCACAAGCAACTCCTCTCCTGGCAAACTCGCCTTCCAACACTCGTAACTGACAAAAAAAAAAATCTTCCTGATATCTGCCCACTCCCATTCCACTCTCAGACTGTTTACATATCATGAATGATGATTTTTATTCTACGTATATTTGATGCAGAAGTTTATAGAAGCTCATCCTGTATTCGCAGCCAAAGCTCGGATGGAAAAATGGAAGTTGAAAAAAAATTCTCACACACACACACACACACACAAGACAAATAAAAAGAGATGAACTTTTGAGTTCCAAGGTGCCCCATGAACTTCACATGGTGCAGCTTTGATGGAAAATGCATTAGAGTCGTTCACCCTGCAGACAAGATATTTGTAGGCCTTTGGTACAATGGCAGGAAGGCACTGTGGTGAAACATTCAGATAACTGAGGAAAGACAGAATTTCCTCATGTGCAAATATGGCTATCTTCCAGATAAAGTGAGAACAAATTGCTCACAAAATGCTATTAACTCTTCCAAGGTTAAGCTCGTGCTTCTACGGAGAGAAAGTTGTATTAAGTAACAGAAATACTAATACTGGAAAAACACTGCTCAGCAAGAACAGGAAATAATTTAGTACTGTATATATTGAAATCCTTCAGCCTAGCTATATAATTTTAACATACCAGTTTCCTTTTTAGAGACAACAATGCACAGCGCTATGTCTGAGGATGCTCCTTTTCTCTGGAAATAAATACAAAGTTGGCTGAAGCTGAGTTATTTAATTGCTGTTGCATGGAAAAGCAGATGGGGCAGCACAGCCTGAGCTCGGGCAGCTGTGGCTGAACCCCTAAAATACAGAATACACGGGGTGAAGCCTCCACACTGAGCTGCTCAAGCGCTGGGAGCCGGCACAGGAGGGACCCAGCTCTGTAATGGTTCATTTCATTTTGATGTGGATAAAATCACACACCCACAGAGAGCAGGGCATGGCTGGGCTGGCAGGGACAGCACCCAGTGCCACCCCAGCCCTGGCAGGGACAGCCCCCACTGCCCCAGGGGCTCCCAGCCCTGCCCAGCCTGGCCTTGGGCACTGCCAGGGCTCTGGGAATTCCAGCCCAGCACCTCCCCACCCTCCCAGGGAGGATCTTTATCCTAATTTCTGACTGAAACCTACTCTCTGTCAGTTTGAAGCCATTCCCAACTTGTCCTGTCACTACCAGCCCTTGGAAACAGTCGCTCTCTGTGTGGGTGTATTATATAAATTACATTGTACACTGTATTTGTACACAGATTAATTCCTATGCATGAGAGGTGAGGGAGGAATACAGTCAATGCAAGCATGGCTGGAGCACCTGTAGCACATAAAAAACTCCTTTGGCCCAAAAAAAACCCCAAACAAAAAAAAAAAAAAAAATCAGCCCCCCAAAAATAAAAAAAACTCTTAAAAAAAAACCCCAACCAAACAACAAAATATAAAAAAAACAACCAAAAAAAAAACCAATTCCCCAAAATAAATCCAACCTCTTCTATAGCAAAGTGCCTGAAGAACACATAAGCACAGTGGAAATCTCGTGTATTTTGGTTGCAGAGCTCTCCTGGGTGCAGCACTGCAGGGCTTTGCCTGCCTGGCTCCCTCCTGTGCAGCCTTTGCTCCAAAGCCAAGGTTTTATTTTTCCTTCCTTCTGGGGGTTAATTTAGTAAAAGGACATTTCAGAATCTAGAAGGTAGAAATTAAACATTGACCTTTTTCTTAGCTCAGATCCAGCACTAGATTTTACTTCCCCCCCTCTTTTCTAAACTGATATTATATAAAAATAAATATTCAGACAATAATTCTCCTAAATGGATGAGCAGTTGCTGCAATCTCCAGAGCAGCAGCAGCAGCACATCACAGATCTAAAAAGTCCTTCCTAGGCTTCTCTGAGCTTCTATTTAAAATCCAGCAAGAGAGAAGGTTCTGCCAGTAATTTGAGGAATTTTTTTTTCTCTGTGGATGGGGTTTTGGGTTGTTTTTTAAATTTCTCCTATACTTTACAGGTTGGATCATGGAAAACATTGGAAACATCCAAGTGTGAAACTCGGAGATGCATTTGGTCTGTTCTTTTACTCAGCTATAGCAGAGAACTTCTGACAGGCAACTTTTGGCCTTTAGAATATGTCAAAATTGTCCAATTCATCAGACTGCACTAAAAAACCCCTTAATATGTGTCAGCTTCTGGCTCACTGACAGCTTCCAACAATCCCAAATAGCTTTCTGAGGAGTGTGAGCCAGTCTGAGCCCTACTGAGTGCTGCCTCACAGGAATTCCCCTCTTCTGCAAGGCTGGTTTCTGTGAAAGTCAGCAATTAAAAAAAGCCATTTTCACCTCTGCAGGTCCAGGCTGAGGTTTGGACTCTGCAGGGCAGAGCTCACAAGGAGAGCACCGGGGCACCCCAGGAGTTTTGGGGTTTGGGTACAGGGAACTCATTTTGGGGTGGAAGATTGGAAGCTCACAAAGCAGAAATAGAAGCCAGGGTGTGCCATTAATGCCAGGCTGGGACCTGCAGGGCTCTGCTCTGCTTCTGCATCTGAGCTGGGCTGAATCTGGAGCTCAGAGCTGCTCTTGTGGAATTCAGATTTCTGTTCAAGAGCCAAATTTGAGCTGAGCCCCAGGTCAGGCGTTCTGAAGAACCTAATGCTTCTGTCTCCCACTCTAAAACCCCAAGACCTTGCAGAGTTTAAGCACCAGTTTTTAGTGGCAGAAAATACATTCTTCCTGATAGTCCTGAAGAGATTTTTGTTGGACCAAGCACGTGCTCTGCAGGGACTGTGCAAAATCTTGAGACATCGGGGAACCAATTTTGCTCTGCTGTATTCCCATCCTCTAATTCCTGCTGTGAGCAGTGGACATGCTGGTATTCTACAAAATTTACTGTGACACAACTGAAAACTGGATTAGTTTCACTGTGCTGTCTACAGCAGAGCTCAGGCTCTGCATTCCTGGAAATATCAGCATTCCTGATTTACAGAGCCAGGAAAGACTACTATGTAATTCCTAAAACATTATTGTTCTGTACACTGATTACCCACTCAGGAAGCCTTTTTATCCCACTGAGGAGGCCCTGACTCCCCTAAATATTCTAACTTGTAGCTGCAGGTGGCAGTGGTTACCTGGAATGTGCTAAGCAGGAGTCAGGACAGGATATTCGAACACACGAAGCAAAACCTAACAAAATATTACCTCCCATGGAAATTTAACCTTTCCAGGAATTGCTGGTAGCTTTGCAAAGCTAAAGAGGCCAGGTGAATATAAATAAGTGTATATTTTCTCTGGAATGTATGGCTTCTGTAAGATGCACTTATTTTCCCCTGCAGCTTGGGTGAGTAAATGTTCCAGCTGCTAAATGAGACAAGTTATGAGCCAAGAGCAGGTTCTACATGAAAAGAAACAGCAACAATTTGTTAGAAAATATCAGAGATGTGTTCATACACTGCCTAAATACTAATAAGGATCAATCATAAAATCTTTGGATTTACTGTGACTCCTATATATTAATCTCTGTTTTACCTGGGTTTATTTTACTTTGGGACAGGCATTGCAACTGCTGATTTGCTCTTTTCACTGGTTGGATATGAGAATCCCTCTCCTTCAAATTCCTATCCAGTCTGATGGGAAAAACGAAGAAAATTCTTGGATTCAGCTGACATCTCCTGTTTGAAATACCAATCCCAGTGCTCAGAGCAAACTGGCTTTTGATCCCAGACTGGATGCAGGCTGAGCTTGGGCTGCCTCAGCTCCCTACAACAATGACATTTCTCAGGAGGGCTTGGAAAGCTGGAGGGCCAGTCACTGCTAGTGACCTGCAGGGTGGTGGCACTCCTCCATGGAATATCTCACTCTGTGTTCCCCTCTTCCCACCCCCGTGTCCACCCCGGGCTCTGAGCCCTGCTCAGGGGATGGTGATGGTCCCGATGGACGGACGCACAGACAGAGGGTTTGCAGCAGGCTGGAGTGTTTCCTCAGACAGATGCTCTGTTCCAGGAGAACAATGTGATCTCTGGATGAAAGGAAGGGTGTCCTTCGTGCTGTTTACAGACAGAGGTGGCGAGTTGCTCAGCCAAGGCTGTCACTTGGTGCCAATTCATTGTTCCTTGCGCTGAGTCTCTGCCTGGAGATGAACTGCAAAGGAAGCCAGAGGTTGCAGGGGCACTGGAAGGATCTAAGAGGTCACTTATGGAAGGATTCGGTAAAAGTTGTCTCACAAATCTCTTCTTCTATGTCTGACTTCTGGCAGGGAGTCCAGAAAATTCCTTCCTGATAATTTCGTTAACTGGGAAATAAAAGAAAGAGGAGGAAACATTAAAGCACTTCCAACATCACGACAAGTAAAAAGTAAAAGCAATTCCTGGGCAGTCGAGCTGAAAACATCCCCTCTGCATTCATAATTTAATTTTATTAAAATCTAAAGGGTCCTGTCTGCCCAGGTCCCACATTTTTGGAAGGCCAGGGGGAAGGAGAGTGTGTGTTTCACTGTATTTTTGTTTCACTGCATTCAGTGTGGTTCAGGTGCCATAAAACAGAGAGAGGCTGCAGGACCTGCCACATCCCTCACACACACACTCCCTCTGGCACAGACACTGCCCTTTCCCCAAGGAGAAACAAAAAGAAACATCTCTAGATATCTAAGCATCTGAACATTGCACTAGGCTGAAAGAAAAATATTTGAAAAAGGCCAGGTTTGGAGGAAATATAGTGATGGAAACACAGAGACTGCAATTCAGGTGAAAAAGCTTGCATTTGGGTGGTTTATGTTTGGTATTTTTTAATCCCACTCTACACTCTACCTGCTTTACATCTTTATTATCATTTATTTGTGGACTGTAGCACAAACAACTTGCATGCAGCACCAGGGTACCGGGAGAGGCTGGGACAGGCTTGCTAATAAAGCTCAAGAGAAGACACTGAAGAACTTTGCTGTCTGTTTAAAAGTCAGAACAATATCACTTTACTTACAACAGCCAATCTCTCCTGCCAACTTTTCACACTCACTTGCCTAAAGCACCCTGTGGCATCTCCTGGAACAACAATTCTCTCTCTAGAATTCAGGTGCTCCCTAGAATTTAATGCAGAAATCTCTGCACTTTCATTAGAGGAGACCTAAACCATGAACATTTTGATGCAGAACTCCAGAACTGCCTTTTCTGGGACTCATTTCACCTGCAGCTCCTTGGTGCTGTATTCATCATCGTCAGTTACTCTGACAAATTTGCCTCAAAACCAGAAAACTAAATTTTCTAGGTTTCAGACTCAGATCTAAATGACTTCTCCCTGTTGGTATTTAAGGGCTGAAATAGGGACTAACTCAAACCAAAGCTAGACCTCACCCAAGACTGATTAATCCACAGGTTTGCAGCTCTCAGACTCCTCTATATTCTATCCCATTTCTAATAAATGCTTATTACAAACATGAATTAACATAGTATTAATTAACACAGTATTTCACTACTTCCCCCTATCTAAAAAACCTGGCAAGTCTCTGGGAAGGGGAACACATGAATTAGTTTTTAATAGTTACAATTCATGGTTTGAAACCTCCTTCCTCTCAGCACGCTGGGATTTGTCTCTGAGAAAGTAAAACGTGTATTTTTTCAGAGCTCCATGTTGCTCCTGGATGTGGGGGTACTCCAGGAACTCCATCAAAAATCCCACCAGTAGCAGCTCTCTCTAATTCCAGCTGGGAAATGCCTGATTTGAAGCAGAACTGGTGCTTCCTGGGGATGATTTGGGCAAGACAAGCAGAACTCCTGCCCTCTCCTGCTGCCCAGCGTCCTACCTGGCAGTGCCAGCTGCTGGCTTTGGGGTGAGCTGTGATGAAGGAGGAACATCTGGGTGTTGGGTGAGGGCTGCTGTGCAGTGAGAGGCAGCAGCCAGAGGGAGGGGAGGTTGGTCCACTCTGAGCAGAACCTCCTGAGCTCACTCACAGCTTCCTGCCTGCTCTGCCCAGGAAATGACAGGAGCAGCTCTCAATGGAAAGTTTTCACAGCCCTGGCTAAAAATAGCAGTGAGGTAAAAGAAGTGGGCACCCACTCTCAGAGAGGGTCATTTCCTCTCCAGAAACAAGTGGGCTGAGGGTGCAGGCCATTTATTTATCAACAGGTTTGTTTGGGCTACCAAAAGTACCACGAGTTTTATCTATTCCTTTTATCTAATACACCCATGGAAATCTGGGAGCCAACAGTCATCTGCATCTGGGAAGGGTTAACTATTAATGTGAGCAGATAATTAAATGGAGCTCACTGCAGAGGCTCTGAGGGGTCTGGATTTGGTTGTTGGGGTGTCTCTGGGCAGGTTGGATGCTGTGGTGAAGAGCTGACTCAGCCTGCAAACTTCACTTTCCCTGCCCTGAGGTCAGCACTGGCTCCTGTGGGCTGAGGTTACGGGGGCTGCAGCCTGAACAGGGCTCAAAAGCTGCAGGGGAACAGTCTGGAGCATGAACCCCACAGAGAGGCACACCCAGCACTGCCACCTGCAAAATCGGGTGTTTTCTAAGAACCTGAATGACAAGAGCTCCCTCCCTGCCATCAGCTGGCCTGAATGTCCCACAGCCACCCTGAATTTCACCCAGATCCAGGTGGTGAGGGGAGCCTGAGGTGTGGGTTAAGCTGGGCATCACTAACGTGTGTCAGTGCCTGTCCCAGCACTGGAACCTGCAGCCTAAATCCCATCAGAATGTGAATTCCAGGAATGGGACCCGAGGCACAGCTCGCTCTCCAGGCCTGGAATCACCCCCAGCCCAAGCCTCACACATCTCTGGGGATCTGCTCCAGACCTGGCAGCCCGTGTGCCCAGCCCAGGTGCAATCCAAGAGAGCTGGCTTTCAACAGGAGCTGAACTAAATCAGCAAACTGAGCTGTGTCTGAACCTCAGAGGAAGCCCAGAGCTGTGCCCAGCCTGCTGCTCTGAACTCCAGCTATCTCTTTTTAGCAGTGTGGTTAAAACGTATCTCAAGTATCAGCTCTCATTTGCTCATTTCTGGCTGGGAGGAAATGAAGATTATGTGATTAATAAATAAAACATTTAAGGTGCTTGGCACTGGTTGCTCTGGAGCACACCACTATTGATCCCTTTAATGAGAGAGAACTGATTGAGGCCACAAGCACACACGCAAGGATAATGAAAGATTAAATCATAAAGAAGATATTGAAATTACAGCTGCCATCAGCCATCCAGGCTGGGGAAATGCCTGGCTGGGCACCCTTCAGCGTGTCCTCTGTCACAGCCTGCAGTGGGGCTGCTGGAATTGTGGGGGTCCCTGTGGTGGGCACCAGCCAGGGCTCACCCCCTCAGCTGGAGCGTGGGGTGTGCTCCCGGGGCCTCCTGTGTGTCCCAGCACCGCTGGGAGCCCCTCAGAGGGGCAGTGCCACCCTGGCAGCTGCCACACTCACACCCCTCTGCCACCCCATGGATCCCTGGATAACAGGGATGCTGTGACAGTGACCCTAGGACAGTTCCATGGATCCCTGGATAACAGGGATGCTGTGACAGTGCCCAATGGGACAATCCCATGGATCCCAAGGATAACAGGGATGCTGTGACAGTGACCCTGGGACAGTTCCATGGATCCCTGGATAACAGGGATGCTGTGACAGTGACCCTGGGACAATCCCACGGATCCCCTGGATAACAGGGATGCTGTGACAGTGACCCTGGGACAGTTCCATGGATCCCTGGATAACAGGGATGCTGTGACAGTGACCCTGGGACAGTTCCATGGATCCCCTGGATAACAGGGATGCTGTGACAGTGACCCTGGGACAATCCTATGGATCCCTGGATAACAGGGATGCTGTGACAGTGCCCAATGGGACAATCCCACGGATCCCAAGGATAACAGGGATGCTGTGACAGTGACCCTGGGACAATCCCACAGATCCCAAAGATAAGAGGGATGCTGTGACAGTGACCCTGGGACAATCCCACAGATCCCCTGGATAACAGGGATGCTGTGGCAGTGCCCAATGGGACAATCCCACAGATCCCAAAGATAACAGGGATGCTGTGGCAGTGCCCAATGGGACAATCCCATGGATCCCTGGATAACAGGGATGCTGTGACAGTGACCCTGGGACAATCCCACGGATCCCAAGGATAACAGGGATGCTGTGACAGTGACCCTGGGACAATCCCACGGATCCCAAGGATAACAGGGATGCTGTGACAGTGCCCAATGGGACAATCCCACAGATCCCCTGGATAACAGGGATGCTGTGACAGTGACCCTGGGACAATCCCACAGATCCCCTGGATAACAGGGATGCTGTGACAGTGCCCAATGGGACAATCCCACGGATCCCCTGGATAACAGGGATGCCAGGGATGTTCCCAGCTCTGGCAGTGCCCTCTGGGGATCCTCCAGCAGCGAGGGGCTCCTCAGAGCAGGCAAAGCTCAGCCCCAGCAGCTCCTCCCTGCAATATTCCACCTCCTGCCCTGCCCAGGAGGAATTCTGACATGCAAAGCAAACCCCTGGGCAGGAACTGGTGGGGAAAAGCTCAGGCTGGGTTTGCAGAGTGCCCTCAGAGCCAGCCAGGTCCTGCCCTGCTGGGATAAATGGGATCCTTGGGATGCTTCAGCCCAGCATGCACAGCCCCACCTCTCCTTCCCTGCCCTCAGGACAGCTCTGTGCTACACAAGTGGGGAAGAAAAAGAACGAAAAATAAATAAATTAATTAAATAAAATTAAATGTTTTAAACCCCCTACGCCAAATAAAAAGGGGCATGGCTTTTTAATTGAAAAAATAAATAAATAAAGGTTAAGAGAAACACACAGCTGGAGAAAAGGCAGAAAAATACCAATTACCTTTCTTTTTGATTGCTTGGATCAAAGATCACAGTCATTCTTTTTCATATAATGTTTTGTATCCAGCTAAGGTGTGTATCTATCAGCTCTGAAAAAGATTTGCAAAACCATTTTTGAGAAAAAAAGGTAACCTTTGACCTAAGTTGCATGGCCAAATGTTACAGCTTTCAGCTACTCTTTCATTTTGTGGGATCATTTAATAAAAGGACATTTCAGCATACACAACACATAAGGCAGATCTTAACCACTGACCTTTCTGTTTGCTCAGATCCAGCATTAGATTTTACTTTTTTTTCCCTCTTTTCACAACTGATATTACCTAAAAATGAATATTCAAAGATGTACACTCCTAAATTGGTGACAAAAGGGTAAAAGCTGGTAATTTGCTGTGAGACTCCAGAGGCACAGGGGGTCCCTGTGACTTGTGAGTCAGCTCAGACTCCTCACTGCCTTTTGCAAAATTCACTTTTTCACTGTTGTCAGCCCCGTGCCCAGGTAAGATCCAACACATTTATGGCAGATCCAAAGTCAGTCCCTTTGAATTGAGAGATCCAACCACAGTGGCTGTGAAAATCAGACTTTGCCTTAATTGTACAGAACTGGGCAAAGAAATTATCAAAGTTACAGTCTTTGCTTCAAACTCAAATAAGGTAAATTATTTTCCTCAGGAAAAGGCAGTATTTAAAATTTTCTGCCTTTTTTTTTTTCTCCTTTAATTTCCTAATCTTTTTAGATTTCTTTTGAATTTATCGTGAAAGCATTTGACACTCCTGCAAAACCATGTGGAAATAATAATAATAATAAAAAAGATAATTTCAATATTAAGGAGCAAAAAGTGCTTCTTAAAAACTAAGTTTTGAGTGCAAGATTCAGAAGTGTCTTTGCTGCTGGATTTCAGGTGACTATATATAGAAAAGAAGTATTTTACTTGGCTCCCAGGGATTGTGCAGCCACGTATCATAGCCTGGAACCTCCCACTCAGTACACAGCCTATTTTATATTCTGCATCCTGGAAAAGCAGCTTTTGCACACCAGAGCACAGCAACTCCTGGACTGGGAAACACCAGTTTGGGTGTGGGAAACACCAGTTTGGGTGTGGGAAACACCAGTTTGGGTGCATCAGGCACAAGGAGCCCAAGCCAAACAAACTGTGCTGGGGAAAATACTGGAAGTGTGTGGGGTTGGTTTAGAAATCAACAGCAGTTAAAGGCTTTTTTTGCTCCTGGAAAACGAGGCCATATAATCACTGAGACATTCTCAGATGTAAAGGGTTAATCACACATCAAAACCAGGGTTTCCTCCTCACTGAAATAATGCCAGGAGATGCACCCTGCAACTTTCCTGCCTTGTCCTGCTTGTAACCCACAGAGGCTGTGTGAGCTGTGAACCTCCTCAGTGCCCTCCTGCCCAGCAGCAATCAGCTCATCTCCATTAATTAAGCAAACTCTTGGAAAAGGCTGCTGACCTCAAACTAAGTGGCAGCTCAAGTCCCAGGATGCATTTTTGCTGTAAGAGTATCAAGAGACTCCAAACCCACTGGCACCTTTCCATGGATTTAGCAACATGATACAGATATCTGATGGAAAACAGAATCTAAATAAAATGCATATTTTTGGCTAAAGCCCGTCCCAACTGAAATCAATATCTGAACTGCTGTGGATTTACAGGGTCTGGATTGCACTCATGACATTTAAATGTCCTTCCCTTATATTGCAGTGCAGTGCCAGAGTGAGGTGCAAAAATCAAACAATTGGTATCTTTGGTACTGCCCTACCCAAAATGTTTAACAGGAAGCTGGGTGTGCCTGAAAGAAGAGAGCAAAACACAAAGATAGCATTTCTGCTATAAAAAAATCCAATGCCCTAAACGCACTGTAGATCAAAAGTAGCAGGAAGGAAGTACTCAAAAGACAAATCTGTCTGTGCCACCACCTCAGAAACACTAAGGATTCTCTAAGCACTTTCATTATTGCCACTGTACTTCCAGAAAAGATCAACAGCCACTACAGACCAACAGCCTCAAAGCTGGCAGGAAAAAGCGTGACCTAGAGGGGAATGGGGGGACTCCAGGGCTTGGACTCTGTCCTCATCCTGCCACATGGCCCTGGCCAAAGCATCCCTGAAGGACCAGACCTGTGTCAGATCTGCTCTGGGCTGAAAAACGCACAAAGTCTGTGAGGTCACACTCATGGAACTCAAATAATCCCTGCTTAGCTAGGAGAGAGCAGCCTGAGAAGATGATGACCTCCACAAAATGAGCTAAACCCTCCAGCAGATCCACTCTGCTCCGTGTGTGGATGCAGGAGAGCAAACATTCCCCAGAGGGGTGTTCTAGAGTCCTCAGGCAGGACTTTAGATCCTTCAGACCTCAGAGCACCACGAGGTGCTGAGCTCACCTGGGCAGCAGGAGAATTCCAGCACAAACACCACGTTCTCCTGCACAAACTGCTGCCAAAGGCTGCCCTAAAGGCAGCTGGAGGGAAGAGTCCTCAGGCTGATGGGAGCCATCTGGGTGCCCTCAGTTATTTAATCCATCTGATCCCTGTTGGGATTTGCTGGGAGCCGGTGAGTTCAGGTTTTCCATGACCCAGGAAACAGGCCCTGTGTGATGTTTGCAGGACACACACACACACACACACCTGAGCTGGGCTCCTATCCCGGGCTGCTGCCTGCAACAGCAAGACAAAGAGCAACTTTTGCTCCAGAGTGTGATTTTCTGTTTGCTCGATGGATTTCAGTACTTATCCATCCCTTTTTTCATCACTCCATTCTAAGACAGGTGCAAACCCTGCCTACACAGGGACTGGAGGAGGAAAGGGCACCTTCAGGAACAATTTCATGCCCTTTTCCTCCTGCCCCAGGCTTCAGCAAACACCTGTGGGCAGCTCCTGGAGTTCCTCAGGCTCCCTGAGCTGAGTTTAGAGGGGCTGTGTCAGACACTTGGAGCAGAGCTGGGAGAGGCACCCCAGCAAACTGGGCTGTTTCTCTTTATGTCAGTCTCATTGGAATTCAATCTCTGCACCCTCTTCCTGCCCAGTGCAGAGCACTGCAGACACTGAAAGCAGAGCCAAGGGTGGTGCCCAGGGTGGCACCTGGGGCCAGGCACTGCCCACGTCCTCCCCAGGTGACCTGAGCAAGGACTGGCTCTGGGTATCAGTGCTGGCACTGCTACAGGAACATGGAACAACAGCTCCTGTACTATTGTTTGCTAGGATGGTGATAAATCCCCTGTGCTTTATCAGACAAACCCCTCAGGTCTGTTTAGGCACCACTGAGGAGGCAGAAAGGGGCTGCAGGGAGCTGAGCTGGCTGTGTGCAGCTCCTCCACGAGTGTCAGCAGCTGCTCTGGGAACAGTACCTTGAAAGTGGAAAACTAGATCAGCCTGGGTGTGATGAGGAACTCCAGGCCACTGTGGATTTGGTTTGTAGTAGCTTTCCATAACAAAGTCTTTTTTTAACTGACTTTCTTTCTGCTCACATATATTTAGATATGACTTTCATTCTGCAGCACTCTGATGCCAGAGAGTTTTGGCTGCAGTTGCAAGGGACGGGACACGTGTTTGAGTCATGGAGTTGGCTCTCTCCAGTTGATAGTTAGTGAGTTACTGAGAAAAGATGAAGTTTGTATTTAGCTTTAGTTTACATGCAACGAGACCAAGTAAAATATTCCAAGTAGAATGAGCACATAATAAATAAATACACAAAAACTTATACCAGAAGGGGACAGAGTTCATTGTATAAACCACATTACTTGGCTAAACCTATACAGAAATATTGGGCTGATGGACTGAAGCTTAAGGAACACAAGGCAGGAGTCCTCATTTTGTCACTGCTAACTCTTGATTTGACTCTTGCTGCTGCTGCAAAGCACAAGGGTGAAATGTGCTCGTGTCTGGTTTATTGTACATGATTTGGACACTGTGGATTTGATCCAGAACTGCATTAAGACATATTTCTTTTAGATCAAAACCAGCACAACCAAAGGAGGCTGGTGATGACTTCTCCCTCCAGCAGCACCTCATGGTTTAAGAACTGATGAAATTGGTATTGGATACCACAACACCTCCAAAACAGCAAATGCAGGGAAAGCACACGAGCAACAACTCTCTTTATCCACATGTCACCGTGCAGTTTCATCATTCTCCTAGGGTTAACCTATTTACTGGGGCAGCATGAGTCATTCAGCAATGTGATTCAAAAACAGAGAGAGAAAAGAGAATGGATGCGAGGAAGTTATTTTTTACAGGAAATAATTGGGGGAGGACAGAAGAACAGTTACAGCACGTTCAGGATTAGCTGAAAGTACAAGATAGGCAATGCTGCTGCTTTTTTATTTCTCTCACAAAGGAAAAACCAGAACAAATATTTAATTGAGGGGAAACAAACCATTTAACAAATATTTAATTAAGGGAAAACAAACCATATTCGCCTTCCCTTTAGGCAGTTTTGCAGGGGATGAACAGTCAATAATGGAATCTGTTTCCCTCCCTTGAGCTCTAGTGCTTGTCTATTAATCCATAAAACTATTCACTGGCTCTAATTCTCTGGCATCTCATCTTGTGCTGTGTCTTCACTCTGCAGCATCCCCTCTGAAGGGCCTGTGCACTCCTGCAGAGCCCCAGCCCCTCCACAAACCACCTTTCCCTCCTGACGTGTCTGAACTGAATTCTGAGCTGGCTTCTCAGGGGAAAACAGCAGAAAATCCCTTCCTAAGGTGATGGGGAAGATGCACAAGCGGCCTGTGAACAATTCTGCCAAGCAAACCCAGCTCCTCTCTGGCCCAAAGGTGCAAATCTCTGCTTGCAGCTCCTCTGCCCCACACAGAGCCCCAGCCCAGCCAGCCTGCACAAGGCATTTGTTCCCATCTGCTCGATTTTCAGGAGGACTGTGGGCAACAGGCACCACACCGAGCAGGGAACACACAAAATCACTTTAACACACAGATTATTTTTCTATTATGCCTCCACATCCTTCCACAAATGAGTACTTGGGGGAAGACTCTTCCCCCCCAGGGAAATGCCTCCAAGGGCAGAGGTGGGCAGCAGCTCTGCAGGTCCTGGCAGCAGCAGCCCAGTGCTTGGGGGCTGCACTTACTGCTCCAGTCTGCTGGAAAGCATCCAGACCATTCAATATTTAACTGCTTACTGACAGAGTGCTACAATTCACATCTAATAATGTCAAGGAGGTGCCACATACAAGATACTGTGTGTCTGCCCACACCCAGCTGTTTGCTCTTATGCTGCTCTTTGAGTGGAACTCCTTTGAGGGAGGAACTGCTTTTTTTAACTTTGGACTCAAAGCAGCATCTGCCACAACAGAGTGCTGGGGTTTTTACCATAAAATAATGTACTAATAAAAATACTATTTAATACTATGGGGCATATGTATAAATCAGAGACCATGAGACAGAAATAATTATAAAAGACACGGATAACTGGAAAAAGGAGTGCAAAAGACCACGGGGGGCAGATACTGTAGCTCCTCAAGAAGGCCACGAACATCTAACAGTAAACAGCTTGAGGGAACAAGAAAAATGTTATCTGCATCATCCAAAGACTGCAAACTTTCAATCTGAATCAATGGCATGAACGAGAAAACTTTTGTTCTCAATAGGAAGAGAAGATGACAGAAAAAAAAAGACAAAAGAAAAGAGAAAAGAGGAAATAATTCAATCAGTTACCAGAAACAGAAAGAGCTCCTCCACATCCAGTGGAGGTTCACCTTTAGCTGAAGTGCAGCCCATATTATTGAGGCTGGGCAATTCCTAACCTCACCACAACAGCAATAACCTACATTTGCTCAGAAATTAGCCCTCAATTATTTCCAGATCTCCCTCAATTATTTCAGATATCCCAATTCCAGATCAAGATGTAGGAACCACCACCCAAAGAGACTGGCCCAGGGGATCCTTGCTGGGATTTAAGGATGAGCCATCCCCAGTTTTCCAGCTGTGAGGTCTGGGAGCTGTGTGCATCCCCACGCAGCCCGGGCAGGAGGTGATCCTGTGCTCAGGGCATCGCTCCAGGGGCACACTGAGAGAGCTGGGATACCTGGCAGGCCCCTCCTGATCTCTCCCAAGTTCTCAGCAGCTGTGTAACCACGCTCTCCTTTAAACACAAGTCTGCACAGCCAGCTCAGAGCCCTGTGTCTGCGGCTCATATTGAAGCTATTACTTTGCATTTAACCAGGCACTGCTACACTTCCTGGGAGAATTCCAACCTAACAACGGCGGCTTTGGAACCACAGCACGATAAAACACCCTCTTGCCTAAAATAAAGATAAAACTTGCTTACGTTTGACATGATCTCATCGGAGCACAGCGCACATTTTCAGCAGCAGCTGGCTGGGAAGGCGGATTCAATGGGAACACTGTTTGTGCTGCAGTGGGGAAGCAGCCACCACAGCTGGAACACACAGCAGCAGCAAGGGCGAAGGGCAGTGCCCAGGAGCTCTTGTGAGCAGTGCTGGAAGGAGCTCCTGAGTGCCAACAGGAGCGAAAAGCCCGGCTCACACACGCGGAGCCACCTCGAGCCCGCGATCCTAAAGGGACCTTGAGCTCGCTCAGCACTGGGGTCAGCCAGCCAGGCACAAAAATACACCCAGGGACAAACTGGTGTCACCCCTCCAGAGCACCACAGGGATGTCCTGCAGCAGGACTGGGGAGGGGCTTTGGGATGCCCTGAGGGAACAGTTACTGGGATGCCCTAAGGGAACAGTTACTGGGATGCCCTAAGGGAATGCTCTTTGGGATGCCCTAAGGGAACAGTTACTGGGATGCCCTGAGGGAACAGTTACTGGGATGCCCTAAGGGAACGCTCTTTGGGCTGCCCTAAGGGAAGGGTTATTGGGATGCCCTAAAGGAACAGTTACTGTGATGCCCTAAGGGAATGCTCTTTGGGATGCCCTAAGGGGAAGGGTTATTGGGATGCCCTAAGGGAACAGTTACTGGGATGCCCTAAGGGAACAGTTACTGGGATGCCCTAAGGGAATGCTCTTTGGGATGCCCTAAGGGAATGCTCTTTGGGATGCCCAGCAGAGAGAGGAGGGTTCTGTCCTGCTGAGGGCTGCCTTGGCTGACCCCACCCACGCTCTCGCAGCAGCACCTGAGGAAGGCTCCTGGTGTGGCCCTGCAGTGCTGTGATGGGACCTCAGCACCATCACCCCACGGAGTGACAGCACTGCCACAGCCGCTGGGACAGCTCTGAGGGCTGGCTGCCACCATGCTGCACCCTGCCACAGGCTCTGTAGGGCACAAACCAAACACTGCAGCGGGATGTGTCCATCCTGACCTGGGCTCCCAACACCTCCAGAGATCAGACACTTGGCCAGGGCTGCAGCCACATGCAGAGCCTGTCCCAGCTCTGGGTGTCCCCTGGCACTGCAGGACTGCCTGGCACTGGGGCTCCCTGCTGGCCATGGCATCGCCAAGCCCAGGGGCACCACAACAGCCCTGAAGGGGAGGGAATATCCCAGGTACTACAGAAATGACACATCAAGAGACCTAAACATGGAAGTGATGGGAAAAAGCAGACTATCCCAAAGGTTACGTGTTTCTGCTCTTCGGCCAAGAAGCTAAAATTTGCTCAAGTTGAAGAGGGTGGTTCAGCCTTGGTAACTTCAGAACAAGTTCATGCCACAGTGGGTACTGGGAGAGGGCAGAAGGAGCACCACAGAGCTGAAAACTTCCCCTGTTTTGAACTGACAGCACCCAGAGGCCTTGAGAGAGCCCCCTCCAGCAGAGCTGGGTTATGTCTCATGGCCGAGTCAGCAGCCAACATCCTGCTGGTGGGCTGGGAGCGTGCTGGGTCACACACAGGTCACACCACGGGCTTTCCTTGGGGTCCCCTCAGCGTGACTAATCGACACTGAAAATAATCACACAGTTTATCTTTGGGCTGGAAAATCACCAGGTGAGTGGAGACAGCCAGCAGAGTCTCCAGAGGGTTTGGTCACTGCTGACCCTCAGGAGAGACAGGGCTGAGCCTTCTGGCCACATGGAGAGGCAATTTCTGTGGCTGGGTGAGTGTCCCCAGTAGCACTCCCCCCTTCTCGTCTCTAGGTGCCCAGAAACACCCCCAGCTGTTTTCTTTTTCCCCCAGTGGTGCCCAGCCTGGCCCTGCCACTGCCCAGCATGGCAAGGGGCCAGAGAGAACTGCTCTGGGCTTTTCTTAATTCAAGAATGTCATCTGCATCCAGCTGTTAGCCTTCTGGAAATCTGCAGGGTTTTGTTTGCCTCGTGTGGCTGATGCTCCAGCTGCAAACCCCTGGCAGCCAGCAGGTTTGCTTGGAGGACCCAGACAGGAAAGCCTGTCCTGAGAGCACCCTGGGGCTCCCCATGGGCAGCCCCCTCCTCACTCTGATGGGAATGGGGCTAAACTCCCCTGAAATCACACCAGGGGAGTGTGGAGACTGCACAAATCTGTGTGCTCATCAATAACATTGCAAACCATTACGGCACTGCTACCCACTTTCTGGTTTTCTGCTTTTGTGCAGTTGGTTTTTTAAAATCCCATCTTGTGATATGAAAAATCAATGCTGTCTATGATTTAGAAAGAGAACAGGCTGGATCAGAGTGAAAGGGCAGGGAGGACTGCAGTGTTATGAGGAGGTGGGGGCTTGCTCAGACTTATTTCCAAAGAACAAATCTTTCATGGAGTGTGGGTTACAGATGTGAAAACATGGTGATTAGGGAAGGTTAAGGGACAGAGCTTTACTACCTGAACAAATCTGCCATTTGACAGCTGAATGCCAAATCCCCCATTTTTACCCACAACAACTCCAATTCCACGCTCAGTTACTCAGGGACATGGATAAAATCACTGAACAGTCAGGTAAATACCAACCACCACTAAATGCAGCCTGATCACAAAATTTGCTTTCACATCTTCCCCCTCTGGAGCAAGCACAGGAACAACGAGGGGTGATTAATAACCCCATATCATTATATGCACTAAGTAAGCTGTAAGAGAAAGTCTGACAGGAAAGTGTGTTTGGAGCAGTGCTGTGCTGGGGGTGCTTCCCTGGCAGGGGTGGGATGGCTCTGGGAGGAGAATGGGAGGCAAAATCCTCTCTGGAGAATCCCCAACTCCTGCAAATGCTAAGCACATTGTACCTAAAATTAAACAAAGTAGAAAAGAAAATACATAGTGTGGGCTGCTTGCAAGGTCACTAAGCCAGGAGAAGGGACTACTTTAATTTCCCTTTTACCTGGAAAGAAAAATAAACTGGAGGAAAAAAAAAAACAAACCAAAAAACAACAAAATAACCCCACCAATTCTTCTGAAGGTTGGAAAAAGCCTGTCTGAGAGGGGAGATAGCTGCAAACACCTCGTTGAACACGTGCTGTTTTCCATCCCCCACAAGAAGCCTTGCTGTGCTCTCAGCTGGGCTGGACACAGGCAGAGGGCCGGGTGAGGAGCAGGAGGACGTGAAGCTGGCTGTGCTGTCCAGAAGATGAAAACACTACTGCTGTTTATAGAGGGAAACCCAATTCGTCAGCCCAAATGAATTCCTGTGCTAATCCATGCAGGCTTCATGTTTTCCACCAGCCCCAGCCACTGTAAAGACTATCTTTAGGAGGCACAGTGTGTTTGGAAAGGAGCAGCTGGAAAGAGAGGACACTTATGCCAGCTTGGAAGGCTTTCTGGTATGGAAAAAGAGGAATGCTCTCTTGGGTCTCCCCACAAAATTAAAGCATCTTCATCCAGAGCAGAGCGATGCCAAGCACAACAAACAAAAGCGGCTTTCCCCAACTCTCCTGGGCAGCCTCGCTCAGGGCTCACAATGGTTTCCATAGAACTTGTTTTGCTATCATAACAAATTCGATCCGTCCAGGCCCGATGGCCGCTCCTTTCCAAAGACAAGAAATGCATTTCCTCACTCGCTGCTCCGTGCCACGGGCAGGGACTCCCTGGATAAGCCAGCAGCTGGGTGCCCTGCTGTGGTGAGCAGAGGGGTCCCTGAGGGGCTGTGCAGTGAGGGGCCCTGCCCTGAGGGGCTCTGCCCTGAGGAGCTGTGTCCTGAGGAACTCTGCCCTGATGAGCTCTGTCCTGAGGAGCTGTGCCCTGAGGGGCTCTGTCCTGAGGGGCTCTGTCCTGAGGGGCTCTGTCCTGAGGGGCTCTGCCCTGAGGAGCTGTGTCCTGAGGAGCTCTGTCCTGAGGAACTGTGCCATGAGGAGCTCTGCCCTGAGGAGCTGTGTCCTGATGAGCTGTGCCCTGAGGAGCTGTGTCCTGAGGAGCTCTGCCCTGAGGAGCTGTGTCCTGATGAGCTGTGCCCTGAGGAGCTGTGTCCTGAGGAGCTGTGCCCTGAGGAGCTGTGTCCTGAGGAGCTCTGCCATGAGGGGCTCTGCCATGAGGAGATCTGCCATGAGGGGCTCTGCCCTGAGGAGCTCTGTCCTGAGGAGCTCTGTCCTGATGAGCTCTGCCCTGAGGGTCTCTGCAGGCTCTGCTCACCCCTCGTCCCCATGGCTCGGGTCTGTCGCTGTTGGACACAAAGTACAAGTGTGGGTTCACAGCACACACCAGAATGAGTTGCTAGGAAAAGGGGCCTTTATTCTCTGAACTTTTCAGCTTTTATAGGGTCCTACACTACAGGGTTAACAGGATTGGGTAAGGGAACATCACCTCTTGTCCCATTGGTGGCACAGGAGAAAACCAAGCTATCCTACAGTTATACAGAACTGTTTTGAGAAAGCAAGATAATTTACAAATATTGTCCTTGAGTGCAAGATTTCCCAAGAACCTTTCCCTTGGGAACAATCAGCCACTGACAGCCTGCAATTCCCTCAGGCTCAGAGAACATCAGGTCCCCAGGGGTCCTGGGGCACTGCATGCAGGCAGCCCCAGCCAGCAGCGTGTGCTGTGCTCAGTGTGAACAGCTCGCCCTGCTCACAGCCTGCTGAAATGAAGGAATTACTGCAGCCTCATGGGATCCAGGCTGGATTATCTGCCAGGGAACGTCCCCCGGGGGAGAGGCTCCTTCCAGCACAGACACTGGTGCTCAGCAGCAGGTCCTGAAAGCTGAGATGTGTTTCTGCATGACAGACTGCAGGAGCATTCAGTGCTGCATCTAAACCAAGACTGTTATCTGAACAGCCTGAAATTCTCTGAAGTCATAATCTTCATCTAAAATTTGCACTACTTTTGAAGAGCTATGAAGCGTAACCAAGTACAAAACAAAGATACTAATTTCTAAAACAGACATAGCACTAGTTCTGTGTTTTAACAGTAGTCTATAAAAGTTGTCCTGAAGAAAAATTTGTATAAAAATCAATGACACTTTTTAAAAAAGGAAATATATCTTACAACACCACTAAGTTATTTGAGGGTATGAAGCTGCACAGTGACCTCAAGAGAGCCCTCTTGTAACCCAGCCTACCTTGCTGAAAATTAGGGTCTACCTGCTGGAGTCTCAGGTGCTGCAATCTTGGACTCTTTTCCAAGGAAGGAGAGAGCACCCCACTCAAAGCAAATGAACAAGGGTGCAGAAGAAATCAGGCAAGAGAAAATGTAATGCAATTTTAAGGAAGAAAGATACACAACCCAAATCACAACTTAAAAATGCAGCTGCTAAAAGTTCCCCTCATATTTGCTTCAGTCCTGATTTAAGCCTGGATCTGCCCGATGCCTGGTGTGTCCAGACTATTTCCAGCCTTTGCAAACATCAATTTGTACCGAATTACAATGACTTCATCTGCAGTGACTTGATCTGGGGCACTTCCCCAAGCCCTAAGCCCAGGCTCTGGGCTGGTGACAAGGACACTGCAGAACAGCCCTGCTGCCTCCTGGGCAGAGCTGGAAGCCCACAAGTGGCTGAAGACCCAGCACTGGGAGGAATCTGACCACAAAGGGAAAGCAATGTCTGGTCCAGCTCCCAGGCCTCTGGCCCTGTGGCTCTGGAGCCTCCTGGAAGCCAGACCTTACCAGAGAAGTGATGCTGCTCATAATGACAGATGCTGAGCCCAGGGAGGTTTAACTGTCACAACACTTTCACCACTGACCCCCATACTTATGGAGTGGCTGCCCCTTCTTTTAGTCATTCTCACTCTTTCCAAGGAAATTTAGAAACCACCTAAATAAACCAGCACCCATTGAGACATTGCAAATGTCACAGGAGTCATCCATGTGTCTCACTATTTGTCCTACATTTGACTCGATTCATTCACGACTGATGAAGTCATTCATCATTAAGAAACCAAACCACACCACACCACAATTTGGGAATCTTTGACTGGACTCCCCTGGCAGAACTGATCAGAGGGAATGGTAGCAAACTGAAACTTTTCTAATTTCCTGCTGCTTTTGGCCTGGCCCAGGTTACTCCTTGCAGAGTCAGAGCAAGCCACCACAGAGAGAGGAGCACGCTGCTGGCACTTTGCAGGGACATCAGCCCAGTTTGTGCAGAGTGCTTGGTGCTCAACCAGCCCTTCCCAACACTACAGCTGGGACCAAGGGACAGCCCCTTCTGACCTTTACTTCCATCCCTGACAATTATCCACGGGGAAAATTCCCCCTCAGGTGGAAGCCTAGCACTCCAACACGCACAGGCAGAGGTCAATAATCCTTTCCTCACTGTATCTAGTTTTAATTGCCATCTCACTCTAAAGAAGTAGTGTTTATTCAGCTGAAGGCAGAGTTTAGTTTGTATTTTGGACTGCAAAGTTTCCAAATTAAAAATCCACGAAAGGACACGGCTTGATTAAAATGGGAACTGTGTGGATTAGGAGAACCTGTAAGAAGATGGACAATGTCAGCCTTGTTTATCACTGGGTAAGGAAGAGCTGCTCATGGTGAAGCCTTTTGATCCTCAGTGGTTTGACTCCAGCTAACAGTAGCTGAAGATTTAACTCTTTTATACCTAACACTGGTTAAATCCACCCCAAGACCAAGTTTTGAGCCATTTGCAGACCATCAGTCACGCAGATCTGTAGAGATCAGTGTTTTAATTCCAAACAGACTGCAGCATCTCTTGGAGATGTGCACATAAATTGGAGGATATGAATACTTGCAAAATTGGGAATACTTGGATTGCAGGTTTTTGTGCAGACCCCTCTCAGAGCGAGGAGTTATCTGTGAAATTCCCAGCTGGATCCATGCCCACATTCCTGTGCATGCAAAATTGAACCACGGGGACTCGGAGTGATGATTCACACACAACTGCATTGTTTGTACATTTTAGGTTTCTTGGTAAACACAGAAAAAGTTGTATTACAGAGTGAGTGTGAAAGGCAGCACCTGCCTGAACATCCCAACTAGGAGCTAAGGTGCTGAAGGGAGTTTTATGGTCTCCAGGTATTTGTTCTTCCCCCATCCCTGGCTCTCCCACTGGCACAGCTCCCCATGTGCTGCGTGCTTTCCACATCACAGAAGCTGCAGTGACCTGTTGGGTCATCGAGTACCTCTCACAGCCAGCAAGGGATTGTCTTGTACATTTGCTTTAAAAATACCTCTGAGCACTCACTGCATCCAGATGTGAGCACAGAAGTCTCCTGGAACTGGTGAGGAAACAGCAATAAAATGGTTGGGCAGGGTAAGGCCATACCAGCTTCTGCTGGGCACAAAAGCAGCTCTCACTGCTCTGAGCTCTCACAAGAAAACTAACTCAGATGGGAAATTCAGATGATTCATCCTAATTTTCTTAATTTATAAATGGCCAGAGTTTTATCAATAAATACTGATCATAAATGACTGTTACATTTCTATATGTATAGTTAATTAAAAAGAAATAATTACATTATTATTTATAACAAACTATGAAAAACAGGTGGAGAAAAAAATTGATTCTAAGCTAATCAATTCTAGGTCTTCATTCTTGTGAGACAAGAGGTCTATACAGATAAAAAATGCCCCACTAACTATCCCTGCTCCCTGGCAGGACATGACCTGAGCTGAGAAAGTTCTGCTTGTGCGAGGAACACTGAGAATCCAGGCATTTTTCTGCAGTAGAAGACTTTATAACTGCCTTTCAGTTTGCACCATAAAAACACTGTAGATCTTTAAGATGGTTATATTCTTGCCAGGCATTTTATTTCACAACAGTTTAAAAATTGTGCAGATGTTTTCCAAACTTTTCCGAGCAGCTGCTCCCAACATTTCAAAGTGCAGCTCCAAAAGGACTCAAGCTGCCTTTTCAAGAGCCACTGCAGGAGGAGCTGAATCCTCCCAATTATTTCATTGAGTTTTAAGGGGAGAAAAGACCTTTTCCCCACCTCTGCACATTCCTAATATTAACCCAATTTGTACCAAATGAAACTGTGAGGAGCAGCAATGCCAAACCCAGGCGTTCAGGGCTCGTGAGTCAGGCCTCCAACAATCATGAGACTGGTTTTTAAATCATGCAATCAGCCTCCCGCCCTCAAAGTTGCATCATTTTTGTCTGTCTGAATTTTGAAAACCCAAAACATCCAGGTTTGTATTTTTAACATTTTGTTCTTTTCTTGGATTGGACCTGAAAAGTTCAGTAAGAAAAGTCACCTGCACAGGGACTTTTAAATTGCTATTCATATTCCAAGAACTGCAATGAAATTGCAAAGAATTTGCAAAAGCCTGGAGCTGCCATGTGGATGTGAGCTGGTTCAGTGATGAATATTCAATTACATCATGCTCATTCTGAAGGGATGAAATCCTCATTATGAGGGTTTTATCACCCTCCCTACCTGTGAGGGCAAACACTCACCCTGCTGCAGGTACAACTCCTCTCAGCAAAGCCTGGACATGAGCCCAGCTCAGTGCTCCACCTCTGCTGGGAATTACTGGGATTCATTCTGAGGTGGTCAACAGAGCAAGCAAGCAGGCTGAGCTTGTACAATTGCTGACCCATAAAAATCTTTTCTATTTCCCCATATTCACGTTCATATTTGTTCTGTCAGCTACCCCAGCAGGAATAAACCCCACAAATGTGTGGCCATGCACAGCCACCCCACAAACCCCTCCAGTGGAGGAGCTGCTGCTGGTTCCCTGGCTTGGCCTGAGCTGTGCTGATTCCAGGCTTTTACTGCAGCAGAGCTGTGTCTCTATGAGGCCCTTCACCATAATAGCTGTGTTAGCAAAATAAAATTAAAAAAAAAAAATAACCCAACCACCTTAACCAGCACAGCTCTGTGGTGAGCTGCTGGAGGGTAAAACAAGCCCTGCTCGAGGTTTCCAGAGAGCACTCCTCTGTTCAATGCAAAATGGAGAATTTAGCACCAGAATGAGTTAATCCCCTTCCCTACTTTACACACATTATATGAACCATTTTCTACCCGTGCATCTCTCATCACCAAAGTCACCATTTTAAAAAACTGTTGTCAAAACTGTTGTGATTTTGACTGCACTGAAAGAAGTTCTGTGTGAAGCACCCAGAGTCCCTCCCAGCTTGCAGGAAGATGCCTTCTCCTCACACACCAGCTTTGCTCTGTCTCCAGATTGTCCCCAAGGAATGAGGATGCTCCTGGCAGAGCTGGCCCAGCTCTGGTGACCTGCCAGCCATCGATGCTCAGGGAAGCACCCCCAAGCCTTGGACAGGCAGGAGTGAAAGGATGAGCCTGGGGAAAGGCAGGGGAAGGAGAGGAGCTCTGCCTGGCCCTCTCTTTACCTGTTTTCACCTACAGCACAGCCAGTGCTGCCCCAGCTCCTGCACATCTGGGGGACCTGCGAGTCTGGGATTCCTCAGGAAAGTCACAGTTTTGTTACCAGTTTTTGCCTCAGCTGGAGCCAAGTCCCTCAAAAGCTCTGATCCTGCTTCACCCCTCTGTGAGAGCTGGGGACTAGACTGTCTGCCTCTTTCTGCAGGGGAATAACTTCAATTCATTACCATTGCTCTGCACTGGAGTGAAAAATGTTTTTGTTATTATCCCTTTAAACTGAAAGTGGATTGAAGGAATAAAAGTAAATGTATGGTCTATTTTGGCAGATGCCTCCCAACAGATGGGTGTCTATGGTGTTCTTTGTGAGAGCTGGCTGCTGCCTGTGATTCAGACTGTCTAAGGAATGCCATGAGCTTGGACTAAATGGACAGCAAGTCTGGGAAAGCACTTTATTGTGGTTTAGAAGCTTTCAATTCCCAACTGCACGAACAAGTTCTTTTTTTTTTCAAGTAACTCTTTGCCAGTATTTCAAAACCATCACCGAAATTTGCCTGATGCCTGCTGAGAAGGGAGCGCTTTTGGCTGATAACAGCCAGCCTTCAAAGGGGAACCTTCAAACCTCCAGCCCTGCACCTGGGGGGCTTGGGGCAGCAGGTCCTGGTGAGACCCTGCCCATGGAGGGGCAGCAGAGCCCTCGTGCCCCCCGAGCAGCTCTGGGCTCTGCCTGTTCCTCGTGCTCTGCACAGGAAACGCTTTGTGACACAGCTCTCGCCTGTGGGCACTCGCTGCGCCAATTAAAGATTCCTGAGCTCCAGAACAAAGAGGTGCCAGCGGAACCGATGGTTTTAATCACTCGATTCATTCTCTTCCTTCCTCTACTGCTGATTTGGGATGGATGGGTTTTTCTTTCTCTCGCTTTGTTTTGCTTTGCATGCTTTGAGGCAGCTGCTCAGAAAGGCTGCTGGGGAAAGGGCAGTCTTCAAATGGGGCTGGATTTGTCTGGGCTTTTTAACTGGGAATTGTTTCTAGAGGTGAAGAAGATCAGATGGAGCCTGCTATAACAATACTTAATTCCTATTCAGGTATGCAAGTGTAGGGGCTTTTCTGAGAATCCATGTGTGTGTTACTAATACAAATTAATTAATGCTTAACTGTACAAGAGGGAAGGATAAGGCACTTTTTAATAATGGTAAACTGAAGTACAGGGAAGTTAAATACTTTGCTGAAAGACCAAGCTCAGACTCAACCCAGACCTTCCTCCTAACAGACTGATCTTTCTGCTTCCTGCCAACAGACTCCAGGGTTTGGGGAGAAAAATCACTTTTCTGCTCTCTTTTTATCCTGCCTCTAGAAAAGCAATGTATAGGACAGGGGCATGGAGATCCTAACACAACACAAACCTACAAGAGCAGTGATCCAAAGAGAAAGCTGCAGAGTACCCAGGGAGTGCTGCAAGGTCCCAGCAGAGAATAGAAAATCTGTAATAATGTGAGTCAGAGCTTCAGGAATGAGCCTGATGAATACATAGATTTGCTAGAGCATTTCAGCAAAGTGTTTTGGAGAACATACAGGCTTCACTCTTAGTCAAAACTCTGCCTGAGCAGAAATGACCACACCTTCTATGAAAAGTAGTTCTAATTAAAAACAGAGCATGGCTTTTTTAGATGCAAACTGTTGCTCGAAACTGAACCCCAGCCCATTTGTAGGATTCAAATTCACCCCCATCAAAAATGCCAGGAAACAAGAACATCTTCCCTCTGCCCTGTCTTGCTACTCAACTCTGTGCATGGACACAAGATGAAAACAACAACAAACCAACCTAAAATATGCCCCTAAAGCCAGCATCCTCTGTGCTGCCTGTGCATGGGCTCGAGTCAGTGTTTAGAGAGAAAAGCAGCTTCTCTCCAGCCAGGCAGGACCAGCTGCCAGTGCAGCTCCAGAGGCTTTCCCAGTGGAGCCCCCAGAGCAGCTCTGTCACCCCCTCCAGCACAGCAGGATGCTCAGGATGTGCCAGCATCCAGCCAGGACTCCCCTGGAGCAGCACTCTGGGCTCTGACAGTCCCAGGACAGCCCTGGAGGCAATCCCTGCCCAAGGAGAACAGAGCTGGCCAGAAGTGAAAGCTCCCTCCTGAACGTGAAGGAAAGAAGGGATTTGAGTTTCACCTCCCAGTACGGTGGGGACAGACTGAGGGTTTTCTTGTTGTAGAATGATAGAACACAGGAGGGAAGTGCAGGGATGGAACACACTCTGAGTGCTGCAGGAGGAGCAGAACTACACACACCAACACTCAGCTGGTCAGGGAGTGATCTCCAGCGCTGGCTGATGTGCAAGGACCACACTGCACATCCTGCACAGCCGCTTTCTGCAGAAATCTCTGACGTGCCTGGGGTTTTCTGTGAAACACCTGAGCTCGCTATGAACCATCTGCACTGATCAGCAGCCTGATAAACCACTACACAACATCTGCCTTGCTCTTCTCCTCCCAAAAGACATTGCTGTGCACCAAAAATAATTGAGAGCTGCTGGATCCAGCAGACACTTTGGAGTGTCAGATGTGGCTAGACAGTTACTATTTGAATAATGACAATCGTTTTTCTTTGCAAAGTTCAGCCTGGCAGCTGAACTGAAAAGATCTCAGTCTAAGGCAGGCAAGGTGATAACACTTCAGCTACACCACCACGATCTGTGCGTGGAATTGAGCCTCGTGCTCATGTCCCAGACAGGGAACTGGCCATGGCAGCTGAGCTGTGTCCCCAGGGCTGCACAGGAGCCTCTGGTTCTGCAGGAGAGCACAATCAGAGCCCCCAGCCCTGGGTCACCCCCTCGTGATCCTGCCCCACCAGGGGATTGCAGACAGAGCTGCAAAGAACTACAGCTTGAATGGAGCTTGTGCTTTAAAGAGTTCATCCCAGTGCCCTCAGGGTGCTGCAGGAACTACATTCTATTTGTCAACATCTGTGGTTGTTTGGGTAACTTTTACCATCGTGGGTAGTTTGGTTATGAATAATATTAAGGTGAGGCCTTGGCTCACGAGCTTATTGCTCTGTCACCCCAGGGCTTTCAGTTGCATTTGAGGCTGATCCCTGCCTGCCAGCACTAGCCTGGACACCTGCTGCATCCTCCAGGGTCTCCTGACACCCAGGGTGTCACCACTCCCAAAACAACTCCAACAGCAATGGAGCTCCAGCCACCCCAGGAGAGTCACTCCCAAAACAATTCCAACAGCAATGGAGCTCCAGCCACCCCAGGAGAGTCACTCCCAAAACAATTCCAACAGCAATGGAGCTCCAGCCACCCCAGGAGAGTCACTCCCAAAACAATTCCAACAGCAATGGAGCTCTGGCCACCCCAGGAGAGTCACTCCCAAAACAATTCCAACAGCAATGGAGCTCCAGCCACCCCAGGAGAGTCACTCCCAAAACAACTCCAACAGCAATGGAGCTCCAGCCACCCCAGGAGAGTCACTCCCAAAACAATTCCAACAGCAATGGAGCTCCAGCCACCCCAGGAGAGTCACTCCCAAAACAACTCCAACAGCAATGGAGCTCCAGCCACCCCAGGCCAGCCTGGGTTCCCTCAGTGCCCCGAGGGGCAGCAGCTCCAGGGAGGAGGAACAGCAGCCTGGCCATGCCCAGGTCACCCTGGCAGAGCTCAGAACAGAAACAAAGCCCAGGACACCGAGGCTGCGGCTTAACCATAAGGGCAAGAGCTGGTGAGAGGAGGCCACAGCAGCAAAGGGACGGAAGCTGGACCGCCGGCAGAACTCCGGGGAAAGGAGAACAAGGCAGAGGGAGGAGGAAGATGGGGGAAGGGAGGAAGAGCAAAGGGAAGTGAGAGACAGAGCAGGGATTGCCCAAGAGCCTGGGCAGCAGCAGCAGCAGCACTCAGCTCGTGCCAAGCCTGCTGGGGAAGCACCAGATCCGTGTCTGCCCGTGAAAATCACTGCAAGACCTCACAGATCACTTTATCTCACAAGAGCTTTCTGGATAAAAGGGATTTAAGGGCAAAGCCTCCATAATCCTTTGGGCTGGCTTTCTTTTAATACTATAAAGCACAAACCCAAACTTTCTAGTCAGGAAAAACATGGCTTTTGTTATGTTCTGAGTCACTCTTACCCAGCAGCAAACAATGTGGCTTTTCAATTCAAGTCCTGAACATTTCAGCATGAAATGCTTTGCAAAGCCCTAAAGTAAATGACAATTGTCCAAGTCACACTTCCAGCTGATATAAACTCACTGAGGTCAGTAAAGAGACTGCATGTGCCCCATCTTGCCTGGCCTGATTTGGGTGGCATGATTGATAAACTAATCTCTAGCTGAAATCAATTCAAGATGAACCAGTCGGCCAAGGAGAAGCCTGGGATTTCATTATTAACTGCTGCTGTTCTGCCTAATGGCTCCTCTTAGGGAGGCTGAGTGCATTCTTGGTGAGCTGTGCTGCAGCTGGGTCTCGCTGGTCTGATTCAAAACTCAGGAAAATTAACTTTGTAGTCCACCTTGGAAGTTCTTTTAAGTGAACTGTGACTTGACTTTGAAGTTAGCTTTTACTTCAAGATTCCTTCTTTTCTCCTTCTTACACAAGGGGTGTACCAAGTATTTTTAGAAATGTGGAAGAATCTCTCAGCTTCTCATATTAAAATTACCCTAAATAACAGCGTTTAGTTCTCCTGTCAGAAGGATTCCCTTGCCTTGTTATCATGCTCAATTCCCTGAATGGAAAGCAAATCTCCCAAGTTAAATTCAGGACTCCACAATCTCCTGCTCAGAGAAAGGAGCCAGTAAAAACTCTCCAGATTTTCCTGTGATGGCACCAAAGCTGCATCAAGCACTCTGCAAACACAGCTAACAGAGGAAACCATCCAAACTCTGCCCACAAACCCAGCAGTGAAGGCTGCACACATTACAGAGCACTCAGGACCCAAGCTGAAGAAAGTACAACTTTCACAGGCACAGTTTCACAACTCCAGGTAAGTGCATTAAAATATCCAGTAAAAACGGGTGCTTAGGGCACATCCTGGTGCCCATCCAGGACATCAGGCCTGAATTGCCTGCACTGAGAGCAGAGTTACTTCCTGCACATGAACATCCTGTATTTGCAGCAACATTTCCAGCAGCCTCACTCTGCTCCCACTAAAATCAATGATGGGTTTGCTGCTGCTCTCTGTGACTGCAGTGTCCAGCTGCACTATTAATTCTGCATTGATTTCCTCCTGCCAGAAACATGCTTTAATAAAAGAAACAATCAACAAGATTGCCAATAGCTGCCTACCTAAGAATAAGCAGGATATGTTCAAAGAAAGCTTTACTCTAACTTATGCTCATTCCTAAAGGCTAAATCAGCTGGCTCACAACAAAGGAACAGCATTGTTTCACTTATCAATGTCCCACTGTTCATCTAGAACATCTGCAATGGTTTTGCCTGCAGCACTACCCCATTCATTACAGGCCTTGATAGATTGCTCAATGGGCTTTTTTTTTTTGGTACAAAATGTACAAGAGCATTTTACAAAATGGACTTTGCCCTGATATGAAGAAATATAATAAAATAATTAAGAAGTGTGTTTCGTTTCAGATCCGCCATTTTCCAAACTGGCGATGGAACCTTTGGCAAAGGGGAACAAAATGGGACCAGCTCAATGTGGCACGGGGCAAGCAGAGGGTTCTCGTGGCTGAGTGGCCAAAGAGCTTTGACATCTACCAAAAATGCACCTAATGGAAGGCCCAAATCCAGCCTGAATGCCCAGCAAACATCCACACCCATCCCAGGGGCCACGCCGAGGAACGGGGGATTGAGAGCTCCAACCTCGCCCCCTCCCTCCAACCAAGCAGCCCCGGAGAGGGGCACAGCACTTACCATCATCCAGGTACGCCTGGTCCAGGTTCTGCTCCTGCTTGATGGTCACTCCTGTGGGCAGCACCTCCTTCTGCTCGCTCCCTGGTGGCCCGTTCTTGGCTGCCCGCTGGCCGGGGGCCGCCTGCTGCTGGATCACGGTGGGGTACGAGCTGGGGCTGAGCCTCTGCGCCTGGCTGGCCTGGGGCTGGCTGGATCTCGACACGTTGGAGGTGAAATTTTCACAGCACATGATGTGCTGGAACTCCTGGTGGCTGCCACACCTCAGCTGCTGGTTGTTTGGAGAGTAGTGGATGACAGGAGAGGACTGCTGGTGGCCTGGGGAGTGCTGCAGCACGGCTCCAGCTTGGGCTGGAGACCCCGCGTGCACCAGCACGGACCGGTGGGCATCTGCTATGGCAACTGGTGTGGCCATCAGGTTGGGCTGCTGGTAGCCCAGCTGGCTGGGGCTCAGGCTCTTGCTCCTTTGGTAAATGACAGCTGGGTTCTGCTGGTGGTAGCGTGAGTCGGGAGAGGAGAGGCCTGAGCGCAGCTGCTGGCAAGGAGCCATGGTGGCCACGAGGCAGGAAGGGGACTCGGTGGCCAGCGTGTGCTGTGAATAGTAAGGCTGTGTTACTGTCCCCAGAGCACTGTGCACTGGACTGCAGATTAGGGCTGGATCATAGTCATCAATGGGCTCTGTTTTGATTGATGGTACTAGAATAAAGCATGCAAAGGACGTTATTCGTAACGAGCTGAGGAGAAACAGAGAGGTTTTCCTTGAAGTAACAAGAGACTTAAGCCTTTTACAAGATCTGTGTCTGTAAATTCGTATGTCCCAAGCACTGAGTTTAATAAATCACCCACATGCAACCACAGGAAAGATTCATCCAAGAACTCTGTGCTAAGAGTTCTTGAAAAATCTTAAATGTACTAACGAACCACAAATTGCTAAAATTGAAAAATTCAACACTGCAGCTCCTGTTTTAATTCATTTAAGGGCCATTCTGGAACACAGACAAAATAAGAAGTCATGGATAGGTGTTTTGTGCAGTGCTTCCATCTCCAAGAGACTGAATCAGTAGAAATCCCAGGACATAAACAACTCCCCATCTTTCTGGCAAACATTTCACAAGTGACCAAAGCCAGAGCTGAACTATTTTAGAGCTTCTGCCTCTGCTGCACAAAGTTTCCTCAGTGCTGAGAGCTGAAGGCCCATCTGACACCATCATTTAATGATTACATGATTTAGTAAGAGCTGTGTGAATCCTGGTGGGGTCAATGATGATCCTCTACATTTCCAATGATTTTTTGGTCAAATCTTCCCCAAAACTCACTACAGAAACACCATACAATGGAAACCACACCGTGGTAATGCAAAATTCCTTTCTGGAAGTAAAGATTCCTTCTCCTAAGTGGTCTGTGTTAGGGATTGCATTGAAATAGAAGTGTGCTCCTCGATACTATTCCAGAGCAGAACAATTTACCAACAGTAGAAACCCTGCACACTGGAGATACCCTACAGAGTTCATAAATTCAGGGAGAGGACAGGAGATTTTCAGGCTGAAGGAGACCAAAATAAGAGTTGGAACAAATGTTTGCCTGTCCTTAGAGATAAATCAAATTAAGACATCATTTGAAGCTTGCATAAAATCTGATGCTGTTATTTTATGCTTTCTGGTTTCCACAAACACAATACTCTGATTCTCTCACAATATTTTTCCCCTAGCCAAAGCTGAGAAATTCTGGGAATCTCATTAGTAATCCTGTTGCATTTATTGTGACATGGCTCACCAATCCCCCAGAGGAAGAACATCAGAAAAGCATTCATATTCTCCTCAACTAGCCTCACTCTGAAGAATATGTATTGCTTGCCTTCCTCCATCCCAAGCCCTTTCCCAGATCTGATGTTTTCTTATTGCTGGACATGTCAGAGAAGGCAACACTCATGGTTTTCAGAGGGTCACATCATGTCCCAGACTGAGCCTGTTCCCACTGAGGCTCTTGGCAAACTTCCACCAGGGCAGCATCAGCCCATCACCAAGATAACAGATAACTGACACCTCAAACTGATGGAAATTCCTGATCATAAATCACAGGCATCTCTTATTTAAACCAAGCAGCTGTTGACTGCTGAGCTGAATTAAATTAGCAACATTCAGATCCTCAAAGAACGGCAAGAAAACAACAGAGCAGGAAATCAAAACTTGCTCATGAAATTAAGCAACAAGTGGGTGATTGGTGAAATTACCTGGGTGATAGGTGAAATGCTGGGGTTGGCTTCTTTTTCTTTTGCCATTGATGACGTAGAAATTGACCTTCACGGCTGTGCGGATGTGCTTGTTCCTGTACTCGGGTACCTCCACAAACAGCATGCTCTGCAACGACAGGGACAGCAAGGAATGCAGCAGGGCTGAGCTGCTGTGTGCAGCTCCCCTTGCTACACCCCCCTGCACAGCAAGAGGGGTCCCCTCTTCACCCCCATGAAGAAGGGTAGGAGGAAAAAGGGGCAGATGGCAAAAGAGCAGAAGATATTTGGTCTTGGCAAGTTGGGGTTATGGACTGTGCCCCTCCTGCACTTGGAGCTGTCCTGAACCTGGAGAGAGAAGTCTACAAATAAAACACATGAAATGGTGACAAATGCAGAAGCACTGGCAATCCCACAGTGCTTGATAAAGGAGTGTGCACTGCAGAATTCCCTCTTTTTGTCACAATAACTCCACTGTTCTGCAGGATTCTGCTTTCTGCACAGCAGACCCTGCTGGCACCCAGGGCAGGCCCATGGCAGTGCCACTGCTGGCTCCTGACAGCTCTGCCCACAGCAGGGAAACCCAGAGAGAGGCTCCTTCCCTCCCAAAATCAGTGTTCAGCTGAAGCCTGCAGAGGACACAGCTCCCAGGGTGGCACTGGGGACAGCGTCCTGCAGAGGACACAGCTCCCAGGATGGCACAGGGGGACTGGGGACAGAGTCCTGCAGAGGACACAGCTCCCAGGGTGGCACTGGGGACAGCGTCCTGCAGGGGACACAGCTCCCAGGGTGGCACTGGGGACAGTGTCCTGCAGAGGACACAGCTCCCAGGGTGGCACTGGGGACAGCGTCCTGCAGAGGACACAGCTCCCAGGGTGGCACTGGGGACAGAGTCCTGCAGAGGACACAGCTCCCAGGGTGGCACAGGGAGAGAGGGGACAGTGTCCTGCAGAGGACACAGCTCCCAGGATGGCACAGGAGGACTGGGGACAGCGTCCTGCAGAGCTGGGGCTGGCACTGTGGGGTCTGCAGGACACAGATCCAGCAGTGGCTGCCTCTGCTGGGGGCTGCTGCTGCAGGAATCGATTCTTTCTGCAGCACACACTGCTCATGGTGGCATTGCTGCTCTTTCTGCTCCTGAGATGCTCTTTGGAAGCTCCCCATGACCAGCAGCTGCAGGACAGCACACCCAGTGCTTGCATACTTACAGGCTGGCTCTTATCCTTGTCCACCGTTGCCTCCATTTCCCAGATCTGCTGCCCATCTAGAAGAATATCACAGCATTAACCTCACTGTGGGGTTTTTTAACTTACAGAACTTATTAAATAACAGAGAGAGAGACAAATCAAGGGCATTAAATTAGCAAAGATCTCAAAATGGACTTAATTTCAAGCCTTAGGACAAACCTTCCCAGTCCTAAGCAAAAGCAACAGCAATTCATTTAAACACATCACTGAACACTTCTCTCGCCAGGAAAGAGCTTACAAACATACTAAAATTAAATGTTTATGTAGAAATTAGGCAAACTGAGGAATGAAATATTTAGCACAGGTGCAACATCTGCTTTTCACCAGGCCTGAGTCCAGCCAGCCTGACTGGAGGAGGGCACCAGGGGGTCACAGAACTCCCTAATGGTCACACTGGGTCAGCAGCTCAGCAAACTTTCTGCTGCCCTAAGCCAAGATTCCCATTTGGATTCCCACAGAATGCCACTGACAGCCCTAAAGCTGTGGTAAAGCACCAAATATTCACTGCACTCAGTGCAAAAGCACTTCACTGTATGTGGGACAGCCTCTACCCTGAACACTGCAAGCTTTGCTGACCTCAATTATTACATCCACGCAGCTCGTCTCCATCCTGAGTTACACAAAATTATATTTAGAGAGGAAAATAAAATTTCATCCCTCTGTCTGGAACACCACCACACTAACCCCTGTGCTGTAAGAGTGTATCAGGAGTGACAGGACATTCATTTACAGACTGCCTGCTTCCTCTGGTTACAAATATTCCTTAAATATAGAAACATTTTTTTTGCAGTGCTTTCCTTATTTTCTTTTAATTTTTTTTTAAGATTTTAATCTTTACCCCTTTGATTCTCATACTCCATTGAGCCTTTTAGCCAAGCAATTTGCAGAAGTACTAATGGGGGGAAAAAAATTGCCTCATACCTTTCTGAAAGCTTGCTTTTAAACTGGCCAGGGGACATGGATCCCAAGGACCTGATGGACTGGGAGTGCTGCAGCTGTCTCCTTTAGAGGAGCAGCTCTGCCTGCTTTGGGGCTTCCCAGAACGAGGGGGAAAATCTCCTAAACCCAGTCCTGCTCACAGAGCTTTTTATTTTTCCCAACTCTTGGAAGTTCTGCAAGAGCTGCCTTTGTCCTCTGTTATTTAAGCACTTCTGCTTCTGGCAAAAAGGGAAATGAAAGAGTATTTTTAAATGCATTTTGCATTTTTTCTCTTGTTGTGCTCTTTGTTCTGCGCTGGGCCCAGACAATGAGCTGACAGATGTGCCAGCTCTTGGGCAGCCTCTTCCCCAGCTGGGCTCTGGGGCCAGGACACAGCCCTGGGGTCCCTGTCTGCCCTGGTTCTGTGGGGACAGGACCTCAAACCTGCTCCCCACACCTGGGACAGAACCTCAAACCTGCTCCCCACACCTGGGACACAGCTCTGGGGGGAACAGAACCTCAAACCTGCTCCCCACACCTGGGACACAGCTCTGGGGGGAACAGAACCTCAAACCTGCTCCCCACACCTGGGACAGAACCTCACCTGTCCCCCACACCTGGGACACAGCTCTGGGGGGAACAGAACCTCACCTGTCCCCCACACCTGGGACAGAACCTCAAACCTGCTCCCCACATCTGGGACACAGCTCTGGGGGGAACAGAACCTCAAACCTGCTCCCCACACCTGGGACAGAACCTCAAACCTGCTCCCCACACCTGGGACACAGCTCTGGGGGGAACAGAACCTCAAACCTGCTCCCCACATCTGGGACAGAACCTCAAACCTGCTCCCCACATCTGGGACAGAACCTCACCTGCCAGCCCTGGGGACTGAACCTCACCTGCCCAGCCCTGGGGACAGAACCTCACCTGCCCAGCCCTGGGGACAGAACCTCACCTGTCCCCCACACCTGGGACACCTCTGGGCACAGGCAGCCTTTCCTGGAGCTCTCAGCTCACAGCCCTCCCTCCCTGAGGGGTTAATCCAGCAAATCCTTGTCTGATTATGAGGCAGTAAATGCTCAGTGGGGAGACTCCTAGGTGACCTTCGAGAAAAGAAACCATCCCAGTGTGTGTTAAGGAACCTCCCCACACTCCTAGACACCCCAAAGGATAATTTTTAGAGTTCTCTGAGGAAAAAAGAACAAGAAAATACATCATAAAGTAAGAGCTCTGACAGAGACACACATCAGAGCTGTCTCAGCAATGCCACATGAAGATGTCCTGGCAACAAGGACAGCCAAGCAGGAATATTTGACACTGGTTTTGCTCCAGGCAGAATGTTTTCATCTTTGTTTCTGTGCTGCTAAATTCAAACAGTCTGTGCAGATACAACAGCACAAGCTTCACAAAGAAGGTGGAAATCAAAAGGATTTGTTGGTCCAAAATGCATAAACCAAAGCAGAAACGGGCCTCCAAGTCATGTGCCACATTCAAGAAGCCTGGGGAACACATGCAACCACAACCACAGGGGATTTGATTTAGTAACTGAGCCACTGAAACTGCACTAAAAGCTAATGAAGCCAACCATAAAAATCAAATTATGTTCAAGCTGAGTCCAAAGTCTGTGTGGGTCAAAAGTAAGAATGAGAAAAAGCAAACAAGAAATAAATGTATTTGGGGTTATCATTCCAAGAATGATAGATGCTTCTGTTTGGATATATTCCATATTTGTGGCAGCTGAGCAGGTTTCTAACAGATCTGTCAGCAGCAGCAATCCCTGCTCTTTGAGCACTGAAGCCCTGTTGAATGTAAGCACTCTGCATTCACTCCCTGACCTTTATGCTTAAATATGATGATGTGGCTCCATCTGTCTCACTGCCTCACTTTAGCTCGAGACAATCAATATTTGCTTTTCCTTTAACTGCTCTGGATATGCACATTATGGGGAGCTTTTGGCAGAAGGATGAGGGAAGGCTGTGAGGAAAATGAAAGATGCAACTGCATTCAGAAGTCTCTCTCTCTCTCTCTCTACTTTAACATGTTCTTTCTCCTGGTAATGAAAAGAAAACTTTTGATTATGCACGTTCTGGGGGCTACTGGAGAGCAGGAGGAGTAAACTGAGAAGTCTCAGGATCATTTCAGGAAATTCTGAATAGAAAAAACCTGCACCAAACTGTCAACACATTTATCACCCTTAGAACGTGCATAAATGCAATTTTTTTTAGGAGGGAATTAAAGTGGATGTTTGGAGAAAGTCCTCAGCAAAAAGGGGATTATTTTTTTGAGGATGTACTAAAAATCCCAAGGCTGATGTGACGGTGGAGAACAGCCCCCAGCACAAAACCTGTCACACCAGAGGCTCTTCCCTGGAACCCAGGTGGTGCCTGGGCACCAGAAACGTCTTCAGCTTTGAGCAGCAGGTTGTGCTCAACCCTCCAGACCTTAATTACCTTAATCAACCCTCTGGCCTTAATTACCCCACAATTCTGGCAGGCCACAAAGGGGACAAACAGCTCCTGCCTGGAAACCCAGGAGACTAAACCCCAGCTTGATTAATAATTTAATCTAGAGTCTAGGAGTGCAGATAGCTGCTTACTGCACAGAATTAAACCTGCCTCAACAATGGACAGGACAGAGAACTGCAAAAGATCACTCAGGGACTCAGTGCCAGGTCCACGTGTGTGGTGCCTTTCAATCTGTACCTCCAGCACAGGGAATTCAATCCCTGGGCTGGAAAGGGCAGCAGTTGCACTCAAGATGATAAAATATTCTTGGATTTAGACCCTGAGGTCTTACCAGCCATGGCTGCCTCGTGCAATATTTTTACTGTTGTGGTTCCCTGCTCATTTAATGGTTTGTCTTAGTTGGCAAGTCTTTAACACCACAGGTCAGTGAAATGTTCAGGAAATAGAGATTTTTGTGCTGCTTCAGGGCTATGAGACTTAGCATTAAACCCCAATGAGAGATCTGATTGTGTCAGCACTCTTTGGGGGAATGAATGAGTTGTTGGAAGAAGGTAATTCTACCCTTTCTAACTCAAACTGCGACCATACCAAAAGTCTTGCTTCAAACTGGGGGAAATCAAAACGTCAGTCTGCATTAGGAACATTTTGGGTGATTCTCTGCAGCCCCTCATAGGACTTTTTTTAATTAGCCAATTAAAGGTTTTCTGAACCAGTTACAGCCTTTACACATTATTCAGGATCCCTTACTCATGACTTTGGGGTCAGTAACTAGCAGAGAAACAAACTCACTGCTTTATTTGAACAAGCATGACTGATGGACTGAGAGGCTCAGGAAATGTTCTTTGCAGCTCTCTGCAGCTGAAGACTAAATATACTATTGTGCTGATTCTGGATGGGATTCCATGCCTGCATGTGATTTTAGGCCTGCAAATGCACATTGCTTTTCAGTCAAGCATTACACAAATTAATGAACAACCTGTTCCTGGTTCCCCAAAGAAAGCCAGCCTGGTGAGCAGAGGGGCAGGGCTCTGACATTTCTGCACAGCCCCCTGGGCCTGCAGGGAATTGTCCCCATTCACTCTGATTCTTGGAAGGTCTTCCAAAAAAGCACAACAATTATCTCTGTCAGCTTTTATCAGGAGATGACAGACATCTCTGGAAAACAAAGAAGGGTTTTTAGAGCCACCCCAAGAACAAAGGGAGAGCAGTGAATGGTTTCCAGTAGGACAAAACCACTCTGGGAAGCAGAAACCTTAAAGGGATTCACCCAGAATCTCTGCTGCTCTGGACAAATTCCAGACAAACTCAGGGACAAATTCTGATTTCAGCTGGGAAGTCACTCTGCTTCAAGTCAGCACAAGGTTGCTCAGCATCTGGTCCTGCAGCTGTCTCCTTCTAAGCTATTACTTCAAAATAATGTTCAAACTTCCCATCAAACACAGCATGAACAGATTTAAAACTCATGAAAAGTAGAACTATTAAATTTATTCCTTTTTTTTCCACGGATTTCTGTTTCTTTCTGAAGCAAGACTGCCCACTGCAGTTAATGGAGCTCTGTTTGCTATGAGCCAGTGCCTTCCCTGCACTGAGGACACAAGTTTGAGTCACCGAGGCCAAAGATACAAGGCAAGGTCTGGGAGGTAAAAGGGCAAGGGATTAGTCATCCACCAGCCAGCCCAGCCCCAAATCTGACATTTTGCACAGTGAGAACAAGTCTAGAGGCGAATTCTCCCCATCCATTGTTGAGGAATTCAATTCCCATTAAAATAAAACATAAATACAGTAGTTGAAGAGTGAAGCAGGAGGAACAGTATTTCATTCCACAGCTCTTCCAAATGATTCCTTATGCCAATTCATCAGAATAGATTTGTTGTTTTTTTAAGATTATAAGTGTGTGTTTTTGTGTGTGTGTGTGTGTATAAATTATTAAACAAAAGCTTCTCTCAAAATAAAACCACTGGGAACCTCCATGTAATAAAATGAGTCACACCAGGATGCGATGACTAAGTGGGAGAACAGGGAATTCCACTCCCCATGCCAGCTTTCTTCATGATCAATTTTCTGTCAACAGGTGATGGGAGCTTGTCTCTCTGCCTTTTGTTTATGCCAAGAATTATGATTATTTTTCAATATTCTCCCTAAACAATTAAGCTGAATAATCAGGACCAGGCACAGTTCCATCAGGCGCCCCCATAGTAAACAGTGAGCCAGGGAATCCAGGCCAGTAGTGGCTGCCTGTGTTAATAAGGATTTACCAGCTGTAAAATTCCAAAATCTTGTGTCATACGGGGAAACCTTCCAAAACACTGGATTCCACCCTGTCTCGCTGAGTCTCTAACAGCTATGGCAACTCCGTTTCTGCAGCCACACTCTCCTGCATTTTTCTCTGTGTGAGCCTTAGATTTTTTCCTGTTTTGCAGTGTTTTTCTGGAATCCCTGGTCGGGCGATTGCCCCGGAAGATTACAAGAACACCTGGGGCCGGCAGCACATTCCAGCCAGGGGGAAACCTTTGGGGAGAAAGGTTTGCTGGCTTTCAGCAGCTACAGCAGCAAGGAAAGGCACAAGGTGCCTCATTACCCTGAAACTTTCTAATTTGCACAGCACAACCGGGCAAACCAATCCTCCTGATTAATACTGGTTACCCTCACATTCAATATTTAAAGTTGTTTATTTGTTCAAATAGCAAAGATCATTTTTGAATGAACTAGGGAAAACACTGAAAGTTTTTTTTTTAAATTCTTGTCTATTTTACCTTGAGTTTGCCTGAGAAGATTGCATCATTAATGTTGCATTATTAAGTTCACAGAGTTAACTGCTGAAAATAGTTTGCTATTTTCTGCAGACTACAGAAAGGGACTGAGCTGGCTGTTTGGAGCACGGTGAGGAACTGACCCAGCAGAAAAGGGGAACACTGCTGTAGACAGAGATGGAATTTCCTTTCACTCTCCCACAACGAGCATGATCTTACCATCAAACCAAGACAGCAGCAGCCTTCTCTTCATGTGAAACCTGCCCTGATGCCTTCCCAGCACGGTGTCCTGTAGGGCACTGTCCTGCAGGACCCCTGGAAGCCCCTGGCACACATTCCATGGCTCGTTTCCAGCGTCTGGGGTGCAGCAGCTGGGCACTGTGCAGAGCCCCAGCCCCACTGAGCCCCACTGTCCCGCAGCCAGGACACGGCCACGCGTGTCCCAGCACCGCTGCTGGGCTCCAGAGCTGGACACTGCTCTGTCCCAGGGGTGTGCACACCTGGGGGCTGGCACACCCCACTTCAAAGGGCAGCACCTCCTCTCCTCACCCTGCCCGAGCTGGAGATTTATGGTGGAGCTGCTCCAAGGATGGATGCAGTGTTTGGGTTGTTCCTCCACCACCCACATTGTCCTAGCGATGATTCACGGTGTCCATGTGGCCACCAGAAGAGCTTGGCAGGGGAAATCACAGTCCATTTGCACTTTTCTCCCCGAGAAACACGAACCTCCTCTATCACTGACAGCAGAGCAGCAGTAACCAGTACACAAATGGGAGTAAACACAATGCAACCAGCATCTGACCCGCAAATTATTACATGACAATTAAAATAAATAAAAGGGGGAATTCCAAATCTCTTCTTTTCTTTAACTGCACTGTAAGATCTGGGCCCCAGCCAAAAACTAACACCCTTGACCTGCACCCTATTCCAAGTCCTTGACAGCTCCAAGACTGCTTTTCAAGCTTTCTCTCCCAGATCAAAATTAAAAGGATACAGTCCCCAATCTAGTTGCTTCCTCTGACCTATTTTAATTTAGCTGGGCTCAGTTTTGTGTCTCCAAGTTCAGATCTTCAGACTCCATCAGCCAAACTCTGCTTTTGTGTGCTGGGCTTAGGGAATTCATGAGTTCCCCTGGCTCACAGCAGCTACATTTTATGATCGTGCATCGGCAAGAGATAACTGTAAAAAGAACTCGGAACCCAAGGCCTGCATGCCAATAAACCTCAGCATTCAGAAACTGAGTGCTATTTCTGCATCAGCATTTCAAACACAAGCACTTTATCCCCTCAGAGCACTGAGCTCCAGCCCCTCCACTCCGTTTCCTGCTGCCATTTCCTGTCGTGAGCCGAAGCTGAGATGTCCCAGCCCTGTCCCCGGCGAGCTCGCTGCCACCGCCTGCGGCTCGCGTGACACTCACAGCGACATCCCCACACACTTCTGGGAATTGCCCTTCTTTTCCAGGTATTTCTATGGGAAAATATACATATCTGCAGTTCTGTGAAAAGCCAAATGGATCCTGCTCATTCCTGCTCACGGAGACGTGTATTTTTGTCACAAATGTGACCAGTTCCACGTTCCTCTGTGTTGTTAACGGTGGGTGAAGAATTGTCTGCAAGCTCCAGAGGAAATGGAAAGAGGTTCTGAATGTTCCCCTGAGGGATGAAATATAATTTACAGTTGTGACCCCAAAATGCAGCTCCCTGGGTTTTGTAAAGCTGACGCCCTCCCAGTCCCGCTTCACCCAGATCCCAGGGGCACCCAGAGTTTGGAGGAACAATTAACAGGAGAAAATCTGGCTGCACAAAAATCCTTGCAGAAGGATTTTTTTTGGGGGGGTGAGAGAAAAAGAGCCTTGCCACTCTCACCTTAAACACTGGACACCCAAGCCAAGGAGCTCTGTGGAGCCTGGCGTGCCCAAAGGTGTGGGATGGTTACCTGACTCAATCACCTACACCGCTGCTCTCTGTGTTATCAGCACAGCTAAAACCAGTGGCAAAATGGGAAATCCAGCACCACCTGCTAGCACAGACAAGGTTTGTGAGCTGTTAAAATGAAACTCTAAGCAAACCAAGCTTCCCCTGAGAGCTTGCTGCATCTTCCTGCCTCGACAAAGGTGTGATTGTTTCACAGGCTCCGGGCAGCGGCGCGCTCTGGAAGAGACACAGCGCGCTGCGGCTGGGCTCAGGCAGAGCTGGGCTGCCACCCACCCCCAGCACGCTGCTTGTGGCTCAGCCTGGCCCTGAGCAGCTCCTCAGCACTTTCTGCACGGGCTCTGCAGGGCAGGGCAGCCCTGGCTGAGCTGCTGCTCCTTCCATCCAGCACTGCTCCATCGGCACCTGGGGCTGCACGGCCGGGCTCACTGCTCCGGGCTCCTGCAGCCCCCAGCAGTGGCAACCACAGACAGACATCCAGCTATCCTAAATATCCTAGATATCCTAGATATCCTAAATATCCTAGATATCCTAAATATCCTAGATATTTAAAGCTGTCTACAGTGCAGAATGAGGGAGGCTCAAAGTCTCAGGAGATCCCGATTTTCAGCTGAGCTGGGACACTCAGCCTCTGACAAGCCAGGAGAAAGCAATTCTCAGTTTGCTGCACTCAGCCCATGCATGATCTGCATGTCCAGCTCAGCTTCTTAACCTTCCTCACCTCAGGACATACCTACTAAATAAAGAAATCTTCATTTAGAAGCATTTGGGGCACCTCTCTCAGAGGTGCTGCTGCACTCTGGAGCACACAGAGAACCACTCAGCACGAGTCCCCCAGATAACCACTGCAAACCACACAGACTCCTGAGTCAGCCCAAGGATTTGACTCTGCACCTCCCATCCTCTGAAGTGCCCTCCTGCCAATCCTTTATTCAGCGTCCAGCAGACTGAGACTGCCTGCAGAGGCTGGGGAAAGGCAGGATATGGAACACCAGCAAGCAAATCCCTGCTCCAGACTGGGCACTGCCGCTGGGATCAGTCCTGTCTCTCCCCTACCAGGAGGTAAAATAAGAGGAAAAAAACCCTGCAGTTTCCCCAGCAGCGAAGAAAAGCTTTGGATTTAGTGTGGAAAATGTTGTTGTTCTTTTTACTTTCTAACATCTCTTCCAGCCAGAGCCTTCTCTGCTCTCGTATGGAAATAGGGGCAGGGCTTTTGGGATGTTTCCTCGAAATGGCATCAGGAGCCACCTCCTTTGAGTGTGGATCATCTCCTGTAGTTACTGCAAAACATTCTTGGGACAGGTAGCACTGCAGGCTGCCAAGATGTTCCCATGTCCCTTCCCGAGGCGCTGACATGGTGGAACAGTGGCAGCACAGTGGGAAGGAATTAATCCATGGGCTTGAAAGGAAACAGAGCGTGCCAAAAGAATTCCTCTGGCTGCACAGGCTCAGCTGAACCTCCACAGCTCTTCAGAGCCTTTCATACCTGCAAAAGCAGCCTGGCTTGCTGCTGGTGTGGGAAGGAGCTGGGACCTACAGAATGCTTTTTGCCCCCCATGTCAGCAGCTGCTGCCCATGGATGTTCATGAATGTACATTCATTTTTGGCTTGATTCTCACTTTTTTCCAGTGGCATTACCCATAGACCATGCACATGCTGCTCACTTGGGCAATGCAGTCTCTTAAACTCCTTGCAGGTCACCTGATATATCACTTAAGATGCCTCTACCTCAGTTCATTGACAGAAAACTTCCAAGCACCAAGTTTTCTTAACAGCACAAAGGGAACACAAAGTTTACAATAAAAAATATGGGAGGAGAAGGGATGGATTCTTGTATCTCATTACGTGCATAAAAATAATTTTATATAAAAAAACCCATGTTTTTTCTCTACAGATTTCTAAAGGGAACAAAACACCTGTAGCTCACATCAGTAACAAAATGTTCATTTCAATGATGATTTCTACAGTAGCATTCACTAAACACGAGATGAAACAAGCACAGAGGAACATGAAGTGCTCATCTCCTTTCTCTGATAACAAATCCTGTCCCTGCTGATTCCCAGTGCCTGGATTCTTGTGAAGCAACAACACAAATAGTTGCTCCCAAGTGCAACTTTACTCACATGGATTTACTTACATGAACTTGAATGGAACTACTCACTTGAGTAGAGTTAATCACAAGCACAAATCTAATGATGAGATTTGGCACTACAGATCTGCCTTATCCTGTTAGGGAAAGTTGGGAAAAACCTGCCTTACCTGATGTTTTTTCTGTGAACACCACCTTGGACTCTGCTGTGAAATTCTGTCCAGTGAGAATCATCTGCTGTCCTCCATAAACCAGGCAGCTGTCAATGTCTTGTCTTTCAACCATTGGAAGCTCATGAGCAGACCTTTGGGCTGTGGACAAATTGCAAACATGAATGAAACCAGCTCTGTTTTACCAGGACTTTCCAGATCTTCCCAGAACTATCCACAGATTGATCTTGTCATCGTTACCATCCGCTGACTGCCAAAGCAGCTTCTCCAGGGTGCTAAATTTAGGTCTGAGAGGGAAAAATAAACTTACTCAAGGCATTTTATTTGGAAACATTCAGGAGTTGGCTGCAGTGGCTCAGCTGTGCTGGCCCTGCTCCTTGTCCTTGAGAAAGGACAGCTTGGATGAATGAGCTGAAACTTGCCCATGCCTGTTTCCAAGTCAACGGCCAAATTTTCAAGTGCAGGCACACTACAGCCCTAGAGCCCAAAAATTCCACCTGCACAGAGGATTCCACTGAATAACACTGAATTCCTTCAGAGGGGAAAAAAAAATAAAAATGAACCTCTTCTCCAAAATCCCACTGCCTCCCACAGGGGGCTGCCAACAACAGCTCCATCTCCATCCCCGTGTGCGGGCACCGAGCCCTGGCTCGCAGGAGGGGCAGCCACGAAGCCCCAGCCGTGATCAGGAGGGGTCACACCAGGACTGCTGCAGCCCAGGCTTCTTCCAAGCATGTTCTGCAGAGGCCTGAACATCTGAGGAGCAGGGCCCTGTGTCACAGACAGTCTGACTGTGAAAGGCAAGGCAAGGTAGGGCGGGATCCAGATGGACACGGATGCCATCAAGGCTTTCTAAGGTCTTTACTGTTCTTGGCCACGAATTTGGAGTGTGACTTTAGCAAGTTATTCTCTCCTCCCCCAGCCAGAAAAATCAGGACAGCAGCATCTCTCCAGCTCCTTTCCTCTGATCCCATTAGAACAGCCACTTTCATGGTCAGGAGAGCTCTGGGGAGCCCTGGCCACCATCCCTGCAGAGCCATCCCAAGTGCTTGCCATCAAGAGACGGGAGCTGAAGAAAGTGAAGATGTGAGAACTGCTCAGACAGCTGGAAAATATCAGGAGCTTCCCTGTGAGCAGAGCAGGTGGGCAGCAGCTTGGGGCTGGTGAACTGTGAGTTCATGACCTGCACTCAAACTCCTCCAGATTCATCCACCCCAACTGGAAGGGCCTCCAGAGGATCCTGCTCATCTCTTCCCCAGCTGCCTTGGCTGGGTTTTAGCTCTCCCTGACAGAGACCCTGAGCACTTGTGTCTTCACTGAACACCGCTGGCTGCTGAGCCAAAAATGAGGAAATGAGATGCTGGATGTGCAGGGCTGGCCCTGATCACAGGCAGGCAGGCTGTGACCTGACCTGGCACTGCTCCTCTGCTCTGCAGCCCTCGCACTGACAGAATTCTCTCATCACCTGGAGAAAACGTTGGAATGTTTGGTGAGAAAAATCAAGCATTAAACCTTTCACAGCAACTTTTCTAGCTCTGCTGAACCCTTCAGTCACAAGACAGAGGTTTTGCTCTTATTAAAGAACAGAGGTAATTCAAGAGTTGTAACTTTTTTAAGCCATTTGAGAGGCATTTTTGAAATCTATTTAAAACTACCTTAGGACTCCTTGTTCTTTTCAAGTATATAACATTTGGGCTAATATGCTGCCAGTTAAGAATATATATTTGGATTATTATTAAAGAAGCTGATAATTTCTTTCCCAAAATTCTAACATTTTTAATGGGTTCCTAATTGGATTTATCACAAAGACAGATCTGTAACCTCAAAGGCTTAAGACAAAATGACACTTAAATAGCAATCATCAAAAAGCATGTCTGCAACAGTCAAGAGAAAACATTTAAGTATTTAAGCATTGCCCTGGACACACTTTATTCCTATTCAATCACCAAATTTCACTTCCAAAACATCCTAAATCATCAAAATTCCAGATTAACCGACATCTCTTTCCAGCTTCATCATGTTAATAGAGAGCTTGGTACCTGCCATCCACAGATCAGTGGTTTCCAAGGCTTTTTTGACATGAGGAAGGACAAATTTTAGCCTGGATGTGACTCTGACCCATCTCAATTAGGTTTGGAGCTGCTGCACCTGGCCTGACTTTGGGCATCTCCAGAACTGAGCTTGCCCTGAGACAAGAGGAGGTGCAGACCTGCTGGGCCTGGATGTGCTGCAGAATAATCCCATTTGCAGGAGCAAATGCAGGATTTTCCATTTTCCAAGGTCCTTTTTTTCACCCAAGCCTGTAAGAAGGCTTCACCCCCTTCCCCATCTCCACCAAGAGGTTCAAGGTTCAGTGTGGAACTGCCTCAATAGGATTATTTTTTTTTCCTCTGCAAGAAATATTAATTGCTAATAAATGCCCTTCCTCTAAGGCTCATGATGGGTGCACTGCATGCAATAATTTCACACTATTCCTTCTCTTCCCCCAGGGGTTGGCACTTCATAAAGTGACCTACAGCTACTGGAGTTTATGAGCTTTGAATAAACAAAACACTGTTGATTTAACCAGTTGGGGTGTTTACTTTCAATAGCAACAGTTACTGACATAAGGCAGCAAAGCAAATGCTATAGAAATACTCACACTTGGCCTGAAGCAGCGTGTCAACCTATTAACAGGGGACATTATTTTTCTGTTTTATTTGACTGTTTGCAAATCAAGATGTCATGGATTGGTGGTGCCAAGAAATACAATGCATGCAGTGACACAAGACAGAAGGGGAGCCACTGTCTGAGACCCTGCAGCACCTCCAGGGAGCTCAGCCTGCAGGGAGCTCTGCTCCCCCAGCCCACCCAGGCTCCCACTCTGGCCAGGGCTCTCAGCCCCTCCCAGTGCCAGCAGCTGCAGAGAAGGTGAGGATGGCCTGGGCCAGCAGTGAACACCTCACCTGGGATGCAGACTGACCACCAGGGACTGTGCCAGGGCAAGCAAAGGTGGGCCCACCTTCCCCACCTGCCCACAGTGTCCACACCTCTCCTTTTGCAGCAGAGGGGAGATCTGGCTTTTAGGGGAAAAAAAACACAGGGTCTTTTGGGAAAACTGATTACCTGGAGAAGTCTGTGGCACCCATTGCTGCTGGGAGGTGACAAGGGACAATCTCAGCTGGAGCAACCTGGTCTGGTGGAAGGTGTCCCTGCCTGTGCCCAGGGTGGCACTGGATGAGCTCTAAGGTCCCAAGCCAAGACATTCTATAATTCTGTGATGAACTCCTGCTGGAGTGAAGCCCCTCCACACCCTCTCCAACACCTGCAGCACTGACTCCAGACCTCGGGTTCTCTGTGGTCCCCACTGCAGGCAGCAGAGATTTTATCCTTGTGGTAACAGGAGGAGCAGGACTGAGGCTCACGTGCAGCTCAGTGAGGACAAAGCCACTGCTACCTCAGATTAACTCCCAAAAACGTGGCTGTTTAAGAGGGGTGGGGTCACAACTGGCACCCCAGTGCAGTGGCCTCACCAGAACAAATACTCAGATCCCTCTCTGGACAGATCTGTCCTTACCCTGCCTAGAGCAGCCCCAGTTCACCCCAGCTTGCTGGAAGCCTTCGAGCTGGGACTCACCACCCCTGATGTGTCTTTCCCAACTTCCAAAGGCTCTTCATCCAAAGCATGGATCAAGACTCCTGTTGGGCTTGAGAGGAGCAGATAGAGCAGGATGTCTGCTACTAAAATAACCCTGACCCCTGGAAGCAATAGCAGAGGTGTAATTTGCTACGGGATTAATTCTTCCACCTCAGTGCAAACCTCAATGAGCCAAAGAAAATATTTCATTCCTGCTGTCACACTGGGTTTATTTGCCACGAGCTGCCTGTGGTAGGATTGATAGGAGCAGAGCTGCTGTGCTCACCACTTATCCAACTCATTAATGTTTGAGGGCCTTTGATCCCCTCCATCACTCCCTGAAGCATCCTGAGCTCTGCAGAGGAAGACAAAGGCTGGGCAGCCGTGGGAGGACCAAGGGCAGGAGACATCTCCAGCAGCCAGGGAGACACCAGCAAGACACCACCCTAGAGAGAATCAAACTTCTGATGGGAGGGATGGGATCATTTACCTCCTGGTGGGAGTATGGAGCAGGGGAAGACTTATGAACCAAGTAAATAAAGCTCATTTCCAGCTCTCGTGGGGAAACCTTGAAAATGTGGTCTAAACGCTCTGAAAAGAAGAACGCAGTGTGACTGACAACAGTTTCTAATTTGCTGCCAGCAAGACTTAATCAGCAGTTTGTGCAGAGCCATCCAAGCAAAAAGCACCAAAAATAGAGAGCTTTTCTGCACCTCCTCCTCTGCAGATAATTGATGATGTCCTCGCAAAGGAGGAGCGACAAGCTCCGATGGCAGCAGTGTCAGATAAGTGTGATACTTTCTATGAACCGCAGCCAGCTCACCAAGGCAGCGTGTGATTAATGACAGGAAAACCATGGCTTTGCTTCACTTCCCTGTCACTCATCTCTGTGGCTGTGCACAGCATTTCCCTGCAGTCCCTTCTGGAGGGGATCTGCTCCTGAAACCCTGCCCAGCAGCCCACTGTGCTCTGCTGGGGTGATTGCTTTTACCACCACTACAGACAAGAAGGGAGCAGGAGTTACCCCTTGGCTCTGACTTAAACACTGAAGTGCTTTGGTTGCACGTTCAAAGTGGCAAATGTTGTCAGAATTAGCTTTTACATTCTGTGCTTCAAGAGAGAGAAAAGGTCCTTCAGAGAAAGCACCAGTTTTTCTGTCAGCTGCACTTGCAGCAACAACTGCAACTTGTCTTGAAGTTGAAATGAAAGGGGGGAAAAAATTCATTTAATTCAACTGGAAACCACGATACTCCCATAATAATCATGGTTATGGTTAAACTTGCATCTAGGTATCTCCCAAGAGCAAAGAGACCATTTGTTTCTGTTTTTCTAGCTGAAAAAAGCAGGGCTCCCTCCTGCCTGCTGCTGTGTTCCAAGCAGCACAACTCCCAGCCGAGGAAAAGCACTGGCTGCCTTGCCAAGACAACATTCTTCTACATGACTAGCTCTTTCCTCTGTAGTTATTAATGTGTCACAAATCATAGGCTCAGATTGTCTAATATTATGGGAAAATCTACTAGAAGGAGAGAAAAATAAAGGAAACTTCCAGGGAAATTGATTAAAGGGAAATAAGAAATTTGACCCAATTTAATGGAACAAAATACGGTCAATAATAGAAGCTATTTAAATTCCTCTAGATGGACACACGGTTCTTTAGCAATAAGTTTTGTTTGTTTTGCTTTTTTACCACCTCGGAACATCTATTATAAGAACAAGATTTTAGTCTCCTTCTCTCGTGCCAAGTGCAATTTAAGTTTGCATTTTAAGGGATTCATGAGCACAGCTCAGGGTCAGCAAACATGGATTCTAAAGCAAAAACTGTGACAGGCTTTGGGAAGGTTTAAAAGGATTCATTAGAATAAAAACTGGGGCACAGGGGGGACACTCCTGAGCCTCACACGCAGACATGTGCAAGGAGCAGTTTTTGGTTGCTGACAGCACAGAGCAGAACAAGCTGCCCTACTACCCTGGATTCCACCCTGTCCTTCTCTGCTCCAGGATGCTTCAGTGGAGGGGTGGAAACACAAGTGCAGATGTTGGGGCACCCAGCCTGAGCTCCCAGAGCTCATGACAAATCCATCTCTTGGAGAGGCAGCCCAGTGTCAGCGTTCTCAGTAACACCAGAGACCACCCACTCCCTGAGAAATGAGCTCCAGCTCTTGGTGAAAGGCAAAGGAACAGAACTGATGTTACAGAAATCACCCTCGTGGCCCAAAAATAATGGTCTGCAAGTGCCAAACCTCTCCAGGGGTGATTTTCCACGTGGCTGTGACTGAAGGGACTGTCACCCCTCACCTGCAATGTCACCAGCAGCTCTGTCACAGCCCTGCCTGCCCAGCAGGAGCTGGTTGATGCCTGGAGCAGCAGCCTGTCCCAGCAGGGATGGACATCTGGACACAGCCCTGAGCAGAGAGGAGCAGGGGCCAGGCCAAGCACGACACCAGGCTCTGATCCCACCCGTGGGGCTCGCTGCCAGTTCACTGACCCAGGAGAGGATTTCTCTCACCTTTCCAGCACACACCTACACGAGAGGTTTCCCACACCTGGCTGGGTGATCACCTGTCACTACAATGGTCAGGGGGATTTCAAATGCCTCCTCAGTGGCTTCAGGATGGATCAACAGGAGAAAAAAGCTGCTGAATTGTGCAGGCTTGTCTGGGTCTGAGGTCCATTTTAAGGCACAACTGATCCTTTAACAACACATCACCCCCTCCCACACAGCTGCCTGGGGAGGAACTGGCTCCGGATGATGCTCTGAACCTGTGAAATCCCCTCCGAAAATCTGTCAAGTGCTGAAAGTGACACAGATGAGGTGGAAGCAAAGAGCCCTCTGAAAAGCAGCTATTTCACAGTTCTTGCTTCACTGCAGCTAATGATCTGCTGACACTGGTGGGACTTCCTCAGGATCAGCTCTCGGATACTCTGTTGGTAGCAACAGCGCTCAGGAGGAGCCCTGGGAAGGGGAATGGGCCGGGGTCCTGGAGCTGCTGCTCACCAGGGCTATCCCAGAGGAACATCATTGCTGCTACCAGAGGAGACATCCTGGGGATAAGGGCTCTCAGGAGGCCAGGTCAAAACCCACCCAAACAAAGCAGAAAACAAAGGGGGAAAAAGTGAGTCCCGGCAGCACAGAAGGTGGGACAAGAAGAAGACATCCCCCAGCCCCAGTGCCCCTTCTTGGCAGGGCACCTGAGCTTACCTGGGACTGCCTGGCAGCTCTGCAAGGTGGGCAGGGTGTCAGGGACAAACTGAGGTTACCTCCTCTAGGCAGATTTAGATTTTTGCTAATGGTGGCTGAGCGCACTGATGCTTTTAACTATCTTCCCAGAACTGGGCTGGGATCAGGAAATGCTACTGAAATGCAAGAATGCTGCTAAATATGCAACATCCACACTAAATGGCAGAGGTTTATTACTCCAGATCACCTCATACCCAGCTTGAGTTCAGGAAAGCACAGTCCTTAACCCATCTCTCCAAACTGCCTGTATATCCACTATTCCAAAAGTAAAACTTTCTTATTTTATTTCCTTGGGGATCAAATACATTTTTTTCCTGTAGGAGCTTCGCTGTCTCCTATGCAGCCAACATTTCAATACTTTAATTATGAAAAAAAACCTTTAACAATAAGCCACTTATACTGGTATCTCCACTCTTGGCTTTTTTATGCCCCTAAGACTCATCAATGCAAAGACATCTCAGAATAAATGCCTCAACATCTTAAGGCTCTGCCACAGCAGTCACAGCACAGGCAAATTAGGTGTGTGCATACAGTTTGGAAAATTGTGATTTATTCTGCAAACCAGGCCCGGATTTCTGCTTGAAACGCAGCGATGGGCACAAACACAACGTGCCATTGTGGAAGGGCCCTAGAAATGCCTGGCTTACTCATGCTTGCTTTTCCTGAGGAGAATTTGAGTAGGTGGGGGGTGATCTGTGGGATCCAGGCCCAGCCTCCTCCTGCCCTGGCGCTGTTTTCCTGCCCACAGGGTGTAGGAGTTACACCTGGAGTTTCCCCACCCAGGAGCTCCTCAGGGAGCGCTTCCTTTAGCAGATGGACCTTTGTTTCTGCAGGGACACGCTTGGGGTGGAGGCCACTATTGTTCCAGCCATCTGCTCCCACAGAGGAACGGGACCATTTCCTACAGACAGAGGTGCTGGCTACTCCCACTGCTGTCCCTTGCCCATCACAGGGCCCAGAGACGTCACTCAGCCGCTAAAATGCTCTGACAGCTGGTACCTGCTCAGAAACACCGCCAAGAGATCATTCATAGCCATCATCCTCTCCCAGCCTTGCCTTGGTTATTCATCTGTACTGCTTTTTTAAAAAGCTGCCATCAATAATTCACTAGCCAGTTTGATTTCCCACCCAGAACCGGCTCCTCTCATTCTGAGCAGTTGGCTTTAAGTAAAGTCTGCATCTCAATAAATACAATTCACCCATGAGAGGCTCGATGGCTTTCTTCACATGACTTATGGCAAGACAGGCTCTGCTAAAGGGGTGACTCATTCGACAAAGGCAGAGGAAACCTGTTCATTACATATTTGTGAAATCCCCAAACCACCAAAAAGGCACCATTTAACAACAAAAAGCATCACAGGATGCACAGGAAGCAGTAAAGTGGGCAGAGCCCTTCCAGAAATGACTGTGACACGGGGGCCTCATCAGAGGCCTCTCTTTCTCAGGATCCAGTCAGTTATAACGAGTGGGAGGCTCTCAGCTCACACACTTATGGGATTTGCACTCAGAAAACAAAACTGCCCGTTTTCTTCTGTCCCTCAGGGGAATACCAGAACAACCTGTGCTTTCCCTGCTTCAGCCTCCTGAGCTGTGCACCCCTTGGCACTGACAGCCAGAAAAAACGATGGTGAGAATGCACCTGAGGCTCAGAATCCAAGCTGTCCCTCCACTGCAGCCGTGTTCCTGCCACAGCCCTGCTCTGCTCGCTCCTTGGGCACACAGGACTGGCCACAGTGCTCGGAGCAGCCCCACTCTGAACTCAGTTTGTGGAGGACAAGTTCTGACTGTGCTTTGGCTCGAAACAAGGCCAGGAAGGCGGGCAGCTCACAGGCCCTGCCAGCGGGGACGGTGTCCCTACACACACCCCACACTGCCCTGAGGAATCAGCAGAGAGCCAGCAGGATCCAGCAGCAACAGCAAATACACAAACTCTGCAAATCCCCCAGACCTGGCACTCAGAGCTCCTCACAATCCCCGAGGGCTCCTCACAATCCCCAAGGGCTCCTCACAGGCCCCGAGGGCTCCTCACAATCCCCAAGGGCTCCTCACAAGCCCCGAGGGCTCCTCACAAGCCCCGAGGGCTCCTCACAATCCCCGAGGGCTCCTCACAATCCCCAAGGGCTCCTCACAAGCCCCGAGGGCTCCTCACAAGCCCCGAGGGCTCCTCACAAGCCCCGAGGGCTCCTCACAAGCCCCAAGGGCTCCTCACAGCCCTCAACCCTGCAGGGCTGCCTGCCCCCTGAGCTCCTCCGAGGGCCGTGTTAGGGCAAGGAGCGGGGCCCAGGGATACTCACAGCACTCGATGGGGTTGGAGGCGGCCTGCAGGGACACGATCCTGCCGCTGGGCTCGGGGATGTGCACGCGGAACACGAGGCGCACACGCGTGTTCTTGCGGCCGATGTCGGTCTCGCCCTTGCGCAGCTCGATGTCCGCGTTGCGCAGCTTCAGGATCCCCGCGCAGTCGATGCTGCAACACACACGGCCCCAGCTCAGCACCCCTGCTCTCAGGGGCACCCAGCTCGGCTTGGGCTCCATCTCTGGGTTAAGAACAGCCCTGTGCAGTTTCCCCAGTTAGGATTGGGATATTCCCGCTCCAGCAGCTACAGGGAAGAAATCCTGGATGTGCAGCTCATGAGGGATGCTGCTGGGCCTCTCCCCGCTCTCTGGAAACAGCAGAAGCTGCTCTCCAAGCATTCAAACCCCAAGTCTGGTTTCCCCCAGTGCTGAGCAGGGCAGTGCAGAAGGCAGAAGCACCCTGGGGCAGGAGCTCTGCAGAGCTCTCCCGACAGCCCAGCTCTCCCAGCCGCCCTCCCTTGCTGGGCACCCCAGCTCAGCCCAGCGGGGATCACAGCAGCTCGACAGCTGCTTGCAGAATCCCCACTGCCTGCACCATCCAGGCTCGGGAAATTCAGCTCCAAAGCAGGAACCAGACTGCTGTCTCCTCCTTTTGCTACTGCTACAGCCTGGCCCAGGTCATTGTACCACCCTCCACAGCCCTGGGACATTGTTCCCAGGCAAGGAAGGGCCTGGCACAGCAGATATTCATTCTCCCATCCACTGTGTCCCTACACAAAGGGAGGGTGAAGGGAGCAGGATGGGGCTGAGCAGCAGTGAAAGGATTAGGATTGCTTAAATCAGCACTGCAACTTAATATTTGGTGTAAGTGCAGGCTGGCTTCTGCAGAGTCCAGTGTAACCTTGCAAACATGCTGTGCTAGGAAAATGTGACACTTACTTGTCAAGCTCAGCAATAGTTCTCAGAGCAGGCAGTGAGCACTGCTATTAAACAGGCATTGCCAGCCCATTTTGATATCAGTTCTAAAAACACATCATTTCTCTTCTTTTGATATGAATTAAAATCACATTTGGGGAGGTATAAGTCCCAAGCTGCTTCCTACAGCCACACTGTTCCTTGCCCTTGCATATGTGCAGGGGTTTATTATTCCAGGGTTCCTCGTTAGGAATGAGGTATATTTTCTAAAAAAAACATGAAGAAAGAATGTGGATTTTGCAGTGAAGTAGGGGGGCTTTAAAACATAACTGCCCTGCCAGTTTTGTCAGGATCCTCTGAAGGATGGAGATGCAGCTCTTCCCTCTGCAGAGCAATCACTCTCATGCCTGGCACACATTCAAGCCTGAAGTTTTCAGACTGGTGCCCACTTCATCCCTCTACCTCCATAAAACTGGAAGGAGTAATACAGACAAGATGTGCCTGTACTTGCTTTTCTGTTAACCTATTACAAGAGGAGATTTCACAGCCAGAGCACTTGGCTGAGTTCAGAAGAGATGTTTTGTATTCCATTAAATGTTGTAAAATGCATCCCACACCTTTCCCCTGTCTGCTGCCCCTGTTCCTCACCGTGCCCCTGCAGCACAAGGGCTGGAGATTCGAGTCTTCCTTTCCTGAGTGCACTACAAACCCATTCTGACTGTGCAGATGATGGATTCTTAGTGAGACACTGGGTGCCCCACCCCTGGCAGTGCCAAGGCCAGGTTGGATGGGCTGGGAGCAGCCTGGGACGGTGGAAGGTGTCCCTGCCATGGCAGGGGGGGCACTGGGTGGGCTTTAAGGTCCCTCCAACCCAAACCATTCAGTGATTACAGCACAGTCACTGCAGAAACCAGAACACAGAGCAGAAGTGCCTGCACGGTCACCTGATGGATGGGAACTCCTGCAGCAGCTTTAACCCGGGTGCTTGTAGCTGCTTTAGTAGAAAGGGTTTTGCCCTCATGAATCATCCCAACGTGCTCCAGAGCACCATTGTGCTTTTAAGTGAATATCTTTCTCCTCTCCAAAGGGACAGAACTTCAGTGCCAACTTAATCCACCTCGGCTTTGCTAATAAATAGAAATCTACTTACGTTGCTTTCATGTTGTTTTTGGGTTCCAGGGGGATCTCTAACACTTTGGTGTTGCCAATGATCTTCTCGTAGCTGGTGGTGGTGACGGTTTTGCCCGTGATGCGATGGACCTGGTAGAAGGCGTGGGGCTTCAGGATGCGCTCATCCGCCGTGCCAATGAAGATCTGCAGGCCCAGGGGTTTGTTCTCCATGTACCCGTGCAGCTGGCAAGACATCAAAAACCTGCTCTCACACACTGGGCCTGCAAAGCCTTCAGGAAACCAACATTTGCAGACATGTATAGATAAAGGTAATCTGGCATTGATTCACTGCTCCTTGAAACTCATCCTTCCCCCAGGTGTTGGTTCACCTTCAACCATTCCTGTGGCACTGCATTAGAACACCACCTGTTCAGGCAGGGATTTGGGGTTGGGACTGAACCCCACAAGGATGTCTTAGCTGGCCTTAGAGCCTGGGGTTTCCAGGCCTCAAGGACACAGACTCTTCTGCCTGTTTTGGGTTTTTTTAATAAACACCATTTGCTGCAAGGAAACCAGAATGCCTCCATAGACCAGGAGACAAGGAAATTTCTCCTTCTTTATTAACGTTCAAAATTACAAATCAAACCATTCTAAATTTCTCACATAACCAAAAATGAGAACCAGACATTTATCTACCGCATAGCCAGGGATGGAGCTGAAAGGGAACTTTATGGTCTGAGACATGCTAAATTTGTTTTCAATTACTCTGTCCACATACAAAACCTTGATGAAGCCATACAAAGCAAATAGTACTGGAAGATCAGAGAAAAGAAAGATTAAGCTAATGGTATTCATGGCCAAACCAGGGGTTTTTTTTTCCCTTTTTTTTTCCTTTTCACCAGTCAGCAGGAGGTCTCCTTGCACAGAGGGATTAATTCCCCCCTGGAAGGGGACCACATGCAGCATCAATGCAGTGCTGGCAGCCTTCCCCCAGCATGGCAGATGTAAGGGGACACTCCCTCTCCAGAGCTGCTCCTGAGCCAGCACATCTCCTGGAGGCTCACAGAGACAGGACCCCACAGACCCCTCCAGCCAAGGGCTGAGCCTGCAGCCTCCCCTGGCATCAACAGCTCCACTGAAGGCACCAGGCAGGGCTTGTGCAAGAGCAAAGTGCAGAGCCCAGCCCAGGCACAGCCCACACCTGGCTGGCACCAGCCTGATGGGGATGGGGAGGAGAGGAACGGGGCAGGAACCTCCAGCTGGCTCTGGGAGCTGGGCTGGGAGCACCAGGGCTGGGACTGGAGACACAGCAGGGCCAGGAATGGGATAAATACAGCAGCAGCCATGGGCACATCCAGAAATGGACAAAGGCAACAGAGGCCAGAGTGACAGATCTGCTGGGAACAGGCACTGATGGAGGGATCCACAGCCCAGATCCACTGGGAGCCACGGGGAAATTCACCCTAAGCATGGGACTTTCAAAACCCAGCATTTCCTGGCCTGCAAAGCCACTGTACCACCAAGAGCCATCCTGTCTCCAGCAGGGGCGAGGGGGAAGAGCAGGTTTTACATCCTGAGCGTGTTTATTGTCATGCCTGACAGACTAATGCTCTGTGCATCCAGCTACAACACAACAGGATCCTTTGGACAGGAAGGGTTATTACAGTGACAGCAAAGCAGCTTTTGCTCTCCCCTCTGTCCTGGCAGAAGAAAATCCCAGAGTTATGGGTGGGAGACTGAAACGGAGGAAAACAGATAATAAATTACAAAAGAAAATCTGCCCCCAGTGAGCACAGTCAGTAGCAGCTGTAACAGAACTGGCTACATACACAGGGTTTAATACTGGCCACCTTTAAAAGTAATTTTAAGTATTTGGTCATGTACAGAATGAGTTCCCAAGACAAAACTGTTCATGGCTGTCCAATAGTGTGCGTGCCTGTGGGTGTGTGCTGTATAAATGCATACAGGCTTAAGAGAGGAATTGATTCCCTGTTCATATGGCAATGTCTGTATTATCTGCTGGCCCAGGGGCATAAACCACACAGTAAAAGGCCTCCTGATCCTCCACAGAACCAGATTTTAAATCAGTTGTTTGGTCAGTGGAAGAAAATGACTTTTTTTTTTTGTAATTTATGGTATTATGGCAATGCTGTGGGATGACATCATTGTAAAATCAGAACAGCATTATAAAATGCAAATACAAAGAGAAAACATATCTCTAAAAGAGTGAAGTGTCCCCATTTACAAGGGTTCATTCTTGAGATAATTGATTACATGTTTTAGGGCTAATATAGGTGATCATTCACCGTAAGTATTTCCATCTACCTTTCACTTGCTACAAATGAACAGCTCACAGAAACACTCCAGAACCTTCAAAATCAGAGTTTTACACTCATCTTCACCAGCAATTTGGCACAGCTTTGGCCATGTCAGGCTCTCTCTTTACCTGCACCAGGGAACAGTGATGCTCACCCTGCTCGGCAGGGACAGAGTATTTGTGCTGCTTTCTTATAGAGAATTGTCTCTGTGAGCTCAAATGAAAGAACACATCAAAGCTGTGCTTCAGAGATATGTCTCCTCTTAAAACTGAACTGCTAAAGAGTGCCACTGTCAATAAACATCTCCACTATGCCAGGCAGCTGCTTTAATATTTAACCAAAGCACCAATCCTTCCTTTGGAGAACCAAAGGAGGAATAAATTTGACCCTTAAACAAACTTTGAGAAGTGAAGATTTAAAATGCTTTTTAAAATACTAAACTTTGAAATTATTTTTTTCCTCCCTTAGCAACAACCAAGCTGCTGTAAAATCTCTGTTTCAAGTGTTGTTCTTCTGCTCATCAGAGCTGCTTCCCCCAAGCCCTTCCAGGGGAGCACCAGCCCCACACCAAGGTGGGCCTTCACTCTTTCTCACTCTTCTTTCCATGAAGAAAACAAAATCATCTGGATTTCAGTTTCTTTCAAGAAAGATTTATGAATACAGAAGTCTGGGAGGAAATATTTTTGTGTATTATAAGGTGACCTATTCACAATAAAACTCCCCCAAACTGTATACAGATCGAGCTGGAAAAAACCCAACTCCTTTGAGTCACATTTGCCACAAGGGGAAAGAGAAGCCAGACATGATGTGTACCTTTCCATACTCTATTTTGGGACTCTAAGATCCTATTTCTTTCAGTTGAAAGATTTTTCTTAAACTTTGCTTTTGCCTAACTCTCACAATGTTCACACATCCAGACATGGGCTGGTCTGTGACCTGAGGAAATGCAAAGCACTTTGGCAGATAAACAAATAACATCATTGAGAAAACAAGGAGACTTTTCTTGTTTGGTTTGCTGCTATGATTGGGTCTCTAAACAACATGGAAATGTGTGGCACAATTAAAAGCATCATCTCACCTCTGCAGAGATCAAATTCATTCTGCACTCCATCCATGGAGCGATACAGTCACACTGGGGATGGGGAAAGGATTTGAGTGCAGGAAGGCACCTGTGTCATTCTGCATGCAAAAAATGAGCAGATGTGCCCTCAGCTGCTGAGTTTGTTCAGCTACACACCCAACACCACCCCTGTGATGGCCCTGGCACCAGGAGCACACGTCAGGCACACGAAAGGCTCTTCTTCTCCTGCTCTGTTCCAAAACTCAGGTCTCCTCACAAATTAACACCCCAGCTCCAAATACACAGCACTTAAAGCCATAGGAAATAAATAACTTTTTTATTCTTACCCAGAAGGCAGGCCAGAGAGGGGCAGTGATTTCCCAGGTCCTGCAGGGGATGAGCAGCCAAAGCCCAGTGAGAAACCCATGGTGCCTGTGCCCTGCTGCAGGGAACGCTGACAGGGAATGCTGACCCTGTCCTGCAGGCAGCCCAAACTGGCACTTGAGGCATCACTCAGCAGCTGCAGCACCCCAGCTCCCAGCAGCATTGCAAGCTTTGTCTTTTCACTGCTGGCTTGCAGAGCCAGATTTTCTTGGGCATTTCTAGTTTAGCTGTTGCACATCAAAAGCCTCCGTGCAGTGCTGGGCTTTGCACAACAAAAGCAGCAGCACCTGCAAACCTTCCTGGTGTCTTTAAGGAGCCCCAGTGTGAGACTGACTGCTCTGGAGAGTACAGGGGAGTAATTTATTTCCCATCCATCCCAACACAGCTCTGCCTGTCGGGCATTTCGTCCATGGAATGGACAAAACTGCATCTTTAAAGCACTTTCCTGTCTAGACACCGCAAGCCGTGGCCTGGAGCAAAGTTTCAATGTGGGGAATCGATTCTCTAGGCTTGGGGACTGTCTCTGCTCCAAAGCACTCAGTGCCCAGGTCTGGTCCATGGCTGTGCATCCCTGGCTCTGGCCCCTGGAGGCTGCAGGGGTGTGAGGCCAGCTCGGACACTGACCCAGAGCAGCCTGGCCAGCAGTGAGGAGCATTCACCCAGGGGCACAGGGCGGGCAGAAATCGCTTCCTCCCGCTGCCCTGCCGGAGATAAACACTGCCCCCCGCCCCAGCACTGCCCCCACACCTCTCACACCCCCTGAGATGATGTTCTGAGAGAACAGCCCTGCTTCTGTCCCCCTTTCCTGCTGCAAGCGGCTCCAGCCTTGGATTCCATCATTAATCCCCATCGTTAACACCCGCTGGCTGCGGCGATGTCAAGGATTTTTTTGGGGAGGTCTTTGCTCAACAATACTCGTACCAAGATGGAAAATGTCACTGCATTGTCTCAGGGAGAGTGAAATATCAATAACTGTCAGGAATTCAACAAAGACCTCGTCCAGCCACTGTATCATGTAGCAGCTCCTCTGCCTGCTTTGGTTAGAGCTGACATTGAGCAACAAAGCCGAATCTTCTCACATGTTTTTGTTCAATTTAATGTACTTGGGACACTGCAAAAGAACGCAAACCAGAAGGAAATCTTTGCCTTAGTTCCTTTTGCTCTCTACCAAAGCTGTCTGTAAAGGCCTCTGAACACAATCCTTTGAACATCTGATTCTGCTAAATTATGATTTTGCATGATACTCAGTTTGAAGTGTTTCTTATTTTGGTGACAGTTCAGCCAAAATTCCAAGGGCTGAATCTCTCTTGCTCTGCCATTCCTTACAGTAAATAACAGCCAGACTCCCAGTGTGTCACTGGGATTTCTGCTTTCAGGTGGGGTTACTGCAGGTCTGGGCCAGAGGCAGCAGCTCTTGGGAGAATGCAGTCAGGGGGGTTTGCTCCTGACTGTCCTCACACCACAGTGCAAGCAGCTGATTCCTCTCTGGGCCCCCTGCCCCTCTGAAGGGCTGATCCTGTCTTCAGGATGCTTTCACCATCCCAGATGACAGTTTTAAAGAGGCACAACACATCTGTCCAGTGCACACATACAGGGAGGAGGATTTGGAGATCACATTTTCACAGCTGGCTAAGGAAACCAACTGTGTCATTAAAGCACTTCCCTGAGCACTCCTGACTAAAGAGCTAAACCTCCCCAGCATGACAGAACTCGCTGTGCCACGAGGAAACCAGAGGGTGAAAATGTGATGCTTTTGACAGAATCACACTGGGGGAGTCCTCAGCACATGGCTCTGGCACCAGTTAGCAAAGCTGGACCCTTGCTAGCTGTCAGAGGCACTGTGGAACCAGCCCCAGCCCAGCTGGAGCAGAGCAGAGGCTTTTCTAAAACCTCACCTTCCTCTGCCACACTCAGCTCATCCTTCCCAGGAGCATCCCCTGTGCAAGCCAGGTGTGGCACAAAGCTTGACAGCAGCTGTGGTGACAAAAGGGGCAAGAGGTGACAGCACCAGGAGCATCCTGGAGATGAATCCCAGCCCAAAATGATCGATCTGACTGCACTGAACCAAATCCCCAGAGCTGAGCCCACTGCCAGGGTTAGTGCTGGGCCTCCTGCAAGGTGGCTTTGGGGTCCAGGAACCCACCATGGCCTTGGCTCAGGCACTGCACAATGGACTGAATGTCAGCCACATCTTGAAAATATCTTGGCCAAAAAAGCATTTTTGTGAAAAATAGGAAAGAAACACAGCACAGTCCTGCAGCAAGAACCTACTGGAGAGAATAACTAAATCTTGCATCTGCTTCATCCAGGGGTATTTCTAACCCACAAAATCTGCTGAGCACAGGCATCCCCCTCAAAACTGGTACACGCTGCTTCCCCTCACCTCTGCCAAAACTGCTCTCCATCAAAAGCAAGCTATTCTGAATTAGGCTTGAAAGTTTCAGTGAGAGCCTGTCATTCACCTCCACCTCAGCTTTATAGCTGTGCTTGCAGCATGGCATCAGGGCTGCTGACCCTTACATTTGATGGGATATTAGCTCTGAAGAGAACTTCCCAGGTTTAGCTGAAATCTCTGCCTTGGCCCCTGCACATGGAACAGCAGTAAATAAATCCACGAGAGCTCAAGAGGCCCCTAATGAAGCCACTGTACAAACAAGCCCTGTAGTCCTGCAGGTAAACCAGGTGTGGAAGGTGCAGCTGTTCTGTCACGCTGCTGGTGAGCTGGGGAAAAACCCCTGCAGGAGCCAAAACCCAGCTCCAGAGCAGGGAGGTGATGCCATGAGAGCGGCACAGAGATGTTGTGCAGCTCCAGCCGGGTCCAGCACAGCCTGGCCTTGCCCTTCCCTGCACAGGAGGCTCGGGAAGGTGAGCAAAGGCCAAGCTCAGCTGCTGGGATGTGCCCTCAGAGCAATCCCCTGGTGCAGGAGCGGATCCAGCCCGGCCCCACGTGTGAGAGCGCGAATCGCCCCACAGCGCTGGGAGCTGGTTTTGAGTTTCCATCAAAGGCTCTGGTTTCACTGACACACCAGTGAATTAGCTGAATGTTGGAAGTCACTTACAGTTAGAAGTCAGAGCCCCATGGGAAGCCCAGGCTAAGAAACAATGTCTCCTTTGACTGCGAAACCACAAGAAAACACAGACGGCAAAATTCAAATATAAAAGGAAAGTGGAACATACGTTTGTTATTGTAAAGCAGCTCCTGTGAGCTCCACTAACAACTCTGCCATTCCAACTTCTTTTTAATAAGAAAAATAAAAAGAGGCAGTGAAAGTCACCACAATTTTGAAAGTTAAAACCCGGGGGAAGGTTGATCTGGCTGTGCTGAACAGGAGCCCCTCTCTGTACAGCTTTCCTGCTCTAAGAGAAGTGAGGAGGAGCCTGGCACACAGGGGTGGAAGGGCTGGGGGTCCCTGTGCCTGCCCCTGCCCTCACCTGAGCACTGGGGTTTTGCAGCCCTGCTCTGCATTTGGATGTTGTACCAAGGTAAACAGTTGGATTTAAACACTCCAGGTTTGTGTTTGCCACCTCTGTCCCCATCACATCCACAAGCTCGCTGCACAGGAGCAGCCACTGCCTTTCCTGCTGCACAGGCTCCTCCACAGCCTTCCCTGGAAGGCTGGGTACAAATAAGCAGCTTTGGGAAAAAAAGAGATGGGAACCAAATGTGCCTCCCCCTCCTCTGCAGTCTCTGACCAAGGGGGACCTGCAGGACGGAAGGAGCATGGAAACTCCAGCTTTGTCCTTGCTACAAAGGATCTCCTGGCTATTCTCAGCACTTTAACCTCCAGAGGATACTCACACCCAACCCACACCCCTAAAACCTGAGTTTCTCTGCAGTGAGCACAAGCTGGAGGCTCCTCCCAAGGGCAACTCAAACACCTGAGCTGGGAGCCTGTGCTTCTCCATGGCCCTGAAATCAGACATGTGAACATTCCATGGCATGCATGGCCTCTCCCCCTCCTCCTGCCACAGCCACAGTCCCATTCCACCTGCTCCAGCTTCCCAGAGGTTTTCATCACCAGACTCTTCCCCTGCCGTGCTTGGAGTGCACAACTGGTGCAGAGCCTCGAGCACAAACGCTCGGGGCTTGACATGTGAAGAAGAGGAAGCAGCATCAGAAAGATAAACCACAAGATAAGGCTTGGGGGATACAAGATCTGCTGGTCTGCAGCTTCAGAGCACCCAAAAGAAGAGATCTGCATGCAAAATGCTCTTTCCAAAAAATAAATATTGCAGGCCAACACCGTGCTGCAAAAACCAGCCAAGATCTCTCCTGCCAGCAGGTCCAGCTGGGTAATTAGTTATGTGGAGGGTTAATTGAAGGCTTTTTTTTTTAAAATCAGATTTGTTTCCAAAGAGATTGTATTTTAGAAAAATACTCTGTTGGCATCTGACAAGAACACAGAAGTTAAACTTCACTGAGGGGAAAGAAGGAGAGGAAAAAAATAAATCCCTTGAAGCCAAATAACTTCTGACATGAAAACTTTGGATTTTACTAGCCTCCCCCAGTCTGAGATGTCATAAACCATACAGGTGCAACTATCTCATTGCTTGGCATCCACATGAACCTGGTTATGTTCAAGTGAACACAAATTCAACAAATACTCCCACTTCACAATAAACCTTCAGAAAGAAACTGTCCATATTTTCCCCAGATGCAGGCACAGCTGTGCAGAGGCACATCTGCTCGGGGAACTAAAGTGGACATTTGAATTTATAGTCTTAGATCCTCAAGCTTGATGGCAAATTATGATAAAACTAGCAATATCGGTTCCTGTCTTCAACAGAAAATATAAATGCCTCTTTGATTGATATTGATTGCAGGAAGGAAAGAAATTCTGTTTCCCCATGTCACAAGGAACTCCCTCATTGCAGAAAGGACCCTGTCGATGGGAATACCTGGGGAAGGTGAGTGATCCTGTAGTTGCAGACAAGCTGAGAAAGGAGCAAGGGCTGACTGGTATCATTCCTGCTTCTAGGGAGCTTCAGACACACCACAGGAGGCTACGAGCTCGTCTGACCCAAACCAAACACCTGCATTACTGAGGTGTGGCCAATGTGACTGCAGTTTAATATTGCCCTGCACCCTGTACTCAAACACCCAGGCCATACGTGTAAGTCCAGCTCCATCAAAGCAAACAAATTCATTGATTTAACAATTTATGGCTTGATTTTAAAAGGGGGTGAGCCTGCAGGGGAATACTGAACATATGTTTGAAGTTAAGCACAAATCAACCCAGTGAAATTAGCGGTATTGATCACATGCTTGAAATTACACATAAATGTTAATGTTTTCCTGGTTCCTGCAAGCCCTGAGTGTGTCAGGAACATCTGTGGGATGCAGCCCAACTTTGTTTAGTGCAGGCTGTAGCTGTGGCTGACCCACACATCATTCCCAGCACTCTCCCAGTGACACAGCACAGCCCCGAGCCCGGCCTGCCTTTGGCTTTCCTTCAGGAAACATGGGCTGAAAACAGGGGAAATGAGGGAAATGACTGATGTGCCCCCACTTGGCTCCACTGCTGCTACTCAGCCAGTATTTTATACCACCCTTTGAAAGGTGAAGGAAAAGCTGTTCACACTCCAAACACAAGAAGGGTTCAGCTCATTCACCTCGGGTCAGCAAAGGGACGAATTCGCTCTTTCCACCACTGGCAGCCTGAATTCAGCCTCAATTTTGCTCACTTGTTTCAGCAGTGACTTCCCAGGCACTTTATGTCATGACAGGAGATCACACAAGGTTTACACAGCCCAGGTAGCAAAGACACTGCCCACATTTCTGAGCCTTCAGAAGCCAATCCAAACCAACCTTCCCGAAATCCTTCACTTCACCCCGGCTCAGCTCAGACCCGTGAAGCGCATCAAGAGCTCACAGGGCGCTCCTCTTCCAGGGACAGCCCCCAGCAAGCATTTCAGAGATAAACTCATTCTCCTTTTCCTCCAGGGAGATCCCCAGTGCCTTACCTGGACCACGGGGTGGCCGCCAGTGGGGGCCTTGACGGCGCCACGGCTGCCCTCGGTCTCGTAGTGCGCGCGGTGATGGGGCTTGGGCTGCACCTCGATCCGCAGCTCGTAGGAGCCCGACTGGCTGGACAGGGGCCACTCCAGCGGCGGCAGGGACTGCACGGGCAAGCTGGGACACACACAGAGACACAGCACCAGGGAAACTCCTGAGAAGGTGATTTCTCAAAGCCCCGATCCCTCCTTCCTCCCAGTGCCCCGCCTGGACCCTTTCTGCTGTGAATTCCCATGGGATTGTGCCAAACTGCTCGTGTCTGACTGCAAGCTCTGCTGAGAAGACAACAGTTTCTGTCAGCCCATCTTGCAGTAGAGAATAAGATATTTCTGTTTCTTAAACAGAAATATCTGTAGCAGTTACGTTTTTTCAAAGATCCCTCCCTTTTATCTAACTTTTGCTGTGTCTCCAACTTGGATCACAAAACACATACTGTGAAATAGTAACTCTGTTTGCCATTACCTACTGGTTGTGTAAATTAACAATGATAATTGTTAATAACTGTTTTGATTTCCATAAATCTTAAAGTGCACATCAATAAAATGCTAAATATTCTTACCTGGTACTAGTCTTCCTGCTATGAAAATACATAAGGTTTTGTGGCATGAAATGAGTGCACTGCAATGTGCCACTAAAGCCTGCACTGGATTTTAAACCACTCTTACCCTGTGAGTACAGGCTGCTGCCAGGACCGGTCTGACAGGCCAGGGGAAGTCACAGCCTGTGCTCCTTCAGTCACAGTTTGTGTTCAGCAGGTCAGAACACCCTGGGATAACCCCAGTGCCCAGCAGGATGGCACTGACAGGGTGCCAGCAGGGCACAGTCACACACCTGGCAGCCTCGGTCCTGGCAGATGCCACAGAGCTGGACAACAGAGGGCTGAGATCTGGGCTAAGGGACAATTAACAAATTAACAACCAACACTAAGTCACTGGAGCTGACCAAACGCTCAGTCTGACCTGGAGCAGTGAGCTCTGTTTTGAATCAGGCATCATTTAAAACATTTTCATGATGGAAATTCGTAAGTGACTTTAGAAAAGCAATCCCAGCATTTTAAGAGCAGCAGGATGGCACCAGAGTGTTCAGCCTTTGTCAAAGGCCATCTGCAATCTGCTATTGCGACAAATCATTTGGAAATCTGAATCTGTAGCGTGCTGTGCTATCAGTGAACCTCCTTGGTGATGTTTCCTCAAAACCCTGACTTTTTCATCTCAGAATCCCAATGGACCAGGCTCCCATGAACCAGTGCTGTCCCTGAGCACTCAGCTCTGGTCTGCAGCAGGACCTGCCCAAGAAAACGCTCCCTGGGGATCATCAGCCACGACAGAGGACACCAAACCATGAGAAAAACACAGAAAACACACCCACAGGGAGGATGACATACCTGCAGATTGGTATTGCGGGCACCAGCTGCTTTGTCCAGGATGGAGGAACCAACAGAATGGATTCTGGGGCTGAGTTTCTCCTGTCCTCCTGCTCACAAGGCCCGTGGAAGTCAACAGTCTGAAAGACGTGACACGGAATGCTGTTTTTGTGGGAAGACATGGATGAAGGATCAGGGCTGGTTTTCCAAATTTTCGTGGGGACGCCGCAGGAAGGATCCGTAGGAAGGCTGCTCATAGCATCCATGGAAAGGGAAGCGCTGGCCAACTGCGTGTAAGTAACTGCAGAGGCGTCTTCTCCCGGGGGGATGCGAGGAGAGGGCTGTGGAGAGGGGGTCCGTGAGTGCCGAGGAGAGGCGGGAGGCAGCTGAGCGCCGTACAGCTCGGTGCAAGAGTACCTCCGTTTTGCACCTGGTGACGAAGACCTTGAGTTGGGACAGGGTGATGGTGAGTGGCGTCCCAAGCAGGCTTCCTCCGTGATGCTTGTTCGTGGTGACATTATTGGAGAGGTTCTAGGAGAATAATGAGTATGGATGTTTTGAAACTGTGGACAAAGGTCATCACTAGGACCATTATTTGGTGAAACACATGGTGATGTGCAAGGAGATACATTTGTCTCTGAAATGAAACTTGCAGAGGAGCCGCTACTAGCTGGGCTCAGACACAGTGGTTCTCTGTAGCCCTCAAAGCCAGGGACAGGCAGGGTAACCCTCGGGCTAGTGGTGGCTGAGTTTGACTGATGTTCTACCAACAGAACATCTGTGTCTCTGCTGCGGAAGGGACCCCCCGAGTGAATCAGTTCATGATATGGAGTTATTTCAATCCTAGGGCTCGGAGCAGAGGCCCCTGCAGCGTTGGCAGGGTGTGTAGGTGGTGGCCCTATGCTATCTGGCTGTCCATATCTGCCCATGGGATCTGCAGAAAGGCTAGAAAAAGGCAGGGGGCATGGCTTGAGGCCACAGTCCAAGACATCATGAGCGTATGTAACTCCAGAGGGTGGGCTGTTGGTTTTATGTGGAGTCGGTTCTTCTGGAAAAAGAAGGGTCTCTTTAAGACTGTAAATATTGTTACAGAAGCTGAGCAATCATGGATTAAAAAAATGCATATTTATAAACTGGTTGTGCTCTGATATTAGCTTATTATTTAATTCTTTTTAACTGCAGTTAATGCCCGTGAGAAGTACTAGATTAGGAGCCAGGGAAGCTCAAGTGCTCAGAGCGGGTGCAGCATGGACAGGAGCACTGCCAACACCTCCTGCTGCCTGAGCCTCACCTGAGGGATCACCTGCACAGGTCAGCAGCGTGTCAGCCCCTCTGTCCACGGCAGGGCTGCCCTCCTGCCAAGGACACCCCAAGTGCTGCCACTTTGGTCACATTTTGCCAGCTAGGAGCTGGACTGAGACCAGACGGGTCTACATAACACCAAATGTTGAGGAACAGCTTTTGGAGGAGGAAGAAACACCTTCCTTACTCAGCCAGTCAGGAAAGGCTCCATGGTCCAAAGCTGAGCTCAAACTCTTAAATTGAAAAGTCAGTTCTGTGTGATGATTTGTTTGGCTCTGCATCATGCAGCAAGTTTGGTTTCATGTGAGTCAGAAAACACATTCACAAATATTTGTTAGAGAAGAGAGAGAGGGAGGAAGACTCCAGCCCTGTGGTTAAGGGCAATCACATCCCAGTTTCAGCCCAAGGAACATTTTCAGACAGGGATTATAAAATACACAATAACAAGTAAGTGTTCAGTAGAACCCTCTCTCTGCTGGTACCAAAAATCCTCAATTTTCAGAGATTCCCATTTTACAAACTATCCCCAGGCTGCAGAGCAGGGGGATGCTCCCAGAGAACACAGAATTCCCAGCAGCATTGCTGAGCCCAGTTCAGCATGGCCCCAGCACCCAAGGGTGTGCAACAACATCCCAGAGGGCAGAGTCATGGCAGGTATTCCCATGGACATCAGCTCCTGGAGCTGCCCAAGCCTGGGAGCTGAAGAATATTTGTCATCACACAAAAACATGCAAAACATTACCAGGATTTGTAGGTGTTTTTAAAGATTTCAGTGTATCCAGCAGGAAATACCTGAAACAGCTCCACAATTTGGGATTAATTCACGCTATCTGCTGCTCTGGGCACAGATCAGAGGTTTCACTGAAACATTTAAATTACTGTTCCAGCATTTTCTCCAACTCCTGTGTGACACAAGACAGAAATTCCCAAGAGAAAATAACACACAGAAAGCAGCAGGAGCTGACTGTGCTTTCTGCAAAAGTAGCAGAAGTTCCCAGTGAAACTTTTACAAGAAGAGAGATTTTGACTTATTTTCAGGGGATTTCTGTTCAATTTTAGGAACTGCTGAGCCTTCATGTTCAGAGGGAAACCCCAAGAGCCGAGCAAACAAACCAACACACAGAATGGCTGGGACAGGAGGGGAGCTGCACAGGACAGTCCAGCTTGCACATTTCTTAAGGTTCCCTCTGGCTTTTAATCCCAGCACACAGCTGTTTTGGGGATAGGAAAACAGCAACGAGTCACTGACTTCTGAGCCAGACATATTTTTAGCACGGTTGATTTCAGAGCTTTGGCACTCAGGAGCAGTGTGTCATCCCCATCACTCAGGTCTGACACATCAAGCCTTGAGATTGCTGCTGAGATTCGGGAATGAGCGGAGTAACACACCCCCCACAGACCCAGACCATGGCTCTGGGGAGAGCCACCCCATCCCAGCTGGTGCCAGGGAGCAGAACCAGCACCGAGCTGGGCTCCAGGCAGGATCTGTGCAGAGGCCAGCAGGAGCAGAAAACCCCTCCAGGCTGAACAGCTTCAGGAACAGGTGAGCCTTTCAGGTCCCCATGCAGCTAAAGCTGCTCCACCACGGAGTTAATCCCAATTATCTGTGCCAGACACAGACAGCAGGTCCAGAGCCAACACAACACACCGAGCAGCAAAGCCAGCACGGGGGGTTCATGTTGAGGGGTACAGGAAAAGCAAACGTATCTGTATGTGCACGTGTAGTTTTAAAAGTCTGCTGAATAACAAACACATCCCTCACCCACAGCCCATCAAAAACCAGCCTTCAGACAACCTACATTTTCCTTGCTTATCCCTGAAACACCGGGTTTCACAGAGCACTTTCACCCCGGCCTCTCTGCTCCGGAGGAGGCAGGTACGAATAACCAGGCTCACACACAGCAAGCCCCAGCCTGCCCCTGGCACCGGCACACGGCCAAGCAAACACCCACAGCCTCCAACACCAACAGGATTTCATCTCCCCTACACTGGCAGCGCAGTGGGACTGCGGGCAGGACTGATGGACAGAGCAGGATGGACCAGGGATGGTCTGAGCAGTGCCTGGACTGATGGACAGAGCGGGATGGACCGGGGATGGTCTGAGCAGCCTGAAATCTGAGCCTGGACTGACAGACAGGACAGGACAGGATGGACCAAGGACAGTCTGAGCAGTGCCCGGACTGATGGACAGGACAGGATGAACCAGGGATGGTCTGAGCAGTACCTGGACTGATGGACAGAGCAGGATGGACCAGGGATGGTCTGAGCAGCCTGAAATCTGAGCCTGGACTGACAGACAGGACAGGACAGGACGGACCAGAGCTGCTCTGAGCAGTGCCCGGACTGATGGACAGGATGGACCAGGGCTGCTCTGAGCAGTGCAGCAGGACTGACAGACAGGACAGGACGGACCAAGGACAGTCTGAGCAGTGCCCGGACTGATGGACAGGACAGGATGGACCAGGGATGGTCTGAGCAGTGCCTGGACTGACAGACAGGGCAGGACAGGACAGGACAGACCAGGATCAGACCAGGATGTCCGAGCAGTGCCCGGAGCAGCCCCGGCCATGCCCCGAGCCAAGCTGCGGTGCAGGGAGAGGCTGCAGCCCTGACTCATCGTCAAGGCTTCGTCAGGAGCCCGGCTCGGGGCTTTGGGGAGCTGTCCCGGCTCTGCAGAGCTGCAGACACAATGAAATCACTGTCCCGGCTGCTGCTGCTGCCCACGCCGGGGCTGCCGCCGCCTGCCCCCATGGCAACGCCGGGGATGCTCCAGGGAGAGCTCTGAGCTCATCGCCGAGGGATGCACAGCGGTGAAGAAGCAAGTGCTGCTCCCAGAAATAAACGGCTCTTCCGTGGAAATCAGCGGGAAATCGGCACGAATCCCCCTGCTCCAGCAGCAGGGGACTGGCTGCTCCGCTCCCGGCCAGCCTGGCTGGGGTCAGGAATGGGCTCGAGCAAAGAGCAGAGCCAACAGCCCCAGCACAGGAGCATCACCAGCAGCAGCAGTTTGCTCCTGTAAACAGCATCGAGCCCTGCCTTCGTGAGGGGCACAGAAAGCTCAGCTGCTTTCTCCCTGCCCTCGCAGACAGAGGTGGGACACAGAGCCCAGGACTCAGGAACAGCCCCAGCAACGCTCAAGCTTCTCCCTGAGCTGCTGAGGCGAGCTCGGGCAGGGCTGCAGGAGCTCAGGGCAGCAAAGCTCACACTGCTGGGGATGGCAGGGAACAGCCCTGCCACGCTCCAGCTGCCTCCCCACTGCACCCCCTGACAGGAGAGCAGCTACGTGCTGGGTCAGCCCAGCAAAGCTGCTCCCCAGGGACTGAAGTGACTTGGAAAGCTCTGTGCAGGTGCCTCAGAGACACAGCTCTGCTCCCAAGGCTGTGCCACCTCCAAGAGTCCATCCATTCCTGCATCCCAGAGCACAGGCTGGGATACTCCAGCAAAGGACTCTGCTCTCTGCTGCTTTTCTGATGGGGATCTCACAGACAGCTCCTCAGCACGGGCTGCTCCAGCACTTCCTCCCTCCCTGCACTCAAGCATTTCCCAGCCTGAGGTTTCACTGCTGATTCACCCTCTGATTTAGTACCAAAAGATCCTTCTGCTTTGACAGGGGTTAAAAGAAAGCGAGTTTTGCATGCAGGCAGCACTGGCATCTCCTCGTGCTCTCAGGCAGCTTTACTGTCAGCAAACAGCCTTCCCTGTGTCACTCAACTCCTCTTCCTAGAGCAGTCTGATCCCCCAGCCCTCTGGGATCCCACCCAAACTGCTCTCACTGCCCCTTTTCCCCCAGGTTTCATCCACACAGCTGTCTCTCTTAGCACAGCAGGGAATGAGGCAGGGTCCTGGATGCTCCTGTGCTGCAAATATCCACCAAAACAGCTCCTCTGGCCAGGCCCAGGAGGGTGCAGGCAGCTCCATCAACCCCCTGGAAGCCAGGCAGCCTCCCCAGGTACAGAGCCTCAAGAGAACCCTAAAGAACCCAGGGAGGGCTGAATCACGGGTGAAAGAGATCAAGGGATTGCAGTTTCAAAGGACTTGAGCCTTGATTTACCAAACTCCTTTTCACACACCTCTGAAGGGCAGAAAGGAAAAGGAAAAGGCTCCCGAGGCTGCCCAGGGCCACAGCGGTGTGAGCACACGTGGCTGGGTGAGAGCCACCCTGCCTGGTTTAAAACAGGGCAGCTCCTTCAAAGCCAAATGTGACCGTGCCAATGAGCATGAAATTAGGGAATAAAGGCTCAGCAGAGCGGGCTGCATTCCATGCTGGGTTTATCCAAACCATCCTCTAGGAAAAGCTAAAGATAGCCCCGTGCAGGCCAGGGAGGGCAGGGACACAAGTTGGGTTCTGACCTCACATCCTCTGCCTGTGGCTCCCGGGATTTAACTGGACTCCCCTATTTGCATAAATAAAAGAGTCTATTTTCTTTCTTAATTAACTTGCTTATTGTCATTTGAAAGGGCCAGTCCAGAGCTTCTTTGCATTTTTCAAAAGCTGAGTTGTCTGTTATTTACACTCACTGCTTGGAAGCTCCGAGTGAGAGCTGGTTTCCTGAGTGAAATCTGGAATTCTCTGCTAGATGTGCATATTTGTTTCTTTATGGCAGGGCTGAACACTGCCTCCTGTGTTCCTGAGCCAGCCCCAGGACCCAACTGCATGCACTTTCAGGTTTTTTTTTTCCCTTTTAATAGCTTTGCATCTAGGAGAAGAAAAAAAGGAATGAGGCAAATTATTCAGGGCTTGACACCTACAAGACGTGGCAATGTCCCTGGGAGCCTGTCTACACACAAACAAGCATTTGGAGGAACATTAATATTTATGGATGCTCCCTGCTTCCCCTCTCTACACTACACACACAGGACCTTGTAGATTCTGCGAGTCAGAGAGTCTAATGAGCTACAGCAAGGGCCTGAGTCTAGAGAAAATCCTCTTTCCCATCTGCATTTTTACCTGTTGTCTCAGGGCAGGATTTCATCTGGAATCTTATTCAAGCACAGCTTTTGTCTGGATTTGCAAAACGCCCCTCAGAGGATCAGCTCCCACCAGGGTTGAGCTCAAACATTAAAAATGATGTGGCAGCTTTAGCTCTCAGCAGATCATCACACAGCGAGCACCCAGCAATCCTGGAGGGAGCTGCTGGAGCACAGCACTGGCTGCAGTTCAGGATTTTGTCTCTCACAGCAGCCAACAGGTGTTAGGGAGGAACACACGCTGCAGGGATCAGAACTTACTCCTCTGGGAGCCCTGTTTGTAGGAGCTCATTTGGAAATGCTCATTAACTCACCTGTCATGTTCAAAATGAGCTAAAATTTGGGATACCGCTACCAACACCTGCACGGGAACTCTGCAGGGAATGCAGCTGACACTTTTTTGTTTAAAGGACACAGAAAACATCCTCAATGGCCAAATGAGATCACAGCTTCCACCTGAAAGCAGTGTATGCCTTGCCCACACTCCCCAAATCCTGTTCACCTGGGCAGCCCCTGAGTTCAGCAGATGTTTCTTGTTTGCAAATCATGAGAAGATTGCTAATTAAAGTCTGGTGAGTAAAGGCAAAAAGCACTCTCCACAGCATTGGTGCTTTTGGAAATGGTTGGCCTCAAGAGGAACACCTAATATTAATAATATTGACTGCAGGATTTTTGTTGACCCTTTTTTCCCTGTTGCTTTTGTAACAGTCCGTGTTCCTGTTGGCCCAGGCACACGCAAGCACCACTGAATGCCAGTCACTTTCAGGAAGGATATTTCTGGCATCCCCATGACAACAAGTTGTGATATAGGTCCTACTTTTAAAACGCAACCTTGGATGGATACTGTCAAATTCCAGCCTTTTAAAAATTTATCAGGAATAAGCATTCAGCCCAATCCATTCCTCAAGCCCAAAATTTACATTTTTCCATTTTTTTTTTAATTTAAAAAATCCCTTTTAGCATGCTTATAGATTTGTTATTTTAGGACTTGTCATGAGCAGTGGGTGGAGCAGACCAGGCTGGGAGGACTCCAAATGCAGGAACCAGACTGAAGGGCTGGGACCCACTCCTTTGGTTTTGGTTCCACTTTGAATCCTCCTCTGCACAGGATTTGTTTGTCCAATTTCAGTTCAGATGGGGCCAGAATCGGACACAAACAATGAGCATCAGTTACCACCAGCATGTGGATAAAGCCCTTGCTCAGAATTTGACCATTTTCTGCTCTCATGTAAACACTCTTTAATCTTCTGTACATGAAAGGTTGTGGATGTATCCTGGATTGCTTACAGCCTGGAGCTGGTGCCTTTTCAAAGCCAGGGGGAATGTTCTCCAGATTACAATGCTCATATATATGGCTGGGATATTTTTTTTATGCTAATGATTTCCATCTTTGGAACCAAATTACTACTAATTATGGTTTCCAGTCATTCAAAAGTGAAGAAAGGAGGCTCAAGAAGGAAGTTGCTTCTACAACAAGCACACGCTGCTCTGCATTTATGTGGTTTGAAGATTAAACTTTCTACCCCACACCTATGTACGATTATGTCCTGTAGAACTTCCCACCTAAGGCTTCACAGCAGCACTGTTTACTGTAAAGATGTGAACACACCAGCATCTGAAGCTTTCACTGACATTCAGTGTATTTTCACTAAAATTTTCATTAAAACTGTTAACCCCTCCCCATCGTGGATTTATTGCAGCATGTTTTGATCTACATGAAACCTTGAAAGAAAATTCAACTTTGTCCAGCTGCTGACATGCACCATCCCCACTCAGCTTCGATGCTGGTGCACATCTGTACACTTAAACAAGGACAGAGAGAATAAAACTCAGCAACAACTCTCCATTTCACTAATGACACCACGATCAGGCCTCAAAGGTCTCCTCCTTTAGAGGAACACAACAGCTCTGAGATGCCCCAGGGAAGCACCACCTCTCCACCGTGCAGAATCAAAACCAAGGTATCTTAGAGACGATATCCCAACACACCATCCCTCTGGGTCCTCTCCTTCGGCTTTGTCTGGCTTACACAAGTCTACATTTCATGGGAAGCGTCCCTGTTTGGTACCACCAACAGACAGAATTACCATTTAGAAAGTCAGGGAACACTTGTCACTGCACTTCTAAGTATCACAGCATAAGCTCAGAAAAGCGGAACAGTCTGAAAAATCTTTCTTTTTCCCTCGATTTTAGCTGCAGCTGCCGGTGTCCGTGCCGGAGCCAGCGGTGCCCAGCCCGCTGCCATGGCCGGCTCGGGGTGCTCGGGAGCGCCCGGGGCAGGAACGGGGTTGGGGGCAGCGAGAGCCCCTCTGCATCCCTGCTCCATCCCTGCTCCATCCCTGCTCCGTCCCTGCTCCGTCCCTGCTCCATCCAGGCTCCATCCCCTGCTCCATCCCGGCTCCATCCCTGCTCCGTCCCTGCTCCGTCCCTGCTTCATCCCGGCTCCGTCCCTGCTCCATCCAGGCTCCATCCCGGCTCCGTCCCTGCTCCGTCTCTGCTCCATCCGGGCTCTATCCCGGCTCCGTCCCTGCTCCATCCCGGCTCGGTCCCGGCTCGGTCCCGGCTCGGCCACCGAGCTGCCCGGGCAGGCACCTGCCGGCCGAGAGCCCCAGGCGGTGCCGCCGTGCCCCGAGCGGCGGCCGGGGGCTCCGGGGCGGCTCCTCACCAACCTTCCATCGGCTTCAGGTAGTCGTAGTCGAAGAGGATGGAGAAGTCGAACTCCTCCTGCGGGCTGCCCGGCGGGGCCATGCCGGGGCCGTGCCCGGGGCCGTGCCCGGGTCCCCCCTCCTGCGGGCCGGGGTCGGGGCCGGGGCCCGCGGCGCTCATGGCGATCCGGGAGCGGGAGCCGAGCGCTCCGAGCGCGGGGAGAAGGCCGGGAATAAAGCGAGGAAACCCCAAGAAATGCCCCGGCTCGGGAGGGTGCGGCGGGCGCGGGGCCCCGGGCGGCAGCGGGGCAGCTTCCTGCTGCTGGCAGCACCTGCGCCGGGGCCGCCCCCGGGGAGGAGCCGGCACCGGCCCGGGAACACGGGCACCCAGCCCCGGCCACCCGGCACCGGCCCGGGAACACGGGCACCCAACCCCGGCCACCCGGCCCCGGCCCGGGAACACGGGCACACAGCCCCGGTCACACAGCACCAGCCCGGGAACACGGGCACCCAGCCCCGGCCACCCAGCACCGGCCCGGGAACACGGGTACCCAGCACCGGCCCGGGAACACGGGCACCCAGCCCCGGTCACCCTGCACCGGCCCGGGAACACGGGCACCCAGCACCGGCCACCCGGCACCGGCCCGGGAACACGGGCACACAGCCCCGGTCACCCAGCACCGGCCCGGGAACACGGGCACCCAGCACCGGCCCGGCCCGGGAACACGGACACGCAGCCCCGGCTACTCAACACCGGCCCGGGATCACGGATACCCAGCCCCGGTCACTCAGCACCGGCCAGGGAACACGGGTACCCAGCCCTGGCCCGGGAGCACGGACACCCAGCCCCGGCTACCCAGCCCCGGCCCGGGAACACGGGCACCCAACCCCGGCCACCCGGCACCGGCCCGGGAACGCGGGCACCCAGCCCGGGCTACCCAGCCCCGGCCCTGCCCGGGAGCCTCCGGGAAGGAGCCCTTCGGTCCAGCATCCCCACGCCGGTGCCCCGCGGTGGGCACGGCCGGCTGGCCCGCACACAGCCCCGCTCTGCCCAGGGCTGCAGGGCCCCGCCGCTCCCGGCAGCGCAGAGCTGCCCTCGCCTTCTGCAGGCTTCGAGCATCCCTCGCCATGTGCTCCCGCCGCGGGCTGCGGGCTGGCTGCTCGCACGGGATGGCTTCTCCTGCCTGGAGACCTTCAGAGGCGTCGGGTCCGTCGGGCACAAGGTCTCTGTTCTCCTCCTGCCTGGCTCACAAACAGCGGTTCAGAGGATGGGCGCTCGCCGCGTTCCCTGCTGACCCAGGGCGCCCCGGCCACCTCCTCCACATTGACTCCATTCATGCCCTGTTCTCCTGGCCCTGCTCGGGGTGCTGGTCACTGTCCCCCGACAGTCTCCAGCCCTGGGACGGCTGCTCCAGCCAGCAGTGACTTCACTGTGGGTAACTGGGGGCCCTGGCTGTGTGTGCCCAGAGCATCTGCGGTCAGAGGGCTGTTCCCTCGCTCACCTGCCTGTGTGGTGCCCTTTGTGAGTGTGCAGATGGCTGTCATCGGCTCTGAGAGTTTGAAAAATGCTCCTAGTCTGTAGACAGGGCAGGGAGGCAAAGGCAGAGGGACCGAGATCATTAAAGAAGTATTTTGGTGTTTACTTCAGCTTGTTTTTATTTGCTAAGCCTGTCAGCACGACGGCATTAACTGCAAGACAAATCCGACCCTACGTTCCTTGCCTAAGGTCACAGAAAGTCTGTTTAAAGCACAGATGAAGCAGAATCTCTGCAGCTGGGCTTGTAACCTACTGCCTTTCTCATTAGTGTGTCCAGCCAAGGGACGGCAAATTGCCTCCTCATCACACCCTTTTGCTCGTCCAGAGGACAGGCAGTCCGAGTTTCCCTGCAGTTTGCAGGCAGGTTTTTCACTGGGTTTCTGGAGAAGCCCGGTGCTGGCTGGTCCCCTGGAGCACAAACAGCACACAGGGGCTGACAGGGCCCTCGGGGGCAGCCAGAGCTGCTGTGAGGCTGCATCAGGTTGGGTGGGGAGCAGTCACACCCGAATCACACCTTGGGGCATTAATTAGTTACTGGAAAGTGCCAGGGGATGGGGAAAAGTGACTGAGAAAGGGCAGGTGAGCCTGCAGTGTTCACTGAGGTGTTTGCAGATGCTGCCTCCCCTCGGGGAGCCTGTGCTGCTCTCTCCAAGGGCCTGATTTGTTATGAATTGTTTAAACATCTATTAAACTGAATTGTTTATATCTGTTGTCCAGTGATCCCCTCCATTTGCTGAGCACTGGCCTTTTATCATTGGCTCTTCTATATGAAATTCACTAGAAAAACAAAATATACTTGCTGATCTTGGCTTAGCACTAAAGAGAGCTGTCATCCTCACAGCTAACACCACACGCAGCACGACTGGATCAGTTTCATTAGCCACAGAAAGAAATGGCACAAACAAAAACACTGGGCTTTTTAAGTGAGATACAGGTGATGGGCAGGAGGGCGTGGGGAGACAACCCCGACTTCTGCTAAAGCTCTGTCCCATCCTTTACTTCCCAGCTTGCCTGCAATCTGTTAGGCATGTGAAGTTTCAAACTTAGCTACTCCTAGGATTAGTAACACTCCACAAGTGGAAAAGGTACCTTTTGCTTTCCAAGAGGAGCGTGCCATGCGAAGGAGTTTCGCTGCTAACACACGTAACCATCGATTCTGACTCTGGCCAGGAGTGAGGGTGACAAGACAGCACTGAGAAAAGTGTTAGAGAAATCAAGGAATTAGCTCAGCTGATGGGATCCAGGGTTTTTTGCCCAGCAGACAGCTTGACAGATGTGAAGGAGCAAGAGCCCCCAGGCTTTAATGGAGGGTGTCCCTGCAGCTCTCAGGGCACACGAGGACACGGTCCCACATGGTCACAACCTACAGGAACAAGAGTTTCCACGTGCTCTGAGTGCACAGAGATGGGAGTTGGAACGCTCTGGGGACTGGGTTTCAACCTACCTGTGTGTCATTTCGAGCAGAAATGCTACAAATGCACAAAATACAGATCTGGCCTAAATATTAGAGGGGCACGAAGCCATTGGTGGGTGCAGGCAGCTGCAGAATTCAGCTCAAGTGACAGCTGTAGTTTCTGGAGCCTTCCAAAGGCTGAGTGGAGTTTAGTCTAGACCCAAAACAGGCTCTTGAGCCCACAATGAAAATAAAACATTATAAATTGTTTAAGTTTCAGCTGTTAATAACTACATAACTGACAAATACTGCCCACAGTCTGTCATTAATAATTACTGGTGAAGGAAAGGCAGGGAAGCTCCTAGACTTAGACTGTGGGCTCTTCAGCCCAGTGTATTCACTCAGAATCATCATCCAAATCAAAGAAGAAAACCCAAACAACGTGACAAATGCTTCCCAAAGCTTGATTTCCATTAGGGCTGGAGTTAAAGGCTGCAGCACAGTGTCCAGTGACCAGAAATATTGCTTGGTTGTCCTAAACCTCAGTCTTTTCCACATCAGACCCTTCCTTTCTCCAAGGATCCTCTTCTCCTGTGTCCAGGATCATGGAGACTGGTCCCAGCTCTGCCTGGGCTCTCAGCAGCCACCCTGAGATCTGGGAGTCAGCATTACCCTGGGGTGTTTTCTATAAAGCTGTTTTCATGAGCCAAAAAGGTGTTTCAAGGGCTGAAGCAAAGCCTGTCCTTGGCAGCATTAACAAAAATTGCAGCCACGTATGCTTGCAGCAGGCTCCACACAGAGCAGAACTGGAAATACACTGTGCTGCCATTTCAGGGAACTGCAGAATGGAGGGAGTCCTTTTCCACAGAGTTGGATCCGTGCTGGCCTTTGGCAGGGCTGTACTTTAATAAAACTTTAAAAGAATGTGAACACTGGACTACCTAGGTACTGGGGGAATCCAAAAACAAAGCTTAAAAGAGCACTTCTAATGTAATACAAACTGTGAGTTACAGAGTACTTAAGGTATTTCTCAGTGTTTAAATGCACTGCCAATATAACTTCTCATTTACTATTTTCAGTTTCTATTTGTACTGCCCCACTGTATTCCCTGCACCAATAAATTCACTGATGCAAGGGATCAGAAGATGCTCTGAGATAAAGAAATTTCATTTGATCTCACAAATGTCTGTGCTAATTATTTTTTGTCCCACATGATACATAATTTACTCTGGATCTCTAATGCTGCAAAACTTTCACATTAAACTTTTTAAAAGAAAAAAGAGGTAGAGAAAAGCGGATTAAGAAAGCTGCATGTCTATTTAGCTGCTAAAACTCAAAGAAAATATGAGTCAATGCTGTCTTAAAAATCTAAGTGTTCTAATGGTGGATGTGGCAGGCATTAGAAATTTAACAGGCAACTAAAACTTGCACATGGACTTAATCCAAGGTCTTTAAAATGAGCTCAGACTGTGAGTGACTGCTTGCTTGGTCTGGAGTGTGGGGAGTGTTATTAGAGAAAAAAAAAGGAGGGAGAGAGAAGGGAGAAATATCTGGTAGTTCCTTTCAGAGGCACACACACACACACACACACACACACACACTACTTTTCAATTTTGGGGTCAGGTTGAGTCAGAGATATTACCCCCCAATTTCAAGCTTCAAGTGGTTTGGCAAGAAAGGACAATGGAAAAATTGCTCATATCTCCACGTTCCCATTAAGTTCTGAAGTCTGCTGGGCAAACCAAAGGAATGCACATATCATAGTTTAAAAAGAAAATAGATTAGGCCAGTAGTGGAAAAGAAGTTCTAGGATATTATTATCCTTGGCTATTTTTTAAAAAATGAGTGATGAAATTTCACTTAGAATATCTACTGGAATATTATAAAAGAGTGCTCCAGTTCTGTCAGTGTCCCATCTGTGAATGTGATTCCTGCCCTGCACAAAAGACTCTGGAACCGTTTGCCGACTGTAGCTGCAAAGGCTGGCAGAGAGAAAGGTCGGGGGACAGAGAATTAACAGCTGTGGGACCCCAGGATGACACAGGGACCCAGGGGCACCTGGGGAAGATCTCTGATCTCTGCCTGAGACTTGCTGAAGCACAGCTCGGGGAGCAAAGCAGCTTTTTGCTGGCAGGGTGTTTGTGCAGAGCCTTCATTCCTCATCCTGAGCCTGCTCCAATCATAAAAGGGGATAAGGGCTTAAAATTATTAACACATCATCATTTACACACCCTGCATTAGTAAGACTCCAACACTTTGTTGTGGGTGCAGGAATCCTCCCAAAGGCAGAGACCGATCCCAAAAGTGCCATGAATTATTAACCCCTTGCGGTTTCATGCTGCTTTTTCCTTCTGGAAATGTCGGGAGCAACCTTGTGACACAAAGGCAAGTCTGGGGCAGAGCCTGCTGCAATCACCCCTGCACCACTGACAGGAGCAAGCATTTGCACAAGGCACAAATACATCCTGGGGCCAGGAGCGTGTTCTTTCTGGAGCATCTCAAGGCTCTGTCGTGCAACTGATTGCACTGCTCCTCTGGCCACTGTGGTCTCAAATATTCCGTCTGGAAATGAAAAGAATAAATGAGTGCTTTTCATCCTGGGGCAGGCAGAGCTGCCCAGCGCTGGGAGGGTTGTGGTGCTGCCCTGTGCTTTGATGCTCTGCTGTCCTGCAGCAGGTGAGATCACTGACAGGGGCACCAAGCCTCCTCTTCCCCTTTGCTGCTCTGCAGCAAAATAACTTCCACGGGCTGTTGTGAGAGTGACTAAGAGCAGCTGGAGCGCTCAGGAGAGGGGGAGTTTTGTCTGGAGAAAGCCGAGGAGACACGAGGCAGGGCCATGGCCTGATCCTAAGGCGGTATAAAGCCACTCGAGAGCCTTTCCATTGGCTTGTCCGGGAATCGGAGCCCTCGGACGATCCCCTTTGGGTGTAGGTGTTAACGCGTGTGTTTTGGCAGGTGCCCGGGGAGCTCGGCCCGGCAGGAGGAGACAAGCGGCCGCTCCCCAGGGCCCCTCCAGGGCAGCAGCGCTCGCCGCGTCCCCCCGAGCCCGCTCTGCCCCCGCGGCCCCGGCTCTGACTCAGCTGCGGGCGGGGGAGCCGAGGATGGAGCGGCCCGAGGGAAGAGCCCGATGGAAAAGCCCTTCCCTTCTGCACCTCCCGCACCTCCGGCCCCTTCTCCCCGCAGGGGCAGCGCTGTCACAGCCCAGCCCACCCGCCCGGCTCAGCGCTCCGAGCGCCCGGGGGAGCGGGGCAGCCGGGCTCGCTGCGGCTCGGCTGCGGTGCAGGAGCGGGGCTGCGGGCGGCGAGGGCACCGAGCATCCTCCGCCCGGGCCCGGAGAGCCCCGGCCGGCATCGCCCCGAGAGGAGCCCCGTGCCCCGCTCCGTGCGAGCCGAGCCCGTCCGCCTCCGCAGCCCGGCCGCACCTTGCCCTGCCCTGCCCTGCCCTGCCCGGCTCACAGCCCCGCCCTGCTCACAGCCCGGAGGATGCCCGAGGGAACCGCGGCACCCCCGAAGGCTGTCCCTGTCCCCCGGGCAGCGGGACAGCCGCGCTGCGGAGGGGATGGCGGCTCGGGCCGGGGCTGACAGCGGGGCAGGCTCCTCCTCTCTCCGCGTTTAACTCTTGCCTCGTCCCGCGGCCCCGCACGCCGCCCCCGGCCCCGACCCCCGCCCGCAGCACGGCCCGGCCGCTCCCCCGCCCCGCGGCCACCGGCCCCGACCGCAGCCCCGGCCACCCCCGGCCACCCCCGGGGACCCCCGGGCACAGAGCCCCGGCCCCGCCCGCGCTGCCGCAGCCTCCGGCGGGCCCGGGGCAGCCCGCGGCGCCCCGAGCCCCCGAGCCGGGCGGGCGGCGCAAGGGTTAAGCGGCCCGGTTAGTCAGCGAGGCTCCCGGGGTGATGGCTTGGAAGAGGAGAGTCCCTCTGGCTGGAGTTTAAAGGAGGCAGCTCCAGACAGATTTGTATCGCCGCGGCGGATCGCTTCAAACCAAAGCAAAGCTAAATCCAGCCCGGTCCCTTCCCCGAGGGCCCTCTGGCCGTGCCCCCCTCCTGCCCACCCCGCCGGGCAGCGGGCTGGGGCCGCGGGCCGCACCCGGAGCGAGCCCTGGAGCGGACAGACACGGGGACACACACACAGCACCCAGACGGGCAGCACTCACACCCTACCTTGATCCATAGACCTCATGATGTGGTGGTAGTGTACCAGCCTGCAGGCAGTTTCTCGCTGCATCGGGAATTTAAAAAAAAAAAAAAAAAAAATCTATAACAGAAAAAAAAAAAAAAGGAAAAATAAAAATCTCCTTTAAACCATCTTCAAGCAGTGCCGCCCGGACAGAGGGAACCCCTCTTGCTCGCCTCCTCAGTAAGGGTTTGGAGGTGCAAAGAGGGATCCGAACTGGGCTGAGCGTGTTCCTGAAGTGAAGTCAGTTCTCTGCTCTGAGATGAGGGTTACTAGAGAGGGAAAGGCCACTTCCTTCCCTGCTCCGAGTGTTTATAGTCTTTGAATGCTGTAAAATAACGGGATTCCCTCACTGTTTCCTCCTGTTTATCCCAGTGCCATGGAAACCCCTGGATCGCCTCCATCTCCCAAACTGAGGGCTTTCCTGCAACTTCACACTCAGGAATCCATGACGTCTCCCAGCTCCGGGCCAAGGCAGCTCTGCGGCTTTCTCAGTCTGCAGCACAAGCACTTAATTGTTGAGCAGAAAGTTAGAGAGCGAGTAAGAAAGAAATATGGATGATGTTAAAAATCCCAGTGTGTGCTTTTTAAACAAAACTTGCAGGAACTGCAAAGCCTTTCAAAGCAACGCGGCTTCTGTGCAGAAGTTTTCCTTCTTCCCAGCAGAGACAAGCTCAGGCTGCTGCTGCTTTTACCTTTGAATAAATCATTCAGAAAAGCGAAGTCCCCAGCTTATATTTATGTCTTTTAAATTCACCAGCACTCTATTAATACCCATCTTGTTACTGGCACAGGTTTTGGCTTCTAATTACCACTGGCTCAATTCTTCATACAAAGACGAAAAGAAAAATTAAGAATAGGTGAGTGTGTTTAGTGGCGTTCCACAGACCTCTCTCTGTTCCTATTTTTAGATCGATTTAGGAGAGGAGCAACCCCATGGATTTCCACTGATACACGTGGAGCTTAGCAAGGGTGAAATAACCAAGGAAGCCTCCGAAACCAAGACAACCCGTGTGTGTTTACATGTCCTATGTATAAACAGGAAAATAAAGCAAAAGAAAACAGGAAAATAAAGCCGGGGATGTCATGAACTGCGGCTGTCTCACAATGTATGGTTTTCACTGGTGTGTGAGGAGCATCTGCCTCTCGCTGCGGCGCTGGGCTCGCTACCTCCTTGCGACTGCACTTGCACGGCGCCTTTCCCAGCAGGGATGAAGGGCTCACATATATAAAGCATTCTCCGGGGAGGGTGGCAGCTCTGCAGCCCCTCGGGGAGAGCCGCCGGGGTCAGCCGGAGCCCCGGCTGAGTCACGGCAGCCGCACTTGGCCGGGTGAGAGCGGAGGGCTGCCTGGCACCCGCCCCGCATTTCCATTTTTCACTCCCTCGCTCCCCAGATCGACTCGAAGGAGGTATCGCAATCAGACTTTCTGCTCCTCGCGTTTGTTGTCCTGCAGGCTAGCAACTGCAGGCAGCCCGGGGAAACTCAGAGCACCTCACTTTCCTATCCTTTGTCATCTTTGGACACGTCGGGGCGGAAATACCTTCCCCAGCCCCGCGGGCCCGTTATGCAACCGGCTTCCCCCGGGAGCCCCGGCCCGGGGACCCCGCTGGCCACCGCTCCCCCCGAGCCCCGCAGCGAGACCCCCCCGCACCCCTCGGCTCTCGGGGAGCCTCCTCGGCAGGGCTGAGCATCTCTCCCGCCTGGATGTTCCTGCCTGAGTCCTGGCATGGCGGGGAAGGGCCGAAAAGCTGCACCTGAGCTCCGGCTCGTACCTGGAGGCTTTGCCCGTTCACAGCCTTCTCTCTCCACCAGAGAGATCCCGCAAAGCCTCGGCAGCGGCTCCGCTCCCAGGAGGATCCCGCATCCCCGGCACAGGAGTCACACCTGAGACCCCACATCCCTCTACACAGACGTCACACCTGAGAGCCTCATCCCCCGGTACAGGAGTCACACCTGAGACCCTCATCCCCTGCACAGGTGTCACACCTGAGCCCCGCATCCCCTGGTACAGGTGTCACACCTGAGCCCCGAATCCCCTGCACAGGAGTCACAGTTCAGTCCCCGTATCCCCTGCACAGGAGTCACACCTGAGACCCTCATCCGCTGCACAGGTGTCACCGCCGGCTCTGAGCGCATCCCCCGCCGGCAGCAGCATCACCGGAATCGCCGGATTCCCCTTTGGATACAGTAAAGGGAAACCGAGGTTTCCCAAAGCTGCTACTTTGCGTGGAGAGCAAAACGACTTTAATTAATTACTAGCCGGGAGAAACAAGTAATTAACGCAAGTCGCATCTCCTCCCCGCGGCTCCGAGCATCACCCCCGTTAGAGCCGCACCGGGAGGCGCAGAGCGCGGCCGGGACGGGGTTTCGGGCCCGGGGGCAGTGAAGAACAGCCGGGATGGGGCAAACCGGGGGCGAGCAGGGGGGTCCCAGGAGCCGGGGGGGCCGAGGGCACCCGGCCGTGCCAGGGGGATCCCGGAGCGAGCGGAGAATGGGCCACCCCGACGGAAAGCTCGGCCTCCTCCCACGCGGAGCTGCCGCGGGGGCGCAGCCCGGGCCCGCGGTTCTGGGCACACAGGTTGGCTGCCCTAGGCTGCAGCCTCTAAAAATACAATGTCTTTCTTTTAATAGCTCGGCTTGATCGGCTCCCGCTAGTTCACATGACAGGCTTTTCCTAAAATATCTTCTTCCACTAAGTTTTTTCCAACTTAAAACTGCTGAATCCTGCTACCCAAATTAAACTCAGTGCAACGCGAAAAAAAAAAAAAAAAATAAATAAAATAAATAAATAAAGAAGTGAAAGAGGGCTGGCGGCTGCCTCCGGACTAGCATTCCCCAAACCAGCATATGACACAACTGTAAGATTTCCAAGGCTTTTGGAGAGTTCAGCGAGAGAATCGTGTCCTCCACTGGCTGCAGCTTCCCCGCTGAGTTAAACTTTCCTGACGGAACCTTTCTCCATCTGGCCGCGGCTCCAGCGCGTTGTGAGCGGCCGCGGAGGAGAGGGGGATGTAGTTCAAGTCTTATATAACTGTGCAAGCTGGATGCGGGGGCAGAGACTTTCCCTAGAAACGAGAGATTTTTATATATATATAGTTATTTTTAGCTTCCTTTTTCAAAGGAAGGCCAAATACCTCCGACTTTCCTTTGCTTTCTTATTTTGGTATCACTAAGGGATTTTATTTTTGGAGGTAAGGAGCTATTAATAACTAATATTTTTAGCTATTTATTCCCTCTTTAGGAGAATACTTCCTCTTCCTTTTAGGGGCACATTCTGGACTGCATCCCTACCCCCCAAAAACCGACCCAGCTGCCCCTCTGGGATGTGCCCAGCGGGTGCCTGGCTTTGGGGACAGGGGAGAGCCGCATCTGCTGGCCCCGACCCCGAGCAGCTCCCTGGCTCGGGGGATGGATTTGGAAGCTGAGCTTGTCCCTGAGCACAGCCCGGCCGGGCTCACAGCTCCGTGCCCGGCAGGGGAGAGCTGTGGGGCTTGGGGGGTCCCGGGGGTCCCGGCCCCGGGGGGATCCCTGATTTCCCCTGGCAGCCGCCCACAGCATCGCCCCGCCGGAGGATGAGCCTCCCTGCCCGGCTCCACGCAGGCATTTGGCAATAAAAACGATTATTTTTTGAAATTATTATTATTTCTCATGCTCTTTGGGAGATAAGGCATCAAGGCTTCCTGAGGATGTGCTCTCAGGCCATTGGGGCAGCTGCCTGGATTTTATCATCAGAGACTTCATGGAGACATCTCTGTTTTCCACTTGCAAAAGGTATTTCAGTCTCACAGCAACAATAAGCGATTTTGACAAAAGCTGCTCACCCTTCCAAAGTAAATACTGCTCTGAGAGTGTGCCCTCGCCCACGAGGCTCCTGGAGCAGCCTCCACACGTCCCAGCCGTGCTGCACAGCGGGGCTGGGCAGGATTCCCACGCTCGGGCCGTGTCCTCACTGCGCTCCCGGAGCTCAGCACAGCCCCGAGGTGCCCAGCTCCTGCCATTTGGCACCTCCCTGCCCTTCCCGGCCACTGCTGGAGCATCCTCACACTGTGGGACCTCTTCAGGCTCATTCCTGACCGTGCACTCGTCTAAATAACTGTTAATAATGTATTCACTCTCTTGATTGAGTTACAGAGTGTCTGATCCTGTACTGAGCTCCAGAGAATCCACCCACACAGAGCTCTCCGGGTCTGGAACCAGAACTGCTTGAATTTCCTGCAAATAAGAACTTGCTTTTCATCTCCAATTGAAAAGTCTGCTTTGGGAAGAGGTCTCCAACCAACAGCCATGAGTGAGAGATGCCAATTCTTCTACTTAGCCCTGGATTTTCAGGCCCAGCTACCTGGAAAATTCCCGTTATTGGTTAATCAGGATTAGAACCGGCTCGTGAACCTCCTTCCCTTTGGATAGTGCAGGAGGGAAAGGGGGAGGAAGAAACAACAAGGCCAGGCTGTGCAGGTCCAGAGGCACGAGCTGGATCCACCCTGGAGCTGCTGTGGGCAGTGCCCATCCCTGGGGCACAGAACACCTGGAATTCTGTCCTGCCTGAGCCTGCCAGGGGAGCTGGGCACCACTGAGACCTCAGCTGCACACCACAGCACAAGGAAACATCTGCTCCCTCTGCCACCTCGCTCCCAGCTCATGGAAGGGTCTATGGAACGAGAACATCATTAATTAACCATTTTTTTTTTCACACAAATTGAGAGAGAATTGTAGTTTAGGGTGATATTCTTAAACCTAAAGACAGCCAACCACCCACTGTCAGGGCACTGGCAAAAAGCTGTATAAATTGATAGCATTGATTTCAGTTACATTGAGACATAAGTTGGTTTAATAATAAAAAAAAACACAAATTAATGAAGTTAAACACCTGTGCATTAGGTTCAGGATGGAAACACTGATGCAGTCATTCATTATATCATATGATGGCTAAACTAAATAAAGATTATAAAGAAAGGTTATGACTGTTTAGAAAAGGTGGCTTTAGTCCTTTCATATCAGCGCCAGGGCAAGGGAATCTGATATTATATCCTGAACAGAATTTACAATTCATTACTGGGGCTCTGGCCACACCCGGCAGCTAATCTAGAATTTCACACATTTAATGAACTTCATACTTGAAATATGTGGTCTGTAAAATCTGATTTACACTGTTGTTAAAATAGCTGGCGTTTGAAAGAGAATATATTTTAAACTATGTATTTGTGCACAAAGTTTGTTGTGTTTTTTTTTCCTTTCCAAAAAACCCCAAACCCAGTCATTAATTCACCCCAACACATATAAAACCTTCCCCACAGTGTAATTCCTGCTGCAGTATTTCTTTCAGCACCTCAGATTTACTCCCCACGTTTCTTTAGGGGCAGAGAGCCCCGGTGTGACCAGAGGCACTTCAGCCCCTAAGTCAAGCTGACAAGCCAGCCCTGATGGAGAGCAGGGGCTGTAATTAGTCCTTACCTGCCACCTCTATAAAGCCCCACATTAGGCCAGGCCTGCCTGGGCCAGGCTCTGCGATCCCAGCTCAGCCAAGCGTGTCAGCTTTTTATTGCATGTTAACACCTGATATTTCCTGCGGGCCCTGCTGTCACCCAGGGCTTTGTGGCATGATGTTCTTGAGGGCTGGAGTGGGACAGGGATGAGCTGGGGCTGTGGAAATCAGAGCTGGCTCCTGCTGGGGAGAGCACACGGGCGCTGGAGGAAAGGGCTGGCACCCACGTGTGAAACACAAGAGGTTCCTTTCTTTTGAAGGCAATTTATGGAGAACACGGCGCTTGTAAGAATTAGTTCCACGCTTCAGTAATGAGAGCTGGCAGGGATTCAGCTGGGGCTTGAACAAAAGCCGAGGATTGTGTGAGGGTGGGTGAGTGTGACCTGTTCCTTTACATCAGCCCTGGGTATTCCAGCGAGGCACCAACACCGTGCTCACGTTCCATCTGTGCTGGGAAGCTCCTCTCCTCAGGGGTCACTGCTGCAAACAGAGATTTCCCTCAGAGAATTTGCCTTCTGGGGTGTCTCCAGGAAAGATCAGGTATTAAAACTTGACAGAGAGAATGCTGATCCTTATAAATGTGCCTTTTTCTTCCAAACCCTAATCTCAGATTCACAAGGGTGCAGAGGAGTTCTGCCCCTGCGGGCAGCATCCCTTGCCCTTCCCAGAGCTTTTCTGAGCTGTTTTCCCCATGGCAGTGACACCATTGCTGCTGGAGCAGGGAAATGCTTCAGTGAGACCATTACAGGGCATTTGATTTGTTCTTATTTTTAATAGTCCTGGTCAATGGCAACTTGCATCACTTTTTGTCACAGGGTGGAGGCACCCGTACAAAAGGACCCTGAGGTGAAGCAGAAGCAGCAGAGGACAGAAGTTCCACACCTCAGCCCAGCTCTTTGGAGCAGATGTGGAGCACATGAGTGGATGTGCTGCCTGCCAGCAGCACAGGGCAGGACATCCCTGTGTCCCACTGCCACCCAGACGTGCTCAGGGTGTCCTGAGCTGAGCACAAGAGCCCAGCACAGCCCCTCACCTCCACTCCTGCTCTCTTTATCCTCTGGGTAACTCTGTTTTTACCCTGGTAAACAACTCTCTGGGTATGGGTAAGCTACTCAGAGTGTACATTTAAAATAAAATCTGTTTCACATAAAAGGACAAATGAGAACGACTATTACCCCCATCTTTACTGCATTAAATTCTTTTGCACAGATTGTTCTTGTTACTACTCCTTTCTGAGAGAATCTGAAGAGCAGACAATATTCTGCCTTACGTGGACAATTCCAGCAAGCCAAGAGCTTTAAAGTGGGAGTGCAGTGATTTTAAAACTCTTTTTTGTAACCCTCTCAGGTCTTGGGCCACGAAGGGAGGAAGAGCAGGAGAGGGCAGGACAATCTCCTCATAGCCTGATCCTGCAAGATGCTCATCATCTCTAACTTTAACTTTTACAGCAGCAAAATTTTGGAGATGTGCCACATAACCCAGAGAGCCCCACAGCAGCCAGAGAGTTTGAAGACCATCAAATGCTCATGGCCTAAGGAAGCCCCAGCATCAGCTCTGATGATCACCCTTGGACAGTGCTGGACACTCCAGCTTTCCATCCATTCCCTGAGCAGCTGCAGAGGTGCCTTCCCTGCTGCTCTGACTCTCACAGCTCACACAGGCACTCACCTTCAACATTTAGCACAGCTCTGATTTGCATCTGCAGTTCCAGAAGAAGACAGAAGAGAATCCAGTGAAATGTTTGGACTGGGGTTTATCAACACTCCCAACCAGGTTTATAAAGCCTGCAGTCACCTTTCTCATTTAAAACCAGACATCTGAATACTCTGTGGAAGAAAGAACTCTCCTGTAAGATTGACTCCCATGTTTAAGGTGCTGAGAAAGTCTAATCATCAGGACAGGAACACTTCTCTGCTTTCTGTGCTCTACCACAGGTTCCCTCTGGCCCCATCTCCTACCTGGGAAGGGGGAGCAGGAGCTCTTCTCTCCCTCTGGTGAAGATGCAGGAGAACATTTGATGCCACAGCAGTGTGGGGGAGAAGAGGCAGTGGCAGTGCCTGGAGCCATCAGAAGGTGAAGATCAGCGAGGTTTTCCTCTCTCTGAATGGTTCACAGTGCAGGGAAGCCCCTGCAGCTCCATCAGGCTCAGAGTGACACCCAATTCCAGCCAGCACCTATTCTCTCTTAGAAAAAAGGCAAATCAGAGACACACCAGTGTATAACACAACCCCAATTTGAAAAACAAGGCCACTGGCATTCTCTGGTAAAGCCCAGGCTGAAAACTTACCCAGGATGTGTGATCTTCCAAAAATCTGCCAGCCCCTGCAGTGTTCAGACTTCTTGCATGACCACAGCCACATGAAGAATGAAATGAAACCCGAAGGAAATCTTTGACATTTCTACTATTATGCAATGTTTGGGTGAAAAAAAAAAATTGCTGAAATTCTCCTTCCCTTCCAGAGTGAGTTTAGAAAAACTATTTCTAGCTTTTTTTAATTACACATTTCACCATTAAAAAGAAACCATCCATAAATTAAAGGAACCACTAACCAGGGCTTATGTAACCCATTTAGAGTGGGAAATTGGTAACACTTGGAAGCAAAGTCTGTTCCTGTGATTTCTGGAGTCTACACCATTCATTTGATGTGTGCAAACATCACAAAAATGGTTTATTTGATATTTGCATTAATTACTTTATACCAAAAAAAAAGTTAAGTCATTAAAAAGGGCATCTGTGTCATATAGAATCTAAAAGAAACACTTCCATAGATGGTCAGTGATCTGAGGGATAGTTTATCACTGCTTTCAATAAACAGTCTCCCAAGTTAGAGATTTACTTTATCCAATTGCACTCTTGATTTTCTTTTTTTAAAAAAAAGAGTGTTTATGGCTCTAATACATTTTTGGTAGAAAATCGCTTCACTGTGTTTGCACTCAGCATTATTGACGTGTCCCCTGTGGAGAATATTCAGTGTTAAATCCTTCCTCTGCCCCTGTTGCTGGCCCTGGGACTGCTCTTGTGCCGAGCCACAGACTGAATCAAATGGCCAAGGGATGAGAACATTCCCAAAATAGCTGTTCCTAATGCTGTTGCATCACTGCTCTTCCCAGGGCAGGATATATCTGTGTTCCAATGACAATTCCCTCCTGATTCCCAGCAGTGGCTGCCAGCAGCAGTGACCACCCCTGTCACAACCAAACCCAGCTCTAGGAAGAGTTTAACCAAGCAGCTCTGCTCATTTCTTGGATTTGCAGGTTAAAGGTTAAAGGGCCACAGCACAACTTCTCCAGATCCTGACAATTCCCACACACAATTCCTGGCTGACCACACCAGGACTGACCAGCTGCATCATACAGGGGGGAAGTAAAGAAGTTGAATAAAATTTATTTTTTCCACCTTGTTTTACAACATTCCCTTTTAAGTTCTTACACATCTGCGACATGTAACTCCACAGAACAATAAATAATTGGCATTCATATTTCTCTTGACTCAGGAGTATTTACAGGTTGTTTAGCTGGATGACAGGTACAAAACATCGGCATCACAGTAAATACCATTTTGACACCAGAATTCATTTCCCCATTAAAAATTAAATTAACTTAACACTGATTTTTAAAACAATTTTAACAATTAAAAATGTTCTCGAAGGCATATAAGTACACAAGTTGTCGTAGGCAGTAGTAATGGACCATATTGGCAAAGCTGTGAACCACAGGATTTCATGCAAATCATAGAGTTTAACACTCATGAAATGACTAATAATAAATAAATGTATTTATTATGAGGAGGAATAAATATATATTTATTTATTATGAGGAGCCCATCCAGCTCCTGCTGGCCCCAGGCACCGTGGGATGAGCCCAATGCCACAGGAACAGCTTGGGACATGGAGCTGCAGGGCTCAGATCCCTGGGGCAGGGCTGTGCCTGTGCAAACCAGGGGGTTTTAAGCAGCAGCTTTCTCACACCTGAACCCCTCAGAGCAGCTTGAGGGATTCCCCTGGGCTGGGGGTCCCCCATAACCCAGCTCCCCTCGGCAGCTCCAGAGCCCGAGGCTGGCTGGGTTTGGCTGGGATTGGGGAGCACAGGAAAACCCCTCTGGAGCAGCTCCCAGCACAGCCTGGGACACCAGGGCCACCAGGGCCACCAGGGACACCAGGGCCACCAGGGCCACCAGGGACACCAGGACCACCAGGGACACCAGGGATGGTGCTGCCCTCCCTCAGCCAGCTCTGATCACACCCTGCACAGCCTGGAGCTGCTGAATGCAGGGCTGGGCTCCCACTGCACCACGGGCTGAGCTAAACAAATCAACAGGACAAGCTCTGTGGGGAGAGAAATCCAGAGAGAAGGGGACAGAGAGGGCTGTGACACACCTGCAATTACTGCAGGGGGACAGGAAGAGAACAGTGTGTGCCACAAAACCTCACCCTGCAGCAGCTCAGCACAGGCAGCAGGAGCAGGGTGGGATTCAGAGCATCACCTGGAGCCAGGGGCAGCAGGAACAGGGTGGGATTCACTCAGAGCATCACCTGGAGCCAGGGGCAGCAGGAGCAGGGTGGGACACACACAGGAGCATCACCTGGAGCCAGGGGCAGCAGGAACAGGGTGGGATTCAGGAGCATCACCTGGAGCCAGGGGCAGCAGGAGCAGGGTGGGATTCACTCAGAGCATCACCTGGAGCCAGGGGCAGCAGGAGCAGGGTGGGATTCAGGAGCATCACCTGGAGCCAGGGGCAGCAGGAACAGGGTGGGATTCACTCAGAGCATCACCTGGAGCCAGGGGCAGCAGGAGCAGGGTGGGATTCACTCACAGCATCACCTGGAGCCAGGGGCAGCAGGAGCAGGGTGGGATTCAGGGCATCACCTGGAGCCAGGGGCAGCAGGAGCAGGGTGGGATTCACTCACAGCATCACCTGGAGCCAGGGGCAGCAGGAGCAGGGTGGGATTCACTCAGGAGCATCACCTGGAGCCAGGGGCAGCAGGAGCAGGGTGGGACACACACAGGAGCATCACCTGGAGCCAGGGGCAGCAGGAGCAGGGTGGGATTCAGGGCATCACCTGGAGCCAGGGGCAGCAGGAGCAGGGTGGGACTCACTCACAGCATCACCTGGAGCCAGGGGCAGCAGGAGCAGGGTGGGACTCAGGGCATCACCTGGAGCCAGGGGCAGCAGGAGCAGGGTGGGATTCACTCAGGAGCATCACCTGGAGCCAGGGGCAGCAGGAGCAGGGTGGGATTCACTCAGGGCATCACCTGGAGCCAGGGGCAGCAGGAACAGGGTGGGATTCACACAGAGCATCACCTGGAGCCAGGGGCAGCAGGAGCAGGGTGGGACTCAGGGCATCACCTGGAGCAGCCCCAAAGCACACAAGTCACACATGAACTGCTACAGCATAACTCACACCGATAAAGGAATAGGAAGAACACTAAGGCCACAAACAAGATACTACACAGAAGAAGGAAAAAACAATGCTTCACTCCCCAAAAGTACAAATTATGAGCATACTAGAGGAAAAGATGAGATTTCCAGCAGAGAATCCATTTATTTTAATGTACAGTAAATAGGAACACATGTATTAAATTTTGCTTTTAAAAACGTTTTTAAATAACTTAAGAGAAATGGGTTGCAAACATAAAGTGCTAAACTTGAAAAATAGAAGTGTTCCTCTTTCCTGCTGTTTGCTAGATGGCAGTTTTAGTCTCTGACTGCTCTGAAAAATGTAGTGCATATCCAGGCAGAAATGACTTCCTGGATTTACTACCTTGTGCAAAAACACGAGCTGCAAAGAACATAATCCACACCCCAAAACACAGCTATAGATCACTATCAACTCTACTAAATACGCTACTAAACTTATGATTCAACAAATACAGATGAAATCACAGTTCACTCCCTTTCTTGGTGTAAGCTAATAGTTTGCAAATATGGTCCACTCAGTGTAAACTGTATTGACTTGAGGAAACAGTGAATTCTACCATTTATATGTCTCAAATATTTACACACAGTAGCTTGGCACTGTTGCTGTTGCAGGACACTGAACCACCAACACACAGGAGAGAGGGACAGGGCCCCAGAGCCCAGAGGGACTGGGCTGCTCAGTCACCCCCTGGGGCCAAAAGGAATTCTTGGTTCTTGTATTTAAACTAATGAAAGCAAATCAGATGGGATATTGGGCAGGAATTCCTCCCTGGGAGGGTGGGGAGGGCTGGCTCAGGTGCCCAGAGCAGCTGGGGCTGCCCCTGATCCCTGGCAGTGCCCAAAGCCAGGCTGGATGGGGCTGGGAGCACCTGGGACAGTGGAGATGTCCCTGCCAGGACAGGGGTGGAAATGGATGAGTTTAAAGTCCCTTCCAACCCAAACCATTCCATGATTCTGTGAAATGCTGTCTGGGGACTCCAGAACAGTGGCACGGCCAACACCATCTAGTCATGATGAAGACAATGTTAAGGGATCTTTCTGGAAAAACAGCATTAATTGACAGGAGGCTGTGAGCCCAACTCCCAGAAGAGAGCTCAGGCTCTGGACTCTGCCCTGGGACAGGAGCTCAGGCTCTGGGCTCTGCCCTGGGACAGGAGCTCAGGCTCTGGGCTCTGCCCTGGGACAGGAGCTCAGGCTCTGGGACAGGAGCTCAGGCTCTGCCCTGGGACAGGAGCTCAGGCTCTGCTCTGGGACAGGAGCTCAGGCTCTGCCCTGGGACAGGAGCTCAGGCTCTGGGACAGGAGCTCAGGCTCTGGCACAGGAGCTCAGGCTCTGGGACAGGAGCTCAGGCTCTGCCCTGGGACAGGAGCTCAGGCTCTGGGACAGGAGCTCAGGCTCTGCCCTGGGACAGGAGCTCAGGCTCTGCCCTGGGACAGGAGCTCAGGCTCTGGGACAGGAGCTCAGGCTCTGCCCTGGGACAGGAGCTCAGGCTCTGCCCTGGGACAGGAGCTCAGGCTCTGCTCTGGGACAGGAGCTCAGGCTCTGTCCTGGCACAGGAGCTCAGGCTCTGCCCTGGGACAGGAGCTCAGGCTCTGTCCTGGCACAGGAGCTCAGGCTCTGGGACAGGAGCTCAGGCTCTGTCCTGGCACAGGAGCTCAGGCTCTGCCCTGGCACAGGAGCTCAGGCTCTGCTCTGGGACAGGAGCTCAGGCTCTGCTCTGGGACAGGAGCTCAGGCTCTGGGACAGGAGCTCAGGCTCTGGGACAGGAGCTCAGGCTCTGCCCTGGGACAGGAGCTCAGGCTCTGGGACAGGAGCTCAGGCTCTGGGACAGGAGCTCAGGCTCTGGGACAGGAGCTCAGGCTCTGCTCTGGGACAGGAGCTCAGGCTCTGGGACAGGAGCTCAGGCTCTGGGACAGGAGCTCAGGCTCTGCCCAGGGACAGGAGCTCAGGCTCTGCCCAGGGACAGGAGCTCAGGCTCTGGGACAGGAGCTCAGGCTCTGCCCTGGGACAGGAGCTCAGGCTCTGCCCTGGGACAGGAGCTCAGGCTCTGGGACAGGAGCTCAGGCTCTGGGACAGGGGTTCAGGCTCTGGGACAGGAGCTCAGGCTCTGGGACAGGAGCTCAGGCTCTGGGCTCTTTCTCTCCTGTGCAGCCAGGGAACAACAGCGCCAAGCAGTGCCAGCTCCACCCGTGGTTTCTCTGATGTGGGAAGAAGACAGCAAATAACAAATTTAGCACAGACTGAAGAGCCTTAGACAAGGATGGCTGCCACTAAAGGCCCATCCGTGTCTGATGCATCAACCCAGCTCCAAAAGGTCCCTGTACATCTCTGTCCTTCTGCTGAGAAGCCCAAGCACTTGTTGCTCTCCTCATGATAATGTGGACCAAAGTTTATAATAATGACAGAACTCATTGAGTTTAATTTTTGAAAATTAAAAGCACATAAATTTGCTCTGCACACAAGCCTAATGCCTTGTATGAGCCCACTCCTGTGATTCAGGTTTGCTTTTTAGAACCAAGCAAGTGCCAGGCTCCAGAAACTGCCTCTCTGCAGGGAGTGTGTCATTAAAACATCCACCTAGGAGTGCCTCTGCTTATTTGCAGCTCATCCTCAAAGTTTCACACTAACAGGAAACAGATTTCATGGAGCTGTGAGGAGTAGCAGCTCTGTGACCTCTCCTTTCAGTCTCCAAGGATTCAAGACACGTCTGCCACATTGTCTGCAGAACAGTACGAGTCTCTTCTCACGTTGTCGACACATTTCAAGGATGATCAACTGCAAAGTTCTGTTCCAAAGAGGATTTGCCTTAGTTTAGATAATTTTCTCCTACACAAATAAATACAGAGTAAAACTATTATGTCACCGGCTCCTTTTAACAGGAAGCACAAAAGCTAAACAAAACTGAATTTTCTCGTTTTGAGCTCCCACTTCTGTGTCTTTATCAATGGCTGGATACCTCCAAAATCACTGGGGTGACCACGTTTCAGAGGAAGGAAAATCTCAGACACGCTCAGATTCTCCAGTGTGTGTAGATCCGACAGGCTGGAGCCCCATTATGGAAACAACATGCCATAAATCAGGAATCAGCTGTCAGCAGTGCAGTGCATCACCTACATTAAGGGATTTCCAAGATGTAAGAAGAATGTAACTACTTGAAATCAAAAAGATGAATAACATAAAAAAAACGTAACACAATGCAAAGGACAGCGCAGACACTTAAAAAATTCACTTTAAATTGTCAAATGTAAATCCCAAGGTCAGGTAGCAGCTTCCACAGACCTTGAACCATGCAAGAGAAACCCATTGCCATCGCAGTTCCATGCATTTGACCCCAGGTAAGTAGAACAAAAGTGCCAAGAACTGGATGAGCTCAGAGCCTCCACCCTGCAAACCCTTCTGGTGCTGGGTTGCCGTTCAGGGCAGTCTCAAGTGTCTCACTACAGCAGCAGGTACCAGAGATTACCACGGGCTCCTGATGGGGACGGGCAGCTGGGGGTGTCTCTGGGCAATGTCTGTCTCCGTGGGCAGGAGCAGCCCTAGGACGTGAGCTTGGAGTAGCTGGGGGGAGAAAATCTCCGTCTCAGGTACTTGAGGACGTAGAGGGGCAGGCAGCTGACCAGGGTGATGACAGTGACCTTCCACAGGAACGACAAGGTGGCAATGAAGTAAACATCTGCGTGGAGAAACGAGCACAGAGTCAGAAACGCGGGGGGAACCTTCTGGGAAGGGCTGCAGAAAAGCAGCTCCATCTACCACCGCTTCCCTCTGCCCGTGGCACGGGGTTGGAACGGGATCATCTTCAAGCTCCCTGCCAAGCCAGGCCATTCTGTGATTTTACAATTCTTCAAACTGCCCCACCTCCAAGTTCAAAGCTCATATGGTACCTGGCTCCTCACTCCTCCCCAGCAGAGGCAGAGATGTGCTGAGCACTGGGGTGTAAGGAACGTGGCTGTCACAGGTCACTGCCCTCCCAAACCCCACCTGAAACAGGGAGATCCTCCCACTCTGGGAGCTGCCTCAGCTGCTTGGCCCAGCCCAGCAAACACAGCTCTTGACTCAAAACCCCTCAGAGTCTTTATAAAAAGAGTTAAAGAATCGTTCAAAATGGAACTGGTATAACCAATGCAAGAGACAGATCCAGCCAGGGGGAAGTTATCCCTGTTGTCTTCAGTTAGGAAAGAGCTTTGTGGAAGAAGCAGTGACATCTTGTGGCTCCTGAATGAACACTGGAACAAGCCCATGGGTCTGATACTTGCAACTCGACAGTTACTGGAGAAATCTGGAACTCCTCACCCTTTTTCTCCAGCCAGGGAATAGGATTAGTTCTGCTTCAGGCAACTAAACCACCACCAACAAGCAAACCCGTGAGAGAATGGTCCCAGTGAACAGATAAAATAAGGCAAGTTTTAGGAGACAGCTCCTTCACCCAGCCTAAAAGACCAAATCTTTCAACCCAACAGCAGAGAGTTCCATCTTCCATCTCAAATTCCCAAATGGAAATAAAGGTCTCTGCTACACGACACAGCTGACACGTGCTGGAGCTCAAAGAATGATGAGATTCACTGGGTAGCACGTTCTGCTGACCATCTTTGCCCTCTCTAGCATTTTGCCATGGGAAGAAACCATAAAATATCTTCAAAGTGCATTCAAATCACACAGAGCTTACTGTGGTACCCCTGTCCCTGTGCCTGCTGCTGGCTCCACCAACAGCCTTTTGCTCAATTCCACCCTGGCCATGACCTGACTGGAGGAGAGCACTGAACCTCACCAATAAACTCGTGCAAGAAGACCAGGGAAGCGATGTAGCAGGAGAGGCTGAGCAGCTCAGCCACGATCATGAGCCAGTGCCACGTCTGGATTGTCAGTGCCACCATCAGCAGCTCGGTGAGAATCAGGGACGTGAAGGAAATGGCAACAATGTGCACAAATTCCGACTCAAAGAGGAGGAGTGCTCCATACATGATGATGCTGCCTGCAAGGGAATGGAACTGTTTCAGTCAAACACCAGGCTCAGCTCTAAAACCCACAGTTAGGTCTTGGAAAGGCTGAAACAATCCTATCTTGAGGCTGTTTTTCATGAAACCTGATGAACGTAACGACAACGAATCAGTTACTATTTAGGAGACAGAACTGATGAGAAGACAGGGAAAAGTTAGAGCAGCGGTACCCAAAGCTTTCTAACAGTCTATCATACTCACAGACACATGGAGATAGGAAATTAATACATGCTGTTTTGGCAACTGGAGATCTCTAACACCACGAAACTCTATCCTCCCACAAAAGCACTTGGTCACTACTCAGAAGCTAAAAGATATCCAGTTCTTCTATATCCTACCACACTGCCTCGGTGCCAAGAGGCAGCCCAGTGTTGAAAAGCTCAGTGGATACAAGTGAGCCTCAATTTGCACCCCTGGGCCGAGATCTCTCCCCTTTCCACCTCCCCCTAAGAGAATCCCATTAAAGCTCTGCTAATGAGGCATTGTTTGTGCTCCCATCCCGGCTGGCCAGGGCTCGCTCCAGGCCACCTGCACAAATAACTCATGTGAGCAGCATGAGTAATCCACACCAACATCCATCACTCAGGCCGCCTCCGGAAGGGAAAACCTGCGAGGGAACCGAGCTGGAGCCACGCAGTCCAAACCCAGCTGCGAACTTTCCAAACTCTCAGAGTTTTGGTCGGGCTCATCTCTGCTAGCAACTGGCCCGTGGCTTGGCTGCTGCTCGCTGGCTAGTGAGCACGGCTCTGGTGGAGTCACCTGGCCAAAGCCTGGAACCAGAGAGCGCTCTCAGCTCAAGGAGGAATCTTCCCCCCATGGCATCACCCCCTGGCTGCTGCCCTGCACCGCTTGGGAGTGTTCTCCCAGAGCCTGGCCTTTGCCCTTGTGTTACTCAGCATCCCAAGGTCCCCGTCACAGGGCTCCTGTGATGGATTTCAGGAAATAAAGCTAACAGAGGTTTTACACTCCTCCATTCACTCCCTGCTGAGGATGCCAACCTCAATTAAATCCATAAGAATTACCTGCTTGTTTTGACCCCTTATTCTGACTCTTTTTCATAAAGAGTTTTGGAAAACAAGGAAATTTGCCACTTCAGCTTTTAGCTCCACATTATTGACCTGTTTTCTACAATCCCCTGATTAATACTTATAGAGAGTATTTCAGTTTGAGGGTACTTGATAAAAAAAATTAAAATGAAAGAAAATACCTTCTTGGATATATACCCAAATTACTACATCCACTGTTGAAAATGCATTGTAATTAAGGTATTTACTTAATTGCTTTAGCAACCTAATTAGAATGCATGAGATATGATCAAGAACATGAGCTTGACTCTGACCCTGAATTACAGATGCCTGTGAAGCAACCAGAACTACTGCCACTTCCATTTTTGGATAAAATACAGAAGGCTACAGATGCTGCATTTTCCATGATGACAAAAACCTGCAAAATCCAAAGATTGGAGAAGTTTTCCCACCAGAAGGGACAAGTCATGAGCTCTGCTCCACAGCCCTGCAGGGAACCTGCACAGAATTGCAGTGCACCGTGGGAAGAGACACAGTGGTTTGAATTCTGCATCACAGGCTTGACCAATTACTGCCAATATTTGGGTTTTTGATCATTTTTTTTCCTGTGGTAACGCTACCAACATTTTCTGAGACAAAAAAAATATACATATTATCTAATATATATATAAGGATAATATATATAAGGATACTTTGGGAAATTCATTTTATGCCTTACTTAACTTCCTGCAACACCAAAACTTAGAAAGTGACACACGCTACAACATCTAAAGGCACAAGCAGGAGTTGATTTCTTACCTTGATAAATGCTTATCAAGACCCAGATTAAAAATGTTTTGTATGACAACGGTCGTCCCTGGGTGGGGAAAAAAAGACAAAGCTCCATTGGGGTTTTCTTCTATGAAATTCACTTATTGATCAGCTTAGAAATTAATAAGAGAATGGGAAGATGATTTGGAAAAAAAAAAAAATAAATAAATCAAGCAATCCAGAGGCAGTGCCCATTTATTCTCATTTCTCTGGGTGCACCAAGGGGCTGTGGAAGCTCAGGGCTCCCCCAGCATAACCTGGCTCTCACTGCACACACAATTAATCCAGGGCAAAGGTGGCTGGGGAGGTTAGTCACAGGGCTGTGGAATGTAAGATGTGTGTGTACACATACACATCAATACTGTATTTCTAGACACACACAAATCACCCTCGTATTGAAGGCAGATAGATTTAAAAAACCATCTCCAGCCAACACAGCTATACCAGCACAAAACCCTCTATGTTTAGACCAGGCCTAAGGATGGCTGAAGAATTAGTGGTTTATGACATAAGAGACAACATCCAAGTGAAACCAGATGGAGACTTATTGAGGCTCTGGAAAAACAGGCTGTGCTTCTGAGGGTATCTGTTTTACAGGAATCCTTGAGGGAGAGGATCTGGGGAAGACTCAGTCCACCCTTTCCTCCAACTGAGAAAGATGTTCCCAGGCTGCATACCCCAGTTATTCAAAACATTTTCCAGGGAGGAAGAAAAAAAAAAAATTAAAAAGGAACCTGAGACAAGATTTACCTTCCTGGTATTTCTATGGTAAACATAAAATAAAGTTTTCTTTGTCTAAGGAGAAGGACCTGACTTAGATGCTAAAGCTACAAAAATGGCAGGGCAAGCAAACCTTTAGATCATGCTCCAGTCAAATTTCTAGTGAAGGAACTCTGGAATAACCTCCTGCCTCCATTAAATGAGCGTACCCCTTCCCCTCTTCCCTTTTCTGGCTTCAGGACAGTGCCAACTCCCCAACAATTTCTCTTTTCCCTTTATTATGGAACAAATTGGTAATATTAAATCCCTAGAATTTCCCACAGAATGGAACTTCTACTTGTCCAGCCATTTTTAATAATTTGCATTTCATGCAGTATTCAATAAGCAACTGCCTGGAATTCTGGTTCTATCTGTTGATTCAAATTTGACTTTAACAGAATTTTGCCTGGAAAAGCCTGATAAAGTTCTGGATCTCCTGGCAGCACATTTGACTTTACACATTTAGAGTTTCAAATCATGATGAGGATCTTGCCTAAAAGCAAAACACACAAACAAGAGTCTCCCACACCTTAAGAAGATCTTTGTAGAGCTCTGGGTACAACATTGCAACTTCAGACTTCACATCCTTGTCCAGGACAAGAGAAAACACAGGAAACATGGTGTAAATTGTGGAGTACCTGGGAAGAAGGCAGAAGAACAGTAAATTATCTCAGGTGGAGATGAGCAAAGAAATGCAAGGCTCCAGAAAGGAAATAAATATTCTTTAAGTGCCCAATAATGTACACATTATAAAAACTGGCAAATGGAGCACACCAGAGTTTTGCAGCTGGGAAAAAAAACATCAGGATTTGCTTTTTAGTGACTTTTGATCAGGAACACTCAAACACAAGTGACTGGTTCAAATAATGCACTGGGTTATTAATGGAGCCAAGCATTGCCCTGTGCCCATCCCAAAGTCTGCTCTACAGCTCAGGTTTGATTCTGTTTGCACCAGAAGTCAGTGGAGATGAATTTGCTGGTTTTTTAAATTATGTCACACTGGGATTTCAGTCACAATGTCCTGTTTTAGACAGTTTTTGGACAGGAACTAAGGTTGGCTTGTCCCTCATCCTGGCACTGCCTCTCACTGCTGTACAGACAGCAGCCCAGAACAACTGTCCCTCTGCTTTTACTGGGATCCAAGGGATGTTCCTGGAGGATGGGCTGCTTCACAGATGGGACAGCCACCCTTCTGGAAAGGTCTCTGGAAGGGTCTGCACTGGAAGGGGCTCATGTGCAGCTCCTGAAGCTGTGCATGATTGCAGGAGTGGAGATGTGCATGGCTTGCATGCTCATCAGCCCCAAAGTGTTCACTGTGCAGAGCTTTTCCTCACTACCAGTAAAAAAGGGAGCTCTTACCCAATGATGAGGAAGCCTTGGTAGAGAGGAACTGAAGCAAAGTAAAACACTGATGAGAAAACAGCCTAGAAAAGAAATGAGCTTTTTAGGCACTGAGATAAAGTAACAGCTTCAAAATGCACTGTTCAAACCAGAACATTCCTGCAGTGGGTTCTCCCAGATGCTGAAATGAAGACAGACCAATGGACTATCAACCCTTCCCAGTGCTTTGGAGCAGTTGCTGGTACTTGTCCAATACCAGGAATTTTTCTCATGTGTTTTCATATCAAAGCAACAACCTCAAGTCCTAATCCATGAAAATTTTCAGGAGAAGAAATAGCAGCATTCCAAATGAGACCCTTCCTTTATGATTTGCCTTCTCCACCTCTCTGGAAACCCCCTCCTGGCAGCCCATTTACCTGCATGGTGCTGATGCAGAGGCTCCTGTGGATCACAAACTGGCTGAGGGCTGCAGACCTCTTGTAGCTGTTCCTTCCATGGACCATGAGCAAACGACCCAGGTGCTTGAACTGAGTGATGGAGAAATCAGCTGCCAGCGATGCCTGCTTCCCTTCCTGGGAACAAGAGCAAGGAAAAGCACGGTGAGATCATTTCAGCCCTGGAAACAAAGAATATCATGTTATTGTTAAGTTATCACTGACAGAATTTCCAGGAATATCTGCAGTACGTTAGGTGAGGGAGAGAATTGCCTCAGTACTTCTCCATCCACTGTGGGTTTTAAGCAAAGAGCAAAAATAAGAGGAGAATTCCCATTTGAACCTTGGCCTCCAATTCTACTCCAAGGCAGCCTCTGGATTCTGATTCACAACACACATGTTAACGTGACACTCCTATCAAGTCAGTGCTGAACACAAATTCTCAGTCTCAAAAGTTCACACAGTTTTGGCTCACTGCAAGCACAGTCTGTCTGCTGCTGCCAATCCAGTCCTGCAGCCCCACACAGCTCCAGGTGCAGGAATCAGAGCTCTAACCCAGAGTTTGTTTTGCAAACTGATATGAACAGTTTTTAATTGTGCATGTAGGGTATATCTTACCAGTGTAATTATAACTCCAGCACTTGGAACATCAAAAACCCCAAAAATAACCATGAGGGTACAAATTCAGGGATTCTGCCAAGAACAAAATAATGAATTTAAGCTCCCTTTAACAGTAGTCTCCTTTGTAGCCAAATTATTTCTCATGATAGGGCTACTGGTCTGATGATGACTCTTGTGGGAGCTTGTTCCCTTTCTTGCACAAATATCTGAGGATTCATTTATGAGTTGCTTGAAAACTGGCCACAGAAATTCTCACTAAACACAAGGTAATCTCACCTTTCCTTCAACTCCAACACCACAGTCAGCCTCCTGGATCATGCTAACATCATTCCCTCCATCACCTGCAAGGCAGAGCACAAACAAAACTGGGAATTAAGCAACAGGAGCAACCTGCAACCCCACCAAAGTCATCTGCACCACACTGGAATAGTGTAAGAAACGCTTAACCCAACCAACAAAAGCAAGATTTTAAATAGAAGTCTTGAATTTAAGTTCTTGAGCTTTGTTTTAACAGCCCCCCAGGTCAGTGATGGATGTTTCTCACTTGTAGGTGGTACCATCATATCCACAATGCCAAAAAAAAGCTCACTGGTTAACAGTGGCACTTCACCTGATCAGTTCAAGCTCTGTTGGCAAAGATGCCACCTGAAAGGGTACGATGAGGAGCTTGGCATTGAATTCCCACATGTGAAATTTACATCACCTTCTCCATCATCCCACCAAACCTCCTCTCCCAAAATGCCCATTTCCAGGGGCACGAGATGACGCCAGACTGTCGAGTCAGAGAGAAGGAACTGCAGACACCACTCCCCATGGCCAGTGCTCCTGGCTGGTCACTCACCCACGGCACAGGTGAGCTTGCCCGTCCTCTCCTGCAGCAGCCGCACGATCTGGGCTTTCTGCGTGGGGGCGCAGCGGCAGCACACGACAGCGGGGCACTGGCACGCCAGCTCCATGAACTCGTACTCGTAGTACTTGAGGCACACCTGGGGCACACAGCACACTCCTGCCTCACACCTGCTCTCTGGGCACCAGCCTTTCACCAGCCCAGCCTCCCGGGCTGCCCCTGCCTGGAGAGGCTCCCTGGAACAGAGGCTGGGCAGAGCTAAAGGAATAAAGTGGGGATTTGTTAAGAGGCCTTTAAGGGATACACCTTGGGCAGTGCAAGAGCCCAGCCATGGCTACAGCCAAGGTGGACTCTGAGTCACAGTCTGATCAGTTTTGGTCCATTTCCATATTGGGGTGAATTGTGCAATTCCAGCTGCAGGTGATGCAGTCCCACCCTCCAGGATTGCTCCATCAATTTGCTGTCATTTCCCTTTTTGGGCCTGAAGCTGCAGCAGTGCCCTTGGTTCTGGGGCTGGGAAAGGATTGTTGTGCCTGCCTGAGCTGTGAGGAGAGCCTGCTGACACTTTCTATGAAGTTCAGAGTCACACACTAGTACAGAATCCAGAAAACACGAGAGCTAAAGCTTAAGGCATCACTACCTCCAGCGAGTCCCCCGAGATGACCAGGGCACAGTCGTGCTTGCGGCGGAAGGCGTTCAGCTCCAGGTGGGCTTCTCCTCGGTTTGTCACCTGGGGGAGGATGGAATTGAGCAAGGTGTGCTTCACTGGGGCGAGAAAACAGCAAAAAACCCCAGAGGGAACAAAAGTGGCACAGCCAGGACAGGCAGCACACTGAGTTAGGGCAGGCAGTCACAGGAACAAAAACGTGGGGTAGAAAGCTGGGTCCAAAGAATAAAAATACCCAGCTGGAAAGCAGTTGTGATCTCACAGCCCTCCTGTCCCAGGGCCTGGGGCCCTTCAGAGAGGGTCTGTGGGTGTTACTCACTAGTCTGAAGATATGGATGTCCTGTGTCCGTGTCACCAGATGGGCGTTCTTGGCTGTACACGTGGCTGTCTCCAGCTTATCCCCCGTCAGCATCCACACCTACAGTCCAAACATGTCCTGTGTTAAACAAAGCTTAACAACAACCTCTGCAGGACCTCTGCAAGTACCTCCTGCCCCTTCAGGCTTATAAAAGGACTGTTAAAATACACATACAAATGATTCTTCTAAAAAAAACTCTGTTTTAAAACACGCAAGAAAATTCCCACACGTGAAAGAAAGCAAAGCTCCTCAAAGAGAGCCACAAAGGAAGCTACAAACTCTGTGTAACATTTTTCCCACCTGCAGCATTTCAAGATTCTGCTGATAAACCCACAAAATGCAAGCTAAAAGAAATGTGTATTTGTGTGTTAATGTGTCCCTCCCCAGCCATTTCTCAAACGGGCCCTGCTGCAGAAAGATCCCTCCTGGCCCAGCCTGAAATGTGGATGATGCAACTGGGGTTAGCTCAGTGCTGATGTGTACGTCTGGAACACGCTAACTTGGTTGAGGGTTTTTTTTTAGATTTTTTAATTTTTTTTGAATCTACACTGCTCCTTTTATTTTGTGCTGGTGAGGGGAGGGAGTTAGAAAGCAATGTCAGCAGCAATGGCTGGGAATTCCTTCTCCAGTGTAAATATATCACAGCGAGTTTGGTTTTTTCCACTGGTGTTTTTATTCTTTCAAGACACTGCCCAAGAACATTTAATGAAAAATAAAAAAGACCTTAAGAAAATCCCAAAACATCAACAAAAGACGCCCCACAAAGACTCATTCCCTTGTTAAATAATCAGAGGTTGGAAAGGTTTGATATTAGCAAGATGGTCCCTGTGATGAACTGCAAGAATTCCCTCTGGATTTGCTCCTCACGTGCAGTGCCCTGATGAACACTGCAGTGCAAGGAACGCTCAGATTCCCACACCTCCACACCAGCCCCAGCCAAGGTGAGGAGAAAGGGGAGAAGGAAAACCCTACAGCATCACTGAGGAACTCTGATTCCCCTGGCCTCACTTCTCTGCTGAACTCTCTGCTGTTTATGGGGTGGCCCCAAACAAAAAGCACTTTAGGAAGCTCTGAACTCCCCTTCCCACCTCAGCCCCAAACACTCAGCCCTGCTTTGCATTCACAGCACAGCTTCAGATTTTTGCTCACTTTGCAACTTAAAGCAGAGAAACCACAACCAGGACCTTTCACCTACTTTTCTTACCCAAAACTGAATGTTTAATCCACTTTTTTTCCCCCCTTTTGCAAGGCTGATGAAGTTTTCAGAGAGAGAACCTACAGAGGCACCACAGCAGCTCCCTCTCTGCTGAGCACAGCTCAGGGTGGAGGTGTGGAGGCACAGAGATGCTGGAGCCTGGAAAGCTGGAAAAAATAATCCAGCCCCTGATTCCCTTGGCTCAGACTCCCCTCTAGTGGCTACTGAAAATGTGGATATCCACAGCTGTAAGTACAGCATGGGGGTTCATGCACCACAGCCCAAACACAGCCAAACCTGCCTTGGTTCATGAACTCCCTGAAAGAATTGCCCCAAGGTCTCCCCTTCGTGCCCACAGGATTCCCTTCTCTGCAGGAGGAGCCAGAGCGTGTCAGGGGCTGAAAAGCACGAGAGGTGACACTCCTGTGTTAACATTTACTGCCTGCAGCACATTCTGCTCCCAAAGTGATGTTTAAAACCCTCACAGGGCCCCCCAGGTTTGAATTTACTGCCCGTGGGACGGTGCCAGGCGCTGCAGAGGCTCTCAGTGCTCCTGCTGGAGCAGCCCTGGGTTAGGCAGACCTTAATGCCAGCGTTCCTCAGCGTCTCCAGCGTGGGCCTGACGTCTGTCTGCAGCTGATCCTCCACCCCAGTGAGACACAGCAGCTCCATCTCCATCTCCAGGCTCTCGATGACCGTGGCCACCTTGAGGGAGCGGTCGTGCACGCTCAGCTTGGCCTGGACGTAGCGAGCCTGGGGACACAGAGCGGGGTCAGGCTGCCTTTGGGCACGAGGGCTGAGCCAGCCTCCCTCTCTGGCCCCAGGGACACAGCCCTGAGGTGCCTCTGAACCCCAGCAGCTCTGCTTCCTTGGCTCAGAGGTGGAACTGGTGAGGCCAGGTGAGCTCGAGGTGCCTGGCACAGACCAAGCAATGCTCCAGGGAGCTGCTGCTGATGTTGGGCAGCACAGGGCACACAAAGGCACAGCAGCTGCTGCAGTGGCACCTGCAGAGAGCCTGCAAGCAGCTCCCTCCCTCCACAGGCAGCACCTGGCACCAGAGAATCCTGAGCAGCTCCTCCAGCACATCCCTGCATTAACTGAGCAGTTCCCCTTCCCACTCTGCCTGCCTGGATACACCAGGGAGTGCCCTGGGCACAGAACACAGCCTGTGCTGCCAGGGAGCTGCCTGCTTCGTATTCTGGTTATCCAGGATTCAGGATCTGCTTGGGAGGGCCATTGCTGGGATGAACACTTCATACCTACCACTTGAAAAGCAACTTGGACTAAAAGAATATCAAGACACTTTAGAACAACAATTCCAGCAGACAGTAGGGAGGTGAGAGGCAGCATTATCACAAGAGTTCTGTGAGAATCACTTCAGTGACTGTTTGTCTAAAAACAAAGGGAAAAAAACAAATAAAAACTTACTTCAAAGTCTTGATACTGCTCTTCTGTCAGAGACTTCTTGGCCACGACAAGAACCCTCAGGCCCTCCCGAGCCATGTTACCACACTGCAAAGAAGGATCACATTGTAAACCATAAACTGCAGCACCACTGAAATGATTTATGCACAGCAGTGTGGAGATGGCAGTGTAAGATAGCAGGTTAACAAAATAACCACCCCATTTGAGCAAGCCCAGTGAGTCCATAACATCTGATAAAGTGCCTGATAAACTCAAGAGAAAAGAGGGGATCTGCAATGGTTTGTGACCCAGCCCAGGGATCAGGAGGAAGAATGTCCTCTCTGCTGCACCAGGGTGGCAAAAACAACCCCATTGATTAAATTTTCTCTGTCTCTAAGTAAAAGGGTATAAGCCTGTGATTTGTAGACTTCACTTTGGCAACCAGCTCTGTAAAATAAGACCAAGTTATTACTATTTCTCTGAACACCAGAGAAGCGTCCCAGGCCAGGCTGGATGGGGCTTGGAGCAGCCTGGGATAGTGGGAGGTGTCCCTGCCATGGCAGGGGGTGGAATGGGATGAGATTCAAGGTCCCTCCCAACACAAACCACTCTGGCATTCCATGAACTCCGTGCCAACATTACTGCTAACCTGACAAACACACCCCAGTACAAAGCTGCCAAAGGTAGTTTGGAAATCAGATCCTTTGGGCTCAAATAGATCCAGACACAGAATCAAGCCCAGGACAAATTTGGTGAACGTCAATCAGTTTTGAGCAAACCCCGTTTTCTTCCCAGGACTTACTCTACATTAAATATGCCGAGCTCCCCCCTGCTCCTGGGGATAAAACTGGCTGAGGTTACCCCAAGGAGCTGCCAGGATCAGTGACCTGGCTCACAGATGTTATCCCTGGAGCAGAGCAGAGCAGAGCAGAGCAGAGCAGAGGGAGCAGCCCTCCCGTACCTCCTCCTCCAGCCAGTCGTTGTACTGCACAATTCCAGCCATCACCACGTCTGCCCCCTTCATGTAGAACGTGATCTCTCCTGTGGATTCATCCTGCAGAGACAACACAGCACTCCAGCCTGGGATGGCACTGACAGCTCTGGGGGGGGCTTGGAGGGATGAATTCTCAAAGGGAGGGATGAATTCTCAAAGGGAGGGATGAATTCTCAAAGTGAGGGATGAATTCTCAAAGTGAAGGATGAATTCTCAAAGTGAAGGATGAATTCTCAAAGTGAGGGATGAATTCTCAAAGGGAGGGATGAATTCTCAAAGTCAGGGATGAATACTCAAAGGCAGGGATGAATTCTCAGCACAGCAGACACAGAATTGCCCTGGGGCAGGTGAAGGGCCACCAGCTCAGCTCTTGTCTGGGGCCAGGAGATGCTGCTCAACTGCAGCCCAGCTCCTGCAGCAGCAATTCATGCTCTAGACAAGGAGGATCAGCTTTTATCTCCACACAGACAGCCCTGATTGTGCCTGCAGAACAACCTCGAGCCCTCACCCTGAAACTTCACTCCCTGCTTACCTGAAACAACAAAACAGATGCACAAAACTTAGCAGAGTAAAAATCACTCTGGTTTTCCTGCTCTGTTACACCACCTGGAATAATCATAATTAAGCTCATGCTTGCCACAGAAAGCTTTGATTGCTGCCTGCCCTATCTCATACAAGGAGTTTACAGGCTGCAAGCAAAGCATATTTACATTATCACAAATTAAAAGTCCCTTCTAAGCAGGCAGAGAGCTGAGGAGGCCGCAGCTCTGGGTATCACAAGCTAATGGAAACCCTGGAAATTTCCTCAAAACAGCGAGTAAGGAACAAACTGCTCTGAAAACCAAGACAGCCACCAGGGATAGGAGGAAAACAAACTTAAAATGCAAACCCAAAAAGCCCAGGAAGGTCTGAAATGAACAGCTGTGAATGAAGGGTACTTTAGAAATAAGAGAAATGAAAGAAAAGCGAAGTGGACAATTCTTCCATTCTATGACCTAATATTTGGGTCAGTCTGTTCCACCATTACAGAAATAAGTGGTGGAGGTTCTCACACATGAGTAGGTTAAACCCCAGGTCCTGTGGCACTGGCAAAACAGTGAAAAATTTTTTTTCCACAGGGAAAAAAAAATGGCAAAATGTAGCACCTGATGTGGACACTAAAAGTACAAAGAAAAGAAGTGTCTTTGCTGAGGAAATTAAGAAGTAGCCAGGGATAATGAAGCTCCTTTGCTGAATATTTTTTGCCAAGCTCACAGAGATATTCACAAGGAAGATGCTCATAATTAAGCCCAAGTGTGGTTTTCAATGTCCTGGAACATCCAGCCCTCACACAGTGATACACATCCCACATCCCTAGAGGAAAACCGGTGTCACTCTTCCAAAACAACCAGAATCTGCTTAAATAAAACACACCACTTCTGGCAGTGTCCAAAGGTAAAGGTTTATCTATGAAATTATTTGATTAAAGAGTGTCTAACAACATCTCTGTAGGAAACTGAATAAAGACTGCACTTCCCGTGCTGCAGAGCTGGCTTAAGATAGTTTAGATTTTTTGTCCAATATAAATACTGTATCAGCTATCTCCTTGCATTAGTCATTTCCTCTGCCCGAGTTCAGGAGGAGGTTAGTGCGTTCTCAGATCATGGCAAGATCACTCCATAAATCTGCACACAGATTTGCCAGTTATATTGTTTTGGGGAAGCATCTTTTTCCACCATGCTCTGCCTCTGGCCACGGTTCAAAGGCTCCTTTCAATTCCAGATATGACAATAGCACTATCTCTGCTCTGTGACAAAGATCATTCCACATGGGTAAGGGGAAAAAAAACCCAAAGAAAACGAAGAATGGAAAATATTGTGGTGAAACAAACAGGCCCTCTTCAAAGGGGAAGATAAGTCTGTGCACACTCTGCTGAGGAGGCTGCTTGGGTAACACAGGATTTCTTAGAACTGAAATAATCAGGTACAGAAATGACAGTTGAGTGCAAGGAAACGCTCAGATATTGCAAAAATATCCCAAACCAGGCAACATCTGCAACTTGTTTTCACTATTAACTATTGCTTTATTTACTAGAAGCTGTGCTGAAGGAGATTTTTCCTAGGGGCAGGGCAGGGAGATGGTGCCTGCAGGGACAGCACTGCACTGGGAGCCTCTGCTCACACTCTGGCCCCAGGCTGGAAAAGTTCTCTCAGGGGCTCCCAACCTGTAAAATTGCAGTTTGTAAGAACAGGCAATACCTGTGCAGGTGAGCAGAAATGGTTCCCTTTGGGGTGTGCTCACTGCAGTGCTGAGGGCAGCCTCACCTCCCTCCCTGGGTGTATTTCCTTTGGGATTTCATGCTGCTCTCCCTCCCCTCCTGTGGTTTAACAAGCAGCACAGTTTAGGAGATGCACTGAAAAGGTGAACACCCTTCAACTTGTGGAGCAAACCAAATGGAGTGCCTACACACACACACATATATGTTTAATTAAAGCAAATTTTACTTGCTAACTGCTTATCTATAAACGCTGCTTTTTGTTTTTTAATGAAAATTAAAACCCTGCTTGAAGATATTATTTTGGAGTATACAGAAATGTGGCAAAGCAACATTCAGGCAGTCAATATCTGCTACTCAACCCTAATTCTGCACAGGGCACACACAGAGCTGATTTTAGTGGCTTAGAGCAGCTGAATGGCTACAAAATAAAGACAATTCACAGAGGGAGCAGTGCTTCTTTAAAGGTATTTACAGTCAGCAGCTAGGCCTGATGTTGCTCACACTGACCACAAGTGGGAGTTTTGCTGGTTTTGCCTAAAATACAAAACAGGCAAAATCTGAACAGAGAAATACAAACTAGAAACCTTTCAATTCCTAGTGGGGGAGAAGATAAATAACAAGTAATTTAAAAGGAATAAACTTGAAATCAATGAAGGAAAAAAGAAAAAGGAGAACTCTTGCACTCGTGATGAGAACATTTCAGGGCATTCACTTCTGTTCAGCATAAAAACACAATTTAATGAAGCTCACCCAGGCTTTGATGGTTTGTCCACCTCTTATACCCTTGATGAAACAGCATTTCAGCAAAAGCACTTGCAATAAAAGCAGTGGGGAGGGAGGTTCTTTAGTCCTCCCTCTTCTATTGATAACATTTTTATTCTAGGTCATGAAAAGTTTGCCCAGAGTCTCCACATAATTTTCATTACAGAAGTAATTAATTTGGAGAATTGACACTTGCTGTGCTGAAGTGCCCTTGCTGCAGGTATCCCCTGGAGCACAAGCTATTTGTGGGAGCACTCAGTGCATGCCCAGTGCATTCTGTGGAGCTCTGAATCCCCAGATTTAACACAGGGATTACCTTGTCCCAGCTCAGCCCACCTCCCCTGCCATCCCTGCCCTTGGCCTCGTGCTCACATCCCAAAGTCTTCCCAGTGTTTCACCCCAGGTGCTGCCCAGGGAGGGAGAGCATGGCCCTGTTCCTGCCCTCCTGTGCTCTGGGTGATGCTCTGGGCAGGGAGGCCAGCCCAGGTGGGGCAGGGTCACTGCCAGGCTGTCCCCAGCTGTCCCCAGGTGGGACTGTCCCCAGGTGCCCCCAGCTGTGGCTGTCCCCAGTGTGGCTGTCCGCAGGTGTGGCTGTCCCCAGGTGTGACAGTCCCCAGGTGTGACAGTCCCCAGCTGTGGCTGTCCCCAGTGTGGCTGTCCGCAGTGTGGCTGCCCCCAGCTGTGGCAGTCCCCAGCTGTGCCCGTCCCCAGCTGTCCCCAGCTGTCCCCAGTGTGGCAGTCCCCAGCTGTGGCAGTCCCCAGCTGTGCCCATCCCCAGCTGTGCCTGTCCCCAGCTGTGCCCAGTGTGGCTGTCCCCAGCTGTCCCCAGCTGTCCCCAGTGTGGCTGTCCCCAGTGTAGCTGTCCCCAGCTGTGGCTGTCCCCAGCTGTCCCCAGTGTGCCCGTCCCCAGCTGTGCCCGTCCCCAGCTGTGCCCGTCCCCAGCTGTCCCCAGTGTGCCCGTCCCCAGCTGTCCCCAGCTGTCCCCAGTGTGGCTGTCCCCAGTGTGGCTGTCCCCAGTGTGGCTGTCCCCGGCTGTCCCCAGTGTGGCTGTCCCCAGCTGTGCCCGTCCCCAGCTGTCCCCAGCTGTCCCCGTGGTGCAGCAGCCCTTACCCGCACGATGATGCCCATGCGCTTGCTCTCGTAGGTGAAGGGGAAGATCTGCAGGATGGTGAAGTTGAGGATGTGCCCCCCTGGGCTCCTCAGCTGCACTGAGGACTGGTCTCTGCCCACCAGAGTCAAACCCACGCTCTCTGTCCACTGCACCAGGGCCACCTGCGAGGAGAAGGGCATGGGAGGGCTCCTGCCACACCTCCGCAGGGGAGGGACAGCAGGGGATGCAGAGAATTCCCCAGTCATTAATTCCTCAGTCATTAATTCCTCATTCATTAATCCCCCAGACATTAATTCCTCATTCATTAATTCCCCAGCCATTAATGGTGCTATCAAACAGGTCCATTGATAAACACAGGTGCTCCTCCACAGCTCATCCTAGTGGCTCTTTCCCGATTCAGGCCCTTTCCTGCCCGCATTTGCAGGGTTTGGGCAGCCCAGCTCACGTCTGATGCAGCTGTGGCACTGCCCACGTGGTCACCTCCCTGCCTTCTGCTGCCACGTTCCACTGGACACCAGGAATTTCCCCATGGAAAGGGAGCTCAGGGATTGGAAGTGCCCAGGGGGGTTTGCAGTGCCCATCCCTGGAGTGTCCCAGCAATTCCTGGAGGTGACACTGAGTGCTCTGGGGACAGGGTGGGCATGGCTGGGATTCCATGGGCTGGGAGGGCTTTTCCACTCCAAATGATTCCATGATTTCATTCCTAAGGACAGCCCTCAGCAAGGGGCAGGCACTGGAATCCTCCACCAGCCCTAGGGTGCCCAAACCTCCTTGGGCACATCAGGGAAAGCCCTTTACAAACACTTCTGGAAAGAGAGATTTCCCAACTTGCTGTCTATGAAATTCAGAATTCAAAATGATGCATTCACCCTGAATTTACAATTTCAAAGCTGTAAACACTAATGAAGGACATTAAAAATTCATATTAATAAAACCCAATCAAAATGAGCTCTGTGGTATTCTCTGTGTTCAATAGTAACAGCTCATCAACAAATCTCAACAATTTTCCAGTGATCAGCAAGACAGCTGAAGGCTGGCTCAGACACTTCTCAGCAGAGAACCTTTCTCCCTAAACATTACGAAACCAAAAAATTAAAACCCAAAAAAAGACCCCAAAACAATCCCCAGCTTGTTCAAGGTTTAACTGAACTGCAATCATCGTTTTGATTGCAGCCTCCACTGTTTCAGGACCTACAAAACTGAGTTCTCTACAATTGTTCACTCAGCTGCAAGCAGAGCCATGCCAGAGGACCTTTTTCCTATTTTGCTTCCCTGAGAATGCCCCAGAGTGCCCAGCTCAGCTGACACATCCATCTCAGCCTGAGCTGGCTGAGATTGAACTGCAGAAGCTGTCTGGGCAGTAACAGATGGAGCAGCAGCTGACACGAGCCCATCTATCACTGGCCCCCAGAAAGGATCAAGGGATACTTTCCCCAAACAGACATGAAATACTGGAAGTGTTTTACAGTGACATTTTCAAAGGCACAAGAGTGCTGGGCACATGGTTGCTGTCGACTTGAAGGTTAATTATCCCTTCTGCCTTTCAGGTTCTGCCTCTACTGCCTGAAGCAACCACAAATACTTCAGTCAAAAATGAAATTGATTTTGGAAAATCACACACAAGAGATACAAATAAAATCAGAACCTGTAAATACTTGCAGTGGGTTGAGCTTTTATTAATGAATTGATACAATTGGGAGTAACTGAAGAAGCTTTTGTGAACTCTATTCCTTTTCATCCAAAAGCTTAAGAGAGAACCTAAACCAAACTTTTCCTTTCATAAAGTAGTCTTAAATTGTCAGATTAAAAAAAAAAAAAAAGCAATTGAGTTGGCTTTGCCTTGAAAGACCTTTAAGTCAATTTGAATCAATATTTGGCTTAATATTAACAAGTTTGTGCAGGCTTACTCACAAAGATTACGACAAATCAAAGGCTCTTTCAAGCTTATCTTTCTCCAAAGTTTCTTCAAGCCATCCTCAGTGCATTAAAGTGTGCAGTTAGATAATCCTCCCAGCAGCCTCGCAGAGCAGAGATGGAGCTTGGCTTTCTAACACTCTGGTTAATAAATAATGGTTGGGAATTATTCCCAGCACGATGCTGCGTGATGCTCAGCGTGTGCAGCCCTGGTGAGCTCCAAGGGCCTGGGGGCACAAACCTCTGCTCCCAGCTCAAGATCTCCTCTGCACAGACACCTCCCTCCCTCCCTGCCAGCACCTCACCCAGTCCTAGAAAGCTCTGAAAAGCAAAGCCTTGTGCAGAAGGACAGATGGACGAGCAGCACATCAGAGGTGGCACCAGGGGACACCAGGAGCACTGACAGCTCTTCTGGGCTGGGATGGGATGCTCATCCCAGCTCCACGTCAGGCAGAACAGGTTTGCTCTGCCCCCTGCAAACACAGAACTCAAGGTGCTCTCAGACACAGCGGAAAGATGAGAAAAATTCAAGATGCAAAAATATATTTTTCCAGCTTAGAGGAAGGAGAATTAAAAGCAGGTTTGAAATCCCCAGAACATCTTAAAGAGAGCCCATGTTCACTGATGAGGGAAATCAGTGATTTTTGCCAGCATTTTGCAGCTCCACCCAAGCCAGGCCTGATAGGGATCTGAGCATTTCAAAGCACAGCAGCCCAGCACAGTACCCTCCAACTCTGCTCTCTCCGACAATTAAATTACCCAAGCCACCACTGAAGTGGATATCGACTAATAAATTTCATTCTAAAGGGACAAATTGATCCTCCTGTGCCATGAGCTGCTCGGCAGGGTCCCCTCTGGGCTCCTGGGCAGGCAGACAGCAGGCACAGACCAATTGATCCCGCACCCTTTCATGTCCTGGCAGCTGCCGCCGTTGTCAGGGTTAAAGACTGTTTGCCCAGGAATCCCAGGCACTCTTATCTCTGATCAGATTATATCTATTTCATTTCCCCTGTTAGTTACTGTATGGCTACAACTGACAACTGGCTCGCAGAGCCCCAAGGCTGTAACCGATATCTGAATAAAGATACTTCAAGACTTCTAAATAGCAGCGTGCACAGGAAACAAATTTAGGAAATCCTGCTTTCTGTTACAGGAAATGAATCCTATGCCAACTGGTAGAAATTACCCTTGCTGTTAAAGTAAAGAGAATACAAGTTTTTGTACTCATTTCATAAACTGACCTTCCCTGCCATGGCAATATTTTATTGATATAGGATTTCAAAGGCTGGCTTTAACAGGAGTCCAAAGCCATTCCCCTACAGGGAATGTTATTTAACAGCATTACTCCCTTCTCAAGGACTCCACTTGTGTAGCTCCTGCATTTTGTACCATCTAGGATGACATACAGAGCACGGCTAAATAATATTTGTATATCTAAGACCCACAGACAAGATTTCCTCAGTAAAGGAAAGCATATCTGATTTCTGAACCTGCTGTAATTCTCTACTTAAGATATCACAAGAAAGGAAAAAAGAATTTAAACAATAATCTTGGAAGGATTAGTTATCATGCTATAGTAAAACAAATAAACAATATCCCCTGGGTATTTCAGACAAATTGCTGAGTAAATATTTTAAAGACAGAACAGTATAAAGAGTAAAAGTAAAAGAAAAATCGATGACTTGACTATATACCACAGTATATATGTAAATAAACAGAAATCTGTGCAAAAATAGCCTGTAAATGCTTTGGGAGAAAGAAAAAACTTAGATGCAGATCACAGAAATGACCATCTGGAAATCATTCAGAACTCATTTCAGTGCACAGGCAGTCGCTTTCTGCACGCTGCCCTTGCAGGAATTCTCAAAGTGAAGGATGAGGGATGAGGATGCTCTCCTTGCAGGGGAGAGCAGCACGTTCAGGAGAGGAGCAGGGAGGCAAAGCCTGGGACAGGACACCCAGCACAGCCTGCCCAGGGAGGAGCTGCTGCTGGCACTGTGCTGCAGCCACAGCCATGCAGGGGGCACAGCAGAAATGCAGCTCTGGACACCACACAGAGGAAAATGGAGATATAGAAATATATCTGAAACCAATGAACTGCCTACTTTGGGGGAAAAACGGTGTAGGGAATATTCTGAATGTATGTAAATGTGCAGAGCAGCTCTGTGCCAGTTTTTCAGTGGCACAACAGTCCCAAAAGCCTCCAACAAGGGCATTTAATTCCAGGCAAAGCAGCTCTCTGACAATGAGGCAAGCCAGCTTCTCTTCTGATGGCAAAGGTGGGAAGGCCATTATCAGGCAAAGCTGGTTTTGTTTGAGGCAATACATGAAGAACCCTCTGAATGCAGTCAAAAGGGTGACTTGATCTCACACTGTCACTGGGATTGTCAGGGGAAGTCTCAAACTTCAGGTGCAAAGAAAGTAACACAAGAAGCAAGCATCCAAGAAGCACAGCAATACATGAAACCACATTTTATTCCTCCTGTCTTCCTCACAGAAGGAAACAACACCACAATTACCTTTCCCAAATTTTGCAGGGGATGGCAAACAGCACTTTAAGTTCTGTATTGAGCCTGATCTCCCAAATGCTCAGAGAAAGTCCCCGGTGAGTCTCTGGAGAGCTCTAAAGCTTCTCCCCACTGTGCCACCTGCACAGCCCTGGTCACACAGAGAACTGGCAGAGCCCAGCTTTGCTCTCAAACCAACCTGTGCACTTCACCCCCTCCCCACAATTAACCTGGCCACTGGCTCTGCCCACCTGCCCGTGGGGTGTGCCACGGTGACAGGGATTTACAGCCTCCCACCGGTCTGGAAGGTCACACACCTCACAGAGCCGAGCTGTGGGAGCATTCCAACCCTCCTCCACAAGCTGTGCTCCCCCAGACAAGATAAGGTTGCTCATAATTTACCAAACGTGGTCAAAGCGATCCACGGCGTTGAAATGAAAAATATACCCCAGACAAAAGGTGAAGAAACAGGGGCAAAATTCCATGATGCAGAGGCTGACAGAACAGCCAGACACCAGTGTGGAGCTCCAGGCAGAGAGGCAGAGCAGCTGAGAGAGCACTTACAGTCTATCGACAGCTAACCAGAGCAATAAACACATTAAAATATTATCCCCTTCGCTAAACCGCGGCGCCTCCCCCACGCAGCCGCGGGGTTTTGGGGCGGCCAGCAAGGTCAGCGGGGTGATTTGGCAGCCCCCAGACTGACCTCGTCGGGGCTGGAGGCCTGGTACACCCGGCAGGAGTCCTCGTAGTGGCGCTCGGCCTCGGCCTGGTCGGTGACGCCGTTGGACTCGTAGACGGGGGTGACGTTGTGGCACAGCGCGATGGCCTTGACGGCCTCGTGCACGCGGCTGCTCATGGTGCGCCGCACCTTGGTGGCCAGGGACAGCCCCTTCACGGCCGGGGGCTCCTGAGGCTGCTGGGGGGACACGGGACAAGACAACGAGCTCTCACCGAGGGGAATAAACCAGCTTTGAGTTCGTACAGACCCCGGAACCGGGCACCCCTCCCACACCTCCGCCCAGCCCAGCCCAGGGCAGCTCTGCCCCAAAAACATTCATGTGTTGGGACAGCACACCAAGAAAAAACCCCTTTTTCTTTTATTGAGGTGGGGTGACACATCCACCTCAATAAACTCAGAGCAAACCCCGTTTTACTCCACAAACAGCGGTTTGGGAAATTTAGAGTCACTCGGGTTTTGTGTGCAAGAAAATATAATTGGTGAAAACACAAAACAGATGACTCGTATGGAGCTAGAAAATCTTAATTACATTCATTTATTTCTTATTACTATTTTTAGTATCAGAATGGGAGTCTTCAGATAATTGCACAATTACTAAATTATCCCAGTTGGAGAAGGGACACACAGTGATCCAGTTTCCTGCTCTGTTAACCTTTAGTGTCAAGAGGACAAAAGTTTCACTTCCAGGTCAAAGGGCCACAACATGGTAAAAATAAGAGCAAAGAATAAGAACTACAGTTCAAAATGAATCATTGCCAGCAAATGCTTCTCATTATAAGGAATCTCACTTGGTAATTATCAAAGTTTTATGAGACATATCCATTACCAGGCTAATTCCACACGTTATTTTCCACACTAGAGATTAGGACCCATAAGATCTTCAAATTTAGTATCACTGCTCATCAGCACTGCTGCCAAAATCCAACTGCAATCCCTCAGCTGAGTGCACTCAGTCACTGCTCTCACACTGGACTGGTCAGTCACACAAATGCTCCTGACAAACACTGGACACTTTGGCAAATAATTAACCAGTAGTCAAGTTTTCTCTAGAGATTCGGTATAAAATGGAGGCAAATAAAGCTGAAGTCTGGGGGTTTGTGATTTGGGGTTTTTTGGTTGTTTGTTCTTTTTTAAATACAATTATGTCATTTAAGGGTCTCAACACCAAGAGAAGAATAAATGCTAGGAAGGAGAAAGAGAAGAGATTGCTGGATATCGAAATAAAAGTGAATTTAGACTCAGACAGGGGCACACACACCTGCCTGTGATGTGAGCAACCCACAGAACAAAACCAGCAATCACGACATTATTGATGCATTAAGCATCCAGTGACCTTCACACTTTCCCAAAAGCAGCTCATAAGCAGACCCCACATGAATCCCCCATCAGCCCAGTGATGTGGGAGATTTTGGGAGCAGGGAGTCAGGGAAGGCAGTGAATTGTACCTGTGTGTAAATGCTGAATATGTGGCTCTGCACCTCGTCCATGGAGTCCAGCCCGTAGGCCACCGTTCCCAGGTGGAGCCTCTTGAAAACCATCTCGTTCTGGGTGAGAGTCCCTGGGAAAAGCAGCACCATGGAGGGGAACAGCACCCCATTCCCCAGCACACAAACTGAGCCTCTCACCCCAGCACATCCAGGCTGCCAAAAACCCCAACATTACTAAACCCAAGTGCTCCTGCTCCTGGAAAGTGCGGGTGTGTAAATAAGAGTGAGATTCACCCCGCACTCAATGCCAGCAGGAGCTGCAGGCATAGCTCTGGTCCCACTGGAACCAAAAAGGAATTGGAAACTACTTCAGTGGGAGCAGGATTTTATGTCAGACTGAGCCTTTCATTACAGCTCAGGCCCTCAAATCAAGCTCAGCTTCAGAAGTGTAAGGACAGCAGCAGACAGCTTCTGCCTACTGTGAAAGTTATCTTAACCTGGCCTTGAAAACTAGCTCTAAAAAGTTGATTTTAATTTTGTTTTTGCCCTCAGCTTTCGTTTTTGCAGCGTGCTTTAAGTATTCTTTTAAGTGGTATAATATTCCTGTCCTACCTTACCTAGAGCACATTCAGAACAAAACAAAAAGCAGAATTTTCAAAACCTGATTAAATCATATTGTAAAATTGTCAGGAAATTGAATGGACTGGAAATTATTTCTTCCAGTCCAAAGAAATCTCACATTATCCTCTTTTCCTGGCCAAAACCACAACAAAATCCAAACAGCATAAGATGACTCAAAGCTGTATTTTCTGCAGCAATACCTGTTTTGTCTGTAAGCAAATAGGAAATCCTCCCCAGCTGCTCAGGGATAGTGCTGGACCGAACCACAGTGCCAGGGATTTTGGAATCTCTGCGGATCACCCAGCTGTACACGATCTTCCCCATGTCCAGATTCACACGTAAACTGCACAGCAGGAAAAAGAAAAATAAAAAGTATCACCAGGTAAACCTTGGAAAAAATCCTTGTGAATTGCCACAGTGCAATGAAAGGACAACAAGTTCCACAGTGAGTCTGAGGTGCCAAAGGGGAGTTTCAGGAGAAGTTTGTTCAAAGTCAGTGCTCTGGTAGCAAATGTAATTACACTGTGGTCCAAAGACAGATGATAAAATTACAATGGGAAGAGCAGATAGCTTGATTTGAGGGGAAGATGGACACAGAATAAAAACAGTGATGGATACAGAGAGCAGATTAAAAATGGAACTGAAATGAATCCCAGTCCTGCATGCAAAGTAAGTTCCTCATCTACTGACTAATACGGTACAATTTAATATTAAAGTTTCATCACCCTCTAAATGAATTCCCCTACATATCTATAAAAACACCCTCCTTTTCCATTTTTTGCTCTGTTCTCATCACAGTAACCAGGTAGTCCAAACACTGACAGAAGGGAATTTAAATGCCTAATCCACAGCCTGAGCCAGTGGATGGGTAAGTCAAACAAATTCAGCAGAAACAACAAAGCAATTCTGATGTTTGAGCAGTAACTTCATTTCTACTTCTGTCCTTGCTTAGGTGTGAAATGAGGAGCAGCAGAGCTCAGTCTGCCTGAGCTGGAAGGAAGGAAGGAGGAACCCCGAGCAGGCAGAGTTCTGCTGGCAAGCACTGGCAGCTGTCCCTTACCTGATGGGAATGATGTTGGAGAACAGCAGCAGGAACCTGATGATCTGCAGGTACCAACGGCCTGCAAAGTGCTGAAGGGCCACCATGACCAGGGACACCACCACCAGAGCCCCAAACAGGATCTTGGTGAGACAGTTCACCTCCAGGTCAAAGAGGCCAATCTAGAACAGCAGCAAGGGGAGATTTCAGGCACACAGATGAAGGCATCAGCTCGGTGCAATATTCACAAAGGAGTGAACTGCCGTTCCATCCAAAGAGCCATTCCCCACTAGTCACTACAAACAGATTTAGATTTATAATCAATACCCTTGCCAGCTTATTCAATGAGATTTCCATCCCCTGAAAGCTAAGCAGAGGATGCAGAGGTGTGAGAGGACTCAGCTGCCAAAGCTGCAGGCTGTGCAAACATCCCTGCACTGTCTCAGCTTTGCTACAGTGGAAGAATGCAGCAGAAGAAGCTTTTCTATTCTAACTGAGACTGTCTCATTATAAACATATAAAACCATGGTTTTGACAATCTTAAAAAAAGTGAGAAGACACAAGTAAAACAGGATGAAAAAAGAATGAGGAGAAATAGGTTCTGTTATGGTAACTATCTTAGATCACAGGCTGGAAATATGAATTATTCCTATGAGGTTGTCCTTGTAGTGTGTACATAGAGTATTTGGAAGCACCTTCTTTTTAAAAATGACCAGTTTCTGACCCTTGTTATTTATTATAAACCTGTTTCTTCAGCATACCTTGCTTCTTGGGTTGGAGGTATTCATCACACTGCGCAGCTCCCTCCCCGTGTAGAGCACAACTCCCACCACAGTACCTGCACACACAAAGGTTTCCTCCATAAAAATACCTCTCAGCTGGAAAGGATTTTCAGCAGGCTAATTTCAGATGCAATCAGAAATTCAAAAAGCTGGTAACTGCAACACAACACCAATGAAAACAGACTGGAACAGGAAACATCCTCCCAGGTTGGAGGTGATGCAGCACCACAGACTCCATCAGCTCATGGGAAGAGCAGCCAGCTGTGCTCTACTTTCCCTGACCCCCTTTTGCTCCACTTGTCTCTCCACACCACAAATAAAAGTTGGTAGGGATGGAGGATTTCTTGGATTTCCTCCCACCACTTGGAATCCCACGTTGGTGCTGCCTCCACCAGACCTTCCTTGTGTGTCAAAATTAAACCAGCTCTGGGCTGTGGTTATTTACTGGTAAAGGCTGATACAATCTGAGCAAATCCAATGAATTCAAAGACAGAATTACCTTATTTTAAAACCTACAATTAACTTGCAGTGTTTATCTAGATACTGCTCCTACCACAAAGTGAATCATACCAACTCCTACCTTCCTGTAACAGATGGAGCTGCTGGGAGCCCATCAGTGAATTTGAATGCTCTGTCCCACTGTTGCTAAAGAGCTGAGAGCAACAAAGTTCTCAATTTTCTCCTTGCAGAAACATAATTCAGTTTAGCACCATAAATTACAGGGTTTCTAGGGGTTTTCTCTTAGGAGCCACAAAGAAAAATCTATCTACCATCAACAGTTTCAAAGCTGCTATTGCCCAGTGTTAGGAGTCTGTAAAAATGGAGAGAACCAACTCTCAAACCAGCACTACTGCCTATTGCTACTTTATACTCCACTGTTCCCCTGTTCTCACTGAGGATCAAAGTTTTAACAAGCTGCAAGTGACTTATTTTTTAAAAAGGCTGATTCAAGAGAGGTGGCTTCTAAAAATATGCTGAGAAACATTCCTTTAAAAAAAAACCACCCCCAAAAACAACACCAAATCCCGGGAGCCAGATGGCAGGTGGTAAGATCATCACAATTCAGATCAGCAGATGGCACAGCTACTCCAAATCCACTGCAAACAGTCAGAGCCAGACCCAGCCCTCCTGCAGCAGATGGAGAAAGACACATTGCTCTGCTTCATCTTCCAGGGGCTGCCCCAGTGAGATGGCACCACAGCCCCACAGCTTCCACTCACAGCAGAGGAAGATGAATATCCACCTTTTCTCCTAACAGAAATAACCTACAACATGCTAGTTGTTATTACCACAGGAGAAACAAAATTGAGTATTGTATTGATAAGTCAGTCAAAACGAGAGGAAGCACCTGCCAGGACTAGACAAAGCTTGAAGACACACTGCTCTGTAAAAGAGGAGTGTTTCCAGTTGGTTCATGGCCTTTTCAAACACACTCAATCACATAAACCCTTTGAAATTTTATTTGCAAATGCACTGTCAAGTCTCTCCATTTGACAAGTTTAATTCCAGAACTGGACTCCAGAATACCACTCTCCTCCAGCTACTGCCCAGCAAACTCTGCAGACACACTGGGCAGGAGAGGAAAAGGCTTTTACTTTGACAAGCCTCTACAAGGGGGCATTGATTAATCTCAGGCCTCGGGAGTTTATCATATATAAGAGTCAAAATCTGTCAAAGACTTGATTTTTTCCCCTTTTTTGAGAGTATATAGGATAAACTCAATGGAAGCACTTACCTGGAAATCTTTCATCTCAGCTTCTGTTCCTCAAATCCATTTGACACCATTTCTGTTACAGATTAGGATGTCAATGTGCAGAGCAATTAAGTGCTATTCTGGTCCTAGATGCTAAAGAAGGGCCCCAAAGGCCACTCCACTTCTTTCTCATCTCAGAATGTCCAAGAGGCAATTAGATGTCAGCTCAGCTCCCCAGAGGTGTTAGGACAAGGGGGAAACCTCATTCCAACTGCTAATTTCTCCAACTGACAGAATTATTATTCCATCACAGAAATACCTTTAAAAATTGTTAACATATTCCCTTAAAAACAATTTTCCATGGCTCTCCACCTTACCTGATGCAATCACTGTGCTGGCCCACAGGGTGTTTTCTATGCTTAAACTTTCATTTACTGGAGGGTCACTGTCCTCCTACAATGGGAAAAAGGGAAAAATAAACTTGTCAGTAATGCAAAAGAGCAGAGGATGAGAAGAGTCCCACAGAGGTGTTTGGAGAGGGATGATGAGCGAGTTGGCAGGGGAATTTCTGACAGGATGGAGAATTTTCATAAACCCTGGTGGATCCCTGGTTGATTTCAAGCCCGTGCCTGCAGACTCACCCTGGTGAAGGTCCCCACGAAGTTGTGGATGTCAATGTTGGGCTCTTCTGCGTAGACGTAGGAGCGGATTTGCAGCAGGTCCTGTCAAACACACACATCCATCAGTCAGCCACAGCTTGATGATCTACAAAAGCCTTACCAGAACGCTCCACCAAGAGCTCCTCAGCATGACTTGGAATTGACTTGTCTCCATACCTACTGCAGCCCAGGAGTCCCCCAGGGAACACACCTGGGGTGACACCCGAGACACTCCCGGCACTTATCAGGTGTCTGTGCCCCAGAGAAGAAACCACAGCCTGAAAAAGCAGGACTGCAGCAGCCACACGTGCTCAGGTGAAGCATGTCCACAGCTCCCAAGCAGAGACTGTGCAGGCAGGAGCTTACAGAGGCCGTGGGCAGGCGCTGGGTGCAGGTGACGGGCAGCCGCAGCTTCCAGTCCGTCTCCCCGTCCAGCTGGTCCGTGCGGAGGAAGCAGGAGCCTGGGGATGGGAACAGCAGTCAGGGACCCTTCCTCCTCTGTCCTAGGCACATCTGCAGGTAACTCATGGCATGGCTTCCCCCCTAGGATATTCATATCCCTCTGTCTGGAAAGAGCGTCTGACTTACACTGGTTGATAATGGAAGGATGACGTTCCTGCATCGCATTCCTTTCCTTCCACTAGGCCAGAGCTCTCTGTGCTGTACTTTATAGACACTTGAAATGTTCCCATTAATCTGTTTTCTAATCCTTCAGATCAAACATTTCCTTATCCCACACTTAACAAAACAAGCCTGAACAGTAAGTAAATATATCTAAAATGCAACCAGATTCATTTACCCTGGACTCAACCCCTACATTCTTTGATTAGCAAACAAAACTAGAGTATAACATCCTGAGAAGTGGTGGTCCATAAAGCCACTTGAGTTCCCTCTCTCTCTAAAATTTTACTATTATCTATTTCTTTCCCATTTCCAAAAGATAATTTTCTCCAAACAACCATTGAAAGGTTAATGGCTATTTTGACAATTGGTTCCAGATGTTTACCATTCTTCTCCGACGTCCTCAGGAAGATCATGTCAGCAGGGACCCTCTGGTTCTGGGAGGAGAAGAAAGGCCATTATTGTGCAGCCAGCCCTGCACGCGTGTGCAGCGCCTTCCCCAGAGCAGCAGAGGCACAAAGAGGATTCCTTTGTCAGCCTGCAGCTTGGGGTTCAGCTTGCTTTCAATCCTCAACCCGCTCCCCTGCAGAATTCCAAGTGCAGGATAATAACTGCTGCCAGCTCCCACTGACCAGACTCAAGGGTTAGGTTTACAAAAGGGCTGGAGAGTAATTCTAGAAGTATGAAGAAATCTTAAACTAGCGCTGGTTTCCTTTCAAGGAGCCCCACGTTAGCAGAAAGGTTGTATCTGGAATCTGCAGCTACCAAGTTTCTCTTTTTGCACTGACTATTTTCACACTAATGGTTTTAGAGGTCACAGCTGCTTGCAGACAGTGGGTAGGAAAAACATAAAATCTGTGGATTAAGAAAACCACATTAAAAGTTGTATAAAGGGGGAAATATACCAGTATATACCAGTACCCACAAATGGATCACTGAGTCTCCCAGAACTGCAGGGCTTATACCCAAAGAAACAGCTGGGTGCTGTGTTTGTTCCAGGTGTTTAACCTGTCCAACAGTCACAGAAAGGATAGGGAAACTTTTGCTATAGTATAAATAAAAAAATGAAGTTATAGGTGCATGCCTACAGATTTGCCCTCATTTGTAAAGATAATTATGTTATTGGTGAGGTGGAGGAACCCTGTAAAGTGATTAAATATTTTAACTTGTGTTCAACACCTGATAGTCTAAGTGTATTGTAAAGTAAGTAGGAATTCAAAAGATCTCATTTTCTATGGTCGTGAAAAAGAAAAAAAGTACTTCACACAGAAAAGATGAATATAAAGACAAACCTTTTCCACAATGATGAGGTCACCCACTTGTATGTTTGAGCTCTTCACCTTGACAGTCCCTGCAAAGGAGAGGTGTTGGTGTTAGAGCAGAGCAGGACAGGTTTGGGGTGCTGTGTGCTGCTCCTCCCATCCCTTCCTTGCACTGCACTACGGGGGAGAAAATGGGAAATGTTTCCACCACAGGAGCTGGGCAGTGCTGCCCTGTGGAGACCTCCTGAGTGGGAGGTGGGTCTCCCAAAAAGGGCTGAGAGCTCCTCAGGTAACAGCTCCAGACCTCAGCCCTGAGTGCAGAAAGCCCCAGCCACTCCCTAGCCATGGCTCTGAAACAACTCCTAAAACTCCTTTTTGCACTGCTCAACTCATGAACTCAAAAACACTTCCAGCATCAGGCAGATGACAGAGCAAGAACACAAAGTTACAGCAGGGAACCATCAAATCCAGCTCCTTTTCCTCAGGTGCCTGGAAATGTAAAGCTCGAGTCTCAAGCCAAGGCCTGAAGCTGAAGGTCCAGTGGGTCCATCCAAAATCCAGGCTCATTTCCTCCCCTGCTGCAGCTCCAGACTCTGGCTCAGCTCTGCCACCCCTCCTCTGCCTCCTGCAGGACCGACCAAACAAGCAGAGAACAGGTCCTACAGAAATCATGTAAATATTTATTCCTGTGCAGCTGTCAAACATTTCCCAGTTGCTTTAAAACAGGGGATTAATTTAACAATTGGCTAGCAATTTCAAATCATTAGCCAGCTCTAGATTTGCCTTCTCAGACTAACTAGTGATTTATAATCAGTTAATTTGAACCCTGCCTCGATGTGTCTGTTATATTTCAACAAAAGCCTCTTTAATCTGCTGTGGTTTGAGTGGAAGTGGGGGAGGCACGTGGAGCTCACCCTGGCACGGACAACACTCCTACTGTACCTCAAAATTCACGGGCTAACTGGCCAGATAGCAGCTCAGGGGGAAAGCAGGAGGGGGAAGGGAGGGGGAATAGAAATTAGCACAAAGCACAAAGGTCACTGGGATTTTACTACTGGCAGTCCCTTCATTAGCATCCTTCTCAGGATATGCTTCAGTGTTTCTGCTCCAAATTAACAATGAAAGCCATTCTGGGCTGGGGGCAGCCTGCTGCTTTGGTGACACACTGTGTGCTTAACAACATGCTTCATCACTGCTGCTAATAAATGCAGACTTCCTTGCATGCTGTAATTATTCCTACAAATTATAAGCAGTCATGGCCCATTTCACAAATATCTCATAGGTCTTGCATGGACTCTGGAGTTTGCCTTGTGAGGTTTCTTTTTAGGTTTTTTTGGGGGTTTTTTTGTTAAATAAAAAAAAAAGGTAAACAAAACGAATGCTGGGCTAAAGACATCTCTGCCGGGGCAGGAAGCAAACCGGGGATTAAGAGTCCATTACGCTGGGGCTTGAAAAGAAAAGCTGCACTCCAAGAGGATCAAAAAAAGCATCCCTGGCAGTCTTCTGTATGGGCTATACAAAGTTAGGTACTATGACACTAAAAGGGTCTGACAGATAACATCTCTTCCTCCCCTTTTAATACGGTTATTCACAAAACAACAAAAAGTGCTTTTGAATATTCTCCCGTGCAAAGGAAGGGGGGCAGAAAAAGCCCGTGTGCTCTCCCCACACAGGCACAGCCATTCCCAAAGTGCAAAAAAGCTGGGGATTTGTTTAACCATATTTTCTGTATTCCTTAAAGATCACAAGGATTTATCTGGGGACTGTCAGTAGAAGCAGCGGTACCTGCAGCGTTCAGGCAAACTTTCGTAAGCTTTGCCTTAATGAGGTTAAAAAATCATTCAGCAAAAGAAAAATGAATGCCTGGACAAAGCTGTAACGTGACGATTTCCTATCATTACGCACATAAAAGGCTTTTGGGATCATTATTCTGAAAACAGGATCATCTGCTTTAAAATTTTTCCAATATGAGAAAACCCAAAGCAGCTGGAGCAGATTTGTCTTGTTCACAACCCTCCCAACCTCAGCTGTTTGAGGGTAAAACAAAGAGGGGACCTTTCGAAGCAGCACACGTTTTTACAACTCCTGGATAAATGAGATGCCCTTTTTAGGGAGCTAATTCTGCTTTTGCAGCCTCCCTGGCCCCCGTGGGTGACATCTCTGCAGTGTGCACACACGTCCTGCTAAGAAGGGCCAGGACCAGATGTTTCCTTTGACTCAGGACTCCCATAAAGCAACTTACTTGAATTAGTTTTATTTTGATCCTGGGAATTCTGTAATTCCCTTTTCTTTCTGTGGGGAAACTGCCACCCAAACATTGAATGTTTTCTCATGCAGGTTTAAAACCAGCTCATAGCACAACTGTTCCACTTCTCTGCTCTGCTTTTTAACTATTTTTGTAATTATAAACCTCTGTTTCATAGAAATCTACTAGATGTGCTTCCTCTAAATACACACAGGTTTATTTAGCATTTATATCACTTTTAGTTTGTACTTCCTTAAGTTAATCAGAATAGAAGTTGGTGTTTATCACATTTTAAATAGAACTAGTCTTGATCTCTCATTCAAAAAAAACCTATTGTTAAAATTTGTCTGGTATGTGTTTCATTCTCTGCTCTATCCTGATTTATCTTTTTTAAAGGCAAGAAAATAAACACAATCAAATGCAGTTTGCTCCAGTTTAAGCTGTGGTCTTTGAATTTATCACCAAATCTGCAGCATGATGGATGTACCAAAAAGCAGATCATTTCAAGTAATAAATATATTAGCCAAAAAAGATGCCCTTCTTTGCTCTGTGAGCACTTAGGTCAAAAATTCACGACAGACCTGCAAAGCTGCACTGAAGTACAGATCCAAACACTTAATTTGGAATTAAAGATGAAGCCAGAGGTTTACTAAAACCAGTTAAAGGTATCTAAAAAATTAAAAAAAAAAAGAAGGGGAGGTGGGTTTGTTTGATGTGCTGCACCAAACTTCTGCCTTTTGTAGCCTTATGCTGTGGAGCAGGACTCGCAGAGTTTGGGAAAATATTGTTTTTTTATGGCTGGTAAATGCCAGTGATCTGTATCTTAAGTAGCACCCCTCAGTAGGAGGTCCCTTCCCACTTTTCTGTGGAGTTTCTCTCTATTATGCAGTGTTACCCAGGGAGGGGGGCTGCAGCAGAAGAAAAACAAGCCAGGAATTTGCAAGCACAGTTCGAGCTTTCCATCAAGCAGATCAGAACACAGACCCCTGAACACAGAGAGGCTTGTGGCCTTATGAATAGGGGATTGAAATTTGATTATTTTTTATAACAATCCAAACAACTCTCCTTTAAATGCAGAGCTTTCCACTAAAAAAAAAAAAAAAAAAAAAAAGAGAGAAAATTGCTTTCTTGAAGTTTGCTGGTTTCATCGTTTTGGAACATAAATGGATCATCTGGGTAAAAAGATAAAAAAGGTTTAGGGTGGAGGTTTTTTTGTCATTAGGTCTCAGCACAGGGCTGTGCCAAACCCTGCAGCATGACCTGTGCTGCTCAACAGCACCAGGAAAAGAAACAGCCCAAGTCCTACTGTCAGCTACACTGAAAATTAACTGTTAGATCAGCTGGTCCAAATTAATTTTGATATTTGCTGCTTCTATTTCTGAGCAGCAAGTGATGGGTTCCTTGGAAAACGCAGCTCCTTCCCCTGACTGTATAAAGGGGTGAGATAAATCAAACCCCAGATCCCCATCCCCAGCCTCAGCAGTCCCCTCCCTGCTCCCAGGTAATTCCCAGAGGTGCTAAGGCTTTCATCAGTGGAAAAGGAGATGATCAGCCCTCCCAAAAGATTCAGTACTGAGATTCAGTCAGGGACACAAAATTACTTTTCTCCCCAACCCATGTGACAATCATAAATAATTTGCTATGTTTTTTTCTACTCTAAACTACACTACAGAGTCTCACTCCTGTTTCTGCACAAAATTCATGTTAAATACAGTGGCTTGAGATTTTCAGCTAGTGCCCAGCTGCCAATCCTCTTTGCTTTCTTTCACAAAATTAGAAAAGTTAAAGGACTGGGGGGAGGGAAATCATTCATGGGAAACGTAATAGCAATATGAAAAGAACTAAAGGAGAGGTCAGGCCCCTTATAGATCATTGAATAGAATCCAGAAGGCAACTCTTTTATATCTTTAAATAGATGTAGTACACCCCTCTTGGATGAGGCTTTTGTTGGTTGCCAAGCATTTTAAGTGTTGTAGTAAGAACACGTTATTAAAAGGGGATTTAATATTCAGAAACTCAAACTCCCCAGTTTGGAGGTGCCTCATAACTCCTGGCATGTGAAATACATCCAGCCCTAAGCAATTACATTTGAAAAGCAGCCTTATTCCTACAAATACAGCACACTTTTCCTACACCTAAGAAAAATCTAGGAAGTTTCCATCACTGCATCTTAATTCAGGGGAATAAACTTTTATAAGTAAGAAATTGTAAATGGAAAAGGACCAAAACTTGCTCAGATTCAGCTCATTCCCTTTTTAAAACAAAACCCTGGCCTCACCATTCTTGTCATGGTATTAGGAGTAGCTCCATAGTGAGGCAGCAGCGGATTGCTCCGATGAGAATTTCAATTTGTTAGGTACAGCACAGAAAGAATGGCCAGAGCTGAGCTCAAACCAGGGCTCCAAACTCCTCAGGGCTGCAGGGGATGGAAATGCAGGAGCTGATCCTGCCAGGCTGAGGAACTGCATCAGCTGAGGAACAAATCTCACCGTCTTTTTAGGCTCTTTAGGGTGGGCAGGGGCTGGGATGGAATTCCCAGAGCAGCTGGGGCTGTCCCTGGATCCCTGGCAGTGCCCAAGGCCAGGCTGGACATTGGAAGCACCTGGGACAGTGGAGCTGTCCCTGCCAGGCTGGGGAGGCACTGGGTGATATTTTAGGGTCCCTTCCCACCCAAACCATTCCACGAATCCCTCAGCAAACCCCAACCTCCAGCAGAGCCACCCAGGAGCAGCCACCCGGAGCCCAGGGCTCCGCAGCAGCAGCAGCAGCAGCGTGGCCACAAAGCCACGTGCCTGGGAGCCCAGAGCCCCCTCCCAGGCCTGAACTCTGCTCTGGCTGTCAGCAGGGCTGGATTCCGGAGCCACGGAGCCGACCTCTGGCTGTGAGCTTGCTGTAGATCTGCGAGTTCACTTCCTTGTCCCGCATGTAGCATCGGATCTCCTCGGCCGCCTCGCGGATCACGGTGACAGCCAGCACAAACCCCTGCCAGGAGCACGGGGGGAAACAGCAGGGATCAAAAGGTCAGGGAAAAAAGTCACATCTGCCTCTAATAACAGCAATATTTATCAGTGCCAGCGCCAACAATCTGCATTTCCTTATTCTAAGCTGATCTTCCTGAATACAGTGAGATGTGCTGCTGTGCAAACCCCAGTACCAAACACACAGCAGCTGCTGAAAACACACTGCTTGCTTAAGAACCTTTCCAGTTTTACCATGATGCTCTCCACAAGCACATCTTTGTAGAGCTTAAACCCAAGCACATCTTTGTAAAGCTTAAACCCGAGCACATCTTTGTAAAGCTTAAACCCAAGCACATCTTTGTGAAGTTTCCCTGAAGAATGTAAATACCATATCAACAGAGCAACTGAGCCTGAGAAGTCCAGGGTGAGGCAGGATCCCTCCAATCTCTGTGCTCACCACCTCAGAGCCACTGAAGTCAGCACAGCTCACCTGGGAGGTCTCTTTCTATAGAAATTCATACAGAAATCTCTAAAAACCCCTTTTTATATGTACAGAGAGAGAGAATGCATGTGCCTTCACGTGTATGTACACACACACTCCACCTACACAAACAACACTCCAAGGATATTTTTGTGCACTACTCATGGTGTAATTACACATTGGCCTGACTAAGGCTTCAGTCCTACTTTTCTGTGCATGTGAGCAGCCATTTCATTTCCTCTTGCCAGGAGGAAATGCCCACATCATAATGTCCTTCACTATATAAAAAATAACTAATTCATGCAAGCCAATTCCTCACGGGCTCGGTATCACAAAATCCTGTTTCTACCAGAGACTGTTAGCTCAGACTCACTGAGCAGGTAAAACACCCCTCATGCATCAGAGAAAATGAACTTTTTACAACTTGTGCTGAAAGTTGCAACCAGGCACTGACTACCTCTGTCAATAAGGAACTTTAAGAAGGGAGCAAGGTGAAACTGCAGCTTTCTAGGATGTACATATATCTAAATGTGTGATCTAATTAATTAACATTGTAATGAAATGCATTTGTTCATTTACCTAGAAATTCCTACCTGCTAAATAAATAAATAAAATAAATAAATAAAATAATATAAAATAAATAAATAAATAAAATAAAATAAATAAATAATAAATAAATAATATAAAAATAAATATAAAATATAAATAAATAATAATAAATATAATAAATAAATAATATAATAAATAAACAAATAAATAATATAAAATAAAAACAAATAAGTATAAAATAAAATAAATAAATAAATAAAATAAATAAAATAAATAAATAAATAAAACTAAAAAAGCATCAGCTATTTTCAGCTTAGGTTTCAGCTGTTTCAAGAGCCTTCAAATAATCACCCCAAAATATTCCCACATGTTCCAACTGACTGTGTCATCTCATGTGTCATTCCAGCCCCAACACTCCTATTAACAGCAGTAATGAACAAAGAATTTTCTTATCCTGCTTTCTGGCACAGACAAGTCACAACTGCCTGTACAGCAGAGAGAGAGATCCTCTGTGGTCATGTATATTTAATTTATATCATTTACAGGACAGGATCCTACAAAACCAGCAGCAGATTCACACAGCAAATGCAATAACAGCATTTGAGAGAGAATTCCTGGAGATCCAAGCTTGAAAACAAATAGAATTTTAACAGCAGGGTCCCAAAGCTGCCCCTTCACTTCTTCCTGGCTTTTACCAGGGATCTCACTGCACTGAAACTCCAAACCCTACAACATGCACAGCACAGGCCTCAGGAAGCAAATTAAAAACAGGATTTAAGGTGCAAAATTACACCCCACACAAAAGGCAGCACAAGACATTTTGTCAAGCACCAAAACTTTCTTGGATAAATAAACCTTGAATGACCTACCAGAGGAACCCAGTATGTGTAAAGTGCACCAAGCCTCATCTCAACCACGAACTGAGAGCAGGCCAAGAGCAAGAAATAAAGGTTGAAGAAGTATTTGAACTGGTTAAACAGCACCTAAAAAAAAACAAAACAAGAAGAAAAGCAGATAAAAAAGAGGAGGGAGGATGTTATGCACGTTGAACTAACCACCAGAAACATTTCTGCATGCTCTCCTAGTGACTAAACGCTGACCTGGGGCAGTTTTGAAGCAGTTCTGGACACTCAGGACAGTCTGTGTCTGCTTTGCTGCTGCCCTGAGGCAGTCTTGCCATGAACTCTACCAAACACAACCCCATCATTTCTCCAGCTCCAGATTCTGCACTTGTCTACTGTAAAACCACTGAAAAACGGGGAAGGCATTGGGGTGGGAGGGTGAAAAGCAGCTTTAGTCACACTTACCCCAGGGAGAAAGGTAAAGAAGTTGTACTTCTGGTTGTTGATGACATTGCGAGGGTATCTCTGGTCTCTCTTCTCCGGGTGGCCGAGCCAGACCGTGCGAGGCCGCGGCTCCCTCCTCCCACAGCACCTCAAGCACTCACAGCACCTGCACAAGGACCAAAGTTAATTAACCAGCTCATTTCTAACACACTTCTCTGGCTCACACACCCTGCCCACCTCCAGGTGCCTCCCAGGACCCTCAGCCTGGTGCTGAGGCCACCAGGAGCTCTCTGCTCACACAGATTTCATCAAGAATCGCCCTGCCCCTCGTTACAAACCCTTACTCCAGGCACGGAGTGAAACCAAGGTCAGGTCCTTCAGGAAAGATGCTGAGTTGTATCAGCCATCCTTCCTGCACCTTGAAAAAGCCTCTCTGTTCAAAATCACCTCCCAGACCCCAAAAATGGCATTTTTCTGTTGTCACTGCTGCTTTCTGAAAGCCAATCTCTCCCCAGTGCCCTTGTTCCTTTAACAACAGACCTCTGAATTTCACTCTGGGAGAGCCAGCATCAGCCAGATCCACCACCAAAAGCTTCAGAGCTCTCACACAACATCCTCCAGAATGTACCACAGAGATTCATTCTTGATTCAAGAATTCTGCCCCAAAAGTTCAGTTCAATGCACAGCTAACGAAGAAATAACTTCTGAAGGAAGTGCAGAAAGCACTCTGCAAGTTCCTGTCTTCCCAAAGCACACACACAGTGCACTGAGCAGAGATCACAACTCACCACACAGAAGGTGGTTACCTGCAAAATTTAATTTTTAATGTTTCATGCCCTGCTGGCTTGAAATAATAGAAATAAGTACTAGAAATAAATACTACAGTAAAAAAGAAAAAGGGGGGGGAAAAAAAGTGGTTTTCCTTCTTTCACAAAAGAGAAAAGGCTCCAAAAAGCAGCTTTACCCAAGGGAGTGTCCACACACCCTATTTCATCACAATGTGCTTTCCAGTTAGGAAAAATCAGTCAGTCCTTGCCATCAGGCAGCTGAAACCATTTACCTTTGTTTATTTTTTAGGTTGGGCCTCTTATAGGGATTGTACTCCAAATACCCCCACACCTATATCACAATATTGACAAGAGGGTGACCCCTGGCAGCATTTCCACCACAAACACCCTGGCTGCTGTGAAAATGGTGATTTCCAAATGCTCTGCTACTACAGGGCTTGAGAAACAACCTAAAAATAATGCAGCTCCAAGAGCAAGCAAGAAAGGGCACGGGAGAATCTGCTGAGTAAAAAGAACAGCTTTGTGAAATCTCTGCCTGGCTGGAGTCAGTTTTTGCAACCTCCCGAATTACAGGGAAAGCAAACTGAAAACCTAATTAGACAAACAAAAGAAAAACTTCCTGCCTAGCAGGTTTTGAAGGCAAATATCGATGGCCAAGTAAAGAATATCCAGCATTTCTGCTGGGAGTCTCCTGCACAGCCTCACAGCACGAGGTGTGTGAAGTATTTACAGAAAAATGTAGTACTCAGTGAACAGAATACTACAACCAGCCCTGGCAGCTGCAGGTTGCAACACTGGAACTGGGGAGGTTCCTCAGCACCGGGGAATCCCAGCCCAGGGAACCCAGCCCAGGGATCCCAGCCCAGGGATCCCAGCCCAGGGATCCCATTCCATCCCAGCCCAGGAATCCCAGCCCAGGAATCCCAGCCCAGGAATCCCAGCCCAGGGATCCCAGCCCAGGGATCCCAGCCCAGGGATCCCAGCCCAGGGATCCCAGCCCAGGGATCCCAGCCCAGGAATCCCAGCCCAGGGATCCCATTCCATCCCAGCCCAGGGATCCCAGCCCAGGGATCCCATTCCATCCCAGCCCAGGGATCCCAGCCCAGGGATCCCAGCCCAGGAATCCCATTCCATCCCAGCCCAGGGGCTGCAGCCTCAGCCAGGAGCTCCCATGCCAGGGCTGAAGGTCCTGACAGCAAATCCTGACTTTTACACCATAAACATTCCGAGCTTTTTGTCTGAAGGCACCTTCTCCACCCCAGCACTTTATTTATTTATTATATGATCTATTTTATTTTGTTGAACTACAGATTTTATTATTTATTTATTACCTGCTCTGTGTTTTCCCCTCCTGTGCTTGGCTGGTGGGCACACAGCAATCCAAACCCTGCACTGGCAGGAAAGTTATCTCCCACAAATTGCTCAAGTGCCAGCCCATGAATAGCTGAAATAAGTTTAAAATGAAGTTTTGGTAAGAACAGAGTTGTTTCTCAAGCACAGAACCATGTGCTCATTCTTCCAGGCAGATGTTTACCACTCCTGCCAAAGATAACCAATTGCCTTAATTTTTAATTATTTCTAAAATGTTCAGTGATGTCTTAAACTTCACTGGGGTAGAATCAATAAGATCATTAGTTCTCCTTTTCCCTTTCTCCTCTGGAAACTGAATAATCTTAATGTAAAAAAAGAGAAATTATTCATATGGGCACCAGAAACAAAGTACTCTGAGCACACGCCAATGTGTTTTCAGATTAGCTTTGGTGCTCATTAAATAAAAATTCCTTTTGACTGGAGCTGTCAGCTTTTCCCAGTTACTTTATTTGCTCCTCCCTGCAAGAATTTTGCAGGCATTGTGTAGTTCTGTGTTCTGCTGTTTCTCTGGCTACCACTCCTGTTTTTAAGTCACAAGTTTGGAGATGCAGATGAGGGAAGGGGCTGTTCCATCACTATAAAATTCTCTGCTCACAGCAAAGGCCGTGGCACAGGAGGAAGTTTCTGGCAGAGAATTATTTGCATTATTAGGAATAACAACATGTTTTCCATTATGAAATCTAAAGAATACAGCCTGGAAAGGGAAAGACTGTCTAGGAAAACAGCTGAGAGTTAACATTGCTGCTGAGAAATGCTGATAAAATTAATGTGCACTTTCCAAGAACTGGAATCACAAAGTTACAGAAATGTAAACAGTTTTCTATAAAAGTTTAGGAACATGTTCCCAAACATTTCTCCATTTTGCAGCTGAAGGACTGAAAAACAATTCTGCAATAACCCCTGAAGTATAGAAAAATAGCAAGTAAGGGTAAATAATGGGCTTTAAAAATTATCATCTTACAGAAAAACCATGAAAAATACACAAGGACAGCTTATACAGCACTGTATAAGCAATTCACATTTTAAATCAGAAGTTGGCAAAAATAACAACAGGAAACAAACTCACAAATCCTCAAACAGGGTCACAGCAAAGAATCTCTCTGGATGCAAACTGTACCTGAAACTCAGCCCTGCAAGTGATGCTGCCCTTAATCTGCAGAGGGATCCAAGGGAGCAGGAGGAACTGAAGAACAGGTCTGCTCTGCACTCCACCTGGGATTGTATTTGCTTACAAAAACTCTTTCCCAGCGATGATGTAAGAGGCAGTAAGAGCAGACTGACAGCCAGGTGAACAGCCACTAGCAAGAAGCAGGTTTTATTTATAAATGCAGCCTGCTTGACGGAGAAGTATTTGAAGTAAAAATGAAAAATGCTTCCATGTAAAACACACCCATTGGGGAAAAAAGTGCCACGTTTGTGCAACGCTGAGGCAGCATTTGTCAAATTAGTGCTGAAGTTCATTGACATATTTAGTCACTTCTACACCAAGGCCATTTCTCAGATTCTGTTTCTGTGACCCTCACGGGCTGTGCCTGCACCTTTAATACACAAACCAACCCCCCACGTGACATTATTCCAAAAGCAGGGGATGGATTTTCCACAGCTAAAGAACACCAGAAAATCAGAGCACCTCACCCTTCCATGCACCTGCCCATGGGACACGGCACGTGCAGCGTTCCGGAACGTTCCGCTGCAGGCTCTGGAAGGGGCAGAGCTGCAGTTCCTGCAGCCTGGCAGTGGGAATGCATGGCAGCCCGTGCCAAGGCACACCCACACAGGCAGGCTGAGGGCAGGAGCTGCCTGTGTTGACTGTGGGATGGGATTTGCCGTTTCCCACGGAGCCGGAGCGCGCAGGCAGCGCCATGGCCTCGCCAAGCGCTCCCTCTGCAGAGCTCCTCCTCGCCTGCTTCCCCTGCAGCAGCCAGGCCTTCCCATCAGCACAGCAGTGTGCTGCCTGAAAAGCAGCCTTGCAGGATTGAGGACTGACACCAGGAGCTATTTAGGGGAGAGCCTGTGTCATGTGCTGAGCTCCAGAGCTCGCCGCTCCCTCCCCGGCAGCGCTGGGCCCAGGGGAGCTGGGGCTCAGTCCCATCCCAGCAGAGCCGTGCAGGTGATGCCAGCCTTCCCTGCTCCCTGCTTCCCTGCTCCCAGTGCTCTCCAGAGAGCTGCAGCCCAGCCTTGGTGAGAACACGGCTGAATCCAAGGCACACAGCACGGGAATTCAGAGCTCAGCCCTTGATGGGAGCAGGAAGAGCCACAGTGAAGCTGTACTCAGGAGCAGGTCCCCACTTCTCCCACTCGGTTCATTGAGCACGTGGCTTCTCTGTGACACAGACCAGAGCTGTCTGAGCCATCACTCATCCCTGCAAGGCTCCTGAGCCAGTTCCTCCCTGCCTTCCTTTCAAAGCATGCCACAGGCTGGGGGCAATGGAAGCCCGGCTGGATGGCACCTGCCCTACAGGTGAATTAGGCATTTCTCACTTTTGAGTTAACAAAGATTTCTATAGAGTCATTCATGACCAGAAATCCTCCCCCAAATCCAGAAGACCACACCAACAAAAATCTGTCTGAAAACTCACCCCCACTGGTGGGGGAACCCCCACAGTAGAAATCAGTTGGGGCTATGGTAAAGAGAAGCCCATCAACACTTGCTTGTCCTGGGTTTCCATATGCATCAAGGAACATAAATTGGATGGCTTTTGTTTGGGTTTTTCCTCAGAGGAAACAGAAGAAAGAAGGCCTTGATCATGACTTAGGGTTCCCAGGACTCTACTGTGGCTGTGACACCAGGGACCCCTCCACTTGCTGGATGATTTCTTCTATGGTTTCTAACACTGGTTTGGACTGGCTTGACTTCAATGCTTTGTTATCCATCACTTGATCACATACCCAGAGATCACCTCTCTAAAACAAGGGCTCCTCATTTATGACAAATCCCACTCCCAAACAACTACTGCGCCAAACAGAAACCCCAAATCCAATTTATTTCAACTGCTATTGAGTAAAAACCCTAGGCAAGCTTCCTTCCACACTGCTGGAGTTTTTTGCCAGCACTGGAAAGCCTCTCTGTGGCTGCTAATCAGGCAGGATCCACAGGCAATGAACCATAGCCTGGGTTAGCTGAGGGCAGGTTCTGCTGGGCAGCACTAAGCACATCGGAACACCCAAGAGGCTCTTGCTGCAGATCAGAGAACTCCAGGAAAAGAAACCATTCCAGCAGCTTGGAGAAATCTCCCAGGCCTTCACCTCGCCCCGCTCCCTTCAATCACGTCACCAAATGCAAGGCCATGGTGGCTGCACCCTGTGGCACCGGCTCAGCGCTGCGTGTGACACAGGATTGCAGCTGCACCACACACACCTCCCTGCCCTGCTGCTGCCACAGCAGCACCAGCAACAGCCCTGACAACAAGGAATAAACCTAATTCTGAATAAACTGTGTACAACAACGTCAGTTACAGGACCCTGAACCCACACTACCAACCAAAAACATAAACAAGGCAAACGTGTATATTTCCCCTTGTTCTAACAGTGAAGATTTCCCTCAATATTTTGGTTTATTTTGCTAACATCACTTGCCACATTTAAAAAAAAAAAAAAACAACGAATTCTCCAGGGACGGATGAAATGCTGTGCTAATTAAGATAATTGACAGCCAGGTGACTTGGATACCACGTACACCCTGCTGCCTGCAAACCAACCTGTCTGCACAGTGCTGCGATTTCATCATGGAAGAGTGCTGGAAAACCATTTTCCTTATTTAACTTCCTGCATGGGAATACCGGTATAAACATGGATATAAGCATGGATATGAGCATGGATATAAGCATGGATATAAGCATAGATCTAAACATGGACACAAACATGGACATAAACATGGACATAAACATATCCGTGCGTCTGTTTTAGGGAGGCGGCGCACAAGGATATTGTATATCTGTGGATTGCTGCGCGGATACAGTTGATGGGAGCCGGGGCCTTTGTTACACGCAGCATCCACGCTCCTGAGCTCCTGCCGAGGTGTCCTGCAGCCCGGCCGTGCGGTACAGCGGGGACAGATGATGACAAGCAGGAGCCCCGGCCCCTCCGGCCCCTCCTGCCCCGCTGTGCCCGCGGCCCCGGCGCTGAAGGGCGGCCGGGCCGAGCCGCTCCCGGCCGGGGCTGTCCCCGCTCCCGTTCCCCGCCTGGATCCTGCCCCGCTCCGGGCGTGCCTCGGCAATGGCGTCAGGAGCAACCTGTCAGCGCCCGCCTGCCTCCCCCTCATCCTCATCCTCCTCATCCTCCTCCTCCTGCCGGGCTCGGGCCGCCGCCCCCGCCCCGCTCCGCTGCTCCCGAGCCCCTCACCCTCCGCGGTGCTTGCTGTCCATGCGCTTCTTCTGCCGGACGGGCTGCAGCGGGATGTTGTCGGTCATGGCCGCGGCTCGGGGCGGAGCGGGGGATGCGCTGCCGGCAGTGCCCAGCCCGGCCGCCGCCGTCTGGCGGCTCCGCCGAGGGGCCGGCCCGGCGCCGCCGGCTCCCAGCACGCAGGTGCCGGCTCCGGCTCCTCCTCCGGCCGCTCCCCGCGGCACCGGCCACCGCCGCACCCCGCTCCGGTGATGCCCCGCTCCGGTGATGGTGATGCCCCGCTCCGGTGATGGTGATGCCCCGCTCCGGTGATGCTCCGCTCCGGTGATGGTGATGCCCCACTCCGGTGACGGTGATGCTCCGCTCCGGTGATGCTCCGGCTCCGGTGATGCTCCGCTCCGGTGATGCTCCGCCGGCCCGGCCCCGAGCGCCGCCACCCCGCGGATCCGCGGGGTCGGGTGGGGTCGGGTCCGCTCCGCCCCGGACCGGGCCGGGCAGCCCTGCCCCACCCTCATCTGCCCCACCAGCCCCACCCTGATCTGCCCCGCCCTGCCCCACCCTGATCTGCCCCTTCCTCGGCTCTCACCTGCTCTGCCCTTTCTCCATCCTGCCCGTTCCAACCCTACCCATTCCCATCCTCACCATTCCCATCCTCTCCCCATCCTCCCCATTCCCACCCTGCCTGTTCCCATCCTGCCCGTTCCCATCTTGCCCATTCCCATCATCCCCGTTCCCATCCTCTCCCCATCCTGCCCATTCCCATCTTGCCCATTCCCACCCGCCCCGTGTTCGTTTCCCGTTCTCTCCCAGCCTCAGCCCCTGTTCAGCCGAGCTCTCCTGCCCTTCCCACACCCTCTCCTCTGAATCCCACTGGAGCTGTGGGGCTGAGCTCCCCTGCTCTGCACCACCCCACGGCTCAGGGCTCGGAGCTTTGGGGCTGCTGCTCGCACCCTGCTTGCTCAGAGACCTTCACCCCTCCTCTCAACGCCCGTTTCTGGATCCACATTCAGATGTCTTCTGAAAATTTGGGCACAAATTGCTCCAGCACTTCTGTTTCTGATTTCAGTATCTCGTTACACTGGATTGCACCAGCACAAAAGCTGCAACTGCCATTTAATGTTTTTCCTTATGGCTGAAGCAGAGTCATCCTAACATTTTGCAATGAGGACATTTCAGCAAGACAATGAAGAGTTACACCAGTTTCAGGCACCTGAACTGAGACTGTTTAGACAGATATTTCCAATGTCATCCTAACTTGGGCTGTCTTACAAAAACTGTTTGTAGAATTCATTTTTAGGCTTTATTTCAGTTAAGTAATACCATGTTTTAATTTCGTATTTCTTAATCTACTGTTCTTGCCCCCTCATGGAGACAAGTGAAGTAGAAACAAAAATCCCTTCTCCCACAAACACTTTGGCTCACCAAACATATTTGCTCTATTTTTTCTCATATTCTATATCTGATTTTTTTTTAATATGAAAGTGAGTGATGCTAGAATTCACTGCATATCATAACTTCATAAAAGGAGCAACTGAAGAACCTAAACAGGACCTTGTACTTGGCCAAAAGTATTTGTAGTTGTACCACTGCCACAAACCCACTGCCCTGATGTTGTACAGGCTGAAATTCCAGTCTGAGCCTCCAGACTTGATTAAAATAAAACTTCTCAAATGCCATTTTCTATTTGCTTTGATATGAAAGTGGCACTGGGTTTGAAAACATCCAACATTCTTTCAAGCACTGTATTTTGGCCCTTGATACCTTTGTGATCAGACAGAACTTCATGACACCCCTCCTTTACATGGAGCAGCTGAACCTCCTCCACATCACTCCTGCCCAGCTCCAACATCAAAACCATGGCAGGAGGAACCACTGAGTGTTGTGACTCAGTCCCAGAAATCCTAAAGGAGGATTTAGGAGGATCCTAAAGTCTGCAGCCTCACACAGCATCAGAGCAGCCAAACGCTCAAAGCCTCCCTTATGGGTGTGCTGATTTTCTGCCTTGTATTGAGACATGTTTGATTTCTAGCTAGAAAATCACTCTGGAGGATCTAGACCAGGCTGTAGCCCCATGGAGCAAACCCACTCCTTGGCATATTTCTGGCATAACATTTGCTTTGCTGGAAAGAATTCACTTGTGATCTCAGCACTCACAGCAGGTACGAGCTCTTCTGGTTTCCAAGCCTTTGATTTTCATTCTCCTATTGAGAAGGAATGCCCAAGGGGAAACCTCCAGCCTCAGTCTGAGAAGTTAGAATTGTTAAATCAAGTGAAATAAAACCAATTTTGTTTTTTTTCTGATGCTGCTGGCTTGCTTTGATGCTCTATTTTTGCAAGCACAGAACTTGAGGCTCATAAAGGAGCCCTGCAAGCTCCAGAATTCATACTGCACCACTGCTAATTAAAAGGAGCTGAGGTATTTTCCATAGTTTTAAAACATTATCCATGGGGTTTTTTTCTCCCAGAACTTTTTCCCCCTCCAGATGATTAAATTAACAGCAAAACAAGCAGTTTTATATCCCTCCTTGTGATCCCACCAAGTGATTTATCTTAGAACCAGAGCTGGGCCACTTGGCCTCCTCTGAGCTTGTCCTGTAGGGAGAGTTCATCAGGTGCTGTCCCAGTTCTCACCACTGCACATCATAAATCCCATTTCAAACCCAGGAATGGTTTGTTGGCAAGCCCAAGGCTGAGCCCTGTTTTTAACAAGGCTTTAACCCCATTTTTAACACAAAGGGTTGGCTGGCAGTACCAGGCTGTTGACTGGGATGATTCAGTACCTTTTCCCGAGCAGGCAGCACAAGCACATCTGCTTTGCCAGCAGGATTTTGTTTTATGGACTGAGTCTCCCACGGCCTGCTGATGTTCAGGCTCACAAAGACAAGTGGAAGCTGATCCTGGCCAAGCCCAGCCTATGGACACAACTGGCTGCAGGTGCATCTTAAACCAGAAATTCTCGTGTCCATCAGCCTCTACCACAGAGTTTCCCACTGGTTCTGGGAGCCTTTCCTGCCTCACCTCTTGCCTTTCTCCCCCAGTTCCGTGGTGCAGAGCAGCGTCCCCTCCCTCTCCTTTGCCTCCTGCTCTCTGCCCATGGCACCAATTCCTCAGCCCCACCTGAGGCTTTCCAGGGTCACACTGATCCCCACGTGCACCCAGGTCTCTCAGCTCCACTGATCAAACAACATGGAAATAAATTCTCTTCTGGGGATCTGCCCAAGGAGCAAATCCTGGTGCCAGTTTCCCACTCAAACAATGGATCTGTGGTTCTGACAATGCATTTGCAGATTGCACTCATTACCTATTTAGCACAATATGCTATAAATTTTCATCCATTATAGTTTTGTACTAAATAAATAATTGGGCTTTTTATGCATAGCACTATATTTTTTTTCCTGATGAACACAGAGGAAAGTCATAATAATTATATCCTGTTTGACTTCTTATAACCTGAAAGATTAATTCAATTTTGGAACTACTTTTGGGTTTGTTTGCTTTATTTTCTTTTGCCCTAAGCATGAGTACCAAAACATAGAGGATTACTGACATCTAAGGAGTTGGTTCAGACTAAGGGTGCATGACTGGTTGAACTAAATGTTTATAATTCCACAGGCAGCCCGAGTTGTGCCATTATTCTTTGTACCTGTTATTACCTGGTTCCATTGGTGCATGTTTTACAAACACCAGGGTGCACCCTCTTTGTCTGGAAGCACAGCCCGTTGCACACGGTATTTGCAGCTTTGTTTCAGGGCTGGATTTGCAGCTGCCCCGTTTGGAAGGAAGGCAGGAGAAGGGATTTGGTTGCCAAGGGCAAACGTGCAGCACTCGGCTCCTAGACTGGGCTAATTCCCCGTGTTCCTGACCCACTCCCAGCAGGGACAGGCAAAGAGGTGAGTTTGGTGCTGTGAAACATCACTCTTTCTCAAGCTGGAACAGGCCTGGGCTGTGGCACTCAATCCCTCAAAATCAGAGCAAGCCTGGGAAAGCCGCCCATCCCCAAGCTCAGCCCTGCACACGGAGCTGGGAAGGAGCACTGGGAGCCAGGTGATGCCTGAAGTTGGAGCTTTCATATCTCCCAGATCCTGGCTGCACTGATTCATAACTCTGAACTTCATAGAAAGTGTCAGCAGGCTCTCCTCACAGCTCAGGCAGGCACAACAATCCTTTCCCAGCCCCAGAACCAAGGGCACTGCTGCAGCTTCAGGCCCAAAAAGGGAAATGACAGCGAATTGATGGAGCAATCCTGGAGGGTGGGACTGCATCACCTGCAGCTGGAATTGCACAATTCACCCCAATATGGAAATGGACCAAAACTGATCAAAGTGTGAAAACTCGTTACCCATGGCCCATCTTGGCTGTAGCCATGGCTGGGCTCTTGCACTGCCCAAGGTGATCCTTTGAAGGCCTTTTAATAAATCCCCACTTTATTCCTTTAGCTCTGCCCAGCCTCTGTTCCAGGGAGCCTCTCAAGGCATCCCAGGGAAACACAACCCTTGGCTGGGACAGCACAACACAAACCATCAGCAGGGTGGGATGGTTGTACAAGTGCCCTCAGCCTCCACGGGATGCATTCGTCTTGGAAATTTATCTCTGAGAGGGCTGAGCTCAGACAAGACTACTGCGATTAATTGTGGAGTTAAACACTCCCAGATTATCGTGCACTGTTAACACCTGCAGCTCGGAGCTGCACGGATGGCTTTGATATTATTTCTGCTTTTGACAAGTGGGCGATAGCGGATATCCTTTAAGCCTATATTTAATGAAGCCCTCCATAAATCCATCAACACTTGCTAAGGGAAACTACAATAAAGCTCCCACTGCCACGGGCTCTGCTGTGCAGGGAACATTTGGCATTCTCATAATGAAGTTTCAGAGCAGATACTGCTCACGCTGCTCGGAGGAAGTGCAGTCTTTGTGTAGGATCTTTTTCTTCCTCGCATAATTATATGTTGTGGATCAAGAAGAAAACAACCCTTTAGCACCTAATTTTTAAAGCCGTAATAGTCAAACTGTCGTTCAGCTAGGACAGCTGTCAGCTTAAGAAATGAAGAAAGAAAAAGGCTTTCTAGACAAATAAACTCCCACTTGTATTTTATGTTTGTTTTGTTAGTTTTTGAAATGATCTGGCTATTAGCTGTAGCTGTTCTGTGAATTCTTGCCATATTATTTTTGTGTTACACCTCCTGCAAGTGTGATAAAAAAAATGTAAAGCTATAAACTGAAAACATTTGTTACACGTTTTATATTTGCAACTTTTATAAAAAGTAAAAAAAAACCAGCCCCAAATTCCCTACATAACGTAGTTATTTTGTCATTTAAGACTTGAAGAATTGAAGGGGAAACAGAATAATAAGTAATGAAAGAATTTGATGTTTTTCAGATCTGGACTTTGGGACTTGAGAGGGGTGGATACTTTCAGTACATACAGAAATTTAAGTACCCCGAGGCAGCAAATCACCTGAATGTGTGCTGAACTTTAAGAACCTGAGTAATCAAACTGGTTTCGTGGGAAAGAAAACCAAAACACTGTGTCAAAAAAAAAAAAAAAAAATTAAAAAGTTATGTTTGGTATTCTGAATATCTAGACTGCATGGAGACACATTTTTCTAAAACAAACTTTGCCAAGTGGATCGACAGGACTGTGAAGGGCTGTAAAGCCAACCCAGGTAATTTGATTTACAAACAGCTTCTGTCATCACATGCATAGGACTGCAAAGCCAGGAGTGTCAGGGAAGGGCAGGTGCATAGAAGATTTCAGGACTGATTCTGTATTTTACACTCAGAATACAGGTTATTATCTGTCATTCTTTCCCCCATACATTCCTCCTGCATCACCTTCTGCTCACAACACCCCCTGGTTGTGTCCCTGGCCCTCTGATTCTCCCGAGTCCATAAACTGAGAGCTTTGACTCAGCTCAGTTTGCTCAGTTTTGTTCCCTTCTGGAAAGGGCTGCCCAGGGAGGTCTGGAGCCCCCACTCAGTGCCCTGGCCTGGGGACAAGATAAACACACTCATATATTTAACAGCATTGTGAATGTTACTGGATTTGGGGCTTTAGTTTTCTTTAGAGAGACACTTACACAAATGTTTAGTCATGTCTGGATTTTGCCTAGACCAAGCACGGAAAATAAAGCCCATGATGAGATCTACCTGTTCTCATTCTGAGTTGAGACTTCAATTTCTGCACGAAGTTATTGGGTCAGAGAAGTGAATCTTTGGCCTGTGAGAGAGGAGAATCAGATATGTTAATGAAGAAGTTTAAAAGGAGAGTGATGCTGCCAGAGAATGCCTGGGAAGTCCAGCACAAAATCAGCTATAACAAGCATTAACAAACAAGCTTTCCAATAAAGCAGCCAGCACCAACAGCAGTCAGGATGCTGCAAAGAACACAGACTTTTCTGTGCAAGGAACTCCAAGTGCAGCAAGCAGAAACCCTGATAACAAAATAGATAGCATGGTAATAGGCTCCAGGAGTGTGTAATTGCTGGCTCTTTCTGTGCCTCTGAGCTGTTTCCTGTCCTGCTGTGGCTGTGCAGTGCCAGGAGCTTTTCTAGGTCAGTGGTGAATGTGAGCTGAAGTCAAACACGTGAGGCTGGCCAAGGGCAGGCAGAGGGGAGCCCTCTGGCCGAGCACAGAGCACAGAAAAGCAGCGAGAAAGCCTCAGCTGGGAGCAGGAGCCTCTTGGGGCTCACAGACACCAGGGCAATGCCTACAGTCATTGTGCAGACAGAAACAATCCCCTTCCCTGACTCCAGACTGCGAACGCTGCAAGGAGCACCATGGCCTTCAACAGAAAAATAAATTGAAAATTAATGTAATGCTCATCTCTCTTCCTTTGTTTCAGCCCCTCACCAGGTCCCTTCCCCTGTGCTGATCCCAGCCATGCACTGTATTCACCCACCCCACTGCAGCTGTGGAAAGGCAAATCAGCCTCACTGAGCTCAGCCCAGAGCTGCTCATCTACAATTGTCAAATCCCCTCCTCAAAGTTCCCATCGACTTTTTGGAAAGCTTTGAACAGAAAGGGCAGGTTAAAAGAAATCTTTCTTTAGAGGAATACTTGAGGTACTACATTCAGGTAAAGCAAACGTAGCTACTGTTTAGGGTTTTGTTTTTTTTAAGCAATGCAAATTTAAGTTCAAATTTAACATTTTAAGCAAGCCAGACCTTACCTTAGCTCATACAAGCACATATCCTACTTGTACAACAGCAACAGCCTGCAAATCCTGTGTGTGAGGGGCAAAGTAAGCAATAACAAACATGAGCAAGGAAGTCCTGCAGGCAAGAAGAGAGGCTGATGAGCAGAGACAGTGCACACCCTGGGCTCACCCTGCTCACAGCAGCCCAGCTCCCTACACCTGCTCCTGACTCACAGCAGCAAAAAAACACAATCAGCTGTCTCTCTTCATTGTTAAGATGTAACTGTAGATGTTACTGTGAGCTGAGCACACTTGCACTGTGGGGAGTTCCAGCACACTGATGTTCAGAAGGTGTTGGCTCAGCTCTCTCACCTGGCAGCACAGGTACAGGTACAGGTACAGGTAATCCCCAGCCCTGCCTGCTCTGCAAACACCCCCTGCAGCAGGAACAGCCCTGGGGGCCAGCTCCTGCTCTGGGCACAGGCTCACCTGGCTCCTACCTGTTACCCAGTGCTGTGGGAAGATCCAGCAGCAGCTTGGGCAGGGATCTTGTCCCACTCCAGCCTGGAGCTGCCTTGGCAGGAGGCTGGCAGAGCTCTGGGCACAGCCAGCACCCAACACTGCCCTGTGCCAGCTCACAGCCCAAGGCAGGCTCAGCCCACACAGACCCCACTCCCCGAGCTGCAGGGACATCCCAGCTGCCACAGCCTCCTGCTGTCCTGCTTCACCAGCACTTTCCTGGCTGTTTGCTCCTGGACCAGCACTCAGGCTTTATAAAACTCCTTTCCTCCTCATCCCAGTGTCCAGCCTGCTGAACAACACCCCTAAAGGCAGCAGAGGGGTGAATATGGGATTGTCCTGTTCTGGATGGTAATGAAGAGGCAGCCAGAGCCCCCATGGCTTGGCCAGAAATCCAACCCAGCACTGGAAGGGACAGAGCTTCCTGGACCTGACTTGTCCTGCCCTCCCTACAGAGCCTGGGGGCAGAGAAAAGTGTTTGCTTTGCCTTTCTTTGCACTCCCAAGGGCTGAGCAAGGAGCACCATGAGCAGGCAGCTCTGATGTTGGGAAGGTGCAGCTTTAGGGTTCCCTGGTTCTGCACCCCTTTTCCTCCTCTGTCACCTCCCAAGGGTAAAACACATTTGTTGGTTTGTTTCAAGAATCAGGATCTCAGCACCTTTTCATTTTATCAGGGCTGTTCTCAGAAGTGTTTTACTTTGCTCTTTAGGGAAAGCTATTTATCCCTTTTCTCTGCAGCCAGCATCTTCAGGCACTGGCAATTTGACAGCTTAATATTATTTTTCCCTCTGTAGGATGATCACAGTACAAGAATGACTGCACATATTCCTGTCATTCTGTTCCAGTGTGGAAATCAACATCCCTGGCACATCCCAACCCCTGCATCAAACCCCAGCTGTTCCTGAGGAATGGATTTTGGACTCCTCCCTGATTTCCTAGCTCCTGTTGTTCTAAGTAATGAACTGGAGCCTAACTCTGGCTCCTGGATTTTGGGTCCCCAGAGTGAAGCAGCACGCTGCCTCTTGAACTCGCTCTTCAGGAGACAAAAAGCTTTTTTGCCAGAAAAATGTTAAGCACCAAGTGTGAAAAAGCCATCCCAAAATTTATTCTCAAAAATGTCAACAGAAACGCATCAGTAGATACTCAAAACTACAGAGTTCTTAGAAGTCATACATTCACAATGTAGAAACGTGACAATTGGGATGCCTTTTGCGTGGTCTATGTAACAATATCCATTTTACAGTGTAAACAGGTACTGGTATGTTCTTACCCACAAGTCCAGCAGGAAAGGCACAACTCGGCATACAGAGATCATAAGCAAGAATCAGGTGCAACAACTTCACACAAACTTTTGGTAAATCTGCATTTTTGGGGCCTTCCACAGCAGAGACTGGACTTGAAGATTTCCTACAGTCAACAGCCAGGTTTTCTTTCCCTCCTTCAGTCCTTCCACACCAAATGCTCCCTTTGCAGCCTGGTTCAGATCCCATTACACATCCAGTTCCAGCAGGCGTTCGAGGAATAGTGAAAGGTCAGTCCAGCAACTCCTCAGGTGCTTCCACTAATAATACATCAGGTTTTGGTTTCACATAGTGCATGGAAGCATCTGCTTGAATCTCAGTCATTACAGTGGTCATTATTAGAAAAAATAGACACTACAACTACAAAAGGAAAAAATGAGGTAGATAGCTTAGAATCCAGATGACTATCCCAGCAACCTTCATACAACACACATGGATCATTAATTAACATTTTGGTGGAATGCAAGCTCACAGACCACCAAAAAAACCTTAATGACCAGAGTAGGAATGCCATCCAAAAACCCACAAAACATTTAACCTAAGCATGAATACTTCATATTTAAATACAGGTTTACACAGACTGATCTCCTAAATTACCCAAATGAAAAACAAAAATAAAATAAAATAAAAAATACCCAAAAAGTCTCTTGCTAAGGAAACCAGCTGCCATGGCAAATTGCAACAGCCACCTGAGATTCCTTGCAGAGCTTTTAGACCTGACTTCCCAAGGCAAGTCTTCCCTTTCAAGAGGAAACAAAACAACAAAAAATAAAAACAAAACAAAAGTATATACATACCCACCCATGCTTGTTTGGGGCTCTTGGTATTGAAATAAAACATCTGGGAAAAACTGCACATCTTTGGAAGCAGGAATTTTGGCACTACACTTGAAGGACTGTCCTAGTAGTAGTATTAAATAAGCAGCAGTCAACAACACAAAGAATAATTACTTAGGAGCAGTGACTAAAGAAAAAAAACAGCAACTTTGCTTTTCATGGAACTTCTGAGGCAAAAAACCAAAGGAATTTAAAAACAAAACAAAAAAAAACTTTGTAGTTTTTATAGCCATTATTAAGAAAAAGTACATTCAGAAACCACACAGAGCCAAAAATCCAAACAGAAAAGTTCTAAGAGGGTGGCAGACATTCTAGGATATTTACCCGCATTAATAGTTTCCATTTCTCATCAGTAAATAGAAGCTTTTCCGTCAACAGTAGGTTGTTTCCACTCTATTCAAAACCCCCATTATCACTCTAAACAAAGAGGTAAATATTCTAACCTTTGGAATTTCAAGTTGTAGAAACTTCTGTAAGGCTGTACACGTTAAAGTCACACGTAAGAACTACTTTGCAAGACCCGCATCTTTCCAAATAGAAGGAAATCCTATTCTTTATTAATTACTATTTGCAAAGCAATATCATGATTGTACTCTGGGCAACTCTTACAAAGACAACCATAAAATCATTTGCACGTCAATAGGAAAATAGGAGGCCGAAGTGGAATCTCTTAAAAATATATGTTTGTGTCTATATATATTTGTTCTTTCTGTAGGTCAACTCCTCTCGAGTCTTTAGCTAACGGCGATTTTGTTCTCCTCCAGGAAGAGAGGGAACTGGTGTTTTGGCACACTGTCTGCAGCACCAGCAGCCTTCTCCGTGTCAGAGGCAGCGCCAGCCTGGGCCGTGTCCACCTTGGAGGCCGGGGCAGAGTTCACGGGGGAGCCCCCGGCCATGGGCACGGGCAGGGCCCCGCTCTGGATCACCGAGATCTCGTTGGTTTTCACGGCCAGCCCGTTGCTGAGCACGGCCGCGTACTGGTTCCACACGGCGGGGTCGATGCTCACCGAGGGCGCCACCATGTCCTTGGGGAACATCTCCGACACCTTCTTGGGGTCGTTCCCCAGCAGGGCCATGGGGTTATCGATGGACAGCCGCCTGCCCCGCCTGGCTGAGTTGTTCCACATGTGGGTTCCTACGTGGACCTTCCGGACAAAGGGGGGAAAGTGAAGAGAAGCATTAATACCACATTTCTGTACCCAAATTGTACTCTGCTCGCAGCCAAGCAGCCCAAAGGAGTCAGGCTCGCTCCTTTTGCATTCAGGGAAATATTTAAGCTGGGTGGTTCTTGGCAGAGCTCCCTTCCTGGCACGTGTAGGACACAGTCATTCCACTGCCTGACATCACCATGGCTCTCTGCTAGAAGGTTTGAATGCACTTGGAATAAGTGGTGTTGGCAAAGACACCCTCTCTCCCCCCAGAACAGAAGCCACCTTAGCTGCTGCAAACAGACCATAATGAAAAAAAAGACTGGGTAATGCAAGAAACCACCGAGTAATCTGGCAGAGAGGTTCATTTGAGCTGAAATCTTCCACACCCCATCCTGCTGGTGCTTCCAGCAAGGCACTGCTCACACACACTGTGGAGTATTTTCTCTCCCCAGCAGCATTTATGCAGGAGGGCTGAAGAGCCTGAAGAGGTTCTCACAGGAGGGAGGAGCCCCTGTGCAAGTGAGGGAGCAGAGTCCCCCACAGGATTCATCTGGCAAAAGGACAGACTCACAGCACTCCTTCAGCGTGTGCTTAGACACAATCCCCAAGCACTTTGTGCCATCTCAGGATTATCCTGGTTTATCCCTCCTCATCTCCCAACATTTCAAGCAGTGCTGTGTAATACATTTACTCAGCAGGCAGCGTTTTGTAGCTGTCTATGAAATGCTTATGTCTTGACACATCCAAATCCAAATTAAAAAAGAAAGCAATCTGCTTAGTGAGGGCTAAGCCTTCCCTTCCATCCCAAAAGCAAAGTCAAGGACAGCAGCAAAGACCTGTGGGTGATCTCAGTAACACCTACACAAAAAAACTGTGGAGAAACTCAGGAAGGAGAGGAGGGTCAAAAATAAGTATTTGAGGAACTAAAAGAAAATCAGCGCTGTCTCAAAGGCAGGTCAAATATTAGAAAGAGTCTTTCCATCTCTAGTCTCACAGACAAAGGAGATGACAACAGACAGGACCCACCTTCAGGTTTCCCTTGGTGGTGAAGGCTCTCCCACAGATGGTGCAGGCAAAGGGCTTCTCCCCGGTGTGGGTGCGTTCGTGGATCTGCAGGGCGCTGGCAGAGGAGAAGTTCTTCCCACAGGTAGTGCAGATGTGCTGTTTGGCAGGACGGCAGAACTTGGGGCGCGGCACCAGGAGAGGGGCGACCCCAGGGGACAGAGCTGGAGGGCCAATGAAGTGGCCAGTGCTGAGGGGACGATCGCTGGGCAGCTCCATTTTTATCAGGGCTGGTGGGGCTCTGACAAAAGCAGCTGGAATACTGCTCCGACCTGGAAAGAAAGCAAAGGCGATGCTTATCCCAACATCATTCTCCTCCCAAGCCTGGCTGAGACTCGAGGCCCTGCCTTTGAAGCTGCCTGTGCCTGAAGAGCACATCTGCAGAGCCCACCACACTTCCTAGGATACCCCAAAACAAATCAGCTCATCCCTGGGTTTGCTGGCGAGCTTATGAGATAGAAAATCTTTCAGGTCAAACTTTGATCAACCTTAACCACAATGCTGAAGAGCCTGAAAACCCCACAAACTACTTCAGGGTTTCCCCTTAACACACAAAAATGTATTTTCAAAGAGCTGTAAGGAGATATCAAGTGAGCCCATGAAAGACAGCAAGGGCACAGTCTATATTAATTTTAAAGAGATGATAGCACTTAAACCTTTGAATTTTGGGCCTGGTTTAGTCAGGAAAACTTTCCAGGGCCTATGCCCTTATCCAAGCAGAGGAGCAGGAAGAGGGGAAAGCTGAGGAAGCTTTGTTTCCTGTTGGTCCTTCAAGGATCGATTTCCTACTGCCCCACCCCAAATCCCTGCATTTTCCATTACTCACCATATTCTCCATTTGCAAAGTGTAGCCCAGGCTCTTCCTTAATCACCTTCCGGCCAATATTGCCGTACGTTAAATCCAGAGCTCCGACAACTCCTTCCATTTCTGCAGGAGCATTCTCAGGAGCCTCTGATTTACTCCCCGTGCCTGGCTCCTCTTGGTTGTTGAAGGCAGGCGACTTTGACCTCACGCTCTCAGCCTGGCTGTTGGCCGGGGACAGCGCGTGCAGCGACGCCGACTCGGAGGCCGCGGGGCTCCTGCCGTTCTGGTAGTCGGCATCTCCCGCCACCGAGGACGAGTCGTTGGTCATGCCATCGCTCTCCGCTGAGCCGTTGTCACTGGACTTGAGACTGCTCTGCCGCTGCAAATTCAGGGAGGAGGCGACAATCTTCATCTGATTCTCCAGCGCCGTAACCCCAGAGAAGGCGGCGGCCGCGGCGGGCGACTCTGATTGTGCATCATAGGGAGTGGGAGGTTTGGAAGAGCTCCTGGGGCCGTCCTGAGAGTCCACGTCATCTTCCATGTCGATGCTTTCCACGGTCTCCTCTGGGCGAGCGACGTCTCCGTTCTTCTCGGGCGCGGCAGGATCCGCCTCGGCGCCGTCGCAGGGCGGCTCTGGCAGGGGGGTGTTGGGGATCTGCCCGCCCATGTGCATGCGGATGTGCTGCTGCAGCACCACCGCATTTGTAAACTTCTTCTGGCAAATGGGACACGAATGCTGCATCTTCAAGGGGGTATTGGCCCGGTGGACACCGTAGTGAGTTTTAAGGTTCCCTTTAGTGGAGAAGGCACGGCCGCAGATCTTGCACTTGAACGGCCTCTCCCCGGTGTGGGTGCGGTAATGCATTTTGAGCGAGCTCTGGCAGCTCAGCACTCTGTGACAGATCAGGCACTCGTTGGGGTCAGCAGTGGCTTTGTCGATATTTTCAACCAGCTGCTGGAGCTTTGATGTCTCTGAGCCTTGCTCGTTTGACCCACTTACATGGAAGATGCTCACGCTGCAGGTAGCTTGTGGTGAGCTCAAGCTCTGCTCCGTTCCCGACTCGTGACCGACCGCCCCCGACGAGGAGGAGCCGCCCTCGCTTTCGGGAGAGGGCCTTGACTGCAGCTCACTTGAGAACGTACCAGGCAGAGACTCCTTGATGCCTGCCAGGCTGGAGATGGTCTGAGGTGCGCCGGGGGCCGCAGAGGTAGGCAGAGTTGTTAGGAGAGGTTTGCTGTCCACAATCAGGTTGGACTCATCCAGCGGCACAGACATCCCGTACGGGATCCCAGTGCTGGTAGGAACATTGTCCAGGTGCTCAGGAACTGGGTAAGGATTCATCTTTATGTGGGGGTACTTGTCTTTGTGACGCTGAAAATGCACTTTAAGGTTTCCTTTGGTCGTGAAGCGGTTCCCACAGATGTTACATTTGTAGGGTCTTTCCCCGGTGTGGGAGCGGAGGTGGATCTGCAGGGCACTGTCGTTGCCAAAGACCTTCCCACAGAATTTACACTTGTGTTTGAAGAACGGCTCCTCTGCGTTCGGTTTGCTTTCAGACACGCTGATGTTGGGGGGTTTCCCCTTCCCCTTCTTGGAGGAATCCATCACAGACGAGACGGCCGAGAGCGGGTTCTGGAAGATGACCGAGCCGGAGGACTGAGGTAGCAAAGGATTTGGGAACTGAGAGATGGAGCCGGGCAGGCCTCGGCTCCCCTCTGGCTTCAGGGGGAAGGAGGAGGAGAGCCCAGCAGCCAGCGAGCTGGCGGCTGCGATGCCAGTGTTAGAATGAGGTAGCTTTCCTTGCTTCAAGGATTCCAGCGATAGGCTCTGGCTTCCAGCTTTCTGTCCGATTAAAGCCACGGCGGCCGAGAGCTGCTGGGACATGTGGGCGCCCAGAGCTTTGAGCGGGTCAGTAGCAGCTGCAATGGAGGGGTGCAGGGCGTGGGGGGCCATCATGGCGATCTGGATGCGGATCTGCTCCGTCAGCTGGATCTGCTGGAGCTGCTGCTGCTGCAAGCACACCAGCTGCTCCAGGATCATGGGGATGGCGTTGAAGCCGGCCGCCGAGGAGGAGATGGCGTCGGACGTCCGCTGGTTCACGGCCACTTTGGTGCCGCGGATGGTCTGCAGGGTCACGTTAGTGTTCGGTACTTTGGGTTTTGGTAGATAGCTTAGGCCGGGAGCCGCAGGCGTGAGGGGGGGCTCTATTTTAAGGTACATTCCTCCTACCGGTTCAGCATCCAGTTTCCCTTCTCTCTTGTCCGCAGAGCCAGCGCAGCCCTTGGCCGGAACGTCCTTGCGTGCCCTGCCGTCCATTCGGTCACTTGGGAAGGTCCCCAGAGAAGCCTCGGAGAAGCTCTCGGGGGGGACAGCACCCTCACTGTCATTCATGATTAGAACAGGCGGATTTTTAGTGCAATTTTTCTTATGCTCAAGGAATTCAGAGAGAACAAAGAATTCTGCACAGCATTTCTCACAGATTTTGGTTTCCTCCGTGCGGCACCTTTTGGAACTCATTTCACCATCTCTATCACCTGGGACGTCTTGTGGACTCCCTTAAAATAAAAGAAAGTCACATTATTAATTGCTAGATGTGGACCAAGTATTCACTATTAAGATCACTGACTCCACCTGAAGTGCAAAATTAAAGATACAAGACACTGGAATCAAGTTCACAGACCAATCTGAAGTTCTGTTCTTTGTTTTCATGCCAATTCCTTCATGACCTCAAAGAAATCTTCATCTCAGTCCAGTTTACAAAAAAAAAGAAAAAAATAAAATTATAAAAGGACTCTCACATGGCTCAGTGAAAAGAGATTTATCCCAAATCCCTTTATACAGGTAAAAAATCCCCTTTATACAGCCCCTGCAACACAGCTTAAGAGGAACACGAGGACAGGGGAAGCGTCACAGCACTGAGCAAAACATCACACAGGAGTTATTTCCTCATTACACTTCAGGGTCTAATTCCTTGTTAACCATCTCTCAGAAATTCATACAAGATCGTTAAGATGGGAATTTTGAGCAATTCTTACTGTCAGTCTGCCATTACAACCCAAGAGGGCTGACAGGAGCAAAGCAAGGCCAGTATTAGTCCTAAATCCTTCCAAAGCAAACACACCCTAAAGTAATCTCCACACGGACACAGTAGCAAAGAAATTATTAAATCCAGAGCTTGACACAAGTATGAGCCTCCATTGATGGTGATGAGTATTAAAAACAACACAAATAACGAGTTCTGCTTGCAAAACTACAAGGAGGCATTTCTGATCCTGGCAGGAGGCCTCGCTCAGGTACATCTGCAGCTCACCACATCTGGCAAGGGGCAGGGAAAGCCAAGCTGGGCTCCAACTCCACTCCTGCCCTTCCAGCACCATCACCCCATGGCTTAGACTGAGCAGAATTTGCAAGTGGACCCAAAAAAAAAAAAAAAATTAAAAAAAAAAATTCGGGGAAATACCTGACCTGCAAGAGGTTAAGAGAAATTATAACCAAAACAGGATGTTTTTGCTCAGCTTTGCCATCCTTCAAACAAACTCACAGCCCACTCGAGGTGGGGCAGTTCTTGCGGCAGGAGAGCTCGGGAGGGAAAAGTTCCCAGTGAGGGGGAGGTAGGAAGGGCTCCAGCAGGATTCCAGCCCCCATCAGCTGAGAGATCCTGGAGCTCACAGTAACTGCTCCAGCTTGGAGAGCTGCCAAGGGCACAGTGACTTCACCTGCCCAGCCCCAGGGGAGCACACAGAAGGGTGGCACTCACCTGTGCTGGCTCCAGCCCATGTCACAGCCACCCCCCGAGGCAGGGCTCCACAGCTCAGGAGCTTCTCCTGGCTCTGCTTTGTGCAAGGTGTGCCCAAAGCACCCCAGCTGTGCCCTGACCATGAGGGAACCACGTCCAGGTGACATCTCAAGCACGTTACACCTTGTAATGTACACCTTGGAAGGTGTAAAACCACTCCAGGGAGGATATTGCCATTTCTTACCCCAACAGGGGCACTGTGTGTCCTCAACAAAGCTGATTTCAACCTTTTAAATGTTGTGTGGCATCAAGTGCATGGGAAAGTTTACTTTTAAAATTAAACATCTGAACAATTAGGAAAATTCTCCAGTATCAGAGGCCTGTTCTGCAGTGATCTGCACAGCAATAAATCCAAACCTGCACAAGTTCTTGAACAGGGAGGAAAGCAGTTCTCAGCACAGCTAAGATCAAAAAATGTTTGGACACCTCCTATTTAAGCAGGGAGAATTAAACACTTCCCCTTCAGCTCAAACAACTCCCATAAGTGAAAGAAACAAGAACAGCAGCACACATTTCCCATCCCAAATATCACTAAAGTGACGTCTCCAAAGCTGATTTAATTCTAAAAACACAGAAATCCAGCCTGCAGACAAGTACAAGCACTACATGGTTCAGAACTTGGTCAACAGAATCAACCAGGATCAAGAATAGATTATTTTAAACTCATTTTGCAACAGTCTGAGCAGATCAACTTGGAAAGAAGGTACCTGGGTTAAAAACAGACAACTTCCAGAACCACTCCACAGTGACTTGAGAGGTCTTGGACTACTTTCCTATATCACAGAATACACTGAAACATGAAAATACATTTTCCAAATCCTTAAGTGTTTGGGGCTTTCCCAGTCCCCTCTCCCAGGCAGAATGACAGTTTCCACGTCACAAAACATTAAAAAATAACCCCAGCTTTTACTTTTTCCAGTGGCACAGAAATATCTGCACCAAACACTGTTGCCCACCCCCAAGGAGATATTCCAGGATAATGTCTAGACAAGTCCTCAACCTTTAACTGCTTCAAAGCATCCGATCATTTATCTCCTTTCCCTTGATAATACTTCTTATTTTTCTACTTCTGTGCTGATAAGATCACACTAAACTCAATGCCCCTTTCCCAATCTCCAGCACAGCCCACGCTCCTCATTTTCATAATTCTGAGGAGCTCTGGTAACTTCTCTGGTTCTGAGCAGCAGTTGGCATCTCAGAGAAAGAAACTCCAGAAAACTGAAAGTCCCTGTGCTGGGCAGCAGCGGGCAGAGAGAGGTTGGCAGCCCTGCCCTGTCATACATTTTCATTTCCCTGACAGTGAAGCATTAGTTTAGGACTGTGAATAAATTCAATTCAGAGCTTGAAACGCATGACAAATAGCGAAGTCATGCATTATTCTCCCTTTTACGCTAAAAGAAAGGGGTCTAGATAAATTCACAAGCAGGACGCTGGGTTATTTTACAGTAGCTGGAATAACAAAGGAGCAATTGAGTGTTTCTGTAAAAAACCCAAGAGCTCCTGTGAAAATCACGGTGATTTCTAACTCAGAGCAGGATCCCCGAATGAAGAAGGGCTGGGGGCAGCTCTGCCCACCCCTGGAGGGATTTACCAGCCCTGCCCTGCCACAGCAACTCCTTGTGCACTTCACTTAACCCTCTCCCAAGGCTTCCCAGGGACAGCACTTCTACCGCGGGTTTTTTATCTCCCCCACCCCCGAATTTCAGGAATGTTATCTCTCAGCATCTAGTTATCCAATAAGTTAGAAGAATGCAGTAAACCCAGCAGGGGGGTTAGATTGAATCACTGGCAAATGGATGGAAAAAATCCACTATTGTGTAGGACAAGGCAGTCATCGACAAGGAAGGCTGATAAAATCCACACCACTAGAATTATTTTTTTTTTTTTAAGGAAAAAGGAGTGAAGTAAATCCAGTTTGATGCGATTTCAATAAGGGTGCTACTGGCCTACAACTCATTTAAGCCATTACAGCCTTTTTTTCTCAATTTTATTTCACTCGAATTGGGATAAAACACAACTCAAGCTTTCCCACCCGCTTTTTTTATTCAGGAGTTTTAATACCTTTGCTGAGCTTACTTTCCTCACAACCTACATTTGATCAATTACTTTTACTTTAAGGTTAACAAAAGCATGAGGTTCCCCGGTTGAAATGAACTGGAGGAGGATTGATTACCGAGCCTGCAGTGCACTCCCAGACACGAAGCCTCTGCCATCGGGTCGCTCTCAGGGTCGCACTGCCCGACGCTTTTCTCCTGCTCCCAGAGGAGTTCCAGGAACCCCAAACTGCCCCAAATCGCCCTTCTCCCACTATCAAACAGCGTTTAACGCATTTTAACTGTGACAAAATCACTTTATGGAGCAAGCAAAACGCAGGGCTGACAACTTAAGAGATATTCCACGTGATGCTTTCAACGCTGAATTCATCAGCGGCGTTTTTGCATCCAAGAAGGCAGAACCGCGTTAGACCCACAACAGCACTTCACGTGCTTACTCTCCCAAGGTTTTGATTATTTTATTATCTACTCATTAATTCACCCTTTGGCCTATCCACAGCTTCAAGCCGGATACTCAGAGAATTGAGAACAAACCGCGGCGCACAAGCGCTGGTTCGGGCACAGCAGCGCTGGAAGCGGCGGGGAAAGCGGCGCCCCGAGGCGCTGGGAGCGGCTCCGGAGGGCTCGGAGCCCCCGGGAGCGCCGCTCGCTGCCGGGGCCGGTCGGTGGAGGGCACTCACGGCCCGTGCTGCGGCCAACGGGCCACCGCCACCCCGGGCGGGGCCACCGCCACCCGGCACCCACCTGAGCCGCCGGCATCCCCCGCATCACCTCCTGCATCATCCCTCCTGCATCACCCCCCCCCCCCCCCCCCCCCGCATCATCACCCCTGAATCCTTGCATCATCCCCCCTGCATCATCAACCCTGAATCCCTGCATCACTCCCCCCTGCATCATCACCCCCGCATCATCCCCCCCGCTCCTGCTGCCCCCCAGCCCCCCGCTCGACACTCGCACGGTGTTTAAGAGCGAGCTAAACGGCACAAACCCCGCTGCCAAGGTCAATTGCATGAGAGTCCTAATTGTGAGCCTGACATCAACTTACCACCCACAGCAAGCAGGAGGAGGCAAAGGTTAGAGCAGCAGCTCTGTCAAAACGTCACATGCCGCCGAGCCCGGCGAAAAGGGCTCCATCGTGCTACCAATATTGTGTTTCGCTTATGTAAAAGGGAAAAAAACCAGCGGGGATCACCCCCAGCACCCTCTGCCCCGTCCCAGGGCTGCAGCACCCCGGGCACGGCGGGGATGCTCCCGCAGCCGCGGCTCCCGGCCGGGCCAGCCAGCCCCCGACAGCAGCTCCGGGCAACCCAAACCAAATCGAACGTAAATCACCACCAAACTTGGGCTTTCCTTGTTCAACCTTCCCTTGTCCAACATCCCTCCCCGGTTCTACACAGCTCAGCGCACGAAGCGGAGATGTAATTGAAGTAAAGCTACGCTAATTTTACCCTGAGGGGAAAAAAAAAAAGAAAAAAAGTTGCAGTTTGATACTGTATTTTTAAGAATGAATCCGATTTTTAATGGCAGCAATCCAGCACAATAGGCATTTTCAAGCCCTTTGTGGAAATGCTAATTTTCAGTATGTAGCATTATTCCCCTGTGACCACCTGCTGATTTTTTGACCTGTTAATGGATCCCCAGGTTCGCGGGACACTTTAACCCGCTGCATTGTTCACAGAGGTAGGTCCCAAATCCCTTTGCGAAAAAAGGGAATACTTGCAAAAAAAGGAGATAAGGGCTTGATTTTATTATTACCATCATGTGTATATCCTCGCTAATGCCCCAGACAAATCCCTGCGAAATTTCGACTTTGTTATGCAGCTTCATCACTTATTATTTACGGGCACACCTGGAGCGGGGAATATCGAGCCTGTTTGGGATATTGGCGGGCGGTGCGAGCCGCAGCCCCGGGTTGGATTTCGGAGCGGAGATCCCGCAGGACGGGGCTCAGCGCGGGACCTGCCCCGATCCCCCAAACCCGCAGCACCATCCCCCAGGCGGGGCCACAGCTTCCCCAGCTCCCCCGGAGGGATCTCATCCAGGGTTTGGTTGTTAAAATTGAGAACGGGAGGGGGAGAGAGGAGAGGGGGAAAAAAAAAAAAAAAAAAAAAAAAAGCCCGAACAACAATAACAAAAAAGCAGCTGGCCATTGCCCCGGAGAGCGCGGTGTGGAGCGATCCTCCCTCCCTGGCTCCCGCACGCCTCCCCCGCCCCAGCGGCCGCATCAGGAGTGATTAACCCTTTTGTTTCAGCGCGGGGCCGGAGGTGCCTTTCCAGCAGCGGGCAGAGATTTACATGTGGAAACATCACCTCCATCCCCCAACCTAACCATATGCACAAAGGAAAACAGTCATGCATTAAACATGGGATTTATTGCCTTCTGGCCAGCATGCTGTTTCTTAAGTCACCATTAACCGGACCCAACAATTGCACATTTCGACTCAAAGAAGAGAAGGGGGAGGAGGGAAAAAAGAAAAAAAATTAAAGAGCCCGAACCTCCTGCGGGCTGGGAATAAGGAGCTCCCGTAACGTGCACGGCTTTTTATCAGTTCTAGGCACGGAAACAAAACCGGTCCCAAACGCAAGCAAAGAACCCAAAGAAAGTTCTTGGGGGGCACACGGAAACATTTGGGCACAACAACCACAACAACTTCGAACAAACAAACGCTCCCGAGCCGGGACGTGCCCGCCGCACTCCGGGAGCAGCACGGGCACCTCGGGAGCGTCCCGAGCTCCGCGCTGCGGGCGGGGAGAGAGCCCGCACGGGGCCAGGGAGCCCCGGCCCGGGGAGATGCTGCTCCCGGAGTCCCGGCCCCGGGAGATGCCGCTCCCGCAGCCCCGGCCCCGCAGCCCCGGCCCGGGGAGATGCTGCTCCCGGAGCCCCGGCCCCGCAGGATGCCGCTCCCGGAGCCCCGGCCCCGCAGGATGCCGCTCCCGGAGCCCCGGCCCCGCAGCCCGGCCCGGGGAGACGCCGCTCCCGCAGCCCCGGCCCCGCTCCCGTGGTGGCCACCGGCGAGTGCCCCTCCGCCCTTCCGCTGCACGCCCACTCCACCGGGAGCTCCCGGCTGATTTTAGCCACGATTTCAACTTTCCCCGCAGCACGGCCCAGGAACGCGAGCTCTCCAAAAACGGGGAGAGCGATTCGCGGTGGCGGAGTCCCCCACGCCGCCCAAATACAAAGCGCTCGCACACACCCCACAATGAGCTCACCGGTGTTATTTTGGGAAGTCGGAAATCAAAGATGGCTGGAGGTCAAGCTACAAAAGGTCCAGGGCGATTGTGATCTCCAACAAAAATAGTCCGAGCGTGGAGGCTTTTCTTCCCCCCCCTCCCCCTTTTTTTTTTCCCCTTTTAAACCTCGCAAAAATTCCCATCTAACTCCCGACAAAGTGCTAAGAGCGCTAAGTACAGCGAGGAAACCCAGCCCGAGCCATTTCCGACCCCTCCGAAGTTGTGTGTAATTTCTCCCTGTGCTCCCCCACCCCTTTACCCCCATGCCCCCCGTTCCCTCCGCCTCGGGGAGGTTTTGGGGCTCCCCTCCCACGCGGCCGCGGCCCCACGCGGGACCCGGCGGAGGCTCCGCGGCGTGCGGGGCATTGCGGGGCCGCCAGCGCTGCGCTCCGCAGCCTCGCCACGCTGAAACCCCCCAAAAATAACGCGGAACCCGAGCCTCGCTCAGCCCCCCCACAAAAAAACCCCGAGGGTCGGCTCCCGGCAGAGCCCGCGGGGGGAAAGGAGCGGGGGGTGCAGCGCAAGGGTGGAAAAAGCCCCGCGGGAAGCGCCCCTCGCTCCCCGGCGCCGCGCATCAGCCAGCCCGGAGCCCCCTCTGCGCTCACCACTTGCAGCATCTGGGGGCTGCTCCTCGGAGTTGATGTGCTGGGGCTTCGCCTGCTTCCGTCGCGACATGGTGCACCAGCATCGGGAGCATGCAATAGTAGCAATTATTTTCCTCTTCACAACAAATTCCTAGAGTTGGGAAATTTGGGCGGAATGCGCATGTCAGAGTAATTATGATTATCAATAATGCATTGCGATTTATCATGTGTCCCTGACGGCTGATTGGCCTGAGTCCAAGGGCTCACAGATTATTCAAATCAGCCCTATTGATCCGCGCAGCGGGGCACGCTGGGCCATGTAGTCCCCGCGCCCGGCCCGCCCCGGCGGGCGACAAAGGCGTGAGCCCCGCGGGGCCGGGGCAGCCCCGGGCCACCCCCCCGCTAAACAAACAGCCCTGCTCATCCAGCCTGTACACACACACCGTACCTTTGTTGGCTCACCTGCGCCTTTTATGCCGTGCTTTAAAGAGTTTTTTCCCCCCCGCTCTCCGCTAAAGGGAGCCCAAGCCCGGGACAAGGCGCGTTCTTCCCTTTGTCGCTCGAGAAGGTGGCAAAGGGAAGCGCTGCGAAGGCGAGCCCGAGGTCCCGCGGTGGGGTGGGCAATGGAGGGGCTTTAAAAGCGGATGCAGACGGCGCGTAATTAGGCTGCTTTGCTTCAGCTGTTTGAGGACTCTTTAAAGTCTCGCTTTCGGGGAAGCAGGCGAAGCTGAGCCCGTGGTACTCTGAGCAGCGAGTAAAAACGTGGGGCACGCCAAGGCTCCCGTGGAAAAGTTGAAGCAACAGCGCTTTGAGTGTTTTCCCACACTGGGTTGACTGCGTTAATACGGAGGGGAATGATTTTCATCTTCGTTCCCCGTTTGGGCTGCTGGCTTCCATGGGAAGGAGAGCCACGAGTCAATCCTCCCCACGAGCCGCAGTGGGGTGGCCCCGGCGCTGGGTGGGACATTGGGGACAGTCCGTGTGAGCTGTAAAACCCCCGAGGGGCACAGCAGAGCCACCCCAACCCCTCCGACCCCCACGGAAGCCACACGGATCTCCCGTAAATAAAAATGTGAGGATCTTTGAATGTACGGAGATGTGGACTGCAAAAATCTTCCTGGGACACGTGGTTGATTTTTGATTTAATGTAGAACAGCGCACACGCCCCAGGTCCGTCTGTGAAAAATGGTTTGATGGAAAATACTGGAGAGATTGATTTGATGAAGAGATGATTTTGTTGATTTGGAGGAGGAGGAGGACACGGGGTGAGGGTTCAGGAGAATCAGGTTCAGCTGAAGGCACACTCAGTGTGCACTTGCCATTGCATTCATCAGCAACCAATGGAGCGGGGTCTGTGCCTCAGTTTCCTTCCTGCGCACTCGGGGTTCCCCGGCTGCAGAGCTGCTGTGCCGAGACACATCCACCCGAGGGGATGCACAGGGGTGTGGAAAACCCAAATCTGACTCGCCAGCAGCAGGGAGGAAGCGATGGCACCTCAGGCAGCCACACAATGCCACAGGACATTGCACAACACCACAGCTCCTTTCACCTGGTGCTTTACTGGCACTTTTACCCTGCAAAACCTCCGGGGTCCGTACATTTACTCCCTGTTAAATCTGTGCTTGTGCACGGTCATGCCAAGTACTGGCCAGGGTTCTCTTTACTGTGGTGGTGCTTGAGGAGGGGGGACCTGGATGGGATAGGCATAAAATATCTTGATGTTGTAGATCAAGGTAAACGGTGCATCCCCATCTGATTTGGGCTGTATCCTCTCGGGGGCTGGTTCTGTTTTTATAAAGTCTCACAAGGGGGTTTTATTTAGCTAAGGATAACACAGATCCTGCAGAGCAGAAGGTGTCACCCTCCTCCATGGACAGCTACTGAACATGGAGGTCAGGGGACAAATTTTGGTTTCCAGGTCACTTTCTTCTGCAGGCAAGAAATGGTTTTATACCCCCACTCTTGATGCACTTTAATGGGCACATTTCATCCAGAGAAGCTCTGTATTTACTAATATAAAATGGGAGAGATTATCAGGTATTTGAAATCGCTGACCATTTTTATCTGGTGTTTACTCCACCCCCATGTTGCCCAAAGAGCTTCTCTATATTTGTTTGTTTAACCAACAGTTTGAAATGCTCTTTGTTCCCAAAGTGTGTCCTGAGGAAATAGACTGTTAAACAAGATTGATACCAATCGATCCACAGATAGATATTCACATTGATGAATCCTCTCCTTTTACACTTGATATGCTCAGTATGACCAACAGATTTTCAGTTATTACACAGAAAGCTCCCAAGCCACACCAATGAATTTATTAAACCATGCTGGTTTATGTATCCAGCTGAGAGACTGACAGCCATGTACAGTAGATCCATACTTAAAATAGACAACTCCTGTGGAGCATTTGTACTGAATTTAAAGGAATATATTATATGAAATCAATAGAAGTTTTGGTATTGATTTCACAGGACACGGATTTCACTCAGCACGGCTCCAAAACACGGATAAAATAGAAGGCACGGGAAGCATTAGTTTAAAATAAAAATTAAAAAGTTGCTGTATTTAAGGCAGGGAACACAGCAAAAGTAGGCGAAAGAGCACAAAGAAAGTGAAAAACATGGGGAGGAAGAGGAAGAATGTGACCAAGGGAAAGCTGTCCTGATTGTATTTTTCTGGGAAGGTGTTCCCAGCCTGTGGTGGTTATAAATAGGCTGCCCTGGCTGATTACATCATATGCAAAAGGCATTTTGCTTGGCTTTAGCACGATCATATGGATTAGCATGATTACAGCTCCTGGATTTGAAAAATAGCAGGCTTCCTTTTCAGGCTTGACATTTTATTTATTTTTTTAAGAAAAGTCCGGAGGAACAATCTTCTGCCACCAACAGAGCTGCGGCGTGGTGGCTGATAGGCGAATTTCCAGGAGCAGCCGGCGCAGCTCGCGGTGATAACAGGAGATTTTTTAATGCCCTGCCTCAGCAGCACGTGGAACTCCTGCCACCAGGAGCTGTGGCCAGCAGCTGCCTCTGCCCAGCCCTGGGACTTCCTGTCCTCCAGAATGTCGCTGCAAAATGGTCTCATCTGTGGAAGAATCCGATGGGATGTTTGCTGAATGTGTCTTGTGTGTGTCTGTGCACACTTACTGCCTCCCACCCATGTAAAGGACATTGTCTCAAATCCTGCGCTGGCTCCCCCGACCAGCTCAGTTTGCCGCTGGGAAGAACAGACAAGTTTAAAGCTTAAGTATTTTTTTATGTATTCAGAATCCAAATGTAACTCAAAGCATTGTGTTACCTACATCTTTAGAGCTTGGAGAGCCACAAAAGCTCTTTGAGGCACAGCAGTTCAGTTGGCTGAGGTATTGCTGCCCTGCTCCTGCCTGCAGCTCCCTGCCAGACCAACCTCGCAGTGCAGGCTCCCAGGGCTCACCTCCTCTGCCTGCAGGACTCTGGAAGTTCCCTGTCGGAACATGTTGAGGGAGCTGCAGGTTGCTGATATCAAGCTGACCATAGCTCTGCAGGCAATGTAAATCAGGGTGATTAACATTCGTTGTTGGGCCAGTTAATCAAGGTTGAGTGCAGAGACCCAGACATTCAAATTCAGAAGCAGTTCCTAAGGGTGTTAAATTGAATGTTGGCAAGGGCAGTGACTCCTCCAGACTAGACTCTATCCCAATCCAAACCCAGGAGACTCCTCTTTAAACACCTGTTATTCCATTATAACGATGGTAATAGAGGGATGTTTTCCCTCCTGTATAACAAAATAAAGTTTATGTTTTCCTTCAGTCCATCCTTCATCTTCCTTTCTAGCAGCTGCTGAGCACCTTGGTGAGTTCTGATCACAGGGGAGAGGTTTTGAAGACACGAGTTTGTGTGAATGCTGTGACAGTCATCACCTGGAGAGAGAAGAAAGATCCGAATTGAAGAGGTCATTGGCAGCAAGAATTAGGGTTCAAACCTTACCCAGGAGGCAGCCAACAAGGCAGAGGGCACCAGAGTGGGGCTGAGCAGGGAAAACACTGAGGAGTGGGAGAAGGATGGAGAACAATCCTTTAGGAACCTCAGCCACGGCTCAGGGAACAACTCCCCCCTTGACCTGGTGGTGCTTTTGGTCCAGCTGCAGATAATGCAGCCACAACAGTGGCTCCATGTGGGAGCTGTTAGTGCAAACACCACTGAGCTATCACCTGAGCCATGTTCCTGGGATTTTTATATGTTTTCAGGCCAATATAATCATGGGGTACTCTGTTCATTACTAAGCTTTGGGCCAAAGTTAGAAACTTTCTTTCTGAGCTCAGCTCTCCCACACGAGGGAAATAACACAGGGATTTTAACTTTTTGAAAGACCCACCAAGGAGCTCCCAGCCAGGAGGAATGAGAGGCATGTGGGTTAGGAGGTAAACAAACAAATCTCTGGGTGTTTGTTAAAATGCCCGAGCGTTTCACCTGCACAGGAGTAAACTTTATCAGCTCTGATTTCTCTCTGTGTGAAACGTGTCCTTGTGCAATATCTTGTGTTAAATGTCAGATGCAATTGGAGAGTAAGAGGTCCAGCTTTCCCCAGGAGCACTGGTATTTTTTGGAATGGGTGTGAAGTGAATAATGTTCCCCCTCCCCTGCAATATTTGTTCAATTTCAAACACTTACTTGCTTCTGAACAAACCTAAGATCAGAGGTAGGTGTAACTTGGCTTTGTCTGCTGTCTTCTTTGAATTTCATGGCCCAGTGATACATCAGGGAGAGTAACAGGAATCCTGTGAGATCCTTTCCTCCCAGACAAGGTACACAAGCCCTTTCTTTTAGCACTCTGCTGTAATGGAGCCTTGGGATGTCTCGTTATTATCCCAATTTCAGGGGGGATGTAGGGCCAGCAGTGCTGTGAGAGCACATCAAGGCTGCCACAGCCTGTGCTGAATCCCCTGCACCGTTTGGAATTGGATTCTGAGGCACTTTTTAATATTTTCAGGGAGTGCCAAGCCGTATCTGAATGTGGCAGTGAAATATTGAATCTGATGGCAGTGAAAATGCGAATTAATGGGTAGCAAATGAGCACCCTCCCCTGTGTCCTTGCCTCGGATAACTGCAGGCAGTGCTGCTCCATAATCCATTTGTTGTTCCACTCTGTGTTATCCCAAAAAGCAGCTCCTGAAAGGCACAGGAACACCTGCCTGTCCTGGCAAGGGACTGGGTTTGGTTCCAGGTACTTGCAGAGAAAATCTTTGTGTGGAGATGGCTTGAAACAGCAACTCGAGAGAGAATTATCAATTTCCTCGCTTGTGTCAGAGGAGCACCAAGATCGAAACTGAATTATTTTCAGATGTCAAAATACCACTTAGCAGGGGGCTTTTACTTAGTAAAATTAGCTTTCATTTTCTGCTTTTATGACTATGATTAATAACATTTTTTTTTAATGTGGTAGACCTAATTCCATTTCTTCTGCTACAGCAGTTTTTCCAATTAGTTTTATCAGTTATATCCCACTTCTAAATTTGGCTATTTTCCATATGGGTGAATTTGGTTCATGCCACACTTCGTGAAGGACTGGCAACCAACTGTTAGTGGAGATTCAGAGCAGGTTTGGGAGGTGCCATCTGGTCTCTGACAACTCAGCTTTTAGTTAAAAAAAGAAATTATCACCAAGAAAAAATCCCTAAATCCCATCTTCAGCTGTTATGGTTGGAAGTCAATAGGAAAAAACCCAAACCAAAACATTAACACTTAAAACCATGAATAGAAATCAACACAAAATTATCCAAATAAAAGCTGATAGAAAAAAGGATACAAATATATGAGTTGTTGTTTTTTAATGAAGTGTTAGCTTGGAACGATGACTTGAATATCTAAAATGATCAAATTTAGTGCTCTACTCTTTATGCCAGGAGGAAGGGGACATGCAGGGGATACAGAACGATCCCTCTTCAGCATCTGAATCATTTACTCTGAGCATTGTCCTCCTCACAATTTATAGATCTGGAACCAAGAGTAAAGTGTGGCAGAAGCTCATCCCTTCCTTCTCCCCATTCCAACTTGCCTACAGCTCATCTCCTGTCCAAGACTCAAAGCTGGAGGTATGTTCTGCCTGCCAGAATTGTCCCAAGAAACTGAGATTTCAGTGCATTATCTCCAGCCTTGATGACATTTCCAACACCATTCTTCTAAATGAACTGAGGGATTTTTGTCTGAATTTTCAGAGATGCTGAAGTTAGGATTTCACTTTTAATATCATTTGATATCTCTACTTAGATTGGACACAACTGAGTGTATCAGCTCAGCTGAGTGCCTTAGGAAGCACTTGGGGTGACAGGTGAGGGTGGATTTGTGCCACCTTCTGTGCTATCCTGGCACTCCAGCTGTGCCATCCTGGCACTCCAGCTGTGCCACCCTCCATTCCAGCTGTGCCACTCTCCATTCCAGCTGTGCCACTCTCCATTCCAGCTGTGCCATCCTGGCACTCCAGCTGTGCCACCCTCCATTCCAGCTGTGCCACCCTCCATTCCAGCTGTGCCACTCTCCATTCCAGCTGTGCCACCCTCCATTCCAGCTGTGCCACTCTCCATTCCAGCTGTGCCATCCTGGCACTCCAGCTGTGCCACCCTCCATTCCAGCTGTGCCACCCTGGCTGCTCCAGCTGTGCCACCCTCCATTCCAGCTGTGCCACCCTCCATTCCAGCTGTGCCAGCCTGGCTGCTCCAGCTGTGCCACCCTCCATTCCAGCTGTGCCAGCCTGGCTGCTCCAGCTGTGCCACCCTCCATTCCAGCTGTGCCACCCTCCATTCCAGCTGTGCCAAGGCCACACGGGCAGCAGGGAAGGTGCCAGGCAGCTGCAAGGCTCCAAAGAGTTTCAAGGTGATGCCCTTGTGGATGTGGCTCTCCCTGTGTTGGGGTAGCTGGGATGAAGAATTCCAGAGGAGGAAAACGAGCAGCCAAAGCTAAATCAGTTGTGCTTGGCTCAGAATAAAAGTACTTTTTAAGGCCCTTCGTAATTATGATCTTGGCAGGGATTTGGCTGCGAGGAGAGCTGGTGCAGGGTTTGGATTCAAGGATGAGCCCATTTCCATTGCAAACCTCCCACTTTTCAGCTAGTCCTGGCTTGTAACTTGGTTATCCCTGGATCAACAGCTTACATTTTAATGTAGTTATGTTAGCTAAGGTCCAGTCTACTCCACAGACTTTAACTAGATTAAGAGGCAGATCAGCTATAATTGGAGTCCCTGATTGAATTAGATTGGGATTACAAATATAATTGGATACTACCCTATTTGAGACACTTCAAAGGAAATATATCTTTAGAGCATGAAAGCTGAAAAATCAACAAACCTTTGGAAATCCTTGAGCCTGTTTCCTGTGTGGATGCAGCCAGGCCCGTGGAGCTCCAGAAAGATATTTTCTAACAGAGAGTTCACTCATAAAAACCCCTCAATCAGACCCCTGAATCTGATTCCTGACTTACATTCAACTCGAAGGCGATGTAACCTTGCCACTTTTTAATCTCGGCTGGTGGCACAGCCAGATGAGGCTAAAACTGTGCCTGAAAGAAGCTTTAACACTTAGGAAGTTTTAAAGTTTTAGGAGTCCTAAGCCTGGACTAACAGGCCTCAGGTTTTACTGTGGGGTATAAGGGAGGAGGCAGAGTTTAATCCAAGAGCTCCTTGTGGCTTTTGCAGACATTTCCATTTGAAAGGAACGCTTGGGTGAACAATGCTCCCAGCACTGCCTCAGTGCCTGACACCTTGCAGCACCTAAAGGACAAAAGCCTGAAAACTTTGTTTCTTTTTCTTTTTTCTTTTTTTTTTTTTTTGTATGATATTTTTTCCTGTTTGTGGCCTTCACTCCCCTGAGCCTCCAGCCAGTGGTTAAGTAGGTCACACCAAGAACAGGCTCATCACAAAAACAGCAGGCTCATTGCCCGAGAAACATCTCGTGAATACAGTTCGGGGGAGAAGAACGAGAATGTGCCTGCCTGGGAACTGGCCAGCCCTGAGAGCCAGGGGAATTTCAGTTCCACCCTCCAGGTACCCAGTCAGTTCAACCTGAACCTCTGTGAACATCCCAGCGCTGCTGAGAGGATGCTCCAGCCTGGTCCAGGCACCAAATGACTTCAGCCCACATCTTCCCTTCCTTCAATCTCCTTATCCAGGCTTCCCCAAAGCCCCAAAACACTCAATTTTATATGGAAATAAGTTATTATGTGAGGTATTTTCAGGGGGAACACCCAGCCTGGGGTGCTGTTTGTTCTTTTTTGGATGTTCCCTTTCTTCACCCTCTCCTTTGGACTGCACAGAAATTTGCCACTCACAAAAAGAGCTTTGCTGTGGTTGTGCACAGCTCAGCCCTGAAGTCTCAAAGTGCCTTCCACACATGAAATATGGTTTAGAAAATAAAAAACAACCTCAGCAAACCATAATCCCCTGACCTGTTCCTCACAACACTCAGTCCTGGCTCTTTTCCCCAAAACTCGAGAGCAGCAAAGCACCTTCACAGGAATAACAGTTAATAAATTGTAACCCACACACTCGTGTTTCCCCACACCCTTTTGCTGATTAATTGTTCACAACATCCCTGTTTCAAAGTGTGCCAGGACAAAATGGGTCCTGATTTATTTTTTTGCCATCCCACAGTTAGGTATTTTTAGGCAAAAAGACAAATGCATTTAAGTAATTCTGCGGCCCAAAGTGAGACCTGTAAATGTGAATAAAAAGGAGATATGGGACTCTTGGCTCCTTTGTGTAACAGATCATGGGTATCTGAGAGAGCTTTTATTTATGTATCATTTGTATACACAAGATTTATGCTTGCAATTAAGTTCCAGTGTAAATTAGCCTGGCCTGGGTGTCTGTTTAATTGCAGGTGCAAATCAAGCTGGTAAAATGTCTCTTTTCTGCCCCTTAAGATCTGGAAGCAGCTCACATCTGAGCTCCCAAAATCCGAGTGGGGATTTTACAGATGGCAAAAAGCCTCACAAAGAGATCCGAGCTCTTACCTGGAAATGGTCCCTTATACATTTTAATTAAAGGTTTTTTCCACAAGAAGCCGCTCTTATTAGGTTCGGGTGCACAAATTCACTCAATTTTGCACATCAAGAGAGTAAATCGTCTCCAAATATTGATATATGTTGAAACTATTGATCCAGCCGAGCAGGTATCTTCCCTGTAGCTGAGATCTTCCAATTTCTAAGGCCGGTGTTATGTGACATCTTTAGCATGAGCAATCTTTATCTTGGTGCTGGTTAATTGAGAGGGCTCAGGTTACCCTGAGGAGCCAGCCACTTCGGGGTGGGGGTCGCTGTAATTTGGGACATCAGGAATTTTGGCTCCAAGAACAATTCTTTTCAAACTTTTCATCTCCAGGATCAACTTGAAAATTTTCAGGGAGGGAAGGGAGAGTAGCTGGGGTGGGAAGCACCAAGGAGATTGACAGTCACCTTGCCTGTACTAAAGGGTGACCAAAGAGAGGAAAAAATTGCAATTTCCTTTATTTACTAAGCTTGCTCCATTCCCGGTTGTGTATGACTTGGAAACAATGTATTGATTTCTCAGGAGTTTCTTTTTACAATTACAAAAGAAAACGAAATTACTGATTGGGAAGGAAAACTTCTTTGTTCTGTTTTGTAAAAGAACCAGGGAGTTTTGTGTGTTTGGAAGAAATAGAAATGCATTAAAAGATGAAAAAGGGAAGGAAGAAGATGATGCCACAGAAATCAATACAGAGAATTAGGTGAAATAGAACATCTTGTATGTTCTTCAGAAAATCATTTTCCATACACTAAATACATTTGCAGACTTGTTTCCCACAAACCTTTTCAAGTTGTTATTGGAGTCTGAAGCCACAAGTTTTAAAATGGCTGAGAAATATATATATTTTTGGGGGGGAGGGGAAGCAAAAGATTGGGAAGCACTTGGGCTTTCAGAGACCAGATGAGGTAATCTCAAAAAATGCACAAATATTTATCCTCCCTAGAGTGGCATAAAATTATTGCCTGGGGCTGGGAGAGCCCAGCAAGGTGCAGGGTGCTGCAGGGTGCAGGTGAGGCAAAGAAAACTCCAGGTGGAACCTCCTCATCACTCCCTACCAAACACCCACGGCTGGTTCTGGCTTTGAAGAGTCATTGTCTGAATTGAGAGTGAGAAATGGGGAAATCAAGGCTGAGGAGCCTGAATTTGGGGTGAAATCAAGGCTTGAGGAACCTCAATTTGGGGTGAAATCAAGGCTTGAGGAACCTCAATTTGGGGTGAAATCAAGGCTTGAGGAACCTCAATTTGGGGTGAAATCAAGGCTTGAGGAGCCTGAATTTGGGGTGCTAATGCCTCTGGCAGAAGTGGAATCAGCACTGCCAATAAGCAGGGCCCCATCCCCTCGGCCTGCCCCTGGTTTTTATCCTGGCCCTCGCTGCACTCAGGGCTGTCAAACCAGAGCATGGCAGAGCCCAGGAGGCCCAGCCTGCAGCCCTGATGTGAAGTTACAGGTTGGGATGAGCCAAATTCCTGCTGGCAGCCTGCATGGGCAGAGGAAGGAAACCTGGACAGGATTTTGGGCCCAAAGAGCCAAAACCTGCCAGTTTAGCTCGGTGACATCCGAGTGTCAGCGTGAGCAGCACCAGCCTCTGCTCCCACCTCGCTTTTGTTCTTTTTGTGCTGCACTGGCTGAAAAATAACCCAGTAAAGAAAAAAAAAAATAAAAAAAGCTGCAGGCTCAGCTGGGTCATTTCCTCATCCCACGGCCACAAAAAGCACACGTGGGTCCCTCCAGGGATGGGGGCAGCCCCCATGTGGGGCCAGAGCCCACCAGCCCCAAACCTGCCCACCCAGGATCTGCTCTGGTTTGTGCAGGAGCATTTCTGCTTTTGAAAAGACTCTGCGGGTCTTTTTGCCACCAGGGTAACTTCACCTCTAGGAAAGGGGAAATTAGTCTGCAATTATGTAATTATCAGCCGCCCTGAAGCTCAATTAATGCATTTTGTAACTCTTCCGGAGAAGGGGGGAAGCCTGTTGGGTGTAAATATGAACCACGGGGATTTCTCCCTCCAGCTTTGTCTGGCTCTGTTTTTAACAGCAGTAACAGAGTGGTGCTTGAAGCAAACTGAATCCAGAGCAGGCAGGCTTTGCCTCTGCAGCTCTGAGCTGGGCATGGCCAGGCTGGGCTTATTTCAAACCCTGCCCGTATGAATGGAGCTGGGGCAGCACCAGGAATTCTGCTGGAATAGCCCAGAGCAGCCCTGCAAGGAGTACTCCAAGTTCCTGGGATGCATTTCCTGGGCCAGGCTGGATTTGCCTCCCCATGGATTGTACAGCAGAGCATAACTCCCTGAAAATCCCCTAAAATCCTCTGCTCCCCGCTTGGCACTGGGGGTGCTCCCCAAGGTTAAGCAGCCTCTCCAATACTGAGGTGCAGAGTTAAGCAGGGGCAGTGGCACCAAAATAAGGTTTGGTGTAGATAAAGAATTTAGTAAGGCCTTGAAATATCATGTAACAAGGCAAGGCTTGATCCTGTCACTGCACAAACACCAGATTTCTTGTCCCAAGGGGTGCTGCAGCCTCCCCTGCAGTGGATTTGCTCCCTGAAGCTGCTTTAGCAGCTGCCAGCCTGGCCAGGGAGTGCCACTGACTGCAGGAGGGAAAGGACAGAGGAATCCCTCAATTCACCTTTGCAATCTTACTCAGTCCTGGGGAGTGGGGTGTCCAGCTCTCCTGTTGTGCCACAGCCAGAGAACAGCAGCATCTTCTCCCACATCCATCCTCCAAAGCTTGCCTTGTTCCCCAGCAGAGCCCAGCGCTCAGGTGGGATGGATGAAGGGGCTCAGGGCTCTGATGGGATGGATGAAGGGGCTCAGGTGGGATGGATGAAGGGGTTCAGGTGGGATGGATGAAGGGGTTCAGGGCTCAGGTGGGATGGATGAAGGGGTTCAGGGCTCAGGTGGGATGGATGAAGGGGCTCAGGGCTCTGATGGGATGGATGAAGGGGCTCAGGGCTCAGGTGGGATGGATGAAGGGGTTCAGGGCTCAGGTGGGATGGATGAAGGGACTCAGGGCTCTGATGGGATGGATGAAGGGGTTCAGGGCTCTGATGGGATGGATGAAGGGGCTCAGGGCTCAGGTGGGATGGATGAAGGGGTTCAGGTGGGATGGATGAAGGGGTTCAGGGCTCTGATGGGATGGATGAAGGGGCTCAGGTGGGATGGGTGGAAGGGGTTCAGGGCTCAGGTGGGATGGATGAAGGGGCTCAGGGCTCAGGTGGGATGGATGAAGGGGTTCAGGGCTCAGGTGGGATGGATGAAGGGGTTCAGGGCTCAGGTGGGATGGATGAAGGGGTTCAGGGCTCTGATGGGATGGGCAGAAGGGGCTCAGATGGGATGGGATGGGTGCAGGGGCTCATTGGCTGTGGGCTGATGGGGAACACCTGAGCTGTGACCCCACAGTCCTGGTGAGCCATCAGCTCCCTTCTACTCTCTGCTTTCAGCATTTACTGCAGGAAAAACTGATTTTATTCCATAGAACCATGGAATCTCCCGAGCTGGAAAGGACCCACAAGGATCACTGAGCTCCTGGCCCTGCACAGACACCCCAGAGAGTTGTCCAGACAACCTGAGAGTTGTCCAGGTGATCCTTGAACTCTGGCAATCCAACCTCACATGCAAACCAAACCTTACACGTACTTTCGTTATCTTTGAAATATGATGGAAGTTCCATCCGTGGGTGCTCAAAAACCAAGTAAAAAGGGTTTTAATTCACAGTGTGAGGGGAAATCTTTGCAAACTTCCATAATTTTGGGGATCTGCAATTACAGAGCCAGCTGATGGTCATTCTGAAAATGAATGAGGACTATTCAGAGCCCTCTCTGTTCATATCCAGCACTTTCTTGATACAAACTCTTTGGTCTCGGGTTTCCAGCTCCCACAGTATTTGAGGTTTCATTTAGAACTGAAGTTCCTAGAGAAACAAATGCTTGTAAGAGAAGCCTTTCTTCTGCAGATCTCTAAAGTAATCTTAAAATATGGGATAATAAAGAAAAGCTTGAAAATGTGGGGTCTTGGTGTGGTTCATCCTAAGGTCATAAACCCTCAGAAAGTAAACAGAACATTTTTAGTATATATATATTTCTAGTATGTACATATTTCCAGTATTTATATATAACCTATGTGTATATATATATTCATAGATATTAAAGTCTCAGATAACTCTAAGGTAATTTTGGAGCTTTTGGGGTTAACTTAAGCTAATATCTGGCAGTGTAGTGTGTATGCCTGTGCTCTATAGGGATTTTTTCCTCCAAAAACTGTGAGTGTAATGCTGTGTTTATCTCTTCTGTGGAATTTATTCATCTAAACTCAGTGAATATTCAGTTTTCCAGATCCTGTCAATGATAGGTGAATAAAACAGGCAGGAAATCAGATTTCAGCCTGCTGGGAATCTGGGCTCCAGTCTCTTTCTGGTTTTAGTCTGATGATCACAGCAGGTCAATGGATTGTGGAGCTGCAGCTTGGAAAAGGTATCGAGAATAAGGAAAAGAAATGCTGAGGGAGAGAGATGGCAGGAAGTGAGGGAATGGTGAATAAAGTGAAACATTCTGATGTCCCCATGATCGATGGGCTCCCTGTGACAGATTCCTCGAGCTACAAAGATGCCTCAGCAAGACTGAGTTTAACTGAGTGGGCAGATCCACAGATTTGCCAATTTGCCTTTGATTCATTATATTTATCAGTTTAAAAGTGTTGTGGTTTAGGTTCACCAATTTGAGTTTCCTGGACAACTCACCAAATAATGTGGTGGGTTTAGGGCTGGCTAAAATGGCCAGTACACCTACTAGAATTATTTACTCATTTCCTGCTGTGAGATATGAATGAGGAGGAGGGCAAAGCAGGCTCATGGCCAGTCTGGTGGCCATGAGTCCCACACTTGAATAAATCACTTCCCTGAGAAAGCATTTCCTATGAAGTTGCTGTCTAATATAATAAAATATCTCTTGAATGTCGTGTCCCCTTTTTATGTGTCTCTGCAAATTTTAAATTATTTTACTTCCTGCTGGAGTTGGACTATTGTTTAATCTTTAAAAGCCTCTTGCCTGATTTTCAGAAGTGCTGAGCACCCACAATCAGAGCCAGGGGGCTCTGTAAGAGCCCAAGATCTCTTTGGGATCAAGGCAGGTGTTGATGCTCAGGCAGCTCAATGATTGGAGCCCATTGGATGGAACAGATTTCAAAATTAGCTGCCAGAGGAGGATCACAGTGCAGGGATACACTTTCTAGAGGGATGTGCTGCCTGCTCTAAAGACACATTTAAAGAATTAAATCCAAACCTGGGTGCAAATCCCAGCTGCTCTTTCCAGCTGACCACTCACCTTTGCATCTCCAAGAGGTTTAATCACAGCGAAACCAGCACAGGACTGGCCACGTGTTCCAGTTGCTGGTCCTGCTGTGGTGCTGTGGGTGGGCTGAAGGCTGAATTCTTAAATAAAAGATGCACAGGGAGGGTGTTGAACCAGCCTGTGGTGCAGAGGCTGTTCTCTATCTGAAATATTTTGCTTATAAAGAATTTTCATAAACATGTCTTGGGATGTGTATGAGAGGTGGGTCCTAGGATGTGCATTAGGAGTAAGCTAAACAAGCTGCTATAAACACAGGCTGGCTCTGGAGGAGGAGGATAAATGGCCTGGCTCTGCTCTGTCCCACAGAGCCCCAGGAGCTGCAGGATCAACCCCAGCCAGCTCTGCGAGGGACACCCCAAACCAGGAGATCCTGGCTCATTCACAACCCCTCTCTAAAATGTCTTTAATCTGCAACCACATCTAACTCATCTTCAGCTGAAATCCAAAAGGGCAGATCTGCCTCTGGGGGTGTCTCAGTGCTGAAAGTTCCCCAGGCATGGAAAGGACAAATCACAGAGAATGAGGAGATTTTATTGGGTTTGCTGACAAACACTTCCCCAAAGTGTCCTGCCAGGTTTTGAAAGGGGTTTAGGCACTGAAGGGTACAGTCAGGCGTGGAAGGAGGCTTTCAAAAGAGTCTGAGCATTTCAGGTGCCCAGTTCCCACTGGAATTCAGACACACCTCGGAATTAGTGTCCCTTCATTCTCATCATGCAGCCTTGACTCCCATTAAACCCCAGCTTAGGCAAACCTCAGCTGCAAAAATCAGATGTTCAGCATTTAAACTCTGGTAGTTGCCTAAATATAGATGCAAGTGCCTAATTTGAGACCTCACTAAACCTGTGTTTAAAACTGCCACCACATCTAACCCATACAAAGGCACAAATCCACCCTGAATAATCAAACCAATAATTGAATTCAAATGCTTTCATCCAGATAAAGGGCAGCAATTGAATTAAAATCTGCAAGGATTTTTGGAGCCAGGGTGGACAGTGTAAGTTATAATCTAGTTTATGGTATAAAGGACTAATTATATGTCCATGCTATTCATCAGACTAAAATGCTTCCTGTGTGAGGTAAAAAAAAAGTATGGTAAAGATTAATTTAATTATACATTTTATAGATGAAACTATGTTTCTAATATTTTGTAGCTAACAATAACTTTAAAGGGCAACTGTAAATATATAGTATTTTGGGACCTTAAAAGATTAAAATCAATAACATATGGAGCAAAATAACGTGTGAGGCCTGGATTACGGTTTTGCTCACATCACTTTTGGAAGTACAATGCCTTCCTGACAAGTGTGACCAGCAGAACACCCAGCTCCATATAAACTCTGAAATATTGCCCAGAAAAGGACTTTTTACTAGGGGAAGTTGGAAGGCATTTAAGCTAAATTGACAAAAAGTCAGGCTGGGGAGGTTCAGCAGGACTGAGGCAGCTCAGAGCCTGGCTGTGCTGTATTAGCAGAGCTGCCAGGAGATCTGCATTTCCCAGCTGTCAGCACTACCCATTGAAAGGCCACTAAATAAATCACAATTCCCACCTCATTTTTCCCATTTTCTTGCTCCTGCTCCCACCTCTGTGGTGACGTTTTGGAGCCAGGGGGGTCCCTGTGCCTGGGCAGGGTCTGGGTGCTCTGCTCTGCACCCCTGGAGCTGCTTGGGAAGGTGAACCTGAGAGAAATCCTGGCTCAGATAATCATCCCTCTGCTCCTCCTCATCTTCAGCTGGGAGTCACCATCCCTGCCCCGTCCCAGGCAGCTCCTGTGGCACAGGACAAACCCATCAGGGACGGGCCCCAAACAGCCAGAAGTTTGCTTTTCTGACACAGCAATGAATGAATTAATAAATATTGTTTGTAAGGGAGGCTCTGCTGTGTTCCCTGCCCAGGGAGAGGTGTTAAATGATTCCTGTGAGAAACGAGGCTGAGGGCAGCTGTGGAAACCATCGCTGCTCCAACAGCCCCACCACGGAACGGCCAATTGCCCTGGGACAGCAAACAAAGAATATCTGTGTGAAGATGTCTACGTGTGGTCACTCTTGTCCAAAGCCTTTTTTCCTCTTCTTTTTGCCCCTGTTTATTTTGTGGCCTCTGTCTGATTAAGGCCCCTTTTTGTGCTCTGCTCGGCCTCGTAGGCCGCATCGGTAACAACTTGGTGCTATTTAGTTTTATTTGCTCTTAAAATGAACAAGGCATTCTTAGGATGTGTTATGTGATACTCCTGTTTTGTTACTTCCCCTGGATAATAAACAGTCTGGAAATTAATGATTTATAGAGGGTTAGTGTTTGGGTGACAGAAACTAGGCCAAGTGGCTTGACTCAGATCCCCCTGTGCCTGCAAATCCAAATATTTCAGATTATTCTGAATACATTTGCATTTATTCAGACTCCTGCCTGGTGCACCTCTTAGCACACAGAAGTCAGATGAGCACTTAGCACTGATGTCGTGGCGTCTGATGAGGGAACCTGGTGCAAGGCATGGCTGTATTTTCTTTGCAATGAAATACACACACAGCTGAGTTGTGTTAGGGGGACAATTCTGCATGCTAGCCTCCAACTGAGCCTTGTTTGATGTACAAATAAGCTTCAGCCCTCCAGGAATTCGGAAGACAGAGTATCCACCCCGTGCACAGCCCTGCTGGGAAGGGATTCTCCCGAGGGAACAGCCTGCAGCTGACGCCATAACCAACCTTGGCTGCGGATTCCTCTCACCGTGGGGTTGGACACAATTGTGCTTTCCAGGGATCCAGGATTCCACCTTGCCTCTTCCCTGCACCAAAATCCTGCCTGTGCTGGCACACCTTGCTGGGAACTCTGTCACCCAGTCTGGGAGCTGGTGCAGCGCAAAACCACCCAAAAATCAAAGGATGGGGACTGGGAAAGGTGCTGGGGTGAGAACACGCTGAGCCCTTGCTGCTGTGAAGCCATGGCCACAATCCAGAGGTTTTGGGGCTCTTGAGCAGTTACCAGGATGAGGATTATGCTGCCTGGCACATAAGGCCTGATTCTGCAATTAAACATAATTGCTTATTAACTAAGACAGCATTTGCACTCAAATGAACTTATGAAAAGCTGCACAAATTCTCAACCGCCTTGGGCTTGATTTAGCACTGGCTGGACTGCACAAGCTGCCCCCACCTATAAAACATATTGAAAAGAAAGATACTCAAACCCATCATTATTAAATAAAACTGAACAATTCTCAGTGATGCAACACAAAATTTGGAGATCACTGTTAAAAGTCCAGATTGCTGCGAATGTCTCTTGCTCCAGCTGAAATTTGGACCAACTCTGTAGACTGGGAAAAAAGCCCTTTTTAAAGCTGTGCACCTGCACAAATGCCATTAAAAACCCAAACAGAAATAGCAGCAAACAGTTCTCACGTGAACTCACTCCACTCTGATGCTCCAAGTGTAGGTCCTGGGCAGAGCAGGTGGGGGATGCAACACCCTCAGACAATGGGGTTTTGTTCAGCAGCTCAGGAGAGGCTCCAGTATCATTTTCCATAGAATGGGGCGGTGTGAGGGATGTGCAAACCCACAAACAGCCCCGCTGCTCTGCAGCTCTCACACAGCACGGTGAGCTCACACAAGCTGAGCTGCAGATGGAGGGGCATCATCAACCACCCCCAGCCCAGCTGCTGAGATTGGGGTCAGTGTCTTTAGGACACTCCAGCCGTGGATCAGCAGGAGCAGGAGCCACAGGAGGGGTCACAAGGCTGGGCATCTTCACCTCTGAGAGCTCCCATGGACGGGAGCCCCCTGGCTCGGGGCTGTCTCCTGCACAGGGGCTGCCTCAGGAAGGGACATCTCACCCCCCAAACTCAGGGCTTTTGGTAGCCAAGTGCTCAGCAGCTGGTGAATGAGAGACTGGAAGCTGCTGTGGGCGCTGAAAATCGCTGCTGTATTTTCCCAATAGATCCGTGCCAGCTTTTCAAGATAAGGGCCTGTCTACAAGCTGCTAATTTATTACCAGTAAAGCTTGGTTTAATAAACTTGTGGTAAATATTTTCTGCTTTTAGGACCCTCTCAGGCTTCAAAGGCCCCCATTTGCTTTAGGGTCTCTGGGGATGCTGGTGCCAATGAGACATGTTTCATTAATTACGTTGCACAAATAAGCCAAATATTGCACAACTGTGTGTAGCAACGTGGTGAGGAATGCACACCCAGCTGGGTGCTCTTTTGAAGGACACTTGGTGCCTGCAGCCCGTGCCTGGGACCTGTCCACACCCCAAAATTTTAGTGCTCCTATTTAGGGCAGCACAGAATTGCCAATAATTTTTCCCCAGGAATTCTCGAACACCAGACTGTCTTTCCCAGCTGGAACTGGGGTGGAAGGGAAGCAGCAAACTGCAGAGAGTCACATCTCCTTAGGCTGGGAATGATGCAAATACCGTGAGATAGCAGAGGATTAGGAAGCCTGAGGTGCCGTTCCCAGAAGTTTTCTTTGCCTGGCCAAGGTTCAGAGTGGGGCATCTTGCTGCAGGGAGCCTGGGCTGGGGTGTTGGTGCCTCGGGTTCAGAGCTGGGCTCTGTGGTGCTGGAAGGTGAGAACAGCAGTGCTGTGAGCAGGGAGCGTGCAGGAACCCCAAACCACAGGGAGGGGGAAGAACCAGGGATATTCCACACAGAACCAGCTCTTCCACTGCTGGAAGAGCTACAGGCAAAGATGATTTCCCCACAGTGGCACAGAGGGATAAAAAAACCCTCATTTTGATTCTCACCTCACCTTTCTGCTCCTAACCCAGAGCCAGAGCAGCCAAAAGCTGCCTCTTGTCAGGGCAGGTGAAAGCCCTGTTAAACAGGGAGTGCAGAAACTGAAAGGCTGCAGATAAACTCGTGACCAGTCACTCTCTAAACCTTACCACTCTCACAATCTGTGTTTTCCTGGGAGCTGAGGAGGAAAATGAGCAGGAGCTCAGTGATAACTGGGAAATGTGGAGATGCTGTTGGGCTGGCTGGACAGGGCAGCAGCCACAGAGAGCACTGGAGTGCTGAGAGAGCCTCAGAGCACACCCTGAGAGCGTGTGTCACACCTCAGGGCTGCTTTACCCTGCCCTGGCAGGGAGCTGCGCCTGCCTCCTGTATGAATTTTAAACCAATTGTTAACACATTTTATGAATCTGGTAAAGGGGTGCTGATGTGGGAGAGAGCGCATGTCTGTTGTGCAAGATGGAGTAAATAAATCATGACTTCCACGAGATAAAACTTTATTGAGCAGCAATAAACGACAGAAATGCTTCTCACAGTGTTTAAAGCCACGTAAAAGAGAGCACGGGGGGCTGATTGCCCCCAGCCCCCTGGAGCAGCCTGTGCTGGGCTGCTGGGGCAGAGGAGCCCTGCCAGAGGGGCAGGGATTGCTGCTGGGCACACCCTGGGGCTGCTGCCAGCCTTTCCCCAGCCAGAATCCTTCCCTCACCCTCCTCTCCCACTGTAAATTCCCCTGCTCTGCTGTCCCCAGCCTCAGAGCACAGGACACATTGGCTGTGCCACCCTCCTGCCTGGCTTCCCACTCTGAAGCTGCTCTCTGGAATAATAATAGCAAATAATAACAATAATAACAATAACTCAAGGTCATCAGGGAGCAGAATATCAAAATTAGGCTGAAAAGGGGGCAAACCAAATTCTCCTATTTTTCTCCTAAAATTCTTCACAAGAATTCTCTGACTCTTGTCAGAGCCTTCTGGCCCTTCTAAAGGGGTGAGCAGGAGCTGATCCAGGACTCTGGGGGGGCTCTGGAGCATCCTGGGCACCCACATGAGCAGGGATGGTGCCACCAGCTCTGGGGCTGACGTCCTGCTGCACACCCTGAGCAGAAAACTGCCTGAATTTGTACCAAAAACCTCTGGCAGCTGGAATGTGAGCCAGTGTCCTGCCACACCAAACCACACCACTCCTTCTGGAGATGTTTACTGCACCTGCATGGAAGCTGGGCTCTAAACAGAACATTTTGCTGCTATTTTTACCAACAAATTTAGTGTCAAGTCCTCTCAGGCAGCAACAGATTCTCACTTTTGCCATAAAATAACCAAACAATTTATCTGGACATTCAAAACTGCAAAACTACAGTTCTGCATTATTGACATGGATATCATGGATTTATTTTACAATCCTATTCATGAAAATCTCTAGGTCTAAATGACCAGCCAGCTCCTGGATTGTTGATTTCTGTTCACACCTCAGGTTCTCTTTCTAGCATCTCTCTGGCCACGAGGCATCCACTCTGGCAGCCTGCCCTGCCATGGTGGCTCTAAGGTCTGAGTTTGGCTAGGATTGTTGCTGCTTTCTAAAATGAAGTTATTTCAAAAGGCACTTGGCAGCTCTCTGCTCGTATTCGTGTCTCTGTCACTTGGAGAAGGCAGAGGAGACTCTGGGGAGGGGCATTCTGGGGAATATTGGATTTACCTGAGCGTCTTTCTCTTCTTCACTGGCTTGGGAGTCTGAGTTTGGGTGTCCAGGAACATCTGGGTCTGTTTGAGAAGTGCAGCAGCTCCCTGCCTTGGCACTGCTGCTCTCCAGGAGCTGCCACTGCAGCATCAGCCACAAGGACACTGCAGCCAGAGTCCAGCCTTAATTCCTGCTCTGCCCTTGCCAGGGACAGCCCTCCCCTCCCAGTCCAGCTCTTGGTGTGCCAGGGATGCTCTGCTCTGCCCTGGAGCGGGCTGGAGGGTCACAGCTGCCCTGGAACGGAGCCACTGCAGCAAGGAGGAATTAAAAGCAGAAAAGCAAAGTAATCCTGGGAGATTTTAGAGAGCCAGGACTGATCAGTGCTTAATAAAGAGGAATTCCCATCATCCCAGAAGTTTTCTTGGTTTCCAAAAAAAGCTCCCTTTCACCCCCAGAGATGCCCACAGAAGCAGACAGATAAATCTTCCTTCTTAGTCAACTTTTGTAGAGTAATAAAGTTAAAAAACAAAAAGGGGAGAAGCCACTTGCCTGCTTGATCCCTTTTGGAAGGTGGAGTGGGATGAAACCTCCTGCCATGGGCCAGCCTGGCTGTCCCTGCAGTGCCCTCAGCGAGGCTGCAGCCCCATAAATCTGCTCCTGGGGTGTCCCCAATCCCCCAGCTGGTGCAGGGAGTGCTGGATGAACGCTGCAGAGACCCCAGATAAGTGACTTTATATACACATGGCACTAATCCCCTCTCCATCCAGACAATTTTAAAACATCTCGATATAGAATTCAGCCAGGGAGATGTGAAACGAGGTGAAATTATTCAGGATATACAACGGAGGAATTTTATTACCGAGCTGACTGCATTATAAATCAAGTGCTCTGTAAATGCAATAAAACAATTGTTTAGTCTGCATGATTCATACCACAAACCTCAGTATTCTGTGTTTTGATCTTATTGCAGCAATAAACTGTCTAGACAGCAATTAACAAACTGTTTTTTCTTCAGATGTTTGGAGTGCCTTTGCTGCCTGATCAGCACTCAGAAATACAGGGCTTTTTCTCTATTCCTATTAATTATCAGGTTGATCAAGAAGGAAGGTCAGCTGCAATTGTTCAGCATTTCTCTTTCCATGAATTGCTACAGGAAAGGTACCAATAATACTGGTTTTTACTAGCACTAAGATAAGGATTTATTTTACCGTGATGTTCCAAACAGAACTTTGAAGTGTAATTTACATGAGCAGAAGGTGCCATTTCAGGTCCTGATTCAACAAACTGCTTGTGCTTGTACCCAACTCTCAACATTTCAGTAACCCCAGGAGAATGAGTGCATTTAAATGATTTAAATTGGTACATGAGTTCATCCTTTGCTGAATGACAGCCAAAATCCAGATCCCTCCTATGTGGTTATCCCTCCTTTTTACACTGGAGCAGATGTGGTTTGTTCTTGGGCTGGCTTAGACTGGGAGGTGGGATGGAAGGAGCCTGGATCCTGGGACAGCTTCGGGGGGAAAGAGAGGCTTGAGAAAGCCTGAAATAGATGGAGAGGCTTCTTCAGGTGCTCATCTCACCAGCAGGTGTGGTCACACAGATTGACAGCAAGACAAACTGGGATGGCCAGTGAGCCTTCCCTGGCAGGGAGGGACAGACCCCCCTGTGCAGGGGACCCCTCTCAGGGTGGGACAGACCCTCCTGTGCAGGGGACCCCTCTCAGGGTGGGACAGACCCCCCTGTGCAGCCAGGGCTGGGCACCAGGGCCTGCAGGGACCAGGGATGTGGCTCTGGATGAGTTTTGTGCTCCTCCAGAGACTCATCCCTCCCTTTCCTGCAGCAGCTGCTGTGGCTCTGCACAATTCCCAGAAGATGAAAACTCTCAGTCCCCAATTTTTCTCGGATTTTCTCAAATGCAAACCAGCAAAGCAGGGTCTGGGGGCTTCCAGAGCATCCCTGGGTGTGCTGCTGGTGCTGCAGAAGCAGCTCCATGCAGCCCTTGCTGGACAGCTCCCACCAGAGCCCAGCTCACCTGAGCACACTCCAGGAGAAAGGGGTGATGAATCTGCTGGAGCCAAGGAAAATCCACCAGGAGCTGCTGGGAACACAGAATCCAGCTCAGGTGCTCCACGTTCTGTTTTGCAGGAATAATTCCGTGGGATTTGACTTTAAGTCATGAGTCAGTATGTGATGTCTCCTGAGCAAAATGAAAAAAATTACTTTGAGGCTGCTATTCAGAAGTTATTTGAATAGGAAGTGTCCCCTAAGCCAGTGACAAACACTTGCTGTGTTGGTTTTCACATTTCAGTTGTGCTCACAGTTCTCAGCACCTACAGAGCCCTCCTCCTCCTCCATCACCTTTTTCCTTTTTAACTGAACTCATTCCTTTGGGAACCTTACAAAGGAAGTTAGTTTTCATTCAAAAATCACATTTTCATTCCTCTCTTCTGTACAAGTGCTGGGCAGATTTTGCAGGATTGCCCATGAAATCAGACCTGCAGCTTTGATGTATTTCCCTGGAGGAATTTTGGTTTTTTCCCTCGTCAGGATAGAAAGATGTAGAACTGTGCAGACTGCAATTAGGGAACATACACAGCCAGTCAAATCAAATTCTGAGCTTGCTAACCTTGGCAGTGCCCCTTTAAATTAACTTTGCAGCCTGAAGATGCACAAACAAAAGGATTTTAAGACTTTCTCTGAAGCAGCAGCATAGAGGAGGGGAAAAAAATCCCATCCTGAATTTTTCCTAATTTATTAATTTTAATCTTGGGCAATGAAAACTCATTGTCACTGTTCACTTGGAGATTTTTCTTTGGCTTAAAAACAATGCAGAGGGTGAGGGCTGTGCTGGTGATTCTTGGGAAGGTGGGTGGAAGGGGGGAAAATAATCCAAAGTCTCTTTTGTGCTGCTGCATGAAATCTGCTGCAACACTGCAGCCAAACAGCAAAACAGCTGCATTGTTAAGCTAAATGGCCAAATTCAATGAGCTTCTTTATTTATTCCTTTCTTTTACACAGAGGTAAACCCCTGGTTTTCCAGAAGGTGGAAAAGGAGGCTCCTTTAATTATTTTGGATGATTTTTTGTGGAAGGACAAACCAATTGCTACAGTAGGGAGATGCTGATGTAACTCTCTGCTAAATTAAATTCAGCTGTAACAAGATGTTTTTTTTCTTTCAGGTTATTTTTTATTAATTAATGCTGCATCCTTCAAACAACAAAAACATTCCTGGTACCCATCTTGCAACCCACAAACTCTTTAGGAAAAAAAAAATTGAAAAGGGAAACTCTTAGGAGCAGGGAATTGTTTAAAATAGAAATACAATATCCCAAAAGACTCACTTGCTTTATACTTTTTTCCAAACTTGACTTCTGTCGTTTTCCAATTCACTGAGTTCAGTGAAAAACAGAAGTTTTGTGGCAGCAGAGTCCCCAATGGCTCCGTGTTTTACATCCAAATAAAGGCAAAGGTGGTTTCACCTGGCTGTGCCTCAAAAGTCAGGTGATGCTCATCTGTTCCAAAGAACTTTAACTTTCAGAATGAGCTTTCCTTTAAACTTTGGCCATTTCAGCAGTTAACCCCCACGTCCATCAGGAGCTGGAACAATTTTCTAATGACACCCCTTGTCTGTCAGCAGCGAGTTTTACATCGCAGCCTTAAAGACAAACCCAGTTTAAAATGTCAATATTCCGAATCCATTTTGGCACATTGGCTCCCAGTTCATGCTGGACCAGTGAATCTAATTAACTGGGCACAGGAGGCTCTTTATGAATGGAATGTAACATAACCACCCAAAGTAATCTCGTTACGTTGGAACAAGAGGTTAAATACCACTTCCTGCTATGTAGTAGCTGTTAAGTATAGTATTGATGAAAAATATGCTAATAACGCCTCCTGAAAAGAATGGCTCGCTTCTTGTTAGCTAATCTCCGCGGGCTGGTCCTAAGCGGCTTTTGTGCTCCGGTTTATCACATGCACATCAAGCACCACGCTTCTGCTCCCTCCCTCACCTCCCTTCAAACCGAATTTGCATATCTATCTAAATAAACATAAATACCGCTAGAAATAGAATTATAAATATCATTATAAGTGATAGTGACTATCATTATATATATATGATAATATATATTGTATAGTGATATAAATATCATTATAAATATCGTTATAAATATAGTTATACAGTTATAAATATAAATATGGTTATAAATAAAATTATAAAGTGATACAGTGATAAATATAAATATAAATATAAATATAAATATAAATATAAATATAAATATAAATATAAATATAAATATAAATATAAATATAAATATAAATATAAATATAGTGGGGTCTGCTCCTCTGTCTCTGTCCCCAGGAGCTGCCAGGGGTGGGCACTGGGATGCTCTGCTGGGCCAGGCTGGAGGCAGAGCTCAGGCTGGACCCCAGGTGATGCCAAGCACCCCCAAAGTTCCAAACAGGACATTTTATACAGATTTATACCGAGAAGAGTGAACCAGGCTGATCCATTCCCTCGTAAAGCTGCTCAGAATCATTCCAGCTCTCAGCTGAGGGATAACAATTAGGCAAAGCTGGCAGTTCAAGCTGAAATTTTAACTTGAGAACAAGGCTGGGGAGGTGGCTCAGAGTTTCCTGTGCAGCAGCAGGGACTGAAATTGCGGTTCTGGAGTTTTTTGGGGCGAGCAGCATCCCCCAGCAGGTGCAGGTGGGGACGTGGCTCTGGGCCCTGGGCTCCTCCGGGCACGGGCTGGTCTGCAGAGCTCTGCTCTCCCTTCTCCATCCCTGTGTGCACCATTCCCCAGCCAGTAAAGGCACAGAGCTGAGCAAATTTGCTTCTCAGCAATTATTTTTGTGAGGTCACGGAGTGAAGCATTGCAGAGCACTGCTGGGAACAGTGGGATTTGTGCCACAAAAGCGCTCGGTGCACGGCACAACACCACATTTCATTTATTGGGGAGCTTTGTTCCCCGAGTTAACGGCAGAAAAATCCTTTTCTTTCAGCAGCTCTGAGCTCCTCGTTTGACTGCATAACCCAGCTGGCACTGTAAGTCACTTTTGTAAGTCACAGCAGAGGAAAGAAAGAGGTGTGATTTCAGAAAATAAAAAATAAATAAATGTAACTGATTGCTTAGTTCAGCTTAGTTCAGCTGCTTTGTCTCTCTGCACATCACCAGGGTGAGCAGTCCTCAAATTATTGTGCCGTGTTTTCATGCAAATAAAGTTCCCCGAGGAAAGAACACTGTAAAGAATCAGCAGCCAAGTGAAGAGCCAAGAATGCAGCTGCTGTGGGCTTGCATCCCTTTATTGCCACCCTTCAGGGCAGCGTTCCCTGCCAGGCTGGGAGCTGCAAGGAGCTGGGACAGTGCTGGGCACATGGATAATTGCTGATGATTGCATTCCACACAAAGCCCAGCAGCATCACTGAGTTCCCACCACAAGGAAAGATGATGCAGCAGCTCTGTGTTAGTGCAAGAAGGGGGAATCTGAAGTCAGCTCGTTTTGGGATGTGAGATCAGAGTCAGAGCCTGGTACTTCAGGGGAATTCAAAATTCAATTGTGCCTGAAAAAATTATAGATCAGTGGAAAAATCACTGCAGGTTAAGATTCTTTATCAAACTTCCTGGCAGACAGAGCTAGAAAGTAAAACCTGTGCTGGTATTTTAGGTGAGACTGAGTTCTTTAGTTCTGAGCGATATTCTGTTACAGCAGAACATAACTGACTACTACATGTAACAAAAATAGAAACATAATCATGTTACACTTTTGATTATTCAGTAAAGAATAGGTTGTAAATTGTACATTTCAATCCAAATAAAGCTCATGGAGTGCCCTTTGAAAGCAGCTGAAAAGCCAAGTGTAACAATGGCCTGAATTCTCACTGCCCAGGTCTGTTTGCAGCAGAGTGGTGCCCAAAATCAGGGACTGCTCCTTCCATCCCACTGGAGATTCCCAGCATCCTCAAAGGACCAAGGGAAGGGAAGGGATGAGTCCCTCTGTGCACCCCAAATTCACCAAACCTTCCATTCGTGCTCCCTCTGTCAATGCCAGGCAAGGAGCCCCCTCCTGCTCAGGCCAGGGGTGGGAGCTGGCCACAAACCCTCTTTTCTAACAGCTTTTGGCTTCTTCTGCTCTCTTTTTTAATTCACTCAGCACCTGGGGGTGTCCCAGAGGTATCCTGGATTTATGGATCCTAGCAGGGAGTTTCTCATCAGACACACTTGCAGCAGCCTTTGGAGCCATTTCTTTGCTGGGTTATTGGCATTTTTATTTTGTTCACCACAACCCCTTTCCCCAGGTGCTTTAGGAAAGCAATTGAAGGACTTTTCCCTCCTCTTAAAGACGCCCTAGTGCCTGGTGCAGGATGCTCATTGCACACCTGGGCTGTGCTGGGATTATCTGGCCAGGAATGGGGAATGTCTCAGTGGAGGAGAAGATCTCCCATCTGAAAAATAACATCCTAAGAGAGACTTTTAAATCCTTCATTATTTTAATTACCTCCCTTGTTTTTCTTTGGAGTGGAAATGATTCCAGCTCCCAGAACAGGAGCAGCCCTGCTGGTGCAAGGCCTCGCTGGTTCATCTCTGCTCAGCCCTTAATTCTGTGCCAGGGACAAAACTGCAATGAGGGAGTTCCTGAGCTCAGAGTTCCTGAGCTCATCTCTACCCCTGAGCCTGCTAAACACGAACATTTGTCATTTACAGAAGGGACCAGCCCATGCTGCAGTATTTGCTGTTTTCTTGAGCCGTCCGGGTGTCAGTGCTAACCCCAAGGTCTCTGCCTTTGTCACAAAGCTGTGATTGTCCCTCAGCACCCCCAGGCACTGCCAGCACCTCCCACATTTACTGCCTGCTCCCTTCCGAGGGCCAGCAATGCCCAGAGCATCCCATCCTGTGTGCACAGCCCGGAGAAACCCTTTGGCTGGTTATTTTATGGTGCTGGGTAACCCTGGCGAGGAAGCTGAGGAAATTCGGGTTCCTTTGCCCTCCCCAGCCCGTGTGCTGAGCTCAGAACCGCTGCCACAAAAACGCGATTTTGGGAAAGCCACTGGTGCCTGTGTGGAATTTGGTGCTATTTATTCCAAGCTGTGAATGGATGGGGAATTCTCCCCGAGTCATCCATCCCCTGTTCTCCAGCTCAGGAGGTGACACCGCTCCTCTCCAGGGAACGCAGCAGCTCTGAAATGAAAATAGCAAATTCCACAGTTATGACTCCAGTAAAAGTTACTCAGGCATTTAAATAATGGGACTTCCTACTCCCCAGATATCTTCCTTTCTGTGGGATTGTCTCAGGAAGGGATAGCATCAGGGATCATAAATTGTCTTTTGGCTTTTCAGCACTTTACAGGCTCCCATGCATCGCCAACAATAGGACTGGGGAATGACTCTTAACAGCTCATTAAGGCTGTTTTTGCCAAATGCAAATAATAAAAAGGCCTCTTAAGAGGCTGTCTCATTTTTATTCAGAAAAGGCTACTGCAGAATATAAAAAGATGCCATAAAATGGAAATGCAATAGAAGACCCAGCACAGTTATCTTTGGGGTCCTTTGAAAGATTTCCAGGCTGACTTCAAATCTCGTGGGCATTTCTGGGAGGAAACTTTAAAAAAAAACCCAATCAGATAACGACCTGTGCTGGCAACACACAAATATCTGGGGAGTAAGGGAGCAGAAATAAATAGGGATGAGATTTTCATGGCCTTGCCTGACATCAGCCAGTTTTTTATACTCCAATTCACTTCTCCTGCTTTGGTCTGACTGCAGGTCTGATGCTTCAGTGCTTTTGACCTTCGCACAGACAAAGAAGCTGCACTTTGGCCACCCATGAGACACAATTTGGTGTCTCCAGACAGGAAACTCTGTCCCCACTCAGGTGCCAAGTGCTGGACTCGAGTCTCCTGGAGCAGTGCAAGCCATGAGGGGCAGCAGGGTGGGCTTTGCTGGGGTTTCCCAGACTCATCTCCTCCTTTCCCCACCAGCACGGCTCCAGCTGCTTGGGAGGCAAATTCCCAGGAACCTCCATGGCCCCCAGCACCCCTGGGCCCATCCCAGTGCTCCTGTCTGCTGCTACCCAAGTCACCTGGGAGAGTTTTGGCACTGATATTTCTTAATTTTTCCTCCCCAGAAAGAGGCAGGGTTTTGGCTTGATGGCATTATCGCCTAATTTTTGGAGATGTTTTTCTAGCTCCTCTAAATTTTCCTTCATTCCTTCATTCAGGGGATTAGAATATTTATTATTTTAAAGCCAGGCCTGCAGGCAGCCTGTGGTGAATGGGAAATCTGAAGGTTGTTTTGGACACTGTGACAGCCTGGTTTGTATGGACAGGAGCTTCCTGTCCATCTCCTCCTGTTGTTAAATCCATTTTGCACCAAAGTCATTGAACAAAGATCCATGGATTTCAGCTGAATAAGACAATTCCTCCTGCACAGCTTTAGAATTACTCCATGAAAAAACCAGAATGACAATGCACTGATTGTCATTCTCATACTCCCATTGATTTAAGCTGGTGACCAGGGGTGATTTATTTATGAGATATTTACTTAATTTCTCTCCCAGAAAGACTTTCTTATATTGTCTGTAAAAAAAATTCTTCCCAAAATCTGAACAGCTGCTTAACTATCAGTAGTTTGAATATTGGTAGATTCCCCTTATTTTTATTATAAGAACTGTGATTTATTATGTAACAACAGCAGAAATCCCCCAGTAAGAGTCAAGCTGTTGTTGTGGGAATTGAGTCTGTTACCAGAATTCCCCAGAAAATCTCTGAGCACCCCCATGGGGAGCCTGCAGTCTGCAGAACTGAGATTCTTCGTAAATCTACTCCTCTCTTCAATCAAGTTTAAGAATTAACATGAAAATTGGATCTGGTTACTTCTCTTGAGCAAGGCTTGAAAAAGAAATGAAACATGAGGAAAATCCACTTGTAGAATTTGGACCAGGCGTGATCCATCTCTGGGAATCGTTCTTGGGCCAGATTAACTCCTTCATCACCTTCCTCAGCACTTGTCTCTGTCCAGCCTGAGCACGTGGGGTCTCAGCTCGAAATCTGGGTGAGATTTTCCTGAAACAGAAATGGGGAAGAAAAAACTGACACAGAACAAAACCAACTGAACAAATCCCAACCAGACAACCAAACAACAAAAGGATGAGGAGAAATTATATAAAAATTTTAGTTTGGGGTTTTTCTCTGGTGCAGGACTTGGGGAAGGATCCCTGGCTGATGCTGTGCCACACACAGGCTTAAACTGTGATTTATTGCACTTTTCACTTGATCTTTCAGAGTGGAAGGAATGGGCAGACTTGACTTTCTAAAATACAAATGAACCAGAACCTTGAAGGGCCTTGAAATATTTTCCTGACTTCCTGAAGCCCATAAAAATGTGTCTCTGAGACTGTGTTATGATGGGAGACCCCCAAGAAGCAGCACAGTGAAAAATGGCCCGGAGTTGTTGGGGGCAGAAGTGGAGCCCAGCTCTGAGGTGGGCTCTGACTGGGAGGGTCGCTCCTCCTGAGCCTGCTGTCCCTGTGATCCCACATTTGGAGATCCCATGGATTCCACAGCGAGCCTGCTGTCCCTGTGATCCCACATTTGGAGATCCCATGGATTCCACAGCGAGCCTGCTGTCCCTGTGATCCCACATTTGGAGATCCCATGGATTCCACAGTGAGCCTGCTGTCCCTGTGATCCCACATTTGGAGATCCCATGGATTCCACAGCGCTTCACTGGCACCGTGCCCTCTGAGGAGAGGGACAGGAAGGTTAAACTGAGGAGTCCTGAGCTCTGAAAACTGCTGAGCTCCACCATCTGGGCTGCTCCGTGGCAAGGAATATGCTTTATTGGCATGGCTTGGAGGTTTACAAGCAATCTTCTTGAAGTTTTAATGGTTGCTTGGGTGATTTATCCTGTCTTGAGAGTCAGTGCTGTTAGGAGGCACCCAGTTCTTGAGCTCTCGCCTTCCTTTATTATGAAAACCTTTAATCTTTCCTACATGTCCCATAAATAACCCCATTATGGCCACACAGAGAAAATGGAACAGTCCCCATGTAAGTTTGGACTTTTTGCTTCACACTTTTATGAGCTGCTTTAACTTCACGAGGGGGATGCTAAATACACAGCAGCAGGAATTTGGAGTCTGAGGAGCAGGAAAGTGTCATCCCCAATTTTTGGCTTTGCAGCCATCAGGCCCAGCACCATTTTCCAGACAGGACTGCTGGCATGGACACAGGCACAGCCTCCTTCAAATTTTCGAGGGCATCTCGTGCTGCTCCAGAGCGTTTGGTACCTCAATATCTGGTGCCTCATCTTTCTGTCCCATTTTATTTCAGCCTGTTCTGTGTGGAGGGCAAAGGGGATGCCTTGGGATGTGCACTGACAGAGTTAAAACTGTTTAAAAGTTAAAGAGTTAAAGGCAGCAGAGCTGAGCTTCACAGCAGGAGAAGTGTTTCACTCAAGATATCCCCTGCATGTATTTCAGACCAAATCCACAAACCCCAAGGAGCTGCAGGAGAAGGGAAGGTGGTGCTGTATCACCCAGGGAAAAACTGAATAATGGCTCAGGCAGCAAATGCTCCAAACCTCTGGGCTCCACATCATTGCTGGCTTTGTCCTCATCCATCAGATGGAACTTTCTGCTCTTTGCCTCAGCTCAGACACCTCTAAAATGCAGATTTTAGACAATTAAAGACATTTAGACAAATAAAGACATTGAAGACAATGTCGACTGGTAGCTCTATCAGAGAAAAGGTGGTCAGCTCTAGTACTGCTATTTCTTTCTTCAGCTTTACAGATTCTGCCCCAGGGGATTTTCTTTAACAAAACCTCGTCCCAGTTCACCTTTGGGACTATGGTTACCACAGCCATGGGTGGGAAGCATGAGCCAAATCACCCATAAGGAGGGAACAATTAAAGAATTGGGCCTGATGCTTCATGCAAAAGGAGGTTTAAATTAACATAGAGCAGCAGAGAGCCTGAGAGGAGGGATCTGTGATTGAAATGAAGCTCTAAGTGCATCTCTGCAGCTAATTGCCATCTCAGAGATTGTAAAAAAGAGAGAGAGGGAGACAGAAAAGGACTGGAGGGCAAATTACAACTTTGGAGTAGGGAAGGACTAAAGTTAGAGGATGCATGTGAGAGTTATGCAGAGAATTTGCAAAGGGTTGGGCAGTGTTTTATGGAACATTTGCCCTTAAGTTTTAAATATGTCCTTGGCTGGGTAAGGGGGATGGGCAGTGCAGGCTCTGAGAGGTTTCTCTCTTTGGATAGAGGACATTGGATTTGAAATGAGATAGAAGAAATGCATAAGGTATAACAATAATATATTAAATTAGGCCATCATTTCCTCTCTCACAGCAGTCCTGATCCCTCAATGTGAAGCCCAAAGCCAAGCCCCAGTCCCCCCTCAATATTCCAGCCAGATTTCCCCCCTTGCCCAGAGCACAGCCATTGTCCCCAGGCAGAGGCAGGAGCCCAGAGCTGACAGACCAGTGGCAAACTGGCAAACCCCCTAAATAACATCCCAGATAATCCCAGCAGCCTTAATCAGCACCAGCTCGGTGCTGCTGGAAGTGCATTAGTACGCAATGGAGATGGGGATGCTTTATCAATATGCCCAATAAGTTCTCCAGTTAAAATCTAATCATAAACCTATATTGCTGGAATTCCAGAGGTTCAGATTCTTAACCCAATCCATTTGCTTTCTGTCCCACTTTGTTATCTTTTCTCACAAAGAGATTGAAGCAACTTGGAAAAAAAAGGACTTTTTTTTTTTTTATTTTTCCTAAAAATATTTTCAGCACCTAATACATTCAAAATCTGGGATATTATGTGTCTGTGTACTCCTGCAGCATGGAATAAACACTATATTAAGCTAGGATTTTAGTTGTACTTGTTTTACATATTTTTATCACGTGGATCATTTCCCCCTTTGTGAAGCTCAGTAAGATGGATGAAAAAGGGACTTGTGATGTCAGCAGTAAACTTATTTTTTCCTTCAGATGAAGTGATTGAAAGGAAGTTCCATGAATGACACTCAGCAGCAATGCTGGTGCATTTCCAGGCTGGGCAGCTGGCTCTGCAAGCAGCAGGAGGGTACCAGGCTCTGGGTGAAGAGAAACCCAGCACAAAGGAAACACATCTGGCCTTGCTCCCTCCCCTCGAGTGCATCCACAGGGAAGGGATCAATAACCAATCCTGCAAAATGAGTTACCTTCATTTGCATTAGTGAGAAATGGTCTCTTTTGGGGGAGAGCAAAGCAGACCCCAAAGGCAGCCCCATGTCCTGGCAGGGGAGCGTTTGGGGCTCTGCTCTCCTGGTTTGTGCTGCACTGATGGCCGAGCTCAGAGCCTCACTCAACTTCTGCCCTGGCTGCCAGGATTCGGCCTCCAGAGGCAATTTGCTGGGATAAAGGCAGATTATACAAGTTAGCAATATATTATCAGATGCTTTCAGATACTCTTGCTATCGGGACAATCAGTTATCCACTTGAACAAGCTGATCCCACAGACAAACCTGCCACAATCTGCCCCAAAGTTAATGTTCCGTCTTTGGGGCTCCCACCAGCTCCAGCTGGGGCTGTGGTTGGGGCCACACAGTCTGTGAGAGCTGTTTACTTTAACCCAGCAGCATATTCCCATAAGTCTGGGGCTATTTCCCAATTTTGAGGATGGTGTGGGGAGGGGATTGGGAGCTGATGATAACGGGATGGAGGAGATTAGGCAGCTAAGCCATCCATTTTAGTTCCAGTGATCAAATTTCACAGTCTTTATCTGAAGCACTGCCCAGCTAACTCTTCAAGTGAGGATAAATGAGGGAGTGCAGCTATAACCAATAACTTAATGCCTGTTGATCACCAGCACAAAATCGCCATCTACCCAGAGGTGCTGGGTCTTTGTGCTTCAGAGTTTGATCTCATAAATGTTTATTCTTGTTATCTGCAGAATTACTTATGGCAAAAAGCTCTGCTCCCACTTGTGATTGCAATCTCGGTGCTCACAGCAAGCATGGGGCAGGGATGGGGATTGTTAGATCAGGGCAGATAGCAGGGCCAGATCCTGCTCTCAGGCAAACAAAATGCTCAAGGTTTGAATAGAAAATGCTGTACTGGACCATTAGGTAGAAATTTCTTATCAAGAAGAGTTAAAAACCAGCTCAGAAGAATTAAAAGTCAGTGTTGCCCAGACGTTTTACAAGGAACTGTAAAAGCTTAATACTATGGGTGCAAAATGCTATGAAATACAATTAAATGTTATTAAGCTTTTTTATGGTAAGTGGGAACTTTTCCTTACAAATAGTTTTTAACTAGCAGCTTTCCTTGTTTATCCTCAAAAAGAAAGGTCTTTACATGTTGTATTTAAAACTGAAAATGCAGTGTTATACATATTAACATTCTTTGAAAGCTCCCAAGAGTTTTCCAGACCTCCCATAGGTACCCTGAGGGGAAAATCAAAACCACATATGGGGAAGTGTGGGGGTGAGAAGAGAAAGAAAAGTTAGTTCCACGTGGACTTTAATGCATCTGATCTCAGGAGGCATTAAACAAACCAAAAAAAAAAAAAAAAAAGTGCATTTTACAAGGTGAACACTGCATTGATTTGATACTTTTATATCAGAAGGAGCTCAATTAATCTGATTCCAATTGACTGACAAAACATCCCCACCTTTCAAAACCAGAAGCAACTACCATAGCAACAAAACATAAATAACTGTACACAGCAAAGCCCACCCTAACAAAAGCTAATGATGTGCATTGTTAAAAAGGGAAAAGATTTTAGCTGAGGTCCCCAAAGGTTCCGAGGTGTTCACAGCAGTATTTCTGTCCCAGGAAAGACTCGAGGTCACTTTTAAATACAGATGGTGATTTGATCTTTGTTGTTATTTTATTCTAATGATTACATGCTCTATAAACAGAACTAGACAAGTCATGTTTCTTGTGAACTGCTGAAGTAATAAACAGGTTATTTGAATTAACCCTGCAGGACTGGCTGTGGGGAGGTGGGATGAAATGAGAAGGTGGGGAGGGAAGGGGAGAGCAAGCACAAAAACTCCACGTCCCTGTGCCTTTGCTGTGTGGCTCAGAAGCTCTCGTGCAGTGCCAGAGCTGACAGGAGCAGCACTAATGGCATTTCCCAAGGATTTCCACGGGCACTGGCATCACTGGGACGCTGCCAGCGTTGCCATTGGCATTTGTAACCCAGAAAAAGCTAATTTTTGTTTGCATGTGGAGGGGGAGATGTGTGTTCTGGAGCCCTTGGTTAGTGTGCCACAGAAGGTGATGGAGGGGGAGATGTGTGTTCTGGAGCTCTTGGTTAGTGTGCCACAGAAGGTGATGGAGGGGGAGATGTGTGTTCTGGAGCCCTTGGTTAGTGTGCCACAGAAGGTGATGGAGGGGGAGATGTGTGTTCTGGAGCTCTTGGTTAGTGTGCCACAGAAGGTGATGGAGGGGGAGATGTGTGTTCTGGAGCCCTTGGTTAGTGTGCCACAGAAGGTGATGGAGGGGGAGATGTGTGTTCTGGAGCTCTTGGTTAGTGTGCCACAGAAGGTGATGGAGGGGGAGATGTGTGTTCTGGAGCCCTTGGTTAGTGTGCCACAGAAGGTGATGGAGGGGGAGATGTGTGTTCTGGAGCTCTTGGTTAGTGTGCCACAGAAGGTGATGGAGGGGGAGATGTGTGTTCTGGAGCCCTTGGTTAGTGTGCCACAGAAGGTGATGGAGGGGGAGATGTGTGTTCTGGAGCTCTTGGTTAGTGTGCCACAGAAGGTGATGGAGGGGGAGATGTGTGTTCTGGAGCCCTTGGTTAGTGTGCCACAGAAGGTAACGAGGCATCTCTGGATCTGAGCAGCCTCAGCTGCCCCCAGAATGAATAGGGGTACTCAGGGGTACTGCAGGGCCTAAAGTCAAGGGCTTTTATGCATATTCAATCACTAAAATCTAATTTTCAAACGAGATTGGAATCACTAATTTCCATTGTTTTGCTTTAAAGAAACGCCACAAACCAAAGCCATGAGAGCAATAATTTCTGCCCAGTTTGTTGGGAAGGGATGACACCAATTTGGGCTCCAGAGCTACCTTGGCATTGCAGCAGTGGCAGGAGGTGCCTGCCAAGGGACTGTCCCCTGCTGCAGGGACCTCGAGGCACATTTCCAGATGCACAAATCTGGCCAGGACAGGGATGTGACCGTGAATCTGCTGCTGCCCAGGCACCTGCTCAGCAGGACATGACTGAGACCTTCCTCGCTCTTCCCTCAAGAAGGAATTTCTGGAGCAGGAATGTTTCCTTATCAAGAGCAGCAGCAGCTTTCCGACAGGCAGACTCATGACTGCTGGATCAGATAAAGCAGCTATGGAATTTATATTGTCCCCATTAGGGAGTAGCTGAATATGATGTGTCACAACAGCGTGCTGGCATTGGGAAACATTGAAATCTGCACATTTTCCTGCACAGAGAGGGAAACTGAGGCAAAGGGAGCAGCGAGGTTGCTCCAGGTTGCTCAGGGAGTTTCCAGCTGAGGAAGGACATGAGCACTGTGAGTGTCCTCAGCCAACACTGGTCCTTTCCCTCTGCTCTTCCCTTCCTGCATGAGCACTGCGGGCTTCCCATGGCTGCTGGAGTCTGGGGCTGTGCAGAGCACAGGGGAGGTCACAGCTGATGGACAGGGCTGGCAGGGTCTGCAAGGGGCCACCTCTCGTGCCCAGTGGAGGAGAATCAGAGGAGAATCCCTGTGCCTCAGGGAGGGAATCAGGGATTTCAGCAGCTCGTGGCTGGATTGCTCCTGCTCTGGTCACTGCACAGCACAGTGAGGCTGGCCTGCAGCTGAGAACTGCCCAGCTCCTCTCCCCGGGAATGTGGCACCTCAAGGCTCAGTAAAGACTCCAGGGGAGTGGGCTGGGGTAGAGGCAGCTGTCCTGACAGAAATCACCGCTCTCAGAACCGCCAGCCACCCCCAGCCCCACCTCAGCTCCCCCTTCCTCACCCCACACACCCGACCGGAGCATCGGGACCTCGCTGTCCCCTCTGCCAGGAGCTGAAGCCACACCTGTCCCAGGCCTGAAGGAGCAGCCAGGGAGCTCCTGGAGGCACAGCCAGCCCAGCCCCAGGGCTCTGCTGCCTCACCAGGACCATGAGATGCCCATCCCTGGCAGCCCTGCTGCCTCACCAGGACCACGAGATGCCCATCCCTGGCAGCCCTGCTGCCTCACCAGGACCACGAGATGCCCATCCCTGGCAACCGTGCTGCCTCACCAGGACCATGAGATGCCCCTCCCAGCAGCCCTGCTGCCTCACCAGGGCCATGAGATGCCCATCCCTGGCAGCCCTGCTGCCTCACCAGGGCCATGAGATGCCCATCCCTGGCAGCCCTGCTGCCTCACCAGGACCATGAGATGCCCATCCCTGGCAGCCCTGCTGCCTCACCAGGACCACGAGATGCCCATCCCTGGCAGCCCTTCTGCCTCACCAGGGCCATGAGATGCCCATCCCTGGCAGCCCTTCTGCCTCACCAGGACCATGAGATGCCCATCCCTGGCAGCCCTGCTGCCTCACCAGGACCACGAGATGCCCATCCCTGGCAGCCCTGCTGCCTCACCAGGACCATGAGATGCCCATCCCTGGCAGCCCTGCTGCCTCTGCGGCTCTCAGAGCTCCCCGAGCTCCCCAAACCAAGCTCTGGCTCCCCTCTTTGGCTCCTGCACAACCACAATAACGGCAGCTGAGCCTGAGAAGAGCGAGGAACACTTTGAATTAAGCCCACAGCTTTGTGCTCACACAGAGATCTTATCTGCGCTCAGCAAAAGTCATTTTTGTGCGACAGGAAGAGATAAGAGAATATGAAAAACATTAGACGTGTATTTCCACTGCTTGAATTCGGATGTGCAGGGCTCTAAAGTGTTAAAGGGCACTTTCTTAAGAGATATTACAAAAGATATTGCCAGTCTAATCAAAGTTTAAGAGACAGGCTTGCTCAGGCAGCAAATTAGAAGTTGACAGACAGCTCTGGCAAAAGTAAAATGATTTAGATCCTAACAAAAAATTGCCAAGAAGTAATTGTTCAGGTTTGGTCATACTAAGCAAAAGGTGCTACTGAATAAATGTAACTATTGCATTTTAATATCCAAAGTGCCTCTCTATGGAGAGTGAGATCACACATGTAACGTGGATGATAGCATCACGTGGATGTTGTAAATCTAGAGATAAACCTGCAGCCTACATCTGTAATCTCTGCTTTCTTTATTTCTTGAAAGACAAATATCATGTTTATGTGATTTAAAAACCCCAGAATACTCCCCCTGAAAACTTATGAATCCTGTCTTTGTTCCAGGTGATTGTAACACTTCAGAATTAGCCAAACCATTTGGTGTGTGCGTGCGAGAGTGGCGAATGAATTTTATTACAGCTACAAAACAGATTTTCGGGAGTCGCTGAGTAACTGCGAGCAGATGAAAGGGAACCAGCTGAGATCTGTGCACTGCAAATTGTTTCCCCATGATTAAACTATTTCATCCTCCGGGCTAACATCTCTGTACTTGTTTGGCAACAAGTGATAATGTTGGTGATAAAAGTCCCTCCTGGATGAGCAGGGAAGGATAAGAACAGTTATTGGTACCTTTTTTTGTGGTTAGTAATCACTTCTTTTACAGGTATTTCATAAAGTACAATGAAATATGATTAATTTAAATCCTAATAATAATAAAGAGACTCCCATTGTTCCACTGCAGCTTCGCAGGAGCTGGTGAGGAGTTTCTAGAGCTCTGCCTAAGGAAAATGCTGAGAGCACTCTGTTGGTATTTAGTAAGTACAGTGTGTGGCTGTCTTCCAGTTTGGTGAATTATTTTTGCTTCAGTAATAATTTTTGGGGTTTAATTAGAAATAATTAATGCAGATTATTTGTTTTTACTCACAGCAAACCCTTGAGCCAGCTACTACACTTACAACTGACTCTACAGAGGGAAAGAAACATTACTTATTGCCCAGGGTAGAAGTTAATTAATGTGTTGAACAAATGCTGATCATTGCTTTGATTTTAACGTTTTTTACAGTGCTACATTTTGGACAGAGCACTGCAAACCTGTGGGCTGGATTTTCCAAGGTGAGTCCAGCCCAAGGCTGTGCATTCATGGTTTGCCCAGTTCAGTGAGAATTCAAAGCATTCTGCAACTTTGCAAATCAAATCACAGCTGCAGGTGCTGTCACAGCCTGAATTTTGACCACTACTTAAAAATATGGTTTGAGCCATGTTTAAGGCATTCCTGAATAAAGGCTTAATTATCAATTCAAATGTTCATTTTCAGCCACCCCAATTTACAGTTTAGCCTCCATTTGCGTGCGCGTGAAAACTTTGAAATCAGCAGCTTCAAGAAGAACAGATAAGCACAAAGAAAGATTTTTTTGAGGCATTTAAAATCAGATAGAGATTTAGAAAAAGAAATAATCAGAGGAAGCTGATAGCAATGGAGAATCACTGCTACAGGAATCTGAGCAGTTGGAGTCCCAAATGCTGCTGGACACGAAAGCCCCTCATCCCAGCATCCATGTGGGAGCGGGTGAGGCTCCTGGGAAGCTGCTGCCTCACCAGGGAAGGTTTCTGTGCAGCCTATTCAACAGCAGAACTTCTGCTCCTAAATGGTTTTCAAATACAGTTCATTTTCATGGCATGATCTTTAATGAAAAGTGCCTGCTGAGTGCAGTACAAACCATTTGGTGCCCCAGTGTCAGGGGAGGAAAAGAACAACATTCAGTAAAGCTGAAGGTTTTTATTATCACGTCGTAAATGAACAAATGGCATCTGTCAATACAAAGGAACTCATAGGGGGTATAGAAAGGAAGCTTAGTTATTACACTCAGGGTGTGCTGCTGAAGTGACAAACTGGAGTTTTATTAACATGCCAGTTATAGATCTCCTCTTCCTCCCCCAGCGCCCCAGCCCTTTCCTTTTACCTCCCTCAATTTGGTCCATACCAGGGCTGCTGTAAAACGAGCTTTGCTCAGCTCAGCAGCTCGTGCTGGAAGCTGCAATCATCACTAGGAGCAATTAAAAACTGGGGGGCCCCGTATTTGGAATTCAGACCCGGCCCCACATTCAGCCCCTCTTTGGGGAGCGTCAGCACACGGGATCAGGGAGTCTCCTGGAGCACTGATCCCATCAGCGTTTTCTATCTGGCCAATAAACATCTCTCACCGCACTGATAAATGAGGAAGGTGTTTATGAGCTCCAGGAAATGTTTATACCAAGAGCACCAAAGCCAGGGATGGGTTTGCTCCCAGCAGCGAGGAGCTGGAGCCGCGGAGGGAACGGGAAGGGAGGCTCAGGGGGTGGCAAGGATTTTACAGGGAGGTATTAAGGTTTTCCTCATAAAAAGGGGTTAGTGGCCTGCAGCAGGTGTGGCTGCAAGCTGGCAAACAGCAGGCAGGGAGGCAGTGCCCGGGGCAGCCCTGGGGACCCCGCTCCCCTCCTGCAGAAGGAAGTGGGGCTGGAAGTGCCCCCCGCGCCCCGCTGGGACAGAGCCCGGCTGCAGGGGCACAGCAGGAGCTTTTCTGGGCCTTGGAAAGGGGGAAACCTGGGGCTTCTCTTTGGAAAAATTGTACAATTAGACCTACAGTAGAGTGAAAAGAGCTTAGCAGGCCAGAGCGAAATCACATTGGCAAGCGTGCAAATACAGGAGGTTGAGCATTTTTAATGGGAACAGGAAAATAGCAGAATCACTTATGTGCTTTCCCAGCTTTTTCAAGTGCAGGGACCAGGCTGCATTTATGACCAGCGAGCATCAGAGCTGCATTTAAAGGGAGGCATGAAAGGAAGTGCCTTTCAGTTATGATGGTAACCAGCAATTTCAGCCCAGCTTCCCTCACAAACTGCCCCGAGCACCAAGGCAAGCTGCCACTGCTGATGGGCTAAATGCAAGCAGGACCTCCCCACCGTCCCCAAAAGGAAGGATTCTGTTCCATGAAACCAAAAGATCAAACAGTGAAGCCAGGAAATTCAGAGGATGCACAAACAGGTCTAGATCAATTTGCAACTCAGACTAAGCTTGTAAATTCGAGGCTCGCTGGTGCCTGGCAATGCTGGGGTGGTTGTGCCCATCCTGGGCTGGCCTGGTGGATCTCCCCCTCCAAAAGAACATCTTTAGCTTCACTTTCTAACACTAGTAGGGTCCCCCAGGTTTGTAGGGAACATTAAAGCTCCCCAAGGATGTGTTGTCCTGCTGGGGATGATGCATGAGCAGCCCCTGTTGCACCTCTGGCAATGAATTACAGCCCTGAGGTTTGGAGCAAACTTGTCACAAGTGGAAATTGTGCAGACACTGAACAGACTGCCTGGGATAACACCTTCTCATTATCTTCACCTTCACCTCCCGATTCCACCTTGCTCTGGCGTTATTAATGGAAATGTCTCATGAAAAGAGAAGTGCATCTCTCAGCTAGGCTGTGATATCGAAGAAAAAAGCCCCCCAAAAGTTTGATCAAAGCCTTTTGGAGGCTAAGCTACATTTGCAGAGATCCTGCCCTCAGCTGACAGCTCTGGGTGGGCATAGAGCCCTTTCACACATGCAGGGAATCTGTCCCTGTGACTTGTCCACAGCCTCTTGTCACAAAGAGATTTATCAGAACCTCTGCACAAAAGCCACGTTTCCTTTCACCCATGGACAAATTAAAAAGCCTCTTAAAAGCAGAATAATCTCAGGGATGTCACCTTTTGTAGGGGATGGCTTTATGTGCCCATTTCCTTCTGATGCAGACTGCTGCTTTTACAGCTTAATGACAGCAGCCCCCAGCTCCAGCTCTGCAGAGGGAGGAGAACAAACCAGGGCTGGGACTGGCCTTCCCTCTCCTCATCTCACAGAACCCCCCCAGACCTCTCCCTGCTCCGGGAACACACACTTGGGAATAAACCTGATCTGTCCCAGGCAGCAGAGCACTTCTTCAGCCCTGAATGAGCACAGGACATCACATCGAGGGGTTCCCAGGATATTAATGCAGGAATCTTGTCTGAGTAATCACCATCCTGGAGCACAGTTACACTGGGTGTCTGGAAAAGCAGCTACCTGTGCCCTGCCAGGGATGTGCTGACACTCTCAGAGACAGGAGCTTGCCTTCAGCAGAGTTTTAACTCAAAATTATCACAAAATGCTGAGGAATGAGATGAAGATTGGCAGGCTGCTCCAGCAGCTTGCTTGGTTTTAGTTTCACATGGTGGAGATGAAAGGGATTGCGTGTCTTTGGCACAGGGAGGGCTGGGAACAAACTGCAAGGTTTGTTTCACATTTAAAAAGCTGCTTTATAGTAATTTTTCTTGGTTGTGATCATTGCCCTTTTGGTTCTGCCCACTGTAAGGGATTTACTTGCTGGGGGAAATCTTACAGAAAGAGCAGCTGTTGCACGAGCAATTAAATTAATGAAGGTTTCTTGTGTATTTTGCAGTCTAATAAAGACTGAATATATCAGAGCCCTTTCTGCAGTTTGGAAATAAAAATGCTCTTCTCTGATATTCATCTCTTCTCATGGAATGAATCAAAATCTTTGAGACTTCTGCCTCCTCCTCAAATTCAGGTCAGACCAGGCAACAAATCTGAGAGTTGCTTGGGGTGAAATGTCTACAGACACCACGTTACCACCCGGGTCTCCTCTCCAGCATAAATCAGGACAAGAGGCTTTAAATTAACAACCTGTAATTTATAGAGACTTTCTTTATACCATGAGAACTAGAGGCTGTGATAAGAACACTGACTGTTCCTCTAGGTGCCACACCGTGACCAAAATGCTCCTTTTGCTGGTTGTTCTGCCCTTGCTCGTGCAGTGGTTGGAGATGGTTAATGAGTTAATTATTGTGAATGAGATACCAGTCACGTAAAACTTGCCTATTTTCTCTCTTAATGGAGATTTATACATAACATGCCAAAGCTCCTTTTGTAGCTGATACGCATGTGACACAGTCACATGAGCAGTTTAAGCACAAAACTCTCCCCCCCCAGATTGTCATGTACAAACAAAGGAAAAATCCATTCAGTTGAGAAGGGGGAAAAGCTTCAGCTGAGTGCTTTGGGGCTTTTTATTTTAACGAGAAAGTAATTTTTTGAATCATGTCAGGAAAGGGGGTTTTATGAAAGAGAGCCCAGACAACACCATCCTAATCTAAGGACTCTAAAATAAATAGGGTGAGAGCACCCAAAGAAGTTACAAAACACATAAACTGTGCTGAGCACAAGCTTTGTGACCCACGGTCATCTTTAGTGCACTATAGTGACTACAAAAGGGATATAAAATGTATGGAACTTTTTTCCCCTTTTAGCTCATGCAGTGGTAAATTGTCTCGTCCTGCTGATACATTGCTGATTGTCATGAGTGATCTAGAAATGAAAGGAACAAACACAAAACAAATCACTGAAACATTTCACACCTCATCATCAAACCCATGTTCAGAACTCTTTTGTTGTGCTCTACCAATAATCAGGAGGGGACAATCAGCCCATATATTCTTTATGAGAGGCACTAAAAGTTCTGCTGGCACTGGATAAATCTCTAGTATGGATTTCTGAAATCTGTAATCTTTTTAAGGAGCAAAACCAATACAGATTTATTGCTGCTAACACTTAACATCTTTTTTAACAGTTTTCACCTACCAAACTTCACAAATTATTCCAAATGAGGGAAAACATTCTTGTGCAATGAGTGTAGCCTGAACCTGTAATGTCTTTTTCTTTTTACACAAGAAAATTGAAGCACTCAGACAATTTCTGTACATTTCCCAGCACATCTAAAAGTTCACTGGGAATCCTCCCTCTCCTCTTTGCATCTGATAAATAGTTTATTTTGCCATCTGTTTAAGGAACTTTTCTTCTGCCCTTCAGTGGCAGCAGTGTTGGTTTTCTGGGACAGGCTCACTGTAGTTAGGGCAGATCAGCTCAGCCCCAGGCTCATCAGGGCACTCCAGAAGCCAGACTGGCCACGTTTGGAGTAAGGATTTCCCACAGTGCCACTACTGACATTCCCAAGCAGAGAAATGAATCTGCCTAAATCTCTCCAAAAGCCTCTTGGTGTTGCACAAAAATTGCAGCAGTGGCCAAGGCTGAGCCCAGGACTGTCCCTGGCAGCACTGCCAGGCTGGCTTCAGACATCCAGGGGCTGGTGGAGAGGAGGTGGCACCTCAGGACATCCCCAAGGTCACCAGAATTGCAGTCTGAACCTGGGGACCTGGTTCACACCTCAGCTTTTATCCCCCTTCCCAGGCACAGCCTCCATGTCCTGAACTGAACAAACCAGCAATTAAAGCCATCATGATGTGGTTTTTGTTGAAATTTAAGGGTTTTTCCCCCCAGTCTTTTCCCTCCCTGTCCCCACATGGGCTGTGCTGGCACACAGAGGTGACAGGGGCTAAGCCCAGCATTTTATGTACATATCATGGAAATAACAAGTGATTACAGGCACCTTGACATAAATTCCCTGGCAGATCCTGTGCTGGACAGAAACTCCTGTGCTCAGGAGCAGTGTAGCTCCTTTTCCTTCAGAGGTGGGGAAACAGCCTCGTTTCTCAAAAAGGAAAAACTCCTACTTACATTGAATTGGAAGAAATTTTGTGTAAATCTCTCTTAGCCTCCCCTGCTCCTCCTGCCATAAACTACTGCATTCCTTTAAGATTTATGAAAGATGATTTGAGTGAGAAGCGAATGTCTCTGCAAATGACTGACTGACCTTCCACCTATGATCATGACCCTAAACCAGATGAGCCTTTTGAAGAAATATTTTGGGTTGAGTTAGGAAATGGCAGTGTAATTGAAGCAGACTTGGTGGAGCTGTTCAGCACTCAGGGAGGACAATGCCATGGTTGGGAAACCTTTGCCCACTGCTTTGTCTCCTGGACTGAACTCAACAGTTGATTTTTTGTCATGCAAGACAAGACGTGAGGAACTTCTCAGACTGAGATGGCAATAAAAGAAATGAGTCAGTTCAAAAAAATTATTTCATGTCGAGAAAATAGTTTTCATCAGGTCTATAAATCAGCTGGAAATTGAAGTACTTGAAGTGCTTTTTTGATTTTTTTTTTTGTTTTTAATTGGTTTACAGTGTCTGTCCATATTTCTGAACAGGGAACACTGGGCATCCAAGGGTTTATCTTTCAGTCTCACCAAAGGTACCCAGATATTCAGAACATCAGTAATGCCTGGGTTAGGGAACTGCACAGAATAAAAAAGGAAGAGCCAAACATGAGAAACTACGTGTGGAGACCATAAATGATGACACCTCCAAATTCTCAAGAGCTGCTGGGCCAAAGGTCTCAAACACAAGTGGGGTTTCTGTGATCCCCAGGAATCAAAGCAGGTTCTGCTCAGGGCTGTGGTGCCAGGGGCTGGGCTGGGCTCCTCACTTTGGGAAAGGACTGAGTGCTGAGCAGCCCCTTCCACTCCAAACAATGGGATTAACTGGGAAAAATAAAAACCTGGAAGAATCTCAGAGACTGACTTCATAAAGGGATTGACTTGGGCAAGAAAGTCTGCCACGAGGAAAACTCTCCGTGTAAGCCACAATGAGTTTACAGACTATCACTAATTAACCCAATTTACAAACTGGAGCTCAGCCAGTGCCCTGGGCAGGGAGAGCAGTTTGCATCATCTGAGTCTGGAACAAATAAATTTCAAACCATGCAGTGGGGAGTGATGTGCACAGACCTCAGTGGCACCAACACTCCTGACCTCCCTAGGCTTATTTCTTGCTTTCTTTTTCTTCATTTTATTTTTATTTTCATTGGTTAAGTGCAGCAGTTCAGATTTGCATTCATTATTATTGCCTAAATAGGCTAAAATTCCAGATTTACTCTTTTTGCATGTTTTAAACAAGGGGAGGGGGGAGCCAGTGATTTATCACAAACAGCAATAAGATACAGCCACAGTGCAAGGTCTGCTTAGACATTTTAGTCATATGACCTTCATCTTTGCAAGGATCTATTGTTACATTCCATTTATTTTTGTCAATATTGACATCTGACCATGGACACAAAATGATCTTTTTTCCCTGCCTATACTCTCCTGTCCAACTTTGCATTAAGAAAGCAATTCAAAAGCCTAATGCATGGAAAGTGAATCTTTTGTATTCACTATAATGCCCAATTTTTCCTTTGGAGTTACCAAAGCTGTCCAAACAAGAGCTAGATTTTCCTTTTCAGGAGAGAATAATGGAAACTTTAAATGAAATCAGAAGGTTACTTGACCTGCTAGAAACTCTGAGGTAAAACTGATGTGAAATTATAATGTGAAGCCATGTGAGGCTGTTATATAAAACATAGGAGTGCATTATGCAATCTCATATTTTCAACAGAGCTAAAGATGAAAAGAGCTCAGAAACCTGCAGCGATTAAGGCAGCTGCCAAACTATCCTATGTTGTGTTGTTGCCAGGATGGGAACCTGAATATCATTTTATTTCAATTTACTCACAGTGAAAGATTGATTAGAAATAATCAATCTGTCAAAAGGCCTTTCAAAGGAGGGAAAATCTTGCTGCTTGCAGCTGAATTTCCCTGATCACTTGCAGGATGAGTCCTGAGTGCATCCTGCTCTCCCCAGCATTTCCATCAGATTCCCACCTTGCAGTCCTGAGCCTCAGCAGCATTTTTCCATTTTGACTCCTGCAATGAACTGTAATTGCAGATATTTGGAGTCCAGCTGTTTCAAGGGCACTGGAGAGCTCTCAGAAAGCAGTGATTCCACCCAAAAGAATTCAAACCCTCCTTGGAGGTGTCTTCCCAACCTTTGGTGGGAGAGGACAGGGAAACAGAGAGGGGAAAATCTGACTTTCATACATTTCAGCAGATCTGACCCAGGGCTGTCCCACCAAACCTGCAATGGAGAGGAAGCTGGGATTTTTGCTCAAAAAAAAAAAAATCCTTTTTCCTATAGTTTTCAAGAGAAAGCAGAATATTTTATGAAGATGGTTGGTAACATGTGAATTTTTTCCACACAGTGCAAGCTCAATCATTTCCCAGCCTTATCCAAATGGGATCCCAAATCTGGCTTCATCTGCCTTTCCCTGAGAACTTTTTGTTTTACATTACAGACAGAAAAAAAAAAAAGAAAAAAAATTTCAACAAGTTAATTTTTTTTAATGAACAAAAATTAAAGGAAGGGTGATACTGTCACTGCAGAGAAGGGTGTTTGCCCTTTGAGTCTTTTTTTCTTTCCCCATGCATTTTGCAACCATTTCTTTGGGATGAATCCTTTCTCTCCCCCATTCTGTGCATTATGTTGACAATGCACAGAATTGCCAGACAGTTTTGTCGCTTATGCCTCAGACTTTACTCATCCTTTGAACCCTGCTCCGAGTAAAAGAAGTTTTTCTTAATAAGTAGTTGTTCATCCTTTGATATGCACATCTGGATGTGCCTCTTATCTGCAGCATGGTAATGCTGCTTCCTGAAGATAGTGATAAAAGAACAACTGCAAATAACACACACACAAAAAGAATGAAAAAAAAAAAGACCAAAATGCTTTCAGATTTCTTTTTTTAAAAAAAAAAATCTGCGTGGAGAAAAAGGGAAAATAGTCTGTCCTCATTTCTTTGGGCTTTTACAATAGCAAAACAAACACAGGCAGGCAAAAGGAAAAATTTCCATTTAGAAATCCACGGCATTATCAGTGTGATGATATAGAAGGCATTTCAAAGTCTTACACAGCTCAAAGAGGTCTTGTTTTGAACTCACTTTGCTACCTAGAATAAATCAGGCCAGAAGTGTGAATAATCCTAATTCAACCCCCAATTTCCCAGTGCAGCTGATGAGGAGGAACAGCGTCTGCATCTGGGGCTGCCTTCTCCCAGAGTGCGATGCCGGGCTGGATTTTGTGTCACGGCATTCCTGAACTTGTAGGATAAAACTGTTCAGCATCACTTTAATCACAGCCCCAGCAGTCCTGCAGCCAGTTCCCAATCTCAGTTTCTTCATCTATTTTCACGGCTGGATTTGAGGATCCCCCAGCTCACACAATTCTCTGCCAAAACACCTCTGGAATCCTGCACAAGGTGGCATCTGCCTTTTCCCTCACAGCCTAAAGTGCTCCAAAGAAAAAGTTTCCAGGGCCCCAAGTTCAGCCAAATTCACAGAAATCTCAGCTTTCCCCGTGCAGCTGAAGGGATTCCTTATCTCTGGGAATATTTCACAGCTGCTTTTCCCCCCGGCACAGATCAGGAAATAGCAAATCAAACTTTTTTGGGGGCTGCACTGGGTCGTTAGCCCTGGCTGCTGCATATCCTCAGCCTGGCCTGGATGAAAGGTGAACAGCACAAAGTAAAAGTGGGGATGGAGGTGCTGAATGCTGCAGGGACCTGGTGCTGGACCCTTCCCAGCCTTACAGATAACAGTCATGAATTGATCCCTCATTAGTATGCAGCAGGCATGGGAAAATGATAAACTCCTATTAACACTGTCATGGCAACTGAAAAAATGGCTGCTTTGGAAGAACAAGGTCCACAACAGAAGAAAAGCAAAGGCCTCTTTCCTTTCTTCTGTTTGACATCTGTTGTTTAACATACGAAATTGTATTATAGTGCCACACACTAGCACAGGCATGGTTAAAGGGTTGGCAGTGATTGTTATCATTATCAGCTCCTATTTGCAGGGCTTACGTGGCTCATCTCTGAAATTTCGCTCTGGGCTGTGACTTGTCATACAGGATTTCAGCCCAGGGGCAGCATTTATTGTTCAGATTTCGGCTGGATTGTGGCTGAGCAGAGAAGAAAGAGAAAAGTTGTCCTTAATTCATTCTCCTCGGGGACAAAACCTCAGCAAGTATACTGTACATTTTCTTAATCCAAATTAATTGAAGTGCACTTCTCAAGAAACTTAGAAGTCAAAATCTATTGAAAAATCTTGGGTGACTTAATTATTAAAACCTAGTATATTTGTTTATGACACTGTTAATGTATAATACATGTATTTTATATTAATTACAGTATTTTCATAATCTACTGAGTTTCCTTCCAGAATGAAGAGTTTGTGCCATTCCCAACTGAGCTCATTGTTCAGAAGGTGGATTTTCACCCCCCGTGGATAACACCTTGTGTTGTACCTGACTAATTCTGGTGACCTTGGGACTCAATTCCCTTGTTTTTAAACTGAGGACAATTACCTACAGCTATAAAATGTTTCATTTGTCACCCCATCTGGCAAAATAAGAATTGTCACGGAGTCGGAATTGATTGGTCAGAGATCCCCGTGGCTGATAATTACTGTCCTTTCCTCATTAGGGGAGGCACAGGAGGGAGATCCATGGTTGTGATGCTGGGCTGGAGGCTCCTGCCCACCTTCCCTGCCTCTGGAGCCCTCCTGGGGCAAATTTAGCTCCTTCAAGCTGGCACAAGAGACTCCTCTAAACATGGAAAAGGAGGAAAAACCCAAAGCAAAGAACCCAACAACCTGTCAGCACTGAGAATCTGGTTTAGGCTCTACTCATTGTCTTCACCTCCGTGCATTTGGGGCAGAATGGCACTAAGGCCCTTCTTCCCACTGCCCCCTGTCCTGTTTTCAGTTTTTATTTTAACTGCAGCTCTTTGTGTCCCAGCTAACCACCCACATTCCCTCTGTCTCCTCTCTCCTGCCTGCAACACAGCTCCAGGATTTTTGGGCACTTCTGATCCCACATTCTGCTGTGGGACACAGCAGCAGGCAGGACTGGGTGTCTCTACACGAGCTGCTCACCATTTACATCCCCTGCTTTAGACATCTGCATCTGTTACCTTTGGAAAGGAGCTCTGGAAAAACAAGACATTTTGCTAATTATGAAATTTGTGTGAAATAAATCAGCCGGTATCTGTGAAATTTGGTGATTAGCATGTCAAAGAGCCTAAATATCATCTGCATCCTTCAGAGATCTCTAAGAAATGCATTTTTTTTTCCTGTGCACCTGCATCTATTAATTGCTTTCCCACAAGAACTCCCTCTCCTCGAGACTGAAGCTGTGCTGTGTGCAGATAAATACACAGAGGTGATCTAATTTAATTTCCTCTCATTAATAGCCTTCCTCCATGGCAACATATCAACATCTCAGCTGTGACAATGAGGACACCTGAGTATACACATAATCTGTGCAGCCTCCTTACGGGCAAGAGCCTGGCAGCCTTATTAAACGAAATAAAAAGAGAATTTTTAAAGGTGTTTCAAGCAGCTTGTGGAGAGTTTCTCGATCAGGGTCATATTTTGAGCAGGGTTTACAGGCAGTTGGAGGGAAAGCTAAAAGACAGGCCTAGGATTTTAGCTTTTTCTAGCTGCTGCTGGATCTTCATTATCCCTGTAAAGATCTTAAACAAAGGGGGAGAGGCTCTGCCTCCTCCCTGCACAGCTGAGGGTAGGAAAGGGCTGGGGCCAGAGGTGTGAACCCAGCACTGCCACCCTCCCATTACTCTCACCCAGTTGTTAACTACAATGCTGGGCTATTTAAATGCTAATATTATTTAGTATGCAACAATCATTCAGGTTGGAGTCCCGGATTTTCTGAGAGGAGAAAGAAAAAAAAAAAAAAAAAAAAAGAAACTTTGAAAACGTTTCCTTACTGTTCCCTAGGCCAGCTCCTCACTCATGGATTTTGGGAAGGAAGTGCTGGAAGTGCCTCACAGTTGGTACACGGGGATTTTTTAGTTTTTCATGCTTTCACCTTGTTAAATATAGACATATTTTGCTTTTCTCTATTTTTTTTTCTATTTTTCTCTATTATTTGTCCTTTGCCTGAGTGCAGGTTTGCAGATTTTCTCTGTGTCAGATCCCATAACACTCCTCCCCTCTCTGTTATTCTTCAGGGGAAATTTGGAAACAGAAAACCCGTCACAAATGGATGAAGTGCAAGCCCAAGTTGAGTCCCATGGTGTCACCCAGTTTGGGAAGAGGAAGAAGAAAGGTCACAGCCTTTGTGGCTGAGCAGTTGTGAGGCAGCAGCTCCCTCCCAGGCTGTGGGGAATATCCCAGCACAGAACCTGCTGCTTGCTCCCATCCCAGGGGCTGGGCCAGGCAGAACAACCCCCACTAAAGGAAATCACCACTGGCATTACAAATAGCAGCTCTGGAGCTGAGCTAACACAAAAAGGACACCAAAATCTGCTGCTGTCTGGGGAAAAGAGCAAATCCACAGGCCTTTGAGGTGGCTGAGCAGGGAAACAGAGTCAGGTGAAGATGAACAAAAAAACCCACATCCATCCTTGCAACACTGACATCCATCCTGGGTTTAGAAATTCCTTTCCCAAAATCACCTCTTTCCCTTCAACTTTCAAGAAAAACAAACAAAAAAGACATTTTTGAAGGATAACTGTGCTTCCCTAGTGCCACAATTTGAGGAAAACTTTGCTGTACATGAGTCACTTCAAAGCACATGAGGGGTTTAAGGAGCCTTAGGTCAGCTGAATCATCTCAGAGGATGCCACACTTCCTTCAATCTCTGATGAACAGTAATTCACATCACTTCAGAAAACCTGAGGGGAACCAAACCCTTTAATGAGCTGATTTCAACACTCAGGTTTTCCCCTGCTCTCATATTAATAGGGACCTTGAAGGCTGCAATGGCTGTGATAAGATATTTGGTTACATTGATGTAATGTACTTTTTCTTATCAATATGCAAACAGGACCCTAATCTATTTATCTCCTCCACATTTTATTTGGAGGATGGGGGTTGTTTGAAGGCTGCTTTCAAACTTTTGGTATCTAATGAAACCAAGTTGCCTTCTAAAGCAAATAATAATAGTGATGTGCGGAGGAGATTGTTTTATTTCTCAGGAGCGTTTTCCAGGTTTTATCAAACAGCTTTTGGGAGAGCTGCAGAGGGGGTTTGTGTCAGTCACCCACTGCCAGCACCTTTGGAAAATAAGGGATAATAACAGATGGATGTCCCTTGGGAGAACTAATGGATGAGGGTGAGTACACGAGAGTCTTGGGTTTTCCAAGGGGAGAAATCACTTTGGAAGCTGCTGGGAGCCAGTGACATCTGGACAGCTGCAATCAATTCATTTCCAGCCAACTACAGTGGTTTGGATTGCAGGAAACATTGATCTGGGTGATAACAGCTCCTCGGTGCCATCCACCCCTCCCTTTCTGTGCTTCTCACTTGTGCTGTGTGTGACTGGAAATCCCTGGCACAGGGAGAGCTTCACAAACACTGAGCCTTGGGGCTGAGAAGGGAGCTAAAGAGAGCAGAAAAAGATAAACTGATTTTTTCTTTTCCCATCCATTTTCTCTCCCATCTATTCTGCTGTTCCTTATCCTCACTTAGCAGCCCAGAATATTTTTGGTCCACCAGATCATTGCCAAGTCCCACACCTCCTGCAAGTGGAAGCACAACACAAAGTCTTGGGCTTGCAGTAGGGAGATCAACCCCCTGTCCTCATATTTTCCTGACTTCTTTTAAGGCAGGTCCTATTCTAGTTTTATTTGAATGATCAAATCTTGCTCAGGGAAAAAACAAACAAAACAAACCAACCAAAAGCCACAAGAGGTAAAGGCACAGATATCTTTTATGTCTCAGCAGGGAAGACCCAGAGGCTCTTATGGTTTAAGGACCATCTGCAATCCCCCTGAACTCATTGTTCCCAGGCACTCACAGTTATCCCTTTCCTCTTTAGGCTCTTCTTTTCCAAATAACAGCAAACTGAGGGTGTGTATTTTCTCTCTGCTTATCAGAGGATCATTTGAAGTTGAGCCATCTAATCCAAAAGATTTTTTAGCTAAACAAAACTCCTGCACTTTATTGACTTGGACTGTGGCACATCCCCAGAGGCTGAGCTGGGGCTCCTGGGCAGCCACCGTGCCCCTGGGGGGTGCAGCCCTCCTGACAGGTACCAAATCCTATGGATTCTGTATTTCACTGCACAATTTTCACTGTCTCTCTCTGTTGGGAGATTCTCTGCACGACTCTGAGCTCAGCACAGTGCAGGCCCATGCTTCTGTTTCATCATTCCAACAGCCCAAATATTTATTTGAAAAATATCTGCAAGGAACAATGCAGTGTTTGGCCTGGGCAAAGAACTGCCACCAGCAGCACTTTGTACCTTATCCCTCTGTTTCACAGAATCCTGGGACCATTGGGGTTGGAAATCAGATCAGATCCCAGCTGTGCCCCATCCCCTCCCTGTCCCCAGCCCTGAGTGCCACTTCCAGCCCTTCCTGGGACACCTCCAGGGATGGGTGCTCCAAACCTCCCTGGGCAGCCCCTGCCAAGGCCTGGCCACCCTTTCCATGGAGAAATTCCTGCTGATGTCCAACCTATTTCCTCTTGTATAATAGTGACAAAACTCTCCTTCACTCGCAGTCTGTTCTCACAATAAACAAGAAAAGACTGCAATATAATATTCAGAGATCACACAATGGCTTCTTTGCCAGTTAAGTCTTTGGTTATTTTGTTACTAAAAAGCAAATGTTTGCATTGCTCCATCGTAAGAGAATATGAAATGTGCAATTCCTGCATCAGCAGCAATTCACTGCAGGACATGTGACAAACCAATCCTGATCCTGACTCCTTTCACACCCTGCAGTCCCCAGGTCATGGAACCCCAAGCTTCCTTGGATAGACAGAGCTGTGCTCATGTACAAATACACTTGTGAACATTTCTGCCCTGCCTTCGAGAAATTCTTGTGGGGCACGACGCTGCAGAGTGTTTACAGTTGAAACACTGCCACAACACGGCCACATTTCCATACAGTGTATGGGAAACACCTGGCCCCGAAACTGCCGCCTAAAAACTGCTGTCAGCCTTCTGTTTGTCAAAAGGGTATATTTATCCTCTGACTTTTTGTCATGACCTCTGCATTCTGAAATGAATTAAAGGTTTATGTGCAGGAATGCAGAGAGCAGGAAATCAGGAAATAGCCTGGGAAATGGCTTTCCTGCCCCGTTTCACTGCTTTACGTACTGTAACGTCATGGACAGCGAGGTTCTGTCACTCTGTGCTGGCTCCTCGCTCTGGGGTGTCACTGCACCCTGTCCCCTCTCCTGGAGCAGCACATGCAGAAATCAAAGGCTGTGGTTTATATTTCAGTACAAGACAACATTCAGATTTCAGTGGTGACTCCTGTGGTTCACTGGCCAGGTTTGAGCCATGGAGACACAATTCACACTCGCTGGGAAGCAGCTGCCCAGCTCTTCTAAAAGTAAAAGCAGAACCACCAAGTCTAGCCAGGAGGCAGAGAAGTCACCCAGCACTGTCATTGTCATGGACTGATTTCTCTGAGGAACGTTCAGTGTGGAAGAAAAGTTTGTAAACTGAAAGTGCAAGAAGAAAATTGTGTTTTGTAATTGATTTTTTTATTAGACTTCTACATTTTTAAGCACAACACACCAAAGAACCAGGTGGGCAAAGTGCATGACCTGTGTGGTGCTTAACAGCCTTATTGAAATGCATTGAAATACCCTGGTGGGGGGAATTGCTCAATCTGTCTCTCCATGGTAGCAACAATAAATTGCCTGCATTATTTTCAAGTTGCAGCACTGAACTAAAGGATATACAATATTTTAAAAGGCAGAAAAAATAGTAATAAAGAAAGAAAACAAAGAGGTTTTACAGTAGCTGGATAATTTCCATGAAAACTTATTATTAGTATTTTCTGAAAGTGTTTGGTGGCTGCTGTTTAGTAGAAAATGGAATCTCTGGGTATCTTAAACATCAAATCTCTTTCACTCAAGTACTTAAATATGAGCATCAGGATCCAACCTTAAATTAGCTTCACTTTGGCTTGGCAGCCTTTGGAATTAAGCAACATCTGTGGAGCTCGGTGGGAACAGGGAGAGCTCTCAAAGCAGAACTCAGTAATCACTCTGAGACCCTGAAGTCTCATTGTCCTTCCTGCTGAATTTGACAGCAATTGTCATATGTAGGACAGTAAAAAAGGCCTTTTTCTCAGCTTTCTTAACAATATCCCTCCAAAGACAAAAGGGCCAAATACTACAGTAAAGATGATCAGAAAATGTCCATCAAAATTGTGTTCAGCTGAGTTTTTCCTTTGATGACACTGCTGCAAACAAATGCCACATCTACCCACATCATTCAGCTCCCTCCTCCCCAAAATAAATCTTGCTATTTGTTCCTATAGCTGGATGGGGAATAAAAGAAAAAAAGGAAAAGAAAGAAGAAGTTAATTTTTTAATATTTTGTTTTCTATGCCTTTGTTTTAAACAACTCAGCCAACAGGACTAAACCACGGAGGTTTTCATTTGGCTGTTTAAAGAGAGCATTTGGGTGCCTACAGGAAGCTCCAAAACAGGAATGTATGTTTTTATGCAGTAATTAGTGATTGTTTAATATACCAACTGGGAAGGCAAAGCACAGCATAAACACATAATTGTTACCAGGCAGGGAGAAGTAAAGCATTAGGAGATAGCATAAATAGTCAAACGTGACCTCCAAAGGTCAAAAGAGAACTAAACAATTTTGTCACAGCACTTGCTTATTTAAGTCAATGCAAGTCCAATTTCCTCTCTGCTGCCTTGCCTGGTATTTTATACTGTCCAGTATTATTCCTATTTTCCAGGGACACAGGATCAGTTGTCCTGAGTACATTTACAAGTGACTGTTTAGAAGAATAATCCAGAGCATTTTGTGAGTCAAAGATGAGTATTTTAAACACCACGCCACGCAAAGCACTGAGCTGAAAATGTCCATGTTATATTAATTTCTAGCAATGATTTACTGAGGTCAATGACAATAAAAATGCAAGTCAGCTACAGAGGCATTTTGTAACCTCGATTTTTTTAACCCCCTTCATGCCACCATGTACGAGAATACCCTGGCACTGACTAGCAATAAAATCTAAAATTTAATCTCTGAAACAAACGATTTTCACTGAATTCATTCATGTTTTGCCCCCCCTCCACTCCCTCCTGAGAAAGAATCCCCTTTCTATTGCAATGCAAGGCTAGGATTTCACTGTGGGGGAGTAGCCCCTATGCATGAACCACATGGAAGACAGGATTACTTGGTTACACTTTAAAACATGTTCATTTTTAGACCCTGCTCTTCATAACAAATAGGGCATTTTATCCTCATATTCTTCTCCTTTTTTTTTCTTTTTATCCTTTTCTTTTTTCTTTTTTTTTAAAGTTTCCTTGGAGTGATTATAAAAATCACTTAAATCCTGAAGGGGAACTATGCCTCAGTGACAAAACAAATTTGCCACAAATCATTTTACAAAAGAACAGCAGGACTTTAGACCAAACTCGGGAACTGTTCCTATTCATCATTCATTTGTTTTGGAAACTCCACCCTCCTCCTGCCATGTTCAATATCTAATTGGCATTCTGACACTTCAGATAACTAAACATCTGCTGCATGGATGCTTCTTAGAAGTCTTTTGTTCTGTAAGTTGGAGTTCAAGGGATACAACTCACCGATACACTACATTCGTGCCATTGTTAGGGCAACTTCTCTTCCTGAATGGAGAGAAAACAGTCAAATAAAAGCATTTTGCACAAATACTTCCCCCCCACTCCTCCTGATCAGCTTCCTAAGGGGCTGGTGTATTAAAATTCAGATGTCAGAGTTCTGCTGCTTCTTTAGGAAGTGGGGTCTTTGCAACCCTCCTGTTAAGAGCTGTTGACAAAAGGTTAATTTCTGTTGCAGTGACAAGTTTCATCACCAAACAGAGCTGGATGCAGACTTCATTTGCTATTTTTAATTAATATTGTAGTTCAATGGATGTAAATGAATGAGGTGGGTATCCAGCACCCAGTGCTGCTGCCAGACCTTGGGAGTTCCTGTTTTGAAGGCAGTTTGGAACACTTAGGTCAAAAGATGTCCAAGACCTGTGAAGCAATATTTGCTGGATCAAGAAATAAATCACAGGTGAAATTTTGTGAGCAAGATTTGTTTCTGCTGCAAGGTGCTCCTCAGCCTAAAGGCTCAATTATCTGATGCATCCAGCCAATATTGTGAATGTATTATCTGTATTTTAGTAGCTTGCAGAATTTTCAGGGCAGCCTCTGTGTGCTGGGCCCTGAGGAAAAAGCCACACGCTCATGTCCTCATGGAAGGACAAGACAGGGAGAACTGAGAGAGGAGGAAGGCACAGGTTGGTGCCTAAGCTGTGATGAGTCTTGGTAAAACCAGGCCTAAACCGCACAGGCTCCTCCTGCTCCACCATCAGATGTTTCACAAAGTTGTTCCCACTTAATTGCAGCGGGATCTGACTCACCCATCAGACATTGCCCTACTCACAACTCAGCAAGGACATTCCCTTCCCAAGCATGGCCCTCATGGCTAGAAACAGGTTTTTAAATGCCTGAAAGAACTGGGCAAGAAGAACCCAAGGCCAAAGAGGTGCAGTCATCAGGCAGTGGAAATGGATGTGCTCCAAAGACTCTGCCAGGCTGAGCAGCTGCCCAGATGTGCAACTTTCCCCTGCCTGCCCAGATTTCCAAGCCTTGCTTGATGCATTTTTTTTTTTTCTTTTTTTTTTTCCCCTTCTGGAAATCTAACCCTCTCTGAAATCAAGCTGCTGTAAACTCTGTGAGGCAGGTTACAGATAATGCCCCTAAAAACCCACTGTGCCCACGCTGCTGCATGAAAAAGACTGCTGAATACACTGCATAGGAAACAACTCACGTCATTGTCCTTCTGCACACACAATCACTCAAATGATGCATGTAAATAAGAGATTTTATAGGCACATTCACTTTGCAAATCCTTCCCATCTATTCCAAAAGAGCCACATTGTAAACATTAACAGGCTGATCGTAAGCCTGAATTTAGCAGAAAGGCTTCCAGTAACACATGAGTGGGACTGAATTAGCCAGACTTCTGTATTCCAGATTTCTCACTGCCTACCAGCCTCACACCCTGGGCCTGGCAAGTGTTCAGTGTGTGTTCAAAATCTCTTCTGTAACATCTAAATACACTGCCCAAGGAGCAGAGGAAGGGGATGAAATTGTGCTATTTGTCCAGATAGAGAAAGCAAAAAATATCATAGCTACTTTTTCAAATTAATGTGTCTGCAGGAACTGACAGAATGCTTAGTTCACAAAAATGTATTTGATACTTCCCTGTGCTATTTTTGAGGAAAGACTGGGTGGTTATAAAGAGCCAGATGAGACAGGTGAAAGTGGAATAGCCACTTCTACCTCCAGATTACTACAGCCAAACTGATCTTGCCCCTTGACAAAGGTTGATTTAATTCACTGTGGATGAACCCAGACTGGCAGGATGGAATTTGCATATGGATTTGGGAAATCTAGATTTAATTCCTTGTTTTCCTAAGCAAAATCTCTCTTGATCTTGGCCAAGTATTTCAGCTGTTGGATTTTCAATTCATATCATTTGGTGCTGCTGGATGCAAAGAAAGCTTGTAACAGAGCATGAAACAGCAAATCCATCCCATTTCCCTTTGTGTTCTCAGGGGATCTCCTAGTACATGGCTAGGATAATTAATTTCTCCAAGTAATTTTAGAGAAGCCATCAAGCTGGAAGAGCTCTAGGCCAGGAGCTGTGTGTGCCATGACTGCAGTGCCCAGCCTGGCGTGTCCCAGGAAAACACCAGGCTGCAGAGCTCCCAAATCACTGGCATGGCTCCCACAAGTGTATTCTGAAAATTGTTGGCCCAAAGCACGGCTGGAAGTGCTTTTCCTGCTGCTCCATTCCCCCTCTCAGGCCTGCCCTCACATCCTCTCTCTGGATCACTTTCTGGACGTGGCTCTTGGGGCCTTCTGTCAGTCTGTCCAACCCACTTTCCCTTTTCTCCCCCCTGCCTTTTTTTCCCCTTGTAAAGAAGGGAGATGAACATCTATGTCAATGAATCCCTGACCTACATAGGCTGACCCTGAGGAGTCAGAGATAATACACGAGAGTAAATGAGGTCAAAAATGGAGAAAAGCCCCCACACGGTGAACTTCCCACCGAGGCTTCCCGCCAATCCCCGGTGAAGCTCCAGCCTCTCCGTGGCCTTTCAGCTTCTTTAGGCAAACTTTTTGGCAAGTTTTATAGCCAGAAAGGGTCACCCCAGGGAAGATAAGGAGAGATTTCCCCGTGCTCTCCCTCCTGCACCCTCGGCAGGGCCGACACGCTCGAGCGGACGTGACAAACTCGGTTCTGCTGAGGACAATGCTCGCCATGGCCCTGTGGGGAGGGACCCCGCTGTCCTGCCTGGCAATCTCGGCCACCTCAGGGTGCCCAGCCAGGGAAAGGCTGATCCTGGCTAAAGATGGATAATCACGGATCTGGAGATCACCACACAGCCTCAACCCGCCCGCTTCAGCCGCTCGAACCTGGCAATGAGGGCCCTATGCGAGCATGATGAAACATTTCCTCTGGATCACACAGCCACGGACACAAAACAGGAAACAACAGCAAAAATTCCTTCCACAAAGGAGGGCTGAGCAGTTTTACCTGTTGCTGGCAAAGCAACGGTGTCAGAATCATAGATATTCACCCATGAGGCAGGCTCCTCTGCTGCTGCTAACACAACATCCAGGTGTTAGGCCTCAACCCCACTTCAACTATTGTTTATTGCCATTGCATGGATTAATCCCTGCTGTCAGTCCAGCCTGCGAGATGCTCTCAGAAAGAAAGGTCTGCATAGCATCACGAGTGTCAGATCCTGCTTTGATACACTTTATCTTCCCTTATCCCTTCAAACTCACCATGACTACTCTGCCTGACATGCTAAAAATGCTTTAGAATTGGTGCATATAGGCTAAACTCTGGTTTCAGGGGAAAAAAACCTGCCCACCCCCACTTTTCTTTTTTCCCCCCCCCTTTTTTGACAGAAATCATTGTTGATCTGATAAGAAGTTTGTGGAGTATCCAGTTACAAACTGAGAATCCCCAGAGTCGGTGATTCATTAGTAGTTATCCTGGTGTTACAGGAAGTAAACAGCTTTTAGATGTGCATTTTGCATCTAATTATGTCACAGTCCACTGGCCTTCTCAAAGGTGTGTTGTTTTTCAGGGTAATACATTAAAGATAACAGATTTTACAACAACAGCTGGGAAAAACAAAAATAGATAAATCATGGAAGCTTTGTGAAAGATGTGGGACATCTTTGCTACACAGAGGAGACAACTGGGTGTCATTTGGAAGGATGTGAAACTTTATCCAGCAAAAAGGGGGCTGGCAAAGCAACTCTATTTCTGTGCTCATATTCACCTTCCAGAAAGATCCTGAATCCATTTGCTTTTGTACTTCATCACTAAATGATTAATTGTAGTGCCTTTGTCCTGTTCTCAGATTTACCAAAGCAAACTATTCTGGGTTTACATGGCAGCAGGAGGGGACAGAGCTGGGACTTCTCCCACAGGAAGTTTTAGTTCGCTCTGGGGGTCAGATCTGAATTGCTGTGTATCCAGCACTAATGCCTTTTATGTAATGTGAATTATCTCTCGTTTTGCCGGAGTTTTTAGGCACTCAGCAGCAGGCTGGATGCCAGAGCACTGCTCCCACTGCTCCCAGGCTTTTCCTGTTGCCCGTTCCCCAGCCCAGCTGGCCACGATTGTCCCTGACCCCCTCCAACACAGGAGTGGCACCGGGGCTGGCACAACCCTGCTTGTGATGGGTGCTGGGACTGGCACAGAGCGGGGCTGATGCCACAGACTGGCACAGGGCAGAGCTGGGGCACACTGAACATGGGTCACTGAATCCCAGAGCCAGAAGGAGAAGCCAAGGAGAACAGGCCATGGGCCAGGGGGATGGGAGAAACACTCCTGCAGGCACAGCCTGCCCTGCCCTGGCACCATCAGCACTTCCAGGATCTTGTTTTCAGAGATGCTAAAAAGAGGAGGACAGCCCAGCTTGGACACAAACAACGACATTCCTTTGAATGCTGTCCAGGATGTGTTTAAGTAGGGGATGACTGATCCCATTAGTCTGCTAAATCCCAGACTCAGGGGTGCAGGGAGCAGCATTCTTAAAAAGCAAGCAGTCTTATTGAGTTCTAACATGAAATTAAATTAATAATCTAAATTACATGAAGAAAATTCATAATCTGATAGGGAATAAAATTCAGAGGCTTCATTAAAGCATTTTCCCTCTGTCATACTTCCTAAAATTCTGTCACCCATGTGCCAGGAAATCGTCCAGAGATTTTAAAGCACTCATGCATCCCTTTTCAATCTGGAAGACTTCTGGTCTGTCATTTTGCCCTGCTTTGCTTTGCTGGTTTGCCCTGCCCAGAGCTGTCAGACTGCCTGCCTGCTCTTCCCAGCCATCTCCAACCTTCTCTCCAAGAGCACCAGCAGGAACTGTGTCCCTCTGGCTTCCCTGGAGCTCTTTGTCCTCCTGCCCAGCACAGCACTGCCCACTCCAGCTCTCCCCACCTTGGGCAGCAGCTCTGAACACCGGAGTGCCTCAGCCCCTCCCTTCTCAGAAGGGAAATGGAGATTTCCTTCCTCATCCTGGCAGGGCACTGCCAAGATCTTCCTGCTGGGTGTGAAATAGCTCAGATCTGCTGGTGGAGAGCTACAGAAAGCCACGTTCCTCCACCCCTGCAGCTGGACCCGGGTATTGCATGCAAGACCTGAATTTAAGGAATACCTGCATTTTATTTTCACTTGTTAAAAGCAGCGTTTCAGTAACACAAACTAAACTAATCTGCTCGAACTCCTAACTAAACCAATGCTTGTGTTTCTAGGAAACATTCAAATGAATGCATTGGAGAGCACATTTAAAAAGAAATGCAAAAGTCCTGCTGGCAATGACAAAACAAAGTTTGAGCTGAGAATAGAAATTGGAGGGGTTATAAATAACTGATGGCAAAACCTCAATTGATTCAGTTCCACAGTTCATCTATTATATTCTTCCAGTGGAATTCATTTTGCTTGAAAAGGACTATATGAAATCATAACCTTCATTAACTTTGAGTGATTCATTTTTTTTTTTGTAACCAGATGTTTAGTTACAGCTGATAAAGCATGAAAACCTGCATTCCTCACAGCTTGTTGTGCATGGGTGTGTTGGGTAATGATGACAAATATTAAGGTACAACATTGCTCTTAGCTGACATGGCAGTGACTGATCTGCTTATCAGATTCAGCTGGAGACTGGAATGCCAAAAGAAGGGCAAATATGAATGTATCTGATAGGAGCCTAATGGCTCCTGAGAGTATTTATAGCTCAGAACAGGCTGGAAAAAAAATGAAATGCAAATAGATCTGAAGAGAGCCCAGACTGCCATTCTGTGGGGTAAAGAAGGAACTGTGTGGTTTTTGAGATGTAATTGTTGTCCAGAGTGGAGGTGAAGGTAAAAAGAAACAACAGTTGTTTGTTGCTTTGCACTGAGTGCCACGTCCAGCCCTTCCTTGGACACCTCCAGGGATGGGTACTCCAAACCTCCCTGGGCAGCCCCTGCCAATACCTCAAAAACAGGAGCCAGAGCACTGGGATCAGAATTTCTCTGAATAGCAACTCCTCAGTCTCTAACAAATGGGAGATGTAACTCAATCTTTAAGAAATCAATGAAAACGTAGAAGGAAACTTCAAGTCTTGTCTTAACTGAACTTTTTCTAAACAGATTAATCATTTCCAGAAATAGAAAATGTCAGTCAGATCATCTTGTTTGACACAAGGTCAGCTTTCTGCAAGTCAGGCCAGTGGCATGTCAGATGTGCAGATAAAACCAGGGCTCTGCATTATGTGAGCCCAAGGTGCAGTTACCTGGGACAGGGTTTCATTTCCCTTCCTCCTGCTCATTCCAGGGCTCTGCCCAGCCCTCTAGGACCAGACTGAGGGACACAATTTAAACATTACTCTTTTTAATGTGCCTGTTTAAATGAGTAGTGCTAAAATTTGGGGCAAACAAGCAGCAGTGCCAGACTGAGCACACAGCAGGCTGACAAATGGATCTACCTGCAACAACTGAAAAAGTTCCTTATTTGTTTGCTCCCACCTCTCAGCCGGTTATCACCAAGGCAGAGTCAGACTGACACATGGGCAGGCAGGGAGCTGCAGCAGCCAGAGCTGCAAGGATCTGTCAGTCAGCACTCCCTGTCCTGACAAACTGCAGCTCTCACAGCCCCGGCCTGCCCTGCTCTTGCTCAGGGAATTTTTATTTCTGCCACAGTGGTGCAGTGGTTTGGGAATACAGCAGCACCCACCACGGCACCACTAACTCCAGCTGGGCTAAAAATTGGTGTAAAAGCGACTGTTTTAGTGCTTCTTAAGTAATGAGATATGGATAAGCTTTACATGAAATGTGGAGCATTTCTAGCAGGACCACCGACTGCCCACTCCCCAAGTATTCAGGTACACCTCATCCCTGTGCCTTTAGGCTCTGGGTACTACAGATAAAGATATGAAACACAGCTCAGAAACAAGGACATGTAAATAAACATTATTGTTTTCCTTCATTAGAAATGGAAAGTGGATTTTGAGATAAAACCCCATAGCCTCTCCATACTTAGTAATGAAGCTTCAAATGACTTGCATTCTGCTAATGCAGATTGATGCCTGGCTGTCAATTAGAACATAAAGGAATTTAAGGCTGAGTTTTCTGGAATATTGGCTATGAAGAACACAAAACTGGGGCCTGAGTGGGAAGTGCTCTGAAGGTTTTATTCTGATACTTATTATTCTTTTAGTTCTGTTCATAACTTTATACCTTTTAAGTTCTGAGCCTGCTTTGCCCTACTCCTAATTCATATCTCACAGCAGGAAGTGAGTAAATAATTCTAGTAGGCACACTGGTGATTTTAGCCAGCCCTGAAGCCACCCAAATAAATTAATGTGTGGTATTGAGACCCTGCAGAGGCCAAAGATGCAGATGCAGGGAAGAGCTGAGGCCAGGCTGTGTTAGCAGGGACTGACTGCTGTGAAAGCAGCGCCTCGCTGCAGAGCTTGGCTGCAAATCCCAGCTGCAGCCACAGCCTGGCAGCAGGATCAGCACATCCAGCCTCACGTGCAGCCCCAGAGCCAGGCCAGCATCCCCACAGTGAAAGGTTTGTCCTGCCTGAGACAGCAGCTGTGCTCTGCAGAGCTCAGGGGCAGCATTGCCCTGCCCAGAGCCTGTGAGGCCAGCACCAGCTATCCCAGCATCGGCCAAAAGCGACACTGCAACCAGCCAGGCCTGAAAAATAATGGCAATTGTCAACAGTTAATAAAATTGCTTTAAGAGGTGGATTGATCTCTTTTCAAAGGCAATCTTGCACCTGCAGAAGCTTGTCCCTAGCAGTGTGTGTCACTGCGCTGTGCAAGTGGCACTGCAGTGGGATCAGCTGTTGGTGCCTACAGAGTGGAGATGCAACTGCCTCTAGAGCACCTAGAGGCACACACCTCCTGCTTCCTGCTGTTTCTTGTTCTTTGCAGCTCAGAATAGGACATTAGAAAATAAAGTTGGTTGCCGTGGTAAGTTCTCTGCTTAATAAAAATAATGTAAATGTTTGCTAGAGCAGAGCCTTATTCACCTCCCCAACACAGTGCCCTAACCCCGAGTTAGGAGAATTACACACATCCTTGTGCTCTCATTACAACTCCATTTTCAGCTCTCGTTATTCCATGGGAAGTGAAACAGCTTCCAGAGGAAAGACTGAGGATGTGCTGCTGGTTAAGAGAGGGTTTCAGGCAGGCTGGAAGAGGTGAGAGCTCCCCTGGAGCTGGGGAAGGGCTCAGAGTCCCTGGGAGGGGAGGTCACCCCTGGCCAGCCCAGCCCTGCCAGCAGTGCTGACAGCCCCAGGGGATGTGACCTGAGCCTGAATTCAGGAACACTCAGCCAGGGATGAGACCCTCATGTTCTCATCTCCTCCCTCTTTGTGGGACAAGGACAGGGTGGCTTTTGCACAAGAAGCGATTCTTGGGGACAACAAGTGCTGAAGCTGCTTTAGATGGCACTGGCCTCTCCTGTCCTTTCAAAAACCTCCACAGAGGAAACACAAGACACTGAAACCCTCTCAGTGCAGGAGGAATTTAATGAACCCAGGGACTAACTAAGAGACTTAATTTATTTTTTCCTGCTTTCTTTTCTCCTCCCCCTGCCCAGGCTGGGGTGCATTTCTCATGCAATGCTGATATGAATGACAGCCTGCAGAAGGCAGAGCAGAGGATTTCCACAACACCCAGGCTGGTATTGTGCTGCACCTTATTATCATTCCCTAACCCTGCACATATGGTCATCTTCCATTCTTCTAACTGGTTCCAGGGCCCTGGAATTCAGCATGACCCCTGAGGGCTATTCTAATGCAATCAGTAGGAATACTATATCCAGGGCCAGTCCAAAATCAAAGGCCTGGCCAAAGCCCAGGATAAATTACAGCTGTTATAAAGAAATCACCTTTTCACCTTGGCCCTCATATTCTTTCAGTTTACAGTCATAACTCAGCAAGGCCAGCAACATTTGTCATTAATAAACCCAGTTGGGTAAACAAGACTGATGGATTAACAAGTCACATGTAAAGAAATCTGAGAAAGTGAAAAGCTTTAGACAGGAGGGAAGGATAAGCTGATTTCTTTTTTTTCTCTCAGGTATGAGAAAAATTGACAGGTTTTTACATCTCTTTCTCTGTACATGAAGCTCTCCTGCCACATGTGCTGACATGACTGACAGCTCCAAGTACAGTAGGGCTGAGCAGCTGCTGATGAGAAGACACAGCCCTGGCCTATGGGATTTGGGATTTCAGGATGCACCATGACCACATGATCAACCAGCCTGGTGTTACCAGACACCGTGGTTTCACTAAAGCACAGACTTCTTCCCAATATTTATCTTTCATCCTACTTGGACACCGCTGTTTTCCTTCAAACAAAACCCTTTTGTGATTTTAAGTGAGGGGAGAGGATATCTGACTCAAAAAGACACATAGCCAGTTAAGTCCCTCATTTCCAAGTGAATTAAAGGAACACCTTGCATAAAAGTAATTTCATTGAGAATGTTAAACAGAGCTGTTCCCAAATGTGCAGTTCTCCCACTTGGACAACCCATTATTTTCTGTTAATGAAACAAATACTCCACAGAGAGAATGGCATGACAGAATGGGAAGGGTTAAAAAAGAGCTCTTGGGGACCTGTGAGAAAGAGGAAGAGCAGATTATATTCCCCAGCTCTCTTGGGAAAGCCTAGGAGGGTATGATTTTTCTTTATTAATCTCTGTGATTTATAGGATCTTGATTTTAAATTTGTAAATACCTATTAAAAACAGGAAGAGCAAATGCTGTGAAACACCTACAGTATATTAATAATTTATATGAAAAACATATAGGAGTATATTACATTAAAAAAGGAACAAAAAGGTACCTGAACAGTACAGTAACAACAAATCTCAGATTAAAAATCCTCCCCTGTGCAATTCTGGTAGCACACAGGGAGCAAGGGCCAAGACAGCTCGAAGAAAGTGATGTCCAGGTGCTCAGAGATGTTTGCATTGAAATTCAAACTGATTTAGAAGTCTGTAATCGCTCTATTTTTGTTTCTGACACAATTTGGTCTAATTAGTCCTAATTTGCCACTGGGGCAGTGCTCTCCGGGCAGGGAGGGAGGCTGGGCTGAGCTGGGAATGAATATTCAAACACCCCCTTCGGAGGCTCCAAACAATATCCGGGGGAAAAATAATTTATTGGGTTTTGGATGGGTGTTTTTTTAAACTATTTGGCCTTAAACTGTCTTCATGTGGCCATCAGCTGTTTACTCTGCAAACATCCCCACCCAGCCGGCACAATGCGGCAGCTGCGCTGCACCTTTTGTGTTTTCAATTTAAAGCCTTTGGGTTGATAGTTCACATTAACATGGAGAGAAATATACAACTTGCGAGTTTGAAAAGCAGTTTTTACTCATAAAAACCTTTGATAGTTTAGCCATCTGGTCAGAGTGAAAGAAGCTCATAAAAGAGGCCCAAATAGGGTCAAAGGTCTCTTGCTACGTGGGTCAAGGGGGCCGAGGAGGGTTTGCTGTAGTGGACTTTACTAAAAACTTGTCAGTGAGGATCTTTGACAAATTATGGCACATTCCATGGCTTTTTGGGAAAGTATTTGATTACAGTGTGCAGGAATGTTGTTGATATTTGCAAGCTTTAAGGAAAAAAGGCATTTAAATCAGAAGCTGTAAAGGGCCTTTCGGAACCGCGGCGTGCGCGAACACGCGCAGGGAGGATTTTTATTTCACTCTGCTTTAATTTTTTTTTTCTTTTCTTTTTTTCCAGTATAAAAAGATTCAGGGCAAAACAAAACAAAAACCTCTCTACTGCAGAAAGCACAAAGGCTTTGACCTTTGATTCAGGTCATTTATTCTTTTAAATGGTCACAAATTATAAACCATCCAATTACTTTTTCTTTTTTTTTCCTTCCAACCTTTGGTAAGTGACAAAGCAATAAACAAAATGGGGGGGATAGAAAGTTAAACATCTCCCTTATTTTTCTGGTTTGTTCTTATCAACCTAAGTTAATTACACTGCTTCTATTTAGAAGAGGTTGTTATGAAAAGTAACAGGATTTGAGCAGACTGAAAGCAATTTTCTTCTAAAGGTTCAGAAGAAAGCAGAGGAAATAACATTTTAATGAGGTGTTTCATGGCACAGCATTATAATAAGTCATAGTACAGTAGTCATGGCTTAAGGGACAAGGCTACATCACTAAAACCCACAGAAATCATTGTTTTGGAAATTTTGGGTTGTTCTTTCATCCTGAAGGAGGGGGAAAAGCAGCAGAGAAATGAATCAGTTAGGACTATGTACTTAAAATATGCAATTCTAACATTCCTTAGTAGAATTCCACCTATTTCAGTGGTGCACAGGCCATGGACTGTGGCCTCAGAGAACTGGATGCATATTCATTTCCCTTGGAGCAAAACCTGCACGGCGTTTTCTGAGGATAACCTCAGCCAGGGCAGGGACAGGGGGAAATCAGGACTATTAAACTTATTAAAACTTGCCTGGCTGGGCTGGCAGTTTGAAAAGCATTTTGTGAGTTCTTGATTGAAAGGTATTTTGTTGTTTGTGAGGTGGACGGGGCAGTTTGGAGCTCCTGGGAGTGCGGAGGGGCTCAGTGTTGCAAAAGCTGTTTTTTGTGTGCGTGCACACAAAGCAGGGCTGTGCTGCTCCCTCCTTGGGACAGCTGAAATCAGACTCTGACCTGAAAACAGCGAGACATCAGAGCTGCCAGTGCAAAACAGAAATGCAGGATTACACCAAGGCAAATAAAGATATGCATCGGTCAGTTGTCACCTGACTGTTTTTTAACAAACATAAATCAGCTTTAATAAGTCGGATTAGTTGTTAAGTTTTCTTTTAGAGGAACTCCTATTTCTGTACCTACTGCTGACCCTGAAACGCCTGTGTGTCATACAAACACACCAATTTATCTGACTTCTGCATATCCATATATCTTCCACCTCCTGGCTGGAATTTATTTTACATGGAGATTCTCAGGGGACGTAAATCAGTAAAGCCCCATTGATTTCAGCAGATCCTGGCTGCTGGGGGCAGGCTGATGTATCCACAGAGGTTCTGGCCTAGGGTGTTTATACTGCCTCTAAATAAATAAATAAGGAGCATTAAGAGGTCATTATGTTTAGAGTGCAGCTCTGCTCCCAAGCAGGTTACAGTGGGACAGTTAAACAGAAACCTGGCCTCGTTAACTACCCCAAACAGATTTATAATAAATAAGCTTGTCCATTACTCATAATGATCACTGCAGAGGGCACTGGCTTTTGGAAATTAAGAAAGGAGTAAAAAAAAAGGTGGGAGGGCAAAGCCCCAGACTGCTGAGGGTGTGGAATAGTCCTGGCCTGAAGCACATGGCCAAAATAATCCTCCCACAGCAGAGAGAAGTTGGGCTCTCAGAACAGGGTTTGATTGACAAGCACGCTGATGCCTCATCCTGCTCCAGGAAAGGAAAACCTTGTCCTGGAAAGGAAAACCTTGTCCTGGAAAGGAAAACCTTGTCCTGGAAAGGAAAACCTTGTCCTGGAAAGGAAAACCTTGTCCTGGAGACCTGCTGGGAGCCAGAGGCTGGAGAAGACATTGCCTGTTCTCCTGCTGGTGGGTGTTTGCTGAACTCGTGTATGGAGTTGCACCAGGAAGAAATTACCTTTCCTAAACCTAGAGAAGGTAACCAGTAAATGCTCTTCTTATTCATCTCTCTAATCCCTAAATCCTACTAAACTATTTGCCTCAGTAATATCCCACTGCAGTAAATTCCACGGGTTAATCATACACCAAACACAAGATTATTTGCCTATATCCATTTTTGCTGATTTATAAAAGGACTCTTTAGATTCCTCAGCTATTTAGCTTTAATCATCAGACTCATGGGGATGGGTGGTGGTCCCTGAGTTCTCCAAGACCTCATGGCCAAACCTCCAGCCACGCCTGGCTGAGGCACAAGCTCCAGGACAAGGCAGATGTGCTGCAATTTCTCCTGAGGATGAAAGTTGGTTTCTGTCACTGAAATTCCTTAGAGATCCATTCAGTTAATGTGGGACATCAGTTGCCCTTTGATGACAGAGTCCATGGAGCCTGTATGTGCCAGCAGCTGCTCTTTAATTATAACATTACCCCAGGACCTGTGGGGACAAGCAGTTGCAGAGCATATGTGGGTCAGTAGCTGATGAAGCTGAAATTTATCATCGGAATGATGCCCAAATGCTTTGCAAAGCAGGAGAATGATTAAGTATGAAGGTGGCACTAAGCAAGGTTTAAAGATTAAGCTCAGAGGAGAGGTATTTAAACTCAGACAATGATGTGAAAGCAATGGACAGTACTCCTGGTAAGATGTTAAAGGTTAGAAATACAAGGTTTTACAATAAAGAGGCGCCTCTTGGCTCGGGAAAGCCTCTCTGCAGTCAGCAAGAGACCAAATCAACTCTCAGTCACACTGGTTTAAATCACAGAGCTACTCCCAGCCATTCCTGTGTGAGGGAAGTTGAACTGAGCACTTTCCACTTGTTCCCACCCTCAGTTCCTTCTGTTGAATTGCCATGTGCAGGTTTGATACTCTCCTGTAACACAGGCACAGGAATAAAACACCAAATGGATATGTGGATAAACACTGTCTGCAGCCGGGAAACTGAAATTGTTCAGCAGGAGTGAGAGAAGAGCTCTGGTGCCAGGACACATCAGGGGATTCACCCAGATGCAGAGCTGCCCTGGCTGAGCTCAGACTGTCCCTTTGCAGAGCCACAGCCCCTGGGTCTGTGCTGGGAACTCCACCCAGGCAATGCTTTCCCACTCACAGCCTGCCCCGAGCACACACTGCAGCTCTCTTTGGAGGCTGTCATTTCCTACAAGGAAAAAACTCAAACAAAACCCCATCCCAAAACTTAGATCAACAGACTGACAGTGAAACCAGGCTGCAAGGTGGACTTAGAGTATTTCAGTCACCTCTGGAGAGCCTCATTTTTACATGACAGCTCAGGTTAAGACTGATAACTGCAACAGGAAACACACAACAAGAAGTAAGGTTTGAGTCACCCACTGGAAATATTTCCTCCTAAGAACAGTTTGATACAAACAATATTCCTGAATAGCTGCACTGAGGAGCAGCTGTTATTTTTAGGTGACATGTTAGGTCGTGTTTGACATGAGCAGTCCTATGACCAATGATTTTATTTTTTATAACAAACTCTTAACTCATCTGTTGCTCAGTTATCAATGGCTTTGTATTTCACCTGGTGGTTAACATTGGACACCTCCTTGAAAGTCCTTGATATTCATAAAATTGCACAGACTGTAACCTGAGAACTGGGACTGTTTAGGTGCTACCACCCAATTTACATTTCTCAGTTTGTTCTGTTGCCTTTTGAATCAGGATTTTAGATTATCACCTTTCCAGCACAATAAACAAAACACGGGTGTTGTGCTGAATTTATCAATCTCCATTAATGATATCAGCAATGTGGTGAAATCATCTCTTCTGCCATCTCTGGAATATTGCTTGGCTTCAGATTTGGCTCTCTCAATCCGATTTGTAGATACTTATTCTTGCACTCCTGACCTCCTGATTGGATTATTGGAATTCTTTGCTGACAGCTCTTCCTGATAAGGCCTGCACAGGATTCAATTAATCCAAATGCAGGAGTGAAGAAATTCTGTTAAACAACTGTTCTCCTCCTGTGGTGTGTATAACCCTCGAGCTGAACAGCAGAGAGGAGCCCAAACTGCATCAGGAGCAGCAAACATCTCATTCCACCCATGCCCAGTCCCTTCACCAACCTCCTCCCTGGCCCCACAGCACCACATGCCTGTTTTGGGTGCTCTCAGTCTCTATCTATTGATCTTCCATTTACTGTGCCCTAAGGAATGAAATCTTTTCCTGCCCAGTATCACTCGGGGATTGAGGTGTAAAGTTCTCTCCTTCCTACTCTACAGAGTGGCACGAAGCTCAGGAGTCTCTCAAGATGAGTTTCCACAAGAGAAGACCCTGAGGAGCATCAGAATATTCCACCTCTCTCTGTGGGCAGCTGACATTACTGTGGACTTTCCACTGGTCGTGTCTTTGGAAGGAAGGAGGAGAAATTCCCCAGAAAAAAGTCTACAGGCTCTTCCAGTAGGTCTGTAGAGAATCATGGAATCATTGGGGTTGGAAAAATCTCCCAGTCCATCGAGTCCAACCAATCCCACCTTGTCCCAAGTGCCACCTGCAGCCCTTCCTGGGACACCTCCAGGGATGGGCACTCCAACCCTCCCTGGGCAGCCCCTGCCAAGGCTCCAAAACAAGACTCCACTGAATATTTTTGGGATTTTCTCAGGAAACTCTTGCCACTCTCTCAGGACAGGGAGAACAGGTCCTGATGTAAAGCAGCCTGGAGTGCAGAAACTCTGCAGTCAGGAATGCTGGACAGACCCTTCCACAAGATCAAAACTTGCAGCATGAGCTTTGCCTCTTGCTCCCAAGGTAAAAATCCCTCCCAGATGTGAGGGCAGTATTTCTTTGGGCCTTCAGCTTTAAATGAGAGAGAAGAATCTGGGTGACACCTGCCTTTGCACAGAACGTGACTGATTTCCCTGGGATGGCACCTGAAGATTAAAGCTGCCATGGATCTCTCCCAAACCATGCTCAAAGTTCTCTTTTGTTTTCCTTATCATTCTGAAAAGATCTTCCATCATTATTTTTAATATCACCTGTTATAAGAGCAACAGGGATGACACTTTTATATCACAATTTCAACCTTTTAAAGTATCTGACTTCACTGACAAACACCAGAAAGCCAGAGAAAGAATCTCTGTTCTTTTTACATGGAACATCGATAATATTTATCAGTCAAAACATTAACTGGCTAAAAAAGATATGGCTCTTAACTGATACAAACCAGGTTTAGACCTCCTTGGTTGTGTTTTCAGGACACAGAGGGGTGCAGAACCTGGCAAGCCAAGCTGCTGCTTCCATTTGTAAGACAAAAAAGGAGAAGCTGGAGGTTATCCACACCAGGGGTAGCCACGTGTCCAACATCCTGCTCACACACAACCTGCACAAAGATTTTTAAAATTCCAGAGCCCACAGAGTGTGTGGGAGGGATGAGGGGACCCTCATGAATCTTCCCAGTAAATCCTGGGGCTTATAGAATATTCATCAAAACTTCACAGCTGCTTTGCCAAGGCTTTACGATAGACAGAATTCAGAGAACTTCTGAAAATGAGGAGGGGCGGATGAAGCTCACATGAGGAATCTGTTGGTGCTGCTCAGGAGCACGGAGTTCAAGGGTCCTGGCCTGGTGATATTGAAAGAAACCAACATTTCACAGCAAATTTCAGCTGGGTGTGTCTCACAGCGGGGCAAAGCACGCTTGTGCCAGAACCCAGAGCACAAGGTGACACAGGGACAGCCAGGTGGGTTTGCTTCCAGAGAGCAGGAACAAAGCTGCAAGTGCCAACACCCACCAAAACACTCATATTGTGGGCTCCTGTTCTCCAAGTAAGATGTTCCCAGCCAGTGGATTATAAATGCCATGCTTCATTACGTTTTCAACAATAAAAATGAATGACCCATCTCAGGCAGTGTCATATTTCTGGAAGGGAGGATAACCTGTGTGGTTAGGAACATGTCCTAAATCTATCTGCTCCATTAACCTTTGGAAGCTGGAGCAGCTCTGAGGTTTGAGAAGCAATTAATATCTCACAGGCAACAACATTCTTGAATGGATGACCCAGGATTTCAGTTACACCTGAGCAGAAAGCAATACCTCAGTAAGCTCTCACAAAGCAAAAAAAACCCTCATTTGAAAGTGCAGTGAGAGGTCATAAAAATTGTGGATTACTTTAGTTAGTCATTTGTAACAGGTAAATGCAGGAGTATAACTTCCTGGAGTGGGGGGAAAGGTCTTTATGATTTTTCCAGGGTTATGAATACATAAATAACAATGGTCACTTAAGAAGGACAGAAGCTTTGGGATTAACCTTTCTCCACATTTCTAAGTAACCTGTTGACCCAGCAAAGGATTTTTTCTTGTTTGCTCTCCACATCAATCATATCTATAGGAGATGTAAACATTTCACCATCTAGCTCAAAATGAAAACTAGAAAATAATCACTCGACCTTTACAATTAGCTGTTTACACTCAAGCTGCCTTTGGGTCAATGCATTACTCCAAGAGCTCTTGTGTAAGAAACGAGCACTTTTAGCTCTGGCACGGATTTCTCCCATTCCAGGCCCCAGTGCAGCCCCCCAGCAGGGTTACAGTGACCCTCCCCAGCCCAGGGACAGGAGCTCCCCTCCCCAGCACAGCTTCTCCAGCAGGATGGTTTTGGTGCTGGTGTCAGGCTGGGTGTGCTCCCCTGCAGGTGACCCCTCCATGGGTATCTCCAGCTCAGCAGCCCCCCAGTCCCACCAGTGAGACCCAGAAATGTGCACTGGCTGTGTTCTGGTGCTCTCTGCCAGGGGACAGCTCTCTACCCTCCTTTGCCTGGGGAGAGGAGAGACCCAGAGCCCAGCTCTGCTCCTCCCTGCCAGTGCCCAGAGCTCACAGATAACTCACAGAGCTTTCCAACATAAAAATACCACCATGTGTCCAAAGTGGGCAATCAGATCACTAACCCAGCACGCCACAAAGACACCACCAGCTTCTGCTGGCACTGGGATGGGCCTTTGTTGAGTAGCAGCTATTGAGTAAGAACTAATTAAAGTGTCTCAGCTTAGACACTGCCTCACCCGGGAGAGTTTTGCTCATGGCTGGTTTGTAAACACAGCTATTATTTATAAATTGTGACTCAGAAAGAGGGACACAAAAAGCTCTGCACTGGTGCTTTATAGGAGCCTTCATCTAGTAAATAACCAGTGAACAAGGTTTGTTGATCTGAAAAGAAAATCGACTCCAGACCAATGGCTCCATCCTAATCACAAAGAGTACATTAATCTCTTAATAACATGTCAAGCTTCCTTTGGAGTAATTCATCCTTTTTACACAAGCTTTTTGCATGCAAGGGATTCTTTCTGGGTTCAGCTGGTTCTGGTTTTGTGCCTTTACAAGGTAGGCATGGAATCCAAGTGCTCAACCAGTTTCCCTCCCGTTAAACCACGCTGTGAGCATTATCAGGACTGGTCCAGGCTGGAGGGAAAAAACTGCCCAACAACAGCACCATAATGGCACCACAGAAACTGCTTTACACTCAGGTTCATCAGTGGCCACAGCATCTGGCACGTAAAAAAAGCATCAAACACCAAATGGTGCCTTTAATTTGTACAGGCATTGTTCATGAATACAGCAGGAAATAAGTTCATCCAAACCTGATCACCCAACCAGCAGTGGCAGCACTGCTGCCTGCAGTAAATGCACATCCAAATTCAAAGTAATCCACATGGAGACGCCAGGAATTTAAATTCACAGTGTGCAAGTGCATGATTTCACAGTGCAAAGACATTTGCAGTGTTTAACTGATTCAGTTTTGATTAAAATACTCAGATATCACCTACAAGTATCAGTTTGGCACAGCTGAGCCTGAGTGCCACTCAAGAGTTCTGTTTCTGTTTGGAGAAGAGAAACAAATAGATATAAACAGATATAAATAAGATTACTTGTTTTTCTGTAAAGGCTGGCTAAGCACTGGCATCAGAGATACTCTCGGATTTCTTCCTTTCAACCCCAAAAGCTTTACTTACAGCAGCCTCTGAGCTCTTTGCAATCTTTAGTGGCTTTTAGCCACATTCTGGAAAAGCAAAAGGAGCCACAGCTTCTGCTTGGGGGAGGAGGCTGAGGCTCACCATGGGCTGAACGAGCTGCCCAAGGTCAAACAAGAAGCCTGCATCCAATATTTTTGCTTTGTCGCTTATAAATGTAAATAAAAATCGGTAAATATTAATTTCTGCCATTTCCCATCCCACCAGCACTACATCACTCCCACTCTTCATAAGGTGACATTATTTGTCTGTTTGTTCTAATAAAGAACTTCCAGGCCTTCCCCCACCACACAGCTTTTTCACATCCCTCCAGCCAGAGGAAAAGTGCAAGGATTGGCACAGTAAATCAGCAGTGCTTTTAGATTAACACAACACGGGAATTCCCAGGCATTTAGGATTCACATTCAACTCCAAGTGGAAAATTATTTCAATCCAGCCCATCAAATCCCAAAGTAATCCTTTATGGTGGGCACATTTCAAGGAGAGCAATGAGATGGAGCACACAGACTAATGAGCTAAAACTCATCCCAGAGGGGGAAACACCCCAGCTCCTCACTTGGAGAGCCCCAGACTGGAGTCCTGCTTAATACAGATGCTTTTATTAATGTCCAGAGAGCAGCTGAAGTGGGGCAATAATTGGCAAGGACTGACCTTGGGCTAATTTGAACAAACCAACTCCAAAGGAAACTTGTGCTTTCATGGAGCACCTCTCTCTATTCACATTCCTCTACCCCAGGCACAGGGGAAAAAACTCTACTGTGAAAGGATTTGAGGTTTTGATGTTATTGTTTATCTCTAAAAACAAACTTTTGGGTTTTTTCCCCCCCCAGAATATACACATTGCCAAAAGTTCCCACAAGTTAAATGACAGAATTGTCTTTAGATGGCCACAGCACCAAAGCTTGCTGCTAATGAGTTGCAGATCTGCATCATAATTGAACATCCAGATTTTCGCTTACAAAAGAAGGATGCGGTCAACAAGAACAAATAACATTAGAGAGCCAAAAAAATAATAACTCAGAAGAAATTTGCCGAGCTGAGAGTGCAGTGACTGCCATAAATATCGGCCTAATTGCTGAAGACACGACTCGTGCAAAGAGCGATGAGCCCGGACACTCACAGAGCTCCTCTCTGTGTCCGCGGCAGGATCAGCTTGAATGGAACATCCCGGCAAATGTCGGGACAGGCTTTGCCATGCTCCTCTCCCCCTTGGAAAGGAAAAGCACTCGGGGAGGGTTTTTTTTTTCCTCCTCGGCAGCAAACAAAGGGAGGAAGATGAGAGGAATGAAGAAGGGAGCTCGCCACGATGGCCGAGCTCGGTGGCCACGGGCTCCCGGTCCCGCTGCGGGGCCACAATGCTGGAGCGCAGGCACGGCCAGGGGCCCATGCTGGGCGGCTAATTAAAACAATTACAAAGACAAAGAAGCTATCAATAGCATTCCAAGCAGCAAACAAAGAGATAAAGTAGCGAAGAGTTAAATCATCAATTGTTGATCTCTCCAGGATGGTTTTGATGTGAGGACCACGTCCCCCAAGTCTCTCTCTCTCCCCTCTCAAATCAGGGAGCTGCTTCGTTTTAGGTTATTTCATCACAAAAGGTATGGGAATCGGCCTCTAAAACAGCTTCAAAAAACTCTGGTGAAATAAGGGTTTGCTGTTTGAAAGTTTCTGTCTTGCAAACTTGGGGTAGTTTTGTGTTGGGATTTACAAGATGATTTGTTTAAAGCTCACTAAAGAGATTACAGCTTTTATGCATAACCCCCATCTCTTCTCTACCGGCAATTACAGGCATAAAACAAAAATGCTTCGGTTTTAATTCCAGGTTTGCACCGGCAGAGAGGATAAACATATATCATGGGGGGAATCAATAGGAGGAGAATAGACTGCTGCATAAATTAGGCAAGTCTCTCAGCTTCTGTTAAAGATTTCCCCCAAAGTTTTGATAAAGACAGTTCCACAGAGCAGTCTATATATAGAAAAATGGTAAGCAAGCTTGGAGTGTTTGCAAGGCAGGCTGGGGTAATACTTTAGATAAACACGCTTACCTTGAGTGAGGAGTGTAAACAGTGACAGTTGTTTTTCTCATACACCGAATTAAAGGCAGCTTCTCCCAAAGGGCTGTTCCATTTCATACCATCTATGTGCCCCAGAATGTTACTTTACAGAACCCCACTTTTCAACAAAAAGCTTTTTGGAAGCCTTTGTTGTACTGATTTAGTTATCTCCAGGCCAGTTTACCCAAGGCTTACTCCAAACTATAGAGCAACTATGGGCAAAAATATGTGAGTTTACAGGGGTTTTTCATCTGCTAAATTAATCAGAGGAAAGCAAAGAGCAGGGCTGGGTGTGGCATGTGTAAATGCATTCTGGCTTCCACTCAGCTGTTCTTTTAATCAACAGGATAAAGAGTCAAAAACTCCAATTAGCCAACCAGAGACCTGGAGGGGCAATGGCAGCTTTTTCTGATTGTTTCCTCTGATGGCAGAAAAGTGATTTGGGATGCAATAGTTAGGGAGAGATCAGCAGCTGAAATAAATCAGGAAATAAACTTAACATGAAAAGCTACAAGCAGGGATTCTCTTTTTCAGAACTGCCCCTTCCAAAATGTCTTTAATGAACTTGGAATGAAAAGCTGCATTAAAGTGTCTATATAAATGTGCAGTTTCCCACCAAACCACTCCTACAATTATTGTTAGGAAAACACAAACACTACCCATGGCTGAGAAATTAAGGAGTAAGAATGGTAAAAGAGGAGCTCTGCTTTTTAATGGGTTCTAAGAACTCTGCAAACAGCCTGAGGAAAACATGATTCTTTGTGAAAGAAGATGGTAAATCTGATTTTCCCTGCAGGTTCCATCTGAGTACATGTTTATATGTGCAATTCTTTACTGATGCTGATGGATCGCCATAACAGGAAGAGAGGACAGAATGCAGTTTTATAGCTTATTAAACATATTTTTACATGGGGAAGATTATTGTGTTCATAGCCTCAGATTGCCAAAATGTAATGGATGCAAAAACCCTCTGAATTAGACTTCCACAATTTGGAAATAACTCAGTGACAGGAAAGATCTATTTGATATTTTAAACATGTCCTAAATGTAGTATGACATTGTGAAGAGGTTTCAAGAAATGATTGTTGTAATTGTTCTTTCATTGCAAAAGCTCCATGAAACCTCTGATTTCTGCTGGGAGATTTCATGCTAATTTTGTATTCGCTTCTACATGAGCAGGATATGAATAACCTGAGGATTTAATAAATGAAAGCCTCCCAAACATCAGAAGGATTAGGCTGACACTAAACATTTAACTGCTCTGCCAAACAGAAAGAACACATTACTCCTAACACAGAAACATAAGCAAATGATGAATTCATTGAAACCCTCAGAAGTTTTCTCACTGAGCTGAGCCTAATTCATTATCTGGGTCCAACAGCCAGCAGAAGGGGCACTGGTTGGGTTTTACAGCTCCCCCTTGCCCAGCCTCCTTCCAGATGTGCCAGGGGTGGCTGACAGCAGCAGCACATCTCACTGCAGCTGCTTCTGCATCCCAGGAGGGCGAGCAGACAGGGCCCTTCCTCCGTTCTGGGGGTGTGAAGGTGCCTTGGAGCTCCCAGATGGTTTAAAATCCTCTTGGGAGTCCTGGATCTGCCTCCATGAGCACCTCTAAACCCCTTCCAGCACTGCTCCCACAGCACAGCTGCTCATTCCACAGCTGGCAGCAGGAGCAAGAGGCACATCAGCTTTAGGAGGAAGCATCAGGTCACTGAATCAAAGCCAAGAGGGACAAAAAGGAAGATTTGCTGGCCAAGTGAGTGCTGTGTGTTAAACCCATTGCTCCCACAGCAAAATATTCCTTTATAGAGTCCCCTGTGTTTTCTCTCTCTGTGAGTTTTACAAAGCCTCTGTTGGCCATTTCAGTTCTAACAAGTGAACTCGTTTTCTCGGCTCTAAGTTGCAGTTATTAACAAAATTACATCCCACAGCTTCTAAAGAGGCTCCAGCCACTCCATTTTCTGAGAAAACCCAAGACTTGTCCCCGATTTTTATTGCTTTTAACGCATCAGGGAGAAAGACAAGGACTTTAAGCTGTGTTTGTGTAATAATGGCAACAGTGTGGATGCTACTGGGCCTAACTCCTGAAACATCCCATCTTTTGTCTCTGGCCACCAGCAGCAGCTTTATAATCCCTGCCCCACCATGGTGCTCTGCAACTCGCTGTGGCCACTGCTGGAATTCTTGCCAAGCTTTTCATGGCACCCACAGAGCAGAGATTAAACTCATAGAGCTGCTCCTGGTCATGAGCCCTCCCTGGTGGGGCAGGAGGTTCATTTCTAACACAGCTCTGGAGCTGGCAGGGCTGGTGGATGGGGGTCTCAGGGGTGGCCTGGCACAGCCACAGCTCTGGGCACCCTGTGAGGGTGGGAATCCTCCTTCTTTTCCAGCCCAAGGTGTTTGGGATGCTGCTGGGGTTTCCAGCACAGGTGAGCACAGCTGGGTGCTGCTGCCTCCTCGGGGCATTCAGGGTGTTCTTGAGCTGCCTTTGGTGCTTCCTCCTGGATTGATTTGGTGTTCTAAGGCCAGCACAGCCTTTTTGAGTTTGCTCCTTGCAAACACCAAGCTGTGCACATCTCAGAGCTTCAGGTCTCAGAGCATCACAGTAACAGCCTTAGGGAGGAGGACTGGATCTGTCTGAACACCCCAAAATTCCTTTTTCCTGCTGTTCCAGAACTCTGGGTGTAGTGATACACACAGATAGAGTGATGCATTTTCTCACTCTGCAACTGTTGCTCCTCAGAGCAAGAAGTTTAGCTGGGTCTGCCTTGGATAATTTCAAAACTCAGAGCATCCCCTAGCAGAATTTCTGGCAGAAACACAACCAAAGTTGCTAAATGACAGAGGAACTAAAGCTCCTGTATTTTGACAATTGTAATAGACATAAGATTAAAAATTCCCTAAGAAATAATTCCTTCTGCTTTTAATAATAGCTTCAGTTAGAGACCTTTTCTACTTAATCAACCTGCTTAAAATTCTTGCCTCCAGCAGGAAAGAATCTCAGTCACAGGGAGACAAACATTCATTAAGCCTTGTACAATAAACCTGCTCTGCAGCTGAAGTGCTATTAATATCATTTTACAGAAAAAGGAAATGGAAGAATAGTGAGATGGGAGTAACTTGCTCGAGGTCACAAAAAGGTTCATGAAACCATGGTCGAGTAGCAAACCTTGAATCAGAGAGCTCTCCTCCAGCCCAGAGCCAGCACCCCCTCCCTCGCTGTGCTCTTCCACACTCTGCTGTTTACCAGCCATTACTGGTTTTATTTTAAAGCCATAAATTTTATAAGATGTGGAAACATTGTTTTCTTGAAGATCTAAACGTTTAACACCAACCCTTTAACGTTTCACTCCACGACACGAAAGCGATTCTTTTCATCCTCACTTATATTCCTAATTAATGAGCGCTGTTAAAGGGGTGCCCAGTTCCCCCTCACTGGTCTCCCAGTAAAGGGAACTGGGAATCTGGCAGACAGCAGCGTTTCCTGCCGAGATAAATGTGCTGGGAATCCTCAGCAGGTGGGGAGGGACAAACCTGAGCTGTGGGCTGATGGCTCTGCCCATGGCACTTGTGTCACCTCAGCTGCTGGCTGGGGACTGCTGCCTGTCCTGCTGGGATTGAGCTCTGCAGGAACAGAGAGCTCTTGCAGGAGCCACCAGTTAAAATTAAATCATTTTAATTTTAATGGTAATTTTAACTTTAATGGTAAGGAAGTAAAATGCAGACCAGGACCAAATTAGGCAGTGGTGGAATGATAAAGAAAAAAAAGTTTCTGTGAGAGAGGATGGAGGAGTTGGTAGAATAGCAAAAATAATATCCTGGAGCAGCAGATGTGATGGGTTTTGTCACAGATTTGTACAGGGAAGTATGCTTTAATGTGAATTTATACACTGATTTTATTCCTATGGGTAAATTAGAGATAGTTGTTCCTACTGCGTTGTACTGGCTGGGCAGGAAACAGGGCAGGGAAAACTCCAACTGCAACATCTGACAAAATATTTTAAAAATCATAATTTTCTTTCTAGAAATATTTTATATTTATATATATATTTATAGATTTTAAATATTCAAATACAGATTTGTGTTTCTATATCTAACAATTGTAAATATGGGCAAAGGGAGATGAAAAGTCAAACCTCTTTCCCAGTTTCACCTTGATTCAGTGCCAGATGCTCAGGGGACATGCAGCATCTCTGAATGCACTGGAGTGGAAATTCCATGTTCAGTTCAACTCCTTGGAGTGCCCAAGGACTTCCCAAGCACAGAGAGCTCTGGCAGCACTCCCAGCTCTGTGGGTGTCAGCACGATGGACGCTGCAGATTCCGTTTAACCATCACTGGAGGTTGTCAGTGGTTGTTCTTATTCTGGCCAGGGTGGCACGGACAGGATCTGGCAGGAGTGAGAGGGTTGGAGCTGTGGGCTGTGCACAGGTCACCAACCATCCCTGGCTTTGCACTCTCACCCCACTGCAGATGGAAAATGAAATGTGAATTAACGCTGTTTACATTGTGGGTTTTACCGCAGACCTGGCACTGCCCAGCCCTGCAGCCAGTCCCAGCAGCCTGCTGGATGGGAAATAAGGTTGTCCCAGGCTGTTACTGACTCTCAGGGTTTATTTATTAGTTTATTTCCCCAGAAATCTCCCTGCAGCACCCAGGGCAGCAGGAGCTGCAGGGACCTGACCTGGCCTGGAGCAGGAAAACCCAACCCTCGCTCAGAACATTTCAGGGGTGCAGCTGCAGCCATCCCCTCTCAGTACAGACACAAAAAACCATCACAGCCCCAAAGAAATGCGTTCCAGCAAGGATTGGGCTCTGGGAAAGCAGGAGAGAACAAAAGGATTGGGCTCTGGGAAAGCAGGAGAGAACAAGGAAACTCTGGGAACAAGGTGAGCCCAGGGAGGTTCAGCAGCTCAGCAGGAGGAGCAGGGAGAGCGCAGAGCGGTGAAACCTGGAAAAACAGCAGGGCTGGAGAAGAGAGGGGTGGAAGGAGCTGGGATACTCGGATCCCTGCCAGGAAGGAGCTGGGATAGTCGGATCCCCTGCCAGGGAAGGTGTCTGGGAGCAGCAGGATCGGGCAGAGCCGAGCCCAGTCCCATCCCCATCCCCATCCCCATCCCCATCCCCATCCCCATCCCCATCCCCATCCCCATCCCCATCCCCATCCCCATCCGGACAGCTCTCGCTGCTCTCCGGGCGCTGCCCAGCGCTGCAGCTCCGCAGGAGGAAATGGAAACTAAAGGGACTTTTAGCCGAGTTAATTAATGCCTGTAAGAGCAGCCAATTGCCATCAGCACCTTGTCTGTCACTCCCCGGAGGAGGGGGAGATGTGTTAAAAATAACAGCCCATTTCCTGCTGCTGCCGGCCGCGGCCAAGGCAGGCAGTGACATCTTAAGGCTGCTCCCAGAAGTGGCTGGGGACTCCAGGGGATGGATGTGACACATCGGGAGCGGCACAGCCCTGCTGCTCCTCACCAGAGCCCAGCCACAAACACCTGGGCAGCTCGGCATCCTGCTGGGTACCCAGAGACCCGGGCAGCTCGGCATCCTGCTGGGTACCCAGAGACCCGGGCAGCTCGGCATCCTCCTGGGTACCCAGAGACCCGGGCAGCTCGGCATCCTCCTGGGTACCCAGGCAAAACAGGCAGCTTGCAAAGTTCAGAGAACTTTTGTTAAAATAACCAAACCTGTTTCAGAATAACAATAATAAATAGAAGTTCTCCCTACAGTTATTAACAGTTTTAACTAATTTTTTTAGGTTTTTTTTAACTAAAAAGCAGTGTCTCTAAAGCGAGCAGTGAGTGAAAGAAGGGCGAATGAGACATCTCTTGTCTTACAGGGAGGGTTTGCAAAGCCCAGCTCCAGGCTCAGCTGAACTTTGCTGTGTATCAATGCAGAGAGAGAAACTTCTAAAGGGCGATTCAAAGCTGACACTGCTGTGACTCAGCCCCAGAGAAAACTGCTTCCCAGAGAGAGCAGGCAGGATGTGAGCAGCCTTAAAACGCTTTGTGACTGTCCCCATCACTCTGGACTGCAAGGTTATAAAAGGAGTTTTCAAACAAAAATGTTTTCAAAAGATTATTTCTTTTACCTTCTATTTGTACGCCACTGAAAGAGCAGTAGGTGCTTTATAAATAGAACAGGGCCACTTTTATCACCCTAGAGTGATAATCCTGCAAGTTTCCCATCCACAGGAGGACTCAGTGGTATCAGCCAGGGCTGATATTTGGCAGGAGGTTCTGTCCCAGAGCTGGGAGCTCACCCAGCTAGTTCCAAACATTGCAGCTCCTGCTGTCCCCTGGATGCTCTGAAAGTTTGGCTCACAGCACAGCACAAGAGCTTTGGGCACTCAGAATAACAGCATTTTCTTTAGGAAGATGGATCAGAGCAGCCAAGCCCTGCAGAAACAGCTGCAGGCAGCACACGGTGCCCTGCCCCAGGAGGGGACCAAAGCAGGGAGCAGCAGCTCCTCACACAGGATCTGCTCCGTGCCTGCAGTGTCAGGATGGGGGATACAGCTGAGATGCTTTGGGGAGTGGTGGAGCTGGAATAGCCAGAGAGAAGGAGGAAAGGGAATGTTCTCCACCTGTGGCCAAAGCAGCTCACCCAGGACGAGCAGCTGGGTGATCCTCTGGGCTTGGCCTTCAGCTGAGGACGGTCTGAAAAGAAACCAAAGCACCGAGTACTCAGCAATTATCAACAAAACCTCACTGATCTCACTCCTGTGGGAGACCACGAGGAAGGGGGTGGGGGTCTTCAAAAGTCCCTGTTTATCTATAATGCAGAACACAGCTACACCTCAGCAAAACCAGCAGTCGGAGCCTTTGGAGAATTCCAGCATTAAATTACTTCCTCCAGTCTCAGCACACCGTAATTTATGTAGGACACAGCTGAGAGGATTCAAAGAGGGAGCTGTCCTGGGGGATGTTTCATTTCCCAGCCTGTGAGTTCACACACAGGCAGAACAAGCTGCTGAAAAGCAGAGGTTGCCCTCCCTGCACAGAACAGGCTCCACACCTGCTGCCTGAGGACAGCTTTGCTCGTGTCCAGCGCAGGGGAGCTTTATTCCCTGTTTTATATCCACTCCTGGCTTGAAAGCGGTCTTTGAAAAGCCTGACTGCTCTGGGAAAGCGATTTGGATACAGCTTGCTTTCAGTGCTGCTTATTTAGGGAGTTTAGGCGAGATGAGATGTCTGAGTGGCTCCATCCTGGCTGTACTCACACACAAAAAACCAGATCTGCTGCTTCTGAGTAGGTCAGCAGTGGAAAACACAGGGTTTAACACCTTTTAGTGAGATACAGCTTTACCTGCCACGGCAGAGGTGTTTGGGGAGCAGCAGTTCATGGGCACGAATTAAACCACGGAGCAGCCGGCCTGTGTAAACAGGAATTGTCCTTATTCTTCACTCCAGGTTTAATTCATCATTTGATTGACAAACTCCTGCACTGTGGCAGCCTGAGCTTCTCTGCTGGCATCAGGAAAGGGCTGTGAGAGGTGTGCAAGTGCAGCCTGCACTGGCATTTAGGTGAAGTTTCTTATTTAAATCACTGAGATGGACACTTACTAATTATCAGTTATCAATTTACCAGCCAAACACATCCCCCTGTGCCATCCCTCTGAGCCATGGCCAGGTTCTGTGAACGAAGCCTGTTGGGACCTCTGGCACACAAGTGACAAATCACAGTGCTACCAGAACTATTGACACACATTTTTAATACATAACCAGTGTTGTTATATATAATCAGAGCTGATAGAATCCAGCAGAAAAGGGTATTTTAAAGTGCCAATAAAACCACTTAGCTTTTACAGCACCGAGTTTACTCCGTTCCCCCCTTCCTCCAAAAAAGCTTTTCTTTTGAACTGAGCAATTTATACATTGGGGCAGTGTTATAAAGTCGGTATTTATAGCAGATTTCAATGGACTGGGAGCTGGAATAAAGGCAGCTTGCTTTTAAATGCAGCACGGAGGCATCTTTGCATTGATAAGATTAGCAGCTGTTTGTACATAGGAGATGATGTGCTCACCCAGGGGCCTCACGTCCTCCTCCTGCCACTGTACCCAAATTCATTTGCTTTTCTAACAAATCGCTCCTGCCCCCATTTTTCTTCCATTCATTCAGTGTAAACTGAGTAACTCGTTTAACCACCAGGAGCTGAGCTGAAGAATTTGGCTGATAACACCACGATGCCTTTTTAATTGAATCCTTTTCTCTGCAAAGCCCACAATAAATGCATCACCAGGCCGGTGATAAAAGCAGCTCAGAGCTGTGTAACCACTGTAAGATGATCACATAAGCACAGTTGGCCATCACTTGGGCTTTGTTATGCCTCAGTTGGGTTTATCTTGGAAATCAGTTTGGTATTGATGGCATAACTCATCAGCAGGATGCTAAACAGCCCCATGCCCCAAACTGCTTTGATTGCCACAGTGATACCGTGCTCCTGCAGAAAAAACAGCTCACAGGAAAGTAATCAACACCCAGATTCTTACCCAGTGTGAATACAGTAAATTATACTCAATGTTTAAATTCTATATGACACTTACATGGTTACAAATGTAGAAGTTTTTGGGAAGTCCCCTTCGAGGAAAATCTGTTTTGTAGATGTTTTCCCATTAATAACAATGCAGAAGGGAGGAATGTTCTTCATTTTATGGTAGAGTCTCTGTGTCTAAACATGAGCTAAAATAATGATTGTCCTTGGGATTTAAAGAAATGAACATCTTTATAACATGGAGAGGCACAAAATGGAAAACCTTTGATGAAGGTGGATTTTCTGCATGAATTAATATTGATTTAATGGGGAACAGGTTTGTTTATTTATTTCTTTTTGTACTACTTGCTGTTGGTTGTAGTAAACAGAAGAATTGTGTGCGTGGCCCAGTTTTTTTTCTCCAAATACAAAGTATTTCTATTTACCAAATGCAAAAACTGACCTCACACAATGGAACAGAGACAGGGCAAAGAACAGAAATTTGCACATGCAAATTGACCAGTTCTGCACGAATGGGCCAAAGGAATAAATCTGTAAAAGCTGAACCCAGAGCAGGAAACTGCCAAAAGGTGAAAGAACAAGTAAAGTTTTCTTTTTTTTTTGCTTGTTTCTGGTTTCTGCACCAGTCATTTCACAAAGCAGATTTTAAGGAGGGATCTGACCTGAAGTCAATGGAAAGATCACTGCAAAGTTCAGTGGCCACATGGATAATTTATTCAGAGCTTAACACAGACAGAAACTTGTATTTCTGCCCATGGATTTTATCCATGGATTTATGGATCCTCTCTTTTCATAGCCACTGGATTGATAACTGGATTTATTATTAAAGACTTACCTACACGGGGAGGAAAAGAGGATGAATTCCAATTTGAACACTTTGCTCTGCAGCAGCTGAGGCTCAGGCACTGCCAGGATCCAGCTGGGATTTCATCCCTGGGTCCACCTGGAGGGGTTTTCCTCAAAATCCTGCACCAGGTGCCAGTCCTGCCCATCCCACGGGGCTCAGAACCATCCCAAAACCTGAGCTCTGCCATGGCACAAACCTTCCCCACCTGCTGATGGGGTCTCTGGATCTGCTGATTCCTTGGCTTTGTGCATCCTGAGCAAGTCAGGAAATGGGGGAGTGAGTTTGGCAGGGGAAGGAGGAAGAAGTGAAAATTTTTGTTAAATGTGTTCTGTGCACTTTTTTGAATTTGGTATTGGAAGGAGGATATGATTTCACTGGGGGCATCATTGGTAATTTACAGTGCTGCCCTGAAGGACAAATAAAAGGCAGGTGGGTTTTGCCTGGCTTTGATCCCATTTTGCCATTATCAATGTGCTGGACAGCACTCCTAAGGGAGTTTGGGATTTGGTGCAGAGGATTTATGGAGCTGTAGAAGTTAAAAACAAAAAAAAACCCAAACCAAACAACAACAACAAAACTCAAACAAACAAAACTCCCAAACAACAACAAAACAAACAAACAAAAACCCAATAAAAAACCCCAACAACAAAAAAAGAAGAAAAATAAAAGATGAAGAAGAAAAAAGAAAAAGGTTTAGATGCCCTCTACTCCATTGCACAGGAATATTGTGCCACTGGAGTGGAATTTAAATTGAATTTAATCAAAAACATTCTCTTCTCCTCTCCACCTTATGTAGATGATTCCAGAAATCCATGGGAAAATCAGAGCAGAGGACAAGGGGTGATTTCCCAGTCCCCCAAACACTTCTGTACTCTCATCCCCAGGTACCCCTGGAACCACCTCCCTCTCTTCCTCAGACACTCTTTCCTTGATCTCCAGTTTCTCCATGGGTTCTGCACTGAACATTCTCCCTTCCCTTCCTTTGGAAGTCTGGAAAATTCTGGACTTGTTTGGCCCTGAGGATCAGGCAGTGAAAAGGAGCGGTGAGTGCTCTGTTTCCACGGCAACAAAGATTAAAAATGAGGAAAAAGGCACCTCCTCACAGCTGCTGAGATGTTTGGGAGCTGAGGAATTCCTTCTGCACCTTTTCTGCCAGGGAGGGTGGAATAAGAATGGTGTCAGTCACCTGAGCTCCCAGCTCATCCCTGCTGCACCTTCCAGAAGTTTCCACTCCATCCCCTCCAGAGAGCTCTGTCAGACTGAAACCATTTTCATTTCCCTCCAACTGCCCCTGCCTGGAGGAGCTGGGGAAAGTTATACCAGCTGTACACCCATTTTACTGGTTTTACCTTTCTTTTCTCTGATCATCAGTCTGTCAAGGCTATCGAGATTTACATTTAAATGTAAAACTGGACTGTCCAGCAAATAGCCTTTGAAGCTATTAGCTGTGAAAGATAATCAATTGGGAATGGGCCCCTGCAGAGCACTTTTCAAGCCAAGTCATCACCAAAAAGCAATTTTGCTGGCAGGCTTTTTTTTTTTTTTAAAGGAAAAAATCATGAACATCCCCAGCCAATTAAAGTTCTATCAATGGCTGATCTCCATGATTTTACAACAACAGCAAAATTTAACATTGTTAAAGGCAAAGTGATTCACAGGATGAATCCTGAACTTTTTAGGAGGGACTAAGCAGCAAGGATTGGTCAGTTTTTAATAATGCCCCAGCAATTTTATGTACTTTGAGAACCAGAATGATCCAAGGTGCCCAGAGACAAGGAAGAGTGCTGCTATTTAAGGTAATAAGTCTTACATCAGTCTTGTAAAAATTTAAACCCTAGGTACATTTTTATCACCTCTTTAGCTTTACAACTCTAACATGGCATCTCACATTGCTGTTTTGTTAAAACTGTGTCACCATTTGTAGTCCCCTTTATTAGAATAAAAAAGCATGTTTCACAAAGGACTTTAATCTATTAATTATGACTGCTATGCATTATGCAGCTGAGCTTTATGCATTCCTGTTCTTTCAAATTTTCCTCTGGGCCATCAGGAGATGTGACTATCTGCAGGATCTAGCTGGGAATTTGCATCTCGCTCATCACTGAGGTATCCAAGTTATTCCCATGCTCACATTATCCTTCCAGGGCACCTTCTCCAGGTGGGGAATCCAGCAGCACAGCTCCAGTTTAAAATACTGACAGAATTGATCTAGCCTGTACTGATATTACTGATAGAATCATCGATGATGGCCAAAGGCAGGGAGTGCAGACACACTTGGGGAGGAGGAAGCTGTGCTCTGTGCTAGGAGAAGGGGTGGGCTGGATTTTCTCTTTCAGTCTGACATTTAGAAAGCACAAATACAAGCACCAGGCAGAGGGAGGTGAGGGCTCAGGGCTGGCCTTGCTCTGCCTCTGCTGGCCCAGGGCTTGGCCAGCAAGAGGATGGAAAATTGTCTGACAGCTCAGGGCAGCAGGATCCAGGGCCAGCCTTTATTTCAAACGCTGCCAGCACAGACAGCACAAAGATTTATCAGCTGTCCTTCACTTTGGGAGACATCAATGGGAAACTCAAGCTGAAAACCTTGGAGGTTTCTCCACGGCTTTTTTAGGTGTCTCACATCAGGATTCATAAACTGGAAGACATTGGTAACAGCTTGCTTCACTCAGCAGCACAAGAAGCAGAAAAGCATCAGTGTGTCTTTAAAACAAAACCAAACCAAAACACACCAACCAAATTAAAATATCTTAAAACACTCTCTGGGCCCTCAGTTAATTATTTCCCAGATCATGCTCAACTTTTACCTACAAAATGCAGCCACTCTCATTAACCAAGAGCTTTCACTTTCAGAATTAAAGTTTACACAAGGTCTGATTCGAGGAACTTGGACACCTCTGTCAAAGCTGCCTGCAGTAAATGATAATTCCTGGTTTTAGAGAGGCAAACACAGCTCCTGAGGCTTGTGGAATAAATTGGCTGATCCCACAGGTTACAGAATCCAGTGGCACTCCAGCAGCAGACCCTGAACACGAGGCTGTTGGACACAGCTTGTAAAAAACCCACCTCTGCTTTGCCATGGATGTTTTTCCTTCCCTACAACATTGTGAAGCCTCTAACGACAGCCATGTAACCAAACACTGGATGTTTTATGAGTCCTTCTCCATGTCCAGCAACTGGAATAAAGACAAAGGCAGAACTGGATACCTGAGAGACAGAGAAAAGAAAGCTTTTCCTGCCACAGACTTTTAATTCACGCTGATACCTGAGCCATCATTTCCTCAGGTCACTATAGAAACCTTTATCACCTCATGAAAGGTCATTGGGTAAGTGACAGCAGACATCAGTTTCTCATAACAATATTGGTTTCCCTTCTTAAAATTTAAATAACAAGGCTAAAGATTTTCCAGCTGGAGATGTAAAAAGCCATTAGAGTGGCCAGTCAATATTCCTGAAATTATAGGATAGAGCTCTTGCCATTGAGGACACAGAAAATATTTTTGCAGTCACCAGAGCAGCGCAGTGCAAAAAGGATGACTGACTATATTTTGACTTCAAACACAAATAAATAAAGAATCAGAAATACAGAATAAAGGTATCTAAAGTTTTAAAAAAACTAAGCCTTTCCCCAGTTCTTTGTATTGTAGAGAAAAAATGTCTTGGCATGTCTCTGACATTTCAAACCCTGCAACAGAAGGTACTTTGCAGTGCAGTCAGATGACAGCAGTAATAAATAGCTCATTAACAAAATGATTGGGAAATATTTTGATTACAATTTTTCAATTGCAAGCCCCACATGTATTCAATAAAAGTTTGGTTTTCCCCCAGTTCCCAAAGGAGCCAGCTTTGGGCCAAGTCCTGCTGCTTTTAGGCCTCATGTGAGGTGAGGACTTGATCCCATCCACTCATCCAGGAGCGCTTCCTGGGGCATATCCAGGAATCCCTGTGCATGGGACAACCTGAGGCTGGTTTGGAGCAGGAATCTCCCATTTTAATGCAAATAGCAGCTAAAGTTTTTATCAAAACCACGTAAGAGATACAGCACCAGTGATAAAGTTTAATCCAGTGCTGTTCAAACCCCACTGGGGTCAGTCAGAACCAGCCTCCCCAAAACACAGTCAAAGGTGTCCAAACACATTTTTCTTCAGCTTTTTTCCCTGTTGTGTACTCCTGCCTCACAAAAGCACAGGAGAAAAGCACATTTTAGCAGGCCTGGTGGAGGATCAGCTCATGTGGAACTGGGTCTGGCTTTAAAAAGCAGCGTCAGGGACAGCAACAAACCCCAAAGGGCTGGGAAGGCCCAAGGGCTGGGGCTGGTTTATTGGAAATGGACACAGGTTCTGCACTCTGCCTGCCCAGTTTAACCCCAGATCTCTGGGCAGGCACCAGTCCATCCCCAGAGGAGGGAGGCTGTGACACACCATAAACCTGGGACACAAAGGGGAAACTGGGAAAGAGCCTGTGCCCAGAGCAGAGCCTGCCTGGGCTGTGCTGGGTGGGATAGTCACATTTCCCCTTCCCCTGGGAGTTTGGGATGTGCTGGGTGGGATATCCAGATATTCCCTCTGGGAGTTTGGGATGTGCTGGGTGGGATATCCAGATATTCCCTCTGGGAGTTTGGGATGTGCTGGGTGGGATAGTCACATTTCCCCTTCCCCTGGGAGTTTGGGATGTGCTGGGTGGGATATCCACATTTCCCCTTCCCTCTGGGATCCAGGGATGTGCTGGGTGGGATATCCAGATATTCCCTCTGGGAGTTTGGGATGTGCTGGGTGGGATATCCAGGTTTTCCCTCTGGGAGTTTGGGATGTGCTGGGTGGGATATCCAGATTTTCCCTCTGGGAGTTTGGGATGTGCTGGGTGGGATATCCAGATATTCCCTCTGGGATCCAGGGATGTGCTGGGTGGGATATCCAGATTTTCCCTCTGGGAGTTTGGGATGTGCTGGGTGGGATATCCAGATATTCCCTCTGGGAGGTGGGGATGTGCTGGGTGGGATATCCAGATATTCCCTCTGGGAGTTCGGGATGTGCTGGGTGGGATATCCAGATATTCCCTCTGGGAGTTTGGGATGTGCTGGGTGGGATATCCAGGTTTTCCCTCTGGGAGTTTGGGATGTGCTGGGTGGGATATCCAGGTTTTCCCTCTGGAAGTTCGGGATGTGCTGGGTGGGATATCCAGGTTTTCCCTCTGGGATCCAGGGATGTGCTGGGTGGGATATCCAGATATTCCCTCTGGGATCCAGGGATGTGCTGGGTGGGATATCCAGATTTTCCCTCTGGGATCCAGGGATGTGCTGGGTGAGCAGCACTGGAACCACTGAGCTCTGCTCCTGGGCCCAGAACTTACCAGGGGAGCTTGGGGATGTCCAGGCAGCAGGAACAGAAATCCATCCCAATATTTTGTGCTGAAAAGAGCCAGCTTGCTGCAGAGCTCTGAGGCCATGGCAGAACATTTATTTACCATGTGCTCAAGAGCAGGAGAGCCCTGCAAGAGACACTTGTTCTGCATTAGCAGGCTCCTCCTGGGATGGCTCTGCTGATAACATGAAGAATGTATGAAGAGATTAAAACAACCTGCTCCTGCCAGCTCCAAAACACACAGACCATCACTGCCATACCCAGAAACCAAACCAGAATATCAGAAGGGCAAACAGAAAAGAAATTGCCCTGGTGTGAGCCTTGGTTATCAGCTGCTGCTTTTCTCAGGGGAGGAAGAAGGCTCTAGATGGCTGGCATGGTGCAATCAGCCCAACAAGGTGGAAGCTGCAGCAGCAGCAAGCCCTGTGTGTTCATTCACACCATCCTGTTATCTTTCCTGTTTATCTCAGAGGCCCAGCACCAAGGTGAGGCTTGGCAGTGTGACAGATCTGCTGGTTTCCTACTCGAGAAGGTTCTCGAGGCTTTCTGAGCAGCTGCAGATAACGGAGCTGTGGCACTGGACTGCAGGTGACTCCTGGCCAGGGCCAGCACAGATAAATTCTGTTATTAAACTCAATTATTCAAACCAGCAGCTCTGCCAAAATCCCTCGGGTTTTATCATTCTGGTGGTGCCCGACAGTTCTACAGCTGGGAACCACCAACAGGGTAAAATTAATTAACAGGGAGCAAAATATTATCAATTTAACATAAATTGTGAGGTGATGTTTTGGCCACAGATCTGCCTCTTGTAGAAAACTTTGGGCATTTCTTTATATATGCAGCTTTTTCTTGAAGGTGACAGTGAGATTTTTACAGCCCAGCTTTTGTTATCATCTTAAAAAACTGGATTTTGAAATGTTTTTACAGGGAAGTGTTAAACAGGAAGCATCATCCAGGAGGCAGAGCACACTCCAAAGCTTCCCTGGGCCTCTGGCACCACCTATGGATGACAATGGGAGCCGAGGATGGGGAAATTAATTGCTTTTAGCTTGTGGTACCTTTGCATGGGCAATTCCACAGTTCAAAATACAGCCTGGAATTATTTCATCAGAGAAATGTCCATAAAAAATTATAAATTATATATATATATATAATATTTTAAATATTTTATATAAAATTTAATATATTATAATATTAACCATTAATAAAATAAATATAAAATAAATAAAATGAATATATTATAATATTTACCATTTAATTATTTTAATATATTTATATATTTAAAGTATAAAATTAAATATTTATTATAACTATATAAATATTTATAATATTATTATAAATATAATTAATTACCATCTCCTTGTGATCCAACCTGAATTTCTGCTGGAGTGACAGATCTTAGATTAGAAGACTTTTTTAAATTTTAAATTAAATTCAATCTTTAATGTGAAAAGAAGACCCAAACTGTAGTGCACTTTTACCACCCATGCAACTCCCAACAGGCAGCATGAAAATAAAAACAGAAGGTAAGTAGTGTTTGTAAAAAATATATTTCCAGTTGTTTTAAATTCACAGGCACCTCTGACAGCCATCACCATGCCAGAGATGATTTGTGTTGTTGCTAAACAAAGTTAGTTACTACTGAGAGAGGGACAAGATTCTTTTGCTTTCTAAAAACAACCATCTGGTCTCTGCATAAACATCTCGAGTGCCAGGTGCTACCGATTTCTCCAGGCACTGAGCAGAGCCCCTCGGAGCTCACCTGGGCTGCAGCAGAGCCAGCAGCGCTCCCTTAGGGCTCAGCCAGACACAGAGCACAGGACTGACACCTCAGCTATCCAACCTCCACAATGGCTCAGAGATTCTCCTGTGTGTGCACCAAACAATTCAGCACAAGGTGGGGATTTCTGCTTTCAGGCAGCACAGCACAAGAGCCGTGCTCGGGGATGCCACTGCCTGGGGACACTGGTGACAGCTGCTTGGATTTTCCCAGGAGCAGAGACCGACTGCAACGGAGGCACAGAAATACAAACACACCCTCCTCACACACACAAGATGCTTCAGTGTACAGACAAACACGGCATGGAAGTGGAAGGTATTTGGCTCTGGAGCACAAATCCTGCACTCAGTCGTGTCCTGTGCATTCCCCAGGCTCAGCAGTGCCCCAGAAGAGAACGGTGTCCAGAGCATGCCGTGCCTAATCGGGGATGGAGTCCGCGGGACACAGCAGGGCCGTGTGGGCCCCGCTCTGGATGATGGAATAGGTCTGCTTGGGGCCCTCGCCGTGGGAGGAGGACGAGAAGATGGGAGGAGGAGGAGCAGCCGTGGACACGGTGATGCTCTGTCCCCCGTCACTGACCACGGTCACCTCGGTGGCTCCCTCCTGGATGAGGGCGTTGAGCCCCTCCAGGTCGGAGCAGCTGATGGCGGAGCTGGCGATGAAGGCCTGCCCGGGGGGTGGCTCGGGGGCGGCGGCGGGCAGCAGGGCCTGGTGCAGAGCGCTGCCCTCGCCCTGCTCGTGGCCACCCAGCAGCACGGCCGGCTCTGCCCCCGGCCCCGCGGCCCCCGCGGCGCCCGTGGCCGGGGCCAGCACGCTGACCTGGCCCAGCAGCTGCAGGCGGCCGCTGCCCAGCACCTCCTCCTGCCCCGCGCCCAGCAGCGCCGGGGGCACCACGTTCACCGAGGCCGCCTGCACCACGCTGTTGGCCTGAGGCACCTGGTGGCCCACGATGATCTTGACTCTCCCCTCGTTGTACGGGGACACCTGAGCGGCCTGAAGAGGCACCTGGAGGTGACTGACGGCGATGGGGGCGCCGGGCGGGCGGCCGGGATCCATCTGGAGCTGCAGCACAGCCAGCTCGCCGTTCTTGGCGCCGTACAGGCTGTGCTGCTTCTTGTGGCTGCGCAGAGAATCCTCCCGCACGAAGGACGCGTCGCACAGGTCGCACTTAAAGGCCTTCTTGGCGTCCAGCTTGGCTACTTGCCTGGAGCCGCCCTGCTTCGGCCTCTCCCCTTCCTTCTTGTCCAGCGAGTGCCTCTTGCCTTTGGCCTTGTCGCCGTGGGCCTTGCGGACGTGGGTGGTGAGGTTGCTGCGCTGCTTGGTGTCGAAGCTGCAGAACTCGCACTTGAAGGGCCGCTCCTTGCCGTGGATGCGCTCGTGCACCTTCAGGGCCGCCTTGCTGGAGCACGAGTAGCTGCACTCGGAGCACTTCACGGGCTGCTCGGGCTGGTGGCTGCGGATGTGGTGCCGCAGGCTGGTCTTGTTGCCGCACTGGAAGTCGCACTCGGGGCACTTGAGGGTGTTCTCCATGCTGTGCTTGATGCGCACGTGGGATTTCAGGTTGCCCTTCATGGCGCAGCGCACCTCGCAGAACTCGCACTTGTAGGGCTTCTCCCCCGAGTGCACCCGCAGGTGCCGCTTCAGGTCCGAGTTGATCTTGAACTTGGCGGGGCACATCTGGCACTGGAAAGGGGCATCTCCTGCCAACAGAAGGCACAGGTGACACCAGCACACACTGCTGGGATGGATCCCGCTCAGCTGCCTCGTCCTGAACCCACAAGGCGCTCTCAGAGCCAAGAGAAATTTGGTGACACGGGATTATCACCTGGTCTGACACGCTTGGATCTAAAACCATTATCTGGCATTTTCTGCATTTGTGGGCACAATTGGTGTCACAATATCCACAACCACGTTAAGCTGGAGCTGTGCTAATCCCTAATCAATTCCAGGCTGTCTGTTCTAAAGCCATTAAAAAAAATCCAAAGCACACTTAGCAAGCTAACTAAATAACTAGTCCCTTTTCTTTCTTTAATCTAAAATTACAGCTCTCTAAAATACCTGAGCCTGAAGTCTGTAGGTAGGCATTGTTTTGAACAAGTGCAAGAGTTGTGTTATTAGGTTCTACGACACTCTTGGTGAGAGGAGGAAAAAGAAAGTGTATTTAGTTCAACACACATTTATCCTCTTTAATAATCAAACTGCAAATGGCTGATTTATTTTAGAAGTTAATATTTTATAGAGTTTGTGAGAGCTGTATAATTTTGCATAATTTGCTTATCCAGCTACATATGTCATAGGTTTAGCTACATATTTTTCAAATCAAGTTGTGGCCTACTGTGCTAATCCCTGTATCTGTTTAATAATTGAGATACATGGTGTACTGTCTGTATTAAACAGACTTTATTAATGAAGATACACTGTTTGTTCATCTAGTTTATTTTACTGCCTCAGCTGCACACTCAGCTACTGAATTTTTATCTGCTTTGCTGATGAAGGCACAGCTCATATTTCAATGACTTAATTTTCATATACAGGGTAGCACAATATATGAAAAATAATATAGCAAATGCTGGTTTTGTTTGTTTAAAGAGTGGCCTACTCTGTATTTCTTTCCATTTCTGCCCATCCCTAACTGACACTGCCAGGATTTAGATAAAAACTTGTGTCTGACCATAGGATTATTAATTCTAGGAGTAGTTTCATTCAAATTAACAGGAAGCTGATGTTTAGTGACTAGTTCAACAAGTAATTCTGTGAAGATGACCTCGCTCTGAGCAATGGGGATTATGCTCACCTTCGAGAGGATTATTAATTTAATTCCAGTAAGCAATACATTCTACATACCAGTCTTACTTCTCTTCTAAAATTGGGTGTGTGCATGACACTTTCTAACCTAACAAGGATGAAATGACTACTTTCAAAATTCTTGTGCCTCTTTTCAGCAAATGAAAGTCCTTTTACAAGAAAAGAAAAATATTAATTTTGGAGAAATAGAAGAAACAACAAAACTAAAGCTTGAGTTTTAGCATAATTCAATTGCTTAACATGAGAAATGCCAAAAAGAAAGGTCAGCCTAAAATCCCTTCCCAGCCACTGGAATGTTGAATGGGATAGAAATTGAATTCTGCTGGAAATACCAGCGTGCTCACTCAGGGCTCACCTGCTCAGGTGAGGAGGGCACAGCCCCACCTGTGTGTGGGCGCAGGTGCACGGTGTGCTGGCTGGAGCTGAGCTGGTGTAGGGGCAGATCTGCTTGAAGGGGGACTTGCTGGGAACTCAGATCATCCCTTTTAGGTGTCTGGATACCTGTCCATGATCTAAAACCATCTCTGTGACCCACCAACCCCTACAGGTGTGGATGTGAGCATGACCCCACCTGTGTGTGAGTGCAGGTGCACGGTGAGCTGGCATAGGGGCAGATTTGGCGCTTGAAGGGGGACTTTCTGGGAACTCAAATCATCCCTTTTGGGAATCTGGACACCTGTCCATGACCTAAACCCACCTCTGTGACCCTCCAACCCCTACAGGTGTGGATATGAGTAAAATGCCACCTGTGTGAGCTCAGGCTGGAGCTGAGCTGGCGTAGGGGCAGATTTGGCGCTTGAAGGGGTGCTCCCTGGGAACTCAAATCATCCCTTTTGGGGATCTGGACACCTGTCCATGACCTAAACCCACCTCTGTGACCCTCCAACCCCTACAGCCATGGATGTGAGCACGACCCCACCTGTGTGCGAGCGCAGGTGCACGGTGAGCTGGCTGGAGTTGCGGCTGGCGTAGGGGCAGATCTGGCACTTGAAGGGGCGCTCGTTGGAGTGGATGCGCTGGTGCTTGTTGAGGCTGCTGCTGTCGGCCGCCGCGTACTCGCAGTGCTTGCACTTGTAGGGCTTCACGCCCGTGTGCGAGCGCATGTGCATCTTCAGCTTGTCCTTGCGGCTGAAGCACTTGCTGCACACCTCGCACTTGTGGGGCTTGTCTCCTGCAACAGCAGCACTCACACTCAGGGGCTGGCACGGGGAGGAAGCGGTGCTACAGCAGAGAGCACGGACTGAACGCTGAGCAGGAAAGGGATGTGTTTGTAGGAGCTGGGCACGAGGCTGCAGGCGTAGCTGCAACAAACAGCAGAGCCTTTGGAGCCTTCTCCCTGTGCAGCTCCAAAACTGGGAGCTAAAATCATGGAATTGCTTTAATATAAAGAGTAAAGCAGGTGTGTGCACTCCCAGCACCCTGATGAACACAGGGTGTGCACTCAGGAGTTGAACCGTGCCTCAAATCAACCTCCCCTGCTCCAGTGTCACAGCTGTGCCCGGAGCAGGGCATGTCCCCAACAGGCAGGACAACACCACAAGGTACAGACACGTCTACATCCTGTTCACAGAGCCACTATTTCATAGGAAAATGGCTTCTGTGAAAAAGCTGAAAGGAGGACACCGAGCCAGAAGAAAATATAGGAACATAAACCTGTGTGCGTTCGCCGATGACGTTCCAAATCCTTCATACCATAGGAAGTCTTGAACTGGCAACCTGAAAACAATAAGATAAACATCATTAAATTCAAGGAAAATCTAGAAAAAATAATAAAAATACCATAATCTGTACATGTTTATTTTCAACAGTGTTTTCTTTAAAATACATTGTAAACAGAAAATTAATTCCTCATCTTGTTCACTCACATCTACTTCAAACAGTGACCAGGTCACCTGTGAACTTGAGTTTTCTAATGCTTCCCCTTAGAGGCAACTCACTCCAGCACTGCTGCAGGTATCAGATCTCCTGTGTGTCACCACAGGAAAGCTCTCCACGTTAAAATGAAAAGGCAGAAGGGACAATGCTCATCTCACCTGGGTAGAGGCAGCTGAGTTTCTTCAGTGGCAGTGAGGAGGAGGAGGAGGAGGAGGATTTCTTGGACCTTGCTTTTGGTGTAGAGACCACAGCAGCAGCTGGAGGCTCTGTGCTCTCGCTGGGCAGGTAGGTTTGGTAGCCATGCTCAAAAACAAACTCTGGGGCAGAAACTAAACACACAAAAAACTTCATGTGAGAGCATTATCTTCTCTAATCAGATAAAAAGGAAAATCTAATTATTGTCTAATTTAATGAATTCTCTAGTCTGTTTTTGTTTTGTTTTCCCAGCAACATTCCTGTTCCTGGGTTCCTATTTACCTGGGGGAGGAGGAAAGGAAAAATGTTTTTCCCTTCCAAATACCAAATAAAGGTATATTTGTTTTTCAACTCTGTTTGTGTTATAGCCCAAATGAGAAAAAAATATCATGATTTATATGGCAAATGTTGTCCACAAATTATTTTTGTAATTGTTAAAAAAGTTCAGCCTCTTTCAACTCCACTGTTTTTAGCTGTTACTCACAAGAATAACAGGTGAAAATATCTCAGCCAAAGTAGCAGCTTTTAAATCAATTAAACAACACTATAGCCTGAAAGGGCAAATGGATAGAACTGTCCTCATTTTAAAGACGAGTAAATATGAAGCAGAAAAATGACTCACCCAAAACCCACAGTGAGTTGAGGGATTATAATACAAAAATTCCTGGAAGTGGGCCCTGAATTCAGTTTGTTTCACTGCTCTTCCAGATTCCCTGCCTTAACCTGTCTATCCAAATTAGAGTCAAATAACTCGGGGTTTAGTCAAGTCCCACACCAAAATAAAACAACACTAAATATAGAAGGGCAAACCTTCACACACGGAACAAAATCCTAATTTTATTTAAATGTCTCCAGGATCGGGACCTCACTCGAGTCTTCACATAGGCAGAAATTTTGAGTAATATTTTTCCTGCCAATTAGTTGTGGGAGCAATGTTAGGGAATGCAGTGTTCTCACATAAAAAGGTCTGGATGGGTGCCTGACAGCAATTCTGGGTCTGTTTTCCATCTAGAGCACTCTCAAAAAAAAATTAAAATGCATAGTAATTTCAGTATTTTTTATAAGTATCGACAGTTTTAATTAATTTGCACAAGCTGGTTCCACAACACAATAGATTGAGCAATTCTCTGAGAGAACTTGTATCTCAATTAGCAAATTAAGCAACTATTGTTATAACAAACCCAAGAAGGCAGCGCAGCACTATTTAATTTCCTTGGTTCCATGACAGCTGGTTTGAAAACTGCTATTTCAGCTGGGTGATGGGGACACAGGGACAGAGGGCTGGCACCTGGCAGGTGACATGGCAGTGCCTGTGATGGTTGGGTACCTGAGGAGGTTTGGGTACCTGTGATGGTTTGGATACCTGTGATGGTTTGGATACCTGTGATGGTTTGGGTACCTGTGAAGGAAGGTTTGGGTACCTGTGATGGTTTGGGTACCTGTGAAGGAAGGTTTGGGTACCTGTGATGGTTTGGGTACCTGTGATAGTTTGGGTACCTGTGAAGGAAGGTTTGGGTACCTGTGATGGTTTCAATACCTGTGATGGTTTCAATACGTGTGATGGTTTGGGTACCTGTGAAGGAAGGTTTGGGTACCTGTGATGGTTTGGGTACCGGTGATGGTTTGGGTACCTGTGAAGGAAGGTTTGGGTACCTGTGATGGTTTGGATACCTGTGATGGTTTGGGTACCTGTGATGGTTTGGGTACCTGTGAAGGAAGGTTTGGGTACCTGTGATGGTTTCAATACCTGTGATGGTTTGGGTACCGGTGATGGTTTGGGTACCTGTGATGGTTTCAATACCTGTGATGGTTTGGGTACCTGTGAAGGGAGGTTTGGGTACCTGTGATGGTTTCAATACCTGTGATGGTTTGGGTACCTGTGAAGGAAGGTTTGGGTACCTGTGAAGGAAGGTTTCGATACCTGTGAAGGTTTGGGTACCTGTGATGGTTTGTGTCTCGGAGGCGATGGTCCTGCTCGTGCTCTGAGCCTGTGTGCTTGGCACGGTCTCCTCGGACACGAACTGGACGGTGCTGGTGGCGCCGGCCGTGGCACTGGTGAGCTGGCAGCCGCTCTGCTTGTGCCCCACGAAGGCGTCCAGGTTGTTGAACTGCTGCTTGCAGATGCCGCAGATGTGGATGTCGGGTGTCAGCTCCACCAGCACCGTGGTGCTGCCGGGGACTGCAGGGACACGGCACGGTCAGCTCGGCCCGGGGGACAGTGATGGGTGACACTGCTCCGGGTGGCACAGGGACATCCTGCTGCCCAGAGCTGCGGGGGCACTGCGGGACACGGGCATGCATCCCCAGAGGGCTCGGGGTCCCGCGGGGTAACTCGCCCAGTGGCTGCGGCATCGCCTCACGGAGTCTCGGGGGACACACGGACCCATCCAGCGCCCATGGAGCGCGGGCAATGCCCCAGGATCACCGGAGCTCTGCTCATGGAGCATCCATCACCCCAGATCCACCACCCGGGACCCATGGACCACTACCGGGCACGCACGGACCATCACCCAGGACCCACGGAGCACCGCCCAGTGCCCCCCTGATCGCTGTCCTGGGGCACTGACCAGTGTCCGGTACCCTCTGGCCGCTGTCCGGCGGCATTAACCAGTGTCCTGGGGCACTGACCAGTGTCCGGCACCCTCTGGCCGCTGTCCGGCGGCATTAGCCAGTGTCCTGGGGCACTGACCAGTGTCCGGCACCCTCTGGCCGCTGTCCGGCGGCATTAACCAGTGTCCTGGGGCACTGACCAGTGCCCGGTACCCTCTGGCCGCTGTCCGGCGGCATTAGCCAGTGTCCTGGGGCACTGACCAGTGTCCGGCACCCTCTGGCCGCTGTCCGGCGGCATTAGCCAGTGTCCTGGGGCACTGACCAGTGTCCGGCACCCTCTGGCCGCTGTCCGGCGGCATTAACCAGTGTCCGGCGGCACTGACCAGTGTCCGGCACCCTCTGACCGCTGTCCGGCGGCATTAACCAGTGTCCTGGGGCACTGACCAGTGTCCTGGGGCACTGACCAGTGTCCGGCACCCTCTGGCCGCTGTCCGGCGGCATTAACCAGTATCCTGGGACACTGACCAGTGTCCGGCACCCTCTGGCCGCTGTCCGGCGGCATTAACCAGTGTCCGGCGGCACTGACCAGTGTCGGGCACCCTCTGGCCGCTGTCCGGCGGCATTAACCAGTGTCCTGGGGCACTGACCAGTGTCCGGCACCCTCTGGCCGCTGTCCGGCGGCATTAACCAGTGTCCTGGGGCACTGACCAGTGTCCGGTACCCTCTGGCCGCTGTCCGGCGGCATTAACCAGTGTCCTGGGGCACTGACCAGTGTCCGGCACCCTCTGGCCGCTGTCCGGCGGCATTAACCAGTGTCCTGGGGCACTGACCAGTGTCCGGCACCCTCTGGCCGCTGTCCGGCCCCGCCGCCCGGCGCCCGCGGCGCTCACGCAGGTTCCCGGGTTCCCCCCCGCCCCCCAGCCAGGTTCCCGGGCTCCGCTCCCGCCCGTTTCATGCGCTACTCAGGTTTCGGGGCCCGGGCAGGCCCCGGCTCCCCGGCGCTGGCGCGGCGCGGGCCCCGGAGCGCGCATGGCGCAGCACTTACACTGCACGGGGCCGGGGAAGGCGGGCGCCGCCCCCGCCCCGCCGCGGTTCATGGCGGCCCCGCCGCCGCTTCCTGCGCGGGCCGAGCCCGCCGGCACCGGCTCCGGCTCCGCTGCCGCTGCTCGGCCGCCGGGCGCCGGCGGATGTGCGGGAGCCGAGCATGCTCAGTGGTGGCCGTGAGGCTGCGGCGGTGCCGGCCGTCAGCGGCCCCGGGCAGGCAGCGCCCTGAGGCAGCGGAGCGGCGCGGCTGAACCCCGAACCCTGCCCGGCCCCAGCCTGAACCCCAGAGCCCTGCCCGGCCCCCGGCCTGAGCCCCAGAGCCCTGCCCGGCCCCAGCCTGAACCCCGAACCGTGCCCGGCCCCAGCCTGAACCCCAGAGCCGTGCCCGGCCCCCGGTCTGAGCCCCAGAGCCCTGCCCGGCCCCAGAGCCGTGTCCCAGAGCCCTGCCCGGCCCCAGCCTGAACCCCGTACCCTGCCCGGCCCCAGCCTGAACCCCAGAGCCGTGCCCGGCCCCCGGCCTGAGCCCCAGAGCCCTGCCCGGCCCCAGAGCTCTGCCCGCACCTCCAGCCTGAGCCCCAGAGCCCTGCCCGGCCCCAGAGCCCTGCCCGCACCTCCAGCCTTCACCCCCGGTGTGCCCGGTGCGTTCCTTGCTGCGTTATTAATCGAACAGTGCTAACGGGATGTGTTAAATGAACATCCAGAAGATTCAGGTGGGCTGAGCCGCTGTGGCATCGCAAAGAGGAATTCCCTGCACCACTTCCATCCTTCCTGCAGAAAGTGCTCACAAACTGCCCTGGGCTGGCAAAGGCTGGAGGCCTCGGGGAGGGAAGGGCTCTGTCCTGGGCTGCTCTGTGCTGTGTTTTCCACCTCTGGGATTTCCCAGCTCGCTGCTAATGTGGCTCTGCTGGGAATTCTCAGCCTCCTTTCCTTCAGGGGGAAGGTGAGGTAGGGTCAAATTAATGCTTCTCGTAGGGATTCCTGAATTTTGGTAATGGCTGTGCTGGGGAAGGTTTCTCAGGTCCTGGCAGCCAGACGTGGTTAAAAGCAGAGGCAGAGAGGCACCTGTGGCAGAAGAGGCTGGGCAGGCGCCTGAGGGTCAAGGACTTTGATACCCCAAGGGAATTCTGACTGTCAGATCCCTCTCTCTGAGCTTTGTTTTTCAGGGATGGTCAGAAGAAGAAAAGCCAGTTCTGGCACCAACTTCAGCACAATGCAGAGCTTGAAATATTGAAGGAATTGCTGTGCCTTTGGGAGAACAGCAGCTTTCAGACCCACAGCTGTCCACAGGAGCTCCTGACATATGGCCCTGCAGAGCAGAATTATGGAAGGACTGGGATAAAAATCGTGCCAGGGGAGGCTGAGGTTGTACATCAGGAGGAATTTGTTGCTGGAAAGGGCGGTCAGGCCTTGGCAGGGGCTGCTCAGGGAGGGTTGCAGTGCCCATCCCTGGAGGTGTGCCAGGAAGGGCTGGAGGTGGCACTCAGGGTTCTGGGGACAGGGTGGGGATGGGCACAGCTTGGAGGTCTTTTCCAGCCTCAGTGATTATGGGATTCTGGCTTTGGCATGAACATTGCAAACACCATTATTATCTCATGAATAACTAACAACTCTCCCAGCCCAGGACTTTATGGATGCTCTGGAGGAGTTCTCCCTTGCCTGGCTGAGGATTGATGTCTGAGAGTGTAACACTGCACTGAGTGCTTGAGTCATGGAGCAGAGCTGTGCTGAGATCACACTTGACACGATTTGCAGCCTCTGAGGCATAAATCAGTGTGCATGTGTAATGTTCCTCACCCTTAACCCGGCTGACATGAAAACACTGCACTGCTCCGGGCTCCCCACAAGTGCAGTGCAAGCAAACAAGGCCCAGAACAGACAAATGTCAATCATGAGAGACAAGGGAAAAAAGAAATCAGAGGCATAAAAAAGTCAGAGCTCATCAGAGCCTCGGAGACAGGCGTTCCCTGGCACGGTTTGGACAGCTGTGGCCTCAGTGCTCTCCTGGAGACAGGACAACAAAAAATGGATGGACTTGAGCTTCCATCCATCTCCTGTTGCCCCAGACCACACAGGAGCAGCAGATCCCACCCTGAGCACAGAGAAAACCCAGCCCAAGCTGATCCAGGTTCTGGGAAGAGAGGTACCTGTTCAGCCAGCCAGGAGAACGAGCCCTGACCCTTGAAATACACCATTCATTGTTCCCCTTGCCTTTCACAGCAGATGGAGGAGGGTGTGTTTACGAGAGAAAAATACATTTATCAGCAGTATAAACAAATAAATGATCAGGATATACCAATGCAAAAAAAAGCCTCAAAACACATCCCTATCAGAGGGAAAGAACAGAAATTTGGTTACAAGCCTGAGGTCACTGAAGAGGGAGAGCTCTCTCTTGAAGGCCCTGGTACAAGATGATCACAAGCGAGGTTGGAAATGTGGCCTAGGGGACAGACAACGAACTGAAATGTCAACTGTAATTAAAACTTTAAGGTATTGAAGGTGGAGACAAACAAATTACAGATTTGGAGGAAAAACTTAAAGATTCAACCTCCAATTTTTAGCATTTTGATGGATAATGACACACACAGCAACATAAATGCTCTGAGCTCAAATTAATTATGTTAAAATAATAGGTAATTTGTCTCTGTGTTGAGAACATATAATTATGATTTTTTTTTAATGTTTTAAAATAATGTCATTTCAATTCATAAAGCAGGGTAGGGATTTTGCTGTTCAGTTTATTTTCTGTTTATACAATATTTTCAATGTCATTGCTTTCCTGTACAATAAATAAAGCCAAAACAATCAGTTGGTACCCTAAGATATTCCTTACTGCTGTAGGAGCTGTAAAATAACTCAATATGAAAATGTTATTCACTGCAATAGCACATTGACAACTGTGATTAAGCCTCAAACGAATACTGGAACAAAACAGAAATGTATTTTTGTTGAGTTGTTGAATTCTTCACTGTCAGGACTCAGACCCGAATCCACCCAGGGGAAATGTCAGGCGTTTATGGGGTTAAATGTGCCTCGGTGCCTTTCCCCCCATGGAAAATGTGCAGTTGGGATAAAAGAGGAAGGGCTGTTAGTTCAGGGTTGAATTCAGCTTTCTGCACCTCTTCTCTCTTTGCATTTCTCTCTCAAATATTTTTTTTTCCCCTAAATGCAAATTGGGTGCTCTCATGTGAGCAAAGTTTTAAAACAAACTCACATGATGATGATGATGATGATGATGGTGATGATGAATATGTCACACCTGAAAATGAACTCCTTAATTTATGGAATATATTTCAGCACTTTTTTTGGTATAAATATAAAAATACAGTAAAACTCCACTGGGATGAACATGATAACAAATAAACGCTGAATCTAAGGCTGTACAGCTCCAGCCTCACATTTAGTCATTTTTATGATTATATTTGGGTTAAAAATGGAAAGCAACACCAGCAGAGGGACTCCCTTGATACTCCGTGGAGCTCTGCCTGCTCCCTGGCAGGGCATAGAGGTAATTTTATTCTGGAAGCTTTTGAATGCTTTACAAGTAATAAGAACCAAGTGGGAAAAGCATATTCCATATTTTAGTTCTGACATCCTCATAGAAAAGAATATAGAAAAAAAAAATATTAAAGATTCAAAATAGTTGCCTGTGATTCAGTACCTAAAGACTTGGTGGTGTTTTTCAGAATTCCCTTGGGATGTGTAAATGTTCCAGAGCTGGGAGTACCCTCGGGAGCTGGAGTCACTTATGCCACTTCATCAAACTAACGAGCCATTGAGTGATGCTGCTCCCAGGTTCAGCTCTACTGGGGAGGGGAAAGAGAAAACAAAACTGAAATTTAGACAGAATGGAATTCCTGAGAGCTGGGACATCCAGGATTTATTAATCCATGCACTCCCAAGTTTACAAAAAAATAATCTGCCTGCAGTTTTGCTCTGTAAATCTTGCTGTCCTTCAGGAGGTCTGTGCTTCTGGAAGAAGCTTCTGGAAGGCTGCAGGACAAGCTGTGCCTGTCAGTGCCACAAAAACCTTTCTGGGCTCAGAGACAGGGGGGCTTCACTGGCCAGTGACAGGAGCATTTCTCATTGCTTGGCTGGTACAGCAACCCTCTCCAGCTTCTGACAGGATTCCCTCAGCTAAATGAACTGCTGGGAGATGGAAAGAGAATTCCTTTTGTACTCCATAATTATCCATCAGTTATTAAATACCACATCCCACAGCACTGGAGCTACAGGAGGGAAAGTACTGGTCTTAGTGGGATTATTCAGGTGAGCAGGAGTTAAATCTCTATTTATGCTACTGTAGATGGCATTTGATATTGTTAGAATGATGGACAAAGTGTAGGAGACACTTTCATTGTGTGCAGATTTTAATTTACTCAGATATGGCACAGAGAAATAGTGTGACTGCACATGTTCTTCATCAGAAATCAGTTTCAGCTTTGTGAACACACTGCTTTTGTAGAGAGCATCCTGGGATATTCCAGCTAAAAAAATCCAATTTATTGGTCCTTAGTTAGCAGGTATTTAGCTTGGCCAGTCCTGGTGTGAAATAGTAATAATAATAACAATAATAACAACAACAACAACAACAACAATAATAATAATAATAATAATAATAGTAATAATGGGTTTTGGTTTGGTATCACAACTCAATGCTGCTATTCATGAACTCTGTCACCCACTAAAAAAAAAGTGTGTGTATGTATATATATATATATGTATATACATATGAAAATATAATCCTTCTGAAAAAAAGGCTTCTGCTTTGTGTTCGTGTCACAAGATATTGGTATTTGATTTTTTCAGGCACTGAAAAGATCATGAAAAGGGTAACAAAGATGAGAGGATTTGCTATTAGAATAATGTCTGCACACAGAAATGACAGCCAGGGAAATACTGTCTGAGCTTCAACTGCTGCTCGTTGTCATTTTACAATTAAATCTTTATCAGGCTAATATTGCCCGTGGTCAGATGTGTTTGCTTTCCAGGAATCCTGTGAAAATTCATTCATCTGTGAATTCCAGAGAACGTGGCAGAGTATTCATGGAGAGCCGATTTTAAATGTGCATTGAAAACTTCACCACCAAATCTGAGCATCTTCCTGAAGAAGGCAAAATATCAAAACCATAAAAGAGATTTTCTCATACAGCAGTAAAAAAAGAAAATGTATCTCCACAAGCTATTTTTCTGTAGGGAAAAAATGTATCTTTTTATGATAATCTTGGAAATAGATCAAAATGAAGCGTCTGTTGGACACAGAAAATATTTAACCCCAATTTGCTGAGTGACCCACCTGAAAGATCTTCCAGTAACCACAAAACCGTGCTGAAAATGAACCTTTCATATCTAACACCTCCTTTTACAGCAAATTGAGCCCCCGCTTCTGGTAATTTTTCACGAATTAATAGAAAACCTAGAGAAAACCAGAAGCGGGTGAATATAATCTGTGTTTTCCGTGGGAAATGGAAGGGGAAGGATTCTCCAGAGCAGCTTTACCTTGTCCCTGCGGAGCCGGGCTCGCAGCAGGAGCGCTCCTGCCGGGAGAGCTCCAGGAGAGGGTGCTCTGAGGTTGGATTTGGAGCTTCTTCCTCCTCCTCCCGAGCCCCTGATCCAACTGAGGATACTGAGAAATCTCCTTCCACACATTGTTTTATTTTAGGCTCATTAGGATGAAATTCTGTTTTAAATAGCGCAGCCGAGCTCTGAGAGCTTTGGTGCCAGCATAAATTCTTGCTCAGCTGTGTTGAGCAGAGCACCAAAGGAGCTGAAACTCCAGAGGTGCTGTGTGTCTCCTGCCTGCATCTTAAAAAGGTGACTCCAGGTAATAGTTCTGTTCCCTGGGGTCTTCAGAAAATCCTCGGGAAAATCAGAGGCGCGTCCTGCAAGGATATTTCTGGGAAAAAATATCTCAGCAAAACAAAGAAATAAACCCTCGTTGCACACCAGGCTCAGCAGTTTAAAAGAACCTGGGTGTTGTTATCTAATTAACAACCTCTCCCTCCTTGGAGGTGAGGGTTTACCTGCGTTTTGGGAAGGGAGGAGAGGGGAGCTGGCAGTGCCAGGCTGGAGCAAACCTGGAGATTCCAGGTCCCATTCCAGGTCCTCGTCCCCATGGGGACATTCCCACCTCCAGCACAGCCCTGGAAACGCTCCCTGCTCCCTGGAATTTTGCGAGGTTCCCGCTGAGTTTGGGTGGAAGGGCTGGGAACAGCCAGGGCTGGCTGGGCTGTGACAGAACCCTCCAGCTTCCAAGGGAATTCTCACTCAGCTCAGCCGGGATGGATGAAACGGGGCCAATTAAACCCATCAGCCCCGATATCCTGGGATAATCACCCCAAAAGGGCTCCTCGGGGAGGGAAGGGCCCTCACCAGGTCCCATTCCAGCCCTGGGGGAAGGTGATCCCTGTTCTCCTGCAGGATCACACTGAGGGCTCGGGATACCCGGGCGGTTCATGGGAATTTCAGCTCTTTGTGGATGGGCTTGTGTTCCTCTGCTCCATCACACGGAAATGCCAGAAGAACCGGAGCCCACAGCTGTCTGCCAGAATCATCCGGGCTGGAAAAGCCCTCCCAGCCCATCCTGTGCCCGATCCCCACCTGGCCACCAGCCCAGAGCACATCCAGGGAGAAGTGAGCAGCATTTTCTGGGATTTATGGCACAAACCAGCTTTGTGTGGGCTCCCCATTGCCCATGTCTCCTTTTCCATCCCTCAGCCCTGGCCTGGCCTGTGCTGTGGATGCTGCAGCTGTTCTGTGTGCAGGTAAAACAGAAGGTTTTAATTAAAAGTGACATTGCTGCACCTTGTGCTGCCAGTGACAGTGCCGGTGAAAAGCACCTGAGAAATGTGGAAGCCAGTGAAAGGTCCTGGCCTCCTGTTTCATCCCAGCATCCGTGTGCTTCCCAAGCTGCCAAGAGAAAACACCCCCCGAGTTTGGTTTGTTTCTTAATGGAAAATAACTTTTCTGACTAAAATCATCCCGCAAAGCATACAAACAAATATTTTAAATGCTAATTTTGGCCAATATCTGAAGGAAAAAAAGGTCATTCAGAGCTCTTGAAGCTCTCAGCAAACAAGGACATTGTCCATCAGCTCCCATCTTTTCAGGGGGAAACAGGTTCCCAGATGTAACTTTTCCAATTAAAAATCAATTTTTGCCAGAAAGCCGCTCTGATTAGTTTTAATGAGAGGTAAGCAATCGTAAATGACATCCTGTGTCTACAAATTATGCGTTTGGGTTCAGAGCTGCCCTGCAGCCTCCACTTAACACCACAAGGACCTGGATCAGCGTCTTGTTTTGTACTGCTCTGACATTTCAGGGATTCGCAGGAGCTGGATTTCTGCAGGGCACTGCCCATTAACCCTGCCTGGCAGGGCAGCCCATTCTCAATTACCCCGTGCCACTCTCCCCATCTGCATTTCCATTTAAAGCTTGGCTTTTCTGTTCTAAAGGAATTAAAATATTTACGGGGAGCCGTCGCACGGGGTGGGTTTGTGTCCTGTCGTGTGCCAGCGTTTGGGGCTTTGCTGTGCAAAAGGGAATTTCGGGAGGGACCCAGGGGTCTCTCACCCCAGTACTGCCCCATATGGACTTAATTAGCCCCTAATTTCCCAATGCATGTCGGAGATGAAGCTTAAATGTTCCTAAATTGTGGGGGAGAAAGCACGGCTTAAAACGACATTTTCTTCACAACTCATTTTGTGCACTCAGACAAAAAAAAAAAGTTCTATTCCCAATTACATTGTTTCTAATTGTAATTATGAGTGCATAAACCGAGCTGTTGAGGCGTGCATTTAATTCTGAAACACAAACTCCTTTTCTACCAATGTATTCCAGGGAAAAGTCAAGCAGCGAAGAGTTTCTCACTGATAAGAAACGGCAAAACCTCCATATCTTCCATTTTTCTGGTAATGATCACTTTTGTTTGCTGCTCCTCAAAAAGTGACCACATTCAGAGTAGAAAAACCAAGTCAAGAATGATTTAATAAGCACAAATGATTTGAAAATATTCTGGAGAAGTCTGGAGTGATTGAGTTTCTTTGGTGTCCCCTGGTGGAGGGGACAAGGGCTGGCTGGGGACAGGACAGGGCCTGTGGCCACAGCCAGTGCCTAATTCTGTACATTTTTATGTTTTATGCTCTTCATTGTACAGGCAGAACCAGAATGGTAATCCCAGCCTGGAGGAGTTTCCAGCTCCTGTAAATCAAACTCTGGCTGATCAAATCCTGTATGATCAAACCCGCTCAATTTCCTTTCACAACTTTGCTTTTTTTTCTTTTTTTTTCCCTTAAATTGAACATTCACCTGCCAAAAGTTCTGAGCCCACAGTTCTCCCCTGACACCAGATCCCACAAGTTTGGAAAGTGCTGTGATGTGGGGGGCACACAAGGGAACGTGGAAATTCCACGGACACCTGGTGAATTCTGGACCCTAAAGCATTGCTGAGAGTGCAGCGACAGCTGTGATTCCTGCATTGTTCAGAGATCCCTCTGAATCCCTGGGAGAAACAGCACAGCAGAAACCTCAGGCTGCCTTTTTCACCTTAAGAAGCCACACAAAGCAGCTGCTCTTTGTAGACCAAGGAATGGATGAAGAGAGCATACCCCACCGGGGCTGACCATCACCCGGTCCCTTCCTTCCCTCTTCCTGTTCCTGGGGCACTCAGGGGCACCAGGAGGCTCCTGGACAAGGAGCTGAGCACAGGCAAGGCACAGCCTCTGCTAAAAACCCTGCAAGGCAGCGTGAGATGGGAAAAATCAGAGCAGGGGAGGAGGCAGGAATCGGCAGGGCCGTTCAGCCTGACACGAGTTCTGATCTGCTGAGGAGCTGGATGGATTCAGGCTACGCTTGATAAGCTTATCTTGAAGTAAGACAGAAGCTGGGCTGCTGGAATTCCTACTGTTGCTCTGTCATTATACAGCTGAAAGTCAGGAACTGTCAAATGACATGAATAATATCTGTCCGTATTTAATCCAGCGAGCTGCTGACAATTGCCTCTCACCCTTCCCCTCGGTGCACGAGCTCCACCAAAGGCTTTGGAGCCATCACACTGAATTTAGGCAAATCTGTAGCTGCAGAACCACGCTCCAGATAAGAACCTCACTGTGTCTAAAATGGAGAAAAAGAGGAGATAGCAGCAAGCACAAAAAAACTACGGAGATAATTCTTCCTGGACCACAGCAAGGAAAAATGTTGGCGATTGTGCTGACACTTGTGACGTTACAAATGCTACGGGGCTGAGGATAATGCAGAGTAGACTTTTTCCCCCCCTCCCCATTCCAAAACAATCACATTCTATCTTCTTATAAGATATGGGGAAGATTGTTATCTCGCATAATGAAAAGCAAATGACAGGCAGATAAACTTAGGAGCTGTTTATAAAGCCTTGTACAGTATTCTCCATGGTACACAGATAAGGAAATCACATAATTGAAATGGCTACAAACAGCATTAAAAAGGCATAGAAGAGGAAAATGAGGAGATCAAATGCAGAAGGCAGACAAATTTTAGATTAGTGATGGAGGCGTTCGGGCAAGGCACTGGATTCCTGGTGGGAGTTGAGCACCTCCTGCTCTGCAGGCTGAGCTGCCAGCCCCCCTTCCCTCCTCCAGGGACCCCCCGTCCTCACCCATCCCAGGGAGCCCAGCTTTCACACTTGGGCTCCTGGAACAGCCCCAGCTTTACCTTTTCTTCCCAATTCTTTGCCCTGTAGTGTCTCCAAAGGTGTCTTTGTGCTTCTTCTGAGAGCACGAGTGGAAGGCACCAGCTGCTGCTTATTGTTCTCAGCAGAAACGAGAAGAATTCAAGTTCTTTCCTATCTGAGTAAACAGCAAAGCGTTTCCTGAACTTTCTCAGGCACAGAAATACCGTGGAAATGTTTTCAAGTGTAGGTAGAGTAACGGCAGAGGAGTTTCTGCTGTGAGGCAGATTTAAATGGAAGCCTCTTTGTGAATGTGAGATTTTCTGGGTGTCCCAGACCCCCAGACCTCAGGCAGGGAACCCTGTTGTGTGTTCCTGTGCAGCATCTCCCAGGAACTGGAATTCAGGTCACACTGGAAGTCCTTACACTGCAATAATCTTCCCTAATTAGAGGAGGAAAAAAGAACTCAGCTGGACAAATGAGCTAAAATCAGGAGACTCTTGAACAAACATCTCAAGCATTAATCATTTATAGAGAAAGAAGAAGAAAATCATCAAAATAATTGAGCAATTGCAGACAAATGTCACAATGCCTTGTATTGCCAAAATCTCATCATTGGAAATGTATACGTCTGATTTCCAGGTTTATTAATGAAACAAAAAGGCATCTACAATAGATAAATAATACATCATATGGAATTCACACAGTCTATTTATAATAGAGATCAGTGACACCTATCAACTCACATTAAATCACATCATGCAGATTTTGCCTCGTCTGCACATTGTCAATCTCTGCTTCCTCTTTCCCTGCCTTGGTGACAAAAAAGTAACTTGAAAAGAGTTGTGTCAAAAATCCCTGCAAAGAACGTTTAAAAGAGCAGCAAGAGCCAGGCAGATTGATGGTTTGGAAGGTGCTGCTCACCCCACACTTTGCCCAGAACGCAGCTCTGAGGGCACAGCAGGGATTTCTCACAGATTGGAAGATCAGGGTCACACCAAGAATCGAGGCCATGGGATGAGTCAGTGGCAGGGCTGGGGGCAGAATTGGGGTATCGACCTTCTGAGCTGCAAAGCTGAATTGTCCTCCATCCCTGACCCGTGCCCTGATGAAATAAACCACGGAACAAAGCGGGTTTTGGAAAAGAAGTTTGAGTTTTTACAGGCATCACCATTAAAACATAACGTGGGCTTAGAAACATCCTTCAAAAACAACATAAATAAGTTATTCTGCAGAAGAATTATTTACCATGAGAAGAGATAGAAATTTATAAAGCAGCTCAGAGATGTGCAGGGGAAATGTTCTCAGTGACATCATCAGAAAATGGGGGCTGAGGAGGCTGAAACCCCGGGAATTTGCACGCAGCTTTTAAAATATAATTAGTGATCTAACATCAACAGACGTCACTGGCTGTGGTAATGTCTGTGGCAAATAAATAACAGTGGAACACAATAAAACTCCCTGTAATGTACTCTGCTGTAATATTGATGGCAGCATATGGCAAACATCTGACAGCTGTTAAACAGATGTGGCAATTAGCAAACCTTCTGGTCATGCTGGTGAGATTATTATGCAACACGTTCTCCAGGAAAATCCCGTGGTTCCTCCTTTGTGGAGCTCTGCACGTGTGGAGTGCTGGGCTGCTGTCCCACTTAGGCACCATTGCTCACTAATTCCTCCTAACCCAAATTTTTTTATATTTTTTTTTTTTTTGGAGTTGCTGCCTCATAGAAGATTTAGAGAAATCCCGAATTTAAACAAGAACAATATCAATTCAGCCGTGGAGCAGATACTTCAATTATAATAGCTAATGGACAAATTGAGAGATAAAAAGACTTTTCTATCATGTTGAAATTCAATGAACAGTTTTCAATTAGGCTCTAAGTATAAAAGGGGAAAAAAGGAAGATACTGTTCCTTGATGTTAACATTGCAGGAGAAGATGAGAGTAACTTCACTTTTTCATTATACAGAAGAGGTGCATATAATGATGCATATTTAAATTATAAATCAGGTCACTATCTGCCAAATGAAAGCAATATCAATTAGAGCTGGGGTGGATCAGGCTTTAAAACTCCTTATATTTAATGACAAAAGTATGACTGTTACCCTCACCCAGCCAACAAAGGGATAATTTAAGGCAGTAAGAAATCAAAGAGTGATGTCACAAAAATAAGCCCTCACAGCTTTTTGGATGGGATTATTATAATTAATAGACTTCCAATGACTTTTTTTTATATTTTTTTGCGGGTTATGGGCTTTCACAAAAGCATTTATTGCAGGCATAAAATATATAAAGCTCTAAAGAGTGGGTTTGAGGAAGGTTGACTTGAGGGTCCTTAGCCTTTCTACTCCAGTAATTCCTGTAAAATCAGAGTTTCATTTATAGGCTCAATTTATAACGTTGAATTTATGCCAGTTCATCTGATATCAATCATGATAATAGCATGATCTATTGTATGTCACTTGTGCTAATGCAAATTAAATATCATTACATTACAAAAAAGCCTTATGTTAAAATAACACCCAATGTGTAACTTGAACCAAAAAAATTAAGGATGAATTAGCAATTTGGGCTGCTCCTATGTACAGATAATAAACGTAAACCCTTGCATATCTTATCTACAAAATTATACAGATGCTGAAAAAAGGAAAGCTAAGCAGAAAATAAAATAGATTAAGGTTTGTGTAGCAAGATTAACACTGATTTTCCCTCCTCATTGTAGTTAAGGTCAAGTAGTGAGCAGTTTATTATCTTCCTTTTAACCACTGTGGTTTTGAACCTCTGGCTTTGACACAGCAGTCCTGGGAATCAGCTTTTAAAAATCTCCAGATTTGCAAATGTGCTGGTTTGAATCCCCCAATGTCTTTATAAATGACATCCTCACACACTCATCACGTTAGCTGTGCATTTGGCTGGGAAACTCTCCGATTCAGGGCAGCTGAAATGATGAGTACAGCCAGGTAAGATAGCCCTGAGATTAAAGTGCACCCAAAGATTTTGCTGCAAATTGTTAAAAATTGGTTCTTTTTGAGTCTCACTGCAGTCCCTGTTCTCTCTCCCACGCTGATGTGGCAGGACACCCTGCCTAGATGAAGTAAGAGACATTTCCAAGCATAATTGCAGGCAATTTTCCACATAAAATTTGGGAATATCTGCGATGTTTGTGCGGATCTTCATGCTGTAAATGTCCTGCAGATTTAGGCAGAACGAGCATTTATCAGCTGTGTCTCCTGAGTGTTCCACACCATTTACACAGATTAAACCCACAGTGGCTGCTCTGCAGCCTCTTCTGGAAACCAGGAGCAAGATCTCTTTGCTTGGGAATGTCTGTGAGTTCTCCTGGCCTTGAAGCCCTGTTACATTTTTGGTTACAGATCAGACATTTTCCCGTTTCCTGTGATGATCAATCCGTGCTGGGGTGGGCAGAGCTGTGGCTCTCCGTGCTGAGGTTCAGGAGAGCTCTGTGGATGTTGTGTCAGCTGTGAGCATCGTGGCTGAGCACCTTGCCATCATCCCCACATCCAGCTGTTCTCTCAGTAAACCATGGAAAATGGGCTGCTTTCCTCCCTCAGCGGGGAGTGAAGGGCAGGGGGGCCCAAAGCTGCTGCAAGAGGTTTGGGGGTCACCAAATTGTCCCTTCCAGTAGCTGAAGGGAGCCTAAAAGAACATGGAGAGAGTGATAGACAGGGGGGAATGGCTTCAAACTGCCAGAGGAAAGGCTGATTTCAGAGATTAGGAAGAAATTGTTCCCTGTGAGGGTGGGGAAACCCTGGAATAGAATTCCCAGAGCAGCTGTGGGAATAAAAACATTCCCAAACCTCCTGAATCCCCATCCAGCGCTGCTGTCCTGGGGTCTGGGACCCTCCATGGAAACAAAAAATAAGCTGATAACTTTTAAAGAGGAAGGAAGGAGGGAAGGAAGGAGGGAGGGAGGGAAGGAGGGAGGGAGGGAGGGAGGGAGGGAGGGAGGGAAGGAAGGAAGGAAGGAAGGAAGGAAGGAAGGAAGGAAGGAAGGAAGGAAGGAAGGAAGGAAGGAAGGAAGGAAGGAAGGAAGGAAGGAAGGAAGGAAGGAAGGAAGGAAGGAAGGAAGGAAGGAAGGAAGGAAGGAAGGAAGGAAGGAAGGAAGGAAGGAAGGAAGGAAGGAAGGAAGGAAGGAAGGAAGGAAGGAAGGAAGGAAGGAAGGAAGGAAGGAAGGAAGGAAGGAAGGAAGGAAGGAAGGAAGGAAGGAAGGAAGGAAGGAAGGAAGGAAGGAAGGAAGGAAGGAAGGAAGGAAGGAAGGAAGGAAGGAAGGAAGGAAGGAAGGAAGGAAGGAAGGAAGGAAGGAAGGAAGGGAAGGACTCAGCACAGCCCTTGCAGCGTTCTGTGGCACTTTGGGCAATACTTTCTCCAAGTTTTGCACAAATAACTGCACTCCTTAGAGGTGGAGAGGAAAAACTCGGGAGATCAAACCTGGCACGAGGCTTTGCACATCTCCTGTTACACACAGCAGCCTGATCTGCGGAAGCATATTCATTATTTCACGTTTTTCCTCCTTCAAATGGTGGCACTGCTTGTTTCAGAAGCAGAACTGACACTCTTCACTGCTCATCGCTACAGATGTTAGAGAGATTCTTTAATGTTGGAAGGAAACACAAACCTCCTAATGGAGATCTTGGCAGCTAAGTGAAAGGAAAATAAGATTGTTTTAAAATATATTTATAGGTCTTTTAACACATATATACTCTGACAGTGATCTGGGAGTTTAAAAAGTCTATTATTAAATTTGTTTTAACACCTCTGTTTACAAAGTTTTGTGTGCTCCTTTCGTTACCTGCTTCATGTAGTAAAATTCCAGGTTTTCCATTGCATTTGGACAAACCTCAGCTTATTTTCATGGACCTCTTGGAAACTTTATCCCAAGTTAAAATAAACCCAGAGCTAGTGCTGAGTTTAACCCTTTGCCACGAGATGAAGCCCAGTGTTTACAGCCTCCAGAAAGCTCTTAGATCTTCATTTCTGTTTCTATCTGATAATTTCAAGCTGTCTGTGACACAGCAGTTCCTGAGGTGAGCAGAGCATGATCCACACCTGCCCTCTCACTCCCTCATCTGCTGCACTTTAATCTCATAAGGTTCAAACCCGTGGCTGTGGCTGCCAGGTTGTCCTGGTTATCCCAAAACCTTCATCCCCATTTCTGCTGGGAGCCTCCAGTGTCACACAGGGACAGGATAAACCAGCTGTAAGGGGTTTTTATGGCTTTCCCTCTAACACCAGGCACTGGCTGGAGTCTTCAGGAAACTTCACCCACACATCTGGTTCCAGGTGGGAATTCTGCCTTAGAAAATGCCAAGTTCTGGGGTATCTTCCCATTCCAGAGGAGCTGACAGCCCCAGTCAAACCCCTCTAAATGTGCCCTGGATTTCCCATGAATTATTCAGTCTGCAAATAATTTATTAGGTGAATTTAACCCCCTTTTTCTGTTCACAGATTGCCCCTGAGCATCTTTCAGCTTTCTCTTTGAAATTATTAAGCGGGTATTTTTAATGAATAATTTTGAGGATCAGACTCTCCACGACACAGAACTGCTCAGATCTGTCTGAGGGGCCTCTGTGCTGCTCTTCAGGTGTGACAGGGCTGGGGGTCTGCCTCAGAAACCTCAAAAAAGGGTGAGGAGACAGGTCAGAGCTGCAGCATTTGTGGTTCTCAGAGCTTGGGAGATGGCCCAGCAGCAGAGCAGCCACAGCCCTGGCTCCTGTGCTCCTCACCTGGCTGGGAATCCTGTCCTGCAGGGGACACCAGCAGCTCTGAGGGTGCTGGACCCCAAACAACCAGCAAAGGTCCTTGGCAGCATCCTCAGAATGCAGAAATGAACAGAAATGTGGTTTGGAACTGCACAAAACAGGGCCAGAAGCTTCTGCCAGAGGTTTCCCTGTTTGACAGGAGGAGCAGGAGCTCCAAGGAGCTGATAGGAAACCCAGAGCTAGCAGAAACTCTCCAAAACTCTCAGCAAGGTCACAGAGCAGGCTTTGGTTTGGGTTGGTAGAAGCCACAGATGCCCTCCCAACTAATTCCATTCATTGGGAATAAGAACAGAGGGAAGATGGAGTGGAAAAGAGCAGCATCAAAAGTGCCAGCACCAGGAAAAGATAAAACCAAATCAGTATTCAAATTACATGCGTGTCTCAATTTTGCTTTGTTATTGTGTCACTATTTTGAAAAGCCCAAATTATGCTCATAAAAACTTAAGCTATCCATACATATGTATGAAAGTGCTCAGCTTCAGCAGGGCTGAGACAGACAAATCTGGGAGTGGGATTCTTTTCAGGCTGTGAGAAGCAAATAATAATCAAGTGTAGTTGAGTTGTGTGAGATATTGGGCCTGGAACCACCTCCTTTGTCTTGTTCTCCTCCAAGAGACGAGGAGGAGTCTGAAGGAATTTTGCTGTCCCAGCTGGGGACTCATTCCAGAATCCAGTGAGGACAGTGGCAAATTGGCATTGAATTCAGTGGCTGGGACTGGGCTTTGTTCCCATCCTGCTGCAGTAACTCAGCCTTGTCCTGACACAAGTTCCTCAGGAGTTTGGGGATGGAGCAATTCCTGTAGGACAGCTTTGACAAGTGGGACATTCCAAACATGTTTAGTTGTAAATTTATAATGGAGATGTAATTTTTATAATAATGCTTTCTCCACAGTTGGATGGATCTCATCTTGAACACACTTTTTTCTTCCTGTTGTTTTGTTTTTTTTTGATATTCACTTCTCATTCCATAAAGCCATGGAAAGGTTATTTACACAGAAACAAACCCAGCCTCAAACGTGCCTGTTGAAAGCATTTCTGTGCGAGAAGGAAAAGCCAGGGAAGCATATGCTATGGGAAATAAAAATAAAGCAACAAGAGCAGCTGAAGAGGAGGGAAAGGAAGATGTCAGTGGTGCCTGTGTCATCCCCAGGCAGCAGCCCCAGAGCTGGGGGTCTGCAGGGGAGCTGTGGGGGTGAGAGCAGCCACGGGGATCCTGTCCCTGCCAAGCTGAGCAGACAGGGAAACCACACAATTCCAAAGGGAATTGGGAGATTTGTGCTGCTGTAAAGCACAGAATGCCTTGGAGGATTCCCAGCAGCACGGGGAGGTGACAGCTGCTAAAGGCAAGAGGGGAGCAAACACCCAAATTTGGGTGAATTTCTCTTTGTTTTCCCATTCAAACCAGGTCAACTCAGAACTGTTTGATTCCCCCACCTTAATCTGCTTTAACAGAAACACAAAACCCCAAAGCCCTGGGACTCTCCCAGCCCTTGTCCACCTCCAGCTCTGATCTTACAGCACTGGCACTCAAAAACCCTCCCAGGGATGTGGCTGATGGCAAACATGGCAGGGTGGAGTTCATCTGTCCCAGTGCTGAGCAGTGATTTACCTGGCACTGTCTCATCCCTGCTGCAGCTCTCCGTGCCTCCTCTGCCTAAAACACCTCCAGGCTCCTCTCCCTGCCCTCTCCTCTGGGATTCACAGCCTCTCCCTCCTCCTCTTGCCTTCAGGAGATCCATTCTGTACAAACTTCCCACTGTTGGAGAGCCAAGGCTTGGGTCAGTGTGAGAGCTTGGACTCTAATTCAGAGAATTTGAGGCAAACCAGCACAAATCTATAAAACCATTACCAGGTTTGCTAAATGGATATATTTCACCACTTTTCCAAACTTTGGTGACTGAATTGTCTTGGAACGCAGCCCCAGGTTTGATTAGAGCCTGGTAAGATAAATATTCAATAATAACACCTGTAATAAAAATGGGGAGCGTAGCTCCACCCCTTCCTTCAGGAAAATTTTATCCCACTAAATGATTGCAAAGTAGCCCCAATTCCAAGAGCCTCTGCTTCAATCTTCAGCACATTTCTGGGGAAGATTAGAATATTCTCCCCTGTTCTGTGATGAATTAGCTGTGTTTGGTCATATTTTGTGAGGGGGGCAGGGGGAATTACCATATCACTGTATGCACAAGAGATCAAATGTATGATTAAAAATATTTATAATACTGATGTGGAAAAGAATGATATGTTAAACAGATAAGCGTATAATAATGCATGTCTTACCCATAAAATTTAATTTATCCCTTGGGCAGGGCATAAACTTTGCTCAAGAACAACATGTTTTCCATCTATAGATTGCAGAGCTAAACTGCTTAATTTTACAGCAAATTGATCACTGCTGTAATATTTCAGGAGCAAAATGATCCTCAACAGTCAGTTCAGTTTCAAAAGCCCAAATTTATAGTTCTGCCTCTGATTTAGTGATAAGGTTTTTTAACATATTGGGCATTTCATCACTTTCTATCGGGAGTCAGCGTTGCACCAACAAAGAAATATTTTTTGAAATCAACAACAACAACAATAAAAAAAGGGCCATAAATAATATACATCCAACTGACAGAAGAGTTTAATATTCCCTTCAGACTGGGAGGAGATTACTCAGGTTCCTGTCCTTGTAAACACTCGTCCTGTACAGGGGATGTGCTGCTCTGCTCCCTTGGTGGAATCGCTCCCAAATCCCTTCCCAACTGCTCAGGAAACTCTTCCACTCATTTCCCCGAGTGGCCCAACTTCATTTCACCCAGTGCAAATAAAATTTAGTGGATCTAAAGTTACTTGACACTTTTGATATGTTTAAAATAAATGTAGAGAGATTTAATGATGTGAAAGTTCATGACTCAGTAAAAATTGCTCCCTAGCCGGGGTCTGAGGATAGACACCTATAAAACCAAATTATTATAATCACAGGAGCCAGGAGAAAAAAAGTAGGCCCTGCTGAGCTCTATTCATGGAGTTTTTGCATTCATTATGCTCCTCTAGTTATGAAACAAAGGGACCAGGTAGGCTGAAATCTCAGAAGGTTTTCTCAAGTAATTCTTTGCAGCAGCTTTTTGTGATTACTACGGTGAATTTTTAGAAATCCGATCCACGTGGCAGGAGGAGAGGAACGAGGCAGGTCTGCCTCACCTCTGTGTGGTTGTGAGCGCTCATTCTTGAGCAATAACTCATTAATTAGGGACAAATTGGTAAATTCCTGGCAAAGGGAAAGCGAGGGCTTGGGTTGGATTTGCTCTCTGGAGCAGAGAGCGTTGCTCAGCCGCCTCTGGCACGAGTGGCTGGGAAATATCCCAGGCAGAGGCTTCGTGTGGGATGCACAGGGCAGGATTTCGAGGCTGAGTCCTCTGGGTGTGACAGAGGAGAGGAGCAGCTTCCCAAGCCCCAGAGCTGCCCCATCCCTGCTGGCCCTGCCCAGCAGCTCCTGGGCACATCCCTGCACTCTGAACATCTCTGCACACTGAACAAACATCCCTGCACACTGAACATCTCTGCACTCTGAACATCCCTGCACTCTGAACATCCCTGCACTCTGAACAAACATCTCTGCACACTGAACATCCCTGCACACTGAACATCTCTGCACTCTGAACATCTCTGCACACTGAACTTCTCTGCACTCTGAACATCCCTGCACACTGAACATCCCTGCACTCTGAACATCCCTGCACTCTGAACAAACATCTCTGCACACTGAACATCTCTGCACACTGAACATCTCTGCACTCTGAACATCTCTGCACACTGAACAAAGATCTCTGCACTCTGAACAAACATCTCTGCACACTGAACATCCCTGCACTCTGAACATCTCTGCACACTGAACATCCCTGCACACTGAACAAACATCTCTGCACTCTGAACAAACATCTCTGCACTCTGAACATCTCTGCACACTGAACAAACATCTCTGCACACTGAACTTCTCTGCACACTGAACATCCCTGCACACTGAATATCCCTGCACACTGAACAAACATCTCTGCTCTCTGAACATCTCTCCACACTGAACAAACATCTCTGCACACTGAACTTCTCTGCACACTGAACATCCCTGCACTCTGAACATCTCTGCACACTGAACAAACATCCCTGCACTCTGAACATCTCTGCACTCTGAACATCTCTGCACACTGAACATCTCTGCACTCTGAACATCTCTGCACTCTGAACAAACATCCCTGCACACTGAACATTCCTGCACTCTGAACAAACATCTCTGCACACTGAACATCTCTGCACTCTGAACATCTCTGCACTCTGAACATCCCTGCACACTGAACATCTCTGCACTCTGAACATCCCTGCACACTGAACACTGAACATCCCTGCACTTTGAACATCTCTGCACTCTGAACATACCTGCACACTGAACATCCCTGCACACTGAACAAACATCCCTGCACACTGAACATCCCTGCACACTGAACATCCCTGCACACTGAACATCTCTGCACACTGAACATCCCTGCACACTGAACAAACATCCCTGCACTCTGAACATCCCTGCACACTGAACATCTCTGCACACTGAACATCTCTGCACACTGAACATCCCTGCTCTCTAAACATCCCTGCACTCTGAACATCCCTGCACACTGAACATCTCTGCACACTGAACATCTCTGCACACTGAACATCCCTGCACACTGAACATCTCTGTGTTCAAAGAGATGATTTCCCAAAGCTGCTGTTGCCTTTCTGCAGGAGCTGCACACTGACCTGGACACACGAGTGCAGACACAGTAATTAGGGCGTTTGCTTGGCCCTGATGTTTCTTTGGAGGCTTAAAGGGTAAAATGTCTCAGTGCACAGTGTGAGGGTCTGTTTCTCATGGCTCTGCTGTACAATAAAAACAAGAGAAAGGGAAGGATCAAATGCCAGCAGGTTTTTTTTTCTTTGGTGCGTGAGCAAAACAATAATTAAGGGTGCATATTTCACCTGCAATTATTTACGACTGGAGTTTAGATCAGGGAGATGTCTAAATCCCTGATGGAAGCTCCCAGTCAGAGCTGCAGACGCTGTGTCTGGCCACAGTCTGCTTGGCTCGATGGGATTGTGCTGGGGAGGAAGATGCCAAGCACTCTGGCTCCCTTTAAAATCTGAGCAAAAGATTTCAGCTGCAGGCTCAACTGATTTAAATGTTCTTCATCAGTCAGAAATATCCATTAATTGTCCAAGCACGGAATCCCTCCCACATCTCTGCTAACGAGCACTTACACAAATAATTCAGGAACAGGGTCCTTTTCCTCAGCTTGTGCACTTTTACTGAGAACAGTGGATAGAAGGTGATTTGTGGTAGCCAGTATTTCAAAAGTATTTTCTAAGGCTCAAAATGCAGCTTTGGAAATACACCTGAGTTTTCTAATGGAAGAATGCACTCGAGGTTGTGAATCTTCTTTTAATTGCAGGGTTAAGTGTAGGAAATCCTTTACCAATCAGTTGCAATTAAAGAAGAACTGGCTCTGTGCATTTTTGTGGATTTGTTTTGCTTCACATCGTCTTTCTCAGGTGCTTTTCACATTAAACCCCTTCCCTAGGATTGGAGTTTTGCAGTTGTGCTGAAAGACCTGCTCAGTTCTTCTGCACCTGGGAGCTGCAGAAAGCGCAGGGAGAGCCAGAAATGCGGGCTGTGCTCCAATAATGAGCTCTGTGTCCCTCTCTTGGAACTGTCCTCCTCCAGGGAACCTCCCAGAAAGCCATCAGCACCTTGCTGGGCACAAATCACATCCTGGACAGGTGTCAGTGAGTGTCCAGTGAAATATTTAAGGAATGTTTGTGTTTTTTCTGGCTGTGTCAGCCCCCAGATCCTGAGCTGAAAATCAGTGAAACTGCTGTGTGCAGAGCCCATGCTTTGAAATGCAGAATTCGAGGGCAGGCTGTGAGGAGAACGGGCTCACATTTGCTCTGCAGGGGGAGGAACTGGCAGGCAGAGCAGGTTTGGACAGTGCCTTGCACACAGGATCACAGAATCCACACAGAATCCCTGAATTTGGAAGGGAGCTCTGGAGATGCTCCGTGCAGCCCCTGGCCAGGCAGGCTCACCTGGAGCAGGTGGCACAGGTGGCACAGGGAGATCTCCAGAGAGGGAGGATCCAGCCCCTCCCTGGGAAGTTTTCCTGCTTGCTGAGCTGGAGCTGGCTGTGTTTGGGTTCCTGGCCGTTCATCCTGGCACTGAGCAGAAGCTGCTGCCCTCCTCTGCTCCTGCCAGGCACAGCTGAACCTTCCCTGATGGCTGCTGGGACAGGGCTCTTGTTTCCCTGGGAAAACTGCTGGAGAGGAGGAGATACAGGGAGGAGCAAATGGAATTGAATGGATTCAAGGAGGTTTCAAACCCAGCTTCTGAAAGAGGCTGTTCTGGATCTGGAGCAGGTGTGTGCAAAGGGAGAAAGCCCCACATGGATATTGCCAGGAGACAAAGAGAATTGAGGCTGCAATCTGATATTGCATCCCTGCAAGTGAGCCGTGCAAATAAAGCTGCTCCTGCACTTGTTATGGGGGAAATAAAGTCACTTTACTATAAACCCCACATTGCATCCTTTGGTGGATATATATATATAAGTGTATGTTATTCCAAATTCAAATATTTATGATCACATAAACATTCCATGATCTTGGCTATTACTTTCAGAACAAACATTTTAATTTTCAGATGTCATATTTGTGAAAGCTGTATTTTGAGTAAGGAGAGACAGACCCAGTGTCTTTCCAGGTATCCTTGCTTAGCAAACACAAGGCACGTTTAAATTTCTTTTAGCTCTACAACGTTCACCTGCTGAAACATTTACAACTCTCCTATTGAAAAACAAAAAAAAAAGCTGTAGGAGGAAATAAAAAGCAAATGTGTGTGTTTGGATGAACTGGGGATGTCTGAAGTGCATGCCAGTATGTAGAATTAGATTTATGAGGCTGGGGTATGTGTGTGACCTTCAGAGCAAACTTCAAGGGTCTGTGTGAGCAGAGCAGGGGGATTGTGAGTGCCCTGTGAAATCACAGAAATCACAGAAATCACAGAAATCACAGAAATCACAGAAATCACATCTCCCAGCACTGCAGCTTCGCTAGGAGCCCTTCCCAAATTCATCCGAATGGAAGACAAAATAATAAATTATAAAATATTAAGCACAAATGAGCCTTTTGCCTTGTCTAGACAGTCTGGATCAGATTTTCAAGGGAAAGTTATAAGAAGACGTTATTGGTGCCAAAAGTCAGCTTTTGTGTATGCAAATGGGTGGTTATTCCCAAGGCTGCGAGTGCATTTCCAGAGATTGTCTCAGGTTCAGCTGCCAGCTCGGCTGAGCTGCATTTTCCAGCCTCTCAGCACTCACCCCTGCACTCACATTCCCAGGAGAGCTCGGCAGGGCTGTCCCAGCAGGGTGGGATCTGTGGGGCACCTGGAAAAAGCTGCCTCTTCCCCATGGAATTAAACAGAAGCAAACAGACACAGGGGTCTGGTGTGAGCAATGAACACAGATCCTGCCTTCAGCTGCTCGGAAAATTTGCCTGTGAGTCTCACTCTGTTCATAATTGTTGATCCTGATCAGTTCCCAGGGGGTGAGAATCCCTTCCACTCCAGGAATAAAGCCCCAAACCAGGTGAGTTTTGCCTGCTCACTCCAACCACAGGAAAACTGGGAGGTGTTTGAGGCTGATGCCAGGATCTGGCTGTGCCAGGGGTTCCTGTAGCTGTGGCTCTGCTGCTTTTCCCTGCAGCAGCACAAACACAGCCCTGCCTGCCTCTCACCTTGGCATTTCCATCCCCTGCCCTTCCTCCCGCTGCCTTGCACTCACCATCTTCAGGCAGGAGTTGTGTTTGCTCCTGGGCTGCTCCTGCTGTCCTACATACGTCAGGAACTTTCTGCAGACTCAGGCTCTCTTCCCTCAAGAGTTTTCTATTGTCATCACTTCTGAGCTCCACTACAGTTGCTGCCCCTGTTAATTCCCTTAAAAAGCTGCTCAGTTTTGTGTCACCAGCAGGGCTGTGCTGCCTTTGGCTCTCAACAGAAAACCTGGCCACAAAAACCTCTTGGCTGATAGGTCACACACACAAATACAAATATTACAATCTTAATTAGTTATTATCTGGCAGAGTGCTTTTGTGGAGATACTCTTTGTTAAATATTGTAAATACCACAATACTCCCCAAAAGAAATACTTCCATTGCATTTTTATACATTTTTGTGCCCCTGCTTTTTCAGCTCTTTCAGAGTTTATCCCAGGACATTACAGAGGAGAGATTTTCATAGACACAAATGGGAATTAAGTGTCCAATTCAATTGACTTTTAATTGGAGTTGAACAACTAGAAAGCCTTTGAAGAACTCTGCTACACTGAACCTCTTAATTTACCCTGAACCTGTTTGTTGATGAAAATCCCACTCCTCGGCAGCTGGAGGGAGAGGTTTCTTTTTGCTCCAGTGGCCACATTATCATCCACAATTATCCAAGGAGTTTGGTGTTAGCACAGTTCACATCTGGCTGAGAAATAAACTTCCTCTAATTTTTCACCTCATGGTCAAAACTACAATGAGCAGGAAAATCAGTAATTTTAAAATCATCCTTATTTTTAGCAAATAAGTTATTCTATGTTTATTTCAAACATGATTTCCTATTACTAAAAATATCCCTGTTTTGCAGTAGAAATGGACAAGTGGGGATATTTTTAGTAAAAGGAATATTTTGGAAGTTATTTAAGTTATAGTTGTGCTCATTAAGACAGACCTTAACAAAATCCAATTGCTGATTAAAAGAATTTCAGAAAGTTTCATAATTTTTCCCGGTTCTTTTTGAGCTTTCTGATACATATAAAAATAAATAAAACCAAATTTTAATAGATCAGAAAGTCAGACATCCAACCCAAACCTGTTACCAGTGAGGAGTCAAAAAGAGAACTCAATTTTGCATCTCTGAGAAGATGAGCAGGATTTCAGAGACTCTGGCTCAAGTCACAGAAGATGTCCTAAAACAAGGATGACAGAAACACTTTTTTTCCCCCCCACTTTCTCTCTCATTCTTCCCTCAAATCCTTCCTGTTTGCTGTGTTTCTGTCAGTGTGGTACCCGAGGTGCTGAGCCAGTCCCTGGCACGGGGCAGATCCTCCTGGGTGCTGTGGGTGTGTTCCCTCCACCTGCAGAAAAACATCAAATTCAGCTTTCACTTCCTTCCTTTGCATTCCACATCTCCTGCAGCAGATAACGGGAGACAAATGCACTTTCATTGACAAAGCCTCACAGGAAGCTTTGGGGTGGAAAGGATATTTGGTGATGGTATCTGGAGCAGTTTGTCCCCTCTGCACCGTGGCAGGATTGATTGTTTTATCAGGAAATGATCCCTGATGGATGACTATTGGGCCTGGGCATCAGTTAAAAGTGAGGATGATAATTCAGTTTTACTGATGCCACTGAAAGGGGAAGTTAATCTATTAAATTGTTTAGGAGTTTTACAATTCCCCATGAAGTGTTTAAAGCAGAGCTTCTCCACCTTTGCCACTGCCTGACCTGCTCTTTCCTCTTCTCCTCCTTTTTACCCACACATGGAGCACGGAATTAACCTGCTGGCCTCCAGCAGAGCCTGCAGGAGCCAAGGTGATCCTTCCCCTGTTAGGGACAGGAGGGATCTCACACACATCAAAAGTAATGGGGACGTTTGTTCTGGGATTACAAATTGCAGGGGCTGGAAATGGGAGGTGTTCTGGCTCATGTTTAATGTCTGGGCTTGGATCCTGCCTGCTCAGGGTGTGCTCCTGCTCTGCCTTTACCTGCACCTGGCAGGACCTTTCCTGCTGGGAGCACAGCCTGGAGCCTTTGGGGGCTGTGGGTACATCCCATGGGATTCATCCCCCTGCTCCTGGAACGGGATCATGGATTGGATTGGAAGGGACCCAAAAATCACCTCATCCCAGCCCTGTCCTGGCAGGGCCAGCTCCCCCTGTCCCAGATGCTCCAGCCCCAGTGTCCAGCCTGGCCTTGGGCACTGCCAGGGATCCAGGGACAGCCCCAGCTGTGCCAGGGCCTCTCCTCCCTCCCAGGAAAGGATTCCCTCCTTATCTCTGTTCTAAACCTCCTCTCTGTTGGTTTGAAGCCGTTCCCCTGGTCCTGTCCCTCCATCCCTTGGGAATCCTCTCTCTCCATTTTCCTGCAGCTCCTCCAGGCCACCCTGAGCTCACCCCAAAGCTTCTCCTGTCCAGGTGAGCAATCCCAGCTCTCCCAGCAGAGCTGCTCCATCCCTCTGCTCCTCCTGGAGCCTCCTCTGGACCCTCTCCAGCAGCTCCAGGTGCTGCTGTGCTGGCCCCAGGGCTCCAGCAGAGTGTGGCTGGCATGGGGTGCAGCCCCAGCCTCTTGGGGTACAGATCTGTGCCTTTTGGGGACAGCTCCTCCCCTGAATGATGCCCTGTGCCACCTGAAAGGCAAAGCCTGTGCAGAGCCAGCCCAGCCCAGAATGATGAGGCGCAGGGACAGATGGAAATGAGAGGAAATTAGAATAAAAGAAATTAATATTTGACGTGTACAAGCATATGCACATAAATATAAATACATTTATAGCTAAAATCAAATAGTTTTTCCCCAGAGTGAGTGAGCTGTAGCTGCTGCTTGGGTTGTGCTGTCACTCCTGGAGATGATTGCAGAGCCCCTCAAATTGCAGCACAGCCTTTTACCCACCCTGGTGCCACCCATCTTCCCTCTGTGTCAAATGTTGATTAGGGAGGTCTCTGAAAGCTCAGCAGAGGAAAAAGCTGGAAGACAGAATTATGATAATGGAGAGAGACAAAGGTACAGAAGAAAGGGAATGGATATTATCAGCATGTTACATTTGTGTGCAAGGAGCCAGACAGGATTAAGCTGTTGTGAATAATGCAGCTGACAACTGCAATGAAGAAAATTTGCCAGTGTTGGACTCCACCCCAGAGTACCCAATTTATCCCATACCTGACATCGTGGGCCAGGGGTGGGATGCCTCAGAAATTCAGCTACAGAACCATAACATCCCAGAATGGTTTGGGTTGGGAGGGACCTTGAACCTCATCTCATTCCATGGCAGGGACAGTTCCCCCTGTCCCAGGAGCTCCCAGCCCCTCCAGCCTGGCCCTGGGCACTGCAGGGACCAGGGGCAGCCCCAGCTGCTCTGGGAAAGCCAAGGAAGAGTTCCCTGTTTGCCCCTCAAAATCACCCCAGCAACAAATCCCACACTGCTCTGTCCCCTCCTGGCCAGGTTTCAGAGAGGATGAAAACTGAGCAATGGCAGGGGGGGAAGTATTTAAAAATAAACAGAGAAGCCAAAGTTGGGGAGGGGTCACTCAGAGGGACAATGGTCACAACCAAAGCTCCTCTGGGGACACTTTTTCCTCTCAATGAGCTGAGCAGGCACTGCCTAAACTGTGCTCAGGTATCACTGGCAGGGCAGGATTAGGTCAATTAATAGAGATATCAGGGTATTTTCTCGGCTGAACAAGTTTTCACTGGAAAATATTCAGTATTTAAACCAATTTCTTGTGTGGAAAGGCAGAAGTGTTTGCCAGGAGGATTTTCTGAGCCTCAAGGAGATTTTCTAGTCCATAGCAAAGCCACAGAACCAGTGGTGGGTGAGTGACTCCCCAGCACCAGGGATGGGAGTTCAAATGCCTCCATGAGGTTGGTTGCTTGTTAAAATTCATCTTTTGTAGGTCCTCCTGACAGAGCAAATAGAGAACTGAAGTAGAAATCCCAATTTCTGGAGTATTTCTCAGTGCATTCTCTGAAGCTGCTGTGGCTGGGTGAGAGGCCCCAGCCCCTCACCCCAGCTCTGCTGCTCCTGGGCAAAGGAGCCACTGTCAAGTGGCCACCTCAGGAAATAGAAAGGAAAAGGAAATGAAAAGGTTTGTTGCTGGTTTTGGTGGCAGGTCAAGCAGAAACGTGGTGCTGTTATTCCCCTCTCAGCAGGGTAAGGGGTGCTAATGGATCCAGGGGACCTCAGTGCTGGCTTAGCTGCAAATCCCCCTCCCCATCCTCACACTGGCCAGCACAAAGGGGAATAATTGGGAATAACAGGAAAAAAAAAATCAATGTTTGGGGACGTGTTTCTGGCCTTTGCAGAGCTCAGACCCCAGACATGGAGTTCCTGTGAAGCAGAACCAGAAAATCCTGGTCCCTTCCCACGGGCAGCACTGAAACTCCTGCACAGGCAGGTGAGCGAAGATCCTTTTAAATCAGAGCTTTCCAGCTTGGTACAAGTCTTTTGGAACAGTAATTTTGCTTTCTGAACTGCACTGGGGAAAAAGCAGGGGATCTTCAAGGAAGCATTTTTAAGCAGTGATAACAAAATCAGAGTGATGGTGCCTGTTCAGGGGGCAAAGCAACCTTTGCCTCAGATCAAAAATACTGGGAAAATAAATAAAAATGTCTAAACAACTGAAACTGAGCCCAAACCCTCAATTCAGCCTTTGCAGATTTCCACATTACTCGGTGGAGAGAGGAGAAAGAATCAATGAAAATGACAATTAATAAATCTATGGGGAAGAGGTGGTTCAGATGAAGTAACAGCCTAAGTGCAATTTTGCCTCAAATGGAGTAGAACCTTTCCTAACTTTCAGAAAAGTTTAAAGCATTTTTTCTACAAGGCAGGATCCTGGGAGTGAGGGGTGCTCCTGGCACATCTCAGCAGGATCCAGGGATCCAGGTGCTCTCCTGGCACATCCCACCAGGATCCAGGGATCCAGGTGCTCTCCTGGCACATCCAGCAGGATCCAGGTGCTCTCCTGGCACATCTCAGCAGGATCCAGGTGCTCTCCTGGCACATCCTGCAGGATCCAGGTGCTCTCCTGGCACATCCCAGCAGGATCCAGGGATCCAGGAGTGCTCCTGGCACATCCCAACAGGATCCAGGGATCCAGGTGCTCTCCTGGCACATCCAGCAGGATCCAGGTGCTCTCCTGGCACATCCAGCAGGATCCAGGTGCTCTCCTGGCACATCTCAGCAGGATCCAGGAGTGCTCCTGGCACATCCAGCAGGATCCAGGTGCTCTCCTGGCACATCCTGCAGGAGCCAGGTGCTCTCCTGGCAAATCCATCAGGATCCAGGTGCGCTCCTGGCACATCTCAGCAGGATCCAGGTGCTCTCCTGGCACATCCAGCAGGATCCAGGTGCTCTCCTGGCACATCTCAGCAGGATCCAGGAGTGCTCCTGGCACATCCAGCAGGATCCAGGTGCGCTCCTGGTACATCTCAGCAGGATCCAGGGATCCAGGTGCTCTCCTGGCACATCCAGCAGGATCCAGGTGCTCTCCTGGCACATCCAGCAGGATCCAGGTGTGCTCCTGGCTCAGGTGCCATTCGAGGGCAGCCCAGGCTGCTCCAGCCCGGCTCCTGTGCCGCCTCTCCTGGGCTCTGGCCGGGCAGGGCAGGCTCAGCTCCGTGCAGGAGCTCACAGAGCCCCCCTGGTCAGTGAGGATATCCTGTGGGATAACGGGACTCAGCTCTTTTGGGACAAACATACAGGCAGAGACACACATTTTACATTTTTTCTCTCTTTTGTCAGGTCAGAAGAGGATCTCGGTTTGCTGAGTGCATCCTGAGCTGCTCTGTGCTGTTCCTCACGGCTGAAATGCCATTTTCCCTGTGCTGACCCCAACATGTGGAATAAGATCCCCCAGCATGGCAAAGCACACACTTTCTTCCCATCCTGTGCTTTTGCAGAATGACACAAATGAATCTTGCCCAAATCCACTCTGGGGCAGCAGCGAGGAGCCAGTGCAGGCTCAGGGGTACCTGGAGGAGCCCAGCTGGCCCTGCAGGAGCTCTGAGCATCCTCCCAGCCCTGGCAGCCACTCGCTGCAGATCTGGGCTGGAAGGGAGCTCTGGGGAGGCTGCAGTGCAAGGCAGCGTCACCAGGAACACATCCAGGAGGGGCTGGGACATCTCCAGAGAGGAAACCACAGCCAGACCCATCCACCATCCTCATCCCATGTGAGCTACAAGTGTGAGAGCAAGGGAAGAACACGGAGTTTCAGGTGTGTGGCTTCAATAATTTAAGCATCACGTGCCAGTGAGGTGAACATGAGGCAGCTCTTAATTTCCTCGCCAAAAATGTTTTCATTCCTTTTCCACTTCAGCTCATGGAAGATGGAAACTGAGGTTTTGCTGAGCTGTCCCTGGGTTGGGGAGTGTGTCTGGCCACAGCTCCCAGGGACAGTGACAAAAAACATCCTTTGAGTGCATTTCTGCTCCTCCAGATCTTGTCACCGACCCCATGTGCAGCTGCTGTGGTTAAGATTAGGGCTGCAATTATTTTTTGCTGACTCTGTGGGTCTGAGCTTTTGCAGCAGAATTTCTCTAGAGGGCAGTCAGGACTCGGAGCTGCCTTGGAATAAATAAATATATATATATATCTATCTTCTGTAGAAATGACAGATCATCTTTGCACAGCAGTAAAGGTTACAAGAGTGGGTGCACATGTTGCAGTGTAGGGTAGAACAGCTAAAAGCACATAAAGCAAACTGCACGCTCTTCCTTCTCGTAGCATCACCCAGATTTGATGTACTTGAAATTACTGAAAGCCTTCTGCTTTTAGTTGGGAGGAGAAAGGGCCTTTCTGTTAGGGAAGGTTCAGTTTGGGATAGTGGGGGGTTTGGAAACAGGGGAACAAATTGGGGAAATAAATCAGGGGTCCAAATGACAACCTTTGGGCTGGCCTGGACTTGCTCCTGTGACTCCAAACTGCTCCTTCCTGAAAACTGAGGTACCAAAGCCAGAGCTTGGTCCAAACACAGCATTTCTGATCATTCTCTGGCCCAGCATCACATTTAACAATGGCAAATGTGAGATACCTCTCTGAATTGCCTGCTGTGAAGGGTCTGAATCTGGATTTCACAGATTTCACAGACCAGCGGTGGCACTGAGGGTACAAACACTCTGGAGCTCTCCTGCACCTTCCCTGTCATCTCTGCACTCCCTAATTGAACGTGGTGCAGTGAGGGCACCTCAGGAGATGAAATCTTCCATCAGGACATCCCCAAACCCATGCAGGAAAGCAGGTGGCTGGGGATCAGCAATTATATCATGGCCAGCACTTGATAAAAATGTGCCCATACTTAAGTCCAAAATCGGAGCTGTTTGTTGGGCTTGGTGATGCCAGGAAGAGCAGGAGGTGTTTGTGTCCCCCCATGGTGCAGTTACAGGACAGAGCAGGGGTGATCTCTGTGCCAGGAGCATTTCCCCTGGGTTGAAGCAGGGCAGCTGAGGCTGGGTGGGAGCTGTGCTGCTGTCAGCAGGAGCAGGAGGCTCATTCCTGCTGGGGACTCTCCCTGTGAGGTGTGAGGGGAAAATCACACACAAACCTTGCAGATCCAGCTGTTTGCAGGGCCTGAACAGCACAGCTGAGCCCCAAAACTGGGCTTCACCTCGGGCTGCAGATGGGGAGGCCCTGATGGAAAAGGGGATTTACAAACAAATCAGGATTTCTCACCTGTCACAACAGCCAGGCTCCCCCAAAGCCCAGGGTTTGCTCAGGAGGGCACAGCAGCAGCAGCTCTGCTCTTTCCAGGTGTTTCATTCACTTCCCAGGCACGTGTCCATCCCTTCCTTTGGCACCTCTGGCGTGGGAACACAACCTTCCTCCTCCAGCAGCATCCCCAGAGCTCTCAGCTCCTTAAATCTCAACTCTTTGCCCAAGGACTCGGGTCAGAGACATCCCTCTCATGTCACATCTCTCCAAGGAATGTTTTCCCGCTGGTCCCTGGCTGCTCCATGCCCTGGAGCCTCTGGGATGCTCCGTGTGCCCCTTAAATCCCACCTCAGCCTTGGGATCTCTGCGGGGAGCGGGAGCTGCCTCTCCATCAGAGCATCCCAGGGCAGCCCTGCTGTGCCATCCTGGTCTGGGCACTTCAGGTGCTCAGCAGCAGCAGCAGATGTGCCAGTGCTACGCCAAAAATTAAAGTCTGGGGCTAAAATATCAGCAGGACACTTTAAATAAGCGACCGAGACACAATTTAAAAAAACCAGCTGGTTCAAACAGAGAATTGGGATGTTAGGAACAATGTGAGAGCGGGCTAGATTTTATTGTAATATTATGTTTTTAAGGAATACTAAATTTAGGATCTAAAGATGTTCATACTTGAATATATTTAAATAATTACTCTGTGAAATATTCATCCTACAATCTGTATTCTTGCTTTTCAGGTGTCTTAGCATCTCACAAATCTGCATTCCTGGCCTTAAAAAGTGTGTTTCTTGCCTGAAACAAATTTAAACAATAATGTAAGATGCCATGAAACTTGAAACCTCCTATGTCAAGTCAAGAGGAGACTCATCCCAGATAATTCCTTCCACATTTGGAAGAGAGTTTGGAGGTTTTAGCTCAGCTCCATCCATTCACCTGAGAGCTTTTCCATCTCCTCTCAGTGTCCTGCAGGCTGCAGAGGGGCAGAGCACGTTTCAGGTGTGGGTGACACCTGGATTTCCAGCAGCCCCAGCTCCCTGCAGGAGTTAGCACAGCCCTTGTGGCAGCACTGAAGAGATGATCTCGTGTAAAAACACCCAGATTCATTCCCCAGTGCCTCTCTGGAGGAGCAGCAGGTGTGGAGAAGGTGTAGAAATGGCACCAGGAGCAGTTTCCTGCGCCAGGGGTGGGTTTTGAAGGCAGAACTCTCCCCTGGCTGGCACTGAGGTAGAGCAGAGAATCACCCAGGATTCTCCTGAGAAATGGAGAATTTCACAGAGCCCTGTGCCCTGGTTCTCACTGGGGCACCCAAAGTGACAGCTCCACAAATGACCTGACAAAACCCTGTTTTTACTCACCCTGTGCCTGTGGTGAAGATCTCCATGCACATTTCCACCCAAAGCACTCCAGGAACCTTCCCACCACTCTTGGGTTATTCAGGACGAGCAGTGAGGCTCGTAAACAGGATAAGAACCCCTCCCAAAGAGGAATATCCACCCCAAACACACCTGTCCCAAAGGCACTGGCCCAGGGGCAGCTGCTGTTTGGGGTGCCCAGTGTAACTCAGGCACACTGTCTCCCAGGAAAAGCTTTCACTTAAGGGGCTGTGGTTTTAGGAAGGCTTTACACCCCACCTGTGCATGTGGATCATGGTCCTGGCTCAGTGAAAGCTGAGCCCAGCCAGCAGCAGGGCCTGACAGTGTTAGGGCTGTGAGCAGCTGGCTCACAGAAATAAGAAAATAAGAAATAAGCCCAGCCTTGGTAGGACAGTGAAGGCAGCCTGGGCAAAGCCTGTGCTGCAGCTTTGCTCCACAGAGCAACTGGCTGGAAAACAGGGCCTTGGAACCCCTGATTTGGACAAGAGCAAGTTCCTGTTCTCAGCTTCCAGTGGGCTTCTCTTCAGCCAGAGCATTCCCAAAAAAATCATCAGTTTGTGAGAGCCTCAGGCCAGCAAACACCTCATTCCATGCCCTGGGCTGCCCCAGGAGCACCTGGAGCCACCAGCCAGGCTGGGATCCATCACCTGCAGGTGCAGGCACCAGCAGAGCACACCTGGCTGTTCTTGGCTCTCCCCATGCCCCCTCCTACTGCTCCTGCCTCAGTTCCCCTCTACACAGCTGCAGAGGTGAGGGGTTTGCACAAAGCACTTCTACATCTCTGGAAAACATCTAAATGCCAAATGCAGTGAAAAGCATTTTCCTGGGCCGCTCAAAGTCAGTGGAAATCCACGCTGGAGCGTGGGTGCAGTGGCACTTTGGGAGCAGAGAGTGCTTTCCTCCAGAAATGCAGAGTTTGGAGGGGCTGGGGGGATCAGGTTTGGGGCTGGGGGCAGCCAGGAACTCGCTGGCAGAGCAGGGAGGGGAGGCTGGGTGATTTCAGAGGTACCTGCAGGGAGCTGTGTGCCAGCAGCCCAGCCTGGTGATTCATAAGCTGCTCGTCAGGAGCTGTTAAATATCTGCTTTTTGCCAACGCTCACTCTTTCAGTCTGCCAAAGATACTGGAGGAACAGTCGCTGTAAAAAATTTATAGTTTCTCTGGGGAAAACAAAAGCTTTTTGTGGCATAATACAAAATCATAAATTAATTTTTTTTTTTTTAATGAAGAAGTTACATCATGTTTTGATGTAATGTGATGCGGCAGGTCATGCTTTTAATTTTAATAAGCTTAAAAAAGAGAGAGTAATTTGGGAGATTTGGGAGTATAAATATTGTTTCTGAACCTGCATCTTCTCTTGGTGGAGGCTGGCGAGGGAGGTTCACCTCTGCCATCTGGGTTCAGGTCTTATTTCAGGAAAACAATCTGAACTGACTTTGGGAGGCAGCAGCAGCAGTTAATGAACTGAACTTCTACTGCACAGACCTTCCAGGAAAGTGCCAAACAGCACCAGCCCTTCTGTGGTTTTTGTCATGCTCAGGTATTGCTGTGCTTTAAAAACCTCATCATCCCCAGCTTCCCTTTTTGGGAGTTTTGGATTCCTTTTTGGGAATCTCCTGCAACTTGCAGTGGTTAAAACTGGCAGGCAGAGAGCTGCAGGGCTGTGTCCCAGCAGCATCCCAGGAGTGTGTTCCACACTGGGAGTGCAGGAGCAGCTGCAGGGCTCCCAGTGCCTCTCTGAAGAGTTGATCCTCACACAGTGGCACTCTGGGATTCCCATCCTGCTGCAGGCACCTGAAAACTCAGGGTTTTTGGCAGGGTGAGGCTGTGACAGACAGCAGAATTCATGGATCTTTAAACTGGTGTGAGCTCTCAGCACATCTGAGACTGTGAGTAGGTACAGAAAACTCTACCTGATGATCAGTAGAAGAAAGTGGACAGCCCCTTTTTTCTGCAGGAAAAAAAAATAAGTCTTGTTTTATTCATAATAAAGTGCACAAAAGGGACATCAACCTTCATTTTAACCTTTGGTCACTGCCATAAGAAGTGCAAAGGGTCAGGCACATTGCAGGACCAAACAGAGGGGAAATAATCACCTACTCAGCATTTCACATCCCAAATTTGCTTCGTTTCAGCTGAGCCCCTGGCTGGTGTTGCTTCAGCCCTTTCTGACCCAGCTCTCCTGGCCTTGGCTGGGCTCTCACCCCCCAGCTCTGGTCCAGCAGCCCCAGAGGGGATTCCCTCATCCTCACTGCCTGTGGCTGCAGGGGGATCCTGGAGCTCTCGCTGCCTCCCTTGGCAGGAGCTTGGCACTTTCTGGAGGAGTGGAGAGAGGAGTGAGAGCTGAGTGCTGTGACCCCTCTGAGTGAGGGGGGTCTCCAGGAGCCCCCTGCCCCTGCCCAGCCCGAGCTCATTGTACCAGGGCTCTGCAGGGCACTTGCCTTTCATTCTCCTTTCTGATTTCTCTTCCCAGTCCTCTTATTTATTTTCCTAATAGTTATTTTTTTTTTTTTTTTTCTCCCCGTTCTGACTCTCATTTTGATATTTTTAATCACATTCAGAGTGGAGGGAAGAGGGTGACCCGTTGTCCTGCTAAGTGACACCCAGGCTGTGGCTTGACTGACAGGAGGTACCATTAGAATCAGCATCCCTCCTCTGACAGGGACTATCCATGTTAACATCTCTGTTCTCTGGGCTACGGGCTTCATCTCCCAGAGCTGTAAATTATGAGTGACTCCATCAAAGTCAGGGGCATTCCTGCAGTGCTGACACGGGGGAGGTCAGCTGGCACTCGTGCTTTCAGGATTTCACATTTCTGCCCGGGGTGCTGCTGGCCACTTCTGCTGTTCCTGGGGTTTGTGCTGCGGTCTCTGCTGGCACAGGGACCTGCTGGGAGGGAGCTGCTCCTGCAAGATCAGGCTCACACTGGCATCTGAGCCTGGCTGTGGAGGCAGGACCGTGCAACACTCTATTGGAAATCGTATCAATATCAAAACACGACAGAAGCGATCCAAAACATCTGAAATAATTTTCTCTGTGTACACAGAGTGGGTCTCCTTGGGGTAAAACTGATCTTTCAGAGTTCAAGGGGAAAGTAAACTACTGCAGGCAGAGAAAGTTCAGCAGAACTGGCTGAGAAGAACAGGCCAAGATTAAACATCTCCAAAGTTAAGCTGTGAGGAGGAAAATGATTTTGCCTTCGGTTCCATTTTACAGCCCTGGTGTATGACTGGTTTCTGTGCTGGTAATTTCTTTGCATTGAAGAAAGCCATGAATGTTCTGGAGGAGGCTGAACTCTTGGAGGCTCCGTGGGAAGAGGGGAAGAATGCAGAGTTTTGATTCATGCCAGGAGGAATGTGCTCACTAGGAACAAAGTTTACAAAACTCGTTTCAAGAGGTACTGAACCACAGTGAGATCAAAACCTGCATGATCAGACTGACTTGGAAAACAGAGTGAGGAGCTGCAGAGATGGGTACATAGGGAAAATGGGGAGGGTCAAAGGTGGAGGAGCCCTTAAATCTCTTTGCAACTGAGAGAAAACAGAAAAAAGATTTTTAAGAACTCCATACTTTGTATTCTGTTAGATAAAGAGAACATAAAACGTCTGGTTTTCATCTTTTTTACACTTATGTAAAATTAGGATCAACTCACCAAGTTAATGGAGTTACATAGGTTTAAATCTGGCATAAGTGAGATAAGAACCAGGCCTGTCAGTTCATTAAGGACTTCATTAACTGGCTGCAGTATCTCCCAGAGCCTGTGTTCCTGCAAATACAAACATGAGGCCGCAGGAAGGGATCCTGCACGTCCTGGAGTGTGCTCACAAGCTGCTGCCCGTTCCCAGGGCCTGGGAGATGGGCACTGGATGGGCACTGGGAATGGTGGATGTGTGTTTGTCCAGCCCCAGGGTTGTGGGGGATGCTCACACGGGGAGCTCTGAGCTGCCAGCAGTGATAAACAGCACAGCAAACACTCACAGGGCTGTGCACACGCAGGATCTGCCACTGAATTCAACTTTCTCAGGACTCCTTGGCTGGCAAAACTCTCCTGTTTATGTTTATCTCCGATGTAAGTTAAATATAAAACTTCATTCTGCCATTCCGTGCTTTCTGCTGAGGGATTGCTGATGGTCTCATGATGCTTCTCAACCCACTCTATGCCAATTTGACTCAAACATCAAGATAAATGTGTATTAAAAACCATCCACGAGAAGGATCTGAATAACAAAGCAATGAGCAGCTCCCTCACAGAATTTATTCCCCTTCAGGACTGATAGGCTCCATCGTTTCAGCTTTCTGTTTATCAGCTGGGAAAATGTGCAAATATCCCACGTCCCACCGTCAGGGCAGTTGTGAACAACTGCAAATTTTTTTGTTTAAGATATAGGTCAAGCAGCAATTTCCCAGCACAGCCCCTAATGAAAGCAAAGATTTTCTTCCTTTTAAGCACACATCAGACCAATCTAATTTACTGGGGAGAAAATTCACTTTAGTGCAGAAGGACAATCCAGACGTACACACTACTTAGGCTCTTGTTAAGTGAAAATTGGGATAAGTGGTACTAAGTGGATGCATAGATCTTAAGCTTGTCCTCTTCAATAGGGTGAATTTTACCCTTAACAAGGAGTGTAAGTAGAGCATCAGTGTTGTCTGGGTTTTTCTGAGGATCATTAACACACAGCTGAGTTTCCCCATAAAGATGCAGCACGAAATGGGAATTAATTGAGCTGTTTTACTAGTTATGTACTTCCTGCTTTTTGCTTCTTCCTTGTAAACTGTGAACTCCATTACGTCTTGACCAAATTATACCGGAGAAAAAGGTTTTGAATTAATTTCTATCAATCCTTCCTGGGATTTCCTTATGCATTTCTACTCCATTTCTGCTATTTGTTCTGCTGGAAATTTATCATATCACAAGGAAATCCTGCAGACACTTAATTTAGTCTTGGTGTGACTCGCTAGGTTTGTCCTTGAGAAGGTCTGCTCGGAATGCAGCGAGGCAAGCTCAGATATGCAGATTTGATATGGGCCCTCCAAACAAACTTCACAGCCACAGTTCCAGTCACCAGGGAAGGGCTGATGGAAACCTTAACCCAGGAAAGATTCAAACGGGGCCTGAGGGAGCTCCAGAGGAGTTTGGCTGTGTTTGTCCTTCCTTTAGACAGCAGCACCAGGGAAAGGCTCAATTCTCCCTTTCCCAGGCACCATTGGGTTTAGGCTGGTGTGGCTCTGGAGATGGATTTGATTTCAGACAAGCTTTGCAAGGGACAGCGACGCCAGGGAAGATGGAACTTCAGCTTCAGGCTGCCAGACCTCCCTGTGGAAAAAGGGGGGACCCTCTCACTCCCCACAAGCCCTGACAGGAGGGTGCAGCCCCAGCTGGGGTCAGGCTCTTCTGCCGTGTCCCAAGTGAAGGCGTGGGAGGAAATGGGTTTAAGTTGCACTAGGGGAGGTTCAGATCAGATATTGGAATAGTTTTTTCACTGCAAGAGTGGTCAGGCATTGGAATGAGCTGCCCAGGGAGGTGCTGGAATCCCCATCTCTGGAAGTGTTCATGTGGCATTTGGGTGTGGCACTTGGGGACAGGTTGGGGTGCTGGGTTATGGTGGGACTGGATGATCCTGAAGTCTCTCCCAGCCCTGATGATTCTGTGGTTCTGTGGCAGCCCCTGCTCTGCTCCTCTCAGGGTGGTGGTGATTCTGGTTCCTGGGGATGGGCACTCCCATCGCTCCACAGCTCCTCACCTCAGGGGGATGAGAGTGGACAATCCTGCTCTGTCCTGAGAGAATTTCATTGCATGTTCCCAAGCAGGTGGCCTGAATTGCTAATAGAGCTTGGAAGATTCCCTTTTCCTATATTCTTTTTCTCACTTGACCCCAAATCAATCTTCTGGCTGGTCAAAAAGCCCCAGCATCCCAGGGGAATGTAAATGACACCTTGGTGTGAGAGCTGGTGCTTTTGGCTCGTGGCCCTGATGTCATTTCAGTGCTCTGTCCATCAGAAGAAGGTCCCCTGACACAGACACTGGGTTACCTTCACTGCAGTGACTCATCATTTTCCCACAATTAAATTTTTGAGCTCTAATGCAAAGCAGACTTATCTGCTTTGACAGGACAGTACAGAATAAACAGAAAAGACTAAATTTGTATTGGCAGCTACCACTGAGCTGCAGTTATGAGTAATCCAGCACAACCAGAAAGGACACTAAGAAATCAAAATAGACCCCAGTGGCTGGAGAGCCAAAAGAGAAGCCAGAGCTGCTGGTCCCCAGGAACTCCCTGGTTAGAGTTGTACCAAGACACTGGGTGGAAACAGCATTAATAAATGTTTCCAGGATTTCTCTCCTATCTATATACCTCTAGATAATGTTATTTTAATCTTTTATTGTCTTTTTTTTATTACTTAAACAAAAAAAAAGCCACGGCACTGTGGTTAATTTCTCTGTGTGACGTGAAGCCTTAAGTGGAAAAACCCTCTCCTGGCAATGTGGCCCAGCATCCAAACACAGCAATTTCCTCCCTCCTGTGCCCTCCTGCACTTCCCACAGAGCATCCCATCTGCACAGCCCTCCACTTCCCACTGGAACTGGGATGCTGGGATGGGGCTGGAGTGAGACCCAGCCCCACCACGAGAAGCTGCACACTCCAGGAGCCTCCTGGAAACCATCACTCCCCGCACGCCTTCCCAGTCAGCTTTCATTTGTTCTGGCCACATGCTAACGACAATTCCCTGCTGTCACAGATGCTTTCTGCTGGTGGGGACATCTGTCACACCTGGAAATGTCTGTGGGAGAGGAGGGGAGTCAATTTGTGTACAAAAAATTGGGTCGAATCTTACCTTGGAGATCTTGGTTTGCAGATTCATGAACTCAGGAATCTTCTGAGAGAAGACCTGCACTGGATCCAGCTGGGTTTAATTCCCCCAAACCCCTGGGCCCAGTGTTGCTGGATGGCCCAGTCAGGAGCTCTGGGAATGAGAAAAAACATGGAATTTCTTATTATATTTATATCACTGGCTCCAAATTTACATGTGCAATTACTGCATGTGCACATGCAGATCAATAAAAAATATGTACAGATGAACAGAACTTGCTGGCTCGTGTTTCAGCAAATTAGGACATGATTACACACAGTCAAAAATCTGGATCCTAAACCTTTGTACACTTCTGTTGTGATATTTTTTAATTGCTAATTGCAACAATATCTGTGCAGGGTATGTAATTCAACATGACAAGTGTTTTTAGCAGCAGGTGAGTAAGATCAGTTATTGAAACAGCAAAATTATTGCCAGCATTGAGGAAATGAGATAAAAATGCAAGGTCCAAAGAGCCTCATTCATATCAGATCTAACACAAGCTGGAGTAAACACAGAGAATTGTTAACTTTACATGTCAATAAATTATTTAAATAGTTTATAAGAAAACAGCGGCTTGGCACAGTTCTGACTTCTCAGCATCATAAACAGAGTAGTAATACTACACAGCTCCACTCATATATTTATATTTTGGACTACTCACCTCTTGTATTCTGTGTGTAGATTGGAAAGCCTTGAACATTAATATACCAGACACCAATTCCCCCCTTTAACAGCTCCCAGCCCAGTGCATGGGGGAGCAGAAGCTCTTTTTGTTAAATGTAAAATCTGCTTCCATCGAGTCTGAGTTTTGCTCCTTGGCATCATTTATTCCAAGCTAGCACAAGCCCTCATCTTGCTCTCCCTCCTCCAAGGAAGTGATGCTGGAGCAGGCTGTGAGCTGCTTTTTGGGAATTCCAGATTTAACCTTTCTGTCTGCACAGGGAGCTTTGGGAGCAGGAGCTGCTGGAGGTGCCCAGTGCCAGCAGCGTGCCAAGGGCTCTCCAGGGCTCCTGGAAGAAATGGACCTGGTTCTGTGCCAGGGAGTTTTTGGACTGCCACGAAGAGGGCTTCACTTCTAATGAATTTTTAAATGCCAAGCATCAAGGATGTGATATCCTTAATGAGAAGGACAGGAGCACCTTGCCTTTCTCCTGCCTTCCAACATGAAATAAAGGCTGCAGGGTGTCCTGCAGGAGCCCCTGTGAGTGTTTGACATAAGAGGACAGGGATGTGGCCATGTCCTGCAGCACCTGTGCCTTCAGATTCACCTCTCAGACAACTGCAAAGGGATTGATTTTGCCTTTCACTGGCCAAAAAGTGCACTCCTCATCCAGTTTACAGTCAGGATGATGAGCAGCACAGGCTCTCCTCTCCAGCTGCAAGTTCTGCCTTTCTTTGTGGCAACTTCACTTTTAAAAGCAAGGGAATCACAAGGCAGGATTAATCTCAGTGGTCTCCCTTAGTTAAGTTCTACATAAGGCTGGATTCTGAAAAGCTCTTCCCCCACAAACCCCCCTGTCCTGCAGGAACACCTGCAGCGTTTGGGGGCTGTATCCAGGAGGATTTCACAGCTCCTGCCTCCTTCCTCAGCCCTCTGCCCTGTTTACAAGTGCTTTTATCTGATTTCTTGGTCTTGGCTCCCTGCTCGTGTCCTGGTGGTCAGTTCAGAAGGAAAGCTGCCATTTCCATAGCTGAGGATGGGCACAGAGAAAAGAGGCACTCAGGAAATGTTTGTGCCCAAAGTCAGTATTTGTAAAGCAATGCCACAGGCCCACGGCCTTCCCACTTCTGTTTTCACTTCAAGATTCTTTCTTAATAAAGAATAATGAACATCAACACCCAGTTATTCAGTAAAGCAAAGCATATAAGCAATTAAATTAAATTAAATTAGCACAGGCAAGCAAACAAAGCAGTAATCATTCAAGCCCTCTGTTTAGACTGCAGCCATAGTGATAGACTGAAGAATAACAACATATCCCACTAAAGACAATTACTATCAAATTTTTATTTTTCGAAAATCTCAAACACTGAGTAAATACTAATTTTTGCCACAAAAGGTTCCTTTTAAATCGTCTTTCCCTCTCACTTCAAAATGTGACAAATCCCAGGCAGAATTGGTCTTTTATAAGCTTCCTTTTACAGGAGTATATTCAGCATTATCTCCTCCACACAGTTTGAGCTCGTATCCTCCTGGGAGTCCCCACCACTTTCCTTGAATGTACTAAAACAAGGATTGGCCAGTCCAGAACAGTAAAGGATGAAGGTATTAGAGAATAGTCTTGGGTCAAGAATTATTATTGCTAGAGGCCTCCAAAATCTAGTTATGGGTTTCAGCAAACCCTGTGGGCTCTTATGATAATGCTTTTCTACAGTATTATTGTTATATGGCACTAAATCAGTCAGATTCATGAGCAACAAGAGGTCAATGTCTGATTGAAATTCATAAGGTCAAAAAGGAAACTAAAAATCAATTTATAAGATATGAAGATTTAGGTTCAAACTATATCCATGAGCAATAAAATTTCACATCCATAAATGTAAGAAATCAGTTATTAAACTTGAGGGGGGGAAGAAGACTTATTAAGTTTTACACACACATAAGGCAGCTAACACATAATTTTATCAGACATTACTGAAATCCTATGTGTAATATAAGAGATGATGGGCTAAAATGCTAAATGGTTTAGCACTAAATTATTAAGTGATGTATCCCTAAGGTATTAAAAAGATAAGAAATGCAGAGCAGGTGTCTCTCCCACCAACTCTTGATCACCAGTTTAAGTGCATATTGATAACAAATGCACTTTAGAGGCAAAATAGTATTAGTAATATTTTTGCAGTGTGAAAGCCTCATGTCAGAATAACTAAAAGCTCCTACCTGACAAAGAAATGTTCATATACGTTACATATCTATATATATATATATATGTATAAAATCATGTGAAGTGTTAGCTCCCTGTGGAACAGAAATGAGCTTCCAGTGCAGAGGAGTTTGGTACTTACACACGAGTAAATAATGGAGGGGAAATAACAACTCCACCACATTAAGAAGGAGAATTATAGCAAGGGCTCTTACCTGGGCTGAAATGAAAATGCATTTTTATTAAAATTACAGATTAATGGAGATTCCTGAAAGCCAAAAGGTACAAAAATGGAACACTGCAGACAAATGTGGGTATTTCAAGCCTAGCCCATGGATTCCACAAGAACTCTTTCTTCCATTGCTATTAATTTTCCAGTTGTGTCCCCTTTGGATCGTTGATTGCTCAGGGAATGCTGCTCAAAACTGGTATTTTGGAATAGCAGCCTCGAAGGGAAACTGAGCCAGCCAGACACTGAACTTCTCCTGCTCCAAACCTTCCTTGTTCTCCCCTGTTGGGAACAACCCACACCTGCATCCCTCTCCTACGATCAGTCCATCCAATCCCTTTCCCAGGGATTCCATCCATCCAGTCCCTTTCCCAGGGATTCCATCCATCCAGTCCCTTTCCCAGGGATTCCGTCCATCCAATCCCTTTCCCAGGGATTTAATCCATCCAATCCCTTTCCCAAGGATTTAATCCATCCAATCCTTTCCCAGGGATTTAATCCATCCAATCCCTTTCCCAAGGATTTAATCCATCCAATCCCTTTTCCCAAGGATTTAATCCATCCAATCCCTTTCCCAGGGATTTAATCCATCCAATCCCTTTTCCCAGGGATTTAATCCATCCATCCAATCCCTTTCCCAGGGATTCCGTCCATCCAGTCCTTTTCCCAGGGATTCCGTCCATCCAATCCCTTTCCCAGGGATTCCGTCCATCCAATCCCTTTCCCAGGGATTCCGTCCATCCAATCCCTTTCCCAGGGATTCCGTCCATCCAATCCCTTTCCCAGGGATTCCGTCCATCCAATCCCTTTCCCAAGGATTTAATCCATCCAATCCCTTTCCCAGGGATTCCATCCATCCAATCCCTTTTCCCAAGGATTTAATCCATCCAATCCCTTTCCCAGGGATTCCGTCCATCCAATCCCTTTTCCCAAGGATTTAATCCATCCAATCCCTTTCCCAGGGATTTAATCCATCCAATCCCTTTTCCCAAGGATTTAATCCATCCAATCCCTTTCCCAGGGATTTAATCCATCCAATCCTTTTCCCAGGGATTCCGTCCATCCAATCCCTTTCCCAGGGATTCCATCCATCCAATCCCTTTCCCAGGGATTCCATCCATCCAATCCCTTTTCCAGGGATTCCGTCCATCCAATCCCTTTCCCAGGGATTTAATCCATCCAATCCCTTTCCCAGGGATTCCGTCCATCCAATCCCTTTCCCAGGGATACCTGGACTCTGACAGGAGGATCCTTGGCAATCATTTTCTCTCCTCCAGCCAAAGGTTGATTTTACACCAGTGCTGAGATTTCATCTCATTCCCATTCCCTCGGCACTCCCAGACTGGGCAGAACGGCCTCCCCTTGTTCTCCTCCTCCTCCTCCTCCTCCTCCTCCTCCTCCTTGTCTTGCTCCCACTGTCCAGCTGCTCAAGTTCAGGTGTTTGGTCCTGAATTTCAGTTTTTTATCAGATATTCTCTTCTGCATCCTCTCCTGCCGTGCTCTCATGAGGAAAGGTTGTGAGGCTGAAGCCAAGGTGGTCACAGGATGGGAATTGTTCAGCTTGGCACCTTCCAATCCTCAGGGATTTAATGGATTCCTGGGGGACTCCCCAAATTGCAGGAATGTTCCATCATTGCTGGATGGGTTCAGAGTAATTATCTAAAATTACAGCAAGTGATGATTTTAGAACTTCCTCTCTTCTTTCTCTCTATATAAGCAAACTGCCATGACTTAATTACTTGTTAATGTAATAAGCAACCCAAAAAAAGCAGGTTTTACAATGAAAAAGAACCATACTTATACTTGTTTACAATGATTCTGGAGTAAAATTACCTAAAAAGGTTAAGATTGTTATATTAGCAATATTTTAATATAGCAGAGTTTAAATTATATTACAAAAATTATAGATAATTATGGAAAATGATACATTCTGTGTCTAGCAGGATACCTAAACACTCCTGTAAAAATGAAATAAGGATCTATTAATGCCATAAACCTACTTAATAAAAGTTGCTTTCATATTCAAAACCAAAATATTAAAGCATGCTCCATATCTGAAAGTCAAAAGTGAAAGAATAAATTAACTAAGGTTAAGAACCTTGTAGCAGCTGACTAACAAAGCTCTAGGGCATTATAAAATTTCATGCTCTTGTAATAAAAAGGATAAAGAATTGGCTGGAAGACCACTAAAAGTTAAAATAAATGAACATAAAGTAGATGAAAAAGCTTGACACGGCTGAGACCACAAATGTGTAAAGACCAAAGACACAGTTTTAAGCCATTAGAGGACTGAATTAAATGCAAAATGAATCCTAGTAGTAAATTAATAGAAAATTACAAAGGTAAATGAGCTCTTTTTCCCAGTTACAGAAAACTTTTTATATAATTTTTTTTCCAGCACTTGAAAACATTAGAAGTGTGGTGAGTTAAATTCTGGCACCTGCCCAAGCCAGAACCAATTACTAATACCTCTGCATATAGAAAAAAAAAATAAAAATCAATTTTTATAGGACAGAAGCAGGATCACACGAGGTATTTTTCATTTAATATCAGGTGGGAGCAATTCACCTTTTAAATTATTTTCTAGAATGTGTTTGAGTTTTACCTCTCAAACACAAGCTCAGCCCCACCTTCACTCGTGTAAACCTTCAAAGGCAAAGGTGAGAAAAGACCAAATACTTGAGACTTGTTTTGTTGTTATTTCTTAATCAGTGGATAAGAGAAGGGAGGAGCTTGAAAAAGGGAAAGGCACATCATGACCTAAAGAAAAAAAGAGATGAGGCAAGGCAGCCAAAATCTGCCAGATTTTGATCAAATACCGACACAATGTGGAAGGGAACAAACCTCTGGCCTGACACCTTCTGTTCACCAGCATAAGGAATATTTTCCTCTTCAGCCACTTCTGCATTTGGAAAAGCTGTTGAGAGTGAGGAAAGTGGCAATGGTTGAAAAGGCACTAAGGAAACTCTGGAAATTGAGGAGTTGCTGGGAAAAACTGAAGTTCAGTGGCGTTGGTGATAGCAGACAGCGGCTGCTGAGTGTTTAGCAGGAGCCCATCAGTTCTCTTCATTAACAAACTGTCCTGGCCCTGTTTCTAGAGCAGCCCCAGCACATCAATCTGACCATTTCTAATGAGATAGAGGCTGCTACTGCACGGGCCAGACTTGCTTGTCAGCCACTGCCTGATGGGTTTAAGTAAGAAATGATCCTTCATTAATTAACCTTCACTTGCTATGTAGATTCACTCATTGAGATGCAGGTAATTAAGCCAAGGTCATTTCAAGGACTGTCAGAGCAAAAACAGCGATGCAAAGGTGCTGTGGTTGTTTTGATCAAGGGCTTTCACTGCAGTTGTTTCGGTGTGGCAGTGACACATTCCAAAGTGGCCTCTTGGGGGGGAAAGGGAAACCACTCTGGTTTTTTAATGTGTCACCCCAAGGCTAAACAGGTTTTGGACCCAACTTTATAGACTTGGTACATGGGGTAGATTAGGAAAAGAAAATATCAGTAAGCTCTAGAAAATTCCAGAAGAAAAAACAAGAATATGTGGAAGAGAGGCAGGAATGAACTTATTGGGAGGTCTTGACAGTGACTGAAATATCCCTGCAAAAAAGACTCTCAATCTTGCATTTCATTTAAAGTAATAGTCCCCAATTAAAACAGAACCACTCCAGTTAGAAAACTTTCTGTAAAAAATAGAAGTGTAATTTGTCTTGGTGCCCAGATTAATCTCCCTGGCTTTTAACCCTTGCCCAGGAGCTGGTGCAGCCCTGTGGGGAGCTGGGCAGTGCAGGCTCTGCTCCCTCCCAGGTGGAAAACTCCAATTATCAACCCTCCGTAGCTTGGGGACAGAACAGCATTTTCTGCAGCTCCTCCAAATTAGCTCTTCCATCAGTCCAAGCCGTGTGAAGCTCCCAACTTTGATCACTGTTGAGAGCAAAGTGAATATATTGAACCTGCAAATAGCCTTTGGCTCTTTCCAAGTGGCTCCCTTATAATTTGAGTGTTAGATGAAAGTTGCATGTTATAGATTTTAATAACTCTCTTCCATTTGGGCTGCTGAGTGCCACTTGCTGGGGATTATATGACCCTACTCCCCAGCATGTCCCATTATGGGCACTTAACCTTGAAAGTTGTAAAGACAGAACATTTAATCTGTTAAACACAGGCAGAATCAGAAGGTTATATAATTACAGGTAATTTGGCTTAGCACTTCTGGTGCTTTTCAATCATGAAAAGAAATTTTGCTGAAAATTTTCTCCTCAAGAAATGGAGAAGAAATGGAAAATATAAAAAAGAAATTGAGCACTGCGGAACAAAAGTATTTTTGAGCTATATACATAAATTTGTTTCAATTAAGGCTTTCAGTAATCAGTAGTAAACTTTTACAGGCAAAGAGCAAAATCCAGCGTTAACACTCGTGCAGAAAAACCTGGAGCAGATAAGAACAGATTTGAAATTCTTTTCCCACAAATATTCCTGAGAAGTGTAAATTAGAGCCTGCAGCAAATCACCATCTCCTTATGGAAATTCCACAGCTGGGCAAACAGCAAAGTGTTTCCATCACGAAATAAAAATCAATAAAATCTTCTGAAAAAGATGAAATAATTCACTACAGCAGAAAAGACCAGATAACAACAGATTAGAACAGATAATAACCAAAGCATTCTGGCTTTATGGTGGCGAGGGAAGGGCACAATTCTACAGAGATTACAAAAGATTTATTCATTCTAAGATTAAGAAAATTGATGCTTCAATAAAGAGAGAATTTTGGAGGGCCATTTTACCATCCACAGGTGTTGCTGGACCTTTAAAGCACCGACCTGAGTAATTAAAGGATGCAGGTGTATTACTATTATTATTATTATTATTATTATTATTATTATTATTATTATTATTATTATTATTATTATTATTATTATTATTATTATTATTATTATTATTATTATTATTTATTCCCCCTGGAATCAGATTTAAGGAATGATCAATCCTTGTGGCTCAGAGGTTTATCATCAATGAATACCTGAGATAAGTTTTTCACACCACCTTTAAAACGGGAGGAGAGAGTGAGATGAGAAATAAGATACGAAGAGCTGAGTGTCTGATAATCTCAGCCTAAAGTTAAATTAATTAATTAAAGTTAATTTTTCACCAGGAACCAGCAACATGCCATGGAAAAGATGGAGAAATCCATGGCTGGACTAACACTTGGACACACTTCACACACAATGGGGTTTAACACGGGAAAACCACCAGGATTTCCATTTTAATCCTCAACACCTAACTCATAAATGAATTTTTAAAGAGAAATACAGAACATTTCCCATTTCCAGTGTCCCCTGGGAGCTCCTGGTGGCCCGGCACCCGATGGGCACCGGCCCAATCACCCCAGCCCCGCGTGGCACCCGAGTGCCACCGTCACAGGCACTCGGGGCTGCTTTTGGCACATCTCACACACATCCCCAGAGCTGCAAAAATGAGCAATTAGAACTGTGTTTCATTTGGAAATCTGAATTTTCAGCACCACCAACATTTTTTTCCCAGGAAGGCAACACTGTCAAAATGTTTTGTTTATGCAAAGCTCTAAAAGGGAAAAAAAATGCCAACCAAACTAAAAATATGAAGTCAGCTGAACCTGAACGGAGCTCCAATTACACCCATTTTTTTAAAGCTTTTGCGAAAGTGTTTGAGCTTAATTAGGTTAAGCTATTTCAAAGCATGCCCAGTTGTTGTAATTTGTTTATGATACAGAGTTGCTCTTTGATCATGAATGTTCATTTTTATAGAAACCCTGTTATCAGTCTCTGGATAAGAAACAAAATGAGCAGTGTTTATGGTAAGAAAATTTAGAAAAGTTTAAGAAGCTCAGAAAAAAACTGTCTTCTTAATAAAATAAAGACGTGACTTAATTTAGCATGTGATGGCAGGAGGGTAAGTAAATGATTTTTTAGGGAAGAAAGGGGAACTAAAGTGTGTTCATTTATCCACCATGCCAAAGATGTGGTGGTGGAGAATCTCAACCTGAACTTCACCACTTCTTGGGGAAAGCTCCTCGAATATCTGCTCGTAATTTTTATCACTGGAAATTCTCCCATTCCCATAGAAAGAGAACACAAATCATTCTCCAGCCTTGAAAGTGCTCCTTGATAAGGATATTTTAGAGAGGGTTAATCAGAAGGGTGAGCAAGGTACAATGGGGTGTGAGTGTCCCTCTGGAAACACTCTGGCTCCTCATTTTTAAAGAGCAAGCCGTGGCTGTCGGTGGAATTGGGTAACAGGAACATCCTCAGACCATCTTTATTTCAGAGCAGGAATCTGGGTTAGAGGCTGTGGGTTGGCTTTCAGCTTCTCTCTCTGGTTTTTTTTTTGGTGTTTTTGTTTCAATCTTTCCCGTGGTGAGATGGGTGCATTAGCTGCACACTTTTCTAGCTGCAGATCATCCAAAATACATGACTACATGGTGGCCTTTGGGAAGGGCTGCATTCACAGAGCATTTAAATGAGCTTCTTTCCGAGATGGCATGAAGATATTTTCGCACTCCGAGGGGAATAATGCAGATCTGTCAAAGTTCCCTGTACCAGCAGAGCTCGCTCTCCCTGGAACACGCTACAGAATGGAGAAGAGCTTCATATGCAAAAATTGAGTTTTAAAGCTTTGCTCAGCTTTTTTTTTTTTCCTCTTTTTAATTATTATTAATTTCTTTTTGAAACGCAGCCCATAACGTGAGTGGCCTGTGAGCATCCTTGCACATCCCAGGATGCCAGGATTGGTCAGCTCGGAGCCACCTCACCTGATTGATGCACAAATTAGTCACGGATGCAAATGAGATGTGCAATATTTGTACACTTTCTCAAACCTTGGTCTTAATGACTCACCTTCCAAAACAAAACTAATGATGTTGAAGAGCAATATGCAAATATTTGCTCTTTGACAATGACATCTCCAAGAAGCAGCCAAGGCTCCTGTATCGTTAGTAAGGACAATCAACTTCCTCAGAGTAAACAGCCTAAGTTCAGCCAGCTCAGTCTCTTCACAATTAACTTTGAGTTACTTTCACATTTTTCAACATCCAACATCATTTTGAGTCAGGGCCAGATTGATGAAGGTATTTTTGTCCACAGGAGCTGGACACAATCTCTGCTCAGGCACTTCTTCAAAACCCACCAAGTCCCTCCTCAGCTTTGCCTGCATCTGACCCTCGTTTTTGGTCTTTCTGGTGGGAAGAGCCTCCTTTTGTTTGTGGTCTCTGCACTTTTGGACCCTGAGATGATTTCACAGATTGATGGGACTAAATCACCTGGTATTATTTTTACTCCAAATAGGCTGCATTTAGATACTATATCCATGTTTAAAATCTGCTTTCCATAAATGTTATGCAACATTCCCTTAAAAATTGCTGTTTCAGTTAACATTTCTGCCCATAAATCAGTCACTGGAATATTCAGAGAAAGCAAATATGAAAGGGGTGTGAACACAGCTGAAGGCTATTCAATGTTTTATTCAAAGGAGTTTTCATGGAAAATATTTTGAGGTATTTGCTTAGTTCTAATCATTACCATGGGACACCCTGGAAATCCAATAGTGACAGAAATGCCAAAACTTGAAAGCAATTAAGTGTGTTTGAAGAAAGAAATTTTCATTTTCTGTTTGCGCTGAAGTTTTGGTGCAGGAAGGAGGCAGCCCAGCCGAGCCAAATTCCACAATTCTCACAGCATCCAGCAGTTTGGAAGGCCATGGATCTACCCTAAGCTCCTGGAGACCTTCTGTGACTATGGGGAGCCTTTTTTTTCCCCTTTTCTGTCAATATTTTTGGCCAGGAATTTGGCCATTGCTGAGCTCTGGGCTGCTTGCATTTCCCAGGACAACATTCTTGGGAATTCCCATTTCCACAGGCAACAAAAGCGTGTTGGGATAGAGTCTGTGGAGGGAAAGCTCCGTGTTCTGGGTCTGTGTGCAGCCAGGGGAGCAGCACCGAGGAAGGGCTGGGGACAAGGTGGGTGTCAGGCACCAAGGCTGGGCTCCATGGGCTGGGAGGGCTCAGCCTCAGTGGTTCTGGGGTTCTGGGAGATCTGAGCTGGTGCTGAAGGAGCTCAAGTCCTAAAACAAAACCCCAGTGAATTTATCGTGGTCAAATTCAGCCCAAGCACAGTGTCCCCTCTGGAAGAGGTCAGATACCTCGAGATACAGATTTTCAGGCTGCTGGTGGCCAAAAAGGTACTGAACCTCTGCAGGGCTTATTTCTGATTTAATGGGAGTCCAGGGAGCCGATTCCATCAGGGATTCACTCCATGATGGGATGAACGGCACCGTCAGCGTGCTGCTCCAGCCTCACCGTGCTGCCAGGGCCGTGCCAGCCTGCCCTGACGGGATTTCAGGAGAGCTGAGACGGGAGAAGGGTTTTCCTGCTCTCCAAATTCAGCATCGAGCTGTGGCCGAGCATCTGCACATCCCTTGCTTTGCATTCCAGGGCTGCTTTGGGCTGCGTGTTGAGAGCGATAACAGCAATGGGAACTCGTGGAAATGCGCTGCCCTCCTCCTCTCCTCGATAAAACAGCAGATCATAATAGAGACATCGCATCTGAAACACGTTTGGTCGAAATTTGGAAGGCCAAAACATGAAGGCATTTCATAAATTAGGCTGGATGGATGAACTCGTGGAGCATTAAAGAGCGCCAAGGAGCTCCACGGGGTGGGTTTTCCCTTCAGGACTCGCACTTAGCAGCTATTCAATTACCGGTTCAAGATAATAAAGCACGAATGCAACAGCTACTTTCCACTACACTTCATCTTTTACTTCCTCATGAATACGGAATTGCATTGCTGATCACACAAGCATCACACAGCTCGGTCCTACCGTGCACAGCCTCGGTGGTTTCGGCTGAGTTTGAACCCTTGGGCATGGAAAAAATCCTCATTTTGGAGTGGGACCTTCACCAGTCCCTAAACATCGGAATGGGGGTGTCTGTGGGATGTGCCCTCCATGCTGGGTCTGGGTTGTTAAAACCATTAAAACCAGATGACAAAGGGTAACTCTGCAAAAAAAACAACCCAGGCAGGAACACAGGGCACAATATGCAAGCAGAAAATACAAAATCCACCCAAAAGCTGCATGGTGTTTCTCGCTGCCTGGTCCCCACCCTGCCATCAGCGCAGGGTAAAACGACTTTACATGTTGTAATTGGGGGAATAATGGAACCAATTTTCTATAATCATCTATACATCCCCAAAGCAAACCCTGAGCCACCCCAGGAACACATTCCCATTAACTGTCTCCAGGCTCCACTTTTGGCACAGAGCTTTTCATTCCAATGTTTACTTTATAGCGCTGCCATTAGGAAATATTAGAAATGTTAACATTTTAATGTAATGAGGCAGATGCAACTTGGGTTTTTTCTTGCAATATCAACTTTCTGGAAGTTATGAAAACGTGGCATTTTGCAATAAGCAAGCAAAAAAACCCCACCAACAAACCCAAATAAATGAAAAGAGGCAGTTTAGATGCAGATACTCCAAATGTGAGGTGCTGATGTGCTGAGCCCCTGCACAGACTTTAATACTTCTTGAGGGAGGAGATTGGGAACTGAGCTACACTTTGGTCCAGGGAAGGAGAGCACGTCTCTTGTTCTCATTTAAAATGTTCATTTTAGATATTTAGATGCTGAAGTCAACAAGGTGCTTCAGCACACTCCTGAATCCCTGCCCAGCCAGTTCCCTCGGCGCCATAAAACAACGTTTGATAATTTGCACAATGCTTGAGAGACAACTGGTGATTTGTAATCCGTAAATCCAATGAACTTTTGACATCTCCCGTTGCCTGGGTGAGGCAAGACATCCATTCAGCTCCTAATGGGGGAAAGTTGAGGCACTGTATGATTTGTTTTCCTGATGTAAATGTGGCACAGAGCTATATTTTGTGAATGGCTGATGGATCTAATGAAAGTATTATCCCTTCACCACAATACAAAGTATAATGAGATGAAACATTTGGAGGTGTTTAGGCACTCACAAACACAGGTAGGGACCCATAAAAATCCTTTTAAGCAGCTACTGGCAGACCCAGGCACTAGTATTTTAAATATCTGGTTGATCAGCTATGACAGTGGCAGAAATTGGTCCTTTTCCCACCAACACTGAGGAAAATCAGGGTTCAGAGAAATTCAGATAATGCTGAATCACACAACATACAAGTAAGAAAAGCTCTGGAAATTTCTTGTAAAGGTATTTTTTTCCCCCCATGGGGAAAACTGAAATTGTAAAATTCTGACTTCATGTGGAAATCTGGCAATTTCAGTCAAGCATTAGTTGGAAAAGTTTTTTAGGTCAGCCTGGGATTGTGGATAAGGGAGGAATGAGTAACACAGCCTCTGAGTAGCTAAAGCCCTTGTGGCTCTGGGATGTTAAGAGAGCAGGCTCAGCCTTATATATCTTATTTAATCAAAGAATATATAACTTCATCAGAGCTGGCTTCAACTTTCAAATAGAAATAAACCACTTCTATTACTGGAAATTATTAGATACTCATATTACAGCCAAACATCCCAGGGTTTTTTGCCTTTCTGGAAAGAAAGAGAACAAAAGCAAGAAAAAATCTAAAAGAGAGAAGCCACAGTAGAAGCAAAAACCCAGAAATATTTATAGGTAAATCCTATTTCTACTTTTATTAAAATGCAAACCTCATCTCAGTTTGGGAATGTTTAGGAGGGGTTGGCTCTGAGGGAAAACCTGGAATGCCAGGCTCTGAAATAATTCCTGGGTTCACCTTGGCTGAAGGGCTGAGAGCACAAGGCAACCACAACACCCAGGGAAATCCACAGCTCTGTGTGGCTCATTCCAGGGCCTGGCAATGGGCACACATTGGTGCTTGACACTGGAGGCATCCTCATTTTTACACCCTGGTGTTCAGGAAAAACCAGCCTGAGTGTGGCTAACACATTGCATATAGCTAATATCTGATCTGTACAACTAATACCCAGTATATAACCTAATCTACCTCTCCACATAGTACATATCTATTACCTATGGCCTCAAACAGAGCTAATTTACCAGCACAAACAGAGTTAATTTACCAGCACAGCCCACACCAGTGCACAGCTGAGCTGCACAGGGGAGTTTAGACTGGTTTCTCTTGCCAGCAGCACCTGTGTGTACCAGCATTTCCAATCATCCTGGCCATGCTGGGGACACATCACCCAAATCCTCTGGAAAGGGAGGGGTTGGAATCCATCCCTCCCCTTGGATCTGGTTTCAAGCAAACCTTCCACAAACATGAGGCTGTCTCTGCCTGCAGCCCAGCTCCCCCAGGCTCCCCAGAGCAGATTTCTGGTGTATATTTGATATCTGAATTAAAGGGCATCGTGCTCCACTCCCAGAGTATCTGAAACCATGGTGCCACAGCCAAGGACATCCATCAACACCTGGGGCTCATCCCCTGCACCCCCAGAAATCCTGAGAGAGATAAACACCAAGGGTTTCCAGAGATCCAGGGGAGGATATCTGGTGCTCTAAAGTCTGGTTTCCATCCTCACTCCAGAGCTGGCGTTATTGAAATAATCCTTGAGATGACCCCAGTTGTCAAAAATCAAATCAGATTTATAAAATGCTTTGGGTTCTAGAGGAAAGGTGCTGTAGGACTAGAAGGTGGTGTTGTTATTATTATTATTATTATTGCTATAATAAGACAAGCTCCCCATGTCCCTTGGCGATAATGCAGCTCTCTGGGAGGGATAAACTATGGAGCCAACGTGAACCAGATTATTGCCTCATAAAATGGGACACCTGCCCTATTATCCCTTAAATAATAAGTACATAAAACAAATTTGACTGTAATAATAAAACATAATGGTGAAATATTTATGGGTAATTTTTCAATGCAGCACACGAGGATTAAGCCACGCAATTTCTGTTGGCTTTTACAAGAGTTGTTCTGGCAAAGGCTCCCCATAAGGTCCCACAGAAGCTGTCCTGTAACGTGTCTGGAGGAGCACAAGAGGGCTGGGAAAGTGAGATGGGGGTTTTAAGATGTGATAAACAAGCACAGAAGCCACCCTTGGCAGGAGGAAGGGGAAGGGGTGCTTCAAGCAGCAGGAACATGGATGTGAGTAGGAAAACATTCCAGTCAGGTCCCTCCTCCCTCCCAGGTGTGTGCAAGTAACACAGCTGGGCAGGAATCCACCACAGCCAAGGGTTAATTGGGGCAGCCCAATTAACTGGGGCCACCTCCCATCACAGCAGCCACCAAAGAAACCCCCCAAAAACTCCAAATGCAAAGGGGGCTTAGGTCTGTTTGCAGATAAACAGCACCGAGCCCTTCATAAAAACAACACCGAGCCCTTAATATGACAAACAAATAGTATAAAGAATTACTTCAGGGATCTCATCAAATTACATCTTTTACATCTCAGAATTTCTCACTTACCTCTCACCTTTGCTAAATTCTTGTAACTGAAAAAGCCACAGGGAGAAAAGGAAAAAAAAAAAATCACATTTTCTGATTGTTCATTTGGCAGAACAGTACAGATAAACAGGTTCCATAATTTCTTTCATACAGTTATTTCCATATTCATTTCCCTACTCTTCTGTGGGATGACTTCTGATAGAGCAACAAAGAGAAAAAAAAAAATTTAAATAAGGAAGTGCATTTCAAAGCAAGAGAATTTCTGAAAGGCATCTGAGGCAGCAGAACCTCTAACCTGTGAGTACTTTCAATGTACTTTAGATTTTAAGTTGTCAGGGTCACATTCTCAGTTTTTGAAAAGCACTCACGTCTGGCTCCCGAGACAGAGCCTGATTTAGTCTTTTATAGGCATATAGTACATGCTCTAATTAACCCAACTTAATTTTTGAGCACAGCCCCAATGTCTAATAGCCGTGATGCAATATTTAGCAGATTATATCACTTATTATTTTATAAGCCACCAGATAAAAATAAAGAGAATATCTGAACCGCATCTTTCTTTAGCACCGTCTCCCAAATAATCGGATTATTTTGATTCGCCTTTTTTTTTTAAATCACAATGAGTTTATTTATTGCTGGTGCCTTTCCAAGCCAAAGGAAGCCCCTGATAATTCCCATGGGTGTGAGGGGTGTTCAGGAGCAGCCCAGGGCTCTGCCCACACCCCATTCAAAGCCCTGCCTGCGATCCCAGGTTTGGCAGCGTCTCTGCAGGTCCACAGCTCCAACCCAGCCAATTTTCCAGCAGCAGAGGCAGGACAGACACACCCCCCTCGTGTGTGTGTGTGTGAAAACCTCTTCCCTGTGCGCTGCCTCCCTGCCTGAAGAGTTTCTGTGTTTTCTCTTTGTATCATTCTGGCTCCGAGTACTAAAAGCCACATCCTGTTATGTTTGGTTGCTAGGTGGAGAAATGTTATCATGGGCTTCAGCAATAATTTATCCATAGAGCTAGAGGAGCTGTCATGTACTTCTGACAGTGAGCTGCAGCACTTTATCAGCTTGCCTGTAAATCAACCGTGTGTGGGTGAAGATGCCAGCAATGTTTGATCTCTCTCAGACACTCTAATAATCTGCTTTTGTCTGATTGATTCCTTCACATCACCAAGCACATTGCAACCGAGAGTGGAGTGCCCTCTGTTTATCTCCGTTGGTCATCTGCTGGAGGGCAACAGGGCAGAAAATGCTGTTCTCGCCGAGATGTAAGAGTTTTTTGGAATTAGGGGCTTTACATCATATCCTGGAGCAGGTTTAGTCCAGTAAATCAATGATAGCAGAATTGAATGCACCATAAATACCTCAAACCGTATCTCTTACAAGAATGTAAGAGTAATTCATAGAAACAGGAAAGGTAACTTTGCTGGGAAGAATTACGACCCCTACAAGCTGGAGACATGCAGGTCTTTTACGGCCTGTGTTTACATCTCCCCTCTTGAACTTCGGCGAGAAATGCTCTGCACTGGCATTTGATTCCAGGCACTTCAGAGAGAATATTGAGCAGAGCAGGACGCTGTCAGAATTGATCACAGCCTGGGTTTTGCTAAATTCCTGTCAAATTCTGTTCTGGGTGGCAGATGCCGGCGCGGCCCAGCCCCGGTGCCGGGCCCTTCTGCCAAAATCCCCCAGGAAAGGATGAGCTGTGGGCAGCCAGAGCCCCTCCAGCAGCAGGGAGGAGCGGGTTCCCATTCCTGTGGATAAATGGAGCAGGTTTGCTTTGTCCATCACGGCTTTCCCCCTGTTGGAAAGCAGGAGCTCTCTGGCAGCAGCTCATGGTGTGCTGGCCCGGCCGCCGCGGGTTCCTGACCCCTCTGCAGGCCCAGGGCAGGAGATCTCGTGGATGGGATTGACTCAACCCCATCAGGGAAACATTTGCTGCTGGTGTCCCCTCCCTGGGTCACGGTGGGATGGCACAGGCTGCAGGATATTTGGGGAATGCACTAATTTCAACCCAGTACACTGAGGGGAAAGGCTGGTGGTTCACAGCACCGCTGAATGCTAAAAAAGGGTGAAAATTCACACTGCATAATGTATTTGTAATTGTGCTTAAGGCAATGAGAGGAGAGAAATTCATGGAACAAATCTGGCATACGGTGTAGCCCTCTGTGGATGCTGCAGGAGCAGCTACATCTCCTCCAGACTGATTGCACTGAGCAGAGGAGCTTCTAGAGTGGATCCACAGCCTCCTCCTCGGCCCCTCACAGGGATTTCCCCGAACTATTGGATAAATTGGGATGGAGACAGGTTTCAGGGAAGGCAGCCCAGCTGGTGACCACATAGGCAACACCTTTCAGATGCAGCAGAGGGGCCCCTGCTGCCTCTCCACATTTCAGAACCCTTGCAGGCAAACTTAAACTTCCATTCACAAGAGATTTTTTTCTTTTTTTTTCACTGCACACATCATAAAAGCAAGGAAAGTGATAAAAGCGAGGAGACCTGAAGTTCCAATGTGCAGCAGGGTGTATTCTCTGTTCTTTCACCAACAGGCAGCATTAAATGATTTTAGCTTCACTGAGTATCACAAAACACCCTGATGGCTCCTCAAAGACCTGGAGTTGGCCTCCTTTCAGCATTGCACTGGAGAGGAGGTGCACACACACACAGGGACCTCGGGAAAACAGAGATACCCGAGGAGGATTTTAAACCCAGAGCTGTATTCCAGCTTGGACACAGCTGCCTGGCCTCTCCTTTAAACATTCACCTGTCTATGATCCCCAAAGTTTGCTTGGAAAACACAGCCAGAACCCTACTGGCTGAAATCAGCAGGAAAACACAGAAAGGCCCCAGTTCTGCCTTTCCTTGTGTTGATTTAGTGATGGTGAATGTCCATGGAGGCTGTGCTCAGCCTGGCTCAAATAACTCAAGTCTAAATCCTCCGTGGTCTTAAACTTGCACGCTCTAAACTGCTCATCAGCTTTATATCACAAATTAATTAAAATAAACCCACTGTTAAGTCTCAAACCCTACTAATTTCTAGTGTTGCAGTATAAAGGTTGGCACATTCCAAAGAGAATTAGAAAATTTAGAAAATAGGAGAAGAGAAAATAACAAAAAGGATGAAGAGAACTAGAAAAGAGGAAAAGGTAGCATGTCTAAGGAAACTACTCTTCCAATAACATTAAGATATCCTCAAGGGAGATGTATAAGTAGGAGATATTACATGGCTGAACAGTAAATATCACATTTCTTTTTACAAGCATGTTTCTGCATTTTATTATATCTTGACTGGCAGATACATAAATTTTGAATATCCAGTCTAAGAAAGCTGAGGATCTACAGGCTGTGTTCTCCCTGGCTCGAAATGGAGTCAGTGGCATTTGTTATTCCATAACAGATGGATTAATTAGTGGAATATGTTCCAATCTAGAAAAATTAATGTTTTCATGAGCAAGCAAAAAAATGATGAAGTTCTCCAAGCGCCACCCTGCCACCTTCCAGCTTCCAGCTGGCACTTTGTGGCACATGTGGAAATAGGTGCAGCCCCAGAAGCTACAGGAAGGAATTACTTGGGCAACTCTGGTGATTTGGCCTCTTTCTAAAGTATTTTGCTGCTGCTGTCAGGCAGCACTGTGTTATTTCCTGCAGTATAATCCCAGGCAGGAGGATTTCTGGATCATCTACCCGAGCGTTGGCCAGTGCTGAGTGATTGATTGAGGTTATGACATGACTTTTACAGACAGCACTTGCAGGGCTGACACAAACACATGGGACTCGCTTGTTATTTTGTGGTAAAGGAAAAACACTTGGAACTGGGAAGGGGAATTTCCGGCAGCTGGGAAACTTCAGTAATTTGACATTACACTGTGTTTGTTTGATGGTGGGAGACAGGTCTGATGAAACCAGACATTCAGTTTACAATTCTAATTAATATCATCAGGGTTTTAGGGGGAAAAACCTCACCAACTCATTGATTCAGTTCCTTGGGAGAGACATTCCACAGTTTTGGTTTGCCCCAGGTGAATGCCCTTGTGCCCAAAGGAATCATTTTCTCTCTGCAGGAAACACCATCAGGAAGGAAACATCTACACAAATACTATTTTTAATACACTTGCTTCACTTTTCAGGGGTAAGTCAGAGACCTGAACGTGAGCAGTGTCTCAGCTGTAAATTCCAGCTGGATCATTCCTCATGTATTGAGCCCACCACTGAACATTGTTAATCTCAAGGCCCTTGTAAAGGAAGGATTCAATTTTGAAGCCTAAATTGAGACAATTCTAGTAAAATCATCTGTTGGCCAGGCATTTAAACATTCTATAAAGGAGATGGGGTGAACCAGAGCCCTGAGAACAGGGCCAAAACCATGATGGAAGAACAGAAACCTAAGTGAAGGAAATGAGGGAACAAATAGGATAAATCCTGCCTCTAGGAATAATATTCCTGTCCTCTCCTGCTCTCTCCTGCTCTGGAACCACTTCTGGTACAGGAGAGAAGGACACAAGTTCTTTCTTTTAAAACTGAATAACAGCAGATTCCAGGGTGGGAGCACTCAGGTGGAAATGGGGGATCCAGGTTTGATTCTCTCCTCTGGAAAGTTCCTTTACTGTGCTGCTGGTGCATTTCTGCAAATGGCAGTTTGGGATGTAAACATGCCTTGAAATGAGTCCCTCAAAGGGGGATCTGAGATTTGGGGTGATATTGTCTGCTGACCCTGCCAAAAGGGGGTTCACTGCAATCTGCCCCACAGCAGGGGCTGGGGAGGCACTGCAGGACAACAGGAGTTCCCAGGATGGCTGAATTCCCACTGATCTGGACAAGGGCTCCACGCTGCTGATTTTCAGAAATATTTACCACTGACATATCTCAGCAGATCAAAGGAAGCTGCTGCTGCTTAGCATTTCTGGCCTGTAATCTGCATTAATGTCTGTGCTCCTTCCAGGCTTATCTGAAATGTTAATGAAAACGCTGAATTTGCCCCAAAGCACCAGAAATTTGGAGAAGAAAGTGGAGTGAAATTTTCCAGCGCTCTCAGTGGGTGTTTTTAATGCAGAGGTGAGGCAGGCAGGTGGTGGGTCACACAGCATCCTGAGCTGACACCTTTTGTTCACAGGAGGTGTCACAAAGGTGCAGCAGAGTGCTGCAGCCCAGCCAGTTTTAGCCTGGAAATGTGCAAATGGACTGGCCAGCCCTGCAGCCTGGGGGATGGATCCTGCACAGGGGTTGGGTTTTAGGTTTTGGTTACAAAGGAATTGTTGTCCTTCCTGCTACCATGAGCGAGGCACCTCTTGAGAACCCACAAACCAAGCTTTGGCCACTCTTGGTACAAGGTGCACCAGTATCAAACAGACCAGCATGGTGCTGTGAAAATACCAAGAATTTCAGTACTTTTTTCCTGAGAGTAAATTAAAAAAAATATATAATTGGTATAGAAAATTTAATGAGAGGTATTCTGCAAATTGAAATTAGCATCTAATGGCTCATTTCTTATTTGGTTCACTCCTAATGTCTTCCCATAATATAGAATATCTCCCAGGAATCATCATGAGAGTCTGGGACCGTGCTGTAATGTCCTGCCAGGCAGAATCAGGGCAGCCTGCACTGATTGTGGAGGTCTAGGTGTGCAAAATCCATCAGTGACAGACAAGGCATCAAGGACTGAGAAAAGAGAATTTCATTTCAGCAGGAGGTATTCCCAGTGCAAATGAAAGCAGCTCCTCCAGACGTGGTATTAGAGATACAGAGAAACTGCAAATTGAGTATTTCAATACCTCCCCACCCCTAATTTTAAGCAGTTAAAAAAAATAAAAGAAATAAAGGAGAGTGAAGGCAAGCTCTTTGGTTGCATTGAGAACAATCAAACACCCCGGGACTGGCTGGTTTAGGGAGCTGTTAATGGGATCCAGACTCTTTCAAGGTCACTGGTTCCAGCCTAGCCCAGATTAGGAGGAATTGGGAGTTATTTTTCCTTGGTGGCTGCTCAGTGGTTTAAGTGACGTGGCTTGGTGGTCTCAATGCAGCACAGACTGAGCACCTGTCCATACCCACCAAGGGGATTCTGTGGTGTCAATTCAGTGCTCTCCATCAGGAGCAAATTTAAAGATTAAATCTGAAATAAATCCAAATAATTTATAAACAATCCGTGTCACCTGTTTTTTTTCAAATATTGGTGCCTCAAAGTTGACACGTTTGGCCCTAAAAATAATCCCAGAATTGCTGAGGTTGGAAAAGGCCTCCAGGATCATCCAGTCCAACCTGAGACCTTTCCCCACCCATTTTACCTTGGTCAATCCCACCACAAATAACACCAACCTTTCATGCACAGGGCAAAACTGCTTTGGGATTTATGGTAATTCACCAATAATAACAACAAACTTTGGGCTAAACTGCATGCTTTGAATTTGGCTCACTAAATTATATCAGAAGTCTTGGGTAGAGATATGCAGTGCATAAAACTTACATAAAGGATTTCATTGATTTTTAAATTCATTCAACTCCCCCTGGAAATCTTACTGTCTTCTCTTTGGGTTTTATGGCTCCACTTTTATGAATCAAATTTGCAAACTTTGAACTTACTCAGCCTTGGAATGTGCTCAACCATATAAAAAGCCCAAATAGTTTCTCCCAAATAATCCCAAATATTCTCAGTATTTACTTGTTATTAATTTATTTAATCTGAGCTTTTGCTTAAGAAAAAAAGCGCTTTCATTGGGATAGGGTTCTGAATGGACAAGATATTTCACATTATTTGCTGAAAATCCATTCCAGTGGGGAATGTTTACTATTCCTTTCACATACAATTATTCCTCTCAGTGTTAATCAGACAATTTTTCAAAGGTGTAGTCATGAAATTGGACTGGCTCCATGCCTAATCCAATATCTGCCGCTCAGTAAACACACACCTCTGGATATATGTTTCCAGCCAAAGATATATATTTTCTAGGCAACTGAATTTTAGCAGAGTGACACAGTCAGGAGCCCAGCAGCACAAGCAGATATTTCCTTGATGGAGATCTCATCGCTATGCAAGCTATTTTTGGTTTTGTGCTTTACATGTTTTGGGTGAAAAAAGCCCCAAACCGGAGCTAGACTGTTTTCCTAAGTAATTCTGGACTGCACGTGCTGCGGTGGGGACACGTCAGTGACTCAGGGCTTTACAGGAAAACAGAAGACATCATTTCCCTGCTTCATGCTGCATTACTTCAGCAAAAAGAAAACATCTCTGCAGAGTCATAGTGAGTAACCCCGACGTGCCACGGCAATGAGTGCCATGAGAAAACCTCCCTGAGGGCTCAGGAATTAAAGCTTCATTCAGCAGCAATGCAGAAATTAGAAACGTGGCTGTCCAAGGGATAATCTGTGATAGCTCTGCTGAGACAATAGCCTATGCTGAAATCAAAGCTGGAGAAAATTCTGAATTCCCAGCAGTGGCATTTCTGCAGTGTCTGAGGCTCTGACCCTCACCCAGCTGAGGGACACTGCAAACCTGTGAGCTCCCTTTGGTGGGGTTTCCAGGTTAAATCTGGAGGTTAAAGAGCATCAACAAATCCACAGGGTGGTACCACTAATCCGAGTTTCTGCTGTGCTCAGGTTTCAGCCAGAGCTTTGTACCTGGAGCTTTGCATGGGTGTCTGCTCCGAGCAGGTGTGTGAGCAGAGCCTGCCCAGGAAACAGCTCGGCTCTGAGCACACACCAAGCCCTGTGTGCCCTGAGACACATTTTATCAGGATATTTATCGGTTTGGGAACGGAATGAAATCACATCCTGCTCGCTGAGGAGCACAGCCAGCTCCCAGCAGGGTCCTGGGGGAACTGTGGGACCATCCCATGAGCAAGAGCTTGCAGGACCAGCCCCAAACCCAATCCTCTGGCCAGACACAGCCCTGTGTCCCACAGATATTTTTATCAAAGCACATTTCTCCTCTTTGTGCATCTATTAATGCAGGACATGCTTTTACTTAACAATCCAGCAGCCCATACAAGTGATTTCACCCCCTCACTCCTGCAATTTGAAATATTATTTTGCTCTTAATTTTCAGCCTCCTCCACCTCCTCCTCTCCCTCTCTCTCCCCTTTTTTTTTTTTGTTTTGGTTGGTGACCACAAGTGTAGTTTCAGTAAATAAAGCTGGTGCTTGATAATGTGGAACGGCCAGGAGCTTAACTCTGCCCTTGGAGATCGCTTACATCAAACCAGCAATCAAAAAGTGGTGCAGATAAAATTTGTCATCAGGGATTTCCTACAAAAGAATTACAGTGGAGAAATAGCCTGATCGATACTATGGATTTTCACTGCAGGGGCTGATAGTCCAATTGCTGTGAAACACTCACACAGATAAAAGGGCACGGCTGCCACTTTGTTACAGACTGCTGACTCAGCCCCAAGCCTGGCAGGTATTTATAGGCCAAAGTGATACAGAATTATCACCTTGCAGTGCCCAGCTCTTGTTAGTTCCGAGATTGCCTCCCTTTATGGGATTGCTAAATGCAGGTGAATGGAAAAATGATGGCTAACAGCTGTCAAAATGCAACAGAATGAAGTACTTAAATCTTTTTTTATCCATTAAAAGGGTAACAACCAAACATAGATCATGGTGCAGACGTTGTAATGATATTTGGGGCCGGTAAACGAGGGGTTATAAACAATGTACACCTGATCAAAATGGTAAGAAAAATACAAAAGGGAAAAAAAAAGCACAATAATAAAAATTCTTCTTGTTACTTTACAATATGTGGCTTGCCATTTACTTTGCTGCTTTTCCAAGAGATCTCCAGGCCTCTCAAGGCTGCTCTGAGCAACCTCCAGCTCCATCAACACCATGATAATTTTATACCCTGTGTTCCACAGGGAAAACTGCTTTAAGGAACCACTGGGATGGCTCCAGGGGCTCTCCTTCCTTGTTCTAAGCCAGTGTTTTACACCCTCAGCAGGATAAAATGCTGATGGATATTAATATTAACTCACTGATTCCATGGGCTGTTTCATACACAAACACTTTGGAGGACCAGAGCATGATAAAGAAAAGGAAATTCTTTCATTTTTTGGTCCATTTTTTGTGGCACAAAGCCTCTCTGTCCAGGTGAACACCCCAGGATTGGCTCTCCCCAGCCACTATTCCATTGCTAGGACAGGCCCAAGGCCTCTGGGGAAGGGGCACAGTCACCCTGTGTTTATTTTTGGAGTTGTCTACAGTGAGAGATTGGCCTTGACTGCACAAGGATGAAACCTGGAAGGTGACTCAAGAAGCTCTAGTGAGATATAAAAAGAGACAGGAGGATCTGCACAGACTTTGCCCTACCAGAGCCTCCAAGGTGCTCTCCTCATCAGTGGTGGAGGCTTTAGCAGCTTAAAACCAGTTCCAGAATTAGTTCAAATGTATTTTTACAGGTGCTTTCTTAGCAGAGACAGAACCAAGTTGGGCTTTAACACTTACAATTATTTATAACCTCCCAGTCCGGCTCCCAGAAAACTTAATGTCCAGATAAAGGCTTTTTTCTAACATTCCCTTGAAAAATCCTGACATCCTCATCACCTACTCTTATGTAACTGAGAGTATTTCTTTTACTTGTAAATCTGTGGTATGTCTTGGTGTGCCAGCAACCCCAAATTTTCCTTTTCAGCACTCAGAATGTGGCTGGTTTCAAACACAGGTAGGGAAGTGAACAGCAGCTTCCAAAGGAAACCCCAGAGAGGGGAGGAAAACAAAGAGGAAAGAAAAAAGAGGAAGAGGAGGCATTTGATTTTCATAACTGGGCTGTGCTAGGACAGGGATAAGGGAGCACTGATGGGTCTGGATCTCTTCCCATCCCATACCTAAAAGTCCCTGGGAAGTGGGAGGAATCATCCCAGTTTTCAGAAGAGGTTCAGAAACTCTTCATGATTAATGCCTTGAAGATCTCATTTACTTGGCTCACTGCATTTTCCCCCATTAATACTGGTTTTAAAATCATCTTGTGTGTCTTGGAAAAACACAAATAGGGGGATTCAAGAGCTGAAATTTTTGCAGTGGCTCAAGAAGGTCATGGTCAGCAGGAGCTGGAATTCAGAGGGGTTTATGCACCCAATGTTTTAGATCTCATTTCATACCAGAGCTTTAAACTAAAGCAAGAAACACTGCACAAAACCTGCCATCAATATCATTAAAAAAACAGCACAAAGAAACTGGACTTGGGCATCACTGGAAGAAGTTTTTGATCAGTTTGACCACAATATTTGACTGCAGGAGCCTTGGAGGGAAAATGCACAGAGTTTAAATTAAAATAGTAGAACACAAAGCAAAATAGCAAATGAAATCATGATTTGGTTGGCTGTAAGAAACGCTGCAGGTTTCTAAACAAACATCTTCCCTAACCAGGAGAGAAGCCACACCTTTCTCCGTGCTCCATAGGGAAAATTACTGTAGCACTTGTCTGAACTGCCTGGTGCTGGTAGAATCATCGCTGCTCTCATCAGAGCGTTGTTGGATGAAGTTTACTGTCACTAGCAATAAGCAGTAGATAAAAGGAGGGAGGGGAGGGGGATAAGAAAACAAAAGGGAAAAATAGAAGCTAAAAAATTCACCAGAGGTGAAAAAAAGGGGGGGCAAAAAAGAAGATATACATAAACTAGCTGTTTTTGTCTTTCTAGTTGCTGTGATGTGCACAAAGGAAATAGACTGAATAAAATCACATCTCAGGAACACCAACATAAATTCCCCCTTGCTTTGACAAGTACGTAATTTTGTGCAGTGATGCTCTTCACATCTGGAGAGTTATGAGGCAATTTCATTCCCATCTGACAAATTTACAAAGAAACATTAGAGAGAAGGGATTAGAAAAGCGAGAAATCTTTATAGACTTTTTCCTCAGGCTGTATTTTCCTTCCATCTTTTGGCTCTTCCTTGAGGAATATGTATGAGTGACTCATTCTGTATGAACGCCATAACTGAAACACTTAGCAGATAAGCAGAACATGAAATGTGCTTTAAATCAACTAATTGTATTTACATTATCTGGGAGGGCTGATCCTGATTGGCTAAAGTTTGGGAAAATTTGCTATTGTGCATTTTCAAGATAGCAATTTAAAACTGGGGAAAAAAAAAAAAAAAAAAAAAAAGGTAAAATATTATCTCCAGAACTTCACAGAAAAGTCCAGGCCAGAAAAATAATTTGCATTTGAAAAGCACTTCCCACCTTCCAGCTCTGCTTGGCCTCTTTGGCCTCAGTATGGGCTCATCAAGACCAACTCTGCATTTTGGGGAACTGAGGTGAATGAAATGATCTCCAGGATTCATGGAGAAAATAAATTCACTGGAGAGCAGGACAGGGGAGGAGTGGCTGGGCTGAGCTCACTCTCGTGCATCTCAAAGAGCTTTTCCAAGGAGGTTCAGCTCAAGAGAACATCTACTCCTCACAGGCCACCAGGTCCTTGGCAGAACATATTGACAGAATTCAGACTACTGAAAAAAAAACCAACTAAAAAGTGGAAGGATGAGATGAGCAGGGCGTCACCAACACATGTGAAAGGCCTGGGAATTTTGGTTTTGTGGCTGCACCACCACAGGTTCTTTCTGCTTTTCTGGTTCAGCCTTCTCTTTGCTGACAGGGGAAAATTCTGGCAGGGATTATTCCAGGAATAAATGCTCATAAGAAATGCTGCAAAGGTTCTGCTTTCTCCTGCAAGGCTTTAAAAACCCAAGCAGCCGTGGCTCGTTGTAGTTACTCTGCTGAAGATGCATCAGCTCAGCTGATATATGGCTACTACAGCAGGGCAGTATTTTATGTTCTCTGTGTAATCAGGATCAGTTTTATTAAAATTTCATTTTTTTTCTTGGCTATTTTAATACCAAAACGTTGCCATGGGTTGTTCTCCATTGGTGCAACAGCAAAGAAGCTCCCCCATGGATGAGTTCCCTGCTATCCCAGCCTTTGTTTCCTTTGTGGCTCTCTCAGTAAGGTCATGTTGAGTGCTGGGACTTCCCTCCTCCTTCTATTAATGGATGTTTTTTATTGGTTGTTTTATTATTATTTGTATATTTTATTGTATTTTTTATTATTATTAATATGATGGTGCTCGGAACTTCCAAAACATATTCCTTTCTTGGCAGCAGGATGAAATATAATAAAATGCAGATGCTTTCTGATAGAGAGCAGAGATGAAAATGTTTTATAAGCACGGCTCCTGGAGAGGGGAAGGCACAGGGGACAGGGCTCCTGGCCCCGCTGGAGAGCCCCAGAGCAATCACTGCAATCTCTGCAGTGACAGCACACGCTCGGAGCTGGGCTATTTATGATCTTCTTCATGGGGCCCAGGTGGAGCTGCTGGCAGCCAGGTTTATGGCCCAGGGTCCTGCTGGAAGCAGGGAACTGTAATAAATGGGGGCTGGGATTTAAAGGTGTTGCAGGTTTCAGTGTCTGTGATCTGCAGTCAGCTCCTGACTGAGCTGATTCACCCCTGCTCTCATCTGCCCCCTTCCCCTCCTCTACATGGGCTGAAAAATCCTGGTACGAGAGCTCAGTTCCACTTAGAGAGTGAAATCCACATCTCCTCCTCTAATTAATAGACAGATGATAAAAAACATTCCTTGTGCTTTCCTTATAAAGACACTCTATAATAATTTTCTTGTCTGGACAAGATATTTTCTTTGTGTTTCGGGTAGAAGGGGAAGAGTTTGTACCACAAATGATTTCCACTAAAAGCATTTCAACCTAAATATTTTAGGTTGAGTTATCAGGAGGCTCATTTCTGTGGAGAACTTCTCTGTGAGTGCTGCTGTTGCTCAACAGGTTTGTGCATCTCCTCTGACTGCATGGGGTTATCTGGCTGAGAGCTGGATGCACACAGGATATCTTAAATAGAAAATTAAATTGATACAGAACCGTGTTTTCACAGCACAAGTGGACAGCTTGTCCCTTTGAAAACTCCCTGCATTCCTAGCTCTCTTTGAAAATTACTAGATTGAAATGAAGGGGAAAGTCTCTTTAAAAATCACTCCTGAAAAAAATAAGGAAATAATTCTTTAGATTTTTTTTTCCTTTCTGTATGTGAGAGACATGTAAACATAACCCATTCCACAGTAAGGGTAGTGGAAATCAAAAAAATAATATTTGAATTATTTTGATCGTGATAATCCCCAATTGTTTTGAAAGTGAATTATATTTGATAGTCTCTCCAGAATGTACTTACAAATTCATAGGAACACCATTAAAATACAGCATTAATTAACATCCACTTTTATAAAGTGCTTCTAATATTGTATAAACAAGCAAGAGTTGAAAAGCTTATTTTTAACTTGGATCTGCATATGCAGTGTGATCATAGTGAGTTACAAAAATACCCAAATAGCACTGGGAAATGAATTTTCACAGTTTGTTTCTGGTTGAAGACACACCAAAGTACCTGTCTTTAATTTGAGGAGCTGTGAACAAAAGGTACTTGCCAGCTCAGCTCGGTGTTTCTGAGCTCGTGGCAGTGCAGCCATGGGTGGAATACTGATGTGTCAATATTCGTTAGCCCAAATGATAATCAGCAACTGACTTGAAATAACTTATAACAATCAGAAGGGATTGTGCTGCTTTGTACTGGGTTAAAGCAGGCCTGAGCCAGATTTCAGCTCTCCAAAACCAAAATCATCCTGCAGGGTGGGGAGCTGGGCTGGGGCCAATCCAGCTTCCACCAAGAGCCTCCATCAGGAGCCAAAGGATGGAGAGTCCAGGGGGCTTCTGGACACAGGGAACCTGGAGAGGCACCAGTCCAGCCTAAACCTACATTTAGCAAGGAAAGCAACACTAAACCCCCTCAAAACTCAGTTTTACCAGTTGAGATCCTGATGGTTGTGACTTCACTTGCAGCCATGCAATGGTGAAGCTCACCTTGATTTCACTCCAAGCATCTTGCTGAAATCTAACCCAAACTTTTAAAACTTTTCCAAAACAAATGCTATTTGTAACAGTATCAAATTAATCTGCAGTAAGAGCCAAGTCTAAAATCTACCCTGAAGAACAGGTGGAAGTGGGGAGCTCCTGTCCCCACTGGAACACCTGGAGGAGGTCATGGAAACCTGTCTGCCAAGATCCCAACGCTGAATGCTGCTCAGGGTTCAGCTGAGCTCATGCAGGGTCTCTGAATATATAAATTTCCAAAGTTCTAGAAATGCAGAAAGGGCTTTCCTAAATCCCCCTCCCTGCCCAGATCATCCTGAGTTCCAGTGGTGCAGAAAGGACTTCTGAAGGAACAAGATCCCTGTGCATCCAGGCCAGATCTTTCATCCAGAACCACAAACCTGCTGTAAACACTGCACTGGAAAACTCTTATCAATACCAAGCATCAAGAACTGATAAAGAGCAGCAAACTGTTGGCACCACAAGGACAGAGCAGAAATTCCAGGGCAGTTCCCATTTCTTGAATCCTTGAATAACAGCAGGGGGATTATTGTGGGAAATCTGCACCCTTAAGATACCAATTGTTTTAAAATTAAAGCTTTTTTTTTTTTTTTTTTCCTTTAAAGAGACAAATCCTTAACCTGGTCATTTTTGTCACTTTCTGGAAACATCTCTTTATGCCCAGATCACCTGTTGTGGTGGGAATAGCACACCAGTGACTGTGGTGCTCCAAAGAGATGAGGAATATGCAGTTTGCAGGCACCTTTCATTAGATCAACTGATTAGATGCAAAAAAGAGACAAACCTTCAGAAAGACAAGCCCTTCTTCAGCCTCTAAATGTGATAGACATCTTGAAGACATTATTATAAAAGCTTGATAGGATGCTTTAAAGCACGGCTGTTCCTAAGATCACTCAATGGCTCCTTCAGAAGCTGCAAGTCTTCAAAAGTGTTCCAGGAAATGCCGAGGTACTCTGTGCTTTTCAAAGGCTGAAAAACCCCCATCTTCCCGTGGTGGAAGAACAATAGCAAATGATTTTCTGCTTTTTTTTGGCTGAACACCTTCCAGGTTATACGTTTGGATGATTAACCTTCTCCATTTTAAAGGGGATGTTTACTGAGAGTTCCAAAGAAATGAGAGGCTGCCGAGAGCCAGCTCTGCTTTGGGAGATGTTCAAACAACCAGCACCAGGATCTGCTCAGATAATTAACATGGCAACTACAGGAGGAGTTCAACACAAACAGTCCTCAGAAACATCGGAGATGGAATTCAGGAGCAGGGATTCAAAGGGGGGAGGAATCGCTCTGATTTTGTCCCAGCCAAGTCCCTACAGTGATAAAATCAGCCCCAAATCTGTGTGGTTGCTCCTGACCCTCCAGTGCTGGTTCCCCCCGTGCAGATTCCTGGTGCTGAGGTGGTGGAGAAGCCATTTGACAGCACTGTGTCACTGAAGAACATCCACGTGCAGACAGAAACTCCCACTTGCTACTTTAAATCAGCTTTCAGTAGTTTTTGTATCACCAAAATAGCACAAAATATATTTACCCGCAAGCTTGTGCCCTAAAAATTCATATGCCCACTAAGGAATGCTAAATAAACCAAAACCTGCAAGTGCTGGGGACAGGATAATCCACAGATTAATATTCTGACCTTGCATTTTATATTCTTTTCCATCTCTAATTGTCCTGCATTGTGTTTTCTTATTTCTAATCCAGGTTAAAGTGTGTGGCTGCTGCTTCAGCCTCAGGAGTTTTGCCAGTGGTCTCCATGTGTGGACAAGTCACTGCTGAGCCCTGAGTTCATCTCTCTAACATTTGCTTACCCCACAGAGGAGCCACAAAGTTGGTTCCTGTATAAAGAGAACCAAAAACGGAAAATACAAAGGAAATGCAAAGTGATACCACGTTTCTCATTTCAAACGAGTGGGTGACAAATTGCTCATCAGATTGTACAATTTGGGTTGCTCTTGCTTGCTAATTAACCAGTCTGACATTATGTTTCCTCCCTCTTGCATCCACCCTGCCTCTGAACTAATCAGGGTTCAATGACAGCATCACTTATCCCAGGACACATTCCAATAATTAAGGTTTGGAGGACATCTTGCAAACTCCAGCACATACCAATAGGATTTTTCTCTCCCTCCACTGCTGTGCCGGTGACATGTGACAAGACAAAGCCCTGCTCTCATATACATAACAGCAGGATGCTTTCCCACCTTTTAATGGCTGGCTGCATCTCTTCCCAGCTCTCTGACAGTGGGAAAGGCTCTGCAGGAATGGCTGTGCCTCGAGGAGTGAGACCTCACGGGCATCAAAAACCCTCCTGTTGCTGTCTATCCCCAAATCCAGGTTTTGAATGCTGGCACACACCATCCCAGAAGCTGTGCTGCCCTTCCTACCACGCCTCTCCTCGCTGCTCCATGGATTCATTTGGTTTTCCTGAGTCCCAGCTTTGCAGAGGAAAGGCAGCGCAGGTGGGGACACCGTGGGTCACTGGGGAAGGGACACAAGCCAGGAAGGATCCTGCTCCTTGGGTGCTTTTTGAGCCTTCCTCTGCAGCAGCAGCACGGACTGGATGCTGGGCTTTGAGGCTCAGTGTCTCCAGCAGCCCTGACACGGCCACTCCAACATTCCCCAGCAGAAAGTGGCTGTCTCTGCTGGAGCTCTGATTTCCCTCAGCTGCACAAACCAACAGGCTCACCCCAGCCAAGGCCTGCAGAGACCAAATCCAAGCAGAAGCTGCTTGCTCAGTCCTTCCTTAGATGATTTCTGCTTTCAGTCCCTCCTGGGAAACACCAGTTTGTAGGAAGCGTGAGCCCCAGTCTAAGCTGAAAGTCTGGACTTGGCACGAGCAAAGCTTGATCCCATGAATTTAGTCTGAAATTGCAAAAAACCCCAAAGAACCATCTGGAATCTATCTGCACTGGAACCTTCAGAAAGGTAAATTCTTTTACAAAAGAGATTTATATTTTCATTCTAGCTAATAGTTGTTAGCTTTTCTTAGAGTACCCACTGGGATATGGCTACAAATGCTCTTCTCCAGGAAGCTGAAATGTCCTGGTGATCAGCTATGAAAAGCAGACGGAGACACCACTCATCTTCTCTTGGTGCTTGATTCTGAAACACTGTTTCCATCAGCAGAAGAAACAGCAGTGGAACCACACAGAGAAATCAGGAAAGGGAATGTTGCCTATGGACAGAAATTCCTGGAGATGGACAATTCCTCAGCCAGCATGAACCAACACATCTGAACTGAGTTCTGCAGCCCTGCACTGCTCCACACACCGCCTGGAAATCCTCCCCCAGCCACCTCAAACACATTCAATAAAAAGAGAATAAAAGACAATTCTGTGCCCCTATAATCTCCTGATGTAACTTAGTGTGGAAGGCAGGAGCTGGGAGTGGGACAGGGGCTGGAGGAGCCTGGATGGATTTGTGTAAGGACACAGAGATGAGAGGAATTTAACTGAGGTTGGGGGGAATATCCAGTATTGCTGCTGCTGCTGCTGGAGCTGTTCCTTCTCCGCTCTCTTTTGCCTCACCAGGTATTTGCTTTTTTTGGTCCCAAAAAAGTGCAACAAAACCTCTATTTCATATATAACTTTCAAGGTCACTTGCATAAAATGTACAAAAAGCACATTTTTGTTGATGGAATGGCCTTTTGATAATGAGGTAATTAGTGATATTACAGCAGGAGAAAAGGGGGGGATTTCTTCCTCCTTTTCTCCCTTTCTGCAAACCCAATGAAGTGGCAAATTTTGTCGCAGTTGCTGTATGTGCACAATATTTCACCCAGCTCCACAAAGTAATGTGTTTTTTGAGTAGCTACTGTATTTGCTGAAACTAAGTTATAATAATTTGATGACTAGGAACAAGATTAATTCAAGGAACTACTATTCTCATGACAATTGCAAAATCCTGTAGGGGACAGAGTGAGTATGAATAGAAATGTTTAGGCATCTCCCTGCTTCATCACTGAGGAGCCTGAGATGGAAAAATATCCAGCAAGGATGTGAGGGGGTCACATCTCTGGAGGTGCAGCAAGGTAAGCAATTAATTTCTCCCTAAGAAAACCAGGAGCTGCAATCAAAACTATCATCAGAGGAAGCATGAATATCTGTACAATAGGAGGATAAAACCCAGTGAAAGATATAATTACGTTAAATTATAGCAACTGCCAGGGAAAAGTACCAATGAAAGTAACAAAAAGGATTGTCATTGCCTTTAGAAACGGTGTTTGATATCACGGAGTGCTCACATCCATCCCCTCGGCTGGGATGTGCCAGTTTCCCAACAGCTGAGGGGGAAACAAAGCCCCTTCCCAGCCTCCCTCAGCACAAGGGGGAACAGCACTCAGTTTGTCACTTGGGATGTGACAATCAAAACCGGAGCCCCAGACTGAGCCATCTTCCAAAGGAATTCTACAATTTCCCCTTCCAAAAGCTACAACCTCTGGTACAAAGCAACACCGGCCTGTGCCTTGATCTCTCACAATATAACTCCAACCACCGATAATTCCACAAAGAATTTTGGAGAAATGGTTCACAGATTAACATTTTCAGAGTGGAAGCAGATGAGACCAAATTTAGATCAAGTGATATGCACATATGTTATGTAAAGGCCTAATATTCGCTGAAGAGAAGGAAGTATTTCTCAACCACATGTACCAGGGAGCTGGGATTTGGAGATCTATAAATAGTTTCCTGAAGTTATGGAAGTAGAGAATTACAGCACACACACAAAAAAAAAAAGAATAACAAATTAAAAATAATCAGAAATTGAGTTGGTAAGAAAATTTTCTGTTCTGAAGCAGAAGAAGCATCAAGGCTTTTCCTGCTGCCCTTCTGTTACAAAAGCACTTTCCCCCAGCCAGGTGCTGGCTGAGGTTTGGCACCTGCTGGGTGTGCTCAGGGCTTTGTGGTTTTACAGAGCTGTGTGTGAGATCACTCCATTGCTTTGGAGATATTTTTGTGCAAACAGAAGAACTGCTGTTAAAAAGCTTTCAGCTGTTCTGAAGTCAGGCTCTGTCTTCCCTCGACAAGATGACACCAGACATAAAAAACCCCACCAACCTTTCTCAACAAACCTTGAGAGCATCAAATATTAGTAAAATCACTCTGGAGGAACACATTGCAGTCGGGCAGCATTCCAGAGTAAAATTCCCAGCCAAGCAGAGCACTGGCCTCCTTTAAACGTTCTACCACCTTGCTCACTTGTTGCACAGCGTTTTACCTGTTTGTACTTTATTTGTGGTGTCTCTGCAGGAGCTCCAATCAGTGCAGCCTCAGTAAAAGCGGATTTTCTGATAGAAACTCGGGAACATTCAGAAAATGACGCACGAGTTCCCTCAGCTGAATGTCAACACATGTAAAAGGAGGAGTCAGGGGGTACAAAATGTTATCTCCTAATGTCAAACCTGGGTGGCAGGGCTGTGCTGGCAACAGAAAGTGCAAAGCAAGGAACCAGCCGAGCTGTGAGGCTGAAGTTCTCCCCATCAAGTGATTTAAGCAGAACAAATTGAAGCTTGCAGGAGTCTGAGTAGTAAAAGCCGTGGAGTTGTTAAACTGGCTTTGCTAACATGATGAATTAGTTGGGCCATTTCTTTTCATGGCAAGCAGTGAATCTGGGTTGTCCATCAGAGGATGAGCTGTAAATCGAGTGCTGCAGCAGCGGGAGAACAGGGCAGGGACCTGGGCTTTGTGGGGATGATGCTTAGGATTTGGCTTTTATATTTTTCATCTATTTGTAGTCCTGCAATTCTTTAGTGTAGAACTCTAAACTTTGTGTTCAGTGGGAGCTGCTGCTTCCCCAGTTTGGGCAGACACAGCAATTCCTCTCCAGGCCTGGGGATCAAGGACACCTCACTGCCCCAGGCCCCAGAGAATGGAAACAAAAGGGAATTGGGGCAGCAAACTGGGGGTAAATTCCTTCATTACCTGGAGCTGGAATTGGAAAATTAACCCCAAAGTGCAAATGGACAAAACTTATAGAAGTGTGGAACCCCTGACCGTGGTCCATTTTGGGTGCAGGCCCTGGGGGGCTTTGTCTGCCCAAAATGTCCCTGAAGGCCCTCAATAAAATATACCTGCTTTTTATTCCCTTAATTCTGTCTGGCCTATGCTTTTAGGTAAACCCAAAAAGGCACCAGTGAGCCCTCAGAGTAGGTGAGGATCCAGCGTGGATCCTTTGGATGAAACAAAGCCAAAGCCACAGATCCCAGTGGTGGAGCAGCCCCAGGCCAGGCCAGAGCTGTTTGCAGGGGTGAGGACAGGACACTGTGTGCTGCACCCAGCATTTATTCCATCTCCTATTTCCAGAGAAACTCCAGGATTGCATAGGAAGTGTTCCACAACCTGAGGTCACATTCGGGGTAGGATCAGTGAGTGCAGCTCTGCTGAAGTCAGAGCAATCTGCCCATTAATTCACTCCACGCTGCAGGGACAATGCTCTAACAACAGGATGAGGAGAGATCCCACTGTTGTTCTGCTAAAGCAATAATGAACCCCTAATTTACTGTTTCCAAACCAGCTTATTCCATTTTAGAGAAGAATGCAACTGGGTTGCACCTAGCCACCAAATTTGAGCACAGCTATTATTAATTTACTTTTTATGTATTTTCATTGTAATGGCTGAGAGCAAAACTTGGGCAGAGTGGATGGTCCCACACAAGCAGCTGTGAAAAGATGTCCCAGAATTCAGACAAACAGCATTGTTAATAGACTCCTCTTGGAGAGGAGAGAAAACATGGTGTCAATCACGCCTGCTGACAGGGTGCAATTAACCCAGCATCAAATTGGAGGGAGATGGATGGGACCAGATGGTCCTGTTATCCTAACAAAGGATTATACAGCAAGTGTCCTTCGGAAGGAAGAGCGTTTTTTTTAACAGGACCTTTGGAACAACAGCAACAACAAAAAAAAGAAAGAAAGGAGAACTAAAGAGAAAATTACAGAAAACGGAAATGAGCAAACTGTGGTTTAAATATGGAATTCCAGTAGTTAATTATGTGCTTAAGTACAAATATAGGTTATATTTTGATCATAGTGATGTCTCCTGAAATTTATCCAAAACGGCCTCCCAAAGGATTGACATCAGACAGAATCACTGCAAACAAAGTCAGCAAGGAATGATCAAAAAATCAGCATTCTTGCTGTTCCTGACAAAATGATTCAATTTATTAACCTAAAACTGCCCAAATGCTGCCCTCTTATCCTGCTGTTCTTAGGATAAATCCATATTTTGAAGCCTAAATAGCAGCAACTGTACCAGGGCATCCAAAACCCTTTCCAGAGCACTGCAGTCAGCAGAGCTTGGGACTGTGTGCTCAGAACTAAGCTCTCACTCTGTGAGATAGATTATTAATTACATGGAAGACACAACAAGTTTCTGCAAAGAAATCAGGGAAAACAGGTAAATAAGAGGGATTTCTAGCAGAGTAAAATATCCTGAAAATCTGCTGTCAGTTTCCCGGAGTGTGAGACAAATGGTGCAGGAGGTGATGGCTCAGGAACATCCTGGAACATCCCCAGTGACTCCAGTTCCCTTCTCCCTGTCCCTTGCAAGGTGTCTCACGCTGTGGTGGAATTTTTCTGTCAAAGGCATGAAACTTCTGTGATATTTCCCATGATTTTTCAGTTTATGATTCTCCTTCTTTTCTAAATCCCACAAGATCAGGCCTGGATAAGTGGATCTCAGAATCTCCTTCTTTTCTCCTTTCTCCTTCTTTTCTCCTTTTTCCCCTTTCCTTTCCTTCCTTCTTCCTTTCCTTCCTTCTTCCTTTCCTTCCTTTTTCCTTTCCTTTCCTTCCTTTTTCCTTTCCTTTCCTTTCCTATTCCTTTCCTTTCCTTCCTTTCCTTTCCTTTCCTTTCCTTTCCTTTCCTTTCCTTTCCTTTCCTCTTTCCTTTCCTTTCCTTTCCTTTCTTTCCTTTCCTTTCCTTTCCTTTCTTTCCTTTCCTTTCCTTCCTTTCCTTTCCTTCTTTCCTTCCTTTCCTTTCCTTTCCTTTCCTTTCCTTTCCTTTCCTTTCCTTTCCTTTCCTGTCCTTTCCTTTCCTTTCCTTTCCTTTCCTTTTCCTTTCCTCCTTTCCTTTCCTTCCTTTCCTTTCCTTTCCTTTCCTTCCTTTCCTTTCCTTTCATTTCCTTTCCTTTCCTTTCCTTTCCTTTCCTTTTCCAAAGGAAATATTTTGCAATGTAGATCCACCCCAACCACAATTAGAAAAAGGTGCCCTGCTTGACACCTTTTTCAACATTATCCAGCTGGAAGAATATCAGCTCTCTCCCAACCACGGAAATTATAGAAGATCTAATCAGCAGATAGGATATAGTCATAGAAAATGCACATCAGCACACCTTAAAGAAAGTAAATAAATCTTGAAAGTTTAATATTCCCCTTTCTTGGACCTAAATAGGCCCCTTTGGAAAACTATTTTATTGTTTCTCATTAAATTAGAATTGTGCTGAGATGCCACTATCTACCATTTCCTATTATTATTAATGTAAAAAAAAAAAAAATAAAATCATTGCATATTCAGCATTTCCCCAGTTAAAACAAGTCAGAATGAAAATCTGAGCTGTGTTTTTCCTTAATTCATGCTAATTTAAAAACAGAAAGTTCTTTACTTCTTTTCCCCCTACTTTGCTTCTGCATTTAAAGATAGCAATATTTTCTAATGATAATTAAGAACCTTTAATTTATTGGTTTATTACTTCTGTGCTACATTAGCAGCTCTTCCAGGAAGAGCTCAGAGATACCACACGTGAATGTGCTTAATTCCCCTCTCATTAACCTCAGAAACACGGAGCAGTTTCCAGACCACGAGTCACTGGATTTTCCCTGCTTTCCAAGCTGTTGCTGGGAGCTCACACCACAATCCCAAATCTGCTGCTCACCAAAATTTCAGCTTCTGCGACCCTCCTGTGTTCAACAGTGGCTGCTGTGAAGAGGAGCTCGTCCTGCTCCAGCCATTTCCATTTTAGGGGATGTTGTGTTAAGGAAATGTTCCCATTTCTGTGCAGTTTGCTCAAGGCAGAGCACTCAAAACCAGGCTGGTGTTTTTATCAGCAAAACAGCAAGCAGCAGACATAAATATGGATAAGAGGAAATTCAGTGTACACTGAAGACTTCACTTCATAATGCAGTGGTGGGGATCAACCTTACTAATTTGCCCAAAGACTCTTCAGTTTTCATTTGCCACCAAAACAGAATTACTGAAATTTTCCAGACGTTTCTGGGTCTTACTTAACATTCAGAGAAGTCAAATCAGGGCATGGAAGACAAGAGCTGCAGGAAGAGGCTGGGTTGGACAGGGATTAGAAATTGGGGAGGAATTCCTGGTTGTGAGGGTGGAGAGGGGCTGGGATGGAATTCCCAGAGCAGCTGTGGCTGCCCCTGGATCCCTGGAAGTGTCCAAGGCCAGGTTGGATGGGCTGGGAGCAGCCTGGGACAGTGGAAGGTGTCTCTGCCATGGCAGGGGTGGCACTGGATGGGATTTAAGGTCCCTCCAACCCAAACCATGCTGGAATGAGAAGAAACACAAGGAATGTGGCTCAACAGACCAGGGAGCTCAAAGTCCTGTCCAAACCTGGCCTTGAAAGACCTGACAAAGCTCACTGAAGATCCCAGCCTGGCAAAGCTCACTGAAGATCCCAGCCTAACAAAGCTCACTGAAGAAGATCCCAGCCTAACAAAGCTCACTGAAGATCCCAGCCTGGCAAAGCTCACTGAAGAAGATCCCAGCCTGGCAAAGCTCACTGAAGAAGATCCCAGCCTGGCAAAGCTCACACGTGTGGATGATTAATATTCTGACTATCAATTCCTATCAATTCCCTGCTCTGTGCTGTAGGCAGGAGGATGCTCTGGCATCTGTCTCTCAGATTTGACAGCTGCTCTTCCCTGTCCTGGCAGAATCTGTCTCTGGGTGTCCCATGGTCCTGCAAAATTCCATCTTCTCCAGCCCATCACCTGCAAAAGACTTTAGAAAGATGCACACCCTTTCCCACCCCCCTTTTTTTAAGCTGCTGGAGAAGTTGGGAGCATCTGCAGCCAGAGGGATCCCAGGAGTTCATTAGTGGCCCAGTTTCCCGTGGCTCTGTGCCACAGCACTTCTGCCTGAGCGACCTCGACAGGCAGCCCTGTCCTCATATGGAGTTTTTAATAAGTGTCAGAAAAGCTGACGTCCTAACGGATCCCTAATGTAACTTCTTGGCATCGTTAACCACCAGAGACAAAAGAATGAAATTGAAATGTCTGTCTCCAGAAAAAAAAAGAAATCTCACCTGGGCTGAGTGTGAGGAGTGAAGGGCTGGGGAAAGCTGAGGGAGGATCAGGTCCAATCCCTTCCAGCTCACCTGGAAATCAGCGGAGTGACATCCACACAGGCAGCTGGTCCAAAACAGCCTCTGGAGCCGCCTTTGGGATGAGCTGCCCATGGAATTGGCTCCTGCCTGGGCTGGGCTGGGGTTTGTGAGGTGCAGAGCTGGCACCGACAGGACAGGAAGGAACAGAGACTCTGCTGCTCCCAGCTGGAGGCACAGGGACACCAGGGATCTCCAGGGATTTGGGAGAGGTGGGTGGATCACCAGGGATTTGGGAGCAAGGGATGGATCTCCAGGGATCAGGGAGCAAGGGATGGATCTCCAGGGATCAGGGAGCAAGGGATGGATCTCCAGGGATCCAGGAGCAGGGGATGGATCTCCAGGAATTCAGGAGCAAGGGATGGATCTCCAGGGATCAGGGAGCCAGGGATGGATCTCCAGGGATCTGGGAGTGAGGGATAGATCACCAGGGACTCAGGAGCCAGGGATGGATCTCCAGGGATTTAGGAGCAAGGGATAGATCTCCAGGGATTTGGGAGTGAGGGATGGATCTCCAGGGATCCAGGAGCAAGGGATGGATCTCCAGGGATTTGGGAGTGAGGGATGGATCTCCAGGGATCCAGGAGCAAGGGATAGATCTCCAGGGATCCAGGAGCAAGGGATGGATCTCCAGGGATCAGGGAGCAAGGGATGGATCTCCAGGGACTCAGGAGCAAGGGATGGATCTCCAGGGATCTGGGAGCAAGGGATGGATCTCCAGGGACTCAGGAGCAAGGGATGGATCTCCAGGGATCAGGGAGCAAGGGATGGATCTCCAGGGACTCAGGAGCAAGGGATGGATCTCCAGGGATCCAGGAGCAGGGGATGGATCTCCAGGGATCCAGGAGCAAGGGATGGAACTCCAGGGATCCAGGAGCAAGGGATGGATCTCCAGGGATCCAGGAGTGAGGGATGGATCACCAGGGACTCAGGAGCAAGGGATGGATCTCCAGGGACTCAGGAGCAAGGGATGGATCTCCAGGGATCCAGGAGTGAGGGATGGATCTCCAGGGATCAGGGAGAAAGGGATGGATCTCCAGGGATCCAGGAGCAAGGGGTGGATCTCCAGGGATCAGGGAGTGAGGGATGGATCTCCAGGGATCCAGGAGCAAGGGGTGGATCTCCAGGGATCCAGGAGTGAGGGATGGATCTCCAGGGATCCAGGAGCAATGCAGAACCCCATTTTTACACCCACACCAGGGAAGGAAAGCTGTTGATCCAGGTGACAGAGACTGGGACGAGGTCTGGACGCTGCTGCCCCACCAGACCCAGCAAAGCTCAGGATGCAGCCAATATTGCACAGAATGAGTCTGGAGGAATATTTTAGTGGATACTCTTGGAAAAATGGCACTATGGAATAAATGAGGCTTTAATTATCTCTTGTTATTCCAGTGTAACTAGTTTGGCTCTTTTTTATTAAAAGTCAAATTACAAATGTATCAAGGAAGCCCCAAACCTGACCCTGTATTAAATATCATTGATGTAGTTACAAATATATTCTCAATATTTAATATTTATTACTTAGATACACAGAATATAAAGATTATTACTTAATAATTATGAATGTGACTGTAGTAGTGAGAAGTTTTTAAATATGTAAATTTTAAAGGCTATCCTAGCTCAAAGTTTTTAATTTCTTTTTAAAGTGAAACTCTCTGTCTTTGGGCAAACTAATGTGATAATTTTAAGGCAGGAATTTTCTGGGTTTTTTTTACTTTTACACTTCACTGAAAAATTTGGATTAAGCTATGCTTTAAATCAGCATTTCCTCAAATTGAAGAACCGATGCTAAAGTTATAATGTTATATATGGCAGGTTATAATACTTGTAATTTACATAAAATTAAAAGAAAAATCAGTTTATCACGAGTGCTCTTTCTAGCAAGGATTTCTAAAACCAATGGCTAGGAAATATTGTTGATTTTCAGACCAAATCCATGTAATTACACAAAAGGAAATTCAGAGATTTGCCAGGGTTCATGGAAGAGACAATCAAAGCATTGGGAATGAGGGAGAGGCTCCATGTGGAACTGCTGAAACAGCAACTGAATTACAGCACTTTAGCAGCTACGAGTTCTCTAAGAGATGCCACAGTTTGCAAGGGATACAGAAATTAGGGAAAACAAAACAAAAGCAGATGATTTTGGGTCTTCAAGATGCACAATTTTTTATATTAAGTTTTTTTGGTAAAGAGTTATTTCCAAGTGCTCAGCACAAAGCAAGATCTATCCAGAGTTCAGCTCAGTGGGGCTGAAGGCAAACTAATAATTTAATTCCAGCAAATATTAATGATCTCAAACGTATTTCTCGAGATATTTGTGCAGAGACTTCTACATTTATTTATGTGCAAGCAAAAAGGGCTTTATTCTCAAAATCAGATCTTTACGACCAAAGCATCATAAAGATTCTTATTGATTCCAAAGAGTTTTTGCTGATTCTCATGTTTGAAATAGAACAGATTTTTTTTCGCCTTTCTCCTTTTGTTGTAGAGTGTTAATTAACCAATTACAGTGAAAGTTAATCTAAAACCTGCTCTTTTAAGACCTTGAAGGTGCTGCTGCCTGTTTCAGGAGAGACTTATTTTGCAAATTTGGCCCTAAATCTTAAAAGCTGGAGAAGAGAATCCACTGAATTTTTACCTAGAAGCTATTTGGAAGTTATATTAATTTCATTAATATATTTAAATTTACATTAAATATTATATATTTAGCACTTCAGTGCTGCTTTTTCTTATGTACAACATGGCAAAAATATTTCTCTCATTCCTTTTAATTTTAAGAAAAAATATTTAATTAAACTTCATATCTTTTAAGCAACAGCAAAACTGCTGTTCAAATTTGGGTGCTAACAGGAGACAGCTTAAGGAGATCTGATTTTGAGAGTTCAATTAGCATTTAGAGCTTCCCCAAAATCATCTCCTCATCAAGGGTTTCTTGGGGATTGTTCCAAACTGGGAATATTCTGATCCCTTTGGAGATTTGAGTCCATGGGGGCCTGCACAGGAAAACGTGGCAGAGCAGGGATTTGCTCTCAAATATCCTCTGGGCTTGGGCTACAACCATTAACACCAGCCATCCCATAAAATACTGGTGCCAAGTCAGGAAAGCAGAACCAAGGTATCAGTTAAAATTCAACCAACAAGGGATGTCATGGCAAAATTGCTTTTTTCCAACTTGTATGGGACTTTTTTAACCAAAATTCCACTGAAACAGGTTCAGCCTTTCCCTCTCCCAACAAAGCCAACACTTTTGTTGCTATTTTCCATGACAGGTGGAAACAATTCCCATTGGAAGTTGGGGAATGTTTATTTTACTTTTATCTGCCCTAAACTTAACGTGGCATTTCCACAGGCCCCTTACTCAAGAGCACATAAACACCTCTGACCAAAGGAATGTGTCAGCAGTGCCACCAAGACTTTTTCCTCCTGTTGTTTTGTATTAAGCTCAGCTAAACCCTGGATCTGCCAGCTGGGCTCAGCTTAGAGCCACAGGAACCTTGTTGAGCTCAGTTTTACACCCCAGCTGTTTTACACACCCATGTGCCACCGTCAGCCCCAACATCTGGATGCTGCAAGTGGTGGTTCATCAACTCCTCCTTCCCTGAAGGTGATGAGAGCACAATTTGGGGCCCAACATCTGCTCTGTACAGCTGCAAAGAGCAGCCAGGAACCAGGAGGAGCAAGCCCGGCGCGTGGGGTTAAAGTGGGTTCCGTGTGGAGCGCTGTCAATAGTTCCTCGTTGCCAAGGAAACCATTGCCTTGGTAGCTGCATGTTTGCCACATCTCACTAAATTGGTGTCAGTCCCCAGCAAGGAACAACGTGCTGTGGCATTGCAAGGAATAAAACCCCAAATGGGCTGGAAGTTTATTAAGGACTGGTTTGGGGGAAAGAAAAAACCCCAGCCCATCTGGAAACACGGTTTGGTGGCTGATGGAAAAGCTCTGGTTGTGTCAGAGCTAGTTGGTGGCAAAGAGTTGGAAGTATTTGTTTAATAAATAAAGATCTTTTATCTTCTAAAGATTGGAAAGGCAGCCTTTCACAAGAATGTACTTTTTAGCTGTTGGGAACCTCATGTGCTGCACTCAGGTGGCAGCAGAATGGATGGGGCACTACGGCATTCTTTGTTTCTTCACATCCATGTAAACCTTAAATGGCATTTTTACCATCTAATATTAATTACTTGGTAATTTACAACCTCAGAGTGGTCAAAGCAGGTTCTAAGCACACTCAGAAAATCAGAAATGCCAAAATACACCCTGCACTTTAAAGCACAATTACCAAAACCAGCTGGTAAGGAAATGATCAGGTCTACAATATCCATTGCAGCTCCCTTCCCTCTCTGCTTTCCATACCAGCAGTGGAGAGAACTTTCTTGGGCTGACTTTTCTTGGAAGTGGGAGGTTCAAATCCTCCAGTTTAAAGGCTGCACCATTCAATACACTCTGCCAGTTCTGGTATCCCCGTGCTACAAACCAACCAAATCATGTCTGTGTGACTGGGAAATCAATTCAAAGAAGAGTAAGATCCACACAGAGGAGCACCATCATTGTTTCTCTAGCTGCTCTACAGATCTCTCAAATCTCAAACCCCAAAAACACTCACAGTTCCACTATTTCTGCTTTTTCCCAAGTACCCCAGAAAGTCATTGTTTCATCCCCCTCAGGCTGTGAAGAAGGAAGCCACAAGAGAAAAGGGCTGGGACTCTCAGGGTGCAGATGAGGTAAAAAGCACCCAGCTGCTCCAGTTTCCACCTGCCCAGAGCACCTCTGTTCTACAGGAACTCTGCTGCACAGAATTGGGCTTTGGGAGGGATTGGGGTGGGATGTAAAACCCTAAACCAACCCTGCTTCCTGCAGGAGCACTTCTGCCCTGTAGGAACTGCTCGTGAGAAACAAGCTTGAGTGAACTCCTGTCACTCATCCAACAGAAAAACCACAGAAATAATTACAGTTCAACTCTTGCTAACTTGGGCTTTCAGTTCTTTTCCTATTATTTTTTTTTTTTCCTAGGCATGTTCTACCATTTGAAGCTGTCCTAAAGCCACCACCTTTTCCTGCAGCATCAGGAAGAAGGCAGCTTCATTCCACTTAAATAAAGTAACCCTGATTTATTGCCAGGTGGGTTTAGGCACAGTTACTGTGTGCACCTGAATGCTGTCTGGGGCTGCCTTGAGAAAAGTGAAACACATTGTGCTCAAGGTGATGTGTTTTTTCAGGTGCTTCTGTTTAATTTGTATTCTTGGTGTTTTTGTGGATCGTCCCTTCAAAACTGATTTGCTCCAGAGGAGCAAACCTATCCTGGCCTCTCTTGTGCTAATTAAAGAGTCTGGTGCTTAACACTGGAGATCAGAAATGCTATGAGATATGGGAAATAAAAAGTGTATCAGAGGACTTTAATGGGGACATCAAGGTTAATATCTGTCTACGCTCTTCTGGAGAAACTGCAAGCCAGACAATTTATTGGATGGGACCCGAGGTTTATGTTTAATTACCAACCCGTGGTTTCCTTAGCAGCAGGGCTCTCCACCCTGCAAGGAGCAGCCAGAAATCCATCGGCTGGGAGCAGCCCAAGGGGACAGTGCCCGGCAGGGCCCTGGAGCCACAGCCCACGGCCACTGCTCACAGCAAACCGCTCCATATTCTCTGGACCAGGTACTGCACTCCTCAAACTGCACGGGAGATGAAAGCAGGAGAAATTGTTTCTTGGCACAGGTTTCTCCAACACTTTCCTCACGAGAAGTTTCCGGCAACTTCAAGCTGAACGCGTTGCAGAGAACACGGGGAGTGTGGCGGTGGCATTTTGGTGTCATTGGCGGCGTTCCTGGATTATTGACACCCCTGCTCCCGTACCAGCCTGCAGAGCCGCAGCCAGAGCCTCCAGAATTTGTCACTGTCACTTCCCAAGTGCTGGGCATTGTTCAGGAAATGAACAGTGCTCAGGAAATGTATGTGTAAAGCAAAACTGCCTGCGCCCAACTCCGCCACGGCAGCGGGGCTGGGAGGCTGCTCCGCGCCGAAACAGAGGTTTTATGTGTCCTATTATGTGCCCCAGCAAGAGCCATAAATAATTGTGACAAGGGGTTTTTTTTTTTTTTTTTTTTTGGTGTTACATGTGAAAGTCCTTGACTGTGCCTCCTGCTCCGGCTCCCCCTCCCTCCCAGCACTACAGCTGCCAAGCTGCATGATGATAGATGGCACTCTGCAGCAAATGACAGCCCGATAGATTTTTTAGTTTGTGCTTTAGAGAGAATCAGATATGCTGTATAAAGCAATAAAAAAAGCATACTCACAAGGTGGGTTAAAAATAGCTGGCACAGCAGGAGATGAGTTTGCTGTTTATCAAAAAGTTAAAGCTTCACATGCAAAGTCCAGGTGATGTGTTAATTCTTTTAAATCTTAGCCAGGAGCAATTTTGCTGGACAAACCTATGAGGTGCAATTTTTTTACCCTTCCATCTTTTAATATAGGACACACTAAAAGCCTGGTTATAAACTTCCCTGAGCTAGGACAGCATCCAAAATACAAGGGGGAATACACTTGATCCTTAAAATGAGATGAAGTCCTGAGTCTGTACATGGTTCTGAATCAAACAGGGGATGTTTGAAAAGTTAACTTTTAAATACAGTCTAGAAACATGAGCCCAGACTCCCTGAAAACTTTCAATCCTCAAGCCCCTGAAGTCAGCAAGACTCTTTACTATGAAATTTGATTATTTGAGAACCCATACAGAAAATGATTTTCATCTTTGACAGATCATGTCTGACAAAAATACATATTTAGGTTTTTCAGATCTATTATATTCTCTCACATGCTAAAATGTAGTAATTTGGGGGTGCTAAAGCAGCTGGCAGTAGTGAAAGGGGGAATTCAGGTGTGCCAGAGCACTCCATGTTGGTGGAATGTGCATTACAAAGGTACAGGGAGCACAGTGAGAAAAGCTACAGAAGGAAAAGGGTGGGGAAAGGGTGAGCAAACGCCTCTGTTCTATCCACTGGTCACATCTGACAATTACAGATTCATAAGGCAGTAGCTTTTCCTCATGCTTCATATTTTTCAGTAATTGCAAATGACGTTGTGAGGAACAGGATGTTCCCCTGAAATGTACACTGAGCACAGCTGAGATGTGCAAACTTGGAAGTCGTCCTGTCCTCTCCACTGGATGTTAACTTGACTTGTTTTCCTCTGTGCTTTCTATTGATCTGGATCCTGTGTAACAAATGGCCTGGCTTCCCAGCCACCTTGGAAATGTCATGCAGGAGTCAACAAAAATACTTGGTGTATGTTTTATAAAGAATTACAGCTGGCTCTGAATTACTCTGGCTTTCATCTCGGCGAGCCCAGCCTGGTTCTCCGGGTGTCGATGGATGAGCAGGAGGACCAGGAAATGATTCAGTGAGCCAGTGAGTTTCCCAGTTCATGGACATGACAGCCTCAGACATACTTATTCACCCTGCCTGTGTCTCACACACTGCACTTGAAGCTGCTCTGTAATTTAAGAGTACTCAGTATATCAGATCTCAACTCTTTTTCCCCCCTGATTTCTGATGAATCATGTTAGGAAAGCTGAGGTTTTAACGCTGGAGGATGTGACATAATGCAAAACAGCACAAGAAGTATATTAAAAAAATATGTCTGTCAGACTTTATATGGCTGGAAGGGGATAATTTGAATTATATGCCTATAATTCAAATTTGGGGATAATTCAACACCCAAACAGATACATTTCCAACTGTACCCAGCCATCTGATATAATACTGGCTATTGTTTATTACTTACTTGTATGTTGTTACAGCATCACCTCCCTCTGCTATGCTTAGGGGACAGTTTACATTTCCATAATAAAATCCATTTTCTATAGGTTTATAACTCAGTGTACATTTCACAAGGCCGCTGCCTGGCATATGAATTTCACTTCAATTCCTTTTGGTTTAACTAAAATTTCAAAACAGCTTATTCTTTTTTTAAGAAAAAATAATTAATCAATGCAAGGGAGAAGTACGTAATGCCATTTCCCAGCCCAAGGAGCTTGAGTAACTCCCAGCCATTCACTCAAAAAATGACCTATTAAAGTCCTTTTTACAAGAACCTGATGGATTCAGGACCAAATGGAACCACTTAAATAAGCAGATGTTGCAGCATTGCTATTTTTAGAGATAAGGGAGCGGGGGAATAAAGCACAATGAGAGGAGAGAGGGAGCACCTCGTGTGTGGGGTGACAGCAACGACCCACAGGCACCCTGTGCCCAGCATGGGGACAGTGCTGAGGGGTCTGGGGGGCTGAATCCTGCACAGACAGCAGCCAGGGAACGGCTGGAGCTGTGCCAGGATGGAGGGAGGTGCCATTTCAGGAAAAGCTCTGCCCCCAGAAGGTGCTGGCACTGCCCAGGCACCCCAGGGAATGGGCTCTGCTGCAAACCCCCAAGAGCTCCAGGAGAGTTTGGCACTGCTGCCAGGGATGCACAGGGTGGGGTTTTGGGGTGTCTGGGCAGGGCCAGGAGCTGGATTGATGATCCTTGTGGGATCCTTGTGGGATTCTAAATTCACCAATCTTCCTGATTAGTTCTGGAAAAATAATGATTTATTTTAAATCCAGGAGAGAATGTAATGGTAAACAGTGAGCATTGACAGCATCTCAAACACAGGGGTTTCTACCTCTGACAAAATGACAACTCCAACCATTCCATACCCCACTGCCTATTTCAGTGTCTTTGCAGAGCTGCCAGGAGCTTGGGAGGACCCAGGGTTTGTGTGAGCAGCCAAAATCTACTGGAAGACAAAGGTGATGCAACCTTATTCCCATTTTTGGGCCATGCCTCTCCCAGAGCCCTCTGAGGAGGAGGAATCAGGGACTGGGGTGAGATGTGGCTCCTTCCCAGACAAATCCCAAAGCTTTGCTGCCCTGTGCTGCACTGGAGGAAGGGTTACCCAGCAGGTCTGGGAGTTTAGATGCAGGATTTTCAGTTTGGATGCAGGTTTGTGGGTTTGGATGCAGGTTTTTCAGTTTGGATGCAGGTTTGGGAGTTTGGATGCAGGTTTGTGAGTTTGGATGCAGGTTTTTCAGTCTGGATGCAGGATCTGGAGTTTGGATGCAGGTTTTTCAGTTTGGATGCAGGTTTGTGAGTTTGGATGCAGGTTTGTGAGTTTGGATGCAGGTTTTTCAGTCTGGATGCAGGATCTGGAGTTTGGATGCAGGTTTTTCAGTCTGGATTCAGGTTTTTCAGTTTGGATGCAGGTTTCTGAGTTTGGATGCAGCTCTGGAACATGTGAAGCTGGTGCTGCTCGTTTGATTCCCGCAGGGTTGGTGATGTCAGCCCTCCCGAGCAGGGCTCCTCTCAAACAGCCATCCCAGCTTTCACACAGGTTGATCCATGTGTCTCTAATCATCAGAGCCAAGCTGGGGCTGCACCTCATAAACATTGTCTTTCTTGGAAGAAAATGTTTGCTTTCAGGTCAAACGGAATCACTGGGCAGGCGAGGAGGAGCCAAGGGGGAGTTTATTATGCATGTCTGGTCTGTCCAAGAAAAGACAGGATTAACAGCTAATTTCCTGCCATTAGGTTTCAGCCCCAAAGAAAGCTTTTTCAAAGAAATGACTTGCATCTCAAAGCAACTTAACATCTGCAAGGAACAAAGATGAGAATCTCACCAGGACACAGCTTGAATTCCAACTTCTCCTTTATAACTCCTTCTGCTAGGGAATTATGAAGTTGCTGTAAATCTTTACAAGGAACAAACTCAGCAAACTCTGCCTCTACCTGGGGCCAGGAGCAGAATCCTGACTCTGTGGTGCCAGTCCTGGAGGGCTGCAGGGATGTGCTCCTCTGTCACAGGCTGTGAAATTTGGAGCTGGGAGATGCTCTGGTTCCACAAATCCAGAGTCAGATCTGTTGTGATCACGTTTGAAAAGCTGTGGAAGCTGATGGCAATTTGAAAATCAGCTGAGGGCCTCACACTGCCCAGCCTGCTCACTAAAACCCCCTGGTTTCCACTTCTGGAGCCCTGAGATCCCACCTGCAGACACCTGCCTGTTACCTGCCCATGCTTGTGATCCAAATTTGCAGCTCTGCTCCTGGAGAGGAGGGTGAAATTGTTTTAAAATCCATCCTCAAGCACCTCAGTCCCTTGTTTTCTCTCTGCAACAGAGCCCTTGAAAAGATGAAGGGGAGAAAAGCAGGCCTGTAACATTTTCTCCTCTCACCTTAGCAAATTCCTTTTTGCTTTTCATTCTCAGAGTTCAGAAAAATAAAGAGAGGGAAGGCTAAACCAGCCTGCATATAAAATTCCCTGTAATTTTCTGAGAGTGTGGGCAAGACTGTGCAGTGCTGTGTTTGCACAGGGCATCCTCAGCACCACAGGATGAGCCCCTGCTCCCCATCCTGGGCAGAACTTGGGAAGGCAATGCCTGCAAAAATCAACTCAGAGCAAGTCCTGCTCGTGTGGGAGTGCTAAACTCTCCAGTTACCTCAATAGGCACAGCCTCACCCTAAATTTTAGATTTACAAGCCTACAGATGAGCAGAAAACTCGTGTATAATGTTGAACAAAGAGCTATTGCTGCCTGTACCAGACACTGAGCAATTTAACCACCGTGCCCATCTCTGAAAGTTCCATCAGTAAAGCCAAGAAAGGAGTGGAGGGAGGAATTACTGATGGCCAGCAGCACCGTAAAACCCAGCTCTCTGCTCTTGGAACTCTGCTGAAGTCAAAGGAGCAACAACATGAGGAAATTTAGTCTGTTAAATTACAATAATATGGATTAATGCAATGTTCTGGAGGCATTTCTACCTGCATCAATATCACCACTGAAGGCTGTGAACGTGTTGTGGCTCCATTGGAAAATGGAGGGAAAGGGAACAACCTATGGCTTGGCAGATCAATTAATTACATTTAGAGCTGCTCTGTGCTCAGCTGCTCTTCAGCCAGGTTCACGGGACAGAAACAGGAACCCAGCAGCAGCTCCTCGTGCTTTGCTCGGGGTTTGATGCTCTGGGGCTCATGGCAGGCACTGCCCCTTCCAGCACTGGCACTGGCACAGGGATGGACAGACAGACAGACTGCGGGGACAGACAGACTGCAGTGACAGACAGACTGCAGTGACAGACAGACCACAGTGACAGACAGACAGACAGACTGCGGGGACAGACAGACTGCAGTGACAGACAGACAGACTGCAGTGACAGACAGACAGACTGCAGTGACAGACAGACTGCGGGGACAGACAGACAGACTGCAGGGACAGACAGACAGACTGCAGTGACAGACAGACTGCAGTGACGTGACAGACAGACAGACAGACTGCAGTGACAGACAGACAGACTGCAGTGACAGACAGACAGACTGCAGTGACAGACAGACTGCGGGGACAGACAGACAGACTGCAGGGACAGACAGACAGACTGCAGTGACAGACAGACTGCAGGGACAGACAGACAGACTGCAGGGACAGACAGAGTGCAGTGACAGACAGACAGACTGCAGTGACAGACAGACTGCAGTGACAGACAGACAGAATGCAGTGACAGACAGACAGACCGCAGTGACAGACAGACAGACAGACTGCAGTGACAGACAGACTGCAGTGACAGACAGACAGACCGCAGTGACAGACAGACAGACAGACTGCAGTGACAGACAGACAGACAGACTGCAGTGACAGACAGACTGCAGTGACAGACAGACAGACCGCAGTGACAGACAGACAGACAGACCGCAGTGACAGACAGACAGACAGACTGCAGTGACAGACAGACTGCAGTGACAGACAGACAGACTGCAGTGACAGACAGACAGACAGACTGCAGTGACAGACTGCAGTGACAGACAGACAGACTGCAGTGACAGACAGACTGCAGTGACAGACAGACAGACCGCAGTGACAGACAGACAGACAGACTGCAGTGACAGACTGCAGTGACAGACAGACAGACTGCAGTGACAGACAGACCGCAGTGACAGACAGACAGACAGACCGCAGTGACAGACAGACAGACAGACAGACTGCAGTGACAGACAGAGTGCAGTGACAGACAGACTGCGGGGACAGACACTGCGGGGACAGACAGACAGACAGACTGCAGTGACAGACAGACAGAGCCTGTGGGGCAGGGCTGAGGGGCTGGCTGGGGTCACTTGTTCTGCCCAGCTGGAGAGGAGGACACTGAAGGGACCCATCCCTGCCTGCAGCTGCTGGGAGAGGGGCCCTGAGGGACAGCTCTGCTCCCTCTGTGAGCCGGGACAGCCCCAGGGAGCGGCTGGAGCTGGGATTAGGTTGGGGATCAGGGAAAGGTTCTTCCACCAGGAACCCCCCCGAGGCTGCCAGAGCTCCAGGAGCGTTCGGATAGCGCTGCCAGGGATGCCCAGGCTGGGATTGTTGGGGTGGGTGTGCAGGAGTGATGATCCCAGCTCAGGATATTCCAGAGGGCTCTGCTGGCCATTCCCACCCAGGCTCTGGGACTGTGGGGCCACCCCACAGCACCCACTGAGCCTCTCTCAGCCCTGTGCAGTCACAGGAGCTCTGCCTGTCCCCAGCCCCACGTTTTGTCCTGGGCTTCAATAAGATAAATGAGTTTAATTCATCCTTTGTGTAAGTAGGGACAACTCCTAGAAATTGCACTGGAGTTGAATGCCTTGGCTTAATCCCTAAATTCATTCCTCTAAACAGAAATCTGCCCTAAAATCACTGCTCTCTTGGCTGTCATTAGCAGGAGGTATTTGACACATATATACTTTAAAAGTTCCCCATCAGCATGAAAGATCTCTCCGAGCTCTCTGTGAGACTGGGTCAGGTCCTGATGGCACTCACCACTACCAGCACCAGAAACAGAGCCCGTGTAGAATTTGTTTCACAAATTACATTTGTTCACAGCCACATAATAAAGGAAGCCAGGCTCTAGATTAATTACCATGATTATCCTCCAACTCAGAAGTCAGTCAGTCCTCAGGAACAGATTTCTTTTTGAAGCCTTACACAATTGCTGATGGCAGCTCGCTGCTTATGCACACAAACCTCCAAACACACACAAAGGCCAACAAATGAAACAAAATCACATTGAAAAAAAAAAATAAATAATCCTATTGCCAAAATTAAGGAAAAAAAGCAATATGTATTTAACTCTTCCCTGCACACCCAAAGTTGCTAGGGAACGAGGCAGCCTCGCAAACTGCCACTACAATTCCATTTACAGGGAGCTGACAAGGATTGACCTTTGCCTGCTCCTTGGTGTCTGCCTTTCACCAGGCGTGGAGGAGCCTGGTGCTTTGACAAACACGTTTGATGGGCGCATTTGCAGGCAGCAGGGCGAGCTGGCCCTCTCCTGCCAGCCTGCTACCAACTAAAGAAGCTTTTAGAGACTGTCAGCGCTGAGCTCCTCCAGGAAAAGGTGCCTTTCCCTCCCCTGAGCTTTCCCCAGCTTCGGAAATATGGAATTTGTGCAGTGTTTGAAAGGGCAGAGCTCCCAGTCTGATCGAGTAGTCCCGTCACCCACCCTTAATGGAATTGCAGCGTAATTCTGGGAAAAAAATTAAATTGAGGCTCATCCTGGCAAAAGGATGCACAGCAAAATTTACCAGGTGGAATCTGTGAGTTTGCACAAAGTCCCATGGGCTCTATGTGGATATTCTGATATAGAGGTCATACCCCAAATTCCATGAAACCCCCTAAAAATCTGCATTAAAAACTTGTGCATGTTTAATATCATCAGCTAAGGAATTCCGTGCCATTATCTGTGTATTTTAATAATTGCAACTTTCAATGGTAGTGACATAAAAACAATTACTTTTTGAAATTTCTCCCTGTATATGCATTTGAAACTACACAGCCATTAAAAACAGTCTGTCGAATTAAAGGTTGTGCAATTAATTAAGTGCAAATCCTGTAAAACTGGACCAAGGAGAAAATTCATCAAATGGGTGAAATATGACCTATCTTGTCCAAAAGACAAATATGTTTAAACAAAATATGAAAATTGATGACAAAATTACTGGTAGCAAAATGCACACGGAGCAAATATGAGACAGCTGCACTCGGATTCAGCACGGGAGGTTCACCCTCATGGAATTTGTGATTCATTATCTCCACTGCCTTGTAAAACTTTTCCCAGTTAATCTCCAAAGTATGGCCTTTGTACCTCTGATAATAAAAATTCTCTATAAAATCAGATATAAGTGTTTAGCTGTGATTTACTGTCCCTTGCCACAATCAGATGAAATCTGTTATCAGCTGGCTGTGGGTACCCACAGTGAGTTTCCTCTGCCTCCAGGAATCTCTGTCTTTTCCTGCTCCCAGCCCTCACCCTGGTCTGGTTGGTGTGACCCATGTGGGGACAGCCCCAGGGCTCTGTCCCTGCTCACTGCAGCTCCCAGGGGGAATTTGGGGCTGTAGCAAGGTGGGGTCGGGCTCTGCTCCCAGGAACAGGGACAGGAGGAGAGGGAACGGCCTCAGGCTGGGCCAGGGGAGGCTCAGGGGGGACAGAGCAGGAATTTCCCCATGGAAAGGGAGCTCAGGCACTGGAACTGCCCAGGGAGGGTTGAATTCCCCATCCCTGAAGGTGCCCAAGGAATTCCTGGAGGTGGCACTGAGTGCTCTGGGCTGGGGACAAATTTGGGATTGAGCACAGCTTGGACTCTGAGACCTTGGAGACTTTTTTCCCCACCCAGTGAGTTTGAGATTCTGTGTCTACTAAGCACTCAAATATTTCTGCCATGAAGGAACAGAGCTCTCTCAGCCCTCAAACTGGATGTCTGGGCCTTGTGGAGGCCTCATGGACCTCCCAGACCAAATCCTCACAAAAACATTCACCTCATTCTGGATGGCCACGTTTTAAAGGGTTTTACTATTGAATAAACCCCAACCTGCAACTGAGGCTTTTCCACAGCAACCCACTGACACTGGAGAGCTCTCCATTCTCTGCCTGACACAACCTGAGGCTACATTTTCCATATCCCAATAAATGTTTCTAGAAATAAGGCATCAGTTGCATCCCCTTGTCAGTTTTGGGCACAATTCCCCCTGCACTTTTTGCTGCAGTTGGAAACCAGCAGCGTACTGGGGAGCAGCGTTTCCCCAGTCACATTTAATTTATTGTTTAATATTAATTAGATCAGACAAAAATAAGATACAGAGTGAAGTATGGTTGTCTAAGAATATTAAGAGGTGAAACTGAAGGAATCCATAGAATATTTCTGTTTCATAAAGCAGAGAACCTCACCAAGACGTGTGGGGGGAGAATGCAGCCGGGATGGACTTTGCCATGGGGACAGGAACATCTCAAGGCTCCATGAATGACATTTTTAATGAGACAGGATTGTCTTCCCTCACCAAACCCAGGAGCACAGAGCCAAACACTTTTCCCTTTGCTTCATCTTCCCCGGCAGGGCCCGGCTGTGAAACCAGGCACAGCCAGGGAATTGTGGCAGGGAGCAGCAGCTGCAGATCTCCCCTGAGATCATCCCTCAGACACGAGGGGAAGGAAGCAGCTCTGGTTTGCAGCCGTGTGCTCCTGCTGCCATCCCTGACGCTGCCAACGGCTCCAGGACCCCACAAATCAAAACCCAATTGCCAAGTGGATGTGGGGAGGGAGGGGGCTGCAGGGAGCACCAGGAACCCAGCCTGTTATTTTCATATTAAAATGTAATGGTGCCATTAAAGTTAAAACCACTGTTAAACTTGATTGAGTAAATTAGTTAATTAACCATAGCATCTAATGCATTCCTCCAAGGCATACCTCAGCTCCTCCAGACAGAATTCCAGTTGTACATTATCCTAGCTGTGAGTTTTACTATGATTACACTCCTGGAGTGGCTCTCTGTTTGTCAATGAAGAGTGCAAGCTGTCTTTAGAAGCCGAGATGATAAAAGTAGGCAAAAATGGATATATTTCCCATTTAACTATTTCCTTTTAAGAAACTCCTCATATTTTATAAATTCTTACTCCTTCTTTGCCCTTTGTTGGAAAAATTGATATTAAAACAAGTTGAAGGTAGAATGTTTTGGTCATCTCATGTTAGGGTTGAGTTTGCAAAAAGTACCAGAGTTTCTAAAGAACTCAAAAGGAAAGTTAACTAAGATAGCTTTTCCCAAATGTGACTTTTGTATTTAATCATGCAAAATTTTCTTCAAACACCTTTTTGCAGGAAAACAGCCACAGAGCTGGGATCATGAATTTTGCATCTCCCTACCTCATTTACAAATACAATGGACTAAAACACAGATATTTTCGTATAGAAACACTGTTTGATCAAGAAGCTGCCTCATTTGGAAATGTGTGTTAGATTAGAAATAAAATATATCTATTATAAATAAAATTATAAATAAATAAAAATGATGAAATAAAATTATCTATTATATTAGATATAGAAATAGAACATATTAGACTGTGAACTGAGTGTGCTTTCCTGTAACTCCTCTATTTTCAAAGCTGTTGCAGGAGTTATCCTGTTATCCTAAGCATCCCTGTAACCACTCCTAGGACATTTCCAGAAGAAATACGGTTTCAGCAGAAATTTTGAGGACTTAATGCTTTTCTTTTATAGAATTGCTCCAAAACTTTCAATCAAAATACAGTTTTCACCAAAAAAACCCCAAACAAATTGGTTGCCAACGTTGGCTGCTCATGTTTTCCCCCATTTCCCAGCCAGCCCAGTAACATCACAAGGTGTGCTGCACATCCCCAAAACATCTTTTTGTCTCAGGCCCTCTAATTTTGATTCTCAGAGCACCACACAGGTGATTTTTATATTTTTTAAAATAGCAATTCCACCGAGATACTTTCCCCAGCCTTCACTGCCTTGGTGAATGCTTGATTTTAAAAACATGTGAGCACAATTATGACAATTCCCTTATGAAAATATGGCCAATTTTCTGCTTTAACCAACGTAAAATTGATCTCTCAAGCTCTGCTTCACGTGATCTCTTTGCAGATCTTCCTGCTTTTCCTCTTCTGCCACACCCCATGATGAAGATTCCCTAAATGAGCTCTGCTTCCTTTCTATTTTGATTTTCCTAACAGATATTACACCTTGGGCAAATCCCTGCCTGTGCAAAGTGCAAATGTGGCAGATCTCAGCCTCTATCTCACAAACACCCCGGAGGTCACGAGCAGTCTGGGTGACAAGAACTCAGATCTCTGGTTTTCTACCCCACAGCCTCCATTTCCCAAGCAGTGCCCACACTCTGCATCCACGGATTCTGCACCCTACCTATCACAAAAATGCTATTTTTTTCCGATTAATATGGGTTTTTTTTTCATTGTCTACTTGATACACACAAAGGATTTTGCTGAAGGTCAGGGTATTGATTGAATTCCACCCGAGGGGCTCGTTCCCATCCTGTGACAGATGCAAGGGACCTGTGGGATAATGGACTCGTGGGAATGGAAAGGACAGTGGGCTGGATGCTGCTAAACCTGCAGCAATATTGAGTTATTTCTCCTTTCTCCCTTCTCCAGCATAAAAAGGAAGAACATTTGTGAAGAAAGAGGACACAGAAAGGAGCTGAGGGTGTGGGGTCTCACCACGAGACCCTTCCTGAACCCTTCATTAAGGAAGAAGTGAAAACACTTGAGCATTTTCTGTGCCACGGGAAATGTTAAAGTTCTGACCTGCAATCCAAATTCTTCCTAAAATTAGAAGCCATGGAATGACAAGGTTTGGCTGAGCTGAGAGAGGAATTTGCTGAAGAGGAAACTCCTTCTTGAATAATTAACTCACTTTTCTGTCTGTGTCTCTCCTTTCCCCATCAGATTTCTAGGGAATGGAAGGAGGTAACATTCTCTTTCCACTCCTGATGAGACAATACTGATGGTCTAAGGAATTTCTTGCCACTATTCTGTATTTAATAAAGAATCCAAGATTAGTGGTTAAAGTCAGCTAAATTTACCAAATTACAGCATGTAATTGATTTACTGACAGGTAGGCATGACTCAACTTTTACTCAGATCTTTGACATAATCAGAAAAATATTAATTTATTCTGTCATTAGTGAAAAAATGCATTACATTTTTAACCACTTAAGTAAAAAAAACAATAATAATGCAATATTGGTGCTGTTACTTGTATATTTATGGTCATGACTCTTCAGAAACATCTTCCTGGATTTCTGTTATCACCAGATATCACTGAATGTAAGGAATGTATTGGCAGCCAGGAATGATGATGGCATGGATGGAGCTGTGATCAGAGAGAATGCACAGATGTGTATTAAAAACAAAATAAATTCAGCTGCTCCTAATGCTGGTGGATCACTGATAAAATCAGAGTATACACAACAACACAGATCTAGTGTTCCACACTTATAAATAAATGTCTCTGTGTTACTTGAGCTCATCAATTCAGGAGTGTTTTGTGCTCTGTAATTCCTCCCTCAGCTCAGTTCATCCCTTTGCTGGATGATTTTGTTTCCTCTCTCTCGGTCCTCAGCTCTCCCAGCACCTTCACTGCAGGTTAACATGATCAGCCAGGTGTCCTCAAGCTGATGGATCCAATCTCCCCATTTGCTGTGTGTGGGAGCTTTGCCTTTCTCTAATTGTTATTTTTACCCCAGCCCCTTCCAGCTGCTCTGCTCTCCCTCCTGGAGCACTTGTAACCAACCAGCTAAAACACAGAGTCCCTGTTCTCCCCAAGCTGCTTTTTTCACTGCCAGCTCCTCCTGGTTTCTCAGAGGTTTGGTGTTTTCCAAAGCTCCTTTCCCAGTGTCTCCTCTGCTCTGCTGTTCTCCAGTGAGCAAACTGGAGCATCCCCTGATGCTCCCCGACTGCTGCAGCCTCTGGGAGCTCAGGCTGTGCGAGGATCATTGCAAAGTCATGGCCAGAAAAACTCTGCTAATCCATTCGAGATTAAATCTTAAAATTAGAGTTTACAACCTGAGAAATTCCACGCTCCCCAGCACCTGGGAGAGCTGCTCACCCTGCGTGACAGCACCCAACAGCATCCTCAGGAAATGCATCTGCTGCAGCTCTGGAACATGACTTCAGAATCACCAAATGCACATTTCCCTGGTTTGTCCTTACTCCAGGAAATAAATGCATCTGCTGCAGCTCTGGAACATGACTTCAGAATCACCAAACTGTTCATTTCCCTGCTTTGCCCTTATTCCAGGAAATAAATGCATCTGCTACAGCTCTGGAACATGACTTCAGAATCACCAAATGCACATTTCCCTGCTTTGTCCTTACTCCAGGAAATAAATGCATCTGCTACAGCTCTGGAACATGACTTCAGTATCACCAATATCAACAACAACAACAAAAAAACCCACCATATTCAGTATCATTTCCCTGCTTTGTCCTTACTCCAGGAAATAAATGCATCTGCTGCAGCTCTGGAACGTGACTTCAGAATCACCAAATGCTCATTTCCCTACTTTGCTGTTATTCCAGGAAATATTCTGGGAAACATTCCTGGAAATAAATGCATCTATCTGCCTGCAGCTCTGGAATGTGCCTTCAGAATCACCAAACTCTTCATTTCCCTGCTTTGTCCTTATTCTGGGAAATAAATGCATCTGCTGCACCTCTGGAACGTGGCTTCAGTATCACCAATATCAGCAACAACAACAAAAAAATCACCATATTCAGTATCATTTCCCTGCTTTGTCCTTACTCCAGGAAATAAATGCATCTGCTGCACCTCTGGAATGTGCCTTCAGTATCACCAAATGCTCATTTCCCTGCTTTGCCCTTGTGCCAGCGCCCAGGACTGGGTGCAGACTTCCCTTCTTTCCATATTAAAACCCAGTTTTGTTATAATGACATGTCAAAGGCAGCACTGCAGGGATATGAGCTCCATAATCGAGTTTATCCCAAACAAGTTTCATAGTTTTAACAGATATTTAACATTAGTTTAAAGAATGATTGTTTTCCAATTTAAATATCTGCTGTAGCTCTAAATACCAGTTAACTCTGGCTCAGTGAAATGCAAATTTTGTAAAATCCAATCCATCAAGCAGAAATTTTCCTACAAAAGGGTTTCACAGAAATAATAGCTGTCAGCTAACAATTAATGCACCCAACATGCTTAAGTACTGCGCTGAACTTTAATGAAAGGTTACCGAGTCTGTTAAATTGCTTCATACCTTGTAAGACTAAAGTTAAGCAAAAATTAACATCAGTGTTCTGGGAAAAGAGCATGCAAACAAAATTCACCTTAATGATGGGGGAGTGTAATGTTTTCACTGAATATTTTGAACTATGATTCCATTAGAACACTGTCAAAAACCGAAAATTTCATGTTCAGAACAAACATGCTTTGGGATTTCATCTGCAGTACCTCCACAGCAGATGGAAACACGCAGGAATAGAGAGAATCACACACAGTTCTCCTTAGAAACAAGCACAGGTACAGCCTGGAGTTGTGTTTTCCAGGATTTACATCGCTCCTGGCGCTTGGATTCTGATAAAGGCTCATTCCAGCAGCTGGGAAAGGTCATTCCCAAGCGAGGTGCTGTGCCCAGCTCCCTGTTTCTCCACTGGCTGCTGATGCTCCTGGTTCTCCCAGCCCTCTCAACACCAGGCACTCTCTTTGCTGAGTTCTTATAAACATTCCCACACTTTAAGTAATACTTGGCAGCTTTACTACTGTTGTCAGGAACTAAAAGGTGCAATAACCCCACACACAATACAAAAGATCAAACCAGCAGATCGTAACTCATCCCCAAAGGGCAGCCCAGTAAAAGTGATAAAGGAAACCACACTCCAAGGACTTCCTCAGGCCACTGCCCTGGATCATTGGAGCTACTGATGCTGCTCCTCTGCTGCCAGGAGCACACAGCCTGCTCCTTCCCTGCCAGCCCTGCCTGCAGGAGCAGGAGCATCCTGCTCACACGTGGCTGTTTGAGCACTTTGGTGCCACTCTGCACCCTTTTTATCCAGCTTTTAATGGGAATGTTTCAGTGCTGGACACCACTGTGTGGGCTGTGACTGCAGTTTGGGAAGGACACAGCCAGTCCTTTCCCTTCTGAGGGTTTTTAGGAGCACAGGGATGAGTTACACACACATATTTATGTCAGAGGTAATTTTTGAGCCCTCCTTTGAGGGGCTGAGACGCAGACCTGGCAGGTAGCTCAGGATTTTATCCTGATGAACACACAGAGCTCAGCTTTGTTGCAGCACCTGTCCTGTGCAGGGGCAGGCTGAACTCACACCTGCATCAGGCACAGCATTTCACACTTGGAAACACAGGCTGAGCACCCCACTAAGTTTTCCTGTGAAGGCATCTATCAAAACATGTGTTCAACAGGAAAATACCATTCCTCCCTTACAGCAGCTGTGCTGGTGACAGCCAGGGGTCCCAGACTGGCCCTGTGGGAAGGCAGCTGTCACCTGAGCAGCAAGGCAGAGACATTTTGGGGAGTGCTGATGCTCAGGAACCTTCTAATGGACGTTTTCACCTCTTTCCCTATTTATCTATCAGTAGAAAGATCGGTAGCCTCTAAAAACAAACAGAAGGAGAATCACAGAACCACTGAGGTTGGAAAAGGCCTCCGAGATCAGGTCCAGCCTTTGAGCAATCACCACCTTGTCAACCAGAGCAGAGCACTACAAAGAAAATAAAGCAAAGGAAAAGAGGAAAATCCCAGACAGACATTTGAGTGCACATGACACGGTCTGGACTCGTCTCCCCATCAAGGTGACACAGGAATCCCTGATGCCATTTGGCAGTGATGTTTATTTAGTGCTACCTGTGCTGGCTGCCCGTGGATAAACAGGAGGCTTCACAATTCCAGGATGCCCAATTTGGCATCTTTCACACTCACTAAATTCACTTAATTAAGTCTCCATTTCCCAGCTCCCATCCCAGCGCTGTGTGTGCCCTTCCCCAGCTCTGCCCCACTTCCCAGGCACACCAAGGGCTCTCCTGAATGCAGATGTGGGAGATACAAAATGCAACGATGCAGCCACCCACCCCCACTCACACACTTCCTCGAGACCCTCTAGACTATATTCATGAAAAATGATTTACAAAATACAAATAGATTTTGGCATGAAGTAAGCTTAAATTGACTGCTTTCTATCAGGAATTAATATTAACCAGAGCTTGTCAGTTACTAAATATTTATTTTAGGAATACATACAGCCTCTGCTTTCATGTAGGTTAAGCTGTAATCTTTGGCTTGTCAGTTCCAGGATATAGCAGTGGATAAATCATGCACTCTTGAACTGATAGATGTCAGAGCCGTTGTATACAAATGGAGGGATATGTCAATGAACACCCCAGTTTAGGTTACATTTACTATAAACATTGACATTCCTTTGCAATGAGACCATTTGCTGGCTAAGCAGTCACAGCTTCGCAGGATTTGATGCTTTTGTGCTCAATCAGGTTCTAATGATTTCAGATGTTTGCAATTAATGAACCATTAGATTAATTGGTTGAGTATGGAAGGACTGGTGTAAGAATTGGGTCAGAACCACAGACAAGCTATTACCTGAAGTGACAGCAATCACCAGAGGCAAACCAGTGAGAAATTGAATTAATGATTTTTCACCCTCTCCTTCCCTTTTGGCAAAAATTAGCACCGGGGCAGGGCTTGAGCAGAGAGAATCCTCCACGTGTTGGGGGCAAGGCGTGAAAAAGAAACATTCTCATCACTCCTCACCTTTCAGACTCAACCTTCCCCACTCAGCCCCAGCCCCAGCTCGCTGCTGAATATTCCTGTGCCATATTTCTCTTGGATCATCCAGATCCCCCCCAAAGCTTTCTCCCCAAGTCAATGTATAACATTAATTATGGAGCTCACAGGGCACCTTAGTGAGGTGATTAATTGTGCTTCAGAAGCAGGGCAAGGAAGGAGCCCAGCATCAATATACGGTGGTGGAGGCTCGCTGGAAACCCCAGGGTGCCCATCCTTTAGCCACTGTACAGGAGGATGTTTACTCCCCGTGGATCACTGGTGCTTAAATTCCAGCAGTGTGACGAGTTATCCCAACCAGGTGATTCAGTTTAGCTGAATCTGGGATTTCACAGAGTAAAATTAACCCTGGTTGTTCAATATAAGGTTTTTTTTTGGAGCTTTTCCTTTCTAAGAAAGGTTTTATTCTAACGAGGTCCTCTAGCAGTTGAGGAATGAAGGGTGTGCGTGGTGGCTGTCACTGCCATGTGCACCCAGGTGAGATTATTCATGTGCTTTTAGAGAAAAAAGGAGCAGGAGGCAGCACTGCTGTGGAGCAGCTCATACAGCCCCAGCTCAGGGGAACATAAACACGTGGCACATTCAAAATAAAGGGGAGTTTTGGGCTCTTAACCCTGCTTCAGGTGGATTCCAGCTCGTGGCTGGAATGTGAGTTAAATACTGGGAGTAATCATCTTCCTCCCCTTGCACTGACCCTCCATAGGCCTGATCCATTTCATTTATTTCAGTTATGGCCAGGGTGTTTGGGACCTGGCTTTAAATTCCCTTGCATAAGTCACGGATCCTTTTGTGGTTCACTTTTATTCTTGTTGTAATGAAGCAGTCAACAGACACATCCTGAGATAAAATAAACAAGTTTTTAGTTTTGGCATTATTCTGCAAGGAAATGCAATTATTCTGGAGCTTGTCCTTTTGTTTTGTTTTGGGTTTTTTTGGGTTGGTTTTTTTTGTTGTTGTTTGTTTGTTTTTTACATTCTAATTTTTTTTTGCAGCTAAGCTGAAATGTTCTGTGTGATTTCGGGTTTTTACAGCAAGTGACTTGCTTGCTGCTGAAGGAAAAAATAAATTTTGCATTTAAGGCATTTTAACTGTGGATTCATATAAATTTCAAGTGTTCAGTGCAGATCTGCTTTTGAACATGAAAGGAATCCCGGAACTTGCAATTTTTACAAATGAAACATCCCACTGATTTCCAAATAATAACTTGGGTTAGAGCCATACTTTTAATGTCACATATTAACCCCAATTTTCATATTTTTGCTTGTGCACTATTTAGGTGATTAAAGCTGGGGGCATAAAATCTTTGTCTCTTTCTACCTGAATTTTGAATTGAACCTATTTTATTCGAACCTATTGTAAATAAATGTGGCAAAACAAGGAAACAAAAAGAGCTTTAATGGTTTCAATGAAACTGAGCCCACTGAGGCAATGGGAGACCTTTAACTCATCATTACAGACTTGGAGTCACCAGGCAAAGAAAGAATTGTATTTTCACCTGTCTAAGCCCTGTGATCCCTAAATAAACGGTTTTGGCTTCCTGAATAAGTCTTGTAGCACCATCTTTATTCCACAGCTCCCTATTCCCCGAGGATTTTGCTGTACCTGCTCCCAGTAACTGCCCCACATCTCTTTTCTTCTTTTTTTATCTCCCCTCCACACCAGGAATCCTCCACTAAAAGCCCCAGAAACTGCTGGGATCACAACTGGTGGAAAAGTGGGCACCAGTGGAGAATGGGAGTAATAAAAGTGACAATGATGTGACCAACCTTAACAACTCCCAGTTAGGAGATATTTAAGGCCTGCAGAGGAGCTCTTCCCTTCCGCTGTTTCCTATTAATAAATCACATTTATGAGACAGACAAGGCCAGAGAGAGTCGATGAGGCTCTCTCCATTGACTTGAGCACGGGCAGGGAGAATCACCCAGGATAAATGCACAAATAATCCTGTTTACCTGAGTATTCCCAAGTAACATCAGCCAGATCACTCAGGGATAAAAGACATTTCAGGATGGGGATCACCTGGCTGGATAAGAGCTGCTTTCTTCCATCTGAAGGGTAACACTCACTTCAGGAAGGGAGAAATGCAAAACACCCAGAGATACAATCTTATCCTTTCCATGAAGAACAAAGGATATAAATGTGAATCATTAAAAGGCAAAAACAAAACCAAACCCTCTAAAGGCTCTGTAAATAAACCCCTGTAATTATGCCTCACAAAAAAAAAAATAAAAAAAAATAAAAAGTCAACTGCAAATGGTTCAGTAATCTCATTACCAGGCTTACTAATAATCATTGCAATATTCTCCATCTCCCCTAAGATAATGAGCAGCACGGTGGATGTTGGAAAAATAAATAAATAAACAGCCAGGCAACGATTTCTCATCTAAATATTTAACAAAATGGATGGGCTTGCCTAAAGGTTTGAGATTGAGCCCCAGTGTAACAAATTTTTAATTTGCACTATTTTCCTGCTTTTAAAGGGGGAGGGAGCTCAGCACATCTGAGAATGGTGTTGAAACCAGACAACGCTTTCATGACAACCCAAAACTAAAGAAATAAAACATTTTTAAATATTTCAATACCACAAAATTAGCCCAAGTTAAAGGCAACAATTAGTAAACAACTTTGTCATATTCAGAACAGTATCTTTCCCATTAACATTTCTATAGTTCCCCAATTACATTATAAATCAAAAGTAATACAAACAGACAATGTAATAATGAGAACACATAGACTGCATCAAAAATTAAGACCCCAGCTTTTCCTTTCCTCTTGGATCACTCTGTTAACTTGTCCTAGTTTGCTTTCTTGGCAGCAGGAGCACAGCAGAGAAAGGGAATTTACACCTTGGTGAAAAACTCCTGAAACTGGAGCTGGAAAGGGTCGGAAAGGCAAACAAATTCCCTTTAAAGTGCAGGGCATGGCATTTTCCTTCCCCAGATGCTGTCTCCTGCTCTGGACAGGGAACCAAGAGGGGATGAAGAGGAGGTGGAGCAGCCAGGCACTGCAGCTCTTCGTGGATCCCCAACCCCTCTCCGTGTGTCCTTCCCAGCCCAGAGCCCCTGCCCTGCTGGGACTCACGGGTGAAACTGTCCTGCCTCTGGAGAGGAGACAACTGGAGCCATCCCAGAGATTCCAGATGCTCTCCTCAGAGGCCCAGCAAGGGAACCCAGCAGTGCCTGAGTCCCGTGGAGACACAGGGCAGGACCAGAGCTGCTCATCATCCCTGAGCTGCTCATCCCTGAGCTGCACCCTCACTGTGATGTGCTGTCACCCCAGCTCAGCTCCCCGCTCAGCAGCTCTCAGCTCCAGTGCTCTGGGTCTTTGACTTTGTTTTTCCTCATTTTTTTCTTCTTTTCTTGCTTATCTGCTACATTTCTGTCATCTCTGTTTACTGCTCTGGTGTCCTCTGACAAGGAAGGGTTCAGAGAAATGACCAGAAATGGTTCTGGCAGTTGTGAGCACAAGTGATACTACAAGAGAGGAAAGCAACTCACTTTGGGAGCAGAGAAGCACAGCAGGGAAAGAATTAGAGGTCTTGGATCAAGATTAGGGATAAAAATATGTCCTCAGAGTTTTTCACTCTTTTTCACTCTGAAGGAGCACTTCAGCTGAAAGCACAAGGGGGTGGATGTTAAAATAAATGCAATTAACTATCAGTGTTTATCTTAATGCACTCCTTACAACAGCACTGCTGTTGAGACAGAGGTGAGCTGGACAGGGGAGAGGAGGAGATTAAATTATGTATTGTTCCTTTAACACTTTCTTCAGTTAAATAACATAATATTTTCAAGGTTACTGTTAAAATAACAGGGTTGTCCAGTGGAATTTATTCCCACTGGTGTTTGTGTACTGTATATATTTATACCACATGAGCAGCCCATAAATTCTCCTCATAAATGCTGTTATCTGCACCACCAGCAGTTTCTCATTTTTATGGGGGTATAACTTTAAGGTGTGGTTTACATCCCGTTCCACCTCATTGCTTACAGCTCCTGCTGCCCCATTAGGATCTGATCCTGAGCTCCCTGTCCTCCCTGATGTCACCTGCTCCTGTCCCCATCAGCGAGGGGACCTCACACAAAACCTCAGCTCCAGCCCAAACCCACAACCCAAAATTTGTCTGATCCCCCCTGAGCACCCTCAGCCATCCCAATTCCCACCTGGGAAATGCTCCTGCACCGAGGAAAGCCTTCCAAGGGAAGAGCATCACCATCCCATCCTTTTACAGGTGGCCTTGATTACTGGGAAAACATTTTTCATTTAAAACAAAAGATAAATAGAGATTACAGGAGAGTTGTTCCAAAGGTCATCCGAGCTGAGAATTGCTGGGGGTGTAGGACAAAGCTCAGATAACTTCATGGGAGAAAAAAAAAGCCCATTCACACACTTGCAATAAACTCTTTATACATCACAACAGCCTTAAAAGTAACGAAAGCCCGTCCATGCATCACTGTCAGTGCCTCCCAAAATGATTGGTATCAGTGGAACACTGAATTCTCTGCCTGCTCACATCCATCTGTCCTGAAGTTCGCTGCTGCTAACTCCAGACTTCGGAATCTGAACTCAAATGTTGTTTTCTCCAATTTTCTTCCCTTTTTATGACCTTTTTCTGTTGCTATCTTGATTTATGGTCATTTGTGTGATTGCATTGCTTTGCTTTATGGCAGTTTATGTCATTCTGGTCCTGTCATAAATGACTACCATAAAGTGAGGTAAAATATCATAAAACATTAGTGAGTCACTGATATTCAAGGTTCTGGAGTACAAGCCTGACAGGTAGCAAGCACAGAAGAACTGTGCCATCCGAGGGATGGATCATTATGGATACATGTGTGTGCTGGGATCTGCAGGAACAAATGCCACCCTGGCTCTGCTTGTCAGTGGAAACAATTTAAAAGGGCAACGCTGAGTTATTTTTGTGAGTTTAAAAGTCTCATGTTCCTACAGCCATTTCTTTTACAGAAAAATAAAATTAAAAAAAAAATCAAAAAAATCCTGGGAAGGGGAAGTGGAGCTGTTCCCCTGTAAAAGCTCTCACTGCTTTTTGTGTCTGTCTAAAAGGGCTGTTTAGGGGTTGGTCAGGACTGCTAAGAACCTGTTCTAAAAATCAGATTACTCTGTAAAATGACTGTTTGTGGTTGTTTGTCCATCTCTGAGTGATGCTTTGGCTTTGCTGCACTTGGAGGAATGTGAATACCCTTGAATGATGCTGCTCAGAAAGCCTAAACTGATTCTTTTGATGTATTCTACTCAAAGAAAACCACATTTTATCCACAATCTAAGCACTTATTACCTTTGTAGCTAAGAGTATTCCAAAGCATTTTATATTTTTTCTCAGTTTAGCAAAATAAGCCATTGCAGTTATAGACTCTCCAAATAAATATAAAAATAAAATGCAAAAATATTTTGCCACTGATGCTTGCATTATGAATCCTTTATACATTAAGAATCAATAATCTCTATATTCACTATGAATTCCTCCTATCAGTTGCTGTTACTTTATAGGATAACTTAATTCTGGAAGGAAAATGGGTATTTGCTGGAGTTAGAACTGGGAATGCATTACCATTAAGAAATATGGAGATAACCACTTGGAAATTTATATTTGTTATTTGAACGTAAAAAATGTTGTTCAGATTTTAAATGGCCTCTTTTTATTTGCTACTATTATTGCAAAAATAAAAGACTTATCATTTCCAAATCTATTTAGCCTGTAGTGACATTATTTACTGGGCTGCTTCTCTGGATACTTTTGGGGGAAAAGTATTTTTAATGCAGATTAGGGTTTTTTTCTTTTTTTTTTTGTAAAATATTGCACTTGGATGGCATTTTCATAATGGAGATTGTTGTGTTCAACATCCAACACCAAGAGCTTTATTGAGCTTGCCCTCAAAGGAAGAGATTAAACAAATAAAACCCTGATCTCCCCCAAATATGCCAGCCTCGATGGTTTTAATGCCAGACCTCTCCCATTCTGGAGGTTTGTGGTGGTTCCTTTGCTGCTTTTAAGATGTTTTAACTTCCATAAAAACAAAAAATGATAAGAGACTCACCAAAACTATCTTCACTTGAAACTCCTGCTTTAGGATTCTGACAGACAATCACAGTTCTTTCCTAAGAACAGTAATAATAAAGTAGCTTAAAGAGGGGGTGATAGAAACCTGATATAAATTAAATGCAGAGAGGAAGAAGCCTTTGCACGAAGAATAAAGAGCCCCATCTTTACCTGTGCAGTGATCTAGATCCAGCATGAAAAGAATAAATTAGAAAAGTCTCTGTTTCTTTGCCTCGGTGCTGTAGGAGAGCAAATCCCTGCTCAGCCAAGCACAGAGGAGTCGGTGACGAGGACACTGCGTGATCTATTCCAGGCTTTGCCACCATTATTGCCACTAAAGGCTGAGAAATTCAGCTAAATAATGCTTAAGCATATCTGCTTCTTGCATTAAGGAGACAGACTAAAGAGTTAATAATGCCTCTGATCAGCTTTTAATAGCCTCTAGATGCTTTCACACAATAAATAGATCTGTTGTGAAAATACTTGGGAACGCAGTGAAATACCACATGCATTGTGCCCTTTAAAATGCTTTAAATAGCACAATTATAGATTTAAAGATCGTAATTGATTTAAATTGGTGGTGGAATGTAAAATTTTATATGATGCATGAAACCTCTTAAGGCTTTAAAACTGTAATTATCTTTGTCACTCTCATCTTGCACCCCAAAGCTTTTCTTTTCATGATTTAGATGTTCTAGGAAATAAATGGAACGTTCCTATGGATTGCCAAGGGAAAAGCCCCAAGGGGCTGTAGATTTGGGAAGAGGGGACAGTGGCAGGGTTTGGCTGAGCCCTGAATCCCCCCAAGGTGGAGCTGAGCAGTAAATGCTGGCTGGGTTTGCCCTGTGCTGGTGATGCTCACGCTGCTTTTAGCGCTTACAAACCAGGTTAAAACCTCAGCAGATCCTCCCTGCCCACAGCACCCACCTCAGCTGCTTGTCCCCATCACACCAGGTGCTGTGGGCATCTCAATACAGGAATTTCCAGATAAACTGATTCAGTACTAATTGTTTCTCCGTTGGCAAAGGCTACAGGGCAGATTCCAAGCCTCTCTCCCGTTTCTCCATGGAAAACCACGCCATGGAAATCTCTCACATCAGACTGACAGAACAGATCTCGTCTCTTGTCCCTGCTCCCCGTGGCCCAGCTGGGGGCACTTGGGTTTGGGTACCCTGATTCCCACACAAATCTGCCTCTCCTCTTTGCAAGCATCCCATAAAATCCAGTTTGGGTAAAGGCAAAACTCCAAATTCCAGCAGGGAAGGGAAGGATTGTGTTGGGAGAAGCAGCGATTCCGAGGCACAGGACTGAATGCACAGTGGAGGAAAAACCAAACCTTTGCTGCAGGGTTAACCACTGATCCCCACCACAGCACAATGCTGAAAGCCTCCAGACATTATTTAATACCCAAAAAACCTCCCATAGAAGTAGCCAGAAAGAACAACATTAACTCAGGAAAGATTATTTCAGTTTATCTGACCCATATTTGGAAATTTAAATCAATTTAATATAGCAAAGCTCCCTTCAGAACACGAACAAGGAAAAGTCTCTCAAATCTGTTTATATTCCTCCAGATGCCGATGCTGATACCAGTGCCCAAACAATGAAGAAAACAATTAAGAATTTCTTTTAACTTCTCCTGCTTTAGAAATCCAGGGAAGAAAAAACCAAAACAAAACACCCCAGTGAATCAATGAACTAAAAATGGATAGAGTCACTAGGAAAAGAGATTGTATTCAAGCTAAGAGGATATTGCCAACAATAGGTAGTTAAAAATGGAATTAACAACTAATAAAAGTGGTGAAGCATATCCTTTTAAAGAGCAATTTGAAAGGCTTTTCATTAAAACAACAACTTTGGCCACAAACCTCTAGGTAAGACAATTAAGAGTCATTTTTGGGGTTTGAGGGGGGGCAATCAGCTCTGACTCTATTTATGAGTTCCCATTCCCAACGGGACAGGCTCCAGGGTTTATTTTGGTGACTTGTCTCGCAGAAAGGTATGCACCAAAGGAAAGCCTTGGTAAATAATGTGAATTTTCCCCCCAATCTGACTGAGGAAATGTGGCACATTTAGCACATGATGACCTCAGAGAAAGGACAGACACCTTCAGGCCGTGGGGAACCAGCAGCAGAAGGATCAGCAATTGCCATGAGCGGGGAATGATTTGCTGGAGGAAATGCTCTTTGTGGCTTTGAATTTTTCAGGTATTAGAAGAAAACACTGATATTCTTCTTCACAACACAGGGTTGGAACCAGTCAGGTCATGTGGAATATTCTGAAGGTGTATGGAAAATAAAAGGATTGTGTTTTCATGCTCAGAGTGATGCTGGGTGTATTTTAAGAGGAAACAAGCAGTAACTGAGAAAGTGATTGTGATCATTTGAGACAAAAGCCAAATGAATGCCATTGACATTGACCAGATTGCAAAGTGCATTTATTGATTATTTCCATTTTCTCTCACACTGGGACTCCTGCTGGCTGAGGTTCCAAGGTAAGCTAAAGGTTCTCTCTCTTTGTCTTTCTTTCTTTTTTTTTTTTCCCTTCATTTTAACAGCACAATTTCAGGGTGAAAAAAAAAATCCTATGAAAGATTTCTGCTCCAGGATAAAACCAGAAATACTGAAGATGAGGAGGGTGTGTGGGACAGTGCAAGACAACAGAGAGAGCACAGACCTGCACTCACATGAGCACGTGAAACAGCAAAAGCAATCCTGTGCTTAGGGAAGAAGAGGAGCAGGCAAGGGATAAAAATTAAAATATAAAACCATGGCATTTTTCACTGATTATATTGTTTGCAACTGGAGAAAAGGTTGTGTCAAATTAAAAATAACAGGAATGAAAATGTAAGTTAGCAGAAAATGATGTAAAAGCTTAGGGGAGGCCAATGAGATGGAAAAGGTGTGTTCTGCTGCTGGCTGACTGCTGAATTCACTCCCCTCATCCTGCAGGAATCCCTGCTCTGTTTCTCAACATCATGGACTGATTTTCCCCCTGCAGATAAAGATCATGAGCAGGAAATCTCTTATTCCAAACTGATCGTGGCACTTAGGCTACTCCAGCTTAAGCTGGGCCAGAGACACATAAATATGTGAGATACACTGCAGAAAATGAAGATATTCAAGTGTAGAAATTCTACCCGGGGGCCAAACTTTGTCTCATTTCAAGTGGTGTGGATGTGAATTGGTTTGGGTCAGGGCAGCCAGGTTAACTGTGAGCTTGCATCCTCACTCTGCTGGAACTTGGCCTGGGGGATGATTTCTCTGTTCCCCAGCATTAGTGGAGGCTGAAAGGGGGGGTTTAAAACCAATATTTCAAATATTTTAAAGGCAGCTGAACGCAGGCTCCATTTTATAGACTGGGAAATGAGGATGGGAAGCAAATTCCAGCCAGTATCTGATCAAGGTGACCAGTTAGGGATCTCAGCCTCCCAGTTTGGAGAGCTGGAGCTGCTTTAGGTGTTCCCAGCGCAGGGACTGGGGCTGTGGGGAGTGCAGAGCCTGGGAAAGAGGAGCTGGAAAAATGGTGAAAAGCAAAACCACCAAGGAGCCCAGCCCCAGCAAGGCAAGCACACTTCCTGCCCTAACAAGGTAGGGGAAAAGAAAAGAAATTAATATCATTTTCAGCCTCTTTTGGGTTTGAACATCAGAAAGAGCCTCCTGCAGCAGCTGCTCGCTCTTTACCCCCCACCACACTGTCATCCTGCCCTGAGTGCTGCACATGATTTAGCAGGGCCTACCTGTCTGGATGATGAAAATGAGAAAGCTTTTACCCAGTATGTATATCACAGAAATGTAACCATTCCACACACGGGCCTGAATGGTTTTTATCCAGCTAAATACAGCCAGGCTGTTAACAGCAATGCTCAGTGCAGGGGTCTGCTCAAAAATCCACGGGCTGGGTAACAAATCATAATCCTGGCAAAGCAAAAAAGCCCCCTGTAAACCATTCTTTTTCTCAGAAGCCTTTGAAGATACCTGTGGGCATTTTCTGGTTGATTTAGAGCTCACCATGAACAAAATCTATGGGGCTGGGGAATAAATGTACTTTGGGGAGTAAAGGAAAGCCCCAGTGTTGAGGAGGAGTCTGGAAAATCATCTCTAGAAAATCTGTGGTGAGAAACAGCCCTGCACAAGCTTGGTGAGTGCATAGGTAAAACCTGGAATGCCAAGTTCTTTTTCCTAAATAGCTATAGCTGAAACCTTGGCAGCAATGAAATGAAGGGGAGTTTCACCATTTCTTTAATCAAAGCCGGGATTAAATTCTTTAATTTCAGGCTGAAAGAACCTGGTAACCCAGCTGACTTCAAAAAAGAAATGTGTTTGTACAAATCATAACTAATTTTAACTAAAGAAGTATTTTAGGGAATGTTTTGAAGGTATTTGCAACGTGCCTCAGCTGCCACTGATGTCTGCAAAGCAGCTGAACTTGGAATTTGCCTTCCAAGTTTTCTACCCTTTTTGTTAATTCTCTCATGAAGTGAAGGAAAACGCTATTCAGCCCTTGCAATGACAGAAATTATTGAAGTTCCATGTGATCCAGGCTCTGGAGCTGGAGAAAAAGACTGGATCAAGCATAACAGGCTTTTGAAAAGCTGGAATTTGGGACAACAGAGCAACAAATGTGTTTTAGAAATGCTGCAAAGCGTGACAGAGATGCACCTCAGGATTCAGGAGCAGAAAATGCACATTAGCAGCAGGAAACAATTGCAGTGCCAGCCTGGGGGATGGGAAGAGCTGGGACTTTGCAGGGAGGGAGAAGTGGCCTTGTTGCTTCTGTAAGAAAACGGCATTTCAGGCAAAATCCCTGTGCTCACCTGTTCCCTGGTGGGATAACATTCCTGGCTTAGGTGAAGGATATAGATGGAGGTTAAATCTGGGAGAAGAAAACAAATGCAGCTGCCAATTCCTCACCACAAGCATTTACACAAAGAGCAAACCAGCCAAGGGCTGTGTTTGTGAACACAAATTTTGCCAGTGCTGCTGTTTTGGGGCTGTTAAAAATGCACTGGTGCAACAGGAGGAGCTTAAAATTAGCCCTGAGCAGGGGATCAGTTCGATGTTTCTTAATTAGCACAGAAAATAAGATATTTGTCAGTACTGAATGACTGGGATGGGATTCCCAGAGCAGCTGGGGCTGCCCCTGGATCCCTGCAGTGCCCAAGGCCAGGCTGGACATTGGGAGCTCCTGGGACAGTGGGAGCTGTCCCTGCCAGGCTGGGGGGGCACTGGGTGATGTTTTAGGGTCCCTTCCCACCCAAACCATTCTGGGATTCCACAATTCCATGGAAAAGGCAGAGATTGTCCCAGGGTTTCTGTGTCCCCATCTGTGCCAGCCCCGGTGTGCAGGGACAGACTGACCCCTCAGCCAGCGACACAAAACCTCTCCCACTGCTATTAACAGCCAAACAAGATTTATGACCTTTTTTTTCCTCTTTTAGGAGACTCTTTGAGCAGCTTTGAGCACTTGCTTTTCCTCACACGTGGTTTGAGCACGTGAATCAGCGCCTAGTCTGGATTTCTGATTATTTCACACAAGACTTCTGTGATCAAACAACTCCCTAATAACCTCTCCCAGCTTATACAAACCTGGATTATTCCATCCAGTCTATTATTCAACCACTGATCCACAGGCCAAATTTCCTTTTCAAAAGGGCTGGTAAAGGATGGGTTTTCTTGTTCCTTTTACAAATCCAGATGTTGAACAAAGGGAACAATTCTAAATGTAGGTATTTATTCAGCACATAATGCCCTCTATCTTCTCTTTCTTTACCTGTTTTTCAGTTCACAAAGGGAACAAGAACTCCCCTAGATTGCAGCCCCGTGCCCTTCACAGTGAACATTTCTTACAAAATTGTATTTTAAATATATTTATTGCTTCCTCTGTTAAACTTCTTCAAGGGAGAAACAACTGGCCTAAAAGTTTGTGTCTTGCTCTCTGCACACCAGCAGTGACCCCAGCTCATCTATTACCCTGCCACGAGAGGAATCAGCCTCCAATCCCATCTCTCTGCTGTAATTCTGGGTCTCTTAGGTTGCAAATGGAACAGATTTTTATTTAAACCCCCATCTAAGAGTGTCATTATCCACAAATCTGCTCATAAATGTTTTGGCAACTGACAAAAAAAATTAACTTCAGAAGAGGAAGCCATTAGGATGAAAACATTTCAAATCATGTCATTCATCAGATCTCTGCTCATCCAACAAAACTTGCTTTTGTTACAGGCAATTGTGGTGCTTAATCTCGGTACTTTTCAGCAACACATTTTTCTGATTAAAAAACCATAATCATACTGGCAGTAGTTAGAGATAGAAAAGATCTATTAGCTCACTAAGCCCAGCTCCCTTCCCCAGCAGGACATAATCCCTGGCAGGAAGCCTTTCAGATACTGAGCTGATCCAGAGCTTAGTTTTAGCCAAGGGACTGAATATGGAAATCTGTCCGGAGGTGTCCCAACACTCGGAATTCACAGAACCAAAACGTTTGGGGTTTGGGGTTTTGGGAAATTCCTTTTCCTTCACTTGTCTGTGAGCACAGGGCTGGGGCTCAGCAGCTCCAGCTCAGGGACAGGGAAATGGGGTGGGACAGATTGGGTGTCACCAGCGTGTCCCAGGGGAGCTCCTGGGGCTGGGCTTGGGGGATCCCAAACCTGGACAGAGCTCAGGGGGATCCCAAACCTGGACAGAGATCAGGGGGATCCCAAACCTGGGCAGAGATCAGGGGGATCCCAAACCTGGGCAGAGCTCAGGGGATCCCAAACCTGGGACAGAGCTCAGGGGGATCCCAAACCTGGACAGAGATCAGGGGGATCCCAAACCTGGACAGAGATCAGGGGGATCCCAAACCTGGACAGAGCTCAGGGGATCCTAAACCTGGACAGAGCTCAGGGGATCCCAAACCTGGGACAGAGCTCAGGGGGATCCCAAACCTGGACAGAGATCAGGGGATCCTAAACCTGGGACAGAGCTCAGGGGATCCCAAACCTGGGGCTGAGCTCAGGGGATCCCAAACCTGGACAGAGCTCAGGGGATCCCAAACCTGGGCAGAGCTCAGGGAGATCCCAAACCTGGGGCTGAGCTCAGGGGATCCCAAACCTGGACAGAGCTCCTGGGGGATCCCAAACCTGGACAGAGCTCAGGGGGATCCCAAACCTGGGCAGAGATCAGGGGATCCCAAACCTGGGCAGAGCTCAGGGGGATCCCAAACCTGGACAGAGCTCAGGGGATCCCAAACCTGGGGCTGAGCTCAGGGGGATCCCAAACCTGGGGCTGAGCTCAGGGGGATCCCAAACCTGGACAGAGATCAGGGGATCCTAAACCTGGGCAGAGCTCAGGGGGATCCCAAACCTGGGCAGAGCTCAGGGGGATCCCAAACCTGGACAGAGCTCAGGGGATCCCAAACCTGGGGCTGAGCTCAGGGGATCCCAAACCTGGGCAGAGCTCAGGGGATCCCAAACCTGGGGCTGAGCTCAGGGGATCCCAAACCTGGACAGAGATCAGGGGGATCCCAAACCTGAACAGAGCTCCTGGGGATCCCAAACCTGGGGCTGAGCTCAGGGGATCCCAAACCTGGACAGAGCTCAGGGGGATCCCAAACCTGGACAGAGCTCAGGGGGATCCCAAACCTGGGCAGAGCTCCTGGGGATCCCAAACCTGGACAGAGCTCAGGGGGATCCCAAACCTGGACAGAGCTCAAGGGATCCCAAACCTGGACAGAGCTCAGGGGGATCCCAAACCTGGACAGAGCTCAGGGGGATCCCAAACCTGGGCAGAGCTCAGGGGGATCCCAAAGCTGGGATCCAACCCCAACCCCACCTCCCTGGCCAGGGAAGAGGCTGCTGGAAGCTTTGGGGTATCAGGAGGGGTGGGGACACACAGGGGACAGCAAATGGGAAGGAAAAGGCTCATGGGGAAGGCTGGGCTTGGTCTCAGAATTCTTTTCCATCCTCAGTGGTTCTGGGATAAATTCACCCTCAGTCCTCATCCCTCTCCTTGGTATTTTAAAGGTTTGATCTCCAGAGGATTCCTTTTCCCAGCCCTGCCCTGCTCCATGCAAAAACCCCCTCATTAATGTTATTAATCACCCCGGGGTGGTTTATTCCCCTGTGGCCCCTGTTCCTGCTGCAGACACAGGACCTGTCCCCTCTGCACAAGGGGAGACAATAAACACCCTGCTGCTCCCAAAATATCACAGCAGCTCAGCTGAGCCACAGCGCGGGGTGGAGATGAAATCTCCTTTTAATTACAGTTAGAAGTGAAAAATTAAAGTAGGAGAAATAAAGAAAATCCCCTTCACTTGGGATCCTGATAGCCAAAGAAATTTATAAGGAGGCTGCTCCTCTGGTCCCCTCCATCACCATCAATCCATCAGCACTGAAAGGCTGTTCCTGACCTCCTCTCACACTCTTTAATTTAGGCATCTCGATGGGGATGTGCTCCTTTAGACATCTCCAGGAGCTTCCTTTGCACCTCAGCACCCTTGGAGAATGTTTCCTGTCCAATTAAGGAGTTGGGAAGGCCCTCATGGATGTGGCATTGTTACATTTCTCAGCCAGATCTGTGGGAACCATCCAGAACAATCCAGTTCATCACTGTACAGATGCTGAAATCCCGCTCACAGGTAAGAATCTTTTCTTAAAAAGAGCACAAACCCCAAGAAAATGGAAAAAAAAAATCGGATAAAAAATTTAAAATTGCTATTTTAAAGTTTTAAAGAGGATTATGGCATAATAACACTCATTTCTGCCCAGTGAAAGGCAGCTGGGTTCATTTTAACAGATCCACTGCAAATAAAAAACTGGAACCTGACTCTTCCTCTCTGCCACCTTCATCTGATTTCCAAGATTTCCTCCTCCAGCTGTTTTTGGGATGGAAACAGAAGAGAAAGAATTTAACCTAGAGGAGCCTCCTCACAGGGCATCACTAAATTCAACAAGGCTCCAAAAAGTGGGGCATTTATCCCTGAATATTGATTTACAGCTTAGAGGATATAACCTGATTTCTCACCCTCCAAAATCTACAGAAAGTCTCCCATTGGCTTCAGAGTGTGTTGGTTCAGCTCTCAGATATCACGGGAAAAATTCAAAGTTCTTTCATGAGCCCAAATGAATTAAGTCAGCCAAAAACAAAGTTTAAAATTTGGTGCTGTGAAATTCATTACATTTATAAAATGATACAGCAAATGGTTTTCTTTTAGGTTCTAAAACCTGTTGTAAAGTACTGCATAATTCAATAATAGAACTATTAGAAAAAAAAGGTGACATGAAATTAAAATACCCACCTAGCTCTATGCTTTTAATTTGGAAAACTGCAATCAGAAATGGAAAGGTGGAAATTTAACAGCTATATTGAAGATGATCAGAAGAATTCTTTCCATAAAGGTTAACAACAGATAATTGCTTTCTCAGGAAATCACTAAAATGTCATGATTTTTCTGCTTTGTTTTCAGGGAAGTTTTATGATGCTCCCTTCTTGCCACTTGGCAATGAAACAAATGAGGTTAGATGGCAAAGATTATGAAAGAAATTAGCAATAATGAGTCCAGTAACTAAAAACATTAGTAGAGAAAATTGAGTTGACCTTACTTTTATAATTATTCATTTTCTTAATTGTTTTTTTTCTGGAATAATTGGACTGAAATTAAATAATACGAGGTACAAGGCTCACGTGTGATGGGGTGCTTGGCATAGATTAATGACCTGGCCAAGCCCACAGAGCTGGGCCCACTCTGGGGTCACCTCTGGGAAATTCCTGCAGCTCCAGATGCTGGGCCAGAGCTCCCCTCTGGAAAATCCAGTGTTGGAGGTGTGCAGTGCCAGGCAGGGGATGGGGAAGGGCATTTCAGGGACAGTGCCTGTGCTGGCCCTCCAGTTGTACCCAAAATTTCGCTTTTTGGTCAATTCCCTCCAGCCCTGTCCGTGGAGCAGAGTGGAAATTTGTCACCGTGTCCGAGCTGCTCCCTGGGGAGCTCCTGGGGTAAAAGGGGGGACTTTGATCCTCTCCCAGGGGTAAATAATCCCCCAGCCCCTGCAGCCATCTGCAGGACCCTGCCCCTGTTACCAAGTGAAGCTCTGGGATCAGCTCGGGTCAGATAAAACCTGAGCACTGCTCAAAGCTGGAGCTCCAGCCCTGACTGTTCACCCAGCAGAGCAGCTCTGATGTGTGCTCAGCTCTGTGATCCACAATCCTCTTCCTCCTGAGCATCTCCTCCAGAGCTGCTCTCCTGCAGGAGCATCACACCAGCCCCGGGGAGCACAAAGGCTCAGATCACCCAAATGCTGAAAGCTCGAGGCAAGAGAAGCTCTGTCCCTTCTCCCCTCCGTTCTGCACCTTCCTCAGCACTGTGCAGATGGGGAATAGTAAGAAATCAGGGTCTCCAAACACTCAGACATCACCATCCTTATTCATTCTTATTCTTATTCTTATTCTTATTCTTATTCCTATTCTTATTCTTATTCTTATTCTTATTCTTATTCTTATTCTTATTCTTATTCTTATTCTTATTCTTCTCAGATTCTTATTCTTATATTCTTATTCTTATTCTCTTATTCTTATTCTCATTTTTTAATTCTTATTCTCATATTCTTATTCTCATATTCTTATTCTCTTATTCTTATTCTTATTCTTATTCTTATTCTTATTCTTTTTTTCTGCCTGCCACAGACAAACTGCACAGCTGAGAGCACACAGAGGGACAAAGTGGCTTTCTGCACACTCAGGTTATTGCCTTTGTCAACATGGATTTTTTTTCTTAAAAGCTAAACTTTTAAGATATATAAATATAAATATTATAGATATATTTTTATAAATATAAATATATATATATGCATATATATATATAAAACAATGCCTGGTTTGCACTGATATAGTTAATAGTACAATTTGTATAAAATAATGAAGCCAGATCCCAGACAAGACACCAGCATCCCCACACTCTCAAATAAAAGAAAGACTAAAAAACCCACTGAAACTCATTGTTAAAAAATAAGTTTTCCTTTCCTAAATAAGGCCTTAACTGTAAAATTGCCTCCCTCTCTATCCATGTTTGCAATTCCAAGGGCAGTGCTCCATCTCTCTGTGGTTATTCCCTGCCATGCATTTATAATTACACAGAAATTTAACAACTATAAACCAGCTTATTTAAACAAGGTATTACACGCTGCCTGCTGATAACAAACCAATAAAGTCTCAATCAAATGTGTCATTAAAGCTGCATTTGTCCACTCCTATTAATTATAATTAAAAAAAAAAAAGGAGAAAAAACCCTACATTTGAGCCATGTTTGCTGTGAGTTCATCAAATCCTGGTTTGTAACATGGGTGAGTTTTACTCCATTCATTTAAAATGATTTCCAAGGCACAAGCAGCAAGTTAAGGGCTGCAAGGAACTCAAATGATCACCAGACATGCGAGATTTCTCAAGAGCCAGCTTTCAAAATGCACGTGAGGCGTGTTTTCCTTTCGGAATTGCTCGTGGAAAGTCACATCCAACGAGTGCACGTTTCCCCAGGGAAGCCAGGCTTCCTCACCTCGGGGAGTCATTGATTCCCACCTCCCCAGAAGGGCAGGTCCTGCTCCGTGCCCAAATCCAACCCCAGCCAGGCCAGACTGCAGCACTGCCCCATTCAGGAGCTCCCACCCCAGCTGAACTGGCTGTTACTGGGTGCTACTGGGTGCTACTGGCTGTTACTGGCTGTTACTGGCTGTTACTGGTTGTTACTGGGTGCTACTGGCTGTTACTGGTTGTTACTGGGTGCTACTGGTTGTTACTGGGTGTTAGTGGCTGTTACTGGGTGCTACTGGCTGTTACTGACTGTTACTGGCTGTTACTGGTTGTTACTGGGTGCTACTGGCTGTTACTGGCTGTTACTGGTTGTTACTGGGTGCTACTGGCTGTTACTGGCTGTTACTGGTTGTTACTGGCTGTTACTGGCTGTTACTGGCTGTTACTGGCTGTTACTGGGTGCTACTGGCTGTTACTGGTTGTTACTGGGTGCTACTGGCTGTTACTGGTTGTTACTGGCTGTTACTGGGTGTTACTGGTTGTTACTGGTTGTCACTAGGTGTTACTGGGTGTTACTGGCTGTTACTGGTTGCTATTGGCTGTTACTGGCTGTTACTGGTTGTTACTGGGTGCTACTGGCTGTTACTGGTTGTTACTGGGTGTTAGTGGCTGTTACTGGGTGCTACTGGCTGTTACTGGCTGTCACTGGGTGTTACTGGGTGTTAGTGGCTGTTACTGGCTGTTACTGGTTGTCACTGGTTGTCACTGGCTGTTACTGGTTGGTACTGGCTGTTACTGGTTGTTACTGGCTGTTACTGGCTGTTACTGGCTGTTACTGGTTGTTACTGGCTGTTACTGGCTGTTACTGGCTGTTACTGGCTGTTACTGGTTGTTACTGGTTGTTACTGGGTGTTACTGGTTGTTACTGGTTGTCACTAGGTGTTACTGGGTGTTACTGGCTGTTACTGGTTGCTATTGGCTGTTACTGGCTGTTACTGGTTGTTACTGGGTGCTACTGGCTGTTACTGGTTGTTACTGGGTGTTAGTGGCTGTTACTGGGTGCTACTGGCTGTTACTGGCTGTCACTGGGTGTTACTGGGTGTTAGTGGCTGTTACTGGCTGTTACTGGTTGTCACTGGTTGTCACTGGCTGTTACTGGTTGGTACTGGCTGTTACTGGTTGTTACTGGCTGTTACTGGCTGTTACTGGTTGTTACTGGCTGTTACTGGTTGTCACTGGCTGTTACTGGTTGTCACTGGCTGTTACTGGGTGTTACTGGCTGTTACTGGCTGTTACTGGGTGTTACTGGTTGTTACAGGGTGTTAGTGGCTGTTACTGGGTGTTACTGGCTGTTACTGGTTGTTACTGGTTGTTACTGGTTGTTACTGGCTGTTACTGGTTGTTACAGGGTGTTACTGGCTGTTACTGGTTGTTACTGGCTGTTACTGGCTGTTTCTGGTTGTCACTGGTTGTTACTGGCTGTTACTGGTTGTCACTGGGTGTTACTGGATGTTACTGGTTGTTACTGGCTGTTACTGGGTGTTACTGGCTGTTACTGGTTGTTACTGGCTGTTACTGGGTGTTACTGGCTGTTACTGGTTGTTACTGGCTGTTACTGGGTGTTACTGGCTGTTACTGGGTGTTACTGGTGTGGGGGACTGAGCTCAGGCTCCCCTCATCCTCTCTGGAGTTTTCTGGCCAGGCTGAAGCAGTTCCCACAACCTGCAGTGAAGCTTCAGATTTTAATGAACATTTTTTGTCCGTTTACCTTCACTCAACACGTGGTTCCTAATTTCCTCTGCTCCCTTCCTAAATCTCAGATTTTGTCCCTTGCTGGCTGACTTCACTTTCTACTGCTCCCACCGGCAGCTCCACCTTCTTTTCTGCCCATTTTTGTTCTTTAAAACACAAATCCTGGTCTCATAAATCCACTCTCTCTGCTTCTTCTTGATCTCTCCTGAATTTCCTTTCCCTTCACCATTTCCCATCCCCACTCCTGAGCACGTTGGTCATTCCTTTTACCATCATTCTTTAAAGTTCTGTCTTTCTGTTCATAATTGGAGCGGTTTCCTCCTCCCCCCAGCATTAAATTGCCAACTTTTAACACTCAGTGTATCAGAAAATCGCTGTTGTGGGGGGCTGAGGGGAGGAGAACAGAATCACTGTTTTTATCCTTGGTGAGCCAGAACTGCCCTGTGAGCTTTGTTCCATGGGAGCACAATTAACCCTTAATTCACCAGCCTTGAGAAAGGACATATCTTCATTTTCCAAGGCAAGGAAAACGCTCCACTCAGTGCCCAGGAGAGATTTACAGCCCGGAATGCTGCGGACTCAACAATCAGAGACTGCTGACTGCAGAGAACAATGAACTTGTTAGTTAACAGAATTAACAGTGCGTTGTTTAAGTATAATGACAGCAATAAAACAGGAGATGTGAAGTTGATACAGTCACAACTGAATCATAATGGATGAGATATTTACGGCAAAGCTGTTAAAACATTGAATAAAATATGGGAAGAGCAAAAGCAGATGTGATTTTATTCTTCAGAGCTGAAGCTTGTAAAGTATGAGATAGCATGAGTAATAATCACAGGTTCTGGTTCACAATGCATTAATAAATATTGATATGGTGCCAGTGCTGAAACTTTCCAGATACCAAAATAAAGTGAGAAAGCATGCTCCTGCATTATGGATTGCTAAGTTTAAATTGTGAGGCACACATGGCAGTGCATCCATTCTGTTCTCCCGCCCCATTTCTCGCACACCTCTTTATTCAGGGCCAGGAGGAGCCCTGGTGTGCCAGCCCCAGGTGCCAGTGCCGTGGGGATGAAGGGCTCTGGGGACATCTGGGATCTCCGCCCAGCTCCCATCCAGCTGCACTCCCAGGGCACCATTCCAGGGAAGAGGCTGAGGGCTGCCCTGGGAGGAACATTCCGGCTCATCCCAAAGCCTCTCCCGTGCAGGATCCCCCGTAGCTACTGCTGACACGCTCCTCTTCCTCACAGGGATTTGGGATGGGGACGGCTTTGAGCTGGAACGATGATCCCTGCCCAGACTCTGGGATTTCTGGCTGCAGTTGTGGTGTAAAACCGACACAAAGCTAAACGAGAAATAAAAACCCGACGGTAAATCTGACTCAGCTCCCCTCCTACCTGCTCAGACACATCTTGACATGCCAGCTGAGGCATCTGCAGGCACCAAACCCTTCACAAGCCTGCACAGCCCTTTCGGGGTGGTTTTCCTGCAAATCCATTAAATCAGCCCGAATGACTCCTCCTGCATGACTGAGGGACTGGCACCAACCAACAGAAGCTTCTTCCCTCTGCTCCCAAAAATCCGCTTGCTCACCTTCCCCCTCCGTGCTGGGGAACCTGGGCGTGCTGCAGCACATCCCCATCCCAGGGCATTTATTCACCTCTGCTCTGCTTCCCTCCCAGCCACAAACAGGGAAATCTGGGATTTCTCCACTCTCTGATTAGTGGATGGCAAGCATCCACTGCCGTGTGTGCCATCATCTGTATGAAATCACACAATTGTGTATTATTTGATTAATTTTCCAGAAATTTCCAGCCTAAACTCCTGGGAAAGAGGAGGTATATATATATTTATATATATATATATATATATATCTCCATCCATTCTTTCCCAGAATGGATAAAATTTCCCTGTGACTTACTACTATATCCTATTTTTCATTAATCATCAATTTAAATCTCAAAAGAAAGAAACCATAACATCAAACCTCACTTCCCTGAATTAAAATCTCTCTCAGAGGATGTCATTTTCTAATTTCAACCATGAAGCAGATTTATGCTGAAAGGACTTTATTGTGGCTGGTGAGATGTAGGGAATGTTCTGGTGATAATTCCAGAGCCCTGGCAGGGCAGACTGTGGAACTCAAAAAGTCCCTTTCACCAGGCCTTGGAAAAATTACCTTCAGAGTGGGAATCTTGTCCAAGGCTGGGATCTCACAGCTGGATTTCCCTTCCCCACACCAGCTGCAATCCACGGCTTTATAAATTCATCCTCAGAGCCTTTGGGACCAACAGCAGTTGAGGTTATTTTAGAACAGATCCCAAGATTTTCAGAAAGGATAAATCTTTACTTCTTAGAGAGCACAGGATGACTGGGCACCTGCTCCAATGAAGGTCTGTAATTTCTTTCTTCTTCACAAGTTATAATAATAATAATAATAAAATTTTCCCAATCAGATGATAATTTAGAATCCCAGAATCATCAAGGCTGGATGGGAATTCCAAAACCATCAAGTCCAACCCTGGCCTGACACCCCCACAGCCACTAAACCAAACATTTCTTACAAATATTTATGAATGTGGCCTTAAAAAAAGCACCCAGCTGATGGGACAGCAGCAAACCAAACCAAACCAAACCAAACCAAACCAAACCAACCAAACCAAACCAAACCAAACCAAACCAAATCAAACCAAACCAAATCAAACCAAACCAAATCAAACCAAACCAAACCAACCAAACCAAACCAAACCAAACCAAACCAAACCAAACCAAACCAAATCAAACCAAATCAAACCAAGTCAAATCAAACCAAACCAAATCAAACCAAGTCAAATCAAACCAAACCAAACCAAACCAAATCAAACCAACCAAACCAAACCAACCAAACCAAACCAACCAAACCAAACCAACCAAACCAAACCAAACCAAACCAAACCAACCAAACCAAACCAACCAAACCAACCAAACCAACAAAACCAAACCAAACCAACTGGCTCTGATGTAAACTGGCTGCAGCCTCCTGGCTCCTCTGCAGGGGCCTGAGGGATGCCAGGATGGAGCCCTGGGGTTTTTGGTCCCACCCTGGAGATTCTGCATGGCAAAGGGAAATCAGACCAAATGCTCAGGGCTTCTTCCATGGTTCCTGCACTCAAAATCCCTTCCACTCTCATCCAGCACAGAACTCCAAGCCAGAGAACCCAAGGGTGCCTGCTGGGGCACTCATGTGTGGGAGGAGATTTTGAAAGCAAAACGCTGGAACCTGCCCTGGAAACACCCCAAAGGTTCACCCAAATCCTTTTGGAGGCTCTGCACATCTTTAATGTTATTATCCACCAGTCTGACCCACATCCCTTCGGAATCAATGCTGTTATTGATATTAAACTGCAGCAGCTGATTTAGGTTCCTGTGACATATGGGCTGCTGTCCACCAGGTACTGAACTGCAACCACTAAACTCATTTCACTCGGATCTCAACTCCAAATGGGGTATTAGGGATAAACGGTCAGTGCTTTAATGGTCATTTCACACTTCATCATCAGCTCATCCATTCTCTGCACGTGCCACTTAAGTCTTCCATTCCCTTCCCTCAAATATATCAGAGCAAAAAGGAATGTGACAAAACAAATGTTGAAAAAAGCAACCTTTGCTTGTTGTTGGTGGGTGTGTTTCCCCTCTAACTAAATGGCGAATTGTCCCATTATCCTCATTTCCTGCAAAATCTGGATCTGCAGGACCTTCAGTGCAGCAAAGCAAAGCACTGCCACAGTCAGCTTGTGTGTGGAGTGCTTCTGTTTTACATACTGACACGCATTTTAACATGGAAAAGGTCAGAGATGGAAACAGCACAGCTTGTTGCTGTGACAGCAGACATTTAACAGAAAGACTTCTGGACACACTACAGTTTAAAATAATTTAGTAAAATAATTGCCATGATTGATTTTTTAGGTCCCCGGGTTCATACCACACACTTTTGTGTGACAACTCCCTTCAGTGCTGTTTTTTCTTTCTTCTATTTTTTTTCCCCTCTCTCCAGCAATGACAAGAAATGCATTTCAAATAAGTTCTGGGATGTTGTCAAAGTTTGCTCAGTGCTCCACCTCCATCATTTGCTGCAGGAGCAGTGTGCAGAGCCTGCCCTCTGTGCAGGAATCACCTGCAAAAGTCACATTTTGATTGCTGCCCTGCCACTGCAGCCCAGCTTGGCAGGAAGGCCTGGCTGCAAACACAGACCTTGCCAAAGCAATGGCCTGCACAGTGCATCTGCCCTGGAAATAATCAGCAATTTAGTGCAGATAAAAGCCAGGGAGTGTTTTATGTTTGGGGGGAAAAGGGATGGTGAGATGCCAGAGAAATAAGCAGAGCTGATGAAGTTCAGAGAAGCACAAAGTGCATTCCATGTAAGCCCACACAGCCCTGGATGCTCCACCCAAGTGAATTTGGGCACAAGAATACCTATAAAATTAAACACCACGTAGTTTATATTCTGAATTTGCTGCACAGTCAGTGGAGGAAAACAGAGGGGTCTGAAGACAACCTCAGTGCTCTGGTGAGCAAAGATCTGCTGAGCTTTGTGGAGAGACTCGGTAAAACCCAGAAGGAAACCCCCAAAGCTCACTGAAGGAAATATTACAAGATTCATTAAACAGGGAATTAGAAACCCAAACTCAGGCCATAGCAGAGGCCTGCAGCAGAAAGAAATCAGAAGGGATTTTGCTTTCATTTTTAAGTATAAGAATTCTATTTTTAAATATAATATCTCTATTCTGATCTCCAGTTTGGACCTGAACATTGAAACTGGATATATGGATTTCTTAGATATAATTTTCATCATTGATAATTCAGCAAAATTCCAAGTAAATATATATATACAGAAAAGATGATTTTGATGTTTCACTTTTCTCAAGCAGCACATGTTGGCTTACAGCAACAAAATGCTGCTGATGTGTATCCATATGAAATAAAACAGTACAGAAGAGCCAAAGACGGTCAAAACCTCTCCCAAGCCTCCCAAGTCTTTGTTTTCAATAGAACAAAAAGCTTTAAAAATAGATTTTTAGAGCATAATTAAAACCGCACTTTTAAAAACAACTGTAAAAGTACAAGAACTAGATTCACTATAAATAAAACCTATTTGGAGATCTATCTAAATTAAAACCCCAGGTCATCCTGGTGTTGATGTTTGGACTTCAAAGGGTGAGAACAGCAGCTCTGAGCTTGTCCCTGCTGCAGCCAGAGCCTGCAAGAGGCAGATTTCAAAACACCACGGGGAGAGGGGTTTGCACAGAGACCACGAGCTCATGGAAGGCCACAATCCATCCTCCTCCTCCTCCCTAAACATCAGCCCCCGCTGGGGAAAGCACCTCTGCCTGTGTGTGTAAAGAAAAGTGGGAGCTCCAGCTCTGTCCTGAAGAGAGAGGAGCACTTGAGGAGGGTTTGCATGAGAGTCTGGACCAATGCTGACAGTTTATTTCACCTTCTTGTACCTTGGCACTCATCTGAGAGCTGGGTTCTGTCCTCCTGCTCTGATCAGTGAGGGAGGAGCAGATCAGCCCTTCCCACACTGGGGTGAATCCCTCCCTCTCCTCCTTCCTGGCACTCTCCTCCTCACTGAAGCTGGAGCTTCCACCCCACAGTCTCACTGTTCCAACATGAAATTGTTGAGTTTCCACCCCACAGTCTCACTGTTCCAACATGAAATTGTTGAGTTTCCACCCCACAGTTTCACTGTTCCAACATGAAATTGTTGAGCTTCCCCAAATCTCACTGTTCCAACATGAAATCCTTGTATTTCAGCCACCACACAAGTGAAAATACCGCTGAACGTATCTGTGAGTGGAACCACAGGGGTAAAGTTCTCATGTTGAAAGAGATGAAATTTATGTGAGATATTAGAAAAGAATTCCTCCCTGTGAGGGTGGGGAGGGCTGGGATGGGATTCCCAGAGGAGCTGGGGCTGTCCTGGATCCCTGCAGTGCCCGAGGCCAGCCTGGACAGGGCTGGGACAGTGGGAGGTGTCCCTGCCATGGCAGGGGTGAGTGAGATGGGATCTCAGGTTCTTCCAACCCAACCATTCCACAACCAATGCTGGAAAACCTGGGATCTCAGCAGCTTCCTGATGGAAACCAAAACATTTCCCCACGCTGCTGAAGGCCCTGGGCTGCACAGCACCCATTTTACAGCTAAATCAGAATTTCTTCTGTTTCCCTGAATCAGTTTCCCCCCAAGACACGGCACAGCCGATTTGTGATGCCGTTGCTGGTGCAAACCATTACTGATATGAAATGTAATACTTAAATACACACTGCAGCTTTGACTTCTCTCTCATTCTCAGTATACTTAATTCTGACAGCTCTAAACAAATGTCAAACTTGCTTTCAATTTCCTCCCTCCTCCTCCCCACACTTTGTGCTGGTGCACTGCTAACAGAATTAAAACTTGAAAATAGCCTTAGGCTTTCCAACCACTTTTGAGCGGGATCGGAGGCTTTTGTCTATTTCAGAATAAAAACTCAAAGATAGTAATTTTGCCGTATTTTTAAATAATAAACCAACAAATGTTCATAGCTAAAATGGGCTGTAAAACGCAAAGAACAAAAAAAAAACAACCCCAAAAAACAAAAAACAACACAAAAAAACCAACCCACCAAGAAAAATGGATACCATATTGCAAAGGAAAAAGAGTTAGATTGTCATGAATCTGAAAGGAAATCAATAGGACAACTTTGGAGACCCATTTCAATCTGTTGTTGACATTGTTTTCTAGTAGTAATTTTCTCAAAATGTTAACAGTATTGAGTTTGCTTATTGATTCTATTATTTTTGACCTTGCATTAGTGTGGGCTAATCTTACATGCCATAAAATTTCCTTTCACAGCTAAAATTATTGTAGGGCTCAGGGGGAAAGTTACAATCAGGTCACAGCCCCCTTAGGATTTTGATGAGCAGATAACTGGCAATAATGAGTTCTTTTGCCTTTCTATACCTTTCTGTTGTTTCTTACAGACTTTAGGCAGCATTGTTGTACAAGTGATGGGAATATTGCCCAAAATCCCAACAAACTGAGGGTCTCCTGTGCCCAGGGATGTGGCTGCAGAGCTCACAGCATCACCAGCTGCTGCAACATTTCTGATTCAGCAGCAAAAAGATCCACTCCACTCTATAACAGCCAGAAACAAAACATCAAGAGCCTGAGATTATCCTCACTGTATGAATTTATGTCGTGTATTCTTATCCACACACCTGTGAGACCTTATTTTCATTCCCTCTTCCCGAAGCATTAATTACAGAGCCTTTATTTTTCCTCAGGATTCCTGTATTAAGTGCTCAGAAGGGGCAGTGCTAAATTAATCAGCAGCTGCTCCATGGTTCGACAGTTTAGCAGCGTTCCCAGCACTTTAACATTTCTCAGAAGACAAAGCCATTTGTTTCAGGGAGGATCTTCCGTGGCTCCTGAATTCTCCTGAGCACAGAAAAGGAAATTTCAACTTCCAAGCAGCACAGAAAATGCTAAACTGGACCTGTGCCTTTGCTAAAAACCTGATTTTGCGAGCAATCTGCACGCAATTTGGGGGTTAAACTGTTATTTTCATAGCGCCACAAATAGCCTGACATTTTGAGTTCCTCAGCTACAGCAGGCACCCAAACAGCCCACAGCCAGGCTGGTATCAAAAGGAGATATTTTGGATTCTGCAGCCTCAGAAAGGTCTAGACAGAGGCAGATGTTCCTCATGAAAGGAGTTTCAGAGCAGACACCCAGAGCCAGGCTGAGTGCCCTGCTGGAAGGAGGCTCCCCAGGGAGATTTATCTTTGAGGCTTTTAGCCTCCAGCTCCGTTTTTAAAGGTATGGATTTCCCTAGAAACAGCAGAGCTCCATTTAAAAGTCACAGGTGCCCTGGAGCTCTGCTTAGATTACCTCAAATTTCATTTAATAACAGGCTTGAAACTTGAGACAAATTATTTATTACAATGGGCAATATTTTTGTCTGTTTTTCCCTCATGGTCATCTTAGGTGCTAAAAGGGCTCCATAAAAATTAAAAATGATAGCAGCTTATCCTGTTCTGCTGATGAAGGGTTTTTCTTTGAACCATCTTTAAAGCTGATATATAGCTCCAAGCAAGCCTTCCATGTAATCCTAAAATAAAACAAGGAGCATTTCATCCCAGTTTATCCCTGGTTAGCTCATCCCAGCCTCGTGTTTTGTTTTTAGTTTTGATGTCCAAATCCTGACAGCAGCAATCGCTATGGGAACACAGACCTGAGTGTGCAGGAATTAGGACTAGACAGACTAAAATGACAGATTTCTGTATGGGTAAGGTTTGGAAAGTTCATCAAGAGAGAGGTCAAAAAAAATCTGAGCAGAGAATTTTCATTTTCTAGTAAACAGTTTGGGAAATTCTGAAAGGTTCACCCTCCTGCTCTGCATTTGGATCAGGAAAAACACCCCCAAAATCTTTGTTCTAAACAGAGTCCTGAGGAACAAACACAAATCAGGTAAAAGGGGAGGGAGTATATTTATGCCTAAAGGCTGGAACTTTAAAATAAATTTAAAACAAATTTCAAAACAAGATGAGGACTCTGTTCAAAAAATCCAAATCAAAGCAGAGTTTTCTTAGAAAGAGCTATGGTTCCTTTGCCTCCATAAATAAGATTAGTGGGCACACATTTGAACATTTGGGTTTTACTGAATCAGTATTTCCCCGTTGAAAATAATTTCACTGCAATAATGTCACAAAATATCTCTTTACTAAATCAGATGGGATAAGTTAAATTTCACCTTCAAGAAACCTGTGGCCTTTCTCTAGAAATACAAGACCTATTAGGACTTTTTGTTCTTTACTTTAAACAACTTTAAAAGACACTTCATTAACTACAAGAAGAGAGCAAGAAGTCACATAATGAAAAATTCTTTCACTGCAAGGTCTCTGTTGTCCCTAGAATTGGAGGAACAGCTTTCATCCATCGAGCTGGAAATGCCACGAACACTCCAGCACAGTCCTTCAAGCCACTAACAAAATACTTGAGCACTTAAATATTATCCAGGTTGGCTAATCTGTGTTGTCTACTTCTGCTGTTATTACATTTTTGTGGTATTGGAGAAAGAACAAAGGAAGGAAAAGTTGGAGAAGATTTAAAGAAGCATGAAGCCAAAATAACTTACAAGACTGGAATGATTGTTTTGTTTTTTGACCTCAAGGGGGAAAAGCATTTTCCAAGACCTAATTTGATAAACAATCAGTTTTGTTTCTGTGCAGCCCAGTTTAAAGGAATTCAAGAAATCAAAACAGAGAGAGATTTTCTCTATAAAATGACACAGGCACGAGCATCTTTTGGCTTTTGTTGTAGGAAGCGTCTCAGACTCAGACACAAAGATGAGACAAGCCCAAGCCAGTCCTCACAGCACCCATCGACAGGAACTTCCAGGAGCTCTTACATGCAAGAATAATCCTCATCTCTGGGTTCCTAGCAGGGAACTCAAGGGAACTGGAGCTGGTCAGCAGTTTTACAGGCCCCATTAAGTCGAAGTGGAAGCTGACAATTTAGGAGATGAGTCTCCCTTGAGCTATGACCATCCTGCTCGTCCCTGGCACTGCAAATGCACCTTAAAGAGAGCATAAATCACCTTCAGGAACGGCTAAAACATTCCCCAAACCATCAGTGAACAGCACTGAAACCTGAGCTTCAGGGTGCCTTTGGTGCTTTTTGGAGAAACCCTTCCAAGGGCCCGAAAAGGAGGAGCCAGGCCTGGATCCCTGGGGTGGCCTGAGCTCAGGCAGGAGGAGCAGGGCCCACATCCCTGTGCTGATGGGGAAAGGAGAAACATTCTGATGGTTCTGAAAGGCTCTGATGGCTCTGTCCTGACCCCTCTGCTGCTCCCTGGGGTCCCCTCAGGACAGGCCTGGCCATGGATCCCCTGGGATGGCCCCTGGGTGTTCCACAAGTGACAACATCCCCTCAGCTTCTGGCTCATCCTCACATCCTTCAGACCTTTGTGGCCGCTTCCTTCTGGATTTCGTTTGTCTGTTGTGGTTTGTTTTTTTTAAAAAATATTTATTTGGTTTTTATTTTGTTTCCACTCCAGCTATATTTAAGGATTATCCCATGGGACACCAAAGCCAGGCTCTCCCTTCTCTACAAAATCTCAGCCCCTGCTCTCTTCCTCCATCTTTCTAAAGCAATTTTCAGGTTGTGGACCCCACATCCCACAGATTTTTAATCCATAGAGGATTTGCAAATTAAGCAAAGGAACATTGGTTTATAACACCATTATTAGGTGGTTAAATTTTACACCTTCCAATAAGCAGCAAACAGGAAATTTTACATTTTAAAGTGTAAGGCGGTGAAGGGTGTCCCACTGCAGAGAACCCAAGGGCACCTGTGTGTCCCTGCTCCGTTCACTTTTATCATGATAATATATAAAATATATAAAAATAGAAATAATAAATAAATATGTACGTATCTAGCAGTGATAAGGTAAAAACCTGTCCCTTTATTTGCAAGGCAGAGGCCAACCAGAGCCAGTGGGATAAAACTTCAGAGAAATGCCATGGAAATGGTTGGTGTGAGAGAGGCAGAGGAGAAGGGAGCAGCTGTGGCCTGAGGAGTTACAGGGCAGTAAACAGCAGCCTCTGCACTCCCCATAGGGACACAAACCCCTCACCACAGGCTGAGTGATGGTCCCCAGCTCCTTCATCCCAACACAGTAACCACAGCCAGGGATGGAAGAACTGCTCTCATGTTCTGCCCGTGCTTTCACATCGAGTTCTGCCCAGTTCTGGGGGTGTTACAAGCACCCCAGCTCCCCTTTCTCTGTCTGCACACTCAGCCTCTCGTGTTTCTGGGAATGGCTCCTAATTCATTATTAATCTGACATTTCTCCCAGTTCCCCGTGTTTCCCCAGCCCCGCGATTATCAAACAGCTCTGCTGTGATAGACTGCTGATCCTCATCTTCCTATTGATTAATCTCATTTTCACATGCATCACCCTCCTCTCCAGCATCTTCAGCTCAGGCTTTTCACAATGACTCATTTGCCAGACAGATTTTCCTTGCTGGAATCATCACCAGCGTAGGAATGTGCTGGACCAGTTTCAGGTACGAGGCCATATCTTGTGCAGCTAGAGTAGGGTAAGTCAGAAATGCATGCTCAGAACCCAGCAGAATCATTCAAAACCCTCAGGCGTGTGGGGAATAAACGGAATCTGTCCCACAGTGTTTGCTTCCCTCTGTCTCGGGGAAGGAATATGCCAATCATGCTTGGGCTTGATCGTTATCAATGTAATTAAAATGCAATTTATTTTTTTGGATTAATTTGTAGATTAAACAGAGTCATTTTATTACGTTTATCTCGGACATCTAAAATATTTAAGCATTTAACATTACCAAGTTAGCTAAATAAATCTTTAATTTAGCATAATTAGATTTGTTTAAATTAAGAAATGTATTGATATTGCAAAATAGTTTCATATTCATTTAGAAGGCTAAATTAGAACTTTAAATAACTTGTAGTTTTCCCTGCTTTGCCAGTGTACAGGTCACGAGATGCATTTATCTAGCAGAGCACATGCTCTTCCCTACACATTAATCCAGCCCTTACAACTTTTTCTACCCCTGCATCCTCCCTGCGAGGAGAGGAGGAATCTGTGCTGCTGAGCAGATAGAGGCACGACAAAAAGCTCTGGAAGTTTCCAGAAGTGGCTTGGCAGGGCTGGGGGTGATGGGGCAGTGCCCAGGGAGGCTGGGGGAGCTGGGCAGGCAGAGGGAAGGGTTTGTCCTGGGCTCCAGGCTGCACTGCAGAACCTTTTCCCCTCTGTTCTCTTTCCCAAGGTTTTTATCTTCAGCAGGAACAAACTCAGCAAACTGGGTCAGTGGGAGAAGGAAGGGGGAAGGAAGGGGGGCAGCAGTAGGGGGAGAGGAGAAGCTTTGGGGTGAGCTCAGTGTGGCCTGGAGGAGCTGCAGGAAAGTGGAGAGAAAGGATTTCCAAGGGACAGAGGGACAGGAGCCAGGGAATGGCTGCCAGTGCCAGAGGGCAGGGCTGGATCTTGGGATCTTGGGCAGGAATTGTTCCCTGGCAGGGTGGGCAGGGGCTGGGATGGGATTCCCAGAGCAGCTGGGGTTGTCCCTGGATCCCTGGCAGTGCTCAAGGTGAGGCTGGATGGGGCTGGAGCTCCTGGGACAGTGGAGCTGTCTCTGCCAGGCTGGGGGGCACTGGGTGGGCTTTGAGGTCCCTCCAACCCAAACCATTCTGGAGTTCTGATTGAGAGAAGGGCCATTCAGATGTGGATTTTTGTCAAAGCCACCTTAACTAATCCAATCTTTCCTCACCTTCTGGATTTGTTCAGTTTTCCCCAAGCTCTGTTTTTCACAGCAGCCCTGGCCAGAACAGAAGGATTGTTCCCCATCTCTTGGAGGTCAGGGTGGCTCTTCCCCTACTCCAGCTGGATCCCAGGACACCTCTGACTCCCCTCATGCTCACCCCACTGCAGGAACTCCTCCAAGCAGCTCTTTTCAGTCCTTCTCCTTGCTCAGCTGATTTTTCTCACTCAGGTGCAGGACTCTGAATTTGCCTTTCTTGAGCTGTATCCTTTTCTCCAGGTTATTTCCCCTGCTCGTCTCACTTGGATGTCTAACCCTGTCTCCCAGTGTAATGCCAGCCCTCCTCAGCCTCACTTGGAACAGGAATCAGCACTTTCCCTGCTCCATCACACAGATCTCTGATGAAAAATCACCCCAGCTAACAAACCACTGAACATCTCCCTCCACTTCTACAGGGAGCCACTGATAAGGATTGTCAAAGGGAGTTTTTAGATTAACTGGGGTTTTCCTCTGGGTCATGCTGTTTCCTGGGATGTCCTGTGAAGCTCTCCCAAAATCCTGTGCTGAAGACACCATCCACAGGGAATGGCTCCAGTTTTATTTTGAGAGGCAATTGCTCCAAGTTTGGAGGTGCTGGCAGGGACCATCAGTATTTTCACCTGCTATTTTTATGTCTTCTGGATGCAACAAAGCAATATAAAGAGCTGGATCTATCTATCAGCTGTCAACTTCTCTTCAAGCCTCACACCAATTAAAATCAATAGAAATGATATTGCAGGATTGTGTTCAGCTCAACCCTAACATGAGCTCACACCTGCACCTGCACCCTTGCATGTGTTTCCTGATAATTCTGCTACACTAAATTGTGCTTACATATTAATGAGTTTACATCCAGCTTTTTAATTGATGGGAACGGGAGTAGAGATGCTGTGCTTTGCTCCCGGAGCTAAATATGGGACTGACAAGGATTGTGCAGGATTTTGTGCTGATAAAGCTGCAAGTTTTTCCAGAGGTTTTTAAATATTTCTACATATGGAGGAGAAAACGAGCCAGGTTTATCCATGGACCATACAATGACTGTGGAATGAAGAGATTCTGGTTTAGTTGTGTCATGGAATTATGGAATGGTTTGGGTTGAAGGAAGCCTAAAAGATCATTTTGCTCCCCCCTGTCCTGGCAGGGACAGCTCCCACTGTCCCAGGCTGTCCCCAGCCCCAGTGTCCAGCCTGGCCTTGGGCACTGGCCAAGCTTTCCATGGTCACACTTGTCCAGCAGGGAAGGCTCAGCAGGAGTTTGGATTATGGGAGATGTTTTAAGCTGATTATTCTCCTGTCCCAACACTGCGGCCAAACCTCTCTCCTTCCTCCCCAGAGCTGTGCCTGCACTGCAGCTGCATTTCACCTGAGCCTGCATCCACAATTCCCACATTCCATCTAGCATTCCTTTTACTCTCCTAATGGTCAGTCCCTAATTTTAGGAAACTCTTCTCATCTGATGACCCAGCTCTTAAAAACCTCACTTAAAAACCCCATGCCATCAGTGCCTGCATTTTTCATGAACTTTGGGTGCATTTGTGCTGAAGGACAGCCTATTCTTTATTCCAACACGAGGAAATAAAGCCTAACCTCCCAGCTGCTGTGCTATTAACAGATCGTTCCCTTCCATCAAAAGCAGCATTTCACCATCCCTGATTGTCTCTGCAGCCACCAGGCTCTCAGGGATGCTGTTTCTTTGGGTAACACCCTTAGGATTGCAGCCTTAAATGTGGGTTTTTTCCCTAAAAATTCTCGTATTTCTGATGAGCAGGAGGGAGCAGTGGCCAAGCAGCCCCAGGTTCTGCAGCACAGCATCTCCTGTTCAGCCAGTTATTCACCAATAAAGCTCCACTGAGCTGCCTCCTACAGCCCCTTTAGCCCAAAAGGGTCTCAGGACAGGGGCAGGTATCCAAAGAGGAGCAATCTCACATTTCTGAGAGCCCACAGAGGGGACTGCCACAAATCCACGCAGCTCCTTCCGTCACAGAAACACAGGGCAGCATCACCTGAGCTGGCCAAAATCCCCTTTCCTGTATCAAATAAATGCACTTTTCATAGCACTGAAACAGCAGATGAGCCTCTCTTCCCCCTTGGATTTCTCTAGGTAATATAAAATTCAGCATTCAAGGTGCTCTTTTAAAAGTAGGTTACCTCCCGATGAAAATAAGAGTTCGTATTTGTGCTGACAATAGTGGATGATGTTAGTGCTGTGCTGCCTGGATTAAAAAAAACCCCCACAAAACACCAAGAACAAAAGATCCCTTCCCTTCCTCACTAAAATCCCCTCTGTTTGGCTCAAGGACACCTTTTACCACTTGCAAGAAAACCCCCTCACACCTGATTGAATCGAGCAGAGCAACACGTTCACAACAAGGCAGGGAAACTTTCTAAACTGCAAAGACTCTGAGCAGATTTTAATTAATAAATTTATTTTTTTGACACTTTTTTTTTCCCCCTGAAATAAAGCACACCGATTTTTCCAGCAAAGATCCATCTCCCGTGCTTGCCCCCGGAGCTGTAATTCCTCCAGTCCTCCCTGTAAGATCTCTAATCTTTCCAGTCAAGCACAAAAGCTGCTAATATAAATATTTGCAGTGCTATCATGTGCTGGAGAGCCCTGAGTGATGAACTGTGCTGTAATTTCAGCCCACTGGCCGTGGGTGCTGTTTCCAGTCTGCAGCAGGAATGTGGTAGCCTGACAGAGAGCGTTAAACAACCAGGGGATTTTACACAGGGATAACTCCAGGCTCGGGCCACTGCCAGAGTGCTGCTGCTCCTCATCCTCATCAGGCTGAGGAAATCACTGAGTTAAGAGAAGCAAACCTGAATTTTGAATTTACAGCACGTGCCCTTTAGCGAAATCAGAGATTTGCTGCGGTTATTTTGGCCTTATTAAAGTGGAATACGGATGTCCACGCGAGAAAATTTGTTATTCCAAAGACACTTGTGTACCAAAGCGTGCTATATTTGGAACTAATAAGTATCCTGCACTGCAGAAGGTGCCATTTGTGCCACGAGGGACTTGCAGGGCATTATTCACTAATGACAGAAAGGCTCCTGGCTGCTTTTCCTGGGCTAATAAAATCTCTGGAGAGCAAAATAAAGGGGGTGTGCTGGGGACCTGAGGAGCTGCAAGTGTAGGGGGTTGGTTTTGTGGTTTGGTTTATTTATTTAATGAAAATTACTCTTGAAAAAATTTTTAATCAAAATTACTCATTTCTGTCTTTATGACTCTTCCTACTGCTGTGGGAGGAGTTAAATTCTATCAAACCATAAAAACAATAATAAATTGAATAAAAGCACCAGATCAGCACTAAAAATTTATCTCCTGTTCCTGTTTGGTGCCCTGCACAAGTTTGGGAAACTCCAGGGAAGGGCATGGGGCATTTGTGAGACAGAAATCACAGTTTGCAAATACAGAAGGGATTTAAGCTCCTGCTTCTTCAGTGAGGCTGAGATTTCACAACTATTCCAAGACTGGGCTGGTTCTGGGCTAAAACACACTATAAATCAACTGTCCTTGGCTAACCCAACAAGTTTCTTCTTTTCAGGAGGTTTTGGCAAATGGACTGTGATTCTTAGGTGCCATTCTTAGAAGAAAAACATTGATTAAATAGCAGAAACTAAAAATTTAGGGGAAAAAATTATATCAAACCAACAAGCTGTGCCTACACCCAGAGTACCTAAATCCCTGGTGAGAAAAGAGTCTGTCTATTTTCTGTGAACTTTCCAGAAGTGTCATCTTATGATTTCTCCCCCCTCTGTGGCAGACTCGGCCCTTTCCACCCGTGCCAGAGGAGATCTGATTGCCTGGGTTCTGTTCCCTGTCCTGGTTAAAAGCAGTTTTGTCAGTTTGATGACTTTTCCTCACTTTTTGGAAGAATAATGCTTTGGAATTGGTCCTGAACAACCAAGAGCTTTGCAATCTCACAGCCTGTCCCACACCAGCTTTTCACTGTGTCAATCCTCTGTGGGGGTAAATCAATTTGAGTGGGAAAAAAAACCCCAAACACCCCAAATCTCCCTAAAAAGAGCCAAGGCAGCAGATGGCTCTTGCCCAGCAGCTCACAGCCCTCAGCATCCCCAGGGCTCTGATGTCTCCTGGGCTGAGCCCAAAGCAGGTGAGGGTGTCCTGGAGATCCCAGAGCTGCTCACAGCCTGGCCAGGGCCAGAACCCCCAAACCTCCAAAGATTCCTCTGCTCCAATCTCACAGGAGCAGCAGGCTGCACAGAGAAACCTCTAAGAGACTTTGCTGTTTGAATAATGACTTTTCCCTCTGATTAGTTCCCTTAATTCCTCCCTTTCTGGCATTTTACCCCCTCCAGCTCGTTGTCCCTCTCCTTTTCCAGCCAGGAGCTGTTTTTGGGGTACCCAAACCATCAGGAGCTCCCCCCACCCTGCATCCCGGTTTTGGGAGCTTTGCTTCTCCTAACAATGCTTAAATGAGCCTGGCAGAGAGTGAAATGATGCTTTTATTTGGGACTGAGAGGTGGCCACACCTGGCAGCAGCTGGCCACTGGCTGCAGGGGTTTTACACAAAAGATCTGATCCCAAAACTCAGCAGAGTATCTCGGAGCTGGGGGGCTGGGAAGACAACTCCTGGAGCTGCTTCTCATTAAGATACAAGTGCACAATAAAATGGAATGCAGAAAATTAAATCTCCATGGTTTGTGGCGTTTTGCCATCTACCTTCAAGTTTAAAATAAAAAAAAAGGCATGAGAAAATGATAAAGAGAAGAAACACAACCAAAGGACTGAGCAAAGAATAGTGTGGTAGTAACAAAGGCCACAGCCCCTCTCTCAGTCTGCTGGAAAGTCAGAGATGCCCCCACAGCACAAACCAGAGACTGGATTTTGTGGAGTTTAGGTTAGAAAATACCATCCAGTCTTTCCATCCTCTAAAAAACACCAGTTAGCCACTGCCTCGTGAGGGAAACCTTTCTAGAAATCTGTAAAGACAATATTGCTTCCCTTTAACAAAGCAGAACTGCTCTGCAACAGGTAAATCCAGGTGTTCTTTTGTCTTTTTCATGCCCTGGATGATGCACCGAGGCATTTTGGAGATGTCAGGTCAGCCCTGACACGAGACCACCGGGACCACCAGAACAGCCCAGCCCAGCCCAGCTTGTCCAGCTTGGGAATGAGGGACCTGCAGCACAGCCCAGGCTCCGATGGGAGTTAATCCCAGTTACTGAGATGGGATTGTGCCCTCAGCTCCCAGGGGAGTTAATCCCAGTTATTGAGATGGGATTGTGCCCTCAGCTCCCAGGGGAGTCAATCCCAGTTACTGAGATGGGATTGTGCCCTCAGCTCCCAGGGGAGTTAATCCCAGTTATTGAGATGGGATTGTGCCCTCAGCTCCCAGGGGAGTTAATCCCAGTTATTGAGATGGGATTGTGCCCTCAGCTCCCAGGGGAGTCAATCCCAGTTATTGAGATGGGATTGTGCCCTCAGCTCCCAGGGGAGTTAATCCCAGTTACTGAGATGGGATTGTGCCCTCAGCTCCCAGGGGAGTCAATCCCAGTTACTGAGATGGGATTGTGCCCTCAGCTCCCAGGGGAGTTAATCCCAGTTATTGAGATGGGATTGTGCCCTCAGCTCCCAGGGGAGTCAATCCCAGTTATTGAGATGGGATTGTGCCCTCAGCTCCCAGGGGAGTCAATCCCAGTTATTGAGATGGGATTGTGCCCTCAGCTCCCAGGGGAGCAGCTCTGAGCGCTGAGCACACCCAAGGCTCTGCTCTGACACCACGGGCTGTGGGGACAGCAGAAATCCCCCTATAATGTTATAATTTCTTTATCCCCTGTTTCTCTGTTACCACTGTTCACCCAGCTGCAGCCAGGGAAACGGGAGATAATAAAACATAGAAAAGAAGAACTTAAAAACGAGGCCCTTTCCCTCAGCTGAGATGGAAGTGCAGCTTTATTTCTTGGGGTCCTGTGGAGAAGAAGAGCAGGAGGGAAAGAGGAAAAGGTATCAATGAGCACCCCTTCTTGAAGGCAGGGGGAAGAGGGTGGATTACATTCACACAACCAATAAGGAGAACTGGGGAGAAAGAGATAAAAGAAAGAAACTCACAATTCTACATTTTCAGGGGTATATTCTTTGGGTGATACCTTTTTTCCTGACTGCATTACAACACCCACCCAGCCCAGCTCTGTCTGAGCTCTACTTCCAGCCCCGCTGGGAGGACTCAGGGTGACTCCAGCAGCAGCAAACCAGAGCTGCCACGGGCTGTGAGATGGCTCCAGGCACAGTTTATTCCCCCCATCATTAACAAGGCGTGTTCCAATGAGACACCGCCATTGCAATCTGCTCCAAAAGCCCAAAATAAGATTCCAAAAATTTTATGCATATTGGCAGCCACGTATTCTGTACGAACATGATTTTCCACTCGGGTCACAATGCCATCTTAAACTCCCAGTAAATTTTTGCAGCTAAGTTCTAAACCCCTGAAAGCAGCATTTTGTAATGGAAATGCTGATCCAAGCTTAACCAGAGCAGCAAGAAGAGTGCCACACACCATAAAAATAAAAGTGAATCATAAAGCAGTTAAGGTTTGATTACTATAAAATACCTGGGCTTGAAATTTTGATTCAGACTTGGGGTTTTTTTTAATTACATCTCATGACCTAGAGATACTTTTTGGACAGATAATGTCTGGGGAATTAGATCAAAGATCCTTTCTGTAACTTCAGAATACAGCACTAATGTGTTCCATGGTCTCCTTGAAGCATAAAACACAAGACTTTGAAAGTTATTTGGTCTACTTGTAAATAACAGTGGGAAGTGGAGTTTGCAATTAAAGAGAAACTCCTCCTCTCAACTCCAGCCAACCAAAACTGAGATTTCTAGGGGTAAATCAAAAAAAAAGGGGGAAAAAAAGCAAAAAAGAAAAAATGAAAAGCCTCCCAAGATTTCAAAGATGCCTGGTAGGAATATTTCTTAATTGAGCCATGCTTTAGAGCTGCATGGAATTGTTCTTATTAAAAATTGAATAAGAACAGAGGAGAAGAACATGGGAGCTTTGGAGAGATTAGAGCTTTGTAAGATTTTCTTAAAAGGTTTCTATTAGACTTCAGGGGTTCTCTCACGTTGTAAAAGCTCACCTCTACACAAAATAACCTGAAAAATTGGGGTTCCAGCCACCAAGCCCTGCAATCCAGGGAAATCCTTTCTTTGCAGGACAGTGGCTGTGCTGATGTTGGATCCACGTGTTTGCTTTGGTTGCCAAATAATCATCACGCTGTTTCTCAGCTCAACAGGTTCATTTCTAACCCACACTTCTCCCTGAAATTTCTGATTTAACTCTTTGAGAGTTATATAATATATATATATATAATATAATAGATAGATAGATAGATAGATGGATAGATAGATAGATAGATAGATAGATAGATAGATAGATTATAATTATATCTTAATTCCTTCTAGCCTCTGTCCCAGCTCCTCAAGGTACCACGGGGGTTTCACAAATGAAGCTTTAATGCCTCTGTGAGCTCCACCTGAGGATCTCTGCTGAGGATCTCCTGCCCCTGCAGCTCCTTCCCTCTGGCTCACAGAGCGCTTTCCCTTTGGGGTTTTTTAATCAAAAATCAACATTCCCAAGCCATTCCCCTCCTTGCAGGGCTGTTCCCTGCTTTGAAAGGAGTGAATCCTGACTTCAGAACCACCAGTGGACACAGGAAGCTTCAAAACAAAAAAAAAAACCAAACGTGCTGCTGAGTGTGGCTGATACGAAAGATATGTGGGAATAAAATTGCTGCTAATAGACTTGGGAGGTACTAATAGCAATTAAAGATTTACTGCTTTGCTTTAGTTTGAACGGGGGCAGCTCTGATGATCAGTCAGAAATCTGTGGATTGCTGGGGAAAAAAAATAAAAATAGAGGGAAAGGAAGAAGGATGGGTTTTATCTGGAAATTAAAATAAAAACAGAGGGAAAGCAGGAAGGTTTTATCTGGGAATTTGGAGCAGCCCAGGTTTCTGTGTCTCTGAGCTGGCACAGCCAGGGTGGCTCAGAGGACCCCCAGCATCACTCCCCACCTCAGATTCTGTTATGAAAACGCATTTTTGGGGCTCTGCCAGTCCAATCCATAAAGCCAGCCTCTCTCCCAGCTCTCCCTGAAGGAGTTTGAAGTCTCCCCTGCTCCTGAGAGGGGCAGGAGGAGTTTGGGGAGAGCCCAGGGAGCAGCTCCAGGACAGGGCGAGCGCTGGGGCTCTCAGCTCAGCCAGGATTTACTGCTCCATCCTCATAACCCCCGTCCCTAAAATCCAGAAATGATTAAAAGCAACTAAGTGGGAATAAAAGGATGTTCCTGCTGTGCCCAGATCTTCTGGGAACTGCCTCGCTCCTGCAGTCGTTCCTTCTGGGAACAGCCTCAGAGCTGCTGCTGTGCCTGAACCTGCTGGAGATGGAGCCAAGCGAGAAGTGGGAATGAATAATTTAATCTGGAAGTTCAAGCTTTTTATTTATGCCACATTTATCAGTAAACCACGGTTTGGTCTCATTGTCTTTTCATTCATGACAATAAATGCCCTGAATTTTAAATGAGGGGGGGGAAAAAAGAGATATGAAATAATGAAAAGGTAGGAGATGGTTAATGATAAAAGGGAGATAAATTTAAACAAGTTAAGAAAAACCTTATGGGATAATTCACCAAAGAAAAGACACCAGGATGGGCTGCACAAAGAGAAATAAAAGCAGAGCCCAGCAGCTGTACAAAAATCACTTTAAAGCAGTCTGAACAACCTTCCAGCAAATGTGAATGAAATCTAAATTTATGTGCAACCAAGTTGCTGGGTTTTTGCCTTTAAAAAAAATTAAAAAAATCCTTCGCCTGCTAAAAAATCTGATTGTTAATCATCTTACCAATTTAGGCATTTCTAAAATCTCCCTAGGAATAGTCTCCTGTCTCAGAACCTCAGATTCCCTTCTTAAAACAGCACCACGGCAAAGGAAATTTGATTTTTGCAAAGTGCTAAACACTTCCTTAAAAAAACTGAAAGGGATTTTGAAGTTTTCAGCAGGGCAGGCTGCCTTGGAGTCACACAATATTCGGCTGTGATTTCAGCAGGAGCTCTGCTCTTCAGTGTTAGCTCACACAAACCACTCCAAGGCTCTCATATTTCCTTGTACACAACCAGGATAACTGCAAAAACTCATGTACAGCTTAGTTTTCTCTTTCTTTAACTGGGGATTACAAAATTACTGTGAATTTACTGATACTGGTCTGAAGAGCCACCTAAAAAGCCCAGATGTGGTGCAAGATACAATTAGAAAAAGCACCAAATTTTTTTGAGGTAAACCTCTTATAACCCATATCATTATAGCAATTTCTCTCTTTTCTTTTTTGCCAATTAATTAAATTTTAAGTTCTGGCTAAGGAAGAGCAGCAGTCACAGAAACGGCAGACAATGAAAGCTGTCGATTTTTGGGCACTCATTCACATAGCAACCCTCTGTGAGCATAAATATGGTTCAGCACGTGTTTATTGTAGGGTTCTGCTGACACAAACCTCCTCCCTGGAACCTTGTGCTCCCTATTTCGGGCCATCCCCAGCTCAGGAAATGCTGTTTAATTGTTTGCTGCCCCTGCATCAGCCTCACTCCCACCCTAAATGCGCTCCAGAATAGCGAATATATCAACATTTTGTGTGCAACAGATAAAAGTCTAATGGGCAAAGTCTCCAACTGCTGCTGCCATTCATTTTGATAAAACACTAGCCATGAATAATTAGTATTCATTTGCTCTAATTAAGGAATCTAGCTAATGGGAGCTGGATTTAGAACGGGGTGGAGCAGATTCCTGGTGCCCAGCAGGCTCAGATCCCTGCCAAGGTGGGCACAGGGATGCTGCCCAGGACAGGGGAGGAAGGGGAAGAGATTTCCAGCAGCAGCACCAAGGACTGCAGCATTTCTCAGGTCCTCCAGATCCTGTGAATTCTGCCTAAAGCAGAAACTCAGTACTGGGAGCACGAGGCAGCAGAGCAGATGCACAGATGCTTTTCTTTATATATTATTATCATTATGCAGTAACTTGTAAGAGTGAACAAGCAAAGCATGGAGCAGGCAGGGAGATTTTACAGCTCTGCTGGGAGCTGAGGAGCTTGGCCCAGGAGCTGGAGCTGCCCAGAGAGGAGATGGAGACCTGGTCACCACATGGCTCATCATCATCATCATCATCATCATCATCATCATCCCCAAAATCACACCCTGTGCCTGAGAGCTCATCCTAGCACTGCTGGAGCTGCCAGGCTCGCTGCTGTGACCACTTCCCACCTGCTCCATCCTCCTGGGGCTCCAGACAAGAGCCTCCATTCCCTTTAACCCCTGGGACATCTCACATTTCCACCACGAGCTTCTGGCTCCTGCTCCCCACAGCTCCAGCACTGCTGTGCCCTGCCTTGGCTGAAGGCAAGCTTTAAACTCTTAAACTCAGGTTTAAACTCTTTATCCAGGCGCTGCTGGAACACTCTGCCAGCTTTAGCTGAGGTTGTATCTGCTCTGAGTACAGACACAACCCCAAACCTGGATATTTGCCCTGCTGGGTGCCTTGCCCCACTCCTGTCTGGGCAGGGTGCTGGGAACTGATGCTCCCAGCACCAAAGCAGAATCAAATCCCTCGTCCTGCTGGTCCCCAGCTGAGCTGAGGGGTCACAGCTCTTGGAGCTGCCCCAAAGCTCATCCTGCCCTGTGCTGCAGCCCCTGGAGACAGGGGGATACAGCCCTGGCACGGGCAAGAGAAACCAGGAACCAAATCCCAGAACCTGTGCTTGTCTTGTTCCCTCCAGAGGGGAAATCGCTGCTCTAGGGGGTGTGGAGGTCTCTTCCAGAGCAGGAAGAGAGGAAAATGCAGCTGGAATTAAAGATCAGAATCTGCCAGATACCCATTTGATGTGGGTATCTAAAACAAGTTTCACAGCTTTATATATCGATAGTTATGGGCAGTATGCAGCCCTTTGGTAGCTGGAGTGCAGGGAGTAAGCAAATGATGCTTCATCTATTGCTTTATCATTTGGGGTTTTCTGTCCTTTGAAAATGCAAGAATTGTTGGCACTTTAAAAAATAATTCCTGCTTAGATTCCCCTTAAATGCCTCCCCTTAAATGCCACCCCTTCGCTAATTCTTTTATGTTTTCTGTTAATTAAAATAGAACAATTACACTCTTAAAATCAGTGGAATTTACAGTTCAACACCTCTGCCGTTAAAATGGTAAAAACAATTTGAAATTTTCAAAAACAAAATCCTAAAAACTTATTACTATTTGCCCCAAATCCCGCTTTTTTTGTTTCCCTCTCTAAAATGCCGTCTGGGAGGAGGCCAAATTACATCTTAAGCTCTTCTAAAGGGCTCGATAACACAATCAGATTTGCTGTGGGAATGGTTATAGATTCTGCTCTACACCAGTGTTAGTTGGCTCAGCTATAAAATATCTATATCTCTGTATCAATGATAGATGACCCGGGATAATAAAAGATCTTGACTTGCGTGTATGTTAACAATTAATGGGATGTATAATGTATCACATACTGTGTGTGGAAGGTAATAAAGAGGTGTAAATGAGAATTACACTGGTTAATTGGTGTCATTAATGGTTCTTTTGTTCTGCTAGAAAAGCAGTGTCTTATTCTGAGGATGATGCTGGAGTGCAGAGTTAAAAATGCCAGCTGGGTTGGGAAGTGCCTTCCCAGGGTCTGTCCTGACCTGGATCCTGCTGGGTCCATCCCATCAGCCTGGGCTCCTTCTCCTGGGACTGCCCCAGGCTCAGCCCTGCCAGGCAGAGCCACGAGCTTCCCTCTGCTACCCTGGAGCAGTCAGGAACTGCTCTCCTGTTTTCCTGGCTCCCTCCTGCCTCTCCCATCTCCATCCCGTGCACACAACCAGCCCGGCGCTGCACTGATGATGCTGAAAACCATCTTTCTCCCCCCTCATTCAGCTCATTTTTTAATTGCCCCTGTTTCCCTCCTGCCCCTGCACATTTCTCTTGTGTTGTTTGGCAGCCCAGCTTCCCAGTGGCTGGAAAACTCCATCCTACCACCCTCAGCTGGCTGGAGGTGATGCTTTTATACAGGATCCCCGGAATATTTAATGACAGAGAGGTTCACTGCAAATGCTGGGAAAGGGGAGGCGAGGAGTTAAATGTTTCTTTTCACTGAAAGAGGAAACCGGTCCTTGGGACCCCAAGGCAGGGCTCCAAACCCAAGCCTGTGGGTGCAGAAGAATGTGCTGCTGTTCTCTGTTTGAGGGAAATCTGTGGAGCCTCTGCCAGGGGGTGCAGATCTCAGAGCTGGGAGGAGAACCAGCTGCCACACATCACCTGCAAGGTGAGCCCCACCAACCACACCAGGAAATATCCACCCATTACAATAAAAGATTCCTTTTTAACAAGGGACTTTTTAATCAGCTCTGCCCTGCTGTAAATCAGCGGGTGCAGGCTGATCTCCAAAGGCTGAGTGATCCAGCTCAGAATTCCCATGGCCTGGCAGGCTGAGCAGGGCACAGGGATGGGAACAGGGAATGGGAACAGGGAATGGGCACAGGGATGGGAACAGGGAATGGGAACAGGGAATGGGCACAGGGATGGGAACAGGGAATGGGAACAGGGAATGGCACAGGGATGGGAACAGGGAATGGGAACAGGGAATGGGAACAGGGAATGGGAACAGGGAATGGGAACAGGGAATGGGAACAGGGAATGGGAACAGGGAATGGGAACAGGGAATGGCACAGGGATGGGAACAGGGAATGGGAACAGGGAATGGGAACAGGGAATGGGAACAGGGAATGGGAACAGGGAATGGAACAGGGAATGGGAACAGGGAATGGCACAGGGAATGGCACAGGGAATGGGAACAGGGAATGGGAACAGGGAATGGCACAGGGATGGGAACAGGGAATGGGAACAGGGAATGGGAACAGGGAATGGGACAGGGAATGGGCACAGGGAATGGGAACAGGGAATGGCACAGGGAATGGGACAGGGAATGGGAACAGGGAATGGGACAGGGAATGGCACAGGGAATGGGACAGGGAATGGGAACAGGGAATGGGAACAGGGAATGGGAACAGGGAATGGCACAGGGAATGGGAACAGGGAATGGGAACAGGGAATGGGAACATGGAATGGGACAGGGAATGGCACAGGGAATGGGAACAGGGAATGGGAACAGGGAATGGGAACAGGGAATGGGACAGGGAATGGCACAGGGAATGGGAACAGGGAATGGCACAGGGAATGGCACAGGGAATGACACAGGGAATGGCACAGGGAATGGGAACAGGGAATGGCACAGGAATGGGAACAGGGAATGGGACAGGGAATGGGAACAGGGAATGGCACAGGGAATGGCACAGGGATGGGCACAGGGATGGGCACAGGGATGGGAACAGGGAATGGCACAGGGAATGGGACAGGGAATGGCACAGGGAATGCCCAAACCCTCCAGCACCACGTGCAGCCCCAGAAGCGAGGGCTGGGTTTTCCAAAGCTGCCCTGGCCACTGTTGCTAAACCCGAGTTCTTTAGAGGGTTAATTGGCTTGTTAAAAAGCGGCCTGTGCACTCTGAAAACTTCATTTCAATTACCATATTTAATAAATTAATTTAATAATGGTACAAAAAACGTCTGACTGGAGGCTGCATTCATCTCTGGCTTAATCCACTTCTGTAACAAGCTACTGTTGAAACAGGATGCCTGAGGAACACCATAAACCCACACAATAACACTCTCCCCAGCCCCTCTTCCTGCCCTGTTTTATTTCTGCCCAGAACCAGCTTTGAGCCCCAAATCAGAGCATTCCCCCATCTGGATAAAAAACACTATTTTTTTTTTTTTAGCATTCTCTCACACTACAGACATCTGTAGGGTTTAAAAATTTTAGAGCATTTTGAGTACATCATTTCTCTTGAACAAATTTGCATAACTAAAAGCAAACAGGCGATATAAAAATGCATTTGTGTGATCATCATTTTAAGGGGTTGACTAAAACCTTTTTAGGGAGACAATTAGAAATGCAGAGGGAGTGTGGCTGATTTATGTCTGTGACAGATTCACTGACTGCTCTGTCTTGGTGTATTCTGAGCTCTCCATTCCCATCACCAACTGGTAAACACCCCCATTAAATATTTCTCTTTTGACCTGTACACTTATATTTCATTAGAATACATTACCCACGGGCCAGTATCAGAGTAATTTATCCAAACTCTTGGTGCAGTTGGTTTTGAGAGTGGGAAGTTGCAGGAAGCCAGACAGAAATAAGAGCCTTGAACTGCCCAGAAGACAGTTGTGCTTTCTTAAAAAAAACCAGAGGTGATTTAACCTTCAAGTATTCACCTAAAATTTTTGCACATTTTCTATTTGAATGTATGATACAATACAAAGAAAGCAGAACAGAACTCTGTTAACTGTGCAGCACCCAGCACAACACAGGAATTTTAAGTCACGCACTTTGTCTGCCCTGCCCTGAGATGGACTCCAGCTCTTTCCTGCTTTAAATGTTTCCAACAAGCAACTTAATTTTCCCCATTTACCTTCCTCCCACGACTGTCCTCTTCAGGGAAGCACAAAATGAATTGGCTGTGTGTTTATGAGTTATTTGGGTCCTTTTCTCCCTGTCTCAAGCTGTCTCATGATGAGATTTCTCACCCATAACTAATTACTCCACTTGTACAGACCACGGCATTCCTTCCCAACACTAACAGTGAAGCAATTTGCTTAATTCAACACCTTTTATTTTTGGAAAAATAAATTAAAAAGGTTTCCTGAAACGCTCTGAAAGCATCCCTGAGTCCTGAAATGTGCGCTGCCTCCTCTCACGAGCACCCTGAGAGCTGAGGCTGGGTGAACTTGTCATTCTCTTTGAAGCAGTGGGGAAAAAACAACAACAGGGCACTTCCTAAAGGAGCCCAGCTGTTTTCTGGGTGGTGAGGACCAGGTTTCCAAGGCAAAACCTGCCTTTGCCAGCAGGGATGAGTGATGGAGAGCTGGGGTGCTGCTCTGGGGATGGCACCAAGGAGAGCCCTGAGTGTTGCAGATCCTGGGGATCCCTCAGCCATGGTGGCAGGAGGAAGAGCAGTTTGGGGTCAGGGAAGTGCCTCCTGCAGGTGTCCCCAGGCCCTCCTGTTGCAGCAGGAGCCAGCTGGCACCCAGTGCTCCCCTGGCAGCCTGCTCTGAGCCCGGCTCCAGGGATGCTCTGGATGCAGACTGGCTCATGGCTCAGATCCCAGGAGACTGCATCCCTACAGCTGCAAACATCCCCCCTGTGACAGCTGCAAACATCCCCCCTGTGACAGCTGCTGGCCACTCCTGGAAGATCTCAGGGTGCCCTATGGAAAGTGCCCCGAGAGAGCTGAGGAATGGTTTTCATGTCAGGAGGGAGAGTCAGCATCCAAACTCTTCCCCCCATGAGTGCTGCACAGGGAAAAGCCCCCACATGTTACATTTTACATGGCATTACTCCACACGCTGCATTTCCACAGTTTTATCAGCTTCCCTGGGAATCCCAGGATGGAGCAGCTCCTGTCCCTCCTGCCAGGCTCTGGGAATGGCACCTGTGGCACTGCCCAAGGGAAACCCATCCCTGGGCTGGCCACAGCAGCCAGCAGAGCCCTGCATCCCTTCCCCAGTGCTGCCAGGAAACATTCCCTGCATGGGAAAAGCCAGAGCCTGATCCTCACCCAGCCCAGCTCCTCTCGCTCCTGTCCTTACAGGGTGAGCTTCCAACACGGGGAGCAAAGGGGTATTTTTGTATTCTTTCATCCTTCATTGTGGTGAGGCTCTCCCTGCTCCAATCCCATTGTCAGCAATCCCGAGGGAAGGGAATTTGCAGTCCCTGGTTTGGGATGTGGCCCCAGACAGCTCAGTCCAGGTTCTCACCGTGCAGGTTCATCCCTGGGCTGCCAGAGGCACTGCAAGGATTTCTGTACCCTGATCTCAGTCCAGGTTAGCTTTAAAAGTCAATGACCAACAAAAAATCAAGTTTACTTCAAATTAGAAATCTGCCTGTACTCGGTGTGCAGCATTTCTTCAGGAAAAGAGACTTTCAGAAAAAAAAAAATGGGTTTTTTTCTTTCCTTTCCTAAACACATCAGCATGGGGCACACAAAATTCCAGTTTCATTTAGTGTTCACTGACTCCTTCAGGAAGCTCAGAGCTGAAAAGCACCCATCACACTGCCCCAGAAATCAGGAAAACATTTAAGAGTAAAGCTAGAAAGGTGCTGGGTTGAGGCTCACAAATGATGGGGGTATTACAAGGTATTTTGATCTCTGTGCAAAGGAATATTCCCACTAATGTCAGTAAGAATTGGATGCACACACCCAGAGGCAGAAACACGCATTTGTTTGCTGATAAATAATTTTTAAGCTCAGGAAATAAAAGGATCAGTATTGTTTTCCTAGACCCCAGATTCAGGAGACTTTATGAAGATGAGAGTGCTCTGACTGGGAAATAATTTCTGTTTCAGGAAGCTCATTTCTTTGAGGCAAAGAACCTGAAAGTTTATAATGCTCACCAGAAATGAGTAATAATTTATTACTTATGGATATGTCTGTGCTCTGAAGTATATGGGACATGGAATGAAATCCTGGACCCATTCAAGTTAATAACAGAACTGCCACACTTTAAAAGGGTGTTAGCCTCTATAATTTACAGTCTAAGAGCAGATATTGGACCCTGGAAAAGTTTAATTTGAACTTCAGGGAGGAATCAGACTGTATCAGACTAGAAACCTCTCACTGATTTTAGGAACCACTCGACTGAGTTGAAGCAACTGCATTGCAACCCATCTCCAGAGATGTCAGGGAATAATATTTATCTAAACAATGGGTGAAAGATAATTGAAAAAGAAAAAAAACCGTGGCAAAACCAGACACTATGGACAAACAGCACAGAAAAAAAAAAAGAGTAAACTAATTCAAAATCTTCAGGGAAACAGAAATGAGGTCCTTCCTTATAGGAGCTCATGATTAAAAAAGGGAAAAAGCCCCCTGCCAGTGCCCTTTTAAGTGTACAAGCTTGCAGCACTGAGGATACTGCTTGAAATTAGTATAAATCTCCCAGTGTATTAAAGCAGCAGCAGATGAGGGTAGCTATGGTAATTCTAGCACTTTATTAAACACCAGACAAATTGAAGAGTACATTTCCTGCTTTTTGAAAGAAATGAATGATATCTTCAGATTGGGGAATGCTGAGGGCAAGGGAAGCTGCGTGCACTGGCTTCACCCAGCGCTGCAGTACATCCATCAGGACCTTCAGTGGGGCTTTCCATGGGAACACCCTGCAAGGACAAGGGGGGGACCCATTCCTTATTGCTGAAATTAATTTTATCACGGTGCTAACTAACCCTCTCCCCCCCTGGAATGGCACACAAATAAAGAGAAATGGCTGGGAAGGCTCGTCCCTCTCCTCCAGCACTCTGTGTTTGCAGCAGGGCTGAGCTCTGCGCCATTCCCCTGCCCAAACTCCAGCTCGGAAAACAGATCCATAAAGAACCGGGGATCTGATTAGGGGGCAAAAAAAAAGTACATTTATGTTTTGACCGTGTTTTATTTTTAACATAAACCATCTTGGAAAAAGTTTTATGATTTAGCATTTATGAATGACTAGATTTTAAGAGAATTGTAATATTTTTTTAGGGTATTTCAGCTCTATGAGTTATTTCTTGTAGATTCAGATAATGACATTATAAATCTTTCTGTGGAGGCAATTACTAAGGCAGAAATGGCCTATTCCCCATTGGCTTTTAGGCTCAGCTTACTGACATATTACAAGCAGGCTTACCATGGTCATTAAAAACTGATCTGGGATTTATTGTACCTCTTTAAACTCTCAGTACTTTGAAAAGTATTGAACAGAAAGGAATACAAGGTGAAGTTACAAAGAGATCCAACGAAGCAATCAGGGGAAAAATAGGCTTAATTTATCCCAGCAAGGCCCACCAGAAGCGCCACAAAAATATTTGAAATTGAGCTTTGAGTCCTTAATAGAGATCACTCCCACGAGCTATTAATCATATCAAATGGAAACACTTTTAACCAGAGGGTTTGGGAACAGGAGGGACAGCACCACCAGATTACAGGGCAGAAAACAAAGCCAAGCTTTTAAGTCTGCCAACAACAACAAAATAGCTGCCCAATGCAGCAGACAAGAATGGAAAAAATCCAGCTACAGCAACTTTTCTTGCCTGGACCCCGGTGACCTGCAGTGCCAGCAGGAATTTGCTCCGTGCCGGGTGTCCAGCGCATCCCTGAGCTCCGTGCGCGGCAGTCGGGATCTGGGGAGCAGCAGCACCTGGGCAGGGCAGCCCAGAGCCCACCTGAGCTCCTGGAGCTGGGAGCAGAGGAATCCCTGAGGATCTGAGCAAAGGTCAGTGACGGTGTTTCTGTTCATCACCTGCAGGCAGCTCCCAGCCCTGGGACATCCCTGGAGCCCCTTGCTCTCCTCTCCTCCCGGGGTTTGGCTTTCCCATGGGATGAGTGGCTCCTCAGGGAGCTCTGCTGGGTTTTCTGTCTCCTGTGGTCACCTCTGAGAATCCCCTCGGGTTTAGACACAAAGCCCCCCAAGGGGCACGGGTGCCTCAGGGTGTTCCACAGCTTCCCAAAATACAGTGTTCCCTGTGCATGAGGGAGGAAAATCTCCAGTTTTAGCAACAATTCTCTATTAACAGACCATAACTGCCTGGGAAAAAGCACCATAGCCTTGGTTTTAATTCTCAAAAATAAGGGGGAATTTGGTTATCTTTCCATCTGTGAATGGGCATCAGATTTGTAAGGGATGGTGGTTCAGAACCTTTCTGAAAACCTCACTGGAGATGCTTGAGAGCTGTTGATTTAAGAGCTAAATGTCATTTCTGCTGTGTAAGTCATCAGAAGCTTCCTCCAGATGATTCTGACAGACACAACATATTTGGATGTTGTACAAGATGCTAGGCTGGTCAACACTCATTTTAAAGGATGTGTTTTAACTTAATATTCATTTCCAACCTGAAACCAAATTATTACAGGTAGTCTAAAAGCACAGCCTTTTTGTCAAGTTTGCATTTTCCAGACAGATTTGTCACTCTAAAATTCTCTTTACTTTTCCCCAGGAATAAACTGAACTGTATTTGAAAATAATGGCTTTAATTATAATTGGCATATCTGAGCCTACAGCTAGTGCCAGTCACTTTACTAAGTGACATTACTTATGACACTGGCAAGATCAGAGTCTTTTATCACTTTTTTTTTTTAATTATTAATAGGAGACAAATTTCTAACCTTCTCTAATATCTGATTATCTCTGGATAACTGGAGACGGGTGGAGATAGAAGATCACATCCAGAACTGGGGCCCCAGCAGTAATCCCTAAAAATCCGTGGTATTCAGAGTGAGAAACTTCTCCAGATGAGCAGAAATCCAGAGATTTACACCCCCTTGGACTCAAGTGGCTGTCACAGGATTGCTGTGTGTAAATCAGGGCTGAGACAACTCTGCCCCAGCACTGGGCACAGCCCACGACCTCAACTCATATTTTTGGGGTCTGTTGGCATCCAGTGCACCCAAAGTGCCTGGTGGGTCCATCCATCCATCCATCCATCATCCATCCATCCATCATCCATCCATCCATCATCCATCCATCATCCATCATCCATCCATCCATCCATCCATCCATCATCCATCCATCATCCATCCATCATCCATCATCCATCCATCATCCATCATCCATCCATCATCCATCCATCATCCATCATCCATCCATCATCCATCCATCATCCATCATCCATCCATCATCCATCATCCATCCATCCATCCATCATCCATCCATCATCCATCCATCATCCATCCATCCATCATCCATCCATCATCCATCATCCATCCATCATCCATCATCCATCCATCATCCATCCATCATCCATCATCCATCCATCATCCATCCATCATCCATCATCCATCCATCCATCCATCCATCCATCATCCATCCATCATCCATCCATCATCCATCCATCCATCATCCATCATCCATCCATCATCCATCCATCATCCATCATCCATCCATCATCCATCCATCCATCCATCATCCATCATCCATCATCCATCATCCATCATCCATCCATCCATCCATCCATCATCCATCCATCATCCATCCATCCATCCATCATCCATCCATCATCCATCCATCATCCATCCATCATCCATCATCCATCCATCCATCCATCATCCATCATCCATCATCCATCCATCATCCATCCATCCATCCATCCATCCATCCATCCATCCATCATCCATCCATCCATCCATCCATCATCCATCCATCCATCCATCATCCATCCATCCATCATCCATCCATCCATCCATCCATCCATCCATCCATCATCCATCCATCATCCATCATCCATCCATCCATCATCCATCCATCATCCATCCATCCATCCATCATCCATCCATCATCCATCCATCATCCATCATCCATCATCCATCATCCATCCATCCATCCATCCATCCATCATCCATCCATCATCCATCATCCATCCATCATCCATCCATCATCCATCCATCCATCCATCCATCCATCCATCCATCCATCCATCCATCCATCCATCCATCCATCCATCCATCCATCCATCATCCATCATCCATCATCCATCCATCCATCCATCCATCCATCCATCCATCATCCATCCATCATCCATCATCCATCATCCATCCATCATCCATCCATCATCCATCCATCCATCATCCATCCATCATCCATCCATCATCCATCATCCATCCATCCATCCATCCATCATCCATCATCCATCATCCATCATCCATCATCCATCCATCCATCCATCCATCCATCATCCATCCATCCATCCATCCATCCATCATCCATCCATCCATCCATCCATCATCCATCCATCCATCCATCCATCATCCATCATCCATCCATCCATCCATCCATCCATCCATCATCCATCCATCCATCCATCCATCCATCATCCATCCATCCATCCATCCATCCATCCATCCATCATCCATCATCCATCCATCCATCCATCCATCCATCCATCCATCCATCCATCATCCATCCATCCATCCATCCATCCATCCATCCATCATCCATCCATCCATCCATCCATCCATCCATCCATCCATCCATCCATCATCCATCCTTGCTGGAATGAGGAGGAGAGATGCTGGGGGAGGTGGGCAGAGGGAAGGGGGAAGCTGGGGCAGGGCTGCTGAGGCTGCTGCAGCACCCAGAGAGGGCTGAAATGAAGGCTGCAGCATCACCTGCCCTGTGCACACAGCCCAGGCTCAGCTCAGACCTAACCAGGCTAAAACCAAGCAGGGAGGGCAGCAGACCCCAGTGCAGAACAGCAGCACTTGCAGGACACACACAGAATTCACCTGAAATCCTCAGTAAAATGAGCCCGTTCAGACCTGCTCCTCCTCCTCAGAACAGCATCCATTGCCACTTTCAGCAATAACCTGGGCTGTTAAAGGGCTCTTAGGATCCTTTCTAAGGGGTTTGCAGGCACTTGGGGGTCTCTGTCAGCCCATCCCGAGGGCAGGTGAAGGATCCCATGGCAGAGCTCTGGAGGAGCTGGGCTGAGGCACTGCCCATCGCTCTGGAATCCTGAACATTCCCACAGCAGCTGCACACCCCTTCCAGAGCTCAGAGTACAACACCAGCCCCTTCATGATTAAAACACCTCCAGATGAACCCCCTCAGAGCCCAGGAGATCCACCATGGAATTCTGCTGCTAGAAAATCCGCATCACCTGCTGCTCATTTTGACTGCTTGTGCAAAAGTTGTCCCAGACTTAACCTGACACTGGAGTGCTCCTATCTGAGCTCCTCCAGCATCCTCAACTGGGTAACACTGTGTGCAGTGTTAATTTCATAATTATTATTTTAAAAATGTATTTTCCATAAAATCCAGAACACAGAACTGCCTTAGAAAAGTTGGGAAAACTGATCAGCACCGATCCCACATGGGATCTGCATGCACAGAAGTCAAAGCCCAGGAGCAAAGCTCCAAACAGAGAAAGAAAACACATTTAATTCAGCTCCAAACACACAGGATAAGTCAGAGAAAGAAAACACATTTAATTCAGCTCCAAACACACAGGATAAGTCAGAGAAAGAAAACACATTTAATTCATGTTTTCCTTTGCTTTGTCCACACATACAGCCAGCAACACCTTCCCTCACAGACAGCTGATGTCAAGACTCAGCTGAAACATTTCCAGTATCATTCCTCGGTGCATGCAAGAGGATTTCCAAAACTGTGAAAAATAATTAATAATTTGGGAATTTCAGTGTGAAAAGTCTCTAAACAGACTCCCTTTTCCTACAGAGTGAGCTGAAGCATCCCTGAGTTTTTACTGTAAACTCCCACTGATTTCCACGCCGTGCCCAAAGAGTCCTGGCACTGAAGCAGGTTCACATTCTAATGGGAATTAAATTAAATTCCCAAATACAGCTCTGAGGTGTCAACTGCTACCTCCTCCAAGAGAAGCAGGTGACCTCCAGGAGTCCCTTCCAACCTGAATTATTCCATGAGCATGTGGAAAGCTGCTTTTCCCCGCTGTAGGACTGGTGTTAAGGATGCCATTTAGCATGCTCAGAGATGAAGTCTGCAGCAGGCAGGATGGAGTTAGAGGAATGCAATTTAAAACACATTTTCCTCGCAGATAATGCGATGTGTGGTTCTCCCAGGAGGAACACTCATGACCTATTCCAGTCACAACCCTTATTTATAGGTGGTGCTGGAATGAATGAAACCTGCTGCTCCGTAGTGAGGAATTTTTGTGATGCAATAACTGAAGCAGCCATCACAGAAAATTAGGTCCCTGTATGATTCTGCATGAAAACAACTTGAGGATTCTGTCTGAACTAAGTGATTTACAGCAGAGAAATATTTCTCCCTGCTACCCAGAGGGCCCAAATTGAATCTTGGATGGAGCAGCTGCAGTTCTGAAGGACTGCTCTGTGTCAATCCAGCCCTTGACAGCAGCTGAGCTGGGAGAAGGAACAATCCTGGTTTTGCCCTTTTCCTGCAGATTGGCACAAGCACTGCTGAATCCAATTCCAAACCTAGAACCAATCTCCAATGTTTATGCCAGAAACTCTGGGGAATTGTTGAGGAAACAGCAGATTGTGAATAAAGATACTGAGCCCACAGGAGAGAGCTCCTGGGCTCTCTGAAGGGAGCAGCTGGAGCAGGGTTTGCCTGTCCCTGCTGGGATGAACCCCCCTGAACCACCAAACCAAAAAGCTCAGCTGCACAAAACTTGGTGAAGAAATGGGAGACTCAAACTGCAAAGCTCATGAGAGATTCTGGCCCTTCAGGCAAGGTCTGAGGAACAGAGAAGGAAAATTCAAAATAGAAACTGAGAAATAAATGACAACCAAAAATCTGCCTCTTACTAATTCATAGGGAAATCCAAGTGAAATTGGTTTGCACGAGCTTGTCAACTCAAAAAGGTGGAGAAAGCCTGGGCAGATGTCCTCAGGATGGTCTGTGTGTTTAATTATTTTTGGGAGTGAGTGGAGTGTCACCACCATGCTCCAGCCTTTGATAAGAAAGCTTCAAAAATATTTGGGCAATTTAGCTATTTTAAGATAGTTTGCTTGCTTTGCAGTCCTTCCTCCCTCACCCTCTGCTATTTAAACAATGAAAGCTCAGAGGTACTGATAGTTATTCCTGAGAAATACTGAAGAATGGGTGAGGTGACAAAACACAGCAGTCAATAAGGAATAAGGAAAAGAACTTAGTGGGAGATTATAAAGAAATCCTGTTCTTTTAAAATTTATGGGAAAACTAGAACAAATTCTCTGTATTCTGTAAAGAGAACAAGCAAAAGAGTTTGACATTTTACACATGAAGACTGAATTTACTTCTGCGAGGAAGGAGAGGGACCAAAAGCAACAGACAGCAGTAACTTCTGGAGAAATTCCTGCTGGCTGGAGGATACCTTGTGCTTAGTTCAGATACAAAATCAGCTCCCAAACTGTGCTCAGAGTATTTATCAAAGGTTGATGGGCAGGATGGGGCAGCACAAAGTGAGGCTCTGCAGGGGCTGGTGCTATTCAATATTTTCATTAGTGACCTCATTGACAGCATAGATTTTGCTTATTCCACCTGCAGACAGCATCAGCTTGGCAGCGAGCTGGGGTACAGGATCAGAATCCAAAATGATGGTGACGAGGCAGAGAAGCAGCAAGAAAAACAATGTTCAAAAGGGGAAGTGCATCAAATGTCACTGAGGCAGCAGCATCCAACAGGGCACCATGAGGGAGGGACCAGAGGACAGCTCTGTGTAAAAGAACCCAGGGATGGTTTAGTCCTTCTTCCATCAAAACTGGACCTCAGATGTGGAGGAACAGCCAAGAACCAGCCCCAGGTACTGATGTCACCTCGAGCTTTGGCTGACAGAAGAAAGCAGATCCTACTAAATGACTAAAATAATTCTCCATTTCTGCTTAAAACTCCTCCTAAAGACAGACATTCCAATCTAAATGTCACTGTATAGACACCTCCACTCCCCATGTCCTGCACTGCTGCCAGGGAGGATTTCAGCTCCCCAATTCCCAAACAGGGGGTGCTTTAGGAAGAGGCTTTGGATCAGTTTGGATCAGGATCAGTTGCTTTGATGCACTTGAGTGGCAAGAGCTGTGTGGATGAGCACGAAGTGTCTGATGCTCCACCGAGCCAGGGAGGGGCCACAGGAAGAGAAAGTTGGGTTTGGTGTCTGTGAGGGGTTACAAATAATGGACTGCAGTCAGTAAGAGCTGCTTAACAGGCCCTGTGCCAGGAAAAGTCCATCCCTACTGAATCCACTGGGGAAAATTCCCTGAGAAGAGTTTGTTTATGTGAAAATATGAGCATAGCACTGTTGTCAAGGTCAGCAGGGCTTACAGGGATCTGCTTTGCACGAGGGGTGCCTGGAGTTCACACAGCAATCCCCACCTGCCCTGAATTCTGTGATCAGTGACATCAGTCTGCAATCAGTTTCTATCTGCAGCAACACCTTGGCTATTCCTATATTTGCATCTCTCAGGCATCTCTAGCATTGTTATAATTCTATTTAGAGGCTGGTGCAATGGTCTAACACAGGTTTTAGACAAGAAGAGCTCATCATCACCACTGGTCAAGGAAACTCCTTGTTCCCTCTGGGGGTGGTGCCTGCCTTGGCCTTTCTGTTTTACTCCTTTTGTGCTGCCCACGTTTGGAACGGGCACCTGGCTCCAACCTGCACCAAGACAAACAAAAAGCAGCAGCAGGAAAACTCATCTCTCTCAGTGCTCAGGAACACCATTCCCCAAACTGGCATCCACAATGAAAATCCTGTAAAAACACGATCCCAGCTGGAAACACAGAGGAGGAGGAGGATGTAGGGCATAAGTAACACCCAGCAGAGGCTGTTGCATGGAGTATTTTCTCTGTGAGCCCAGTTCATTAGAGAGAAAGCAGTGATTTAAACTACCTAGCTAACCTCTTCCAGAGCTGCAGTTTATAATCATAAATCAGGCATGTGACTACCTGGAGGCACTGGGAGTTTGCTGTTACACTGCCTTCCAGAGCTGGGAGGGAAGGAAAGTTCCTATTATTGGATCATGCAGTAGACATTGGTGCTCGAAATTTCCACTTACACTACATTAGCTCGAGGCAGTTCATTTGCTAAAATAAAAGAAACAAAGTGTAAAATATTCACTGACTTGCTCAACAAAGCAATCAACGAAAGGGAGAAAGAGAAAGAAGGAAAGAGAGAGAGGAGGGAGTGTGATCCCCCCTCCCTGCTATCACACTGTTGATAAATACCATTAATGTTTAAAATTACCTCCCCCATTCGATTCAAATTTAAAAGTATTAGTGGCATTATCAGTCTGTCTATCCATCTCCCTTTATTTTGTCTGTCTCCTACTTCTATTTTGTGTGAAATTTCAAGAGATGAATCCCATTTTCTATTAATTCAATGGCTGTCACCTTGCATTGCATCATGTAACCCGGATCACAACAATGAAATCTAAGGGCTTAAATTAATAATATTGCAACACATCACTTTGTAAAGCGTCCTGCTCGTCCCTCTCCAGCCAGCTCAGGTGCTTTGCCCTCCAGGCTCCGCTTTCCCTGGCAGCTCTGGGTGGGATTGCACCTGTACAGATGCAAACAATCCATAATTGGTGACTGAATCCCCTGACTGGGTGCTGGATGGCGTTGCTTTAATAGGGTCTTGAGTTTTAACAAGATGTTTTTGCTTAAAAAATAAAATAGTTGGGGAAAAAGCTTCGGGGAATATGAGATTCTGTGTTCTGTGAGTGGCATTTTCCACACCTACAAATATATGCTGACAGGTAACTCTATTGCATTACAATTGCCTTACATACAATGTCAGCTAAAGCTACATGGAAAGTCAGCATCTTGGAGCACCTCTGCATCATGAAACAGCTGAGGGATCTGCTTAACTGTTACAAGTTCAGCTGTAATTTCATTAGAGCCACTAATTCTCAAATAGGAAAGGAAAAAAAAAAAAAAAAAAGCCAAGATTATGTGCAAGTAAATCATCAGAACCACTACAAATTCAGGAAGGAATAAAACATTCTGCCTAAAGGAAAATACACGAGATCAAAAATACACCCTCTCCAACACTCACTGCTGTTATTCAGGCATGTCTCCTGTTATGTTTTGTCATGTAGAAACAAACCCACTAGCAGGGATCTACACTTTTAGCCTGTATTTCCTAAAAGAAATGATAAAAAAAAAAAAAAGAAGTTTGAGCAGGAGTCGTTTGTCGCAACAGTCGTTCAGTGGCCGAGCTGAACTGTCAGAAACAGATGTTGAGCTGGGAGTGCCCACCTTGTTCTGCCCTTCCCTGGGAGGAGCTGTAGGAACATTCCCCAGGCTCCGTGCACTGCCCAGCAGATGCAGGCAGGCCTTGGTGAGCAGCTAGGATGGGATGAGAGGGGATTCATTAGCTGGCTGCTAATCAGCAAATAACTTCCAGCCCAACCTGCTGAGTGTAAATGCAAATTTCCCACCTTTGGAGCCGCCTCACGGTACAGCTATTGATTTATGTTTGAATGGGAGTTCAAAAAAAAGAAGTTGTCTTTTGAAGCCTCGCTATCTGAGCACGGCTCCTTTGTCCAGGTGTCTTGGGGATCTCGCGCTGCAATTTTGATCTTTGTATTCCAAAAGCCTTGGAGAGTCAATTCAGGTAACTTAAAAGTGAGATAAAATCAGAAAGGATTTGGAAATAAAGTCTTTGCCTTGTCACATTAATGCGGCCCTATCAAGTGGCAGTTTATCAAGAGGCAGCTCACAAGGTTTTAATGAGCATGCTGCCTGTTCTTGTACAATACTAATTAATCCCATTTTTTCACACTGGTGTGATTGCTTCATGAAACCCGCATTGTTTTATGCTCAGCAGCAAAGCGGGCTCTCACTGATTAAATCTCCTTCCCGGAGCTGGAGCCTGACAACTGAATTATACCTTGCTCAAAATAATAATGGGTATCAGCTAATAAATACGGTTTAACACACACAAAACTATGCAGCCAAAATCACACCACAAAATAGGAGTTTGACTTATAGGCACAGCAGTGTTTCATTAAACATCTGTATTATAATTCACTGGTTTTCCAACTGATGTAATAACTTAATTGATGAGAACAAAGACAAGCTTATTTATTCACCCAATTGCTTGCTTCTTGACTAACGTTTTTCCTTGGCGTTATTGTGGAAATAAATATGCAATATTCTTTTTATAGAAGTCTAATTTAGGCCCTTTTTTTCCCCTATTGAGAAGTCAACATCACAATCTGTTTCTGACAAGTTCTTGCTGCAGTGAAGCAAACGGCATTATGATAAGACAGCAGCGTGTTGTTTACCCTAATGTTCAGACATTCCAGCAAAGGTGAGAGAGGTGTGATGCTTCAGGCAGTTAATAATGAATAATTGTCTGCAAATTTACATTACAGGGTTCAAAAAGCTTGTTTTCTCTCTTTTCCCTTCCCTGCTCTCCCACATGATTTAAAGCTGCTTCCACCTCAGCCAGGGAAAGGAGAACTGCAAAGTACTAATGAGAACAGCAGCACTTCTCTCTGCAAGACCAAATCAAATTAGGGATGTCACAGATATGAAATAATTTGGGCAAAATAAAGAATATTTCTTTCCCCAGCTGACAAATAGAACAATTTTTTATTATTTTTTTTTCCTCTTTTACGTGTGGCAGAATAAGATGGTCAAAACTTAAAGTCTCATTTTGCTTAAGAAGCTCTGAAAAGAGACTTTGCCACTTAGGAGCTCCTTCAAGAAGTGCTCCCTGCCGTCAATAAAGCAGAAAAGCCATCATTAACCTTGGATTTAATATAGATTTATATATGGAGCTCTGGATACCCTGAGAGAAACTGTTTATTATTTATCTCTCATTTGTAAGAGTGCCAGCAAAGTATGAGGAATTTTACAGCTGGATCTAAAGAAATAAAGGGGAGGATTTTCAGGGGAGAAACAAAAGTCCCATCTCCAGCCTCTCCAGTACCCTTAGCTGAATTTTGCAGCTGCATTTAATGGGAGAAAAAGGAGTAGAAGTTTCAAAAATACATAATATTTATCCCTACCATCACCTTCTGAAATATTTACAGTCTGAGGAGTCTCTGTCAAGAGTTAGACCAATAGGAAAAACACTTCTAGAATAAAAATATTTTCCATTAATTGATGTCATGTGAGTTTTTGCACTGGCCTTTGTTGTTATTAAAAATATTGGTAAAATTGGAGTATCTATTGCTTTAGGAATTACTCTGGGCCCTTATGAAAAGAAAGCTCAAACAATAAATTAGAAGAGGCCATTTAATTAGAAAGGATACATGAGAAGGGGCTATCAGATAAGCCTTGGACAAAGATAAAAATAAAATAACAGTTTTAAAGTTGTGCTGCTCTTTGACAGAATCACCAAAACAAGCAACAAGACAGCTTAGAAAATATGAGCAAAGAAAAAGAAATCCCTGTATTTTCACTTATTCCAATTTCATTGCAGTTGCTTTAACATCAGCATTTAACTGAGTCTCTCCAGCTGATGCAAAGCAGCAGAATCACACAAGGATCTGATCCAGATCTCCCCTCCAGGCAGGATCAGCATCTCCAGAGGGATGGGAATGGGAATGGGAGAGGATCAGCATCTCCAGAGGGATGGGAATGGGACTGGGAGTGGATCAGCATCTGCAGAGGGATGGGAATGGGACTGGATCAGCATCTCCAGAGGGTTGGGAATGGGACTGGGAGTGGATCAGCATCTCCAGAGGGATGGGAATGGGACTGGGAGAGGATCAGCATCTCCAGAGGGATGGGAATGGGACTGGGAGAGGATCAGCATCTGCAGAGGGATGGGAATGGGACTGGGAGAGGATCAGCATCTCCAGAGGGTTGGGAATGGGACTGGGAGTGGATCAGCATCTCCAGAGGGATGGGAATGGGAGTGGGAGAGGATCAGCATCTCCAGAGGGATGGGAATGGGAGTGGGAGAGGATCAGCATCTCCAGAGGGTTGGGAATGGGAGTGGGAGTGGATCAGCATCTCCAGAGGGATGGGAATGGGACTGGGGCTGGATCAGCATCTCCAGAGGGATGGGAATGGGACTGGGAGTGGATCAGCATCTCCAGAGGGATGGGAATGGGACTGGGAGTGGATCAGCATCTCCAGAGGGTTGGGAATGGGAGTGGGAGTGGATCAGCATCTCCAGAGGGATGGGAATGGGACTGGGAGAGGATCAGCATCTCCAGAGGGTTGGGACTGGGAGAGGATCAGCATCTCCAGAGGGTTGGGAATGGGACTGGGAGTGGATCAGCATCTCCAGAGGGTTGGGAATGGGACTGGGAGAGGATCAGCATCTCTAGAGGTTTGGGAATGGGACTGGGAGTGGATCAGCATCTCCAGAGGGTTGGGAATGGGAATGGGAGTGGCTCTCCAGGGCCAGGATTCCTGTCCTGTCCTTCCAGCAGGGAATGTGCCCCTCTCTCTCTCTCTCTCTCTCTCTCTGGGAGGGACAGAGGCCAGCAAAGCAGAGAGCTCAGTCCAGCTCTGCCCAGCTCAGGGGGAAAAGCAGAACTTGACAGAAGCAGAAGTTCCTGGGGAATCAGGCACTAAATCTATCCCACAAATATCATAACTCCCTGGCAGATCCAGCTATAATTAGATCATGACCTATGTCTGATATTAGAACTCAATTTGTAGAATTGATGCGCCACATGAAATAAAAAGAATTAAAGAGAATAATTAATTCCTATTAGGAAAAACAATATTAAACCATCTGCAATGATGACTTCTCCATGTGCAACCACACATACTGGCATAAAAATTCCCAAACAACTTATTTATACTTTTAAACATAAAAATACACGAAAGACTTTTGGGGCCCAGATGCAAACTATTTTTAAAAATTTGCTTGTAAGAGCAGAATAATTTGAGCCTATCCCTATATAAAATAGCTACTACATTATTTTCTAATAATTCTGTTCAGAAAAAAAAAACAAACCCTTTCTCTTCTTCTAGAGAATCTAATTATTCAGTGACAGCAGTTGGCTGACTTGGGCACAACACAACATGTCAATTTTCAGTTGCTTACACAGTATCACAGAAACTGTTAGAAATTGTTTTGAAATCTGGCATACTTTGCAGTCATCCTAATTCCTCCAAGTGAGCCAAACCTGATTACATTTGGCTCACCCACAAAAGATCTGCAAGATGAGGAGAAGAACTCAAAAGATGAGGAAAGAGACTCCAAAAAACCAACAAGATTTCTTCCTCCCCGCTGCCTTCAGCTCTGCTTGGTGCAGCAGCAATTCCCCATCTGTGTCAAATGGGATGGACTGGAGCTTTCTGAAATAACCTCAAATTCCCAAACTTTTTATTTTTTGTTTATAAATTTTAGAAATGTTGATGTGGGAACTACAGGAGGAGGCTGCAATGCCTTGGAGGAATTTAAGAGGCTGAGGAGAGCTCATCACCATCTGCAGCTTCCTGGTGAGGGGCAGCTGCAATTTCTGCAGGGGTGATGCAGGGGACAGGAGCCAGGGAAGGGCTGGAGCTGTGCCAGGGAGGGTTTTGATGGATTTTAGAGGGTGCTGGCACTGCTCAGCTCCCCAGGGAATGGTCCCAGCCCCGAGGCTGCTGGAGTTCCAGGAGAGTTTGGGCAGAGCTCCAGGGATGCCCAGGCTGGGGTTGGTGGTCAGGGGTCTTGCCCTGGATGACCCCTGTGGGTCTCTGCAGCTCAGGGTATTTATGATGGAATAAACCCCTCCTGCAGGAGGCAGCTGCTGCTTCCACACCCACAAACTCTGCTCAAGTTCCCACCTGAAACCCCACGTGCAGCACCAGACCACGCACAGCATCCTCACTCTGATCAGCTCTGGGATGTACTGGGGATAAATCAGCTCTGGAACAAACTCGGGAGAAAACAGCTCTGGGATATTCTAGGGATAAACCAGTTCTGGGATGTACTCAGGATAAACCAGTTCTGGAACAAACTTGGGATAAACCAGCTCTGGAACAAACTTGGGGTAAACCAGCTCTGGGATATTCTAGGCATAAACTAGTTCTGGAACATACTGGGATAAATCAGCTCTGGGATGTACTCAGGACAAACCAGCTCTGGGATATTCTAGGGATAAACCAGTTCTGGAACAAACTTGGGATAAATCAGCTCTGGAAGGTGGCAGACACACGATGAGAGCAGGTAAAGCATCCAGGTGAAAGCAGGAACTCCATGGCACAGGGAGGTGATGCTGAATTCCATCAGCTCAGCACCTCCAGCCCTCAGCCCTGCTCCTTCCAGCTCTGCCTCTGATGCCAAACTCATTTGGTGACTTTCCTCTTGGATTTAAGCAGAAGATGTTTATGTTTATGACAAAATACTCGCTGCCAGAAATACACAGCTCTGAGTGTAGAAGCACAGACCAAACCTCCCCTTTCTAATATGAGATTTTAAAAAACCCAAACTTATCTACAGTGCAAGGAAATTTAATTCATTCTCTTTAAATTGCAACTCCAAGATTCTAAGATTTTTTTTTTTTTTTTAATTGGATCCTTTGTTTGATAGACCAATGGAAAAAATGTGAGGGCCATTATTCAAATGTTTGTGGGCCCTTTTAGCTAATGGATTCCAATCTATAATTCTGCACTTGTCAACAAGATAGTTCTTCAATCATATCAAGACTGCATAACTCAGTTCTGTCCAAATCCTCCAGGACTCCACTCTACAAAGCAAATAACATTTCCCCAGGGAGGAAAGCAAGTCCTCACAACCAGTTCTCAGGTCCTTTCCATGTTTCCCTGTTTTTTTTTGGAATGGAAATGGATTTCTTGTAGGTGTGGCCCCATTTCCAGAAAGCCAAGCCCCCCTCCACACACACACAGTGAAATATTCCCAGCAGTGAGACTTCAGGGCAGTTTTCTGTGTTCTCTGAAATAAGACAAGGTTTTTTTACACGAGGCTTTCCGAGGAGAGTCTGTGCCTCGTAAGCAGCTTATAAGGTAAATAGTTTAAAAGTTGACTCACATTTCTATCTCTACAAAAGCTTGCCTCTCCCTTCCTGTGCTGTGTTATCAAATGAAGAGCTGAACCAACCAGGGGAGCTTTTCCTGAATTAAAAAAGGCCAATTTTGACAGCAGGTTCAGAGCTGTGCTGTGTTCAGGGCAGGAGCTGGGTTTGGGGCTCCGTGGTCCTGCACAGGGTCCCACCCTCAGCATCCCTGGGGGACACCCCAGCTCCCCCTCGAGTTACAGCACACCTCACACCACGGACAGCATCTGAAACTCAACGGGAAAAACATCTCCAGACTTCCTGCAATGTCTTCTGATCCATCCCTCCTCTGGTCCCCTGCACCTCTGACAGGGATCAAACTGTGCTGATTAAATCAGGTGCATGTTATAATTACATTTCTAGATAATTATCCTTCCAGAACACGACATACAAACTTGCTGTGTGCTTTACCTGAGTTTTTTTTTTTGATTGTGCTGGTATATAAAGAACATTCTTATTTTTTTTACATTATTCCCCTAAACCACTTACTAAAATAAACTCAAAGGAGCCAATAAACCTCCCAGAATTAAATGGCACATGTGATGTAAAGCTGGATTTAACATCCTGTTTGGGCATCGCAGTCCAACCCGGGTGTGCAACAAATTCTGGATGCTGCTCTTAGCTACACTTTAGTTTTAGGTGGTTCTATGAGGAGCAGGGAACTGGACTCACTTATACAATTTGAGGTATTCTGTGATTCTAAACAGTTGCAAAAAGCAGATTGTGAGCTTTTTCTAACTTAATGTAGATTAAATTTTTTTTTTGATACTGTACTTAAAATATTTTAATAAAATATATTTATTAGGTGAATAAATAACGAAAATTTAAGCAGAGCTCACATTCCAGCATCAAATGTTCATTTTCACAGAGGTAAAAAAAATATGAAATATTTCCCTCTAGAGCTGCTTAGAATAAGGCCCAGTGACTGCAAACAGGTGAATTCCTGCACTTTATTGAGCTCATTCCCACTCAGCAGCTGAGCTCCCCGGGGCTGGGAAGGAGCCTTGAGCCAACTTTCATCCCTTAAACACCCTCAGTGTTCAGATCCCTCCAGCCTGACAGGAGGTGATTTCCCAAACGCTTCCCTGGCTGCTGGAGGTTGGAGGAGGAGCAGAGGTGGAACAGCTCCAAGCTTTTCACAGCTGGAACCTCTGCTGGCACTTCCCAAAGATTCCTGGGGTGGATCTGGTGGCCCAGGGGATGGAGAGAGCCCCGATGCTCTGGACCCAAAAGGCCCTGGGACTGCTGAGCCTCCTTCTCTCTGCTCAGAATGAGAGGTGGCAGCAGCCCCCATTCCACCTGGAAAATATTAGCATAAGTACGAGGAGAGGAAAGACAAAAACTCTCCTTAATACAGGTTGATATGTGACTTTGCATAGCACTTTGAATGTTATTAAGTGTTTGAATTTCTTCCTGTGTCTTTTTAGCCTAGATGACTGTCTTTCTCTTTCACTGACAGCCTCTGCAGGACCAAATTGACAGCTCTTTAAAGCAGTCTGACAAAAAGCAGCATTAATTAAGTCATTGCCGGACTGTAATTGTGTTAAGAAGTAAAAATCTAATATGAGAAAAGGTTAGTGAGTCCTCTCTTGTGTCAGATTTTCTACTCTCTATGAATATTAATGTCCTTAATGAAGACAATCTTTGCCTCATCAAGCCGTTGTTCTGCATTCAGGTGCCAAATCCCTGCACCATTGATTTGTTTTTAAAGAACAAATATGTCAGGGGAGAGTGACTGTCCTGTTTCTTATCAACATCATAGAGAATGCTTTTGTATTCCTGGAAAGAGTTTATAGATTTTGTGTGCCGTGTACAAGCAGTGTCTGTGATGGCACGGGAGGGGAGGGATGTCGAGGTGAGCTAAACTGGTTTAAGTAATTTAATAGAAGCCTCACACTTGATCACGTTGGCTTTTTTGTGTGTGCTAGCAATATCCATCTATTAACGAGGTTACCATCAGCACTTTTAATGATAAAATATGAATTATGTCTCCCGAAAGAATCCTGCAGTTTAAGCACCAAAATGAAGGATCTGGGTGATAAGGCGCTGATCATCTCCTGCTGATTATCACTCCCCTCCTCCTCCCGATCCAGCAGATAATGATGATGGTGCTGATGAATGATGATCCTTTTTAAATAGGTTGGAGGCCCTTAGGAGTCTGACTCTGCTGAGGAACGTCTGGTGCACTTCTCAGCCTTCCTCTCTCAGTCCCCACATCTCCTGCCATCCCCAAAGCTCCCCTCAGCCACAAAATCCCACCCAGCTACTACAGCCTTACTACTGCTTGGGGCTGGGAGTGCTGCCTCTACTCCAGCGAGCAGGACAGGCCTCTGACACACACTGAAAGCTCAGCCTGCACTAAACTCAGAGCTTTTATCCTTCTGCTCTGCCAGGGCTGGGAGCTGTGAGAATCCTGCTGAGGGCATCACAAGCCACACCAATTTCTACAGAGGGTGTAGCCAAAAGGTTCCCGCCCCTCCTGAGAGCTGGGAGATAATTAATACTCTGTTTTCCAAGCAGAAATCCTTGTTACAGCTCAGTTGTAAAGAAATTGCTGGTGTGTGTTTGAGTACAGAAAAGTAACAAAATCCTGAGCGGTTCTTTCTTTTTAGAGACAATCTCAGCATATGTTGCACTGACAGAACAACACGAGGCTTCTCCAGAGAAAATTAAACAGCTGAAGTTTTCCTTTGAGATGGATTCTGCCTGCTAGCAGAGATGGGGGGAATAAATGTTCGGTGATGACAGCACCAACTCTTCCAGGGGGACTCGGGTGGCAAAAGGAGCAGAGGAAGTTTCTGACCCATCAAACCTCAAGAACAAGCTCAGAGCTGGGGACACTCAAACATCACCAGCACAAAGCATCACCACAAATGAGAGGCCCAGGTTTGTCCATGAGGCAGAGAATGGTCCTCAGCAGGGGCACTGGGCTGTCCTCTGGCCCTGAGGAGCTCTGCAGCTGCTCTGCCTCGACACTGGGTTTTCCTCCCTGGCAGGACCCACGAGGGGGACAGGGACAATTCCCAGGGACAGGAAGGGAGGTGATGGTTTCACACTGACAGAGAGCAGGCTGAGGTTGGGCACTGGGAGAAAATTCTGCCTGTGAGGGTCTTGAGGCCCTGGAAGAAGTTAACTCTGCTTTATGGAGAACTGGGCAGATGCTGAATTATTTTGGCTTTTATTCAGCTTGGCACACCCTTGCAGCAGCATTGTCACTTGGAGAACAACCTGAGGGCCTTTCTGGAGGTATCCCCAGTGCCCTGGGATGTCTGACCTGGTACCAGTGACAGATTTCCCTGGGCTAGACCCAGCCTGGCAGTGTGAGAGGAGGGACCCCAGCCCTGTGCTGCCAGCACTGCAGGACCTGGGCAGGGAGGTGTAAATCCCTGTTGTGACAAAGGAGCCTCTGACACCACGTGGGACTTGTGGCTTCCATACTCATTTTTCTCTCAGATTTATCATTTTCCCTTTTTTTTTTTTTTTTTTTCCTTTTACTGGTCCATCTTGGCTTATTAACCTAAAAATCTCTTGGGACAGCCTTCCCTGCCTGAGCTTTCCCACGTGCAAAGCAGAGGGACAGCACAAGAAACCATACAGCACAACCTGTGAGCTCAAAAGATCAATTAATTCTATTTCAAATAATTAAAATGAAATATTTTTCTGCACTAGTTCTTTTTCTTTTTCCCCTTCCTGCTGCCCTAATTGTCTTTAGCAACACAAAGGCTGTTGTCTCACTCTTCATGGTCATGCCCCAAAATTTGCTCCCTGTTTGTCTGACATCCCCCTCCCACCCCTGCCAGCACAGCTGGGAGACACTGGTGCTAAAAGCACCCAGGGTTAAATATCAACACATCAATTCCAATGGTGTGAACCTTAATTACTTTCCCATCAATCAAAACTCACACACAAATAAAATTAGCGATATCCCAGGCTGTTTCCTGTTTGTTTAAAAAACTCTGGAGGATTCAAAGCAGGAAAAAATAGTCAGTGCTGCACTAATCATCTTTTTCAGGATTGTCTTTGGACATTTCTTAACTAAAACACCAAATATCTAAGATAGGCCTACACTTATCCATCCACAGAGGAAATTCTGAAGGACAGGAAATCATGAGGAGAACACTGGGAAAACAGCAAGCACCCTTTTGATAGCCCAAATTCATAGCTTAAATCTAAACATTCAGGATAAATAGTTTAATTTCAATAGTTTACTTTAAAATATTCTTCTTCTAGTTAAATACTCCAAAATACAGCCAACATTTCTCTGTGTTGAGGCCCTTTGGAGAGCACCTGCCCAGCTCTGGTTGAAGGGTACCTGCCCTACTTTCCTCCTTCTCCAAGTTCCAACTCCCCTGTGCACACAGATCTGATATTTGGGGTTTTATTCTCCACAGTTCCAGCTCTAAGGCAGCCTGGCAGATTAAGTTCAAGCTTTGTGAACAGAAGAGAGATAATTCAGAGGCCTCTTATTACTTCTGATCTCTGAGCTGTGCAGGGATCACAGCTCCCGGATTGCATCTGTTCCCAAAATTCTCAAAACAAAACCAGCTTCTCTGCATAATCTGTTTTCTTGCTGTTATGGAGTGAGACGTGCAAAAACAATGTATCTATAAACAAAAAACATATCCTAGAAGAACACAACAACCTTCAGGTGATTAAAATAACCACTGACAAGATGAGAATGACAGGGTTTTTCCAATCCCTGTTTCCCTGCAGGAGCAGGGCCACACAAATGGTGGCCTTTAGTGGAGAATTACCAGGGGAACCATATGGGCCAGGAACAAGCTTAAAATATGGATTTTTTTGCAGATGTAGCAGTTCATTCTGCAGTTGGAGAAGAATTTTTTCATGGGAAGGGAGCTCAGGCCTTGGCACTGCCCAGGGAGGGTTGGAGTGCCCATCCCTGGAGCTGTCCCAGGAATTCCTGGAGGTGGCACTGAGGGCTCTGGGCTGGGGACAGGGTGGGGATGGGGCTCAGCTGGGGCTGGAGGATCCTGGAGGGTTTTTCCATCCCCAATGACTCTGTGAACCAAGGTAGGAAGTGGGTTTGCACCCCAATAATCCAATTTAGACCTTGAAAGATCATGAAGAGAATAACATGCACTCTTTCCTTCCCACCCAAACATTCACTTCTCTCTCTGTGAACTTTATAATTTATTCTCTGAGTGTGAAATCTGCTGCAATGCCAGAGCTGCTTCCCTGGATTTTTAAATGAAGTTTTTTAAGGGTGCTGTACAAGAGTTTTGTACCAAGAAAACTCAGGACTGGGTGCCCTTAGTCCAACTCCTGCAGCTGTGCAGGAAAAGGGATAAAATCCACCCCAGAGAGATCCCTCCAGGTGAAAGGAGGAGAGCAGCAATCCCAGCTATAAATAGGGTTGGAGACACGAGACCAAGGAAATTAAGAGGTGTATAAATGAACCCTGCTGTAACACTGACCCAGCTCCTTCTCTCCAATTAATTTAATTGAGAGTTTTGGTTTACTTTGCACTTTTCATCCATAGATCTAAAAGCACTTTATAAAGAAATGTAAATGTCAATATCCTCATTTTCCAGAGGAGGATGAAAGGGCACAGGGAACTTGTATGAATCACCCCAGGTCAGCAAGTAGGTGGCAAAGCCCAGAATAGAAACCAGTTTGCTCACTGTGTGTGCTGTGCCCCATCCCATCCACCAGGAACTGGGAATTCCAGGTCATTTAACAAAGAGCTGCCAAAAATCCTCCGTGAAACTGAGAGCTACCCCTTTGACTTACAGCAGTGCAAGTAGAGCTCTTTCATCCTGAACTAAATATTAGTAAAAGGAGCTGCATGAAATGCCAAAGTTTTTACTTTAAAAAGAAAAAAATAGCATAAATATTTTGCCTATGTAATATTGTCAAAAAGTTATATTTTACTATTTTCCTTACCCAGAAAAACTTATGTTTTGCCACATGACCATAGAATTATTTCTCAGGGAGGTCTGAAAACTGCACCCAGGTTGTAACTATTCAAAGAAACCTGATTTTTATCTCCCTGAAAGCAGATATTCTCAGGTATTTTCTTCCATGGCAAACACACTGGGAGGTGACCAGCTAGGAAGAAAGAGGAGAAAGGTTTTTTACACATGGGATCATAACCAGTGGAGCTGCTAAATCCCAGATTTATTCATCCACATATCTGCTGTTTGTGGGAGCTGTTTCCAGAGTTAGGAACTTGCTCATTGTTTTTCACAGACTATTGCAGCCCCTCTGGACCACTGGAGGTGCAGCTAAAACTCTTCCCAAAGTTTCTCTGTGCTCTGCTCTGTAAATGTGAGAGGAGCAATGATTTCCAGAACTCTCAGAACTCTGCTAGCTACTGAGAAAAAGGATAATGAGGTATGAAACAGCTTCATCCATCACACCCAGCCTCAGCCAGGGGGAATTTCAAGTGATCCAGCCGTGAGTGCCCAGTTCCAGAGAGCTCCTGTCCCTCCTGCAGTGGCAAACTGCATTCACCACATTCCAGTGTGAACCCAGTGCTGAGCCATCAGCACACCCTCCAGCCAGCTCTGCTCATCCCATCCCAAACACCAGAGCCACCGAGGCCATCTGAGACCTCCCAGCAGAGCTTTATGTCCCCCAGGGCCGGGGAAAGGCAGCAGGAGATGTTTGGGGTCTGGAGAAACAATCACCTGGTGTCAGCAGCAGGGCTGGGGCCAGGCTGAGCTCTGATGGCAGCAGCAGCACTCAGCATTTCCTTGGGAAGGGACCTCTCCAGCCCAGAGCAAGATAAAGCTTGCTAAACTCATCAGAGCCTCTGGCAGCTGCCTTCTGTTCCCTCTGCATTTATTCTGGAGGGGAGAGCTGGATGAGCAGCTCCCCAAAGCATTTGGATTTGGAGCCTCAAGCCTTGAAGGGCAGATTTTGCCATTCTTTTGCTGAGCTCCCAGTGAATAATACCCTGTGATATTTCAGACTCCAGTGTAGTGCATGACTCATGGATTCTGTAGTAAATAGGCCAGACTCACAGCTCCAGGTATTTTTAACCTTCTAAGCAGAAAAAGGGAATATTTATGATGAGAAACGAAGATGAATTTAACAACAAAAATAGCAAGACCACTTGGTGTGCAGCCCTTGGGTAACCCTCTGGGACAGAACTATCCAAATTACCGTATGCACTTTCCCAAGCAATGTTAAATAAACCCCAAAGACTTTATGAAATTCTTTCTGGTGTGCTAGCACTGCTAGAGAGCTGCACTAAAATAAAAATGACGCCTTCCTTGGAGTACTCCAAGGCACTGCTGAGCCATCAAACGCTCAGTCTGAGCAAGAAGGGAGCTGAGAGCTGCCAGGGCTGTCCCTGCAGGGCCCTGGGCACACAGCAAACAGCTCTGACCCTCCTTCCTGCCTGTGACTAACAAAGTGAGCAGATGTGGAGAGAGCCCGGGGCTAAATCTGAGCCTGGGAGGTGTCACCTCCCCCCTGGGCATGAGCTGGCCAGGACACTCCTGCAGGAGAGCTTTGGTGGCTCCAGGTGATCCTCAGCACATCTCTTGGCTGCTGATGCCCAAGCAGCAAGAAAACTAATCCATCTCCATGGAACTGTGTGTCCCCTCTTCACTGGGGCCTCTGGGGAGCCCAGGCTGGGAATGAAGCACCCAAAACCCCAGAGAAAGCCTGAGGAGCAAAGGTTCTGCCTCACAACCTGCAGCAGAGAGCTGTGAATCAGGGAGGAGGTGGGAGGGGGAGAAGAGGCACCAAGGTGGTGGCAGAACTCCTCATGATTGCTCAGGACTGGCTTTTACAGGATCACAGCCTGCTTTGGGTTGGGAGGAACCCTAAACCTCATCCCATTCCACCTTCCCCCACCCCAGGCTGCTCAGAGCTCCATCCAGCCACACTGTTTGCACTTTCAAGCTAAAATTTCCAGACATCTCTCAGGGTTGAACATTTATCTCCCTGGGTTTGGGCAGTGATTCCCCCCAGCTTGTTCAAAAATCCCCTCCACACTCATTTTCCTGTCCTTGCCCTCTCTGATGAGCTCAGGGCTCCTGTGTGACCCCAGAGCACTGCAGAGGGCTCTGCTGGGGACATGGGGGGAGAGGAGACCTCTCCTGTCGTAATCTGATTCAGAAAAGGAACAAGAAAAACATTTCTATTCCCATTAGGTTTTGTAAAACCATTTAGTGTTATGAAAAGCCTAATGTTTAAGCCTGAACTAAGTAGACAGTGATCCTTTAAGTCCCCGTCTTCCAGCACATTTCGCCATTCTTTTCTTTCAAGGAAAGTTAGGATTGTTGTTCTTTCACCTTCCAAAGTCCTTGATGGGTTATTTCTAGAGAATATTTTAATCCAGGAAGTATTTTGGTCGGCAAAGACATCCATAGAAATTTCCTCAAACTCCATCACATATTTACCCACTTCTCAGAAATTCTTCTTCCATTTTCTATTAATATTATTTCACTGGGATCAGTCTCTGTTGAGAAATTTAGTTTAAGCTGCCTAGCAGTCTTAAAAGAGGAAGATCTATTAATTTAATCATTTATATGAATCATGTCTAAATGATCTCAGCAGAGAAAATGTGTTAGCCATTTAAATCCCATCATTACATATTATATAATAATTACCAGTAATTCTAGTTTGGATGGGCCACAATATTGCTTTACATACCTAATATATTCAGAACATCCACCTCACCGAGCTCAGTCTTTTTGTGACCTTTGAGTTTATGTTTGTCTCTTGATTATGAGCACAGGACAGGCTCTCCAAGGAATCAGGGATGCAAAACACATCCACGGTGCCACCTCTCTCTGCCATGCGCAGCTATCACTTTGTTTTTTTAATATCTCAAGTTCTTTTTGTCTCTGGACGGTATCGAGATGCTATTGATACTGCTGTCATCAAAATAATATTTATTTGTTGAGTGCTCTCGGTGCTCATCACGGCAATCCAGTGAGGAGCTACTCCCAGGAGACTCCAGGGTGTAACTCCCGCTGGATTTCCAGGTCCCTGTTGGTGTGAGCAGACAGCTGAGCACGGTGGTGCTGCAGCCCAGGCTGGGAGAGTTTGCAGGGATCTCTCTCCATGAAAAAAGGGGAAATATTAATCAGCCCCGAGAGATTCCTGCACAGCCCCGAGCACAGGTTTCACTGTCTGCTGGTCCAGAGCCCTCGGGAGCCAGGGAGGGCACAGAACCTCTGCAGCAGTGGCTGAACAAGCTCCAAATTACAGCTCTTATGGGCAAGCCAAGGGAAAGCCATCACACCCAGCTCCTCACCGGGAGTTGATCCATTTCCAATGGGCAGGACAACCCAGTGCTCCCCAGAAAGCCAAAAAGGGCTTCAAACACTCTCTGAGCACAGCTGGGGTGGGGAGGTGGTGCTGGCACAAGGCTGGAGGGATTCCAGCCCCAGAGATCGGCACCTGGGGACACAGACAGTGCTTCCAGAGGGGGATGCCAGGAGAAATCCCCAGCCCTGAGCACTCCCTGGCCCAGCACCGCTCCCAGGTGTGGGATTGCCCTGGAGGAAGGTGGAACGGTGCCCCTGCCCTGCCAGAACAACACAAATAACTTCACCTACTGTGGACACTCTGAGCTGCTTTTTAAAATTATTATTCTTTTGCACCACCCCTGCATGAATCCATCTGCCAGCAACCTTTCCTCCACTCCATCAAAACTGCAACACCAGATAAACCCCTGATTAATTACAGAACAGCCAAACTTCCAACTCTCATATCCCAAGGGTCAAATCCATCCCTGGTGTAAGCCAGAACTCAGCAGTGAGACAAATTTGGCCCTAGGTGACTTTTTTTCCCTCGACTAACTCATTACACCACCTCTCCTAGAGCTGATGAATTGAGCCCCTTGTGTTCTGTTTGTAACCATAATTAGTATTCATTTTGCAAGCTTAAAGCTCACCCTTGCTCCAGGACTGAGCCTAATGTTAATCACTGCGGTGTCTGCCCGCCTCTGACTCTGATCTGTCAGGTTTGCATTACTTGTCCCATACCTAATTTTTTGCCCTTACCAGCCAAGTAGCACCTCGACATCACACTGTGTCAGAATTAGAAACTTTTGACAGATCTGTAATCATCTAGTTCTCATCAGCTCTGTGCATGTTAGTCACTTCATTTCCACATTCTAACAGTTAATATGCCTTAATTTCTCACACTTTGTGAATATTTAATTCCTCCCTTTTCAACATCATTTTTAGGTTGTGTGAATCATTTTCAAAGCCTTTGCTATTCTCCCTCCACTATCATCTGCATATTTTATGAAATGGCACAGTTGAATCTCTGAGGGCTCTTGATAAAAATGAAACTGGCAGGCTGCTCATTAGTTGTTTACCTGGAGCTGTGTGAATCCCCCAGAATGGTGGATTCCCACTTGGGTTTGAATTAGGATATTCTGACACATAAGAATTGAAAACCTTTCCAAGCTGAGTGTGATTCCCTCCCACTCCCCCCTTTCCATCCCAATTAATGGCTCTTCCAGGGAGTTTTGCACTCCTTTGGCCAATCCTACACCAACACCTGCAGCCACCGGGTCCTTCCGAGGTGAGAGACAGAGGCTGCAGCCAATTAGCAACTCTAATGAGGGGGAAAAGTGTCCCATCAAGAGCACACAGAGGGCAGCAGGACAAAAATGGGAACTTTTCAGGCTTCCAGAGTCAAAGCAAGTCACTGGGGCTGGTTGGAGCACGTGCTTCAATGGGCAAGTGATGAAAAATGACATTTATTTGTTCCAAAAAGTCCTTGCCCGTGACCATACCTGGCAGATCTCACAGCTCTTGCACAGGCAGAACCCTCTCCTTTATTTCCTTGATCTCATTTATGCAATAAAACACTGCTGTCTCCCCATTGGAATAAACTGAGGGGCCACACACAATTCATGAGTTCCAAGGCAAAAATCAGATTATCCTTGTGTTTACCAGAAAATCCTGGGTTATTCACAGGAGAACTCAGTGGGGTTTCTATTCCAGCCCTCACACAGAACATGTTTTCCTTACTCCACCTCTGCTTCCCCCCCTTGGAAGCTGGGCCCATGCTGACGGGTATCTCCATGCAGTTCCCCACATCAATAAATCTTCTCTCCACATTCCAGTAGTTTTAGTTTTTAGTGTCCAAAGATTTAAATTTAGCCTGATTTATTTTTATGCTGATCTCATGCTCCTTTCATAGACTTTACTTAAAAGCAGTAATGCTATCTCGCTCGCCGCTAAATTTTTTATGAATTTTTTGGCCTTTGCTGACTTCATAAGGAAATAGAGAATTGGGGACATTATAAATAGGGGTGAGAGAAGATTTCCAGCTGTAGGAGCTGCATCTGCATTGTGACTTTGGCTGTACAGGTGCTTTGGTGAAAGAAAAAAAGGAATGGAAGGCTTGGTTTTGATAGGAACCATCTTTTGATTTTATCCTCATGTCCCACCTAATTCATCTTGGCCTGAACACATCTCTTAAAACTCAGTGCATTAAAAATACAAATAACTGAGAGCAGAGTTCTTAATTAAAATTCCACAGAGTTTCTGGCCAGCTGATGTTTCATATTTTATCCCTGCAAATGAACAGCCAGGAACAATCAGGAGCTCCCTTCTGCAGCCCCTCAAACTCCCTTTCCTCAGCAGCAATTGAGAGAAAGGTGAGACACAATTTACTGACACCTCACATTGTTTGCTGCTCACTCTCAATCTAATCAGGTGTCTCATACAATTTGTTGTATTTGTTAAAATCCCAGCTTTAGGAAGGCCCTGAATATTAAAAAACCCTAATAATGAAAAGTGATATTTTCATATAGCCTCGTCTAGAGTGAGGGTGGATTTCAATATGTTTTGTTCATTGTAAAGATTCGGAAATTAAATATATATTAAAAATGATTTTTTATAGTCTCACGAAGCCTGGTGGCCTGTGTGGCTGGATTTTAATTCTTGGCTTTGACAGTATTCCATTCTTTTGATTTGTTATATGTGCTTCAGATCTATTACTTTTTAATTGGACATGAACATGCCTATGAACTGAACTCGGTCTCCAAGGGTTTGCATAAAATTAGCCAGGACGTGGGGAAAGTGCAGTTGTCACTAGAGCTCAGGACTCTCAGATCCTGCAGAAGGTAAAAATAACAACAGCCTTGGAGGTGCTCATCCAACCCCAGCCTCAACAGGGCCAGCAGCAGGTGTGGTAGGGTGAGATTTTAACTCACCCACAAAATATTTAACCATTATCACTTCCTATCATTTAATATTTTCTGATCTCATTAAATAATGGCTTGGCTTCAGAAATACCTTCATCCTCCTGACTAGCAGCAGACATTTTGGGGTGTGTGCATCCTTCCCTCTCAGTGATGTCAGCCTCTCCAAAACCTTGGAGACCAACCCACACTCTGATGATGTTCCAAAAGGATCTCTCATTGTTATAACTGCACACAAAACAACTGCAGGAAGTATTTTCTTCGCTGCCAGTGAGTTAAATTAACTTGTGACTTCAGTCCTGCAATACCAACAGCGTTTCCTGGACATGAGGAACTCCAATGAATTTGCTTTTAGTGAAGTTTTGATCCATATGAGGACACTTGTTAAAAGTTACTCTCTGTTTGATGAGGACAATTTCCATCTCAATTTCCAGATGTCTCTCAGGCTTGAACACTTATCTCCCTGGGTCTGGGCAGCGACTCCCCCCAGCTTGTTCAAAAATCCCATCCACACTCATTTTCCTGTCCTTGCTCTCACTAATGAGCACAGGGCTCCTGTGTGTGACTGCACTGCTCATCCTCAGCAGAGGGAGAAACTTCTCTGGGAAATGACAATTGTAAAGCCCCAGTTAATTCAGGGTTGATGGACATCACCCCACCACCCTCAGGCTGCTTATCTGTGCTGACCAGGGCACTGTGGGGAGCAGAGTCAACCCAAAGCCATAGAAATCAGATAAAATCCTGCTTTTCCTGCAATTAGCTCTTCCTCTCCATGGTGACTGTGGAACAGTGCTCACAGGGAAGCACAGGGGACAACAGAAACCAGAACACACCAGGGGCTGTGTGTGGGACTGAGGGTGGAAATACAGACAGGTAAAAAAGGGCTGCAAACACAGGCAACACCAGAGCATTTGATGCAAGAAACAAAAAGACTCGCCCAGAACAGCAAACTCTGCCTGCAGAGATATCCCTCTCCTCTGATGTAGTTGTCAACTTTGAATTTCTTTTCAGAGCAAAAGCTCTCCAGCTTGGCTCAGTCCTGGTTTATGCTTCTCTACCCTCCCCACCCCTCCTCCCGCATGTTAAACAGACCAGAGACCTGACATTTTATGTTGTTTGTTTGAAATGATAAACTTAATCATGAGTGAAATGTTAGGAAGTGACAGTGCTGGCCACAGTAAGGTCATTGCTGCTGCAGCCAAGCAAATACCGCTCTCCCTTTAATTGCATCGCCAGCCCTTGCCACAGGAGGACCCAGGCATTTGCAAGTGGGGAGCTGAATCTGTCTTTGTGATAATTAAACCATGGACCTCTGGAAAGGCTGCCAAATCTGCCATATGGTAGTTTTATGACCTAGACTGCTGTTATCTCTTGAGAAAGCTAACATCCTAATCTCATTTTCGTTATCTGTGATCAGAACCCGCGTTTCTGGAGGGCAAAATGCAGGAGCAGCCTACAGCAGTGACATTTTGTCCAGTGGTTCAAATTAATAAAATGAAGAGAGAACTCGTTATTGGCATCCTGGAATGAAAGCAGAAATCAAGAAGCTAAACCCCAATCACCTGTGGGTTACCGGAGCACAGATTGTAACATCTCCCTGTGAAAAATTCCTGGGACCTGCCTTCGGAGGGACCAGTGCTCGGATGGGTAATTAAAACATTCCTTGCAGGAAGGTTGGGAAAAGGCCACTGAGTTTTTTTACAACACAAACACGTTATTTTAAAACACAGACACGAGAGGCTGCTGCCTTTGGAGGCCTGATGTCATTTATCACAGACACAGCGCATCCTTTGAGCACTCAGAGCTGGGCACATCTCACAGGAACAGAAAGCTGGGACACGTCTGATATCAAGAATAAACAGCTCAGAACCAGTGCTGGATGAGGCTTTATGCCTGGCCATTCTAAAACTTCCACGATTTCAATAAATTAACAGTAATTGCCATTAAATGTGCCACTCTCCCTGTGGCTGGGGAACACGCTGCCCCTTGGAGCCCAAACACAAACGCTCCCCAGCTGTGCTCACCTCCTCAGACACTGTTTGGGGCTGGATCACTTCCTAAGGGAATGCATCTGTTCCTTTCAGCAAGGTTATGTCTTCAGAAGGGCCCTGAAAACAGAAGGAACAGGTGGCATATTTTTCATCTCACTGGTAGCAAACACAGCCCGTGTCCTTTGGTGGCTGAGAGAGCCTTTAAAGGGGGATCTCCAGCACCGGGAATTGTCAGTGGAGATGATTCTTATCAGATATTTCAGGATGGGATATTTCTTTGCAAGGAAAAGCCGTATGGCTCCTCAGGTCTGCACTAAGTTCTCCAGCCCAGTGACCTTCATCACATTTATCTGCCAGCCAGACACTTATTGAGAGATTACGTGGGTCTGTTTTTACAGAAATATTCGGGTTATATGATCTAGATAATACAGCCTGCTATAAATCACCCCAGTTGTCCCTTGGTATTTTGAAAACTGATGAGACTGCCGATTCCTGCTCCTTACTCTGTATGCAAATGATAAATTATAGATGGGAAATAGGAAAAAGAAGGTTTTACTCATTTGCTGGATTGAAACAGACTGGATTAGTGAGCGAGAAGTAGTACCCTTGGACTATTTATTGTGACATTGCTTAGAAAAATTCAAACCCCAAAGCCTTCAAATCACTGGGGACATTGTTAGCCTTCTGCAGGAATTATTAAAATGTACAGAAATGTATGAGCATCACTTTATAATAATTAATCAGGGGCTGTTGATTAATAAAGCTCATTTTTTAGTCCCGATGATTCAGGGTATTATCCAAAGGACAGTGTCCTTGTCATATTGATTAAGAAACCAGACTTTGCCGTGGAAGAAAGTGTAAGAACAGTCGCTCTTCTTCCTTCCCCCCTCCCCCCCTATAAAATAAATATTGAATGAGAATATTAACTCGTTAACCTTGACAACAATTTGTAATTTTCATAAGGAGGAAAACTCGCGTATTCAGCAAATAAATTGCTGCAGGGATTTCAGGGAAACAAATTGGAGAGAATGAAGAATGCTACCATATGAATTCTGTCGTTTTTATGGGCTGCGATGATAAATTTGTTTGGTTATGTCCCTCAATTAAGGCCACAAATACTGGAAAGCGTCAGGAGCAAGAGAACTGGTGGGGCTGGTGCAGAGGAGTCTGGGTGACAATCTAAGGTCACCCAGCAAGTTCAGGTTGTTTTCTTCTCTCAGAGCCAGATCTGGAGCCAGAGTGTCCCAGAGCACATTCTCTGTCCAGCACATGAATCCCCCCAGCCTCTGTTAGAAGATAACTCATTTATTGCCTGTTGAGGAGACAATCTTCACGTGGAGTTCACAGCAGCAGCCGCAGGTTTTCCAGGGTTATCTAAGGATCCTGCACTCACTTTAACCAGGAATGCAGGTAAAGCAGATAACTGGGAGCTCCCCAGTGCTGCTTTTTAACCCCCCATAAAAATGTTCTGCTTTGAAACTCGAGCTGGGGGTGTTTCATGGATTACAGGAAAAATGGACACTCTTTACTCCTCTGTGGATTTCCAGCTGCAAACCCTTCCTTGTCCAGATCACTGACTCAGCCAGCCAAACACATTTAGGATGTGCTTAGTTTTAAGCTTGTTTTACCTCAGCTAACATCAAGTAATGCTGTGAACGCCTAAAAGTGAGCACATGCTTAACTGCTTTGTTGGATTACAGCCTAAATTATCTATTAATCCAATTGCATGGTTTCCTCTGATCACTGCAGTCTTCAAATTCTCACTGTACAATAGATTTAATATAAATGCATTATGTTTGTCAGGCATGCCACGAGATTTTCATGCTGTCCTTGTCTGCTTGGCTATATTGTCATCCATAGGAGAATATTAAAGATTTAATATGATTTTAAAAAATTTAATTTTAGCCTTATATTTTTTTTTTTTCTTTCTTTTTTTGAAGGACAGGGAATGAAGAATATCTTGTTTGGGAAAGCAAAAGGAAAAATTAAATAAAAGCGTTTAATATTTTAAAGGTCCAGATAGGGAAGCATGAGGCAAACGAGAAAATCCCCTGCAGCCTTGGAACACAAAGGTGAGAACACACAGGGAGTTTGGAATGCTGCAGGTTCCTGCTACAGCAACAATCCCTGGCTCTGACTGGGGTCTGGTTTTACTGCACTCATCCTGCAAGGACTCCAGGATGGACAGACCAGGTTGTTCCAGGTATGGGAGGGAATTCCATTCATCTCAACATGTGAGGTGCCCAAACATTCCAGTGAAGGGGAGCCCTGAAATGGCAGCACGTTAATTCTGCCTTTCCAACCCGTACCTTCTGAGGGGCGTTCTGCCTTTTAATGCCACCAAGGGTCACTTTAAGTACACACAAAACCCCTGAGAAACGCAGCTTGAAGTGATTTATCCGTGATTTCCCGAATCCTCTGCGCTCCATCAGCCTCCTCCTTGCCCTTCCCCAGTGCAATCCTGGCCATGCTGCAGCTCTGGTGCCAGGCTGGCCGCTCACTTTCCAGTCCTGCCCTGCTCCCCATGCCTCAGCTGAAGTGCAGAGCTAAAATCAGCGTATCCCCAGGTAATTAATGTGAATCAGAAGGCACTGCGAGCTCATGGACGCTGCTCCTCACCCGCGACGCGCCACCGACAGCAGCAACCACGGCTTTTGCCAAAGCTCCCCTCGCTCAAAGCAAAAATAAATTAATAAATAAATCCCTGCATTTCTATTACTGGTGGCCCTGGAATATAATCAGGCAGTACCTGCAGGATAAATCAAAAGATTAAATTAAGTTGGGATTTGAATCCCCCACTAAACAAAGAATCAAAGCGAGATTTCGCTTCGCTGGACTCCGGGCTCGGAATGGCTTTTGAGGGCCTCCCTCCCAAACATAATATCATTATTTGCTTTGACCACAGGTAGGTTCCACAAAACACACAAAATCCAGCCCAGGGGGTGCCGGGGGGAGCAATATGGACAGCAGTAGGGGTTTTTATTCATTGCCTGGCCTCCTGCCTGCTCCTCCTGAGCCTCTGCAGCCCAGGCCGGGCTCTGGCACGGCTCTGTGTCCTGCCTTCTGCTGAACCTGTCCCGTCCTGCAGCACAGGGCACCTGCTGTCCTCCCACCCACGCTGCTCCTTCCTTCCCACCAGACACAAGAGCCAAACCTCCTCCTTTAGGGGAGAGGCAGCTGGCACCCAGGAAAGGCTGGCATCAGTCACAGAGTGCCGGCACATCTCGGGGCTCTGCAGCCCCAATTTCCTCCCCTGCCAGCCACCAAAGGCAGCTTAAACCCTCCAAAACCTGCGCAGTTTCAGCCTCTCTGCCCACAAGATGTCACCCTGAATTTTAACAAAGGTACATTTACCCTTCAATTTTAACTTCCCTTCCTCCTCCTCCCCGGGTTCCGTCATTAGAACCAAGTGCATCACCTCTCCAGAGCTGATGATTTACACACAGCCCCAAAAACCCTCTTTAATTCTCGCTGCTCCTGACCTCAGCTGCATTTTGGCAACACATCCAGGGAATTCTGGGCTTAATTTCCTCCAGTTTTTCACAGCACAGGATAAATATTTTCAGCTCAATCTGCAAAGCCCCATCCAGTGTGACCCCAAGAATCTTTCGGCGATGTTCATCTCCAGTTTGAGAAGGAGCATGTGGGAGACTCTTCAATGTAGAGTCTTAATATGTGTTATCTGATAACAGCAGCCTCAGATTTCAAGTGTTTCACAGCTTTTTGGATGATAAAAAAAAAATGCCAGCATGAAAAAGAACGAGAATGAGAAGGATCTCTAAACCTTCTTGAAAGGGGAAGCGACAGCAGCCTCACCAGAGCACCCTTGCCAAATCCTTAGGTTTGGAAAAGGATGCATTGAACTCTTAAGGTTTAGTTTGTGCTGTTTTAAAAACTGATTCAGTTTCTTTAGAGCCCATATTGAGAATGTGCCTGTGTGCACACAAAGCTTTGATACTTTTTTTCTTCAAGAAAAACCCTTTTCTGCAGGATTTTTGGCCCTGTTTTCCACGTTCCCTGGGCCGTGGGAAGGGAGCGTGTCCGTGACCCATTAGGAACCTGACATGACATTTATGTGCACGTTTAGCAGGGTTGCTCTCACGAGCACAATAATTACACACACAAATGAGCTTTGAAATTGCCCTTTTATGAAAATTCAAACCTTGATATTTAACTAGTTAATAAGAGCCCCTCTCGCATCTGATTTGCAAATCAGATATTTGTGTGAAAGGCTGGGTTTTTCAGAGGGGAGGACGACACTGGGATGTTTCCTGTGCTTATTTACAGAGCAGGCAGATCTCAATTTGCCTTTCTGCAAAAATATTTGTTTCACTTCTGCTTGCACGTGAATTGGCCAGATAGCCAAGAACTTGGACACAAAACCAGGCACAGAAATAAACTTGAGACTTGTGGAACACCTGGGAATCCAGGCCTCCCAAACTGATCAGCGTGTGAGAAAAACACCTTTGCAGCAGAACACAAGCTGCGACAACAAGCAGCCTTTAAAAATAATAAACAGAATTTTACCAAAGTCCTGGTATGTTGAGCCCAGTATTTTATTTTGCAATATTATTTTTTAACTCTCACCAATGAGGCCACTTGCAGGAGAAGTTTGTTCTGAATTTTATGGGAACAGAGTTAAACCCTACTACACCTTGGTAGTTTTACCTATTGATTATTTCCCTACTCTTTTTTTTCCTCTCTAATTCAAGACAGCTGCTAGTTCGGGGTGTCCAGCACGAGGGAAAAGTCAGATTTTAAAAAGAAAGAAGGAAATTTCTATTTTTCAGCTTTGTTCATCACTCAGGATCTCCAGGTATTTCAGGAGGCACAAAACTCCCCTCTCCCACTCCCAACTCAATCCTCATTTTCCTCAGACAGGGGGAAGCTCAAACTTCCCAAAACAAAAGTGTTAATGGAGTAGCTGTACTGAGACTCTTCCTAAACCACTGAAACAAATATTTTTGCCTCAACATGCTCTAAAACACCACCTTGGAGATTTCTGCCCTTTCCCCAAGGTATTTTCATCTCTCCAGGAGCAGATTTTGTTCACACCGAGTGCAACGCTCCTATAAAAATTCACTGGGCACCTTAACATCCCTTCCAACTCCGAATAAAAAGGCTGAGAAACATAAAGAGAACAGCAGCCCCTAAACAACAGAGATTTATTTTTCTTTCCATAGGAAAAATGGAGGGTTTTTTATAGGAAAAAATATTCCTACAAAAAGTTTATTGCTGTTCAATTCTCTCCAATTCCCAGCTATCATGAACAAAGATACAAGAGGCAGCGTGGGACTGGCTAAGCTTGCTCATGATTTTCCCAGAGTTTTCTCCAAGAAATCCCCCTAAATTCCCAGGCTAAGTTTCACTCCAGCAAACCCTGTAAATATTTTGATCAGCTCTGTAGGGCAGCACACTAAATACACACACTCAGGGTGATTATTTCTCAGTAATGAACTGGAGCATCTTGGCAGAAGCTGATTTGTTTCACCCATCTTCCCTGATAATTACATTTTTCCTTCAAAAAACAAACTCTGCACCAAAGTACCAAATCGGTCAAGACATCAGGAGGCCAAAAATAAACAAAAAAATTAATTTCAAACTGTGAAACGCAGTCAGCATGAGCTAAATCCCCTCTAAGTCCTCACTATTCATCTCCAGCAACTCAAATCAGGCCCAATTTCCACAGGAAGTTTTCTAAAGGGCAGCTGCAGCATTCCTGATCCTATTACTGGGGCTGATTTTAATAAATGTCACTCACCTTGGCACAAAGTTTGCATTTCAGCCCATTCCCCTTTTCCCTCTACATGTGTTTTTCCTGGGGATTTTGTTAATAGTTTCTAGGCAATGATCACACACTCAATACCCACAAATTGACCAACCTGAGCTGATACTTTTTGTTTTCAGAGGCTTCCCTGACTGGTTAATTTTAAGAGAAGAGCATATAAAAGATGCTGATATTTATATCAGCATATAATCATCATCAATATATCATTGGGTTATAAACAATCACATAATATTAGCATTATATAATATTTCCTATCCATGAGATGAATAGGAATTAGAGTGGGGTTTTTTTAAGGCTTTAGAATTTTATAGCCTATGGAATATAAGGACATTTTTGAAGGTGCACAAACTTTTTTTTTGGGGGGGAAAAAAAATACCTAAAATGGACTTAAAGGTTGTCATTAGTCACTGCTATTGGTGCATTATAATAATTGTAAATAATCCCGAATATTGGGCATTGTTCACCTGTAGGAAGGGCGGCTCTGTAACCCAAAGCAAAGGCTAAAATATGAGCACAGATCCCAGCAGGTTTTGTAGAGGAAGAGAAGATGTTTTTATTGGTAAATCCTTTCTCACTGACCCCTCCTCTCCACTGAAGCCCCAGCAGTGAGCACTCAGCAGCATTATGTAAGTGTCCTACCTTCCCCAGGAATTAAGGAAATGAACCGTGGGATCTTCTAAAGAGGCAGAATTTATTTGTTTTGAAAAGGTACACGTATCAGCAGCCCCCAAATTTGAGAAGAGGGAAGGCAGAGCATCCATCCATGAGAATTCTCTCACAAGAGGGGAAAAACAGCTTGGATGTTCTATTTTCTCAGAGGTGAGTGAGTAAATAAAATCCAAATGCGTAGTGCAAGATTCCTACCTCAGACAAATTAGATTATCACACCTAGAGGAGGGACAAACCTGGGATTTGCTGAGACTTCTCAGAGGTGCTGAGTGCCCTCATGGAGCAGGCTGCAAACAAACCCCACTTCTTTTAAACAACACAAGAAGGAAGCAAATTTTGGAAATTAGGAAGCTCAGAATCCCTGAAGCCATAAAAAAAAATCCTTTTCCATAGTACAATAAAGAGATGTCTGGATTATTTGCCAAGATTAAGCCATGGGCAGGGCTGGCACCCCTACAATAAAACAGGATTTATCTGGAAATTTGGGCCTGTGGAGTTCTCCAGCCTGGAGTTGTACTGGCTCAGCAATTTCTTCCCAATGATTTGATAAAAATGTTTTCAGCATGTTATGCATCCAGGTACACACAGCAATAATTACCATAATATTATAAAACACAAAGGCAGAAAAGTGCAGTAATTTGCACTGATTATTAAGTAAAAATAGGAAACTTTAATTATTAATTTTTGAAATCACTGAAAGGAGAAAATAGCACACCTTCCATGTGCAGACACTGAAATTAGATTAGCTTGACAAGCCCATTTCAGAGGGAACAGGAATTCTTCAGTGCATTTATTTAATAGACCTTGAACATGTTATGAAGCAACTCTTTATTACAGCATCCTAAAAAATGTGAGTGAAAGGATTTTAAATCCCACACCTTGGTGCTGCTTTTAGATTAACACAAAACATTGAAAGAATCCGAATGATGACAGCTCCCTATTCAAAGCAGCCTCTAACAGAATCAGGAGCAGAGGAAATGGGAATAACTCCTGTGGCAAGTGCAGCTCCTCAGGAGAAGAGGAAAAAGAAGGATTTCCCCTTGCACACATTTTGGGGCAGCAGATTTTGGCCACACCGGGGTTGTGGTGCCAAATTTACCCACTTGGATTTGATATTTGGATTTTAAAGCATCAACAGAGGCTGTCTGCTCTTCAAAAATCTCTTTTTTCCCCACCCTGGGAAGCACACAATATCATTTTTTTAAGTGGGAAAATAGTTTTATGGTATTTAAAGTAAACACTGGCTGTTTTGTTGAAGGGAAGGGTGGCACAGAAAAGCCAAAATGCGGAATTAAATGAGTTGTATGCTTGCAGAAGGACTTGAGGAGAAGGGAACTGCAACAAGGGGAACTGGGAAGCTGCTGGGCCACGGGCAGGGCTGGAAATGATAAATGGAACTGTTGTTTTTAAAGAACAGTCAGAAAAGACAGAAAGGCACTGAAATTTGGCTAATGAAGCAGAAGGACCTGCAGAAGAACCAGAAAGGACAGAGCTCCTTCTGTGGATTTTTCCTTTCCCTTTTGCGCGGGGCTGGGTATTTTTGAGAGCAAACACCGTGTTCTCATTGTCTTCTGTCAGAGGAGTAAAACCTCCTCTCCTGCTGCCAAAACGGCTACTCCAGCCCTGGGTCAGACCAATTATTTCTTAAATGGTTTGTGCTCACCTGCACTTCAAATGGGTGCCTTTGAGAAGCAAAATAACAGCACCTCATTCCCAGGCTGCTCCCAAGATCCATTATGCTCCCAACACATCAGTCTGCTCAATTAAAGAGCCAACCACTACAAAGTGACTGTATATCATTTGTATTACCCTGCTCCAGCCGACACTTTATTCACAAATATCTGACTCCAAGAGGTCCTTTTTTGCTTAGCTAGGTGCTTTATCCCAGCTTGCATTTATGTTTAAAAAAAAAAAGGGAAAAAAAAAAAAGAAAGGAAATTTGTGCTTTAAGCGAAGATTTCTGCGTCTTGCGTAGTTATTTCTTCCCTGCAAAGGGAGTTTTGCCTTTCCTTACAGCCCACTTCAAACTGATTTTTCAGAGATTTCCCGAGTCCCATGGAATGACAGGCTGAAGGCTCGCTTTCAAAATATTGGAGGTACGACACTGCAACCAATACTGCCTTGCCAATTAACTTAATCCTTACTCAGTCTGGGGCTGAGTGAAATCATCTGAATGAGGAGGGGAAATAAAATTCACCCTTTGCTGAGGGTTCAAGGACATGGACAGGGGTTCTCAGCGGTCCAGGGCAGCACTGAGATCCAGCCTGAGGATCCAGCCCGAGGATCCGGCCCGAGGATCCAGCCCGAGGATCCAAGCGCTCCTGGCTGTGCCCAGGATCCATCTTCCCTCGCAGCTGAGAGCATTCCATGCTCATTCCCAGTTCCTGCTCTCCCACAGCCCCTCCCTGGAGCTGCCAGGTGGATTCCTCCCCTCCTGGCCTGTGCTGGGATGGATCCATCCCCAAACAGCAGCCCTGAGCTCCCACAGAGCTGCGGGAGGCTGGGCTCACACGGACAGACACGCGGACAGACACGCGGACAGACACGCGGACAGACACGCGGACAGACACGCGGACAGACACGCGGACAGACACGCGGACAGACACGCGGACAGAGCTTCTGGATGGATGCAGGGCAGCTTTTCTCCTCTCTGAGGATAATGAAGCCCTGCCAAGGCTCTCCAGAGGGGTCCTGGCTCCTCACCCTGGCTGAGATGTCCTGGGCACTCCATGTTCCCCTGCCTGGAGCAGAGTCCCCAGGTGTCCCTGAGGAGGAGCGGCCACCAGGAGCCAGCCCAGGTTCCAGGGCTCTCCAGGAGCCAGCCCAGGTTCCAGGGCTCTCCAGGAGCCAGCCCAGGTTCCAGGGCTCTCCAGAATCCACCAGCCCAGGTTCCAGGGCTCTCCAGAATCCACCAGCCCAGGTTCCAGAGCTCTCCAGAATCCACCAGCCCAGGTTCCAGAACTCTCCAGAATCCACCAGCCCAGGTTCCAGGGCTCTCCAGGAGCCAGCCCAGGTTCCAGAGCTCTCCAGGAGCCAGCCCAGGTTCCAGAACTCTCCAGGAGCCAGCCCAGGTTCCAGAACTCTCCAGGATCCACCAGCCCAGGTTCCAGGGCTCTCCAGGAGCCAGCCCAGGTTCCAGAGCTCTCCAGGATCCACCAGCCCAGGTTCCAGAGCTCTCCAGAATCCACCAGCCCAGGTTCCAGAACTCTCCAGAATCCACCAGCCCAGGTTCCAGGGCTCTCCAGGAGCCAGCCCAGGTTCCAGGGCTCTCCAGAATCCACCAGCCCAGGTTCCAGGGCTCTCCAGGAGACACCAGCCCAGGTTCCAGAACTCTCCAGAATCCACCAGCCCAGGTTCCAGAACTCTCCAGAATCCACCAGCCCAGGTTCCAGGGCTCTCCAGGAGCCACCCCAGGTTCCAGAGCTCTCCAGGAGCCACCAGCCCAGGTTCCAGGGCTCTCCAGGAGCCAGCCCAGGTTCCAGGGCTCTCCAGGAGCCAGCCCAGGTTCCAGGGCTCTCCAGGAGCCACCCCAGGTTCCAGGGCTCTCCAGGAGCCACCCCAGGTTCCAGGGCTCTCCAGGAGCCAGCCCAGGTTCCAGGGCTCTCCAGGAGCCAGCCCAGGTTCCAGAGCTCTCCAGGAGCCACCAGCCCAGGTTCCAGGGCTCTCCAGGAGCCAGCCCAGGTTCCAGGGCTCTCCAGGAGCCAGCCCAGGTTCCAGGAGCCAGCCCAGGTTCCAGGGCTCTCCAGGAGCCAGCCCAGGTTCCAGGGCTCTCCAGGATCCACCAGCCCAGGTTCCAGGGCTCTCCAGGATCCACCAGCCCAGGTTCCAGGGCTCTCCAGGATCCACCAGCCCAGGTTCCAGAACTCTCCAGGATCCACCAGCCCAGGTTCCAGGGCTCTCCAGGAGCCACCCCAGGTTCCAGAGCTCTCCAGGATCCACCAGCCCAGGTTCCAGGGCTCTCCAGGAGCCACCCCAGGTTCCAGAGCTCTCCAGAATCCACCAGCCCAGGTTCCAGGGCTCTCCAGAATCCACCAGCCCAGGTTCCAGAACTCTCCAGAATCCACCAGCCCAGGTTCCAGGGCTCTCCAGAATCCACCAGCCCAGGTTCCAGGGCTCTCCAGGAGCCAGCCCAGGTTCCAGGGCTCTCCAGGAGCCAGCCCAGGTTCCAGGGCTCTCCAGGAGCCCCTTCTGGCTGCAGCTGACCCCAGCAGCACCTGCTGAGCTCAGTTAAAATAAAAGGGCCCTGAGATATGGGGTGGATTCCCCTCTCTCCCCACCTTCCACTGCGACTCCTCGCTCGAGGAGTCTGTGGGAAGAGCTGCAAGAGCAGAACTCTCCAGCTCCTGATGTCAGCACCAGATCCACACCTTCATTTGCTGCTGCTGGGGCCCAGCTGCTCCCAAATTCATTCTCCCTCTTTCCCCAGGCTGGGAAAGAGCAGGACCAATCCCATGGACACCCCAGGGTACCCCAAACCTTCAGCACAGCCCAGCCACGGGTGCCCCAAAGCCTTTAGGACAGCCCAGGTTGACTTCTCAATATCTCCTGAGGAGGTAAAGCTCATCTCAACAAAGTGTAAATTCTGCCCAGTGCAAAGAAAAATTACTTTGAATTAACTGGATAGATGTTATGAATAATCCACATTAAATTCTTAATTTTGGGTTACGATAGAAGACTTAATAGTGGTCAGATACCCACTGCTTATGCAATTAATTCTTAGCCAAGAAAATGAATGTGAGATATAAAATATTTTAGAAATAATCTTTTCGTACAAAAACAATAGAAATTTGAAGAAGGATTAAGATTTAGTGTCACAACAGATTATAGTGTGAACAGAATATGTCCTTACAGAAATCTATTTAACCACTGATGTCCTAGAGGGAGCAAACTACAGGGCTTTTTCCACAGGGAAAAAAAAAAAAAGGAATTTGCTTTTTGTGTTTATTGGAGCCCAAAAGTGGCAGGAAATGAGGCATGAAATGCATTGTCAAACACTCAGTGTTCCAATAGAATGACATACTTCCAGCTGAGCATTGATTTCTGGGATGCAAGCTCTCAGCCCTCCCTAAAAATGGATATTTTTAATAAATGGATCACCCTGGTAATGCTATATATACACACAAAGGTATTGCTACAAAAAAGCTTCAGATTTTTTAACACAGCTCTGAAAAACTTCCTCCCAATTGTTAGTTTTTCTTAAGATACACTAATAATGAAGGAATACTGAAAGGAACCAGGAGAGAGGGACCCCCACCAGCCCAAAGTGACCCAAACCTCAGCTCAAAATCACTCCTGAGCACAGATCTTCGAGAGAAATAATTGAATTGCAACTCCAGATTTGCACAGGAACATCACCCTCCTGGCAAGCCTCTGTCCAAGGTATTTCCCTACTGGATCCTGAGAAATCAGGGCCAGAAAATCCCCAGAAAACTCATTTTTCTCTATTAATGTCATTAAGTAGCAGCAACACACGCTGGTGAGGGTTGTCTCTGTCCTAAGCAAGTGAGGGATTGTCCAAAAGCTCCAGGTAAAATGAGTTTTGCAGTTATTTTACAGACAAAACTGAGGATGCAAAGCAGCATTACATCAGTCACCCTTTCCCAAAGCATAGCTAATGCACTTAATTAACTCGGCTGCTACCAAATCCTCTGCTTAAAACACTTTTTTCTTTAAAGATTGTCACAAAAAACCCAAACAAACAAACAAAAAAAAAAAAAACACTAGGAAAATTAAAAACGCAAGAAAATGAGAATCAAGAGTGTTGGAATAGAACACAGCTTTGTTTTTGCTATGAGAAATCAGCTGTATGGTGATGATTTAATTAAACTATAAAAGATAATTATTGCAAAAGTGTCTGGCTAGGTGAGGGCAGGATGTGTAAAATTAAAAACCCTTTTGCTGGGCTGTTTGGGACAGAGATTTGTGTTCTATCACTTTGCTTTTTTTAATTCTTAAATTTTTAAAATGCACATTTGAAAATTAATTTTAATTTATTTAAATTTTAAAATTTAATTTTTTTATTTTTAATATTTTTTTATTTTTATATTTTTTAATTTTAAGGTTTTTTTCATTCTCACCATGACACGATCAGCACACACAGGGGTGCAGGACAGGCTGATCTTTGCCCTTTTGGGGTTTTACAGCCCCTAAGCCAGGGGGCTGTAAAACCCCAAAAACACCCTGACCTTCCAGCCCGGGAAGGAAAGCAAGGCTAACTCTGGAAAAGCAATTTATTTCTCAGTCCTGATGCAGGGGAGCTGCAGAGCCACCAGAACTGGGCAGAACTGGGACAGGGACAGCACATTTTCTTCACACCAGTGTCCTTCATTTCTACCAAAATGATGCAAAAAAAAAATAAAAATAAGAAAAAAGAGAAAAGAAAAAAAGGTTCTCTCTCATCCTTCATCCTTTGATTCTTTAGGTTATTGAACACTTTCTATTCCTGTGTGGTTGGGAGGGAGCTGGGAGAGGCAGCAGATCGCAGAGGAATCCCAGGAGAGACACGGGCACGGATTGCCAGCTCCAGCCGGTTCCCACGCTGGCATCATCCCTTTCCCAGCCAGGATCCGCAGGTTTCCCTGCTCTGCCACAGCCTGGGAGGCTTTGAGGAGCCCAAAGGCTGCAGGAGCCCAGGCCTGGGGAGCAGGAGGGGTCAGGGTGTGGCTGTCACCCCCAGGGCTCAGCAGGGACAGGGGCTGTGCCACCACTGATGGCCCCTGGGCTGGGCACCCTGAAGCTCACCCCTGAGATATGATATATATATATATATATAATATTATATATTAATATTATATTATATATATAATATATATTATATATATATTATATATAATATTATATATAATATTATAATATCTCTCTATATATAATATATATATTATCTATATAATATATTATATTATATATAATTATATATTATTATTATATTATATAATATATATAATTATATTATATATAATATATATAATATCTCTCTCTATATATATATATATTATATATATATAGAGAGAGAGATATTATATATACATATATAAATATATGTTAATCACCCCAATTCCATGGCAGACACAGCTCCCACTGCTCCAGCCCCAGCCAGGGACCCAGGGGCTGCTCTGGGAATCCCAGCCCACCCTCCCAGGGAACAATTCCCTGCCAGGATCCCGTCCAACCCTCCTCAGCTGATGCAGTTCCCCCTGCCCCGTCCCTCCAGGCCCTTGCAGAGAGCCTCTCTCCACCTCTCTTGTAAAATCCTTTCAGATCCTTTGCAATAGAAATTTATGGATGTGAATAATTGAATTTTGGAGACCGAGTGAAATCATTTGGGCAAGGTCAGGACCTAGGACTGAACACAGAGAAAGTTTTGTACCCTTGAAAGACACAGGAGAGACTCGATACCAACATTTAAATCTTGCTAAAAACGCAACTGCAAAATAGTGTTTGTTGTTTAAACCAACCCACAATATCAATGGCTTTTATTGTGTTCTTATGCATAAAACTAGAGAAGGGCTAGGAGAAATCCGGGAAATGAATCCAAGGGAAGGCTCTGCATCCATAAAGCCCTGTGCTCACCATGTGCTGCCTTTCCAACCCCCAACCTTCTGACCCCGTGCACAACGAGAGCTTCTGACAGGTTTAGCACTTGAAGATTTGTCCATTTAGGAGTCCCATCACACTCAGAATGGGCTTTCTGTATTTCTGTCAAACTGTTCAAAGCAGGAACTTGTCTCTTGTGCTTTATCTTCTTATAAAAAAAATTAAAAATGTCAGGCTAAAAAGACAGGTCCAAACAGCTCCTGGCCACCTTGGCAAACGTGCTGCTGTTGTTTATAAACCCTTGCAGTTATTATTGTTTGGGGATTGTTTCTGTTATCTCACTTTTAATAAAAGACAAGTGACTTCCAACGTGTCAAGGAAATCTAATAAAATATAAATAAAAACTATTTGCCTGTGTTTTTTCCCCTTTTACTTTGAGCACAAATTACATTAACAAAGCAAAATACCGCAGACAATCAAGACTTGAGTGTAGAACCAGCCAGAAACGCTTTGTGTTTATTAAGTTTTCATTTCTGAGAGCCTGCACCACCTTTCCTGCATTAAGAAAAGCTCCATCCAGGATGTGCTGGCTGAAGCCCAGCCCAACCAGGAGTGGCTCAGACACAAACAGCTCCATGTGGAACCTGCCTTTGGGCCAGGATCCTCCCTCAGGCAAGGGGGAGAGCAGAACCTGGCCCCAGGTGTGACACAGGCAGAGAATTCCTGGTGCATTCCTGCTTTATTCCTCCACCAGTGACCCTCCAGTCAGAAGTTTCTGGTTCATCCACTGATTTTAGCTTGGAGCTAAACCTGGAGGGATATTCAGAGTAATTTACCCACAGACAACCAAAGGGTTGCCCATAAAGCTTTGGCCAGACACATGGGTATTTCAGATTTACCTTACATTACAAAGCAATATAGATGGGCTCTTGAGATGTCAGGAATTATTATTTTTTTTAAAAAAAAAGGAGAAAAGAAAACCCAAAACTCAACAGCTGTAGTCCCACCTTATTTCAAGTGTCCTGTTACATCCAGTCATATCTATTGTTTTTCTCTAGAGATTTACTTAATACTGGTAGAATTTTATCCTTACAAGAATTCCTCTTTTTAATGCAACCCCCAATCTTTATTTTTATTTATAAAACCCAAGCACACAGAAACCCCAGACCATTTCACTTTGACCCTTCAGCTGATCTGTCCAGCCCAGCCAAATGAACAAAGCTGGGAACTCTTCACTCTCCCCTCATCAGGAATGGAGGCTCAGCAGCAGGAAGGGCAGCCCCACTGTACAAACCTTCAGGCACTCATTCTCCACCAGATCTCATTCTCACCTTGCAGGCACCAATTCCACATTCCAGACACCTGCTCCACACAGCCCCAGCCCTTCTCTAAAGCAGACTTGTTTCATTTCGGCTCCACACTTAGATTATCCCTAATCTAGCAAGGAGCATTTTTGAATACTAAAAAACAATTTTAAACAACACAGCTTACTCTGCTTAACACAGCCTTCCTTAAAGCTGAATAATTCCTGCTCAAGTGGTGCCAGCTCGTTCTGCTCTTGAGATCTGTCACTGCCTGACAGCCGAGGGATGGCAATCCACCACTGGCACTGGACATATGCTCTCGAGGTGGACAGCACTCCCACGACTCATTGTAAATTAGGAAAAGGATTAAACCCACCTCCCTCCTCAGCCTGCTTGTGTTATTTCATCTGGCAAAGACCATACAGAAATTAATAATAGCTTTCCCACCCGCAAATAAAAGTGTGCTACTTTAGGTTTTTGGCAGCGAGCTGGCATTTTGTCATTTAATCATTTCACATCATTACACTGCAATATGCAATGTAATGAGATGACACTCCTAAATGACAAACACTGGGTACCTCCTGGGCTGCAAGGAATAATGGCATGGCAAGGAAATTGTGCACTTAACGTTGCCGCAGCTTCACTCCCCCGAGTTGGGATAAAGCTCACAAGAGTTGCAAGGAGAGCCTCACCTACAGATGGCTGAGCTGCCCCTTAAACACATTTCAGTCCTACAGCTGAGATCCAGCAAGGATCCAGGATCCCAAATCCCACCCCTTACCTCAGGTGCTGAGGAGGGCAATCCCAGCCCTTCCCAGGGTCACAGGAGAAGGGGAGCCAGAGCCTCCTTATCTCTGCAGCCCACTTGATTTGGAGGATATATTAACCTTTAAGCATTTTGGAGAAATGCCCCCGGAGATCTCCTGCCAGAGCCTGATTTGATTGTCTGGGGTGGTGGCAAAGAGGGGAGAAAAGCAGGGAAAAGTCCAACAAAGCCAACCCTTGGTGCCCACACGTTATGAGCCTCAGAACATTTCAAAGCGACCCCTAAATGTCTGAGGCCCCCCCAAGGACCTCCAAGATCCTCAGAATTATTCTTTCCCACCCTTTCTTCCTGTTCTCAATTCAAGTCACACAAAGGCCACTGAGGAAGCCATAAATAACAGCCTCAAATGTCACTGCTGTGCTAAAACTCCTCTCCTGCTGCACATCCAAAGCGCCACTTCCACCTTTCCACCAGGAACCTGCAACCGGATGAAATCACCCCCAGGACACCTCCTGAAAACCCCAAACCCCTGGGCTGTGGGGAGAGCTGGGAAAGGCCCCAAATAAAGCCCCCAGTGCAGAATTATACCTGTGCAAAGGGATCTTTCCATCGGTGCCCAAGCACAGCTCCAGGGGCTCCCCCAGGTCCCTGCAGGATCCAGCAGAGCTGGGCACAGCTGGCAGGGGAGCCAGAGCAGCTTGCCCTGTGCTTGGGACCTGCCTGCCCAGCACAAGGTGAGTTTTGGCTACAAATTTATCCCCAAGAAGCCCTGAGGGGGCTGTTCCAGCCCCAGGGGCAAAGCCCCGGTGCCTCCCTCTGCAGCCTCTCCACCACGCCTGTCAGGAGACTTTGGAAGAGCCGAGAGAGACAATAAAATTCTAGAGTGAAGAGCTCTTTAAATATTAGCTCAGCTGGTATTATCATACATTTTTCCAAGTTCAAACATGATAAAGTGATTTGAGAGTTTGCCAACTCCATATTCAGGGGAAGCATGCAGAGAGAGGAGAAACGCTGATATCTTTGATGTAAGTTTTTTCTTTTCCTCCCTTTTGTTGACTTTAAAGAACAGTCGTCTTAAACCTGATTTCAGAAGGCATCAGAAAATACTGGAAATTACACAACAGCTTTAGGAGCAGAGTTGCAGGTGGCAAGACACTTATTTTCCAAAAGCAGCTCTCCATGAATGGATGAGCCATCCCAAAGAAATGGTTATTTTCTTTGCCATCTTATTCACAGAAAAAGCCCTATTGAATTTCTGCTATTCAGTCATTTATTATTTAGTGGCTAAGAGAGAGCTGGCTTTTTACATTCTTCCCCACATCAGTGAGAAGAGACAATCCTTAAAAACAAATTCCTAAAGTGACAATGAACTTCTGGCTCCCACTCTTAATAAGCAGCCCTGAACATGTCTCTCTCCAGGACACGCTGTCACAGCAAAAGCACTTTAAAAACAGAGGGATCTGGCAAACAGGACTCTCCCAAGGTGCCCTGGCTTTGATGGGAACTGCCCCAGTTTGGGATGAGGTTGAGGGGGTCCAAGATAAGTTTTTCCAGGAGTGAAATCAGCGCTTGCAGAGGGGCCACAAAAGCATCCCAGGTCCAGCCCTTCCCACGTTACCCCAGGAAATTTTGCACAGCAAAACCTTGCAAGGCTGAATAATGGCTTGAAAGACAAATTGTTTTAGATAATTTGAATTTCACCACCTTCCTGAGTGTCCAGGAGAGCTTGACACTCCCCTAAAAGAACCCACTCTAACACACAGACATTCATTAAAATGTAATAATATAGATTAAGTTTACTTAATCCTGCTGCAGAGTGCCACAGAGAAAAAGCAATATTCATTACACTTGGCAAAAGCAGGAATGGTGAGTGGGAGCCAAAGCAGGCCTGGATGCTTGCTTGTTTCCTCATCTTTTTTTAAAGCCTTTTTTTATTTTCTTCCATCCTTCTGCACTGGCATGCTCCCTAAATGCAGCAAAGACAGAAGGTAATTACATATCGTGACTCATTAGCAGAAAAAAAGGAAAAGTGGGAGCAAAAGCAATAGGTAGGTGGGGGTAAATTTACCACATAATGATTTAAAAGTTTTGGACTCCTGCACACAGGGGGAAAAAAAAAAAGGGAAGGAATTTAGTCATTCAGACTGTGAAATTCTAGGAGACTAAATGTCTACTTAAATTATTTCATCACATATTCATTAGGCCATCCCAGGGAAAGCAGTAATATTATTTGATGGGGTTTTAGTTCTTTCCTGGCACCCTGAAGAAGACAAAGAAGAATGGACAAATTGAACAGGAGATGAACAAAGGAAGCAGCAGGGAAAGGAAGGCAGAGAAGTCTTAGAAAAAAAAAACAAACAACAAAACACCCACAGACCTATTGAGCTAGGGCATAAAAATCCAAGGTCTAATTCCAGCCCCTGACACCGAGTGCTGCTCCAAGCCCAGGCCTGGTTATTGCCACTGCTCCTCATTTAGCCACCCTGGAATGCCAACGCTGCTGTTTCCGGCTTGTTTGGCTTCCCTGCGCCACAAATAAATCAGGAGTTATGTTTTAACATGTTTCTTCCATAGCACCAAGCACATAAAGGAATTTATCCTCTGAGTCCACTAGACTGTAAAACAAATAAATATAAATAATGATAAAAGAAAAGGAGAAGGAAAGTGAAACACTGATGTGGGAAGTCAGGAAATCTTTATTTTACCCAGAGTCATTGCCCACAAACTTCTCACCTTAAGAACTGCTGGTTTGGTGGGGTTTATTTTTTAATGTTTTTAATTGTAATTAAAACTCCGAAGCCAGCTTCTTTTAGAAAACATAATATCTCCCTTTTTGGCTGTGCCACAGCAGAGGATCCTCTGCTTACTCCCCTCGAATTTTAAAATGTAGACTTAAAGACCCAGGGGGACAGAATACATTTTCTGCTATTTTAAAGAATTAGAATGTGTTGGGGAAAGACTGTACTTGGCTGGGAGCTGCTTTATTAAAAGGATGTTGCAGCTAGAGAGAGGAAAAAATAGGACAAAGCATCCAGTGGGAGCCATTGTTCTCCTTGGGGCAGGAATGGCACAGGCAGAGGAGCCCAGCCAAGAGCAGGAGATGAAAACTCATCTCTCCATCACGGAGCCAAACCTCCCTGCACAGCTGCTGGGGCTGGGAAATGCAGCAAAGCCACCCCCGAGAGACCAGGGCTCCTGAGGGGGCTCCCACACACGGAACTTTGGGATAAAAACTCCAAATCCCCAGCTGGGACTGGGGAAACTCACACCTCCCCAAACTGGAGCTGGTGGAGTCCCCAGCCCTGGGGGTGTCCAGGGAACTCCTGGACGGGGCAAGGTGGGGATTGGGCACAGCTTGGACTCAATGATCCTGCAGAGGTCTTTTCCAACCCCAAAGTTCCATCCTGTGCAGCTGCACCTACAGAACTCTGCTCTTCCATCCTTCTGGAAGGTTCCTTTCTCTGCCACTTGTGTCCCCTAGGCAGCAGCTGGCAGCACGGGGGTGCCACGTATTGAGCAAAAGGAAATACACGTATAAATGTTGTATATTTTTACAGCCAGTTATAGATCATCTTAACTAAAGCCTAACTCCTTCAAAACCAGTCTAACTTGTGGTATTCTAGCTGAGAAAATTCACTTTTACCCCGCCAAGTGCCAGAGTGCAGCAGGAGGGAGCAGTGCACACTCCCTCCCCAGGGGGGGAATCCAGCCAGGCAACCCAAAGGAGACTGCTGAGAGCAGAGGTCTGGAGAGCTCAGTTTTCTCCTCTCATGACAGCAGATTTTTGTGCTCAAGTTATTTTATGAGTGAGCAGCCCCTTGATTCAGGATCCATAAGATTTGAGCAGAATTCAGAGGGTGGGCCTCAAACAGTCCAAGCATCACTGCCACAAGGAAAGGGCCTACGAGTCCCAGTGCCTCAAATCACTCAAACCTGGGCTTTGGGTCACACCAAACCTTCCAGAATGCAGTTCTTCATATGATCTCAGAGTTAGCATCTGTCACATGGTGCCACAGCAGACACAACACTCTGATTCCTGTGCAGGCCAGAAACCCACACACTCCAGGGCCCATGATAAATACAAACATTTAACTCTGAGATCTGCTTCAGAAACAAAGCCACAATAACCCCTGGTGAGACAGTCAGGGGTGAGGAGCCAGCATTAGTGACCCCTGTGATAAAGCCTCTTTGCTGCTACAATACAAACCACATTAAATGCATTTTGGAGCTCCCATCCATTTCCAGCTCTAATGCAGCCCAAGCTGCAGCAGATTCCCAGGCACAGCACAAGCAGCACTGCAATTCCCTCCACTTTAATACCAATAATCCCACCTAGCAAAGAAATCATAACTCTTAACTATTATTTGCAGTGACATCTTCCTTTTCACTCTAAGCACTGTTCTTTAAATATTTCTAAACTTTTCCTATTCCTTCCCTGTGCCTTGATAGGAATTTGCCTGTCACCAAAGGCTGTACACAAAGAGAGACACAGACACTGAGCACAAAGATATCAGGAAGTGGTTTTCCTAGCAACAGTAATCATCTGAGAGATCCCAGAACATCCTTCCTATTCATGCAGCATTTTGTGTTTTGAATAGTGCTGACAGGTGAAGTGGATTCATAGTATTTAATACAAAAAATATTGCTGTGGATGGGAATGGCACAAAAGCAAAAATATCCACACTATTCATGAACAGATGAATTCAGTGTTTTCATAATGTTCCAGATTATTCAGTGAGGCACAGTTTCAAAAGCAGAGACTTTCCCCTTCCCACAGAATGAACAATCCAGGGTGCTCTGGGGGAGCAGAGCCCCCAGGTGTTTCAGCAGCACTGAGCTTGCATCTCCCAGCCCCACTCACCCAGGGCATCATCACCCAGGACCCTCCCACCCTTCCCTGCACCCAGCAGGACCCTCCTGCTCTGGGATTCCCATCTCCTCCCACCAGGAGGATGTGCAGACCTCCAAGCTGCTGCACTGGAGCCCTCCCTGCCAGTGAGACTCAGGTTTTCCTCTCACAGTCCAGAATTTAAGGTCAAATCTGCTGCTCCAGAAAGTCCTGAGCAAGTTTGGGACCTTCCACGTGCCCAACACAGCCCCAGATCCCACGACCCTAAATTTGGGTGCCTGAAGGGATCTGAGACACAACAGACATCAGGTACCTTGCAGGGGATGCAGCTGCTCTGCAAAACTGACACCGAGTCCCAAAATTCTTGTTATCCTACAGGGCAGATCAGACCCCATAAAATACTGGGATTGTGAAAGTTCCTGAGCAAAGGCCCAGAGCAATCCAGTGTCCCTCTCCCCCACCCATGGGAGATTAACACCCAACAAGGGTTTTGTTCCTTCAGCTTTTTGCTCTCCCGTTTTTACAAAATTCCACTCCAGATTTCTGTCATCTCGTGGGAAACCCACCACATTCATTTTCTTCCTGGGCCACATCTCAATTGTTCTCCTGCTGCTTCTCCTTCCTTGCCCACCAAAACGTGCCTTCCACACCCTATGGATTCCCCAGCTGCCTCCCAGTCCGCTCCCATGGACTTATGGGGCACTGATTCATTCTGTAAATCTGTTTTCTCCTGAAGGTCTTTTCAGTTTGCACGAGTTCAATGGATTAGTTATTGCCATTCCCTTAAGGAAATCATCCAATCTCTCCAGAAACCCATCTCATCCTGGCCTTAACCTTCCCTGCACTGATTTTTTAGGTTGTCAGGGTATTAAAGTCCTTTCTCCCTCCACCTGCATCCCAGAATATATAATGGGAACATCAACAAATCCTTGGCTACAGGCACACCAGAGGATGGGACTTATTACCTGAGCAGCTCCTGGTTGGGATTTTTATGCATTGAAAGTAATAATAAATTAAATTGAAAGGGATAAATTCAGAACAGATGTGAACGGGTATAACTAATGGGGGTGTCAGAGGAAATTAAACAGTGACAAACAGTGGGGTAAATTACAGTGTCAGGGTGAGTTGATTTTAAAGGGACATCAGCAAGGGAGCCTGCGTGGAGGTGGCATTTAGAAAGTACAAGTTTCCTGCAATTGAAATACACAGCGTAGGGATTATAAATATGTTTGAGAAGAGAAACTACTAATATGAGCTTTTGAGATGGCACAAGATTAATCAGCTTCCTTCTGCTCTCTGCAGCCTTTCCCTTGGATCTTTTTTCTCCAGCTTCCCTCTGCCTTTGGCAGTTGATCTCCTCTTTGTATCAATTGAGGCAGGGGCTGCTGTTCCAATGAAATTTGTACACCTGCTTTGCAGCCCTGCCAGCCCTCCTGCATGGGGTGTCCTCACAGGGCAGAAACATGCACAGCCCAAAAGCCCTCCTAAACTTCCCCATCCTTAAAAAACACCTTTATTAAAATCAAAATATTTTGAGAGTGAATCCATTAAAAAGTGATATTAAAAACACTCAAGTTGAATGTACTTCATAACCTTCTAGAAATACTCATTGATATTTAAAAACCCCAAATCCTTCATGGCTTCAAAAATGCCAGGGAAAGGAATGCTATATTCCAACCAAATCTGCTCCCTGCATCTCACAAACAGCTTGAGGATCTATAATGAGCGACAATAAATCTTTCCATTGAAGCACTAATTAACTTTGGAGTTGCTTGTCTCATTATGAATCCAAGTTTCGTGGCAGTAGCCACCTCCAGGAACTGTCCCATGGACTTTTTTTTTAACCAAGGCAGCATTAAATAACTTTCTCTTCAAGGACAAGGAGACACACACAGGCAGCCAAATCCATTCCCTGCTCCTCTCCAATCTGCCTGGGGAGGCTTTGGCCTTAAAGCAGCGAGGGAAAGGTGACTTTGAGCACTCGACATTTGTGGAGTCAGAGCTCTGCTCAAACTCCAGAACAAGCAAAGCCTCCAGTTCTGCTGACTGCAGGAATTAGTCACCCTTTTGTTTACAAGTGGGAAATAACATTATACTGCACTTTGAGGAGCTTGGAGTTAATTTGGAGCAATCCTCCGGCAGCAGCACCAATAAAAGCTCCTGGAAATCCCTGTGCCAGCCCCTCTGGCTACTGACACAACTCTCTGGAAGGACAAATCCACAGCGACAGCTCTGGAAACGGATTCCCCTGGAACAGGGGGCTTAAAGCAGGGAAAAAGGCACCTTTGCTCAAACCAGAACCAGCTTAATCCAAGACGTGATGCTGCTGATGGAAGCTGGGAAGAAAAAGAGAGAGGATCAGATCTTAAACTCACTGGAGACCCACAGTGACAAAAGTTCAAAGGACTCAGGTGAAAATGCTCATCAGAGACAGCCAGCTCTTGGTTTGGACAGAAATCTTTTCCTGGCAGGGTGGGGAGGGCTGGCTCAGGTGCCCAGAGCAGCTGGGGCTGCCCCTGATCCCTGGCAGTGCCCAAGGCCAGGCTGGACAGGCTTGGAGCAGCTGGGACAGTGGAAAATGTCCCTGCCAGGACAGGGGTGGGAATGGATTATTTTTGTGATCCCTTCCAACCCAAACCATTCAGTGATTCCCAAAGAAGTTGCAGCATTTCCAACAAGCAAATCTGAATTGTTGGTGTTCTCCCAGGGCTGGAGCTGGGCTGTTGCTGCAGAAGCCCCACACGAGGAGCAAAGTGTTGCTAGGCTGGAGCTGCAGCTTAGGAACGTGGTTATTTCTAAACTTGAGAGAATTTACACCAGATTAATATCCCACACCAGCTCCACCACACAATCCCTGCAGCTTGGCTACCGGGAAACAGCAACTCAGGCTCCAAATGGGGGCTTCACCCCCAATTCCTGCCCCAGAGCTCCCTGCTCTGACACCCCCACCCCACCAACGTCCTGGGTGCCCCTTTTGGGCTGGGAACTGGTGCTGGGGCTGGGCAGAAAGAGCAGGCAGGAAATGTGAGCCCCTTCAGCTCCCTCTGCTCGTGTGGGAGGGGGACGCTCCCAGATTCCCTGCAGAGCTCACGTCAGCCAGGCTTCATCTCCCCCAGCCCTCCAAACAGACAGATCGGGGAGGAAATTCCATAGAAATTCCTGAAAAGCGTATTTGAGGTTAGGGTGAGATCCTCTCTCACGTAACAGAGCAGAGGAAGGATTCATTTGACTGCTTTTCCCACCATTTCAGCACCAAGGAAATCAGCGGTGCTGCAGTTCCACAGAGTTTTTGGTCCTCGAAGGACAACGCTCCTTAAATCACATCTTAAACCAAATATCCTTGGAAAGAAAAAATTTCAGTGCCAATTTCTGCTACACATTGCTTGAGAATCTAAGACATGAGACACAAAATACCATCCAAAATCACATTTCTGATCAATAAACACCTTTGCAGAAACCTGCCAGGGTCAGCAGATACATGGGCCTACGCTTTAATTATTAAACAAGTTGGCAAAAGCTGAAAGATTAGCACCTAAAAAAACCCCAAAAACACTTTAATAAAATTGTGTGGATGTTTCTTGGTTCAATATTTATTATTTCATCTGTCTCCAGATGGGAACAACGAGTATTTGGATAAATGGATTTCTTTGCTCAGCTTTACATTAGCCTCTGTGTCCTGCCCACTTCAAAATCTCCAAGGCAGCCTCTTACACAAACATTTCTCTAGAAATCAAAGAAACAGCAGTGACTTCTCATGCAGGTAGTTCATGGATGGGTTACTTTTCCCCATTAGTAAAAGCTAAGCCATTAAAAGAAAAATTGATCTAAAGGCAGTCAAAAAGCACCCAAGTCCTTCCTTTTTCCCTTTTCTCTCCCCTCCCCCCCAAATTTTAATGTAAAATAAAACAAATCCACATAAATCACATTTCTGACTGTACAGAACAACTTCTGCAAAACAGAGAAAAGTGTCTTTGTCTGATGATATTGAGAATCTCCTCACAGGCCACACAGAAAACTTGCGATCACAGTACCTAAATTCATCAGATTTCACAGAAATAAACCACTGACACACGGTCTCTTTTTAAAAATTCTGTTGTCTCCACACTCCTGGAGGTCTAAAGGGTAAAAATGAGCAAGTGCAGCAACCTGTGGTTAGAAAGGAACCTGTGGAACAGAAAATACCTCGTGAACAGAGCAGCAGGTTCTGCTGCACACTCCTGCTCCCATCAGAGCCCCTTTCCCCAGCACATCCAGCCCCGTGCAAGGTCCATCCATCTCATTTCTCCAAGTTCAGACATCCAGAGAAATAAATGGCTGGTTTTCTTAGCATGAAGCAAACAGAGGGGAGAGAAAAAAAAAAATCAGCTGCATGAACTTGGAAGCAAGCTCCACTGGCACCATTGCTTTTAGCAAGATGCTATCTGACATCTTTTGGCTGAACAAGTCCCTTTTGTGGGGAGGATTGTACAGCAAATATTTCTGAGTAGCATAATGTTTGTTGGATATTGCTCTGTTAGGGCAGCTTGTGTTTTCACTCTATTCTGCTTTTGTATGCGAGGGTGTGGAATTTGTTAATCTAAATAAAACTCAAAATAGACAGCATGGCTTAAAGAGCTGCTGACGCCTGGTGGGAAATTTTGAAAGAGTTGTGTGTCGGGAAGAGATCCTGAGCAGGAGCATCTCCTGCTGCAGAGGGAGAACCTGCCAGGGGCTGCCTGGGCTCTGCAGTGGGCAAGAGCTCAGTGGCTCTGCAGGGTTTGCACCCATCCTGTCCCAGTCCTGGAGCAGGACACAGGGATGGAGCAGGCAGTCCCTGGTGCTCCCTGGGCTCAGGTGTGATGCTGAGTGCTGGAGCTGCTCTCAGCAGTTCTGGGCAGAGCCCCTCAGCACAGCTTCATCCACCATCCTGCTCCTTTCCATGGAGCCTTGGCACAGGCAGCACCTTCCCCCTTGCATGGAGAGCTTCCCCAGCCTGCTGCAGAAAGCAAACTGCATTTTTGCCTGGTGAATCTCAGCCAGGTGCACACCCAGTGCAAGGATTTTATCCCCACATGACACTGGAGAGCTCTCTCCACTCAGCCCTCTGTTATTTTCAGATTTATTCCTATAAATTTCCCATTGTCTCTACATTTCTTGTTGCCACGTGTTCCCTCTTGCTTTGTCTTTGCTTTCAGGTGGGGCCTCCTGCAATCCAGATTTCAGTCTGATGCCCACAGAATTGTCTGATCCCATAACAGAGCAGGGAGCTGAGCTCTGCTCGTCTCAGAGTAACTCAGCACTGGATTTGCATTTGCTGATTTCAAGTCACAAGTTTGGTCTTTGCTCAGACCTCCAAGGCAGCATCTCAAACCATGAGTTATCTAAAAGTATTATTGAAAACTACCAAAAAGTCACTGTGTGCTCTTTCTGACTGCAGTTATGGATGCTTCGCCAGCTTTCACAAGGAAATTCAGATCCCAGCAGCTCAACTTCTGCAGCAGAGGTATTTAAAGCTTTAGAAAAATTTTACAGGGGTTAGTTTGAATTTAACAGAGTTTTTCTAGTTAATCCATCAGTATAAACTTCATTTCTTCCTCATCATGGTCTCTGTTAAGAATAATTTGAATATTGTTACCATATTACTGTTTGTAAACCCCTTACTTACCTTGTACCCCTGTCCCAGGTTTACTTACCTTGTACCCCTGTCCCAAGTTGCCTTGTACCCCTGTCCCAGGTTTACTTACCTTGTACCCCTGTCCCAAGTTGCTGTACCCTGTGTTTCTTGTTCTGTGTTCAGCCAGGCCCTGCCCCCTCTCCCAAGTTGCTGTACCCTGTGTTTCTTGTTCCGTGTTCAGCCAGGCCCTGCCCCCACTGCTCCTAGACTCCCACATGGCAACACTGTACCCCTGCCCCAAGTTGCTGTACCTTGTTCAGTTGGGCCCTGAGGAGGAGGATGACATAAGGACTTTCTTCATGTAAACGAGAGAAAGACCAGAGACTCATGGGACGCACCCAGACTGGAAAAAACCCCGAGACAACGAGCCACACAAAAGGGAAGGAATAAAAACAGTACCATCGAACAAGGAAGACCCAGAGGAGTCCCCTGACTTCCCTCCAGAGGCCGACATAACCACGAGGGGACTCGACTGGGATGACACCCTAGGCTACGAGGCCAAGAGAACGAGTCTTCCCGGGGACTCCCGTGAGGAAGGAAGGCCCAGCTCTGCCTAGTGACAAAGCTGCACGGATCCTCCTCTTCTGCGGTGTCCAAGTGGGAGCAGTGGCGGTGTGCGCGACCCCTCGGGCCCCCACCCCAGAGCTGTCCTGTTTAATAAAGGCCTTTTTAAAAGGAGCTGGTCTCCTGGCCCGTTCATCACAGCTTGGGGGCTCGTCCGGGATAGCCACGCCCCGAAGAGGACCAGGGACGGGACGGCCGCCCGCCCTATCGGGCCTCCGGGGGACAGCTGGCTATACTGGACCAGAAGGACAGCCTGGGATCAGCAGCGCAGAAGAGCGCCGGATTGGGTAAGCCACCGGTGGCGGGAGTAGGAGGCGAACGAGTGTGGTGTGAGTGAGACGGGGGCTGGCAGCTCAGACCCCCGGGGCGAGTGTGGACTGCCCAGTACCGCGGTTCCGGACTCCCGCGAGGGGGCCGGCCGGGAACGGCAGGAAGCGAAAGAGGCCCAATTGGGCCCAGAGAAACGAGTGAGGCGTCTCCTGGGGATAAAACCCCCCCTCTGAGTGTGCAGAGGGTACCTAAGTGGATGAGTGGCACACATAGGGGTAGGCCCCTCTACTGAAAAGGGCTACACGCAGGCAATCTAGGTAACTCCCGGGGTGGTGTGTGGGGGTGCCTAGGTTAGGTGTGAGTGAACACACCCCCCCCGCTTGGGGAATTGGAAATCTAGGTAACTCCCGGGGTGGTGTGTGGGGGTGCCTAGGTTAGGTGTGAGTGAACACACCCCCCCCGCTTGGGGAATTGGAAATCTAGGTAACTCCCGGGGTGGTGTGTGGGGGTGCCTAGGTTAGGTGTGAGTGAACACACCCCCCCTGCTTGGGTACTCAAGACGACCTGACCGGGGAATTGGAATTGGGGGTCCCCAGGCCCTACCGGCACCAGGCGGTCAGCGAAGGGCCCTCGCTTCCCAGGGTCTGTGACACAGGACGTGCTGAAAGGCTCTAGTTGTCGCGGCTCAGTCTCGGCTCAGGGGGTTCCTGGGAAGGGAGGTCGTCAACCTGCTGCCGGAGAGCACAGGGGCAGGTAGTCTGCGCGGGCGGGCAAGGCAGCTAGAGTAATACACTCACGCATCCCTTAGCCGAAGCCATTCCCTGGTGGGCGGAGTGGCTAGGGGGCAAGGGGGAATTTTCCCACCACTCACTTACACTCAGCCCTCGCGCAGAAGCTATTCTCACTGGGGAAGGGGGATAGTCAGGGAGCGGAGGGGCAGGGGGTTCCGGGGTGAGCCCTGCTGACAAAACCTTGTGGACGGCACTGAGACAGGGACGGGGGAAGGTCCCAGGAGTGTCTAGTGCTAGGGTCCCCTCGACGTCGACCCAGGAGTGCTCATAGTCTTCGCTGGCAAGGGGGTCAGGGAGGCGAGGCGCGAGGGGAACATGATTGGGGTGTAGGGAGGGGCAAGCGGAACCTGCAAGCCCCGTTGGGACCTAACCCCAGGGGCAAGCGGAGACTGCAAGCCCCAGAAAGGTTCGAAGTGTGAGTGGAAGGCCGGCCGAGTGTAAGAAAGGGTGCAGATTCCTGTGTGAGATTGAGTGTATTCCCTAGTGTGAAAGGAGAGAGTGAGTTCCTGGAGTGTAAGTGGTTTTTTGTTGAAGTTTGAAAGGTCAGTTGCCCGTCGTTACAGATTTTCAGTTTGAGTAGGGGCACCTTTATAAAGTATAGTTTAAGTAAGGGCCAGTTTTAAGTTGTTTAGAGGTTGTGTTGCCTGTCAGTTCTAGTTTCGTTCGGGTAGAGGCACCGTAAGTTTTAAGTTAAGGCCCATAGACAAAAGAGCAATGGGACAGTGTCTAAGTAAGAGTGTAGGTCCCAAGGAAGATGAAGAGGCCACCAGAACCATTCCCCCTGATAGCCCACTAGGGCAAATGTTAAATTGCTGGGATGCACAAGAGGCCGCCAAGGGCCTAGACCGGATCAAGATGATCCATTACTGTATAGAGGTCTGGCCCAAACTAGAGATGCAAGGACAATGGCCTTGGTACGGTACTAAAGATCCTTGGATGTGCTCCCAACTGTACCAGCATCTGAAAACCAGAAAAGGCTCGAGTCCAGAGGAGATCAGTTATGCAGCCATGTGGCTGAAAGAAAGAGTGGACACAGAGATGGTGAAGGTATGCAAGTTAAAGGAACAGAAGGGAGAAGGGAAAGAAAGTAGGAAGCAAGAAAAGGAGGCTAGCGAAACAGATAGTAGATGGGACCCCCTAGATCATCTACCCCCTCCTCCTGCATACCCAAGAGCACCCCAGACTTCTCCTCCTAATTCCCTGACTTTTTCCTCTTCTGCATCATCCCCACGAGACCCCTGTATTTCCAATTCAAACCCTTTCCACCCAAACCAATCCCCCTCTACATCTTCAGCCTCCTCTACCATCCCGATACCCTTTTCCTTAAACCCACCACCATTGGTGGCCCCAGTCCCTTCTAATCTACTTGTCACCTCTCCCTTACCTCCAGAAACCCCTATATCAGACCAAGTTTCTTCTCCCTCGCCTAGTACTGTCCCTTTGCCCCCTCCCAACTGGGAGCTGAGTACCCCCAAGGTTAATCCTCCTCCTAACAACCAGCAGGTCCCTATGACTCCCACCTCTAGTCAGGAACAGGATCTTGGAGATGGACCCTACCGTCACACACGATCTAAGACAACTAAGCTCCTTCCCCTAAGAGAAGTCCCTATGGGAGGAGTAGCTGGAGGGGTAGGGTTTGTCAATGCCCCATTGACAGCTTCAGAAGTCCGGGGATTTAAGAAAGAGCTAGGGAACCTAGTTGAAGACCCAGTAGGGATAGCCAACCAGGTAGACCAGTTCCTGGGTCCAAACACTTACACCTGGGGGGAGTTAAACTCTATTTTAAACATCTTATTTAACCCTGAAGAGGTCGCCATGATCCGTACTGCAGGGATACGGATCTGGGAAAGGGAGAATAGATCGGGACTCCCAGGAGAGTATAAGCTCCCGCAGGTAGATCCAGGGTGGGATCCTAACAGGGAGGAGGGAAGGCGGAACATGAGGGACTACAGGTCCCTAATAGTGAAGGGTATTAAGGAATCAGTTCCCCGTGGTAATAACACAAAACTAGCCTTTGATGGGACCCAAGAGAAGGACGAGACTCCAGCCACCTGGTTGAATAGGTTGAGGAGAAATTTTCAACTATATTCAAACATAGACCCCGACAGTCCTGAAGGCCAGGTACTCTTAAAAGTCCAGTTTGTCACTAAGTCCTGGCCTGATATCAGGAGGAAGCTAGAAAAATTAGACGACTGGCAAGAAAAGGGGATCAATGAGCTATTGAAGGAGGCTCTAAGAGTCTACTTGAGGAGAGAGGAGGAGAAGACAAAGACGAAGGCAAGGCTCATGGTGGCAGTAGCCAGGGAGATTGTCAGGAATCAGGCAGATAGGGATCAGCCAGGTGATGGAAAGCCAAAGTCCCAGTTGGAGGGAGATAGGAAGAAATCCGTTATGCCTCCATGGACCAACCCTGGGAACCCTCGAGGGAGTGGGAGGTGTTATTACTGTGGAGAGACTGGGCATCTCAAAAGGGACTGCAAAAAATTATCTCTGGATGAGGCAATAGCTAGAGAGCAGGATGTCATGGAGAAAATCTTGAGGGGAGAGGAAGCTTGTGATTAGGGGTGTCAGGGGCTGTATGTATTAGGGGACCCGATGAAACACCGAGAAGAGCCCCTGGTAAACCTTGAAGTAGGTCCCCAGAGTGAGGAGGTTGAATTTTTAGCAGACACGGGAGCAGACCGTTCAAGTTTGAACAAGCTCCCAGCTGGAATGTTTTTAAGTAACAAAGTTTGTGAAGTGTTAGGAGCTGAGGGAAAACCCTTCATGGCTCCTGTGATAAGAAATGTTGAAGTAAAGGGAAATTCTCGGCAGTGCTATGCAGACTTTGTGTATCTACCAGATTTGGAGACTAACCTGCTGGGAAGGGACTTGCAGGTGCAGCTGGGGGTGGGAATAATACCAGTGAACGGAAAGATGGTGGTCCAGATGATGAAGCTAACAACAGAAGATATAGAAGAGATTAACCCTGAGGTTTGGGCAGAAGAGGGAAAGTTTGGGTATTTAGACATTTCCCCAATAAAGATAGAAATCCAGAAAGGAACCTCTCCTATCAGAATCAGGCAGTACCCAATGTCCCTAGAGGGCAGAAAAGGACTGGCCCCGGTCATTGATCACCTGTTGACAGAAGGCATTTTAGAGCCATGCATGTCCCCCCATAACACCCCGATTCTGGCTGTCAAAAAGGCAGAAGGGAAATACAGGTTAGTCCAGGACCTGAGGGAGGTAAATAAGAGGACTGTTACCAGGCACCCAGTGGTGTCAAACCCATACACCCTCCTGAGTCAAGTGCCTAATGAGCATGCTTGGTTCACAGTTATCGATTTGAAGGATGCATTCTGGGCATGTCCCCTAGCAGAAGAATGCCGTGATTGGTTTGCCTTTGAATGGGAATATCCTGAAAAGAAAAGAAAACAACAACTAAGGTGGACTCGCTTGCCTCAAGGCTTTACAGAGTCACCGAACCTTTTTGGGCAAGCGTTGGAAGAATTACTGAGCCAATTTGATCCCGAAGGTGACATCCAAATTTTACAATATGTTGATGATCTCTTGATATCAGGGGAAGATCAAGATAGGGTAAGAAAAACCAGTGTGCGGCTGTTAAATTTCTTGGGGACCAAGGGATTGAGGGTGTCCCGGAATAAATTACAGTTTGTAGAGCCCAAAGTCATCTATTTGGGACACATAATAGGACAAGGCCGTAAAGAACTGAGCCCAGAGAGAGTATCAGGCATTCTAGCCATACCTGCACCAAAAACAAAGAGGGACATAAGAAAACTACTAGGTCTCTTTGGATATTGCAAACTATGGATAGAACAATATACCCAAAGTGTCAAATTTCTTTATGAAAAATTGGTTGACTGTGAACCCATAAGGTGGACAGCTAAAGATGAAGAGCAATTGAACCAGCTGAAGCATAAGCTCTCCTCGGCACCAGTTTTAAGCTTGCCTGATTTAAAGAAGGAATTTGATTTGTTTGTCAATTCCGAGGAAGGGACTGCATATGGGGTTCTGACCCAGGAATGGGGAGGATGTCGTAAGCCCATAGCCTATCTATCTAAACTGCTGGATCCTGTAGCTCGTGGGTGGCCCACCTGCGTGCAATCAATAGCTGCTGCTGCCATTCTAATAGAAGAGGCTCAAAAGCTAACCCTACAGGGTAAGATCAGAGTCCACACACCACATGATTTAAAAACAATCTTGAGCCGAAAGGCTCAGCAGTGGCTGACAGATGCCAGGATATTAAAATATGAGGTCATCCTAATGGATACTAGCAATTTGGAGCTAGTAACCTCCAAGGGCTTGAACCCGGCACAGTTTTTATCGGGGGAGCCTCTGCCCGAATTAGAGCATGACTGCTTAGAATTGGTAAATCTCCAAACCAAAGTGAGGGAGGATCTGGAAGATGTACCCCTGCCCTATGGGAAGGTACTATTCACTGATGGCTCCTCCAGGGTGGTGGAGGGGAAAAGATATTCAGGATATGCAGTGGTCATAGAGGCAGGGGAAGGAAAACTAGAGGTCCTAGAAAAAGGGAAACTACCCCCCAGTTGGTCAGCTCAGTGCTGTGAGGTTCATGCTCTAAAGAGAGGTCTGGACTTGCTAGAGAAAGAAAAAGGAACCATCTATACAGATTCAAAGTATGCTTTTGGGATAGTCCACACCTTTGGTAAGATCTGGGAGGAGAGAGGCTACCTGAACTCCAAAGGGAAGAACCTGGCACATGAAGGGCTGATTAAATCTGTATTAGAGTCCTTGACCAAACCCACAGAGATTGCAGTGGTCCACACAAAGGGGCATCAGAAGGGAGACTCCTTAGAAAACAGAGGGAACAGGCTTGCTGACCAAGCAGCTAAAGAAGTGGCCTTAGATCCAAAGGAATCAGTAAAAGTTTTTAAACTGGATGAGGTAATAACTGAAGAGAACGGAAGGAAGGAACCAATATTTACCAAAAAAGAGTGGGAAGTAATAAAGAAATTAGAACTGTCTCAAGGGAAACAAGGGGAATGGTTAACCTCAGATGGGCGAAAGTTTCTAAACAAGGCTTTAGCCCGGAAAATATTAAATGAGATGCATGAACTGACTCATTGGGGAACCCAAGGGTTGTGTGATCATTTTCTGAGGGAAAACCTATGCTTGGGAGTTTACGATCTAGCAAGGGCCATAACAAAGGGGTGTGTAATATGCCAGAAGGTAAACCAGAAAGTAATGAGAAAAGCTGAACCTGGGGGAAGAGAGTTAGCCATGAGACCATTTCAGAGTGTGCAAGTAGATTTCACAGAAATGCCTCCCATACAAGGATATAAACACCTATTGGTGATAGTTGACCATCTAACCCATTGGGTAGAGGCATTCCCCACAAAAAAGGAAACAGCAGAAGAGGTCGCCCGGGTAATACTGGAAAATATTATCCCAAGATATGGGTTAGTGAATACCATTGATTCGGATAGGGGATCCCATTTCACCTCCCAAGCCTTACAGGCCATTGTAAAGGCTCTAGGAATAAAATGGAGACTGCACACTCCATGGCACCCCCAGAGTTCGGGTCGGGTGGAACGTATGAACAAGACATTGAAAAATGTGTTAACAAAACTAATAGCTGAGACCCAGATGAACTGGTTAAGGTGTTTGCCTCTCGCCCTCCTGAGAATCAGAACCAGGCCACGATCTGACCTTGGGGCCTCCCCATACGAAATGATGTTTGGGCTCCCCTTTCTAATGACCCCTTATAGCACTGGAGATCATATAGAAGGGGAAGAAATGGCTAAAAAGTACCTAGAGACAATTGGAAGGACCCTAAACAACTTAAGAAAGAGAGGATATCTCCCCCAAACCTTCCCACTTGACACAAACATCCACCAGATCAATCCGGGGGATTGGGTATTGATTAAATCCTGGAAAGACACCCCCTTAACCCCAAAATTTGAGGGTCCCTTCCAGGTCCTGCTGGTGACCCACGCTGCTATTCGGACCCAAGAAAAGGGGTGGACTCACGTCTCCCGTATAAAAGGACCAGTATCACCTCCTCCTGACTGTGGACAAGGCACAGAAAAATCCTCCACGAATTCCCCCAAGTGGACTGCCATTACAGATCCTACCAGTCTAAAAGTGACTCTTAAGAGGCAGCCAGAAATAGACTGAGAGAAAAAGAATTGGAACAAAGACTGCAGAACTCTGCCGAGTGTGTTGGTTTAAGCCGGGAGTGTTCTTTAAGTTGTTGTTGTGGTTATTGCTGTTAAGTATTTTGATGTTAGTAAAGTTGGTTTAATAGGAAACCCCCCCCCATTAACTTCTCCCACAGAACATTCTCCAAAAAGGCAACTAAATTAAAGAAAAGGTGGGAAGAGAAGAACCATACCATCTCTCCTGATCCCCATCTCTCCCGATCCCCAAACCTAAGAGGCAAGACCGGGTGAGGCTAAAAAGGAGGTGAGCCATGAAGCTCCCTAAAATGAAACTAGCTCATACCGGACTCTTAGGTGGACTAATATTGGTCCAGCTGGTGAGCCTTGGGATAGGGGGCGGTGGAGAAGCATGTACAAAGTGCTACTATCCCCTATATGATGGAGAGGATCTAGGATCACTGATGAGAGTCCACACGAACATCAATCCCACCTGTTTTGATCATACCCAACTGGAAACCTGCCAGGAGGAGGGAAAGACATATTGGATTACTAGAAATACTGCCTCATTTAGGCAACGCCTGCTTGGAGAATGCCCTGTAGGAGAATCCTGGCTCTGCTTTGAGGAAGAATTAAGAGAGAAATATTTCCAAGAGCCAGAAGTTAAAGGTTGATGCGGGCTAGAGCCCGATCAAAATATAAGAGGGGGGATATTGTTAAGAATAATTTGAATATTGTTACCATATTACTGTTTGTAAACCCCTTACTTACCTTGTACCCCTGTCCCAGGTTTACTTACCTTGTACCCCTGTCCCAAGTTGCCTTGTACCCCTGTCCCAGGTTTACTTACCTTGTACCCCTGTCCCAAGTTGCTGTACCCTGTGTTTCTTGTTCTGTGTTCAGCCAGGCCCTGCCCCCTCTCCCAAGTTGCTGTACCCTGTGTTTCTTGTTCCGTGTTCAGCCAGGCCCTGCCCCCACTGCTCCTAGACTCCCACATGGCAACACTGTACCCCTGCCCCAAGTTGCTGTACCTTGTTCAGTTGGGCCCTGAGGAGGAGGATGACATAAGGACTTTCTTCATGTAAACGAGAGAAAGACCAGAGACTCATGGGACGCACCCAGACTGGAAAAAACCCCGAGACAACGAGCCACACAAAAGGGAAGGAATAAAAACAGTACCATCGAACAAGGAAGACCCAGAGGAGTCCCCTGACTTCCCTCCAGAGGCCGACATAACCACGAGGGGACTCGACTGGGATGACACCCTAGGCTACGAGGCCAAGAGAACGAGTCTTCCCGGGGACTCCCGTGAGGAAGGAAGGCCCAGCTCTGCCTAGTGACAAAGCTGCACGGATCCTCCTCTTCTGCGGTGTCCAAGTGGGAGCAGTGGCGGTGTGCGCGACCCCTCGGGCCCCCACCCCAGAGCTGTCCTGTTTAATAAAGGCCTTTTTAAAAGGAGCTGGTCTCCTGGCCCGTTCATCACAGTCTCAAACTTTAACAAATATTACAATAGGATGTGAATAGTCTCCAAAATGATGGTTCTGAGCTACACAGTGTTTTGGGAAGATCAGAAAAATAAAACCAGAGTGGCTGGAAAGCCCCAGCTTTTGTACATGACAGTGTCCTCACTGCTCCTCCAAACACTGAAAATCACTCTTCATCCCATACAGCCACTAAAGAGTAAAAGCAAATCAGAATTTCTGCAGAGCTTCTCCTTTAAATCTGGTTATTGCAACCCATCCTTTCATTCTTAGAGCAACTGGAAACGTGTCCATTACTCACAGGCAGAGGAGCCAAGCCTACCAAGAATGATTTGGCAAGGACTGAGGATGAATCACGGCACATCTCTGCAGCAGGAGCCCATTGTGAATGGAATTAGCTATTTTATTTTTTTTAATACATTAGTTTCCAGCGTGCAAAGATTAAGAGAAGAAGGGAATGAACCTGGGAATATTCAGGAGCTCCCCTGTGCTGGATCCTGTAATTCAGGCGGGCTGGCACAGGGAGTGCCCAGAGAAATCAGTTTATTAACACTGAATATCACCTGCAAACTGGGGTAATCTGGGGTTTGTTTATTTTTGAAACAAGAGGGAAAGGTTGAGGTGAAAACACCAAAATAGAACGGAGCTGATCCGGGCTGTCACCCTCAATGCCAGACAATCTACAGAGCACTAGCTGCTGGCTCTAATTGAGAAAATTAATTTCTAATTGAAGGCGTTTTAACTTGTCAGGAGAGGCTTGAAATTCTGTAAGATTCCTCCTTCTGAAAGCCCTTGCCTTTGGAATCTTCCTCATTTTCTCCCTGTTTAGGTCACCTGGATTAGCTGTGTGCCAGTTTCCACTGCTGCCTGTCATTCCAAGCTGAATCAAGACTTTGGAGCCAATTCTCTATTTTTCTTTTTGTTTTGTTCCTTCTTTCTATTTCTTCAGCTGGGCCGAGTCTGGTGGAGTGTTACACTCAGACTGGTGTGAGGCAGAATCAGGGGCACTAATCTGGATTTTATGAACAGGTCCAAGAGAGGAAAAGCTCTGTGAAACCTGTCCTGCCACTCAGCAGATCTCAATTCCTTTCAGCTCTCCAGTCCTAGACCTCATCCCATCACAAAAACAGAGCGAGGAGAGCTCTGGGAAGCTGATTGCAAGAGCTGCCACAGTGAGAGCTTCCTTCAGTAGAAAGGATTAGAGCGTCCTCAAAATGTCAATCAGATATCAAAGATACATGAAGATTGAAAAATAAAATGTACCATTTATAAAAATAAGTCTTTGGGAGACACACTTAAAAAAAAAAAAACCTAAGAGAAATATGTCCCCAAAATAAACACAATCCACTGCCCAACTTCATTATTCCCACTGATAAAACTCCAAGCACAGCAACCCATGTAACAAACAAACCCACTAAATGCTCATTAATAACCAATTTCCATTTGCCATGAGTAAGAATCTCCCACAGCTGATGTGAGCTCATCCCTCCCACCAGCTGGGTTCCTACACATCCAGGAAGGGACACAACTCTCCCAAGCAGGAATGTGCTGCTGCTCTTGTTGCACAGGAGCTGCACCAACCCCCAGCCCCTGGAGCCTGTTGAGTTTTCTGTTGTTTGGGTTTTAATTCACTTTCCTAAGATTGCTTTTCATTCACTTGGTGACAGGTAGTTATTTGTTTGCAGGGTTCCATTTGACATTTATTGTTAGTGTAAAACACTAATAATAATAATTAGTGCCTTTTTAGAGTTGTCTGAGGTTTTAGTGCTGGTGCATTGTTAATATAAAACATCCCAGTGCTTAGCTGTGTATAGGATAGTATGATAGTATTTAAATATAACAAAGGGGCTCATTATACTGCGACCAGATTGCAGTATCTTTGAGCCTCCTGTTAGCAAGCCAAGATTTAACATCCTCTAAACTTGTCTGCAATGCTAATACTTTCTGGAAAAAGAAAGAAAAAAAGCTACCAAAAAAACCTTAAACGAAACTAAAGCCCAAACAAAAACTAGACCAAAAAAACAGTTTTTATTTGCTTAGAGTTGAAGAGCCAAAGCAAGTTTTAATGCCAAGAGGATGGGAATAAGTGAGAACAAATGAATCCTACAACTGTTTGTAGAACCTCGAGGTACTCAGAACATCTTTGTGCAGCCACATCTTCGTGTTTGGGAACAGATCATTCCAAACCACCTCAGAGTTACCCCACTCATCCACCCTGCCTCAGATAATCACTTTCATGACATGAGCAACGAGGCTCTGGACAGAGCTTTCAGAGCATCTCATGAGAAGAGAATTGCAATACTCCTGTGGGTCCGAGCACTTTGTCAGACACTCCTTCCTTGGCTGGGTGCTCTTCACAAGCAAATTAAGAAAAACTTCCCCTCTAGAGATGGCTGGATGCAGTTTTTAATATCAGGAATCAATTATAACTAAAGAAAATTGGCTGTGCTGGTTTGGGCTGCTTGACCTTCCAAGAGAGATTATCTAGGCAGCGAAAATAAGGCTGCAAGTGGGATTGGCAATGCCTGGCTCGTAACAAGCTCATTGTCCATCTCTTCTCCTGCAGCTCACCTCTAATCAGAGCTGAGGGCTGGAGTCAGCTCTCATTTCTGCTGGGGAAACTCAGGAATGATCTCATCTCCCCAGAACTCTGTTTCTGGACAGATCTGATTCCAGGGAAGATTCAGAAGTCAGATCTGTGCCAGCTGACACTGCACAGCCCAGCTCCACCTTTGCCTTCTGATGCAATCAGAGCACGAGGGGAGAGAAGGAACAGGGAGCCTTGGCTGGGAGGTCAGAGGTGGAGAAGGCAGAGTTGAGATTTAATTTTAAATAGAAAAATGTTCCACACAATTATTCCTTTGAAAAACAAACCTGAAGAGCTGAGGCAGGCTGCAAGGTGAGCTCTTGCCATAATGACATGAGCAGAAAAACCAAACAATGATGAGGAAAGAAAGGAAAGTACCAGCTAAGCATTTCTTTCCTTGCAGAGCCAACTCAGCCTAACTTGAGGAAGTAGCATTTATTATGACAAACTGAGTCTAGACAAGATCTGTCAGGTTCAGCTGCACTGCATGGCTTTAGGTACACACGTTTTTACTCCAGATTGTAAGCAGAGCCATATGAAACGAGAATCTCAACATTGAGCCCTGCTGGATCTTCCAGGCTTTCTGCCTGAACACATTTGCATGAAGTGCTTGTCACTGGAGGATCTTGACAGCCACAGGGTTAAACTGCTCCCCCTTTCCCATCTGTGCCTTCTCGAGGCCATTGGGCAACATCAACTTCCCAGATATCAAATGGATTCTTCGTTTTGAGGAGCTGCATATCCACTGACACACTCAGCACTTGCTGTATTTAACTTCAGTGCTCCAATAGTGCAGTTAAACAAACCCTCCCAAAAAATTTCCATTTTCTGCCAACTGCCAGCCCTGAGCAGACTTCTTTGGCTCTTCCTCTGCCCAACCCAGTCAAGGTTGCAGCTTGAGAAGGGAGCTCAAGGTGGATTTTTTTGGTTGGGGTTCTGCCTCTTTGGATGTTTGTTTTCTACCATAATTGGCAAGTAAAACAAGAGCCTGGAAGGGCCCCAAAAAAACTCCAATATTCTCCAAAGCTTGGAGGGTGCATGAAATTATAGAAATATTCTTGCAAACTGAGCAGCTGTTGACATTGCTAGGAAGACTTAGAAAGGATCACAACTGGTACCAGTAAAATACTTTCCAGAGGAAAAAGCAGCAATTACCACAACTTGTCAATAAAAACAAGGGGTTTTCTTTAGCACTCAACTTGGAATACCTTGTTTAAAACTCAAGTTTAGAGTGAAAAGGAAAAAAGGGTAAAGCCTACATGGAATATTTGGCTAAGAAATCAACTTTTACATTCTGAGAAATATGGATGTGGACCTTTGATTCTGCTGTGAAAATGCTTAGAAAACCTGGAAAGCTCAGTCAGCTCTAATTGGGGCCTAACAAGGTTGGGATGAAGTTTGTTTTCCATGGTTCTAGACATCCAGCCAGATCTGCTGCTGACAAGAACAGAAGCAAAATCTTTGGGGGGGGGGAAAAAAAAAAAAGATAAAGCCAAAATCTGCTGAAATCTGTTTTGATTGTGTGACCCAGATACCAGCAGGGAAATAACAAACGTTTGCTGTATGTTACACTTGGCTTTCTATTGCAGAGCTGAGCCTCAAATGACCCCAGAGCATCCATTTGCTGGATTAGAAACTTTCTCAGAAAGCATCAGAAGCCAAGATGTTCCCTCTGATGGGCTTTGTCTTTAAAAACAGAACTCTGCAGAGGAGGAAAACTCCTGTTTACAAATGGGCAGATTCCATAGTTTCTACTAGAAAAAATATTAAAAGATCCAAAGATGAAAATGTCACCAAAATTAAAAAAAAAAAATAAATCAGCATCTATATTTTCCTTTTTAATATTGTATCTATGAGAAAAAGCTTTGGACAAAGTGAAGAGTATTTTAAGAGGATTCTCTCCCCTCCACATGTTTTTGTTATTTCTGCAGGTTCCAACCTTTTGCTTCCTATCCCCTTCAATTCAGCAAATCCTGAAAGAGTACAAATCAGATTTTTCACAAAAAAAGGAGAATTTTATCAAAAGTTTTACAACTCTCAGTTGAAAGCCTTTCCCTCCTGAAGCTGCACATTTTTGCATCTTAGACTCTCACAGCATTATGAAATAATATGAAATAATCACAGATTACGGAATAATCCGTGGGATGAGGTTGTTCCCCCAGCCCTGACTGCACCTCACGGTGCCCATCAGTTCAGGGGAGAAAATCCTGGCCTTTCCCAAAGTTTCCTCCATTTCCCCAACCCCCTCCAAACTACACAAAACCCTTTCCTCAGCCTCCTGAGTGACCCATAAGTGGTTTCCAGCACCCTGCACACGGGATGTGATGCAGCAGGACATGATTGATGCAGCCTGACCTGACACGTCAGGACGCTGCTTGTCACATGTGGAATTCAGCAAGAAAAATGGAATAAGCAACCTTGACATGTTCATAATAACTGAGGCTTTCTCCTTCCCTCATTATCTCCAGTTACCCCAGCATTTACCACACTCAGTTGTGGCACCATAAGACAGCGACTCAGCTGCTCTTGAAGCAGCATTTGGGCTGTGATCCCAAAATCTGCACAGGGCATTTTCTCCCCCGTGTCAAATTTTGATAAAGCAAAGACTGAAGACTTGGATTGCAGGTTGCTAACACAAAGCAGGGTGCACATCCCATCCCTCCTGGAAATTAGGGAAGGAAAGCAGCTTGTCACACCTCTGGGGACCAGCAGGAACCTTCCACACCACAGTGCTAAAAGCTGAGCCAGTGCTAATGACTCGCTCTCAATTTCCTTGGAGTGGATGCTGCACTCCTTGCCTTGAGTGTCTATTTAAAAAAAGAAAAGACTGGAAATCGAGCTTATGCAGGGTTTACCTGCAGTTCTTGTGCACTACAAAGCAGCAGACTGGCATTGCCAATGTGGACTTCATGACTATTCTGCTCCTAACATGCTATTTTTATCAATAAAAAGTGATAAAGGTCCTCCAGCACCTCAAAGGCAGCCGTAAAAGCCATTACATACTTATTTTCCCAGGACATTTTTTCCTTGGCACTTCATTTAAAGCATGAGACTCCAAGAGGAGCCTACAGAAATATTCTCATTCTTCAGAAAGTGTCCAGGGCTCCCTGCCCTGATTCTCAGAGCAGCCTCTGAGGGGCTTCAGCAATGTCAGTGGAAGCTCTATCGGATCAGGAGCCAGACAGAGCAATCAGATCCCAGGTTATTTCACACTCAAGTCAGCATATGGGAGGGAAGGTAAAGGTTAGTTGGCATGTTAATAAAAATGACTTGAAACAATTCCAGTTGGTGTCACTTTCAAGTAGAAGGATATTCTCCAAATGGCAGAGTTGTCAGCAAATGCTGGATGAGGCCCAATCTTCAGGTGTTTCCAATATCCTGCACAAGCTGCAGACAGACAGCAGCACCCTGGGGTTTAACTGATGCTGGACAAATCCCCAAACTCCTTCCTGGCAATTCCTGCATCCTGACCTAGGGACAATTCATGTCCCTCTAGGGTCCACAGCACTGCAGGAGACAGGGCAAGCAGGTTCCCATGAAAACCCTTCTCTCCAAGGCTCTCTGAGTTTCCTTAACCTTTTTTATGTTGCTATGTCCATGGCTACTTGCTTAAAGCATTTCTGTCCCCACAGAAGAGGTTTCATTCTCTCCTCCTATAAATAATACCTAGGAACAGCTGCCATCACTTCAAACTAATTTTATAAAAAAGCCCAAAATCACAAAACCAATCACAACCTAAGACTTGCCCAAGACCCACTTGTTCTGCGGAGGAGAAAAGGACACAGTGGAAGAGAGGCTGCTATGAAATGAGGGCGCAGCAGAACTTGAGACTGGCACCACTCTGAAGAGATAAACTAGATTAATTATTGCCCAAGGTTTGGTTTGCTGCTGGAGCTCAAACAGCCCAGCAGAAAAACGGGATCAGCTGAGGAGGAAGGGAAAGGCTCCCTGGAAGTATGAACAAGCAAGGGCAAACTTGAAGTGTATTTTAGTAAACACACACCTCTGTGGCCAGCTAATATTTCAAACATCAATTACCAGTGCTGGTCTCCAGAGCAGCAGTTGTTGACTTTGAAGACTGGAGGTGATATCATTAAATAATGCAGCTCCATTGTGATAAACCCAACAGAGGCAGCCCCGGAAGGGGCTGATTGGGGATATTTGACTTTTAGATCAAACCAATCTGGCTAAAACGCTCTGAGAGCCAGGCTAATGGCTTTTCTTTGCTGGACAATGTTATCGTGGGCAAATATCCACACAAAGGAGGAGCAGGCTCCAGCTCCAGCTCCAGCAGAGGAGTGGGAATGCTGGCTCAGGTTTGGCTCCCTGGGCTCTCTGTGTTTGAGCTCAGCCGTGTTTCACAGCCCTCAGCAGCCCCCAGAACACCAGAGCTGGGCATTAATCACCCATGGAAGGCATAATCAGCCCATGGAAGGGTTTCTGATATGGACACGATTGTGGCTGGGGTGGGCAAGGCAAGCTCTGTGCCTGCTCTGCTCCCAGCTGAATTCCCTCTGGAAACCAGCACAAAATAAAAGCAAATCCAAACACTGGCAGCCTCTCAAAACTCTTCAAGTCTTCTTCAAGCCCAAGAGTGAGTTCACACCAACCAAATACTCGTTTCACTCAAAGTTTTCATGCCACGTTCACCTACATGAAGCCACGTATTTCATTCTCACCACTAGTTTTAGGAAATCCTAAAAAAAAAACAGGTAAGGAAGGACAAATAAAAGCTACCCAGACATGAAACTTGATATTTTATAGGAAGATTACTTCCATCTTGAGAGGAAATCCTGCCATTTTAGCCTATATCTGGTTTATTTAATGCAGTAATTTTAAGCTATTTTAAGTATTACTTTTAAGTAATTTTAAGAAAAATCCCTTTTTCTTCCCCCCAGTAATTTCTGTTATATTGTCTTACGGAAGGATAGAGTTAAAAAACCCAACAAATTGGAGCAGGAAAGCAGCTCCCCACCTTTTTAAGTGCCACAGCTTCACAAAAAGAAGCTTTTATGTGCTGTGTAGTAACTGTTAGCAGTTTGTGACATTTCTAGTCTGTCCAGGGTGTAACTAGTACATGACAGGTCAAGTCTGTCACCTTCATAAAAGCAAAGAACATCTACACTGGCACACTACACTGTGGAGTCCCTCTGAGAATTACCAATGTCACACCAAATACCATCAGCAAAATTTATCTTCTCTCCATCCCTGCCTTTTGGAGGAGCTTCCAAAAAATTCAGATTATATTTACAAGAAGACACCTTCTCTCCTTACTCCTGTGAAGTGAATGCCGTGAATCAAAGCTCAGATCCAGGAGATTTAATTTGTCCTTGTGGCATCTCTAATTAAAACACAGCTCTCTTTGGGGAATACCTGGGAAATTAAGGTTATTGTTGTCATTGTAATTAATTAAATATCATCATATTCTTGCTCTTATGAAAATGATCAGTCTTCAAATTTTGATGCTCCCTCACAAAGCAAATGGTGAAATAAAGATGAATGAATTGCAAACAGCTGAATTAATGATTAGCCAAGAATTCTTTAGATTGAATTCTGCAACATCAATGGAAAATCCTGGCAGATTGGGCTCCACGTTGGGTTCACATGAAGACAGTGCTCAGATTAGGGAGCTTTACTCAGAGGGAGTTGGATAAACCAGGTGGGAGGAGAGGGAATTAAATCACCCTCATGTAGCTGGTCAGAGCTTTAGCAAGAAAACAACACTAATTATGGGCCCATCCCAGACACACCAGGTGGCTTTATCCTAAGTAATGCAAAAAACAAATAAATTAAAAGCAGGGGATCATTTCTGCAGGGGAGATGGGGGATATGAACAAATTCAGGGTGAGGCAAAGCCCCGAGTCCTCTCCAGCCTGGTGCCAACACTCAGAGCACACACAGCTCCTCTCATTTTGGATGTTTTTCCCTTGTTCTGGCAGGTGCAGGAGCAGGGGCTCCATGGCCAGATGGGCAGCCCCAGGACTCCTCCCCTGGCAGCAATTTGCCAGAGGTTGTTCCTTGTAGCCCTTGACAAAACTCCTGGTTCCAAAGGAGCCCAGTTCCAGCCTCAGACCCTGCCCATCATTTCTATTGTTCAGTGAACAGGAAAGAAAAAAAAATAAAGGGATTGATTTGGAGGAAAGATTTGATTTATTAAATAAGGAGGCAGAAGAAGAAGGATATTTAGAGCTACCCTATAAGATCAATTCCCTAAATCCTTGGTTTCTAATATGATTTAGAATGGCAGTTGAATGTTACAGAAGCATTCATCAGTTATTCAAATGCGTTTGTTGTGCATTAATACAGAGCTGGCCTTTGCTGTGGATAATGTCAACACGAGCTATTTCAGAGAGCATCAGCCCCGTTGCCAGCCCTGAACAGGGCAGTGCCTTTCACAGTTCAGTTCCCACCAACAACATCTCTGCACGTCCAGGAAGCCACGGGCTCTTCTGTCCAAGCTCTGGTCCTGTCTCAGCAGAGCTTCAGCCTCAGCTGTGCACAGCATTTGCTCCTCAGAGGCGCCGTGTGTTGTCCCCATCCACAGCCACCCAGCCCTGGGGACAGCTCTCTGCTGGCCCTGGAGCCCTTCACAAGCTGTCCCCCAGTGCCAGCCCTGCTCAGGCTCTGTGTGTGTCTCACAGCATCCCAAGACAATCCTTCCTGTGGTTTTATTGCTTGCTTATCACTTAAAAACATCCTGAGGTAGGCTCTTCACCAGCAAAGCAGTTTAAAGGTGTTTGTTCCTGTTTAGGATTTTTATGGCTGGGCAGGACATTCCCTCCCACCATGGCTTTGTGCTCCTGGTACAAATTCATCCCCTAAGGAGCAGGGGACAGTGTCAGGGCTGACCCACACATGTGTGACAACAGATAAAAGTTTAAAATCTCAGTCACTGAATGGATTCTCTGCCCAACCTGCTCTTAAGGATGTTTTATGCATCAGATCCACTTCCACAGAGATTTCTGTGGGGAAACAGTTACAGACTCATGCTTGCTGTCCAGCCTTCTCAGGAAAATGGGATTTCAGGAAAGGCCTGACTGCTCCCAGCAACTTCACTGGAAAATAAGACCAATATTTAGTGCCTCTACAAAGTCTTGTGTGTTTTATCTTCATTACAGTCCCTGGGTCCAACCTCCCTCTCCCTTATTCACACACTAAGAAGTGTCCTCACAGAGCAATAGTTTGCAGAATTATTTCCTCCATTACTTATCCAAGTAGATAATCTAAAATACATTACTAACACGCACTGATACTACACATATTGAAAAGTTAACATGCTTTTCCTTCTAACCCAAGTTTTTACCTTGTCTGCCTACCACCCATGCCACGTGGAGGGATCAAAGTATCCAAGGGGAAATCAGAAATTGAGGTTTTTGATGGTCATTCTGTAGTAAAAGTATTGCTTTGCTGTTCACTGTGCCCTGGAATTGCTCTGCAGGTTACAGAAATTCTCTGGTGGCACCTGTGGCTCAGGCACCCCTCCACTGACAGCTGAGACAACAGGAGACAAAAGTGAGGAGAATGGGGAAAAAAGGAGATATCCAGGGGAAATAGAGAGCCCAGGGGGAAACAGGGAGGCACAGCAAGAAGATAAACACAATTTTAACAGCAGAGAGGGCCCCAAAATCAGCTCCACTCCAGCTACTGCTCTGGCTGCTGGGCATTCCAGAGAACTTAAAAAAGCACCTTTTCCCCACATCCCTGTGGCCAGGCTGTTCTTCAGCCAGATGATTCTGTGGCTCTGCTTCCCTGGGCAGCTGCACACGCAGCCATGGGGGAGATGGGATGGGATGGGATATCAGGGCTGGGATGGGATAGCAGGGATGGGATGGGATATCAGGGATGGGATGGGATGGGATATCAGGGCTGGGATATCAGGGCTGGGATGGGATATCAGGGATGGGATGGGATATCAGGGATGGGATGGGATATCAGGGATGGGATGGGATATCAGGGCTGGGATGGGATATCAGGGCTGGGATGGGATATCAGGGCTGGGATGGGATATCAGGGCTGGGATGGGATATCAGGGCTGGGATGGGATAGCAGGGCTGGGATGGGATAGCAGGGCTGGGATGGGATAGCAGGGCTGGGATGGGATAGCAGGGCTGGGATGGGATAGCAGGGCTGGGATGGGATAGCAGGGCTGGGATGGGATAGCAGGGCTGGGATGGGATAGCAGGGCTGGGATGGGATAGCAGGGCTGGGATGGGATAGCAGGGCTGGGATGGGATAGCAGGGCTGGGATGGGATAGCAGGGCTGGGATGGGATATCAGGGCTGGGATGGGATATCAGGGCTGGGATGGGATATCAGGGCTGGGATGGGATATCGGGGCTGGGATGGGATATCGGGGCTGGGATGGGATATCGGGGCTGGGATGGGATATCAGGGCTGGAATAAGCCACAGGAGCTCTTTGAAGCAGAGGAATCCCTTTGGAGCAGCAGTGCTGTGACCCAGTGGCCCTGAGCACCCCATTCCACAGCTGCTCCTCAGGTAAACCAGAGCCCCAGCTTATTTTAGTTCCTTTAACTCCCACCTTTTCTGCTGGTATTAATACCTTTAAAAGAGCAGTGAGCAGGAGCACTAAATCTGTTGCCTTTTTTCTCATTGTTGGTTCAATGGGCTGTTAGCTAAAACACACAAACCAAAGGAAAGCTGCCTGACTTGAGACCTGCTGAAGAGGCTTTTGCTTACACTGCCTGCATTTCTTTGTTTATCTGACTGCATTGTTTTGCTTCAATAGTTATATTTAGAGCATTCATAAAAAGGATGAAATGGGGTTTTTTTTTTTCCTCTTTTCAAGAAGCTGTGGCTATAGCTAAGTTCTACTGAGCTCTGCAAACAAAGGACTGAGCAAACAAAGAAAAAAAGCAAGACAGGGGCTGGAGGCTCCTGCCCCAGCCTGAGCACAGGTAAATGGCCTCGGGTTGAACAAGTGAGGGGGGACACAAAAAAGGACAACTGCAAGAGGTGTCTCTGCTCCTGACAGGTTTATTTTAATGTTCTCCTGGCTAAGTTTGCTCAGGTTGAAGGCATTTTCACACAGAAGTGGATCTACAAACGAGGGGCTGCAGGAGGATAATTATTATTTTGCATTTGCACTTTACAAACAGGACCGAATTACTTCTCTCAATACTGCTGTAATAATGAAGGTGTAGCTCAGGAAACAGCCAAGAGTTCAGCCATAAATCCAAACCTCACACACAACCTCATATCCTCACTCACCCCATATCTACCACCGGATATGTAAAAGCTGGGAAAGGAAACACACATTTTTAGCAACCTTATTTTCCCTGAAGTTTCATTGTTGGAGCTGGGGGATGCACAAATAAACTGGAATAGCTCAGGTGTAAACTCCAAGTGCCAGCAGAGATGCAGGCACAGAGACTGAGCCCTGACTCAGGCAGGGATGATTTACACACAGTATCAGGAGCTGGCTGCTGTGGCTTGAGGCCTTTTTACCCTCCCATCCCCTTTGGAGCTCACCCCTATTCCCCCCAAAAAAGGGGTTATGCTCAAAATTATTCACATAAAGGAATAAGCAGCTCTTTGCAAGTGCTTAAATTTCTGCCACAGTATTTCTGCACCCGTGCTGATGTTGACTTGTGCTCCAGGAAGGTGCCCAGGGAAGCTGAGCAGTACACAATTGTTCTGGTGCATCATTGCTGAGCTCAATTTGCATCAGAGAACAATCAAAGGACTTTTATGGGAGTCATTACTACAGGCACACGGTGAGCACAGAGTCTGGAGTTAAAGCTCTGCAGCAGAGGCACAACCACCACTTTCATTTGTCACCTCAAGAGAAGACATTAAAAAATATATAGGTAATGAAAGTTAAGCATAACAGGTTAATAATTAAGATAGCACAGACTTCTCCACGCTGAAACAGGAACAAAAAGGCAGCACAAAGCATTTGTGCCATGACAACGTAGCAAGCAGGAATTCTGTAAAACCACAGGTGGGACAAAGGCAGGAATTTCAGGGTGGGGGCTCATTCCTCATCAGGGCATGTCAATATTTTTGCAGTTTATCACTCTCAGCTACCTCCAGCCCATCCTGTCTTTCCCTCCTCCCCTGCCAAAACTCAGGCACACTCCTGTCAGCGCTGCCCATCAGGTGCCAGAGCCTGCCTGGCTCTTTAGCCTCCGAAGGTGGATGCTGCAGAGGTGAGACTGGCTTTCAGCAGAGGTCAGCCCGTGCTAAAGGAGGAGACAGCCCCAGAGGCAGCTCCAAGCGCTTGAAATGATGGAATAACACTCAATTGGCAAAGGGGCAGAGAGACACACAGGAGGGAAGCAGAGGAGGCGAGACAACAGGAGGAAAAAGTGAGGAGAATGGGGAAAAGGTAACACATCCAGGGGAAATGGGGGGCCCAGGTGGAAACAGGGAGGCACAGCAAGAAGATAAACACAATTTTAATAGCAGAGAGGGCCCCCCAAAGACAACAAAGCTCTAATTGGAACAGCAGCATAATGAGTGGCAACATCAGCCCTATACCTCTAAACTTTTATATTACATCCAAGCACAGTGGGAGGGGAAAGAAGCAGAACTAATTTCCTCCTCCAGAGAGGGAGTTGGAGCTGCATTTCCAGGCTTTTGTTCCCTTTGCCTACCACCCATGCACGCTGAGCATCCTCACCACCAGCAGCAGCCCCACACCCCATGTCCTCTCCCAAAGGAACATCATCCTCAGCTCCACCTTCCCAAGCTCTCCCACCCCACGGACACGCTGCCTTGGGGAACAAGGCTGGCTGTGCCTGCAGTGTGAGTGCTGCTGTCCCTGAGCCCAGAGGCAGTGCCAGAGCTGTGGGGCACAGCAGGGACAGCCCTGCTCCCAGCCCAGAGTGCTGCTGCACCAGCTCTGCCAGCTGCTCTGGAGCACAAGAGTGAGAGGCCCTGCTTAGGAAAAGGGACCAGAATCTGTCTTGACAAGTGTTTTGCATGCAGTTAAACAGACAAATGTATTCTGCTGCCAGCCTCTTGCAGGAATTTGACTTGATGCCTGTCACCAAACAGCTTCTTTTGCACTAGAAGAATTACAAAACACTCATAGCCTATAATGATCAAAAAGAGGGCCCCCATGCCCACGTTGGATTCCAGAGATGCAATCCACGCTCCCTTGCAAGCTAATAACGTCTGAGCCTACACAAAATTAGGAGATGCATTTCTGAAGGGTAAAACAGATATTGAACTGTTGTATGATGAAAAGGCCACTGCTCCATCCTCTCCTGCTGGCTGTTTGCAGCGCTGACACCTTCACAAGGCATCACACACAGAGAAATCCTCTTCTCCATCCTACCCAGCCTGAGCAGGCAGGGACACAGCTCAAAGTGCTGTGAACCTAATGCTCTTTGGGTACACTCAGCCACATGCAAATAATGTGACTTTTATCAACCCTCTCCAGTGGGGTTTTGTGCCCCAGTCTGGTTCCTCGGCTACTTTTGCATCCACCACTTGAATTTTGCTATGCTCAAGATACTCACTGCAATATCTGCTGCTGTGCACCATTAGAAACTCTTGCAGAAGAGCTCAAAGATAACAGAGGTGTTTATTCATTGCCAATACAAGTTCTCAAGGGGGACAAAGTCAGTCTCTTCCTCATTTCCCTTTCTGTATCACTCCATTTCCACTCTGCCCTTTCTCAGGGAGGACAGTGCCCCCAAACCTCAGCACCACAAAGACACTGATGGTACAAAGCAGCTCAGTCCCAGCTGGAGATTGGGGCTCTTTAGTTAAAGACTAAAGACAGGTAAAAACTAAAAACAAAATGACAGTGGCACTTCATATGGCAAGAGCTAACAAACCCCACTTTGTATGGATTGGGATCTCACAGCCAGCTGAAACCCAAGATGATGCACCTGGAGCTGTCTGTGTTAAATCCCTGAAGGATTCCCCAGCCTCCTCATGCCCAGGGAGTTTATACAGGAGCTCTCCCACCTCCATTTGGCCACCCATTTTTTACCCAATTTCCCCCAACTTCAGAACTAACAGATTTTTGTGCCTATCTGCTGAAATTTATTATCCCTGACAGTAATAATTGCATTTAGTTTGTTTCCATGGGAAATCAAACAAAAGTACACAACTAACCCTCTATTTCTTGGTCTGCACATTGAGTTAATCCCTACCTGGAGCATCCCTGGTGAGCATTTAACAGTGCCCAGGCCCAGCTGGGTCTCTTTGCAGCAGTGGCAGTGCCACCAGTGCTGTGTCACAGCAGCCACCCAGAGCCCCAGCTTCCTCCACAGCTCCCTTGTTTTCTAACCTCTCCAAGAAGAAAGACAACAAATGGACTGAGCCAGCTTCCAGAAATGGTAACAACTTTGTCACTTCTGGCTATGACTGGATTTGAGCTGGCAGCTCTGCCAGCCCCCCAAGCCCCTGGTGCTGTTCATTTTTTGGGCTGTGCTTGGACTGGCCCATCCTCTATAAATATGACACGGCAGTACCCACAAGCATCACAGAGCTTTCAGCATTTCAGCTAAACCCCCATTTGGGCAGGATTTACAGCCTGCCTGTGAGTGGTGTCTGGCTGAAACGTGGCATCCAAAGTCTGGCCATAAGAGCCCTGCCATTTCATCATAAATCTATTGGGCTATTTTTAAATTAGAAGGCTAAAAAATACAAATGAAGTTCACCATTTGCTGACACATCTTTGATCTCAGAAGGAATGTGAATTCCAGAGGCCAACTCTTCAGCTGATGTAAATCAGCACAAGTACACTGGCATCAGTGGAGCTCCAGTGATTTACATGCCACAAATCTGTCCCTGTATTTATTAATGGAATATTTGTAGGCAGCTTTCGGGTCAAGTCTTCACTGTTGATGTAACCTATTGGAATCAATGGGGAGTTGCTCATACAAATGCAAAATAAGACTCGGGTTTCTTTCTTCCCACCCCTGATTATTTAATTTTTAATTAAAACAGAATTGCAGACACAAGTCTAACCATGGAGCACCCAGAGTTTTTCAGGCAGCACTTCTTGGTTGAGACCACAATGAGATTTACAAGGCAGCTGTAGGACATGCATCAATTGCTACTTTTCATCTTTATAGGTTGATCCATACAGCAATCTGTGCTATTGCTGATCTATATTTATACCACAGGCCTATATTTTAGTCACTGCACAGGGAGACCTGCTAAAACTTCAAATAAAAAAAATCTGAAAAACAGAGAGGAGGATTTGGTGTTCCATCCAGGGCTCTCTTCACATTCCTCCTCTCTCCCACTTGCTTTGTGTGCTCTGTTGTAGAAAGGACCAAGGCTCTTCCTCAGCCTCCTCAAGCCCTGTGTGTGCAGAGTGTCAGGGGCTGGACCCAGGAGCAGGGGAGGAAAGGAGAGGAGCCACAAAACCAGGCCATTCACCTCCATTTCACCACCACTTAGGGCACCTTCCACCACCTTTTGGCACTGGTTCCATCCCTCCCCCTGCCACAAACCCAAATGGGACCAATGACACTCCCAGAGCCGCGTGTGGAGCTGGATTTATGTAGAACACACGCTAAACACACTCCAGCTCTTTGCATGTTTATGGCTTCAGTGTCCTCACAAAGGTGGAGCTGCCCAGACACATTTCAGAGCCTTTCTGAAACCCCCACTGCCCTGGGTTACTGGAATTTGAGAGGCAGTGTTTTGTGTTTAGTATTTGTATTTAGTTATTTGTATTTAGTTATTTGTATTTAGTTATTTGTATTTAGTTATTTGTATTTAGTTATTTGTATTTAGTTATTTGTATTTAGTTATTTGTATTTAGTTATTTGTATTTGTATCTGCTCTCCCCACAAACCAGCACATGCAAGGCCCCTCTCCTGTGGTGTGTGCAGAAAGCAGTGTAGCATTAATTGATGCGATGCCCAAGATAGAAATGTTTGCTTGCTTCACTCACTACATTCCTTCATTTACTGAATAATTCAGCTTCTATACAGGCTCAGCTGACCTTTGCTTGATAAAGTCATATTTCCAAGCATTTGCTTGCATTTGGTGTTTTTAATCAGGTTCAAGTCCACTCGTTCCACATCAGAGCAGAGAATAATGATGCAGATCCGTGTTTTAGCCAAATGATGTTCCTTACAGCACACACACTTCCCCCAAATCACTGAGTTGTTAACTAAAGTGTAAGAGAATTTATGATGCTAAATAAAACCAGGGAAAAAAAAAAAAAAAAAAGATGTTTTAATAAGATGAAAATCCAAATGTTAAAATAATGAGCCATCTGTATGGGTGGCCCTCTCCTGAGAGATGCCAAGAGCTTTACCATCTGTGAAACATTTACCAGCTGTTTCCTTCCTTTTTCGTGAGAACAGAAGAAATCCTTGCAGTTGGTGTTTCTAACTGACACATCCCAGTGAAGGAAACAGGTTTGTTCCACGGCAGGGACCTCTCCCAAAGCCAGCCTGGCTGGAATGAACCGAATATTTTGGTGAGCATCGCTGCTCTGCTCCAGAAAGGTCTTCCCAAACAACGGCCCAGAGCACTCAAAAATGGAAGAGACAAAACAGCCCAAAAACCACAAACTGGTTTCAGGAATTATCTACAGAATATTTGATCTAAATGTTTATTGTTTTGCCTTTTTGAAACCCCAGTCTGTTACAGGAATTCAGGATAAATTCATAATCCATCTGAAGCTCAAAGGCACCTGCAGTAAGTGAGTATAATCCAAATAGTAATTGCTTGAAAGGACTGGACCTTGTTTTCTCTGTTCTGATCATCTGATAGCTGCAATCAGCACATCCCTGCAGCTCCTCACCTGGCACCCACCCGACTTCAGGCTGCTCCTGGGGTCAGACAATGCTGGTGCTCTACAGGATCTTAGTTGGTGATAACACAGATCAAAGGCTACCAAATAAATACAAGTTTAATCCATGAAAGGATATCCCATCCTGTATTGTTTGTACCCTGATGTGCTGCAGCCCTAATTGCACAACATTTAATTATTTCCTTGGTGTTCTTTCATTCCACTGGCCGCCCCTGTGAACAGAATATAACTTCAGCAGAATTAGCCATTAAATTCCAAACTGATGAAATTTGCCCATAGAAGTGAGAACTGAATTCTGCACAGAAACTCCCTTTATGTTTTCCAAATTCATTTTTTTCAAGAGACTTGTGAAGTGAGTCAGGGGGGAAAAAAAAAAATTAAAAATCAGCTTATAATCAATTTGACAGTCTATGGCTGTACAAGGAGCAGTCTTTGGTTATCATTTATATCCCAAACACCAGCACAGCCTGCACCTCCCAGCCAGGAAAACTCCAACAGACTTGGAAACAAACCCCAGTCCCACCCAACACACTCCCAGCACCTGGAGACAGCAGAGCCCAGGCCTACAGACACCAACAATGCCAAGATAGAAACCAGAGCATGGATGGGAAACACAAATAAAAATAGGAGTCATTTCTGCCCTCTTGGGCAAACCAACTTCCCCAGTGTAACATCCACCCTGCCAATGAACAACCTGTTTTTTCTCCAGGAAATGAGAGCTGAGACCTGAAATTTCAAGTAATATCAAAGAATGGGACAAATATTTTACTAAGCACTCTCCTAGTAATATATATATATTATAAATATATAATTTTACACTTATGGTAAATGGTAGTGAAGAGTAATTTAAAGAGGAATGACAAGGTTTGGTAACTAGTACAATATTTTAGAGCATCACTGTTAAATGAAGGTACCTTTTACCAGCCTTCAAAAAACATTGAAAATTAAGTTTCATGCCACTCTTAAAAAGGAAGTTCTGGAAAACACCCTGTCAGTATTTATCCCCAGAGAAACTGAGGCATGAAGGAACACAGATTTCTTTTCAGGCTGATGTAATTACTCTGGTCCCTAAGCTGGCAAATCAGCCCAGCTCCAGAGGAGTCCTAATGGTAGCACAGCCCTTCTACTCTTCTTTAAGTGGCAGGAAAAGCTTGGGATGCAGGATAAACGTGGCTTTCTTGAGTGTTTCAACAGCACTTTGGTGCTGCTAAATTCAAATCAAGTGATTTTAATCCATTACATCCCCTGGCACCCTGAGCAGCTGCACTCACACCAGTTTTACTGGGATCAGGGAAGGTGAGCACAGCTCACACTGCACATCCCAGCACCCAGACACTGCTCAGCCCTGAGCAGGGGACACGTGCAATTAGAGGTGAAAAACAAAACCCCCAGGTTTTAGAGGTGTTAGAAATCCTGGGCACCTGCTCAGATTTGGAGAATCACAGAATCAGGTTCAGAAAGATCTTGAGGAGCATCAAGTGGCACCATTCCCCCAGCACTGCCAAGTTTGGCACTGAAGCTCATCCCTAAGAGCCACATTTACACAATTTAATTCCCTCCAGGAATGGGGACTCCACCACTGTCCTGGGCAGCTGGGCCAGGGCTGGACAATTCCTTCAGGAAAGAAATCTTCCCTAATATCCAACTTAAACCTCTCATCTCCACACACCATCTCATGTTCAGGGTTTTTTTAGGTATAAAAACCCACAGCTGAGTGCGCTAGTTAAGAACAAACAATAACCAGGTTTCTAAATGAAGCCATCTTAATTTTTTTATTTTTTTTTTGTTGCTATTTTCAAATCTCTCAGGGTGATTTTCCATGGTTTTCAATCCCTTACATTGCCTCCAGCACATAACTGTACATTAACCCATTCTGGTCTCAGTTCCACTCCTTTAGGCTCTGAACAAAGCCCACCTGGAATATTCCCAGCCACAGGGAAAGCCTCACTCGGCATTTGAGGCTCCTGTGTCACCCAGGGAGGGTCACACCTCGCCCTCCTGCGCTGAAAGCTGCAGCTTGAGCAGTTAGTGCATCTCAGTGACACCACTGACAGCAGCCAGTATTTCAATTCTGGATGATAAAAATGGTTTGCAAGCACAGCCTCTCCTCCCCGCGCCTGGAGCTGCTCAGTGGGTTGGGAGGAACGGCAGAGCAGACTCCAGGAACATCGAGGTGACAAGGGCAGGCTTCCTGCTGATTCAGGGGCTGCTCAGTGCTCCTGGTCCGTGGGTGTTTGAGATGTAAACTCACAGAATCCAAGCCCTCAGCGCAGCTAAAAATCCCATTTTGCTCCTTGGAAGGGTGGCTGTGCTCACCAGAGTGTCCTGGAGGAGTTCCAGCACAGGTAACTGCCTCCTGCTTTAGCAAATTCTCCCTCCATTTCCAATTAGGAGAGGGATTAATCATTTTTGGCTTTGTGCTGCTCCCATGACAGGGGTGAACAAAGGCAGCAGTTGACACTGATCAACTTCTTGACACATTGCTGGAAAAATGGGCTAAGTAAGTAATGGGGAATGTGAACATTTAGCTGGAGAGCCCTGCACAGTTCACTCAGGGACAAGAGGGGCTGTGCCAGGAGCTCCAGGAACCAGAGAGAAACAGGAACAGCCCCAGGACAAAGCTCTCAGGGAATCATGGAATAAAGAATTGGGCAGCATTCCCCAAAACTCCTGCTCCTCCTCCCCATGGTCCCAGGTAACAAAGGAAGTGCACCAAGAACTGACCCAGGCTCCACATTTAAGTTTGCCAGGGACAAATGGCTCTGGAAACCTTTTAAACCTTTGTGTAGCCGATGACACTAAAGCACACCCCAGCTCTCAGTGGATGCACAGGACACTGAGCAAATCAGCCATCAGTACAAAAAAAAGACCCTTCCAGCATTTCTGCCCAGCTGGGCATGCCAGCCAAGGTTTGGAGATGCTCTTCACCAACAGGTTTCACCTAAAAATCGCCACTGTACAATTTACATGCTTAAACACTTCAAAATGATCATTTCTCCTGGTCCTGAGGGTCCTGGAGAGCAGCTGAAGGACAGGAGTACAACACCCACACAGGCAGGCTGACCCTCCTCAGCACCACATTAATGGGAATAACCAAAACAAAGCAGTTGTAAGAACCCCCTGTGAGTGCCCTGCCTTTGCTGACCCCATCCTTCTTCTATTTGTATAATATTTATGATCCTGTGTCTCTTAATTCCTGCAGGGAGCATCCCGTGCCAATTCACAGGCCAGGTGCTGTGTAGGTGGGTGCTGTGTGGGCTTCCCCTCTGCTCAGATGCCTGAGCCACCAGAGCTCAGCTCATGTTCAGCCAGGCCTGAACACCCTGGGAGCCAAGATGAACAATCTGTGCCAAGCTATGGAGGCAGCCTGGGATCAGAACACCTCCTCTGAAAAAGCTCTGGCTAATAGCTGCTGATAGAAAAGTGCAAAATTCTACGCACAGAAAAACCTCTCGTGGTCAAACCTACACCTCATGTGCCATAGTGCCACTGATCTCCAGCTAATCATTAGCTAATTCCATAGATATCCATGAAAGGCAGCAGAATTCCCATCAAGAGGAGAGAAACCAAACTGTGTTTTTTGGCACTTCCTCAAGAACTCATTTGTCAGCAAATTTTCTGTTTTCCTGGAGCTGCGCAGGAAGATCTGCTTTACAGCTTTTGTTGTTGTTGTTTATTAATTACCCAATCCCAACAGTCTGGTGGGATCCTCATCCTGAGAGGGGAGCTTGGACTGGGTGCCAGTGTTTCCCAGAGCTCTCCAGAACCTCCCTCAGCTCCTCGGTGGGGAAAAGCAGCCACATTTAACACTGGGCTGGATTTCTGCAGCACTCCAGGCTCCAGAGCTCCCATTTGCCTCTCCGCTGTCAATCCTCATGCGCTGTCAGTCTCTTGTGCTTTTTACTTTGGTAAAAAGAGGTACAAAACCCAATGTAAAATTCAAATAGGGCTGGGAAGTACATTTTGTATCAGATTGCCTCAAAACCTCCTGCAGCTTTTTGCAAAACTAAGCCCATGTTCTCCCAAGTTCTTGGGCACATCTGGAGTTTCACAGTTTTGGATCAAACCAGATGACAGCAGTCTGTCAAAAGACAGCCAGAAGCCCATCAAACAGATATGCAAAAGAATTAAATGAAGAAAACTCTTTTGAACCCAAAATAGAATTTTATGTAACACAGAAATAGTTCTTTTCCCAAACTTCCTTTCATGGGAAGGACAGAAAGTTGATTCTTTCTGAGAACAACACTTTGGCTTTGCTGATGACAGTCTTTGGAAATAGAAAGGCAGGAGCATTTTCTGGGAGCTGTGGGCTCGTTTTACACACATGAAAGGCACAGCTTGTCTTGTGCCTGATGGGGAGAGGGGATGGAAACCATCCCAGGATCTGGGGTCACCTTCGGGAGCCCCAACCCCCACCCAAAAGTTTTACATCTCTGGCACCCAAAATTTTAATTAAATCAAAGTACACAAAAAGAACACACAAAAGAGACAGACAAGTTTGTTGGGGAAGGACTTTTTGGCTTATTTTGAGAGATGGTGGCTCACAGAACTGTACTTGGCCTCAGAAATTTAATTGTACCTAAATTAAGACTGAAAGCTGATCAGGTTGGATTAAAGCCTAGTGGGATTCTGAAACAGATTTCTCACTCTGTCCTCTGCTAATATTTTTCCAAACTGCTTTTTTGGCAATCTTTTCCTTTTTGCACCCAGTTTTCCCTGTAAATGAGCAGTGAAATTCCAAAGGACTCTATCAGGAGTTAAAATCACTCAGTATATATTTGCCAGCGCATGCAGTATTTATTTTTAAACAGTGCCAAAAGTGTTTATAGATAGAAACAACAGGACAACCCATAATTAAATAACTGTTTCTGCTACATCTGCTATTTAGCAACTTGAAGGAAAATAATTTCCCAACAACAAATAGGAATGGTCAAGAAAGCTCTCAAGTTTGGGCCCATTATTACCATATAAAACAACATATTAGTTGCTTAGCTACCAATCATAAAAGAAGGCCAATTAAAAATGAAAGAATCTTAACTAGCTGCATGGAATATAAAAGTGAAAAGTTAAAAGCTGTCAGGTGGTTAGTGGAGAGAATACTGAGCAGTGATTGACAAACTGGGCTTGCTTTGCTTCAAATTTGGCTTTGATTCAATAAATGATTGACACACTGATGTCATCTGAAATAGCAGATTGTGCTTTGGAGAGGCTATTTAGCAGCCCATTGATTGACAGGTTACTAAAATTGTCCCATGGACAGAGGTAACCAAACAGAGCTATATTTTGACAGGTGGGCTTTTTTTTTTTCCACCTGTATTTGCTATACCATTTATATTAAAAGCAGAAGTAGAGAAAGGACCATAAAAGTGTCATTCAATCTCCATGAAAATGGCTCGATGGTTCCTTTTGTAATATTGCTCCACAAACCTAAAATTCCATTCCCCTGTTAAATATCCCTTTTTTTTTTTTTTAATGGAAAACCCTAAAAGCAAACCTGAACAACCTCAGATTTCTCTCTCAGAGAGCCTTTGCACAGCGAGCTTCACAAAGCAGAGAAAAGTAACAACCAAACACTTTCCCAACAAATCCCAAAGCTCAGTTGGCTGGGAATGAGGCACCACCTCAGCCTGGCACTCCTCACTCCCAGGAGATGAAGAGGGGCTGGGTCACACCTGAATTTGGGCTCTCCAGCCCTGAGGGAGTTTGCAGAAGCCCTTGGAGCAGCTGGGAGAGCACAGAACCATGGAAGGAGAACACCACAGGTGCTCCCAAGTGCCTCATCACAAAGGCACCAAAGAGAGACACAAAAAACTCCCAGGCTTTTCTTTAATCAAAGAGAAACCACACAGCATTTTTACTAAATAACCACAATCCACACTGTTAGCCTTCACACTCCCAAAAAAGCCAACATTTCCACCTTTTAGCACTCTGATTTTTGATGCTTTTAACACAAACCCAATTATTATTGTTTAACAATAAATCTTGTTGTTTCTGAACACCTTACTTTTCATTCCTAAATTTCCAGTTAAGAAAACTACTTTTCCTCACAATTTTTACACTTTGTGCTTTAGACTTCCACATAACTTTCACATTTCTGAGAGGTTTTTTTTATAACTTTTAGTCATTTCTACAGAAAACTCTTTGCTTTCCATATCCAGCTTCTCAATTTTTTGTGATCCACCGATAAAACACCATTTTTTTAAAACTAAAAATGCATTGGTCACAGAGAAAACATTAAACATGTTACCAGCTTAGGCACAAACACTGAAGTTCAGCACTTGAGTTTGCAGGCAAATCTACAAACTTGAGTTTCTCCCTGCTTATGGAGAGAAAGAAATTCTTTTTTTCCTTCAGAGAAATTCCTTCACAGAACAAATTCAAACCAGACCACAGAGGAAGCACAAGAAAAATCCAAGTGATCATCATTTACCTGAGAGGGTGATGTGCAGAGGTGAGAGGGGATGAGCAGTGGAAAGGGAAAACCCCCCTGGAGCAGCCTGAAGCTGCCAAAAGCGAGCACTCCCTGCTGGATCACTGAAATAGGGGGAACTGCAGCCTCTCTTCAGATGGAATTGGAAACACCTGGAGCCAATCCCACCCAGAAATGCAGCTTCAGGCCCAGGTGCAAATGTTCTCATGAACGTGCAGAGAAAACTTTGGGAAGTTCTCTAGAAAAAACCCGTTGCTTTCCTTTAGTTTTCACATTTTGCTTTTTGGACTTTAGCTTTCTGCTGTACAAATCTTCGGTCCTTGTATCAGTTTATTAAAATTACATTTCCATTTAAACAGTTTGATGACTTGAAATTAAGCATTTTGTCCCCTTTAGTGGCTCTAGAGTTTCAGTTAAACTTTCTCAGCATTGTTTATTAAACAAATGTGCTTGGTATGTGTAAACTGTGTTTGTCCATTTATCTTTCCTTGACGTGGAAAAAACTCCCAGGATGACTTGGGGGACATGAGACAAGTGACAGTTTGGGGAATTACAAATTTTTAAAGTATTTATTGCCTCACCTTTTCCCCATTTAAAAGAGACACAATCCTGGAGGCTTTACAAAGCACCACTACCATTTTTGAGCAGTATTATTTTACAGCTATATCAATTATTCCAATTTTTAGCATAAATTTATTCTGTAGCTATAAATAATAAAAATAATCATACTATTAAAACACAAAAAATTCACTGCTGGCATCATGGGCAGCCAAACAGAGTCCCTGTGCTGTTCAATTCCTCGTTTCAAATTAAGCTTTGCAAAGTCATATTTTGGATTCCCTGGGAAAAAAACCCTGATATCATCTTCAAACTTCTCCTTTGCAGCAGCCACGCAGGCATTGCATAAAACATCCCCATTTATAATTTGAACACTCAAAGTTTATTTTTAAGAATCTACTAAAACAGATTTTTCAATGAAACCCGGTATTTTAAGAAAAAAGAACTGGAAGAACACTGCCTCCTTGATGATGCTTTTTCCCCTTAAAAATGGCAGGTTTCAGGTATTTTTTTTAAATTATGTCTTTTTCTAAAGACTTGTTGAAGTCCATTTCTGCCCAGTTCCAGCTAATTGTTATTATCTTCAAAAATCCTTACTATCTTGCTGTTTTTAAAGAAAGAAAATAAATGCACCAGTCCAAGTCCCTGCTGATCAAGGACTTGTTACCCACTGAAGAAAATAGGAGGTTTGTGGATTGTGGCCTGAACAATTTTAGATCCAACTAATTTAATTAGCTGCTTTTGCTGGTTGATTGGGAAATGATATCACAGATCTCACGTGCCGTACTCAGCTCAGAAAAAGCAGAGTGCTTATTTCTGTTTTCTTCAAACTGGAGACTTGCTGTGAGTTAAGGAAGGGGAGATTCAGTTCTGAAACTGAAAGCTTGCAGGCTGTTTCAGTCTTTGCAAGACTGGATTCTAAATTCTGGAGCTGGGATGTGATGGTTAAAGGACGCAGGGTGTGCTGGGTGTGGAGCTCTGAGCTGGTGACACCGGGGGAGATGAACCCCAGATGTGGCTGGAGAAGGTGGCTGCAGCCAGAGCTCTGCAAACCCCTGCACTGCTTGAAATTCTGCTTGCTTGGCCCCAAAAGATGAGTTTTTGCAGTGAGATGGGAGCTCAAACCCCAGGGCCTGTTTGGCACCCGAAGGGTAAATCCTGTAGTGAAGATCAGAAGGCAAAGAGCTCTGGAAATGCTGCCATGACTCAGAGCAGAAATGGTTTGTGATAACAGCATTTCATCCCAGGAGGTGAAATAGAACCTTCCCTACCACCCCACCAACCTTATCTGTGCACAGACAAAGGGGAAAAAGAATTCTGCCCCCGTGCTGCTGTTCCACCCCTCTGTGGGGAAAAGGACAAGGCTACAGCACGGCAAGGAATATTCTTACAAAAGCAAAATCCCAAATAAATATTCTATAAACAAATGGATACAGGTCTAAGGGTAAAAAAATGCAGCAAAAACTTATCTGAGTTCCTCACAGCGACCATGAACACACAGGGAAAGAATTCCAAAGAGAAAGTCACCAAATGAGATACAACTCGAAGGAACATAATAAGGAGAAAGTGTTTGGTAAGTGCCTTCTCTATGCAGGAAAAGACCCAGGAAAGATTACATCTGTCACTCAGCAAAGGGAGAAAGCTTCTGACAGATCACCCTAAGAAAGCCTTTTTTACTTTCATCTTCGCTCTGGGAATCAGCTGTGATCAGATTGCAAAAATAATCAGGGCCAGTGTCAGAGGAGGGTGAGCTCTGGCTGAAGGAGGAGGAGAGTTTCGAGAGCACTTAGAAAGCACAGAGAAAAGGTCAGGACATTAAACAGCTCTTAGAAGAGCCTCAGGACTACCAGTGGCCATCCCTGAAGTCTTGTGGAGGCCAAACAGTTTCCATTAAAGAGCTCCAGGATCATCAAGTCCAAGCTATGACTGATGTCCACCTTGTCACCAGCCCAGAGCACCCAGTGCCACGTTCCTTAGAAACCTCCAGGGATGGGCACTCCAAACCTCCCTGGACAGCCCCTTCCAAGGCCTGACCGCCCTTTCCATGGAGAAATTCCTCCTGATGTCCAGCCTCAGGCCATTTTCCCTTGTCCTGTCCCTGTTCCCAGGTGACACATCCTACAGATGACTTGCAGGGGGTTGGAAGAGGTAGGAAAATCTCACTCCAGAATTATTCCCTCACAGTCCATTGTCAGGCTGGAATAATGTCTGGAGTGTGTCCTGGGCCTGGCAGTATCCAATCCTTTTATTAATGTCTCAGGAGGTGGAACAGCAGATATTGAGCAGCAGATCTGCAGATGGTACCGAGCCAGGGGGGACGGCAGCAGCCTCTGAAGGCAGCATTGTAATCCAGAACGAGCCTGACAAATTGCAGGAACACTCGGAAAAAATAGGATGCAATTCAAGATGAATCAGTGCAAAGTTGTCACTGATGCATAATCAACTGCTCAAATATAGGATGGGGACAACTGATTACAAAGCAGTTCTGCAGGAAAGCAGCTGGGGCTGCACTGAATCAGAAGCTCCCCGTGAGTCAACGGTGTCATGCTGCTGCAGAAAGGGCGGGTGTCAAACTGGGACATGTAAACAGCAGTGTCATGTGTTAGACATGTGAAGTGATCCCACTCGCTGCTGGGGAGGTGGAAAACACAGTCCAGCAGCCAGGTTTCGGCACTGCACCTCAAATCCTTCATTGTCCAGCCACGGAGCAAGGGAGGGCCAGGGAATGTGATGTGTAAGGGATGGCTGAAGAAGTGGGGATGGTTTGGGGAGTGGGGGTAACACATCTGCAAAGATGGTAGAAACTGCCTCAAAGAGGAAGGAAAGAAAGTGTTCTCCATTGTATTTGAGAAGGCCCCAGAAAGAAACAGTTTTCCAACAGCAGGATAATTTTTATTATGGTACAGCCACTGGAAGAGGCTGCCCAGAGGAGCTGCTGAATCTGTATTGTGTTGGTCAAACGTGCATCAATGGAAGGAGCACAGTTAAAGCTGTTCCTAGGCAGGGACTGCAACAGATCTACAGGGTTCTCTATTTTCTCTAAGGAGCCCTCAGTTTGTCCTCAAGTTGATTCTTCCAAAATCTTTGTAACCCAAATACTTTTAAAAACAATTTTCCTCTAATAATTCTAAGAAGAAAAAGGTAAACACTGAGGCTGACAATGCCATTAACTGGCAATACTGAAAAGTTTTTATTTATCAAATCAAATATTTCTAATCCTTTCTTTGTTTGCAGGACTTGTCAGAATTTCCACTTTTTCCTTCTCTGAAGTGGTAGGCAAAGTGTGAAAGGGGTCACCAACACTGTGAATTTCATTCAAGAGGAGTTGTGTACCTACACATATATATAACTTCTAGAGGGGAAAAAAGGAAGGGAAGAAAAAGATCCCCACGTTTAATTATCAGCAGAACAGTCACTGAAAGAAAGACAGACAACAAAAATAAGTAAGATAAAACACTGCAAGTCACACAGCTGAGCTTGTTGTGACTACAGGAGATGGGAGCTGTTATCAGAGTCAGGTACGCAAAGAGCATTTGGCCCTTTATTGTGCTCAGAAGTGGCTGTAAACTTTCCTGTAAGCCACAACAAATCACACACGTTAGGCTGGAAAATCGGACCCAAACCAGCCCAAAACTGCAGTGAGAGAGGATTTCCACAATCCCAGGTCGCACTGTTGCTCCGTGTAATCTGCACCTAACCAAGAAATTGAAAATCCTCTAAGAACATACCTACTTGATTGTATATTGCTATATTTGGGGGGAAAAAATTCCTTCTGGATCCCAGTGGGGAATTCAGCTCATGCCCTGAAGCATGAGATTTGATTACTCTTTTTTGAACATGCATAACTGCCATTGCTATTACTGGTCATAACATTTTGTCAGGAAAGAGAAATATTATTCTGCAATGTAATAAAAATAGATAAAATTCAATATAGCTTCAGAATCATTTGCTGCATTTCCAAAGTAAACATTAAGCACCCATCGAGATTATTCCATTGGATAAGCCAAGGAAGCCTCCAGTGCTATCTGTTCATTTTATTATCTCTAATTTTCAAGAGTGCAAAAATGCTTTCAGTAAATATTATGGGTTCTTCCTGTGCTGAAAGAGATGCTAAATGACCTTCACCAACTTCGTTATAAATAACAGGAGCAGGGAGCACATGAACACTGGGTAGTTCCAGCTCTATTCAAACCCATCAGCCAATTCTGACCGGTGGATAAAAACGGACACCAGACTCCGCTTGCTTTTTTTCCCCCTTCTTCATAATCCCAGCCCAGTTCCCTCTTGAAAGGCATTCTGTTCTGTCAGCCATAATGGCATCTGCTGGTGGAGACAGGAAGCCATAAATCTGTAGGGTTCCTCTCGACCAAGCCTTGTTAATGCTCCCATTTATCACCGAGGATAGGGTGCCATCTCACTGCTGCTCCACTCACAAGTCCATCTCCTCCACTCCCCTTTCCCCAAGGAGTAACCATTTAGAACAGCGACTTTCTCATCGTGCGTGTGGAGGCTGCGAGCGGCGCTGACACAAATCCCATCCCCGGTGCGTACGTCTGGATTGGAGCCACGACTCTGGAGAACAATAGAGCTGCTCCTCTGGTCCCAGAGCACGCTGAGCTGCTGCCCTGCCCCAAGCACAGCTCCTGCCTGTGCACCTTGCACAGGAGCAGCACGTGGAGGGGTTAAAACAGGAGGGCACTCTGGTGTTTGCCACCGAGTGTCCCGACACACACATTGTGCCCCGTGCTTTGGGAGAAATCCTACTAAAACATCACAGTGTGAAACAGGATTTAATACACAATCCTTCTTGATAAGCATTCTATCGGAGGTTCAGCACCTTTCTGTGCAGCCACAGAGGAGAGGAAACAGAAAACCAGCCAGGGGTGTCCGCAGTTTTTGGATTCGTGAACCAGCATGCAGAAAATGAAGGGTTCCAAATCTCAGATCAAGACACACAAAATGTGAGAAGAAAATCCAAGTTTGCCACCCTGTGCTGGACTACCTGATCCAGGTCCAGGCTGCACTTTTCAAGCCAGGGAGCGTGTCATTTCTCCTCATCCCAGGGCAGGGATAATTGTCCCCCTGCTGTGGCCCCTCCTGGCCCTGTGTTTACACCTGCCTGGGCTGGAGACAGAGCAGAAATCCCTGGTGTGCAGCAGCAGCGTTTCACATGTGCTGCACACAGGTATCAGAGATCCCCACAACTCCCACCCATTCAGGCAGAGCTGCTCACTCCCAGGTGAGTTATGCCAGGCAGAAGTGGAAAAATGAGTATTTTATAGTAGTGTTATCCTATTTTATCTTTCAAACTAAGCATTTGCTTGCACCAATAAATACTTTGCTATTGCATATTAAAATTGCTGGAGTTCGTACAGGGAAGGCTATCAAATAATTTCAGTGAAAGCAGTTTGGGGGACACTTTCATAAACACAGCCTTGGTGTTGGGCTGCTGAACACAAAGGTCACCTGGGGGCTGCAGGCCTGTGCCTTGCAGGTGGCCCAGTGACACCGGCTACAACACAGCAGCTCTTGCTGGTGCTTTGAAACAGACATTGTATTTGAGGGGGAATGCAAATGATTCCTATTAAACCAAACAGTTTCATTAGAAAGAGTCAAATGCCAAAACAGAAAAGAAAAAAGGGGGAAAACAAAAAGAAAAATACTAAAAAAGGAAAAGGTAAAAACTCAGTTCTACAACAACCTCTTGGTTTAAGATATGGAGTATCACAAATGCCACTTCTGGGAGATTTATACAAATTATAGTCGAATATATAGAAATTAGTCTATCCTTTCCAACCCCAAATCACATTTAAACCCTCAAGGTGTTCACAGCAGATGGGGAAAAAAACCCATCCTAAAGCTGAAAGAATGAATGGGGCAGGGGAAGTTGTCTTTGTGTGTCTTAGGGACCAACACTGTCTGAAGCTCCAGTGCCACCTGTCCTCCTGGGCCTGGCACTTTGGTGGGGCTCTGAAACGGTGACAAACTGCTCGGTCGGAGGGGACACATTTGGGTTCCCATGAGGGTGCAGCAGCACCTGACGGATGTACCTGATTCTCCCTAAATGCAGTGCCAGGGGAAATTCGGGAAGCAGAAGGGTTTCACTCAAAGTTCACTGAGCTTTGATGTCCAATCCTCTGATCCCTTCGTGTTCCTACAGCTGGGACACCTCAGGGTGCAGAGTGAGGGCAGGGAAGGGACCTGGTCACCAGCCCCGCGCTATCCACAGGCGGGAGGGAGCACCTGAGAGAGCATCCCCCGGTCCCCGGGCACACCTGAGAGAGCATCCCCCGGTCCCCAGCTCCGGGCACACCTGAGAGAGCATCCCCCGGCAGCCGCGGGCAGCCCAGCGGCAGGAGCGCACCCGCCCGTCCATCGGGATCACTGCTGCAAATCCCTCTTTTCCCTTGGAACCGCCCCGGCTCGGGTGGAACGCGCGGAGGGCGCTGCCCCCCGGCCCCGGCTGCCCGCAGCGCCCTCCCTTGGGAAGCGCATCCCGCGGGGCCGGGGGGATCACATCCCCTGGAGCCGGGGGGATCACATCCCCTGGGGCCGGGGGATCACATCCCCTGGGGCCGAGGGGATCACATCCCATGGGGGATCACATCCCATGGGGCCGGGGGGATCGCATCCCATGGGGGATCACATCCCCTGGGGCCGGGGGGATCACATCCCCTGGGGCCGGGGGGATCGCATCCCATGGGGGATCACATCCCATGGGGCCGGGGGGATCTCATCCCATGGGGCCGGGGGGATCACATCCCATGGGGCCGGGGGGATCACATCCCCTGGGGGATCACATCCCCTGGGGCCGGGGGTATCGCATCCCCTGGGGGATCACATCCCCTGGGGCATCACATCCCCTGGGGCCGGGGATGATCACATCCCCTGGGGCCGGGGGGATCACATCCCATGGGGCCGGGGGTGATCGCATCCCCCGGGGCCGGGGATGGTCCCGCGTGGGGAGGGGACGGCCCCGAAGCGGCAGTGGTCCCGCACATGGAGGGGATGGTCCCGCGTCGGGGGGTGGTCCCGTATGGGGGGGGGGGGGGTGTCCCCGGGAGGGGAGGGGGTTTGGACAGGAGGTGTCCCCGGGAGGGGAGGGGGTTTGGAGAGGAGGTATCCCCGGGAGGGGAGGGGGTTTGGACAGGAGGTATCCCCGGGAGGGGAGGGGGTTTGGAGAGGAGGTGTCCCCGCATGGGGAGCGGTGTCCCCGCATGGGGAGCGGTGTCCCCGCATGGGGAGCGGTGTCCCCGGGAGGCGGCGGGGCGGCGGCGGGCGCGGTGCCGGCGCCCTGTCTCTTTAATGAAGGGCTCTGCCGCCCGGCTGCGCGGAGTAAATTTCCTCCTGTCATCGGGTCGCGGAGGAGGAGTTTGTTAATGTTCAGTTTGCTCGGCGGATCGATGTTCGCTGGCATCGCCTCGCCCTGCCTGTGTGTGCGTGTGCGCGCGTGTGTGTGCGGCGCGCGTGTGTGTGTGTGCGTGTGCGCGCGTGTGCCCGCGCGCGGGGGGTGCGTGTGCGCGCGTGTGAGTGCGGATCCCACATTTCCTCCCATCCCGAGCCTCCCTGTCCGCTCCCACATCACTCACTGCCTGGCATCTGACAGCACGGAACCTGCGCCGCTCCGCACACACACACACACATCACACACACACCGCGCACACCCGGGCACCGCTCCGCCATACGGCTCTGCGAGGAGGAGGAGGACAGGACAGGGAAGGGAGGAAGCAGCCAGCCCCACAGTCTCTCCAGAGCTGCCTTTTTAATATATACAGATCTATTTTGTTATTTATTTATTACCGTTCTCTGGCACTGTGGGCGCCTTTCATTTGCTCCTGAGCTTGGATGTTTGAATCAAAGCAAAGCAAGTGTTGCAACAGTTAAAAAAAAAAAAAAAAAAAAAAAAGCCAACCAGAAAAAAAAAAAAAAAAAGAGAGAGAGAGAGAGAAAGAGAGAAACCTAGATCTCTAAAATAAAATAAAAACCAAACAGGTTCCTATCAGTGAAGTGAAGAGGAGGGGGGCAGGGGAGGCTTGAGGGGGGTGCTGGGGAAGCAGCTGAGAGGCAGAGGAACACGGCTCAGGAGCGTCTCAGGGCTCTCGGATCTGGGGACAGAAGTGAGATTGGAGAAAGTAGAGCGATGCCAAGGAGGAAACAGCAAGCACCCAAACGGGCTGCAGGTAAGGAGAAGCCATCCACTTACACAGCCTCCGTCTCTCCACTCCTTCCACTCCTACCCCCCATCTTTATTATTATTTAGGGTCACCCTTGCTTTTCCGGGCTGGATCTTTATTTATTTATCCCCCCTCCCCCTCCCTTTCCCTCGGTTAGTCCGTGGAGCCAGTTTCATTCCTTATTGCGAGGTTTAGCAGTGCCACGGGCTGTCCCCTCGCCCTCCGCCGCTGCCCCCGGCTCGCTGCCGCCGCCGCCGCCGCTCCCGCTGCCGCTGCCCTGCCCAAACTTTTCCCCCCAACTTTCTTCCCTCGGCTCCCCTTCTCCCCCTGCCCGAACCGAAAGCGCTCACGTTTCCTTTTGCTTCTCGCTTTAGGATAGATTTTTTTTTTAATATTTTTTTTTTAATTTTTTTTTCGCCGTTCTGGTTTTCCCCCCTTCCGGTGGCTTTCGCTTTGGATCCGCGCGTTTCGCGAAGTGGGTCGGGGTGTTTAATCTTTTATTTCGCCGTATTTCTGGTGGCAGTTCTGGCCGGGTGTGTGTGAGAGAGAGAGCGCTGTGTGTGCCTGAAATAGTACAGGGACTCTCTCTGCTGATGAACCCGGTGGGGAAGTTCAGCCTTTGATCATCAGTGGTGAAAATTGCAACAGGAAATAAAATGAAACGTTCTGACTGTTAGAAGACAATCCACATTTTCAAATCAAATCCTTCTTTTGTTTCGTAGCCGAGTTTATATATTGGCACATGCCAAGTGGTTTTGCAATTTTTTATTTTTTTTTTTTTTAAACAGAAGAAAATAGTTTGCAACTTTGGAAGTGTTTTGTTTGTCGTTGTAGGGTGTTCTTTTTCTTTTGGGGGCCAAGAAAAAGAAACAGACGAGTGGGTCTGTATAGTAAATCTTTTCAAAGAGTTTTCTTTCAGGCTCCTTAATTGCTTTTTATTTTTATTTTTTTTTAATAGAGTGGTGGGGTTTTGTTTCTGGAAGCGCAATATGGAAGTTCATTTTTCTTCTGCCAGACCCACCCACTGAAAAATCAGCTTTCCAGTTGATTGCCAGCTTTGATTTGACATTTGATTGATCACCTGTCATCTTGCTGCCTTTGATCTATTCATTCTTGATATATATCAATAAATCACTCACCATGGTAACCCAAGTGCCAATGACGTAAGGCTTGCCCTCTAGATTCTCTTAGCCAGACATGCACAATTATTATCTTGTTTGGCTTTTAATGTAGGCGGGTTTTTTCCCTTCTTTTTTCCCTTTGTGTCCTTCCTCGGATTAGTTCTTTAAAGAAAACTCGTATTCGATGCCTTTACTCTAAAAATTTCCCCTCGCCCTCGTGAATATTTCCTGGGTGTAGCACAGCAAATGTGGGACAAAACGTATGGGCAAGTTTAGTGGCACACTTGAATAAACTTTGCGAAGTCGTGCTTGGGATCCGTGCAGGGGGAAATGTCACCCCAGAGAAACTGGGACACGCAGAACTTTTATCAACTCACAGCTTTGGCTGCTTTTCTTTGGGTGCAGGACAATGGGCTGCAGGCAGAAGCTTTTGGGATGTGCCCAGTGAATGTACCTATGCAGGTTGGGATTCCTGGCAGGCAAAGCTCCCAAATTTATGGTAATCTCCATAAACAGCAGTTCTGCTAGAAATTCTCCTATAAATATATATATATATATATATATATATATATGTGTGTGTGTGTGTGTGTTTGGGAGAACTCTGCTATCAGAGTCGCTGTTATTATTTTCTTCACCGAGAGGTTTGATCTGAATAAGGCATTCACGTTTTCAACTTGCAGGATAAATAAATAGCTGTTTTTTCATGGATGCTGATCGGCACAGTGACAGTGCTAGAACTGCTCCTTTTTTCTCTCTGTCAGGAATATGAGGCTTCATTTTATTTGGGTTTCAAAGTCGGATTTTCACTTGGAAGGTGTGTAGAATCTTTTCGTGGCAGGGGCACCGTGTTCTTTTTTAGAAACGTAGGATACAGTAAGTAAATTTTTGCGAGCAAAGCCCGTGCTGTTGTTTCCTGGGGTTTCCCTGCTGAGATACAGTAAGAGATGTTTTTATCCAGGATCCTGCAGCATTTTTGAGATCTTAATGACAAGGGAGAAGCTCGTATGACCACAATTAGATCTCTCCTTTCTCATTCTCATGATAAAATGTGCATTGCTCTTCAGTGGTGCATTTCTTTGATTAGATTTCTCCTTAGATCAATGTTGTTTCAGGTGAGCAAAACCCTGCAAATGCAGTCCAGTTTCAGCCAGCAGAACTATTTGAAGTAGGTTTATACATTTGCAATAGTTCTCCTGCTTTGAAGTTGTATTTGTGTGTTTGTGGGGGGTAGGGGGGAGTTTCAAAGAGCAGACGTGCCTGTTGTATATAGTTCTTAAAACTGACTTTCATTTTCAGGGATAATACTGAGGTTCTGTTTTGTATGGTGAAAAAATACCTCAAAGTGACAGGAGACAGACTGTGCAATAAGAAATGAATCTCTCATCAAGGCTGATAGCAAAGCTCCTTAGTCCTTTTATTTAAAGGAGTTAATACATTATATATTACTTAATTTTCACTTTTATTTATTTTTAGTTGTACAAGTTCAAAGGTATCAGTTGCACTACATTTTGTCTTGATGGCAGCAGAGATATTGAAGAGAAGTTTGCAACTTTTAGTTTCTTCAGATAGTTCACCTCTAAGGGAAGAAAAATGATAAGCCTTATGATTCTGGACATGCCTGCTTTTGTCATTGCTTAAAATTAAATACTATGCACAACTGTAAATAATTACTGCCATGCACTGACTTTGAAAGCAGGTTTCGAGTTTGATTAATGAATAATGTAAAGGTTAGAGAGAACCAGCGAGTGAATCAGAAGTGAAGTCCTGCTGTTAGATGAAAATCTATCTAGAGAAATATACATGGCAATTTTGTCCTTTTCTATTATTAATTTTAAGCCTTGTATTCCTAAGAAATATATTCCAGACCATTGTAATGAAACAAGGGAGTGTAATTGGATAAATGGGGCACTATTTATGTGTGATGATGGGGATTTCTGCTCTCCGATTACACTTTTAGAGCCACTTTATTTCACATCAACACCGAAACGATGTCAAAGCATTTCGATCTTTGCAGGGCCGAATCTTCCCTGAATCATCCCTGCTTTTTTGAGAGCCGTCATTTCCAAGTGGATAGTTCTTGAGGCAGGGAGTTGCAGCTCCTTCCATCAGTGCCTGCTTTAGGATGGGACCTGTGTTTGTGATAAACCCCCCGTTTGTGTTGGGGCTTTCACCCATCACAAAGGGCTTTACAAACCGGGCCGGATTCTTCTCCCGCTCAGGTGCAAATCAAACATCGCTTCCCTCGAAGCATCACTGAGTTCTGACTGCTCCTGTGAGCAAGAAGAGGCTCAGGCCCACAAAGTCCTTCATCCTTCAGCAAAACACAGCCACGTCTGGGGCAAAAGTCTCCTAACGATTCCATAACAAATGGTAATATATTAACAGAAGGGTGGAAAAAGGGTGGAAGCAAAGCAGAATTGCTATTCAGATTTTATTCCTAGGGGTATGAAATAGCTTTCAAACACAATTTCACTGGATTAAACTCTCCTTTCCCCTGCAGCTTGTTTAAATGTGCATATTTTATTTTGTGATCATGAATTGGTAGTTTGCTTTTTTTAAAGCCTGCGAAGAGGAATCTGGACTTAACGCCCTTTGCGGGTGAAATTTTGTATTTCTTCTTTTCTTTCTCTCTCAGCCCCAACAGACTAGCTAAGAACCAAAGCTGGGGAGAAGTACAGCAGGAGCAGGTCTCAGGCACATTTATTCTGTTTATTGGAGCTGTAGAATAACACGGGTTTGTTTTTGGAAGAGTCCTCATAGAACAGCAAGCAGAAGATGGTGAGCAGGGAGTTCTTTAAAGCTGCAGCTTGCACCTTAGTAGGAAAGGTTATTTAAACCAGAATTGTATTTAGAAAGTGAAATTCTGCTTGTGCAGAGAGAGCAGAGCAAATGACCAGCAAGGCTTGCTCTGTGGATTTCTGTAGCGAAAAGCAGTGAGATATCTCTGTAAACGTAACCAGGAGCACTGTGGCTGCTCCAGGATTATTTGTGTATCCTTTATAACGGGGCAATGGCAGCAGATTCCAGGGAAGCAGTGCTGAATGAAACTGTAGAAATGGCAGCACTGTTTTGTTTCAACATCCTCCAGAAAAGCAACTGCACATCAAAACCACCTAAACAGTTCATGCCTCAGAACCCTTCACTTACAGTGCACATCACGATACTGACAGATGACAAAAAAGCCAAGGTGTTCACAAACAAGAGGAGCCTTTAAATCCTGGTTAATTAAATATATTCCAAAATAGGTACTTTTGCAACTAAAGAGGCACCAAAATTAGTCGCCATCTGCGTTAAATTCTGCAGTCGGCTCCTAAGCCCAAAGCTGCTCAGAAATTTTTTTTCCCCATGTCAGAACTCAGGCCTGAACAGGACAAATTGATATCACGTTAATTTTGGTGCCTGTTTCCCTATTTCAATTTTCCTCTCGTTTATCCAAGCCCAGTATATCCCCACTACCTGAAGAGCGGGGTGCACCCAGAGTTCAGCCCCTGTGACTGCGAAACAAAGGACATTTCCATCAGCAAATGACACAATTTTACAGCACTTTTGAAAGCATGTCCCTTGTCAGAAATTCTAGTGCATAAATGCTCTCCCTCTTCCGTGCTCGCCCATTTTCTCCAAACCGGCAGGATTTTGGAAATTTCCTCCCGGAGCTTTCTCCTCCTGATTTTTGCTCTCGTTATCAGCACCCACCTCAAGGAGCTGTTTCCCCTGGCAGAGGTCCCCGGAGTCCCTCGGTAGCACAGGGCCAGGGTGAGCTTTTCTGCCGTCATTTCCCTTCCCATCCCGATGAGGACATCACTCCCAGAGAGCAACTCCAGACTCGCGGAGAAAAAAAAGCTGTCAGTTGCTGTGGCTGCAATTCCCAACTTAGCAGCAGCAGAGGGAATGGAACTGTACTCTATCAATTACAGTTGGAACCAGAGGCTAAACACTTATTGTGTTAAGCTATTGTGCAGATCTTAAGAGCTCAAATGTAAAAAAAATATCATGTCAGCTGGTGGAGGGGAGAATAAGGCCTGGATCTTCCACTGGGTGACGTATTATTAGCAAAGGCAAAGTAAAATTATTCAGATTCTGTTTAATGCCTCTCGGGTTGAGATGTGTGTGCCACATTCTGCCTTAAAAAGGGGGGATCCTACAGACTTTACTGCCAGAATAAGCCTTTGTTTTTCCCTCTTCTCTGCAAAATGAAAATATTTGTGAAGTTTTACCTCCAAAGCGTGCTCACGCAAGCAGAGAGACATTTTCATTTGTCTCCCAATCTGATACAGGAGCCAAGTGGAACCACATTACACTCCGAGCTGAAATCTTCCATTTCATTCATGCAAGAGCAGGGATTTTTCATTACCTATTTAATTACAATCATTTACATGAGAGTGGGCCCAGTTCAGCAGCTCTTACTCAGCACTTTGCTTCAGTGGGTGATTGGCCTGTGCAAGGACTGTCTGTGTAAGACTGGGTTCTTCAGCTACAAAATTCAATATATATGTTCCTGGAGAAGCATTCTGCCTCTGAAGAGGAACCAGATTCTTCCATTAAACTTTAAATCCAGGGACAGTTCTGCTTGGAACTTCTGTTCCTAACGCTTTAAGCTATTCTTTCCTGAAGGCTGCATGACTGAGATATTCTGCTTGCTCGGCCAGCTTCCCTCCCCAGTCACGTTTCCATGCTCTGTGTTAATTACTGAGCACTGGCTCTGGGTACCAGGAGGTGAGATGGGCTTTGTAAAAATCCTTTTTTAAGGCACGGTGTTCGTGTTGTGCACAGGGGCGGCAGCTCTCGAGAAAATGCCTGAAAATGGGCTTGCAAATCCAAAGCCTGAAAGTTCCATGTGCTATTAGGGGCTAAAAGCAGTTATTTCTCATTAAGGTGGCTTCTCACACAGGACTGTTGGCACAGAGTAATTCTATAACCGTGTTATAATAACGGCTTCTGCAACTCGAAGTACCTTGACAGCAAACTGTGTATTTTTTAAGGTTTCAAGGAGAAGAGCATCACAGAAGCACAGTGTTTCCCATTAGATTTACACATCCCTCTTTAACTGGTGCTGGCTCTTCATCCATTACCTTGTGAGCTTTCTCAGGCAAAAAAAAAAAAAAAAAAGAAGTGGAAAAACTGGTCTTCTGATCTAAGTGTTGCATTAAGTGTTTCATTTAGAAAAATGAAGAGAATCTTTGTTTCCCTAAAAGAAATGTTTTTCCCCTTTGCCCTAGGAAAAAGAAAGGCACAACAATAGCTTCAAAATGACAGGATCTGATTGTGAAAAATACAGAGTTTCTGACTGCAGCTCCTGATGGTCCCAAGTATTGGTAAAATTCCACAGTTAAATAGAACAAACAGTCCTAAATGTCTGGGAAACAGATCCTTTTCAGTCATGCACACATCCATACCTGCAAGGAGGGGAGAAAAGTGCCTGTCGGGGAGAGGGATGCACCTGGAGAGCTCGTGTGTTCAGAGCAGATTTTCATTATTGCCCCAATATTTGCCCAGATGATAAAACTCTGCTGTTAGGACTTGTGTCCCCTGAAAATTCTTCATTAGGGTTTATTTTCTTTAAACCTCCAGCTCCTGGAGTCTGATGATGATTATGCAAGTGTCCAATATGCATTTTAAAAGGAAATTTATTTCAAACTGCTTACTCTGGAGAACTTGAAAACAAGCAGGCTAGAAGTTCTTACACAGAAGAAAAATGTCTTGATTCTCAAAGTGCCTGTTTTTAACTTACCATCATTTTCAGCCAGTCTCATGATTTTTGAGGTTGTGCTTTGTGCTTTTTGTACAAACAAGGTTGGCAGTATTGCTTCTGCCTGATGCTGGTGATGAACTGGTGTGTGTGTCTGGGTGTATAATTATAGACGTACACACACATAATATCAGTAAACAAAATACTGAACATAATGATGGAGTGGAGCTGCGTGAATTGGAGCTCTGGCTTTGTATTGCCATAAACAAAGCAGTTCTGAGAGCTCAGACCATCGGTTCTTGAGGAGTGACTTTCAATTGAAGTTTCCTGGAGATTGTTTTTAGTGGCAATTAAATCTAGAAAGTTAATAGGCAGTAACTGCTCTTTATAGGATAAATACTACGAGGAATGCACAGCCTACCTTTTTCCCAGATATAATCAGGCTGAACTTTATTGAAAAAAAATTTACAACTAGCAACATTAATGCTGTATTTTTATTGTATTAATGCAAATGAGATGCTGACTTCGTTCTTTCATCTCCGTGGCTTGTATCTATTAGAGCTGTATCTTATTCCTTTCTGTGTCTTTTCTCCCTGTGTTCTGTAAACTGCTTTCCTCTAATGATACTGAGGCTCATTAGAGTTACTCCCAATGCTAAAGAGAAACATCCTGAGCTCTGGATGGCTGTGGAAAAGCACAACTACCGAGTATATGGGGAAAACTAATCCGGATCAAGCCCTGCATCCCCGTTCTGGGAAACCTTTAAAATTGATGGGTCAAAGTGGGAGAGAAAGCTTCCAGGAAGGACTGTGTGCTGCAAAGAACAGGTCATTTTGAACTCACAGCCCTACCTGACAAAGATAAAAAGCAATAAAGTTTTAAGGAGCTCACTGGCTCTTCCTGCATCTCTCTCAAAAGACTCATTTAATTGAAAAGCTTGTTGTGCTTGTTTTTATGCATGTAAAACAGAAAAGGGGCAATTTTGCACAGGGCCTAATATTCCAGCACAATATAATTGGAACTCTTCCTGCCTGCTTTTTAAGTCTCTCTGTTCATATAAAATTAAGACCCACTTATCTTAAATTGTAGTAAATCTCATTCAATATTGGTTTCATAACTTAAAAAAGGCTGTTACATATTCCCAAAGCAACTTTGCCGAAGTGATATTGGGTCTGTTTATGTGGAATCGGTGCAGAATTTCTATTGAAAAAAGGAAAAGCTTATAGCTCTTGTTTTTAATGAAAATAATTAAATTCTCGAGAATACCTTGATAGCTCAGAATTATTTTTTTTTTCCTAGTGAAACTCTGCTTAGAGATTGGAATGAAAATCTGCACATTGGTGCAGTTTGGCGTGTGCAGACAACAACCTTATTTCTATCACTCTCCCTGCACTTGGACAGAAGTAATTTCTATTTTCCATAGAAAGATTTTACTCTGAATTTTACATATACAAGTTTATTTTTTTTTGTGTGTGAATTGCACGGCGAAGCACCAACACGATTTATAGGGTCTGCAATTTTCTTTGTACATATAGGAAGAACTCATTTGCTTCCCGCAGGGCGAGTGGACTTCACAGGAAAGCGCCGGGTCTTTTATGATTTTATGTTTTGTATCGAAGAAACATAACCTTGTGCCAGCTCCTCTGTTGGTCCACCAAAATTATTTTTTTTAAGTGTTTTTCAGCCATGTCATAACATACATAAGCACAGTACTGGTAGCATTAAATTAACACGTGAAAGGAGAAAGAAGCTAAGTACTTATATTGATCATCTGTAGCGTTAAATGCTAAAAAAATTAAAAGCTTTCCAGTGCTTTTGATTAGCTGCATGGATCCTGCTCATATTTGTGTCCTTTGTTAGGCAGTGGAGCAATATTTCTTCACACTTAGCAGGTTTCTTCCCTGGATTTCTTGCTGATGCTCCTCAGAATAACCCCGGTGATGTGGAATATTTCCCCTCGGTTGTACAGAAAGGCAAATTGAACCCGGGAGGTTTTACCTGATTTGCTCAAGGTCAAACAGCGTTTGCTCCCAATTCCCTGCTCGAGGTACTAGATCACATTTCTATCATCAGAGCATTTCCAGGAGGGAAACCTGGGAGAAGAGGGAACAGCCCAGCTGGGACCCTGGGGAAGGTGGAAATGCAGTTTCATCCCTCCCATGCAGTTCCCTGTGCTGGAGGAAAAAGCCACTTTGCTCGTGGCCAGGAGCTCCCAAAAACAGGAGGGCTCATGGTTTGGGAAAGCAGAGCTCTCTTAATTCTAACATGCCAAGGGAGATTGACTAGGCAAGAGTTTTAGGCAGAATAATCAAGTTTTTAACATTCCAGGTTTTGGTCAGTGGGAAGTTCCAGGACTGGAGAATTTGGTTTCTTTTACTTTCCTTCCCATAAACTGTTCTGCATTTCTTTGGCAGAGCTGGATGTGACTGTCTATAAAGCATTGCCCTGAGAAATATGTAAAAGCTGGTGTAATTGCAGCTGAACAGGCCAAACACTTTCTCCTCCACCCAGGCTGCCAGAGGTGATTGCAATTCTCTGGTGATAGAGCTTGAGGCTCAACTTCCAGTCCTGAGGGTCTAAATCCTTACATGGGCAGCTAAAGAGAGACCTGAATTTTCAAAAGCCTTTAGCACCAAATTCCCATGGACATCCCTCAGCTCCCTCTCTTGTGTAAACTGGAATTGGGCCTCGATCAAGGGCACTTTTATGTTGTTTCCCCAGACTGGAGATGTATGTATTGCCTATGGAAGAAATATGGTGCAGGTAATAGCCTCTGGATTCATTAAGGATTGTTTATGTTTATTTTCACACCGTATTACCTTTCAGCAATGGTTGTTTCAGCCATTATATTGACAGGAACTGCGAATAAATCTTGGGTAAAATAGGGCTGCTCTGCCTTACCTGGGAGAGCACCTGCTACCCCTCGAGCAGAGGTGCTGAATCACCAGGTAGGGCTTTCTTCTCCAGAGCTGGGGACTTGGGAAGCTCTCCCATGGCTCCTTTTCATGTGGAAATTAATGCTTGCCTCTATTTCTGAATAGTAGGTTATTAGAGTTAGTATGCAAATTCCCAGGATGGGAATTTGTCTCTCGTTGATAATTGATATAATAATATATATTTTTAGTGGTCCAAAGTCCTTGAGCTCAAGCCTTGTATACGTAATTTCTGTTTATTTCTTACTGTTATTAACTGTAATTTAGTTGTTGGCGCCTTTCATTGCCTTAGATTGAAGGGAGTGTCTCTCCCCATTGCCCCTCCATAAACAATGCCCTCTCAGGGTTCCTTCTCCTGTATCCTTGCCCAGACATTTCCTAGCCTGTCAAATACTGTCATTTTATTCCTTACAGATCATTCCCAGTACGTCTCCTGTTGCACACACAAATAAGGAACAAATGCAATCAGGATGCATCATCGTTTAGCATAACAAATAAAAGCCGATCTGTGCAGATTTGCCTTAAAGTGTCTCTTAATATGTATTGTCAAAATGTCTGAAGATGTCTCTTACTCATAAGCGTTTAATTATTTGTGACAATTAAACTAATATTCAGAGCAGGGGAAAAAAAAAATTAACGGATTAAATATTTTCTCTTGTCAAAAGCTAACAAAACATCACCTGGCAGAGCAAACTCTTTAAATTTTGTGCTTCAAGCAGACCTTAGAAAGGAAAAAGGGCCAGAACCAAATTACAGGGCCTGGATTTGCGATGGAATTTGAGGAAACTGTATTTTTAAAACTAGACCAAAATTTAAGGGCACATCATTAAAGCATATATCAGTAATGAGCAGCTGAATACCTGATGATTAAAAAAGAGTTTCTATCAATTTTTAAATCAGTGCTGAAATTTATGGCCAAGGGCTGCTCTGACTGAATCAGGGACTCAGACCTGGGATTTTTAGCCATGCCTGGTTATTGTTTTACTGGTGCATGAGAAAAAACAGCTCGAATAGTACAGCACAAGTCATCAGCCTTTTCTGTGCTTGGAATGACGGATGTATTTGTTTTTTTGTTTTTTGTCTGATGAGCTCTTTCTCCATCTTTTTGCTCAGACTGGAGAGGAAAGGTGCAGTGGATGGGGCAGGACAAGTAGCCAAGACTGGTGCCCAGGGCTCAGCATCTTCACCTGCCTGGCAGGCCTTGAATGTGGTAAAAGTTCAGATGTGTGATAATAAAAAAGGGGGGGAAAATAGGGAAGATCTTGAAAAGAGCAGAAAACCAGAGTGGTTCTTGAGAGCACTGCTGTGTGGATATGGAAGCACTGGATAGCCGAGGGCACGGCAGCAATAACTTCTGTATTATGGGCTCAGCAGTTCTGATAGTCCAGATTGGTTGGGGTTTCCTGCTGAGAAGTTTGATTTCTACTGGTTCTAATGTTTCCAGTTCTGAGCTGCTCGAAGCAACCATTTCCATTATTAAAATCTGTGTTTTCTTTCTTAAAACGTTCTTCCTGTAATTTAGGGTAGGATGTTATTTGGCAAAAAATTAGAAGACGTTCATCAGGGTTTATTTCAAAGCTGTGGGACCACTGAGCTTTCTGGCAGTGACGTGAACATTTTTCAGAGATATCTTCTGCTTTCCCTGAGAAAATCCACCCAAATTTGTCTGACTTATAAAGCCTAAAAGTTGCTGTTGCCAAAGAATTTTTAGAAGGTGACACAGCATTCTCCAACGTGCCATCCCCACCACACATGCTCTGTTCTTGGTTTCTCTTTTTCAATTCCATTCCCTTAAAAACGTTTCAGCTGGGGATAAGTAGGACAATGGCTGCAGGGGCAGCGATGGGTCCGAGCAGTCGAAGGAGAAAGAAAAGGCTTTGTTTGTGTTTAGCTGGAGTCCAGGCCTTGAGGGAGGAAGCAGAGAAATTTAGGGAGCAGAACGTGGCCATGCAGGGGCAGAGTGCATGAAATTATCCAATATTCACAGAAAGCAGGGGTAAACTCGTGTGCATGACTTCATCGCCTGCTCGGTGTAGAGCACCATGGTGACCATGAGCTCCTGCCCGGATCAGCCCTACCTGGAATCCAGTGTGGCTCCACACGTGTGACTCCCAGCTGGATTTCCCAAAGCCTGTACTCATGGACACCTCACAGAGAGAAGGGATGTGTGTGTGAAATCCACCCCACCATGGGGAGCAAATCCTGCCGTGCCGTGCTGGGCTGGCTGCGCCAGGCCTGAGGGGCCGCCATGGCTCGGTAGACCCGGCGTGCGTGAGGCGGGACCTCCTTCTGTGGGGAAAAAGTCAAAAAAATCCCTTAAACCCGTCCAGAGCTGTGCCCCCCATGGCAGCTGAATGGCAGAGATGAGATCCCACCCATAGGCACGGTGCAGGCAGCTCAAGAAAAGTGCAAAACCCAATGGAAAGGAGGAAAATTCCGATTCCTGGTGTGGGAGCAAGGAGAAGATGATGCCAGGCAGGCCCAGGGCTGCCCTTGGATGGCAGAGCCAAGAGGAGAGTGGAAGAGCTCAGGCAGCAGATGGAGAGGTTGGTGACCCGATACAGAATGTGTGGCAATGGTATATTTGTGGTGTATTTATATTTTTGGTGCATTTGGGAGGTGCTGATGTGTGGCACAGGGGCGTTGGTCAGTGGCGGCGCCAGGCCTGGCATGGCTGGGGTGGCTCAGGCTGAACAGAGCGTGGGCACTCCGGGCAGTGAAGGGGCTGTGGTACAAAAGCACCTCAGAGACAACACAAAGAATCCTGCCAGGAGTTTTAACCACAGATATCTGCTCAGATAAAAGGCTTCTTAGTCTGAGAGCTCCTCTCTTGCCCCAACATGCCCATGGTGGAGGGCTGGTCCCTGGGTCGCTGTGTGGGTACCTACCCTGGGCCCCTGGGACTCTCACTTCAGTTTTACTCAGAGCCAGGGGTTTATTTTATTTTATTTCATTTCATTTTGTTTTGTTTACTGCCCTGTGGGAGTTTTTTTTCCTATAAATCTGATCTTTCTATCTGAAAGCCAGCAACAAAACTTGCATCGGGCTCAGTAGAGCAGGTTGCCTTCAGGTTATTGCACTGGTTTGTGTCACCTCCAGCATTTAAGTATTAAATAACTAAAATCCTGAGAATGTTAATCTAGAAAACAGTCATCCCTGCATTATTCTTGTGCTGTTTCGGTGAACTTATTAAAGGTTTTACAAACTTGTGATTTGGGTTAAACAAATGTAAATCATGTGGAGGAAGACTTGTGGGAAGGCAGAGGAATGTTATGATGCCATCAACATCTGGGTTTCAATTTGTTTGGATTAGGGACATTTTACCTTAACATTCCCAAACATGTGTGCTAAAATCCCTTCTTTCATTTTTTATCACCTATGAGGTACAGCCAGGCAGATTTTCAATTTGTGTGTGTGTGTGTGTTGAGGTAAAAGTGCTGAAATTTGTTTTTGCTGTGAGTGTACGAACAGTCTCATTTTTATATTAGTCCTCCCTCTTTATAATTGTTTGGAAACATTTTGATTCAGTTAAAATGCACTATTTCCAATATACAAAGTATGAGCTGGGGAACAAGGGAGCGATTACGAGTTTCTCCAAGGAAATAAGCATCTCTTAGCCATCATCCTGCAACTGGGAAAGTTCTAATACATGACATCTCTGTAATGTAACCTAATAATATTTTTTTTTTAACAGTGATGTAATGGGGAGAGTGACCTGGACTTTGTAAAAGTTCTCCTACTTACTTCAGATTCCCAAGGGCAATGTAACATTCTAGACAGTGTTTTATATGCCCTGATTAAAATGTAACATATTTTTGCATTTCCTGTGCAGTGACCTGTTAGTGCTCATAGACAGAACACTTAAAGTACAGTTACAAGGAGACATTTCCAAATGTGCCTAATATGGGCGAGTTTTTATAACATTCTTATTTCATTTGAAATTGCAGCTACAGCAGGAACCATTCAGACGGCGCATTGATTTAACTTTTTAATCCACTGTTTTGCTACGTCAAGTAAAATAAATGTTTGTTTTTAGCTCCCTTTTTTTGCATTGCTAAAACTCGTAACTACTTGCTCTAAGCTTGGGATTCTAAAGGGAGCTACATTATCTGAGATTTAAAGCTTGCTTTTTGTAGCTGCTTTCTCACAACTCCCCCAAGAAAAAAATACAAAAGTACAACTTTAGCAAAAAGGGCTTTTATATCTCTATCAATTATAGAAACACCAGCTGCAGTAGATTACAAATGTGTTTGGCTGATTGTGATGTTGTGTGGGGAAAACTGTCACAAGGAGCTGGATGCTGTTCTCCCCGGCAGCTCCGGGATGTCGCTCAGCTCCCCGGGCTCTGTTCCCCAGGCTCAGATCCCCGGGCTCTGCTCCCCAGGTTCTGCTCCCTGGGCTCTGCTCCCCAGGTTCTGCTCCCCAGGTTCTGCTCCCTGGGCTCTGCTCCCCAGGTTCAGCTCCCCAGGTTCTGCTCCCTGGGCTCTGCTCCCCAGGTTCTGCTCCCCAGGCTCTGTTCCCCAGGTTCTGCTCCCCAGGTTCTGCTCTCTGGGTTCTGCTCCCCAGGTTCTGCTCCCCAGGCTCAGCTCCCCAGGTTCTGCTCCCCAGGTTCTGCTCCCTGGGCTCTGCTCCCTGGGCTCTGCTCCCCAGGTTCTGCTCCCCAGGTTCTGCTCCCCAGGTTCTGCTCCCCAGGTTCTGCTCCCCGGGCTCAGCTCCCCAGGTTCTGCTCCCCAGGTTCAGCTCCCCAGGTTCTGCTCCCTGGGCTCTGCTCCCCAGGTTCAGCTCCCCAGGTTCTGCTCCCCAGGTTCTGCTCCCCAGGTTCTGCTCCCCAGGTTCTGCTCCCTGGGCTCTGCTCCCCAGGTTCTGCTCCCCAGGCTCAGCCCCCCCGGCTCCCAGCTGGGCTGGGCAGAAGCAGCAGCCTGCCCGGGCACTGCCAGGCTGCCCAGCCAGCTCTGAATGGAGCACACGCCCTGGCACTGGGAGGAAGGATGGAATGTGGGCACACGTGTGAACCGTGTGTCACTGTGTGCATGTGCTGCTCTGAGAGCTGGGGCAAAACCACACACACTGACCTGGGCCAGCAGCGCTCCACTCAATGTTCTTCTTTATTTTTTACATCCAAGATACTTTTGCTTTCTTGAAGAAGAAAGCAGGGGAAAAGGCACCACACAACAAAAATTGTTTGACCAGCCCATAAAGATAGAGTAGCTGGAAGTCATGGAGAAAAAGAATTACGATATCAAGACAGCAATGCGAGATGGGCAGTTTAGGATATTTGGTGCTGTTAAACTCAGGAGAAAATTAATGTCTCAACGTGTGTGCAGGTCATTATCACTCCACTAAAACTTGGCTACAAGGGTAGCAGCCCAAGGGCTCTCAGTTGCTTGTGCCTTGGTTACTGTGTCATTTATCTTACTGCGCTTTGGGTCACTCTGGGTGGACGTGGTTGGGCCCTGGTTTATTTTAACAAAGAGAGTCTGACATAGGAAAGTTTCATGTATACTTTACAGTGAAAATACAATTTTCTATTTTCATTTAATCCCAGGAATGTTGGCATTTTCCAGGCTGTCAAACAAATGAGTGCACTGGAGGACAGTTAGATGTGTCTGTCTAGTTCATCTATCTAATCTACCTCATTTCTAATGTGCCCATCACCACAGTGTCTAGGCAGAAAGTATCTGCCTTGCTTTTGCTTTTTGTCTTTATAGGCTGTGGTAACCTAATTGAGTCCTAAGAGCTTTTGGATTCATCTGCAAAAATAATAACAAAAACATTATCAGAATAATGATTCATATTTGTAGTCTTACTCAGAATTTCCCTTTCTCTTCTGAGTGTATTTGGTTAGTGGATTACTGTTGTTTTATCTAGAAGAGGTTATGCTTTAGAGGTGTATTAAATTGGAATTTTACTTGAGTCAGCAGTGAGTCAAAACTTCATTTGGGCTAGTAAAATGAATTCACTCATGTCTTCTAACTTCCTTCTGCTTTTCTCTGCAGAAGTTGACTTCATTTACTCAGCCACCCAGTTTAGCATCTGCATCTGTTCTCTGACCCCTTGTCATATAAACCATAGGTAAAGGTAATAAAAAGCAATGGAAATTGTGGCTTCGAAAATGTTATCTTCCTTTGGAAGCCCTGGTTTCTGTTACATTTAACTACTTCTCTCTGTGCCAATTAGCTAAAAAGGCATGGTAAGACTGAAGTGAGTGGTTTTTCAGGAGCAGAGGCCTTGCTGAGGGGAGATGAAGTGCTGCTGCTGATTTGCTGTGTCTGTCTGTGCACGTGGGTACCACGAGCTGCCTGTGCACGTGGGGAGAAGGTGCTGCAAGGGTCCCTGGTGTGCCAGCCCTGCAGTCACTGTGTGTCACTCACTGGTCACACTTCCTTTAGAAACCTGGCTGCAGTGCCATCAGCATGGCTCTGTGCCACCTTCTGCTTTTAAAAATGGGTCCAAGGAGTGACCAGGCCACAGCAGTCAATAAACTGGTGCTGGAGAGGCTGAATAACCAGCGTGGTGCTCACTGAGGGAAAGAGTTCACTGAAAACGCTGCAAACTCTCAGCTCTAATTGAATTTGATCTCAGCTGTACAGTTACATACAGCCCCTTTTCTACTCCTCTCCTGCTCCTGTGGAAAGTGTCTTTATAAAGCTGCCCCTCGAAGATAATTTCATTGAGAGCCAGACGTTGTCTACGTGACAGTGATTTCTAATCCCATCTGGACTGGCAGATCGCAGATTCCCAGCCCGTGGCCTCAGCCTGTAACACGAGTTCACACAAACACAGTAAAACC